>NC_082667.1:78421866-79914808 GCF_025265405.1 Mesoplodon densirostris | reverse complement strand
CGGCCCTTCCTCTAGGCTTTCAAGCCCTTGTACATATTCAAGTGTTTTACCTGGGAAGGGTGGGAACAGTTCAGCAGCAGCTGGCCTGGGGCTCAGCTCATGTTTACTCACAGAGGCCTCGGCACGGTCCCCCAGCTTTGCAATGAGGACGCTCCTTGCGTGTGGGGGGGCGGGGCTGCTGGCTGTATGGGAGATGATTCCCCACCTCTGACCAATTTCAGAATTGTTTACCGCTGGTGCAAGTGCCTTGGTAGGGTTTTCCTCTGTATAACTGTTAGGTTCAGGATTTTTTTTCTTTTTTCATTCCAATTACATTTTGTTCCTGTTTTATGTATTTATAGATATAAACATGGAAATAATTCATTCGTATAAATACATCTGTGTGAATGGAAGAACTTTTTTCTGTTTTTTTTCAATTTTATTTTTAAACATTTTGAAATTTAATTTTATTTATTTTTTTATACAGCAGGTTATTATTAGTTATCTATTTTATGCATATGCATGTATACAGGTCAATCCCAATCTCCCAACTCATCCCACCACCACCACCCCATGGCTTCCCCAACTTGGTGTCCATACGTTTGTTCTCTACCTCTGTGTCTCTATTTCTGCCCTGCAAACCAGTTCATCTGTACCATTTTTCTAGGTTCCACATATATGCATTAATACACAATATTTGTTTTTCTCTTTCTGACTTACTTCACTCTGTATGACACTCTCTAGATCCACCGACTTCTCTACAAATGACCCAGTTTCATTCCTTTTTATGGCTGAGTAATATTCCATTTTATATATTTACCACTTCTTTATACATTCGTCTGTCTGTGGGCATTTAGGTTGCTTCCATTACCTGGCTATTGTAAATAGTGCTGCAATGAACATTGTGGTGAATGTGTCTTTTTGATTTATGGCTTTCTCTGGGTATATGCTCAAAAGTGGGATTGCTGGATCCTATGGTAATTCTCTTTTTAGTTTTTTAAAGGAACCTCCATAGTGTTCTCCATAGTGACTGTATCAATTTACCTGCCCACCAATAGTGGAAGAGGGCTCCTTTTGTCCACACCCTCCCCAGAATTTGTTGTTTGTAGATTTTCTGATGATGCCGATTCTAAGAGGTGTGAGGTCATACCTCATTGTCGTTTGGATTTGCATTTCTCTAATAATTAGTGATGTTCAGCAGCTTTTCATGTGCGTCTTGGCCATCTCTGTGACTTCTTTGAAGAAACGTCTATTTAGATCTTCTGCCCATTTTTGTATTGGGTTGTTTGTTTTATTAATATTAAGCTGCGTGAGCTGTTTATATAAATTGGAGATTAAACCTTTGTCCATTGATTCGTTTGCGATCGTTTTCGCCCATTCTGAGGGTTGCCTTTTTCCATTCCCGTTTTTTTAACCAAAAAAGAAAGAAAGCAAAGGAAGCAGAACACTAACGTGCGTGAAATATGCCTCTTGAAACTGTCGTTTTGAAATATGGACGTCTTTTGAATTTTTTGGTCGATATATGACCCCAGGATTTGTTTTCAGGGCAGGTGTCATTTAGAGGCATGCAATGATTTTGAATATCCACTGACCATTAGCGCTGGGATTAAAGCTGCTGTTGTGTGAAACGGCCACGAGGTGGCAGCAGTTCTCCCTTACCAAATCTGGTTACTAGGGCAACAGAGCCTCAATGGAAGTCGTGTTCTAGATTGGAATTTGGAATGGAATGTGCCAGGAGAATGCCCATCAAGTTTGTCTCAGTACTTCTTGTTCGTGTTTTTAATTTAATTTTTTATTTTTTATTACAGGAAGTTTGATGTCAACGTTTGGCTTGTTGTAGGTGTGCAAGATGTGGTTCTTTTACACATATACATATGTCTGTTCTTCCTGGGATCCTGTTCCCATGTATGTTATGACAGAATGTTGAGTAGACTTCTCTTGGTATTCCATAGGTCTTTGGTGATTATATATTTCACCTGTGTTTGTATATGTCCGTTAACCCCAATATCGTAATGAATCCAATCCTCACACCTTTCCATTGGTGAACCATAAGTTTGTTTAATGAATCTGTGATTGCCCTTCTCCGTGGACATATCTGCCCTGGTATCAATTTTTAGGTAACACCCATAAGTGATATCCTACGATATGTGTCTTTCACTTTCTGACTTACTACAAGTCACGTGATTACCTCTAGACTCATCTACGGTGCTGCAAATGGCATTGGGTCCTTTTTTCCCTTGGCTAATATTCTGTCTTAGCGAGGTCCATTTTCTGCAATGTGATTCCCTGAGGGCTGAGGATTAGCTGACCTGGGCAGCCTGTCCCTGCCGGCAAGCCCTCCCCAGGTGTGCCTGTGTTGAGGTCAATATAAACAGCACTCCAGGCAGCAATAGCCCCTGCAGCTGTGCCTGACTCCATATTCTCTGCCCCGTCAGCAGTCTCGGGGCTGTGCTGGTGGGAGGGTGGGAGGGTCCACGGCTTTGTTGGTGGCCCGGTGTGAGTGGGGCTCTGCTGGACTTTCTGCAGTAGTTGCCAGGCTGCCACCTCTAAAGAAGAGGATGTGTCACCCATAACTTCCACTGGAATTTCTCTCCGGGCTGAGGTGAGGAAGGAAAAAAAGGAGTGGGGGCCGGGACAGGAGGGGTATCTCAGGTAGGGAAATGGAAAGCTTCCAGAAGAGCGCCCGGGGCCAGGACCATCCTGGCTGGCCTGCAGGCAGCAAGTTGGCCTGCGTGCTGTCGCTGGTGTGGCTCCACGGCCCTTCCTCTAGGCTTTCAAGCCCTTGTACATATTCAGGTGTTTTACCTGGGAAGGTTGGGAAGAGTTCAACAGCAGCTGGCATGAGGCTCAGCTCACGTTTACTCACAGAGGCCTCGGCAAGGTCCCCCGGCTTTGCAATGAGGACACTCCTTCGTGGGTGGGGGCGGGGCTGCTGGCTGTATGGGAGATGATTCCCCACCTCTCACCAATTTCAGAATTCTTTACCGCTGGAGCAAGTGCCTTAGTAGGGTTTTCTTCTGTATAACTGTTAGGTTCAGGTTTTTTTTTCTTTTTTCGTTCCAATTACATTTTGTTCCTGTTTTATGTATTTATAGATATAAGCATGGAAATAATTCATTCATATAAATACATCTGTGTGAATGGAAGAACTTTTTTCTGGTTTCTTTTTAAATTTTATTTTTAAAAATTTTGAAATTTAAATTTATTTATTTTTTTATACAGCAGGTTCTTATTAGTTATCTATTTTATGCATATATATGTATACAGGTCAATCCCAATCTCCCAACTCATCCCACCACCACCACCCCATGGCTTCCCCCACTTGGTGTCCATACGTTTGTTCTCTACCTCTGTGTCTCTATTTCTGCCCTGCAAACCAGTTCATCTGTACCATTTTTCTAGGTTCCACATATATGCATTAATATACAATATTTGTTTTTCTCTTTCTGACTTACTTCACTCTGTATGACAGTCTCTAGATCCATCGACTTCTCTACAAATGACCCAGTTTCATTCCTTTTTATGGCTGAGTAATATTCCATTTTATATATGTACCACTTCTTTATCCATTCGTCTGTCTGTGGGCATTTAGGTTGCTTCCATTACCTGGCTATTGTAAATAGTGCTGCAATGAACATTGTGGTGAATGTGTATTTTTGATTTATGGTTGTCTCTGGGTATATGCCCAGAATTGGGTTTGCTGGATCCTATGGTAATTCTCTTTTTAGTTTTTTAAAGGAACCTCCATAGTGTTCTCCATAGTGACTGTATCAATTTACCTTCCCACCAATAGTGGAAGAGGGCTCCTTTTGTCCACACCCTCCCCAGAATTTGTTGTTTGTAGATTTTCTGATGATGCCGATTCTAAGAGGTGTGAGGTCATACCTCATTGTCATTTGGATTTGCATTTCTCTAATAATTAGTGATGTTGAGCAGCTTTTCATGTGCGTCTTGGCCATTTCTGTGACTTCTTTGAAGAAACGTCTATTTAGATCTTCTGCCCATTTTTGTATTGGGTTGTTTGTTTTATTAATATTAAGCTGCGTGAGCTGTTTATATATATTGGAGATTAAACCTTTGTCCATTGATTCGTTTGCGATCGTTTTCGCCCATTCTGAGGGTTGCCTTTTTCCATTCCCGTTTTTTTAACCAAAAAAGAAAGAAAGCAAAGGAAGCAGAACACTAATGTGCGTGAAATATGCCTCTTGAAACTGTCGTTTTGAAATATGGACGTCTTTTGAATTTTTTGGTCGATATATGACCCCAGGATTTGTTTTCAGGGCAGGTGTCATTTAGAGGCATGCAATGATTTTGAATATCCACTGACCATTAGCGCTGGGATTAAAGCTGCTGTTGTGTGAAACGGCCACGAGGTGGCAGCAGTTCTCCCTTACCAAATCTGGTTACTAGGGCAACAGAGCCTCAATGGAAGTCGTGTTCTAGATTGGAATTTGGAATGGAATGTGCCAGGAGAATGCCCATCAAGTTTGTCTCAGTACTTCTTGTTCGTGTTTTTAATTTAATTTTTTATTTTTTATTACAGGAAGTTTGATGTCAACGTTTGGCTTGTTGTAGGTGTGCAAGATGTGGTTCTTTTACACATATACATATGTCTGTTCTTCCTGGGATCCTGTTCCCATGTATGTTATGACAGAATGTTGAGTAGACTTCTCTTGGTATTCCATAGGTCTTTGGTGATTATATATTTCACCTGTGTTTGTATATGTCCGTTAACCCCAATATCGTAATGAATCCAATCCTCACACCTTTCCATTGGTGAACCATAAGTTTGTTTAATGAATCTGTGATTGCCCTTCTCCGTGGAAATATCTGCCCTGGTATCAATTTTTAGGTAACACCCATAAGTGATATCCTACGATATGTGTCTTTCACTTTCTGACTTACTACAAGTCACATGATTACCTCTAGACTCATCTACGGTGCTGCAAATGGCATTGGGTCCTTTTTTCCCTTGGCTAATATTCTGTCTTAGCGAGGTCCATTTTCTGCAATGTGATTCCCTGAGGGCTGAGGATTAGCTGACCTGGGCAGCCTGACCCTGCCGGCAAGCCCTCCCCAGGTGTGCCTGGGTTGAGGTCAATATAAACAGCACTCCAGGCAGCAATAGCCCCTGCAGCTGTGCCTGACTCCATATTCTCTGCCCCGTCAGCAGTCTCGGGGCTGTGCTGGTGGGAGGGTGTGAGGGTCCACGGCTTTGTTGGTGGCCCGGTGTGAGTGGGGCTCTGCTGGACTTTCTGCACGAGTTGCCAGGCTGCCACCTGTAAAGAAGAGGATGTGTCACCCATAACTTCCACTGGAATTTCTCTCCGGGCTGATGTGAGGAAGGAAAAAAGGGAGTGGGTGCCGGGACAGGAGGGGTACCTCAGGCAGGGAAATGGAAAGCTTCCAGAAGAGCACCCGGGGCCAGGACCATCCTGGCTGGCCTGCAGGCAGCAAGTTGGCCTGCGTGCTGTCGCTGGTGTGGCTCCACGGCCCTTCCTCTAGGCTTTCAAGCCCTTGTACATATTCAAGTGTTTTACCTGGGAAGGGTGGGAACAGTTCAGCAGCAGCTGGCCTGGGGCTCAGCTCATGTTTACTCACAGAGGCCTCGGCACGGTCCCCCAGCTTTGCAATGAGGACGCTCCTTGCGTGTGGGGGGGCGGGGCTGCTGGCTGTATGGGAGATGATTCCCCACCTCTGACCAATTTCAGAATTGTTTACCGCTGGTGCAAGTGCCTTGGTAGGGTTTTCCTCTGTATAACTGTTAGGTTCAGGATTTTTTTTCTTTTTTCATTCCAATTACATTTTGTTCCTGTTTTATGTATTTATAGATATAAACATGGAAATAATTCATTCGTATAAATACATCTGTGTGAATGGAAGAACTTTTTTCTGTTTTTTTTCAATTTTATTTTTAAACATTTTGAAATTTAATTTTATTTATTTTTTTATACAGCAGGTTATTATTAGTTATCTATTTTATGCATATGCATGTATACAGGTCAATCCCAATCTCCCAACTCATCCCACCACCACCACCCCATGGCTTCCCCCACTTGGTGTCCATACGTTTGTTCTCTACCTCTGTGTCTCTATTTCTGCCCTGCAAACCAGTTCATCTGTACCATTTTTCTAGGTTCCACATATATGCATTAATACACAATATTTGTTTTTCTCTTTCTGACTTACTTCACTCTGTATGACACTCTCTAGATCCACCGACTTCTCTACAAATGACCCAGTTTCATTCCTTTTTATGGCTGAGTAATATTCCATTTTATATATTTACCACTTCTTTATCCATTCGTCTGTCTGTGGGCATTTAGGTTGCTTCCATTACCTGGCTATTGTAAATAGTGCTGCAATGAACATTGTGGTGAATGTGTCTTTTTGATTTATGGCTTTCTCTGGGTATATGCCCAAAAGTGGGATTGCTGGATCCTATGGTAATTCTCTTTTTAGTTTTTTAAAGGAACCTCCATAGTGTTCTCCATAGTGACTGTATCAATTTACCTGCCCACCAATAGTGGAAGCGGGCTCCTTTTGTCCACACCCTCCCCAGAATTTGTTGTTTGTAGATTTTCTGATGATGCCGATTCTAAGAGGTGTGAGGTCATACCTCATTGTCGTTTGGATTTGCATTTCTCTAATAATTAGTGATGTTCAGCAGCTTTTCATGTGCGTCTTGGCCATCTCTGTGACTTCTTTGAAGAAACGTCTATTTAGATCTTCTGCCCATTTTTGTATTGGGTTGTTTGTTTTATTAATATTAAGCTGCGTGAGCTGTTTATATAAATTGGAGATTAAACCTTTGTCTATTGATTCGTTTGCGATCGTTTTCGCCCATTCTGAGGGTTGCCTTTTTCCATTCCCGTTTTTTTAACCAAAAAAGAAAGAAAGCAAAGGAAGCAGAACACTAACGTGCGTGAAATATGCCTCTTGAAACTGTCGTTTTGAAATATGGACGTCTTTTGAATTTTTTGGTCGATATATGACCCCAGGATTTGTTTTCAGGGCAGGTGTCATTTAGAGGCATGCAATGATTTTGAATATCCACTGACCATTAGCGCTGGGATTAAAGCTGCTGTTGTGTGAAACGGCCACGAGGTGGCAGCAGTTCTCCCTTACCAAATCTGGTTACTAGGGCAACAGAGCCTCAATGGAAGTCGTGTTCTAGATTGGAATTTGGAATGGAATGTGCCAGGAGAATGCCCATCAAGTTTGTCTCAGTACTTCTTGTTCGTGTTTTTAATTTAATTTTTTATTTTTTATTACAGGAAGTTTGATGTCAACGTTTGGCTTGTTGTAGGTGTGCAAGATGTGGTTCTTTTACACATATACATATGTCTGTTCTTCCTGGGATCCTGTTCCCATGTATGTTATGACAGAATGTTGAGTAGACTTCTCTTGGTATTCCATAGGTCTTTGGTGATTATATATTTCACCTGTGTTTGTATATGTCCGTTAACCCCAATATCGTAATGAATCCAATCCTCACACCTTTCCATTGGTGAACCATAAGTTTGTTTAATGAATCTGTGATTGCCCTTCTCCGTGGACATATCTGCCCTGGTATCAATTTTTAGGTAACACCCATAAGTGATATCCTACGATATGTGTCTTTCACTTTCTGACTTACTACAAGTCACGTGATTACCTCTAGACTCATCTACGGTGCTGCAAATGGCATTGGGTCCTTTTTTCCCTTGGCTAATATTCTGTCTTAGCGAGGTCCATTTTCTGCAATGTGATTCCCTGAGGGCTGAGGATTAGCTGACCTGGGCAGCCTGTCCCTGCCGGCAAGCCCTCCCCAGGTGTGCCTGTGTTGAGGTCAATATAAACAGCACTCCAGGCAGCAATAGCCCCTGCAGCTGTGCCTGACTCCATATTCTCTGCCCCGTCAGCAGTCTCGGGGCTGTGCTGGTGGGAGGGTGGGAGGGTCCACGGCTTTGTTGGTGGCCCGGTGTGAGTGGGGCTCTGCTGGACTTTCTGCAGTAGTTGCCAGGCTGCCACCTCTAAAGAAGAGGATGTGTCACCCATAACTTCCACTGGAATTTCTCTCCGGGCTGAGGTGAGGAAGGAAAAAAAGGAGTGGGGGCCGGGACAGGAGGGGTATCTCAGGTAGGGAAATGGAAAGCTTCCAGAAGAGCGCCCGGGGCCAGGACCATCCTGGCTGGCCTGCAGGCAGCAAGTTGGCCTGCGTGCTGTCGCTGGTGTGGCTCCACGGCCCTTCCTCTAGGCTTTCAAGCCCTTGTACATATTCAGGTGTTTTACCTGGGAAGGTTGGGAAGAGTTCAACAGCAGCTGGCATGAGGCTCAGCTCACGTTTACTCACAGAGGCCTCGGCAAGGTCCCCCGGCTTTGCAATGAGGACACTCCTTCGTGGGTGGGGGCGGGGCTGCTGGCTGTATGGGAGATGATTCCCCACCTCTCACCAATTTCAGAATTCTTTACCGCTGGAGCAAGTGCCTTGGTAGGGTTTTCTTCTGTATAACTGTTAGGTTCAGGTTTTTTTTTCTTTTTTCGTTCCAATTACATTTTGTTCCTGTTTTATGTATTTATAGATATAAGCATGGAAATAATTCATTCATATAAATACATCTGTGTGAATGGAAGAACTTTTTTCTGGTTTCTTTTTAAATTTTATTTTTAAAAATTTTGAAATTTAAATTTATTTATTTTTTTATACAGCAGGTTCTTATTAGTTATCTATTTTATGCATATATATGTATACAGGTCAATCCCAATCTCCCAACTCATCCCACCACCACCACCCCATGGCTTCCCCCACTTGGTGTCCATACGTTTGTTCTCTACCTCTGTGTCTCTATTTCTGCCCTGCAAACCAGTTCATCTGTACCATTTTTCTAGGTTCCACATATATGCATTAATATACAATATTTGTTTTTCTCTTTCTGACTTACTTCACTCTGTATGACAGTCTCTAGATCCATCGACTTCTCTACAAATGACCCAGTTTCATTCCTTTTTATGGCTGAGTAATATTCCATTTTATATATGTACCACTTCTTTATCCATTCGTCTGTCTGTGGGCATTTAGGTTGCTTCCATTACCTGGCTATTGTAAATAGTGCTGCAATGAACATTGTGGTGAATGTGTCTTTTTGATTTATGGTTGTCTCTGGGTATATGCCCAGAATTGGGTTTGCTGGATCCTATGGTAATTCTCTTTTTAGTTTTTTAAAGGAACCTCCATAGTGTTCTCCATAGTGACTGTATCAATTTACCTTCCCACCAATAGTGGAAGAGGGCTCCTTTTGTCCACACCCTCCCCAGAATTTGTTGTTTGTAGATTTTCTGATGATGCCGATTCTAAGAGGTGTGAGGTCATACCTCATTGTCATTTGGATTTGCATTTCTCTAATAATTAGTGATGTTGAGCAGCTTTTCATGTGCGTCTTGGCCATTTCTGTGACTTCTTTGAAGAAACGTCTATTTAGATCTTCTGCCCATTTTTGTATTGGGTTGTTTGTTTTATTAATATTAAGCTGCGTGAGCTGTTTATATATATTGGAGATTAAACCTTTGTCCATTGATTCGTTTGCGATCGTTTTCGCCCATTCTGAGGGTTGCCTTTTTCCATTCCCGTTTTTTTAACCAAAAAAGAAAGAAAGCAAAGGAAGCAGAACACTAATGTGCGTGAAATATGCCTCTTGAAACTGTCGTTTTGAAATATGGACGTCTTTTGAATTTTTTGGTCGATATATGACCCCAGGATTTGTTTTCAGGGCAGGTGTCATTTAGAGGCATGCAATGATTTTGAATATCCACTGACCATTAGCGCTGGGATTAAAGCTGCTGTTGTGTGAAACGGCCACGAGGTGGCAGCAGTTCTCCCTTACCAAATCTGGTTACTAGGGCAACAGAGCCTCAATGGAAGTCGTGTTCTAGATTGGAATTTGGAATGGAATGTGCCAGGAGAATGCCCATCAAGTTTGTCTCAGTACTTCTTGTTCGTGTTTTTAATTTAATTTTTTATTTTTTATTACAGGAAGTTTGATGTCAACGTTTGGCTTGTTGTAGGTGTGCAAGATGTGGTTCTTTTACACATATACATATGTCTGTTCTTCCTGGGATCCTGTTCCCATGTATGTTATGACAGAATGTTGAGTAGACTTCTCTTGGTATTCCATAGGTCTTTGGTGATTATATATTTCACCTGTGTTTGTATATGTCCGTTAACCCCAATATCGTAATGAATCCAATCCTCACACCTTTCCATTGGTGAACCATAAGTTTGTTTAATGAATCTGTGATTGCCCTTCTCCGTGGAAATATCTGCCCTGGTATCAATTTTTAGGTAACACCCATAAGTGATATCCTACGATATGTGTCTTTCACTTTCTGACTTACTACAAGTCACGTGATTACCTCTAGACTCATCTACGGTGCTGCAAATGGCATTGGGTCCTTTTTTCCCTTGGCTAATATTCTGTCTTAGCGAGGTCCATTTTCTGCAATGTGATTCCCTGAGGGCTGAGAATTAGCTGACCTGGGCAGCCTGACCCTGCCGGCAAGCCCTCCCCAGGTGTGCCTGGGTTGAGGTCAATATAAACAGCACTCCAGGCAGCAATAGCCCCTGCAGCTGTGCCTGACTCCATATTCTCTGCCCCGTCAGCAGTCTCGGGGCTGTGCTGGTGGGAGGGTGTGAGGGTCCACGGCTTTGTTGGTGGCCCGGTGTGAGTGGGGCTCTGCTGGACTTTCTGCACGAGTTGCCAGGCTGCCACCTGTAAAGAAGAGGATGTGTCACCCATAACTTCCACTGGAATTTCTCTCCGGGCTGATGTGAGGAAGGAAAAAAGGGAGTGGGTGCCGGGACAGGAGGGGTACCTCAGGCAGGGAAATGGAAAGCTTCCAGAAGAGCACCCGGGGCCAGGACCATCCTGGCTGGCCTGCAGGCAGCAAGTTGGCCTGCGTGCTGTCGCTGGTGTGGCTCCACGGCCCTTCCTCTAGGCTTTCAAGCCCTTGTACATATTCAAGTGTTTTACCTGGGAAGGGTGGGAACAGTTCAGCAGCAGCTGGCCTGGGGCTCAGCTCATGTTTACTCACAGAGGCCTCGGCACGGTCCCCCAGCTTTGCAATGAGGACGCTCCTTGCGTGTGGGGGGGCGGGGCTGCTGGCTGTATGGGAGATGATTCCCCACCTCTGACCAATTTCAGAATTGTTTACCGCTGGTGCAAGTGCCTTGGTAGGGTTTTCCTCTGTATAACTGTTAGGTTCAGGATTTTTTTTCTTTTTTCATTCCAATTACATTTTGTTCCTGTTTTATGTATTTATAGATATAAGCATGGAAATAATTCATTCGTATAAATACATCTGTGTGAATGGAAGAACTTTTTTCTGTTTTTTTTCAATTTTATTTTTAAACATTTTGAAATTTAATTTTATTTATTTTTTTATACAGCAGGTTATTATTAGTTATCTATTTTATGCATATGCATGTATACAGGTCAATCCCAATCTCCCAACTCATCCCACCACCACCACCCCATGGCTTCCCCCACTTGGTGTCCATACGTTTGTTCTCTACCTCTGTGTCTCTATTTCTGCCCTGCAAACCAGTTCATCTGTACCATTTTTCTAGGTTCCACATATATGCATTAATACACAATATTTGTTTTTCTCTTTCTGACTTACTTCACTCTGTATGACACTCTCTAGATCCACCGACTTCTCTACAAATGACCCAGTTTCATTCCTTTTTATGGCTGAGTAATATTCCATTTTATATATTTACCACTTCTTTATCCATTCGTCTGTCTGTGGGCATTTAGGTTGCTTCCATTACCTGGCTATTGTAAATAGTGCTGCAATGAACATTGTGGTGAATGTGTCTTTTTGATTTATGGCTTTCTCTGGGTATATGCCCAAAAGTGGGATTGCTGGATCCTATGGTAATTCTCTTTTTAGTTTTTTAAAGGAACCTCCATAGTGTTCTCCATAGTGACTGTATCAATTTACCTGCCCACCAATAGTGGAAGAGGGATCCTTTTGCCCACACCCTCCCCAGAATTTGTTGTTTGTAGATTTTCTGATGATGCCGATTCTAAGAGGTGTGAGGTCATACCTCATTGTCGTTTGGATTTGCATTTCTCTAATAATTAGTGATGTTCAGCAGCTTTTCATGTGCGTCTTGGCCATCTCCGTGACTTCTTTGAAGAAACGTCTATTTAGATCTTCTGCCCATTTTTGTATTGGGTTGTTTGTTTTATTAATATTAAGCTGCGTGAGCTGTTTATATAAATTGGAGATTAAACCTTTGTCTATTGATTCGTTTGCGATCGTTTTCGCCCATTCTGAGGGTTGCCTTTTTCCATTCCCGTTTTTTTAACCAAAAAAGAAAGAAAGCAAAGGAAGCAGAACACTAACGTGCGTGAAATATGCCTCTTGAAACTGTCGTTTTGAAATATGGACGTCTTTTGAATTTTTTGGTCGATATATGACCCCAGGATTTGTTTTCAGGGCAGGTGTCATTTAGAGGCATGCAATGATTTTGAATATCCACTGACCATTAGCGCTGGGATTAAAGCTGCTGTTGTGTGAAACGGCCACGAGGTGGCAGCAGTTCTCCCTTACCAAATCTGGTTACTAGGGCAACAGAGCCTCAATGGAAGTCGTGTTCTAGATTGGAATTTGGAATGGAATGTGCCAGGAGAATGCCCATCAAGTTTGTCTCAGTACTTCTTGTTCGTGTTTTTAATTTAATTTTTTATTTTTTATTACAGGAAGTTTGATGTCAACGTTTGGCTTGTTGTAGGTGTGCAAGATGTGGTTCTTTTAAACATATACATATGTCTGTTCTTCCTGGGATCCTGTTCCCATGTATGTTATGACAGAATGTTGAGTAGACTTCTCTTGGTATTCCATAGGTCTTTGGTGATTATATATTTCACCTGTGTTTGTATATGTCCGTTAACCCCAATATCGTAATGAATCCAATCCTCACACCTTTCCATTGGTGAACCATAAGTTTGTTTAATGAATCTGTGATTGCCCTTCTCCGTGGAAATATCTGCCCTGGTATCAATTTTTAGGTAACACCCATAAGTGATATCCTACGATATGTGTCTTTCACTTTCTGACTTACTACAAGTCACGTGATTACCTCTAGACTCATCTACGGTGCTGCAAATGGCATTGGGTCCTTTTTTCCCTTGGCTAATATTCTGTCTTAGCGAGGTCCATTTTCTGCAATGTGATTCCCTGAGGGCTGAGGATTAGCTGACCTGGGCAGCCTGACCCTGCCGGCAAGCCCTCCCCAGGTGTGCCTGGGTTGAGGTCAATATAAACAGCACTCCAGGCAGCAATAGCCGCTGCAGCTGTGCCTGACTCCATATTCTCTGCCCCGTCAGCAGTCTCGGGGCTGTGCTGGTGGGAGGGTGGGAGGGTCCACGGCTTTGTTGGTGGCCCGGTGTGAGTGGGGCTCTGCTGGACTTTCTGCAGTAGTTGCCAGGCTGCCACCTCTAAAGAAGAGGATGTGTCACCCATAACTTCCACTGGAATTTCTCTCCGGGCTGAGGTGAGGAAGGAAAAAAAGGAGTGGGGGCCGGGACAGGAGGGGTATCTCAGGTAGGGAAATGGAAAGCTTCCAGAAGAGCGCCCGGGGCCAGGACCATCCTGGCTGGCCTGCAGGCAGCAAGTTGGCCTGCGTGCTGTCGCTGGTGTGGCTCCACGGCCCTTCCTCTAGGCTTTCAAGCCCTTGTACATATTCAGGTGTTTTACCTGGGAAGGTTGGGAAGAGTTCAACAGCAGCTGGCATGAGGCTCAGCTCACGTTTACTCACAGAGGCCTCGGCAAGGTCCCCCGGCTTTGCAATGAGGACACTCCTTCGTGGGTGGGGGCGGGGCTGCTGGCTGTATGGGAGATGATTCCCCACCTCTCACCAATTTCAGAATTCTTTACCGCTGGAGCAAGTGCCTTGGTAGGGTTTTCTTCTGTATAACTGTTAGGTTCAGGTTTTTTTTTCTTTTTTCGTTCCAATTACATTTTGTTCCTGTTTTATGTATTTATAGATATAAGCATGGAAATAATTCATTCATATAAATACATCTGTGTGAATGGAAGAACTTTTTTCTGGTTTCTTTTTAAATTTTATTTTTAAAAATTTTGAAATTTAAATTTATTTATTTTTTTATACAGCAGGTTCTTATTAGTTATCTATTTTATGCATATATATGTATACAGGTCAATCCCAATCTCCCAACTCATCCCACCACCACCACCCCATGGCTTCCCCCACTTGGTGTCCATACGTTTGTTCTCTACCTCTGTGTCTCTATTTCTGCCCTGCAAACCAGTTCATCTGTACCATTTTTCTAGGTTCCACATATATGCATTAATATACAATATTTGTTTTTCTCTTTCTGACTTACTTCACTCTGTATGACAGTCTCTAGATCCATCGACTTCTCTACAAATGACCCAGTTTCATTCCTTTTTATGGCTGAGTAATATTCCATTTTATATATGTACCACTTCTTTATCCATTCGTCTGTCTGTGGGCATTTAGGTTGCTTCCATTACCTGGCTATTGTAAATAGTGCTGCAATGAACATTGTGGTGAATGTGTCTTTTTGATTTATGGCTTTCTCTGGGTATATGCCCAAAAGTGGGATTGCTGGATCCTATGGTAATTCTCTTTTTAGTTTTTTAAATGAATCTCCATAGTGTTCTCCATAGTGACTGTATCAATTTACCTGCCCACCAATAGTGGAAGAGGGCTCCTTTTGTCCACACCCTCCCCAGAATTTGTTGTTTGTAGATTTTCTGTTGATGCCGATTCTAAGAGGTGTGAGGTCATACCTCATTGTCGTTTGGATTTGCATTTCTCTAATAATTAGTGATGTTGAGCAGCTTTTCATGTGCGTCTTGGCCATTTCTGTGACTTCTTTGAAGAAACGTCTATTTAGATCTTCTGCCCATTTTTGTATTGGGTTGTTTGTTTTATTAATATTAAGCTGCGTGAGCTGTTTATATATATTGGAGATTAAACCTTTGTCCATTGATTCGTTTGCGATCGTTTTCGCCCATTCTGAGGGTTGCCTTTTTCCATTCCCGTTTTTTTAACCAAAAAAGAAAGAAAGCAAAGGAAGCAGAACACTAACGTGCGTGAAATATGCCTCTTGAAACTGTCGTTTTGAAATATGGACGTCTTTTGAATTTTTTGGTCGATATATAACCCCAGGATTTGTTTTCAGGGCAGGTGTCATTTAGAGGCATGCAATGATTTTGAATATCCACTGACCATTAGCGCTGGGATTAAAGCTGCTGTTGTGTGAAACGGCCACGAGGTGGCAGCAGTTCTCCCTTACCAAATCTGGTTACTAGGGCAACAGAGCCTCAATGGAAGTCGTGTTCTAGATTGGAATTTGGAATGGAATGTGCCAGGAGAATGCCCATCAAGTTTGTCTCAGTACTTCTTGTTCGTGTTTTTAATTTAATTTTTTATTTTTTATTACAGGAAGTTTGATGTCAACGTTTGGCTTGTTGTAGGTGTGCACGATGTGGTTCTTTTACACATATACATATGTCTGTTCTTCCTGGGATCCTGTTCCCATGTATGTTATGACAGAATGTTGAGTAGACTTCTCTTGGTATTCCATAGGTCTTTGGTGATTATATATTTCACCTGTGTTTGTATATGTCCGTTAACCCCAATATCGTAATGAATCCAATCCTCACACCTTTCCATTGGTGAACCATAAGTTTGTTTAATGAATCTGTGATTGCCCTTCTCCATGGCAATATCTGCCCTGGTATCAATTTTTAGGTAACACCCATAAGTGATATCCTACGATATGTGTCTTTCACTTTCTGACTTACTACAAGTCACGTGATTACCTCTAGACTCATCTACGGTGCTGCAAATGGCATTGGGTCCTTTTTTCCCTTGGCTAATATTCTGTCTTAGCGAGGTCCATTTTCTGCAATGTGATTCCCTGAGGGCTGAGGATTAGCTGACCTGGGCAGCCTGACCCTGCCGGCAAGCCCTCCCCAGGTGTGCCTGGGTTGAGGTCAATATAAACAGCACTCCAGGCAGCAATAGCCCCTGCAGCTGTGCCTGACTCCATATTCTCTGCCCCGTCAGCAGTCTCGGGGCTGTGCTGGTGGGAGGGTGGGAGGGTCCACGGCTTTGTTGGTGGCCCGGTGTGAGTGGGGCTCTGCTGGACTTTCTGCAGTAGTTGCCAGGCTGCCACCTCTAAAGAAGAGGATGTGTCACCCATAACTTCCACTGGAATTTCTCTCCGGGCTGAGGTGAGGAAGGAAAAAAAGGAGTGGGGGCCGGGACAGGAGGGGTATCTCAGGTAGGGAAATGGAAAGCTTCCAGAAGAGCGCCCGGGGCCAGGACCATCCTGGCTGGCCTGCAGGCAGCAAGTTGGCCTGCGTGCTGTCGCTGGTGTGGCTCCACGGCCCTTCCTCTAGGCTTTCAAGCCCTTGTACATATTCAGGTGTTTTACCTGGGAAGGTTGGGAAGAGTTCAACAGCAGCTGGCATGAGGCTCAGCTCACGTTTACTCACAGAGGCCTCGGCAAGGTCCCCCGGCTTTGCAATGAGGACACTCCTTCGTGGGTGGGGGCGGGGCTGCTGGCTGTATGGGAGATGATTCCCCACCTCTCACCAATTTCAGAATTCTTTACCGCTGGAGCAAGTGCCTTGGTAGGGTTTTCTTCTGTATAACTGTTAGGTTCAGGTTTTTTTTTCTTTTTTCGTTCCAATTACATTTTGTTCCTGTTTTATGTATTTATAGATATAAGCATGGAAATAATTCATTCATATAAATACATCTGTGTGAATGGAAGAACTTTTTTCTGGTTTATTTTTAAATTTTATTTTTAAAAATTTTGAAATTTAAATTTATTTATTTTTTTATACAGCAGGTTCTTATTAGTTATCTATTTTATGCATATATATGTATACAGGTCAATCCCAATCTCCCAACTCATCCCACCACCACCACCCCATGGCTTCCCCCACTTGGTGTCCATACGTTTGTTCTCTACCTCTGTGTCTCTATTTCTGCCCTGCAAACCAGTTCATCTGTACCATTTTTCTAGGTTCCACATATATGCATTAATATACAATATTTGTTTTTCTCTTTCTGACTTACTTCACTCTGTATGACAGTCTCTAGATCCATCGACTTCTCTACAAATGACCCAGTTTCATTCCTTTTTATGGCTGAGTAATATTCCATTTTATATATGTACCACTTCTTTATCCATTCGTCTGTCTGTGGGCATTTAGGTTGCTTCCATTACCTGGCTATTGTAAATAGTGCTGCAATGAACATTGTGGTGAATGTGTCTTTTTGATTTATGGTTTTCTCTGGGTATATGCCCAGAATTGGGTTTGCTGGATCCTATGGTAATTCTCTTTTTAGTTTTTTAAAGGAACCTCCATAGTGTTCTCCATAGTGACTGTATCAATTTACCTTCCCACCAATAGTGGAAGAGGGTTCCTTTTGTCCACACCCTCCCCAGAATTTGTTGTTTGTAGATTTTCTGATGATGCCGATTCTAAGAGGTGTGAGGTCATACCTCATTGTCATTTGGATTTGCATTTCTCTAATAATTAGTGATGTTGAGCAGCTTTTCATGTGCGTCTTGGCCATTTCTGTGACTTCTTTGAAGAAACGTCTATTTAGATCTTCTGCCCATTTTTGTATTGGGTTGTTTGTTTTATTAATATTAAGCTGCGTGAGCTGTTTATATATATTGGAGATTAAACCTTTGTCCATTGATTCGTTTGCGATCGTTTTCGCCCATTCTGAGGGTTTCCTTTTTCCATTCCCGTTTTTTTAACCAAAAAAGAAAGAAAGCAAAGGAAGCAGAACACTAACGTGCGTGAAATATGCCTCTTGAAACTGTCGTTTTGAAATATGGACGTCTTTTGAATTTTTTGGTCGATATATGACCCCAGGATTTGTTTTCAGGGCAGGTGTCATTTAGAGGCATGCAATGATTTTGAATATCCACTGACCATTAGCGCTGGGATTAAAGCTGCTGTTGTGTGAAACGGCCACGAGGTGGCAGCAGTTCTCCCTTACCAAATCTGGTTACTAGGGCAACAGAGCCTCAATGGAAGTCGTGTTCTAGATTGGAATTTGGAATGGAATGTGCCAGGAGAATGCCCATCAAGTTTGTCTCAGTACTTCTTGTTCGTGTTTTTAATTTAATTTTTTATTTTTTATTACAGGAAGTTTGATGTCAACGTTTGGCTTGTTGTAGGTGTGCAAGATGTGGTTCTTTTACACATATACATATGTCTGTTCTTCCTGGGATCCTGTTCCCATGTATGTTATGACAGAATGTTGAGTAGACTTCTCTTGGTATTCCATAGGTCTTTGGTGATTATATATTTCACCTGTGTTTGTATATGTCCGTTAACCCCAATATCGTAATGAATCCAATCCTCACACCTTTCCATTGGTGAACCATAAGTTTGTTTAATGAATCTGTGATTGCCCTTCTCCGTGGAAATATCTGCCCTGGTATCAATTTTTAGGTAACACCCATAAGTGATATCCTACGATATGTGTCTTTCACTTTCTGACTTACTACAAGTCACGTGATTACCTCTAGACTCATCTACGGTGCTGCAAATGGCATTGGGTCCTTTTTTCCCTTGGCTAATATTCTGTCTTAGCGAGGTCCATTTTCTGCAATGTGATTCCCTGAGGGCTGAGGATTAGCTGACCTGGGCAGCCTGACCCTGCCGGCAAGCCCTCCCCAGGTGTGCCTGGGTTGAGGTCAATATAAACAGCACTCCAGGCAGCAATAGCCCCTGCAGCTGTGCCTGACTCCATATTCTCTGCCCCGTCAGCAGTCTCGGGGCTGTGCTGGTGGGAGGGTGGGAGGGTCCACGGCTTTGTTGGTGGCCCGGTGTGAGTGGGGCTCTGCTGGACTTTCTGCAGTAGTTGCCAGGCTGCCACCTCTAAAGAAGAGGATGTGTCACCCATAACTTCCACTGGAATTTCTCTCCGGGCTGAGGTGAGGAAGGAAAAAAAGGAGTGGGGGCCGGGACAGGAGGGGTATCTCAGGTAGGGAAATGGAAAGCTTCCAGAAGAGCGCCCGGGGCCAGGACCATCCTGGCTGGCCTGCAGGCAGCAAGTTGGCCTGCGTGCTGTCGCTGGTGTGGCTCCACGGCCCTTCCTCTAGGCTTTCAAGCCCTTGTACATATTCAGGTGTTTTACCTGGGAAGGTTGGGAAGAGTTCAACAGCAGCTGGCATGAGGCTCAGCTCACGTTTACTCACAGAGGCCTCGGCAAGGTCCCCCGGCTTTGCAATGAGGACACTCCTTCGTGGGTGGGGGCGGGGCTGCTGGCTGTATGGGAGATGATTCCCCACCTCTCACCAATTTCAGAATTCTTTACCGCTGGAGCAAGTGCCTTGGTAGGGTTTTCTTCTGTATAACTGTTAGGTTCAGGTTTTTTTTTCTTTTTTCGTTCCAATTACATTTTGTTCCTGTTTTATGTATTTATAGATATAAGCATGGAAATAATTCATTCATATAAATACATCTGTGTGAATGGAAGAACTTTTTTCTGGTTTCTTTTTAAATTTTATTTTTAAAAATTTTGAAATTTAAATTTATTTATTTTTTTATACAGCAGGTTCTTATTAGTTATCTATTTTATGCAAATATATGTATACAGGTCAATCCCAATCTCCCAACTCATCCCACCACCACCACCCCATGGCTTCCCCCACTTGGTGTCCATACGTTTGTTCTCTACCTCTGTGTCTCTATTTCTGCCCTGCAAACCAGTTCATCTGTACCATTTTTCTAGGTTCCACATATATGCATTAATATACAATATTTGTTTTTCTCTTTCTGACTTACTTCACTCTGTATGACAGTCTCTAGATCCATCGACTTCTCTACAAATGACCCAGTTTCATTCCTTTTTATGGCTGAGTAATATTCCATTTTATATATGTACCACTTCTTTATCCATTCGTCTGTCTGTGGGCATTTAGGTTGCTTCCATTACCTGGCTATTGTAAATAGTGCTGCAATGAACATTGTGGTGAATGTGTCTTTTTGATTTATGGTTGTCTCTGGGTATATGCCCAGAATTGGGTTTGCTGGATCCTATGGTAATTCTCTTTTTAGTTTTTTAAAGGAACCTCCATAGTGTTCTCCATAGTGACTGTATCAATTTACCTTCCCACCAATAGTGGAAGAGGGCTCCTTTTGTCCACACCCTCCCCAGAATTTGTTGTTTGTAGATTTTCTGATGATGCCGATTCTAAGAGGTGTGAGGTCATACCTCATTGTCATTTGGATTTGCATTTCTCTAATAATTAGTGATGTTGAGCAGCTTTTCATGTGCGTCTTGGCCATTTCTGTGACTTCTTTGAAGAAACGTCTATTTAGATCTTCTGCCCATTTTTGTATTGGGTTGTTTGTTTTATTAATATTAAGCTGCGTGAGCTGTTTATATATATTGGAGATTAAACCTTTGTCCATTGATTCGTTTGCGATCGTTTTCGCCCATTCTGAGGGTTGCCTTTTTCCATTCCCGTTTTTTTAACCAAAAAAGAAAGAAAGCAAAGGAAGCAGAACACTAATGTGCGTGAAATATGCCTCTTGAAACTGTCGTTTTGAAATATGGACGTCTTTTGAATTTTTTGGTCGATATATGACCCCAGGATTTGTTTTCAGGGCAGGTGTCATTTAGAGGCATGCAATGATTTTGAATATCCACTGACCATTAGCGCTGGGATTAAAGCTGCTGTTGTGTGAAACGGCCACGAGGTGGCAGCAGTTCTCCCTTACCAAATCTGGTTACTAGGGCAACAGAGCCTCAATGGAAGTCGTGTTCTAGATTGGAATTTGGAATGGAATGTGCCAGGAGAATGCCCATCAAGTTTGTCTCAGTACTTCTTGTTCGTGTTTTTAATTTAATTTTTTATTTTTTATTACAGGAAGTTTGATGTCAACGTTTGGCTTGTTGTAGGTGTGCAAGATGTGGTTCTTTTACACATATACATATGTCTGTTCTTCCTGGGATCCTGTTCCCATGTATGTTATGACAGAATGTTGAGTAGACTTCTCTTGGTATTCCATAGGTCTTTGGTGATTATATATTTCACCTGTGTTTGTATATGTCCGTTAACCCCAATATCGTAATGAATCCAATCCTCACACCTTTCCATTGGTGAACCATAAGTTTGTTTAATGAATCTGTGATTGCCCTTCTCCGTGGAAATATCTGCCCTGGTATCAATTTTTAGGTAACACCCATAAGTGATATCCTACGATATGTGTCTTTCACTTTCTGACTTACTACAAGTCACGTGATTACCTCTAGACTCATCTACGGTGCTGCAAATGGCATTGGGTCCTTTTTTCCCTTGGCTAATATTCTGTCTTAGCGAGGTCCATTTTCTGCAATGTGATTCCCTGAGGGCTGAGGATTAGCTGACCTGGGCAGCCTGACCCTGCCGGCAAGCCCTCCCCAGGTGTGCCTGGGTTGAGGTCAATATAAACAGCACTCCAGGCAGCAATAGCCCCTGCAGCTGTGCCTGACTCCATATTCTCTGCCCCGTCAGCAGTCTCGGGGCTGTGCTGGTGGGAGGGTGGGAGGGTCCACGGCTTTGTTGGTGGCCCGGTGTGAGTGGGGCTCTGCTGGACTTTCTGCACGAGTTGCCAGGCTGCCACCTGTAAAGAAGAGGATGTGTCACCCATAACTTCCACTGGAATTTCTCTCCGGGCTGATGTGAGGAAGGAAAAAAGGGAGTGGGTGCCGGGACAGGAGGGGTACCTCAGGCAGGGAAATGGAAAGCTTCCAGAAGAGCACCCGGGGCCAGGACCATCCTGGCTGGCCTGCAGGCAGCAAGTTGGCCTGCGTGCTGTCGCTGGTGTGGCTCCACGGCCCTTCCTCTAGGCTTTCAAGCCCTTGTACATATTCAAGTGTTTTACCTGGGAAGGGTGGGAACAGTTCAGCAGCAGCTGGCCTGGGGCTCAGCTCATGTTTACTCACAGAGGCCTCGGCACGGTCCCCCAGCTTTGCAATGAGGACGCTCCTTGCGTGTGGGGGGGCGGGGCTGCTGGCTGTATGGGAGATGATTCCCCACCTCTGACCAATTTCAGAATTGTTTACCGCTGGTGCAAGTGCCTTGGTAGGGTTTTCCTCTGTATAACTGTTAGGTTCAGGATTTTTTTTCTTTTTTCATTCCAATTACATTTTGTTCCTGTTTTATGTATTTATAGATATAAACATGGAAATAATTCATTCGTATAAATACATCTGTGTGAATGGAAGAACTTTTTTCTGTTTTTTTTCAATTTTATTTTTAAACATTTTGAAATTTAATTTTATTTATTTTTTTATACAGCAGGTTATTATTAGTTATCTATTTTATGCATATGCATGTATACAGGTCAATCCCAATCTCCCAACTCATCCCACCACCACCACCCCATGGCTTCCCCCACTTGGTGTCCATACGTTTGTTCTCTACCTCTGTGTCTCTATTTCTGCCCTGCAAACCAGTTCATCTGTACCATTTTTCTAGGTTCCACATATATGCATTAATACACAATATTTGTTTTTCTCTTTCTGACTTACTTCACTCTGTATGACACTCTGTAGATCCATCGACTTCTCTACAAATGACCCAGTTTCATTCCTTTTTATGGCTGAGTAATATTCCATTTTATATATGTACCACTTCTTTATCCATTCGTCTGTCTGTGGGCATTTAGGTTGCTTCCATTACCTGGCTATTGTAAATAGTGCTGCAATGAACATTGTGGTGAATGTGTCTTTTTGATTTATGGCTTTCTCTGGGTATATGCCCAAAAGTGGGATTGCTGGATCCTATGGTAATTCTCTTTTTAGTTTTTTAAAGGAACCTCCATAGTGTTCTCCATAGTGACTGTATCAATTTACCTGCCCACCAATAGTGGAAGAGGGCTCCTTTTGTCCACACCCTCCCCAGAATTTGTTGTTTGTAGATTTTCTGTTGATGCCGATTCTAAGAGGTGTGAGGTCATACCTCATTGTCGTTTGGATTTGCATTTCTCTAATAATTAGTGATGTTGAGCAGCTTTTCATGTGCGTCTTGGCCATTTCTGTGACTTCTTTGAAGAAACGTCTATTTAGATCTTCTGCCCATTTTTGTATTGGGTTGTTTGTTTTATTAATATTAAGCTGCGTGAGCTGTTTATATATATTGGAGATTAAACCTTTGTCCATTGATTCGTTTGCGATCGTTTTCGCCCATTCTGAGGGTTGCCTTTTTCCATTCCCGTTTTTTTAACCAAAAAAGAAAGAAAGCAAAGGAAGCAGAACACTAACGTGCGTGAAATATGCCTCTTGAAACTGTCGTTTTGAAATATGGACGTCTTTTGAATTTTTTGGTCGATATATAACCCCAGGATTTGTTTTCAGGGCAGGTGTCATTTAGAGGCATGCAATGATTTTGAATATCCACTGACCATTAGCGCTGGGATTAAAGCTGCTGTTGTGTGAAACGGCCACGAGGTGGCAGCAGTTCTCCCTTACCAAATCTGGTTACTAGGGCAACAGAGCCTCAATGGAAGTCGTGTTCTAGATTGGAATTTGGAATGGAATGTGCCAGGAGAATGCCCATCAAGTTTGTCTCAGTACTTCTTGTTCGTGTTTTTAATTTAATTTTTTATTTTTTATTACAGGAAGTTTGATGTCAACGTTTGGCTTGTTGTAGGTGTGCACGATGTGGTTCTTTTACACATATACATATGTCTGTTCTTCCTGGGATCCTGTTCCCATGTATGTTATGACAGAATGTTGAGTAGACTTCTCTTGGTATTCCATAGGTCTTTGGTGATTATATATTTCACCTGTGTTTGTATATGTCCGTTAACCCCAATATCGTAATGAATCCAATCCTCACACCTTTCCATTGGTGAACCATAAGTTTGTTTAATGAATCTGTGATTGCCCTTCTCCATGGCAATATCTGCCCTGGTATCAATTTTTAGGTAACACCCATAAGTGATATCCTACGATATGTGTCTTTCACTTTCTGACTTACTACAAGTCACGTGATTACCTCTAGACTCATCTACGGTGCTGCAAATGGCATTGGGTCCTTTTTTCCCTTGGCTAATATTCTGTCTTAGCGAGGTCCATTTTCTGCAATGTGATTCCCTGAGGGCTGAGGATTAGCTGACCTGGGCAGCCTGACCCTGCCGGCAAGCCCTCCCCAGGTGTGCCTGGGTTGAGGTCAATATAAACAGCACTCCAGGCAGCAATAGCCCCTGCAGCTGTGCCTGACTCCATATTCTCTGCCCCGTCAGCAGTCTCGGGGCTGTGCTGGTGGGAGGGTGGGAGGGTCCACGGCTTTGTTGGTGGCCCGGTGTGAGTGGGGCTCTGCTGGACTTTCTGCAGTAGTTGCCAGGCTGCCACCTCTAAAGAAGAGGATGTGTCACCCATAACTTCCACTGGAATTTCTCTCCGGGCTGAGGTGAGGAAGGAAAAAAAGGAGTGGGGGCCGGGACAGGAGGGGTATCTCAGGTAGGGAAATGGAAAGCTTCCAGAAGAGCGCCCGGGGCCAGGACCATCCTGGCTGGCCTGCAGGCAGCAAGTTGGCCTGCGTGCTGTCGCTGGTGTGGCTCCACGGCCCTTCCTCTAGGCTTTCAAG
This sequence comes from Mesoplodon densirostris, assembly GCF_025265405.1. Classification (NCBI taxonomy): domain Eukaryota; kingdom Metazoa; phylum Chordata; class Mammalia; order Artiodactyla; family Ziphiidae; genus Mesoplodon; species Mesoplodon densirostris. Next base: position 79,890,173 of record NC_082667.1, on the reverse strand, counting down.
CCCTTGTACATATTCAGGTGTTTTACCTGGGAAGGTTGGGAAGAGTTCAACAGCAGCTGGCATGAGGCTCAGCTCACGTTTACTCACAGAGGCCTCGGCAAGGTCCCCCGGCTTTGCAATGAGGACACTCCTTCGTGGGTGGGGGCGGGGCTGCTGGCTGTATGGGAGATGATTCCCCACCTCTCACCAATTTCAGAATTGTTTACCGCTGGTGCAAGTGCCTTGGTAGGGTTTTCCTCTGTATAACTGTTAGGTTCAGGATTTTTTTTCTTTTTTCATTCCAATTACATTTTGTTCCTGTTTTATGTATTTATAGATATAAGCATGGAAATAATTCATTCGTATAAATACATCTGTGTGAATGGAAGAACTTTTTTCTTTTTTTTTTCAATTTTATTTTTAAACATTTTGAAATTTAATTTTATTTATTTTTTTATACAGCAGGTTATTATTAGTTATCTATTTTATGCATATGCATGTATACAGGTCAATCCCAATCTCCCAACTCATCCCACCACCACCACCCCATGGCTTCCCCCACTTGGTGTCCATAGGTTTGTTCTCTACCTCTGTGTCTCTATTTCTGCCCTGCAAACCAGTTCATCTGTACCATTTTTCTAGGTTCCACATATATGCATTAATATACAATATTTGTTTTTCTCTTTCTGACTTACTTCACTCTGTATGACAGTCTCTAGATCCATCGACTTCTCTACAAATGACCCAGTTTCATTCCTTTTTATGGCTGAGTAATATTCCATTTTATATATGTACCACTTCTTTATCCATTCGTCTGTCTGTGGGCATTTAGGTTGCTTCCATTACCTGGCTATTGTAAATAGTGCTGCAATGAACATTGTGGTGAATGTGTCTTTTTGATTTATGGCTTTCTCTGGGTATATGCCCAAAAGTGGGATTGCTGGATCCTATGGTAATTCTCTTTTTAGTTTTTTAAAGGAACCTCCATAGTGTTCTCCATAGTGACTGTATCAATTTACCTGCCCACCAATAGTGGAAGAGGGCTCCTTTTGTCCACACCCTCCCCAGAATTTGTTGTTTGTAGATTTTCTGATGATGCCGATTCTAAGAGGTGTGAGGTCATACCTCATTGTCGTTTGGATTTGCATTTCTCTAATAATTAATGATGTTGAGCAGCTTTTCATGTGCGTCTTGGCCATCTCTGTGACTTCTTTGAAGAAACGTCTATTTAGATCTTCTGCCCATTTTTGTATTGGGTTGTTTGTTTTATTAATATTAAGCTGCGTGAGCTGTTTTTATAAATTGGAGATTAAACCTTTGTCCATTGATTCGTTTGCGATCGTTTTCGCCCATTCTGAGGGTTGCCTTTTTCCATTCCCGTTTTTTTAACCAAAAAAGAAAGAAAGCAAAGGAAGTAGAACACTAACGTGCGTGAAATATGCCTCTTGAAACTGTCGTTTTGAAATATGGACGTCTTTTGAATTTTTTGGTCGATATATGACCCCAGGATTTGTTTTCAGGGCAGGTGTCATTTAGAGGCATGCAATGATTTTGAATATCCACTGACCATTAGCGCTGGGATTAAAGCTGCTGTTGTGTGAAACGTCCACGAGGTGTCAGCAGTTCTCCCTTACCAAATCTGGTTACTAGGGCAACAGAGCCTCAATGGAAGTCGTGTTCTAGATTGGAATTTGGAATGGAATGTGCCAGGAGAATGCCCATCAAGTTTGTCTCAGTACTTCTTGTTCATGTTTTTAATTTAATTTTTTATTTTTTATTACAGGAAGTTTGATGTCAACGTTTGGCTTGTTGTAGGTGTGCAAGATGTGGTTCTTTTACACATATACATATGTCTGTTCTTCCTGGGATCCTGTTCCCATGTATGTTATGACAGAATGTTGAGTAGACTTCTCTTGGTATTCCATAGGTCTTTGGTGATTATATATTTCACCTGTGTTTGTATATGTCCGTTAACCCCAATATCGTAATGAATCCAATCCTCACACCTTTCCATTGGTGAACCATAAGTTTGTTTAATGAATCTGTGATTGCCCTTCTCCGTGGAAATATCTGCCCTGGTATCAATTTTTAGGTAACACCCATAAGTGATATCCTACGATATGTGTCTTTCACTTTCTGACTTACTACAAGTCACGTGATTACCTCTAGACTCATCTACGGTGCTGCAAATGGCATTGGGTCCTTTTTTCCCTTGGCTAATATTCTGTCTTAGCGAGGTCCATTTTCTGCAATGTGATTCCCTGAGGGCTGAGGATTAGCTGACCTGGGCAGCCTGACCCTGCCGGCAAGCCCTCCCCAGGTGTGCCTGGGTTGAGGTCAATATAAACAGCACTCCAGGCAGCAATAGCCCCTGCAGCTGTGCCTGACTCCATATTCTCTGCCCCGTCAGCAGTCTCGGGGCTGTGCTGGTGGGAGGGTGTGAGGGTCCACGGCTTTGTTGGTGGCCCGGTGTGAGTGGGGCTCTGCTGGACTTTCTGCACGAGTTGCCAGGCTGCCACCTGTAAAGAAGAGGATGTGTCACCCATAACTTCCACTGGAATTTCTCTCCGGGCTGATGTGAGGAAGGAAAAAAGGGAGTGGGTGCCGGGACAGGAGGGGTATCTCAGGCAGGGAAATAGAAAGCTTCCAGAAGAGCACCCGGGGCCAGGACCATCCTGGCTGGCCTGCAGGCAGCAAGTTGGCCTGCGTGCTGTTGCTGGTGTGGCTCCACGGCCCTTCCTCTAGGCTTTCAAGCCCTTGTACATATTCAAGTGTTTTACCTGGGAAGGGTGGGAACAGTTCAGCAGCAGCTGGCCTGGGGCTCAGCTCATGTTTACTCACAGAGGCCTCGGCACGGTCCCCCAGCTTTGCAATGAGGACGCTCCTTGCGTGTGGGGGGGCGGGGCTGCTGGCTGTATGGGAGATGATTCCCCACCTCTGACCAATTTCAGAATTGTTTACCGCTGGTGCAAGTGCCTTGGTAGGGTTTTCCTCTGTATAACTGTTAGGTTCAGGATTTTTTTTCTTTTTTCATTCCAATTACATTTTGTTCCTGTTTTATGTATTTATAGATATAAGCATGGAAATAATTCATTCATATAAATACATCTGTGTGAATGGAAGAACTTTTTTCTGGTTTATTTTTAAATTTTATTTTTAAAAATTTTGAAATTTAAATTTATTTATTTTTTTATACAGCAGGTTCTTATTAGTTATCTATTTTATGCATATACATGTATACAGGTCAATCCCAATCTCCCAACTCATCCCACCACAACCACCCCATGGCTTCCCCCACTTGGTGTCCATACGTTTGTTCTCTACCTCTGTGTCTCTGTTTCTGCCCTGCAAACCAGTTCATCTGTACCATTTTTCTAGATTCCACATATATGCATTAATATACAATATTTGTTTTTCTCTTTCTGACTTACTTCACTCTGTATGACAGTCTCTAGATCCACCGACTTCCTTACAAATGACCCAGTTTCATTCCTTTTTATGGCTGAGTAATATTCCATTTTATATATGTACCACTTCTTTATCCATTCGTCTGTCTGTGGGCATTTAGGTTGCTTCCATTACCTGGCTATTGTAAATAGTGCTGCAATGAACATTGTGGTGAATGTGTCTTTTTGATTTATGGCTTTCTCTGGGTATATGCCCAAAAGTGGGATTGCTGGATCCTATGGTAATTCTCTTTTTAGTTTTTTAAAGGAACCTCCATAGTGTTCTCCATAGTGACTGTATCAATTTACCTGCCCACCAATAGTGGAAGAGGGCTCCTTTTGTCCACACCCTCCCCAGAATTTGTTGTTTGTAGATTTTCTGATGATGCCGATTCTAAGAGGTGTGAGGTCATACCTCATTGTCGTTTGGATTTGCATTTCTCTAATAATTAATGATGTTGAGCAGCTTTTCATGTGCGTCTTGGCCATCTCTGTGACTTCTTTGAAGAAACGTCTATTTAGATCTTCTGCCCATTTTTGTATTGGGTTGTTTGTTTTATTAGTATTAAGCTGCGTGAGCTGTTTATATAAATTGGAGATTAAACCTTTGTCCATTGATTCGTTTGCGATCGTTTTCGCCCATTCTGAGGGTTGCCTTTTTCCATTCCCGTTTTTTTAACCAAAAAAGAAAGAAAGCAAAGGAAGCAGAACACTAACGTGCGTGAAATATGCCTCTTGAAACTGTCGTTTTGAAATATGGACGTCTTTTGAATTTTTTGGTCGATATATGACCCCAGGATTTGTTTTCAGGGCAGGTGTCATTTAGAGGCATGCAATGATTTTGAATATCCACTGACCATTAGCGCTGGGATTAAAGCTGCTGTTGTGTGAAACGGCCACGAGGTGTCAGCAGTTCTCCCTTACCAAATCTGGTTACTAGGGCAACAGAGCCTCAATGGAAGTCGTGTTCTAGATTGGAATTTGGAATGGAATGTGCCAGGAGAATGCCCATCAAGTTTGTCTCAGTACTTCTTGTTCATGTTTTTAATTTAATTTTTTATTTTTTATTACAGGAAGTTTGATGTCAACGTTTGGCTTGTTGTAGGTGTGCAAGATGTGGTTCTTTTACACATATACATATGTCTGTTCTTCCTGGGATCCTGTTCCCATGTATGTTATGACAGAATGTTGAGTAGACTTCTCTTGGTATTCCATAGGTCTTTGGTGATTATATATTTCACCTGTGTTTGTATATGTCCGTTAACCCCAATATCGTAATGAATCCAATCCTCACACCTTTCCATTGGTGAACCATAAGTTTGTTTAATGAATCTGTGATTGCCCTTCTCCGTGGAAATATCTGCCCTGGTATCAATTTTTAGGTAACACCCATAAGTGATATCCTACGATATGTGTCTTTCACTTTCTGACTTACTACAAGTCACGTGATTACCTCTAGACTCATCTACGGTGCTGCAAATGGCATTGGGTCCTTTTTTCCCTTGGCTAATATTCTGTCTTAGCGAGGTCCATTTTCTGCAATGTGATTCCCTGAGGGCTGAGGATTAGCTGACCTGGGCAGCCTGACCCTGCCGGCAAGCCCTCCCCAGGTGTGCCTGGGTTGAGGTCAATATAAACAGCACTCCAGGCAGCAATAGCCCCTGCAGCTGTGCCTGACTCCATATTCTCTGCCCCGTCAGCAGTCTCGGGGCTGTGCTGGTGGGAGGGTGTGAGGGTCCACGGCTTTGTTGGTGGCCCGGTGTGAGTGGGGCTCTGCTGGACTTTCTGCACGAGTTGCCAGGCTGCCACCTGTAAAGAAGAGGATGTGTCACCCATAACTTCCACTGGAATTTCTCTCCGGGCTGATGTGAGGAAGGAAAAAAGGGAGTGGGTGCCGGGACAGGAGGGGTATCTCAGGCAGGGAAATAGAAAGCTTCCAGAAGAGCACCCGGGGCCAGGACCATCCTGGCTGGCCTGCAGGCAGCAAGTTGGCCTGCGTGCTGTTGCTGGTGTGGCTCCACGGCCCTTCCTCTAGGCTTTCAAGCCCTTGTACATATTCAAGTGTTTTACCTGGGAAGGGTGGGAACAGTTCAGCAGCAGCTGGCCTGGGGCTCAGCTCATGTTTACTCACAGAGGCCTCGGCACGGTCCCCCAGCTTTGCAATGAGGACGCTCCTTGCGTGTGGGGGGGCGGGGCTGCTGGCTGTATGGGAGATGATTCCCCACCTCTGACCAATTTCAGAATTGTTTACCGCTGGTGCAAGTGCCTTGGTAGGGTTTTCCTCTGTATAACTGTTAGGTTCAGGATTTTTTTTCTTTTTTCATTCCAATTACATTTTGTTCCTGTTTTATGTATTTATAGATATAAGCATGGAAATAATTCATTCGTATAAATACATCTGTGTGAATGGAAGAACTTTTTTCTGTTTTTTTTCAATTTTATTTTTAAACATTTTGAAATTTAATTTTATTTATTTTTTTATACAGCAGGTTATTATTAGTTATCTATTTTATGCATATGCATGTATACAGGTCAATCCCAATCTCCCAACTCATCCCACCACCACCACCCCATGGCTTCCCCCACTTGGTGTCCATAGGTTTGTTCTCTACCTCTGTGTCTCTATTTCTGCCCTGCAAACCAGTTCATCTGTACCATTTTTCTAGGTTCCACATATATGCATTAATATACAATATTTGTTTTTCTCTTTCTGACTTACTTCACTCTGTATGACAGTCTCTAGATCCATCGACTTCTCTACAAATGACCCAGTTTCATTCCTTTTTATGGCTGAGTAATATTCCATTTTATATATGTACCACTTCTTTATCCATTCGTCTGTCTGTGGGCATTTAGGTTGCTTCCATTACCTGGCTATTGTAAATAGTGCTGCAATGAACATTGTGGTGAATGTGTCTTTTTGATTTATGGTTTTCTCTGGGTATATGCCCAGAATTGGGTTTGCTGGATCCTATGGTAATTCTCTTTTTAGTTTTTTAAATGAATCTCCATAGTGTTCTCCATAGTGACTGTATCAATTTACCTGCCCACCAATAGTGGAAGAGGGCTCCTTTTGTCCACACCCTCCCCAGAATTTGTTGTTTGTAGATTTTCTGATGATGCCGATTCTAAGAGGTGTGAGGTCATACCTCATTGTCGTTTGGATTTGCATTTCTCTAATAATTAGTGATGTTGAGCAGCTTTTCATGTGCGTCTTGGCCATTTCTGTGACTTCTTTGAAGAAACGTCTATTTAGATCTTCTGCCCATTTTTGTATTGGGTTGTTTGTTTTATTAATATTAAGCTGCGTGAGCTGTTTATATATATTGGAGATTAAACCTTTGTCCATTGATTCGTTTGCGATCGTTTTCGCCCATTCTGAGGGTTGCCTTTTTCCATTCCCATTTTTTTAACCAAAAAAGAAAGAAAGCAAAGGAAGCAGAACACTAATGTGCGTGAAATATGCCTCTTGAAACTGTCGTTTTGAAATATGGACGTCTTTTGAATTTTTTGGTCGATATATGACCCTCGGATTTTTTTTCAGGGCAGGTGTCATTTAGAGGCATGCAATGATTTTGAATATCCACTGACCATTAGCGCTGGGATTAAAGCTGCTGTTGTGTGAAACGGCCACAAGGTGGCAGCAGTTCTCCCTTACCAAATCTGGTTACTAGGGCAACAGAGCCTCAATGGAAGTCGTGTTCTAGATTGGAATTTAGAATGGAATGTGCCAGGAGAATGCTCCTCAAGTTTGTCTCACTACTTCTTGTTCGTGTTTTTAATTTAATTTTTTATTTTTTTATTACAGCAAGTTTGATGACAACGTTTGGCTTGTTGTAGGTGTGCAAGATGTGGTTCTTTTACACATATACATATGTCTGTCCTTCCTGGGATCCTTTTCCCATGTACGTTATGACAGAATGTTGAGTCGTCTTCTCTTGGTATTCCGTAGGTCTTTGGTGATTATATATTTCACCTGTGTTTGTATATGTCTGTTAACCCCAATATCGTAATGAATCCAATCCTCACACCTTTCCATTGGTGAACCATAAGTTTGTTTAATGAATCTGTGATTGCCCTTCTCCGTGGAAATATCTGCCCTGGTATCAATTTTTAGGTAACACCTATAAGTGATATCCTACGATATTGTCTTTCACTTTCTGACTTACTACAAGTCACGTGATTACCTCTAGACTCATCTACGGTGCTGCAAATGGCATTGTGTCCTTTTTTCCCTTGGGTAATATTGTGTCTTAGCGAGGTCCATTTTCTGCAATGTGATTCCCTGAGGGCTGAGGATTAGCTGACCTGGGCAGCCTGACCCTGCCGGCAAGCCCTCCCCAGGTGTGCCTGGGTTGAGGTCAATATAAACAGCACCCCAGGCAGCAATAGCCCCTGCAGCTGTGCCTGACTCCATATTCTCTGCCCCGTCAGCAGTCTCGGGGCTGTGCTGGTGTGAGGGTGTGAGGGTCCACGGCTTTGTTGGTGGCCCGGTGTGAGTGGGGCTCTGCTGGACTTTCTGCACGAGTTGCCAGGCTGCCACCTGTAAAGAAGAGGATGTGTCACCCATAACTTCCACTGGAATTTCTCTCCGGGCTGATGTGAGGAAGGAAAAAAGGGAGTGGGTGCCGGGAAAGGAGGGGTACCTCAGGCAGGGAAATGGAAAGCTTCCAGAAGAGCACCCGGGGCCAGGACCATCCTGGCTGGCCTGCAGGCAGCAAGTTGGCCTGCGTGCTGTCGCTGGTGTGGCTCCATGGCCTTTCCTCTAGGCTTTCAAGCCCTTGTACATATTCAGGTGTTTTACCTGGGAAGGGTGGGAACAGTTCAGCAGCAGCTGGCCTGTGGCTCAGCTCACGTTTACTCACAGAGAACTCGGCAAGGTCCCCCAGCTTTGCAATGAGGACACTCCTTGCGTGTGGGTGGGCAGGGCTGCTGGCTGTATGGGAGATGATTCCCCACCTCTGACCAATTTCAGAATTGTTTACCGCTGGAGCAAGTGCCTTGGTAGGGTTTTCCTCTGTATAACTGTTAGGTTCAGGTTTTTTTTTCTTTTTTCGTTCCAATTACATTTTGTTCCTGTTTTATGTATTTATAGATATAAGCATGGAAATAATTCATTCATATAAATACATCTGTGTGAATGGAAGAACTTTTTTCTGGTTTATTTTTAAATTTTATTTTTAAAAATTTTGAAATTTAAATTTATTTATTTTTTTATACAGCAGGTTCTTATTAGTTATCTATTTTATGCATATACATGTATACAGGTCAATCCCAATCTCCCAACTCATCCCACCACAACCACCCCATGGCTTCCCCCACTTGGTGTCCATACGTTTGTTCTCTACCTCTGTGTCTCTGTTTCTGCGCTGCAAACCAGTTCATCTGTACCATTTTTCTAGGTTCCACATATATGCATTAATATACAATATTTGTTTTTCTCTTTCTGACTTACTTCACTCTGTATGACAGTCTCTAGATCCACCGACTTCCTTACAAATGACCCAGTTTCATTCCTTTTTATGGCTGAGTAATATTCCATTTTATATATGTACCACTTCTTTATCCATTCGTCTGTCTGTGGGCATTTAGGTTGCTTCCATTACCTGGCTATTGTAAATAGTGCTGCAATGAACATTGTGGTGAATGTGTCTTTTTGATTTATGGCTTTCTCTGGGTATATGCCCAAAAGTGGGATTGCTGGATCCTATGGTAATTCTCTTTTTAGTTTTTTAAAGGAACCTCCATAGTGTTCTCCATAGTGACTGTATCAATTTACCTGCCCACCAATAGTGGAAGAGGGCTCCTTTTGTCCACACCCTCCCCAGAATTTGTTGTTTGTAGATTTTCTGATGATGCCGATTCTAAGAGGTGTGAGGTCATACCTCATTGTCGTTTGGATTTGCATTTCTCTAATAATTAGTGATGTTGAGCAGCTTTTCATGTGCGTCTTGGCCATCTCTGTGACTTCTTTGAAGAAACGTCTATTTAGATCTTCTGCCCATTTTTGTATTGGGTTGTTTGTTTTATTAATATTAAGCTGCGTGAGCTGTTTATATAAATTGGAGATTAAACCTTTGTCCATTGATTCGTTTGCGATCGTTTTCGCCCATTCTGAGGGTTGCCTTTTTCCATTCCCGTTTTTTTAACCAAAAAAGAAAGAAAGCAAAGGAAGCAGAACACTAACGTGCGTGAAATATGCCTCTTGAAACTGTCGTTTTGAAATATGGACGTCTTTTGAATTTTTTGGTCGATATATGACCCCAGGATTTGTTTTCAGGGCAGGTGTCATTTAGAGGCATGCAATGATTTTGAATATCCACTGACCATTAGCGCTGGGATTAAAGCTGCTGTTGTGTGAAACGGCCACGAGGTGGCAGCAGTTCTCCCTTACCAAATCTGGTTACTAGGGCAACAGAGCCTCAATGGAAGTCGTGTTCTAGATTGGAATTTGGAATGGAATGTGCCAGGAGAATGCCCATCAAGTTTGTCTCAGTACTTCTTGTTCGTGTTTTTAATTTAATTTTTTATTTTTTATTACAGGAAGTTTGATGTCAACGTTTGGCTTGTTGTAGGTGTGCAAGATGTGGTTCTTTTACACATATACATATGTCTGTTCTTCCTGGGATCCTGTTCCCATGTATGTTATGACAGAATGTTGAGTAGACTTCTCTTGGTATTCCATAGGTCTTTGGTGATTATATATTTCACCTGTGTTTGTATATGTCCGTTAACCCCAATATCGTAATGAATCCAATCCTCACACCTTTCCATTGGTGAACCATAAGTTTGTTTAATGAATCTGTGATTGCCCTTCTCCGTGGAAATATCTGCCCTGGTATCAATTTTTAGGTAACACCCATAAGTGATATCCTACGATATGTGTCTTTCACTTTCTGACTTACTACAAGTCACGTGATTACCTCTAGACTCATCTACGGTGCTGCAAATGGCATTGGGTCCTTTTTTCCCTTGGCTAATATTCTGTCTTAGCGAGGTCCATTTTCTGCAATGTGATTCCCTGAGGGCTGAGGATTAGCTGACCTGGGCAGCCTGACCCTGCCGGCAAGCCCTCCCCAGGTGTGCCTGGGTTGAGGTCAATATAAACAGCACTCCAGGCAGCAATAGCCCCTGCAGCTGTGCCTGACTCCATATTCTCTGCCCCGTCAGCAGTCTCGGGGCTGTGCTGGTGGGAGGGTGGGAGGGTCCACGGCTTTGTTGGTGGCCCGGTGTGAGTGGGGCTCTGCTGGACTTTCTGCAGTAGCTGCCAGGCTGCCACCTGTAAAGAAGAGGATGTGTCACCCATAACTTCCACTGGAATTTCTCTCCGGGCTGAGGTGAGGAAGGAAAAAAAGGAGTGGGGGCCGGGACAGGAGGGGTATCTCAGGTAGGGAAATGGAAAGCTTCCCGAAGAGTGCCCGGGGCCAGGACCATCCTGGCTGGCCTGCAGGCAGCAAGTTGGCCTGCGTGCTGTCTCTGTTGTGGCTCCACGGCCCTTCCTCTAGGCTTTCAAGCCCTTGTACATATTCAGGTGTTTTACCTGGGATGGTTGGGAAGAGTTCAACAGCAGCTGGCATGAGGCTCAGCTCACGTTTACTCACAGAGGCCTCGGCAAGGTCCCCCGGCTTTGCAATGAGGACACTCCTTCGTGGGCCGGGCGGCGGGGCTGCTGGCTGTATGGGAGATGATTCCCCACCTCTCACCAATTTCAGAATTCTTTACCGCTGGAGCAAGTGCCTTGGTAGGGTTTTCTTCTGTATAACTGTTAGGTTCAGGTTTTTTTTTCTTTTTTCGTTCCAATTACATTTTGTTCCTGTTTTATGTATTTATAGATATAAGCATGGAAATAATTCATTCATATAAATACATCTGTGTGAATGGAAGAACTTTTTTCTGGTTTATTTTTAAATTTTATTTTTAAAAATTTTGAAATTTAAATTTATTTATTTTTTTATACAGCAGGTTCTTATTAGTTATCTATTTTATGCATATATATGTATACAGGTCAATCCCAATCTCCCAACTCATCCCACCACCACCACCCCATGGCTTCCCCCACTTGGTGTCCATACGTTTGTTCTCTACCTCTGTGTCTCTATTTCTGCCCTGCAAACCAGTTCATCTGTACCATTTTTCTAGGTTCCACATATATGCATTAATATACAATATTTGTTTTTCTCTTTCTGACTTACTTCACTCTGTATGACAGTCTCTAGATCCATCGACTTCTCTACAAATGACCCAGTTTCATTCCTTTTTATGGCTGAGTAATATTCCATTTTATATATGTACCACTTCTTTATCCATTCGTCTGTCTGTGGGCATTTAGGTTGCTTCCATTACCTGGCTATTGTAAATAGTGCTGCAATGAACATTGTGGTGAATGTGTCTTTTTGATTTATGGTTTTCTCTGGGTATATGCCCAGAATTGGGTTTGCTGGATCCTATGGTAATTCTCTTTTTAGTTTTTTAAAGGAACCTCCATAGTGTTCTCCATAGTGACTGTATCAATTTACCTTCCCACCAATAGTGGAAGAGGGTTCCTTTTGTCCACACCCTCCCCAGAATTTGTTGTTTGTAGATTTTCTGATGATGCCGATTCTAAGAGGTGTGAGGTCATACCTCATTGTCATTTGGATTTGCATTTCTCTAATAATTAGTGATGTTGAGCAGCTTTTCATGTGCGTCTTGGCCATTTCTGTGACTTCTTTGAAGAAACGTCTATTTAGATCTTCTGCCCAATTTTGTATTGGGTTGTTTGTTTTATTAATATTAAGCTGCGTGAGCTGTTTATATATATTGGAGATTAAACCTTTGTCCATTGATTCGTTTGCGATCGTTTTCGCCCATTCTGAGGGTTGCCTTTTTCCATTCCCGTTTTTTTAACCAAAAAAGAAAGAAAGCAAAGGAAGCAGAACACTAACGTGCGTGAAATATGCCTCTTGAAACTGTCGTTTTGAAATATGGACGTCTTTTGAATTTTTTGGTCGATATATGACCCCAGGATTTGTTTTCAGGGCAGGTGTCATTTAGAGGCATGCAATGATTTTGAATATCCACTGACCATTAGCGCTGGGATTAAAGCTGCTGTTGTGTGAAACGGCCACGAGGTGGCAGCAGTTCTCCCTTACCAAATCTGGTTACTAGGGCAACAGAGCCTCAATGGAAGTCGTGTTCTAGATTGGAATTTGGAATGGAATGTGCCAGGAGAATGCCCATCAAGTTTGTCTCAGTACTTCTTGTTCGTGTTTTTAATTTAATTTTTTATTTTTTATTACAGGAAGTTTGATGTCAACGTTTGGCTTGTTGTAGGTGTGCAAGATGTGGTTCTTTTACACATATACATATGTCTGTTCTTCCTGGGATCCTGTTCCCATGTATGTTATGACAGAATGTTGAGTAGACTTCTCTTGGTATTCCATAGGTCTTTGGTGATTATATATTTCACCTGTGTTTGTATATGTCCGTTAACCCCAATATCGTAATGAATCCAATCCTCACACCTTTCCATTGGTGAACCATAAGTTTGTTTAATGAATCTGTGATTGCCCTTCTCCGTGGAAATATCTGCCCTGGTATCAATTTTTAGGTAACACCCATAAGTGATATCCTACGATATGTGTCTTTCACTTTCTGACTTACTACAAGTCACGTGATTACCTCTAGACTCATCTACGGTGCTGCAAATGGCATTGGGTCCTTTTTTCCCTTGGCTAATATTCTGTCTTAGCGAGGTCCATTTTCTGCAATGTGATTCCCTGAGGGCTGAGGATTAGCTGACCTGGGCAGCCTGACCCTGCCGGCAAGCCCTCCCCAGGTGTGCCTGGGTTGAGGTCAATATAAACAGCACTCCAGGCAGCAATAGCCCCTGCAGCTGTGCCTGACTCCATATTCTCTGCCCCGTCAGCAGTCTCGGGGCTGTGCTGGTGGGAGGGTGGGAGGGTCCACGGCTTTGTTGGTGGCCCGGTGTGAGTGGGGCTCTGCTGGACTTTCTGCAGTAGTTGCCAGGCTGCCACCTCTAAAGAAGAGGATGTGTCACCCATAACTTCCACTGGAATTTCTCTCCGGGCTGAGGTGAGGAAGGAAAAAAAGGAGTGGGGGCCGGGACAGGAGGGGTATCTCAGGTAGGGAAATGGAAAGCTTCCAGAAGAGCGCCCGGGGCCAGGACCATCCTGGCTGGCCTGCAGGCAGCAAGTTGGCCTGCGTGCTGTCGCTGGTGTGGCTCCACGGCCCTTCCTCTAGGCTTTCAAGCCCTTGTACATATTCAGGTGTTTTACCTGGGAAGGTTGGGAAGAGTTCAACAGCAGCTGGCATGAGGCTCAGCTCACGTTTACTCACAGAGGCCTCGGCAAGGTCCCCCGGCTTTGCAATGAGGACACTCCTTCGTGGGTGGGGGCGGGGCTGCTGGCTGTATGGGAGATGATTCCCCACCTCTCACCAATTTCAGAATTCTTTACCGCTGGAGCAAGTGCCTTGGTAGGGTTTTCTTCTGTATAACTGTTAGGTTCAGGTTTTTTTTTCTTTTTTCGTTCCAATTACATTTTGTTCCTGTTTTATGTATTTATAGATATAAGCATGGAAATAATTCATTCATATAAATACATGTGTGTGAATGGAAGAACTTTTTTCTGGTTTCTTTTTAAATTTTATTTTTAAAAATTTTGAAATTTAAATTTATTTATTTTTTTATACAGCAGGTTCTTATTAGTTATCTATTTTATGCAAATATATGTATACAGGTCAATCCCAATCTCCCAACTCATCCCACCACCACCACCCCATGGCTTCCCCCACTTGGTGTCCATACGTTTGTTCTCTACCTCTGTGTCTCTATTTCTGCCCTGCAAACCAGTTCATCTGTACCATTTTTCTAGGTTCCACATATATGCATTAATATACAATATTTGTTTTTCTCTTTCTGACTTACTTCACTCTGTATGACAGTCTCTAGATCCATCGACTTCTCTACAAATGACCCAGTTTCATTCCTTTTTATGGCTGAGTAATATTCCATTTTATATATGTACCACTTCTTTATCCATTCGTCTGTCTGTGGGCATTTAGGTTGCTTCCATTACCTGGCTATTGTAAATAGTGCTGCAATGAACATTGTGGTGAATGTGTCTTTTTGATTTATGGTTGTCTCTGGGTATATGCCCAGAATTGGGTTTGCTGGATCCTATGGTAATTCTCTTTTTAGTTTTTTAAAGGAACCTCCATAGTGTTCTCCATAGTGACTGTATCAATTTACCTTCCCACCAAGAGTGGAAGAGGGCTCCTTTTGTCCACACCCTCCCCAGAATTTGTTGTTTGTAGATTTTCTGATGATGCCGATTCTAAGAGGTGTGAGGTCATACCTCATTGTCATTTGGATTTGCATTTCTCTAATAATTAGTGATGTTGAGCAGCTTTTCATGTGCGTCTTGGCCATTTCTGTGACTTCTTTGAAGAAACGTCTATTTAGATCTTCTGCCCATTTTTGTATTGGGTTGTTTGTTTTATTAATATTAAGCTGCGTGAGCTGTTTATATATATTGGAGATTAAACCTTTGTCCATTGATTCGTTTGCGATCGTTTTCGCCCATTCTGAGGGTTGCCTTTTTCCATTCCCGTTTTTTTAACCAAAAAAGAAAGAAAGCAAAGGAAGCAGAACACTAATGTGCGTGAAATATGCCTCTTGAAACTGTCGTTTTGAAATATGGACGTCTTTTGAATTTTTTGGTCGATATATGACCCCAGGATTTGTTTTCAGGGCAGGTGTCATTTAGAGGCATGCAATGATTTTGAATATCCACTGACCATTAGCGCTGGGATTAAAGCTGCTGTTGTGTGAAACGGCCACGAGGTGGCAGCAGTTCTCCCTTACCAAATCTGGTTACTAGGGCAACAGAGCCTCAATGGAAGTCGTGTTCTAGATTGGAATTTGGAATGGAATGTGCCAGGAGAATGCCCATCAAGTTTGTCTCAGTACTTCTTGTTCGTGTTTTTAATTTAATTTTTTATTTTTTATTACAGGAAGTTTGATGTCAACGTTTGGCTTGTTGTAGGTGTGCAAGATGTGGTTCTTTTACACATATACATATGTCTGTTCTTCCTGGGATCCTGTTCCCATGTATGTTATGACAGAATGTTGAGTAGACTTCTCTTGGTATTCCATAGGTCTTTGGTGATTATATATTTCACCTGTGTTTGTATATGTCCGTTAACCCCAATATCGTAATGAATCCAATCCTCACACCTTTCCATTGGTGAACCATAAGTTTGTTTAATGAATCTGTGATTGCCCTTCTCCGTGGAAATATCTGCCCTGGTATCAATTTTTAGGTAACACCCATAAGTGATATCCTACGATATGTGTCTTTCACTTTCTGACTTACTACAAGTCACGTGATTACCTCTAGACTCATCTACGGTGCTGCAAATGGCATTGGGTCCTTTTTTCCCTTGGCTAATATTCTGTCTTAGCGAGGTCCATTTTCTGCAATGTGATTCCCTGAGGGCTGAGGATTAGCTGACCTGGGCAGCCTGACCCTGCCGGCAAGCCCTCCCCAGGTGTGCCTGGGTTGAGGTCAATATAAACAGCACTCCAGGCAGCAATAGCCCCTGCAGCTGTGCCTGACTCCATATTCTCTGCCCCGTCAGCAGTCTCGGGGCTGTGCTGGTGGGAGGGTGTGAGGGTCCACGGCTTTGTTGGTGGCCCGGTGTGAGTGGGGCTCTGCTGGACTTTCTGCACGAGTTGCCAGGCTGCCACCTGTAAAGAAGAGGATGTGTCACCCATAACTTCCACTGGAATTTCTCTCCGGGCTGATGTGAGGAAGGAAAAAAGGGAGTGGGTGCCGGGACAGGAGGGGTACCTCAGGCAGGGAAATGGAAAGCTTCCAGAAGAGCACCCGGGGCCAGGACCATCCTGGCTGGCCTGCAGGCAGCAAGTTGGCCTGCGTGCTGTCGCTGGTGTGGCTCCACGGCCCTTCCTCTAGGCTTTCAAGCCCTTGTACATATTCAAGTGTTTTACCTGGGAAGGGTGGGAACAGTTCAGCAGCAGCTGGCCTGGGGCTCAGCTCATGTTTACTCACAGAGGCCTCGGCACGGTCCCCCAGCTTTGCAATGAGGACGCTCCTTGCGTGTGGGGGGGCGGGGCTGCTGGCTGTATGGGAGATGATTCCCCACCTCTGACCAATTTCAGAATTGTTTACCGCTGGTGCAAGTGCCTTGGTAGGGTTTTCCTCTGTATAACTGTTAGGTTCAGGATTTTTTTTCTTTTTTCATTCCAATTACATTTTGTTCCTGTTTTATGTATTTATAGATATAAACATGGAAATAATTCATTCGTATAAATACATCTGTGTGAATGGAAGAACTTTTTTCTGTTTTTTTACAATTTTATTTTTAAACATTTTGAAATTTAATTTTATTTATTTTTTTATACAGCAGGTTATTATTAGTTATCTATTTTATGCATATGCATGTATACAGGTCAATCCCAATCTCCCAACTCATCCCACCACCACCACCCCATGGCTTCCCCCACTTGGTGTCCATACGTTTGTTCTCTACCTCTGTGTCTCTATTTCTGCCCTGCAAACCAGTTCATCTGTACCATTTTTCTAGGTTCCACATATATGCATTAATACACAATATTTGTTTTTCTCTTTCTGACTTACTTCACTCTGTATGACACTCTCTAGATCCACCGACTTCTCTACAAATGACCCAGTTTCATTCCGTTTTATGGCTGAGTAATATTCCATTTTATATATTTACCACTTCTTTATCCATTCGTCTGTCTGTGGGCATTTAGGTTGCTTCCATTACCTGGCTATTGTAAATAGTGCTGCAATGAACATTGTGGTGAATGTGTCTTTTTGATTTATGGCTTTCTCTGGGTATATGCCCAAAAGTGGGATTGCTGGATCCTATGGTAATTCTCTTTTTAGTTTTTTAAAGGAACCTCCATAGTGTTCTCCATAGTGACTGTATCAATTTACCTGCCCACCAATAGTGGAAGAGGGATCCTTTTGTCCACACCCTCCCCAGAATTTGTTGTTTGTAGATTTTCTGATGATGCCGATTCTAAGAGGTGTGAGGTCATACCTCATTGTCGTTTGTATTTGCATTTCTCTAATAATTAGTGATGTTCAGCAGCTTTTCATGTGCGTCTTGGCCATCTCCGTGACTTATTTGAAGAAACGTCTATTTAGATCTTCTGCCCATTTTTGTATTGGGTTGTTTGTTTTATTAATATTAAGCTGCGTGAGCTGTTTATATAAATTGGAGATTAAACCTTTGTCTATTGAGTCGTTTGCGATCGTTTTCGCCCATTCTGAGGGTTGCCTTTTTCCATTCCCGTTTTTTTAACCAAAAAAGAAAGAAAGCAAAGGAAGCAGAACACTAACGTGCGTGAAATATGCCTCTTGAAACTGTCGTTTTGAAATATGGACGTCTTTTGAATTTTTTGGTCGATATATGACCCCAGGATTTGTTTTCAGGGCAGGTGTCATTTAGAGGCATGCAATGATTTTGAATATCCACTGACCATTAGCGCTGGGATTAAAGCTGCTGTTGTGTGAAACGGCCACGAGGTGGCAGCAGTTCTCCCTTACCAAATCTGGTTACTAGGGCAACAGAGCCTCAATGGAAGTCGTGTTCTAGATTGGAATTTGGAATGGAATGTGCCAGGAGAATGCCCATCAAGTTTGTCTCAGTACTTCTTGTTCGTGTTTTTAATTTAATTTTTTATTTTTTATTACAGGAAGTTTGATGTCAACGTTTGGCTTGTTGTAGGTGTGCAAGATGTGGTTCTTTTAAACATATACATATGTCTGTTCTTCCTGGGATCCTGTTCCCATGTATGTTATGACAGAATGTTGAGTAGACTTCTCTTGGTATTCCATAGGTCTTTGGTGATTATATATTTCACCTGTGTTTGTATATGTCCGTTAACCCCAATATCGTAATGAATCCAATCCTCACACCTTTCCATTGGTGAACCATAAGTTTGTTTAATGAATCTGTGATTGCCCTTCTCCGTGGAAATATCTGCCCTGGTATCAATTTTTAGGTAACACCCATAAGTGATATCCTACGATATGTGTCTTTCACTTTCTGACTTACTACAAGTCACGTGATTACCTCTAGACTCATCTACGGTGCTGCAAATGGCATTGGGTCCTTTTTTCCCTTGGCTAATATTCTGTCTTAGCGAGGTCCATTTTCTGCAATGTGATTCCCTGAGGGCTGAGGATTAGCTGACCTGGGCAGCCTGACCCTGCCGGCAAGCCCTCCCCAGGTGTGCCTGGGTTGAGGTCAATATAAACAGCACTCCAGGCAGCAACAGCCCCTGCAGCTGTGCCTGACTCCATATTCTCTGCCCCGTCAGCAGTCTCGGGGCTGTGCTGGTGGGAGGGTGGGAGGGTCCACGGCTTTGTTGGTGGCCCGGTGTGAGTGGGGCTCTGCTGGACTTTCTGCAGTAGTTGCCAGGCTGCCACCTCTAAAGAAGAGGATGTGTCACCCATAACTTCCACTGGAATTTCTCTCCGGGCTGAGGTGAGGAAGGAAAAAAAGGAGTGGGGGCCGGGACAGGAGGGGTATCTCAGGTAGGGAAATGGAAAGCTTCCAGAAGAGCGCCCGGGGCCAGGACCATCCTGGCTGGCCTGCAGGCAGCAAGTTGGCCTGCGTGCTGTCGCTGGTGTGGCTCCACGGCCCTTCCTCTAGGCTTTCAAGCCCTTGTACATATTCAGGTGTTTTACCTGGGAAGGTTGGGAAGAGTTCAACAGCAGCTGGCATGAGGCTCAGCTCACGTTTACTCACAGAGGCCTCGGCAAGGTCCCCCGGCTTTGCAATGAGGACACTCCTTCGTGGGTGGGGGCGGGGCTGCTGGCTGTATGGGAGATGATTCCCCACCTCTCACCAATTTCAGAATTCTTTACCGCTGGAGCAAGTGCCTTGGTAGGGTTTTCTTCTGTATAACTGTTAGGTTCAGGTTTTTTTTTCTTTTTTCGTTCCAATTACATTTTGTTCCTGTTTTATGTATTTATAGATATAAGCATGGAAATAATTCATTCATATAAATACATCTGTGTGAATGGAAGAACTTTTTTCTGGTTTCTTTTTAAATTTTATTTTTAAAAATTTTGAAATTTAAATTTATTTATTTTTTTATACAGCAGGTTCTTATTAGTTATCTATTTTATGCATATATATGTATACAGGTCAATCCCAATCTCCCAACTCATCCCACCACAACCACCCCATGGCTTCCCCCACTTGGTGTCCATACGTTTGTTCTCTACCTCTGTGTCTCTATTTCTGCCCTGCAAACCAGTTCATCTGTACCATTTTTCTAGGTTCCACATATATGCATTAATATACAATATTTGTTTTTCTCTTTCTGACTTACTTCACTCTGTATGACAGTCTCTAGATCCATCGACTTCTCTACAAATGACCCAGTTTCATTCCTTTTTATGGCTGAGTAATATTCCATTTTATATATGTACCACTTCTTTATCCATTCGTCTGTCTGTGGGCATTTAGGTTGCTTCCATTACCTGGCTATTGTAAATAGTGCTGCAATGAACATTGTGGTGAATGTGTCTTTTTGATTTATGGCTTTCTCTGGGTATATGCCCAAAAGTGGGATTGCTGGATCCTATGGTAATTCTCTTTTTAGTTTTTTAAATGAATTTCCATAGTGTTCTCCATAGTGACTGTATCAATTTACCTGCCCACCAATAGTGGAAGAGGGCTCCTTTTGTCCACACCCTCCCCAGAATTTGTTGTTTGTAGATTTTCTGTTGATGCCGATTCTAAGAGGTGTGAGGTTATACCTCATTGTCGTTTGGATTTGCATTTCTCTAATAATTAGTGATGTTGAGCAGCTTTTCATGTGCGTCTTGGCCATTTCTGTGACTTCTTTGAAGAAACGTCTATTTAGATCTTCTGCCCATTTTTGTATTGGGTTGTTTGTTTTATTAATATTAAGCTGCGTGAGCTGTTTATATATATTGGAGATTAAACCTTTGTCCATTGATTCGTTTGCGATCGTTTTCGCCCATTCTGAGGGTTGCCTTTTTCCATTCCCGTTTTTTTAACCAAAAAAGAAAGAAAGCAAAGGAAGCAGAACACTAACGTGCGTGAAATATGCCTCTTGAAACTGTCGTTTTGAAATATGGACGTCTTTTGAATTTTTTGGTCGATATATAACCCCAGGATTTGTTTTCAGGGCAGGTGTCATTTAGAGGCATGCAATGATTTTGAATATCCACTGACCATTAGCGCTGGGATTAAAGCTGCTGTTGTGTGAAACGGCCACGAGGTGGCAGCAGTTCTCCCTTACCAAATCTGGTTACTAGGGCAACAGAGCCTCAATGGAAGTCGTGTTCTAGATTGGAATTTGGAATGGAATGTGCCAGGAGAATGCCCATCAAGTTTGTCTCAGTACTTCTTGTTCGTGTTTTTAATTTAATTTTTTATTTTTTATTACAGGAAGTTTGATGTCAACGTTTGGCTTGTTGTAGGTGTGCACGATGTGGTTCTTTTACACATATACATATGTCTGTTCTTCCTGGGATCCTGTTCCCATGTATGTTATGACAGAATGTTGAGTAGACTTCTCTTGGTATTCCATAGGTCTTTGGTGATTATATATTTCACCTGTGTTTGTATATGTCCGTTAACCCCAATATCGTAATGAATCCAATCCTCACACCTTTCCATTGGTGAACCATAAGTTTGTTTAATGAATCTGTGATTGCCCTTCTCCATGGCAATATCTGCCCTGGTATCAATTTTTAGGTAACACCCATAAGTGATATCCTACGATATGTGTCTTTCACTTTCTGACTTACTACAAGTCACGTGATTACCTCTAGACTCATCTACGGTGCTGCAAATGGCATTGGGTCCTTTTTTCCCTTGGCTAATATTCTGTCTTAGCGAGGTCCATTTTCTGCAATGTGATTCCCTGAGGGCTGAGGATTAGCTGACCTGGGCAGCCTGACCCTGCCGGCAAGCCCTCCCCAGGTGTGCCTGGGTTGAGGTCAATATAAACAGCACTCCAGGCAGCAATAGCCCCTGCAGCTGTGCCTGACTCCATATTCTCTGCCCCGTCAGCAGTCTCGGGGCTGTGCTGGTGGGAGGGTGGGAGGGTCCACGGCTTTGTTGGTGGCCCGGTGTGAGTGGGGCTCTGCTGGACTTTCTGCAGTAGTTGCCAGGCTGCCACCTCTAAAGAAGAGGATGTGTCACCCATAACTTCCACTGGAATTTCTCTCCGGGCTGAGGTGAGGAAGGAAAAAAAGGAGTGGGGGCCGGGACAGGAGGGGTATCTCAGGTAGGGAAATGGAAAGCTTCCAGAAGAGCGCCCGGGGCCAGGACCATCCTGGCTGGCCTGCAGGCAGCAAGTTGGCCTGCGTGCTGTCGCTGGTGTGGCTCCACGGCCCTTCCTCTAGGCTTTCAAGCCCTTGTACATATTCAGGTGTTTTACCTGGGAAGGTTGGGAAGAGTTCAACAGCAGCTGGCATGAGGCTCAGCTCACGTTTACTCACAGAGGCCTCGGCAAGGTCCCCCGGCTTTGCAATGAGGACACTCCTTCGTGGGTGGGGGCGGGGCTGCTGGCTGTATGGGAGATGATTCCCCACCTCTCACCAATTTCAGAATTGTTTACCGCTGGTGCAAGTGCCTTGGTAGGGTTTTCCTCTGTATAACTGTTAGGTTCAGGATTTTTTTTCTTTTTTCATTCCAATTACATTTTGTTCCTGTTTTATGTATTTATAGATATAAGCATGGAAATAATTCATTCGTATAAATACATCTGTGTGAATGGAAGAACTTTTTTCTTTTTTTTTTCAATTTTATTTTTAAACATTTTGAAATTTAATTTTATTTATTTTTTTATACAGCAGGTTATTATTAGTTATCTATTTTATGCATATGCATGTATACAGGTCAATCCCAATCTCCCAACTCATCCCACCACCACCACCCCATGGCTTCCCCCACTTGGTGTCCATAGGTTTGTTCTCTACCTCTGTGTCTCTATTTCTGCCCTGCAAACCAGTTCATCTGTACCATTTTTCTAGGTTCCACATATATGCATTAATATACAATATTTGTTTTTCTCTTTCTGACTTACTTCACTCTGTATGACAGTCTCTAGATCCATCGACTTCTCTACAAATGACCCAGTTTCATTCCTTTTTATGGCTGAGTAATATTCCATTTTATATATGTACCACTTCTTTATCCATTCGTCTGTCTGTGGGCATTTAGGTTGCTTCCATTACCTGGCTATTGTAAATAGTGCTGCAATGAACATTGTGGTGAATGTGTCTTTTTGATTTATGGCTTTCTCTGGGTATATGCCCAAAAGTGGGATTGCTGGATCCTATGGTAATTCTCTTTTTAGTTTTTTAAAGGAACCTCCATAGTGTTCTCCATAGTGACTGTATCAATTTACCTGCCCACCAATAGTGGAAGAGGGCTCCTTTTGTCCACACCCTCCCCAGAATTTGTTGTTTGTAGATTTTCTGATGATGCCGATTCTAAGAGGTGTGAGGTCATACCTCATTGTCGTTTGGATTTGCATTTCTCTAATAATTAATGATGTTGAGCAGCTTTTCATGTGCGTCTTGGCCATCTCTGTGACTTCTTTGAAGAAACGTCTATTTAGATCTTCTGCCCATTTTTGTATTGGGTTGTTTGTTTTATTAATATTAAGCTGCGTGAGCTGTTTATATAAATTGGAGATTAAACCTTTGTCCATTGATTCGTTTGCGATCGTTTTCGCCCATTCTGAGGGTTGCCTTTTTCCATTCCCGTTTTTTTAACCAAAAAAGAAAGAAAGCAAAGGAAGCAGAACACTAACGTGCGTGAAATATGCCTCTTGAAACTGTCGTTTTGAAATATGGACGTCTTTTGAATTTTTTGGTCGATATATGACCCCAGGATTTGTTTTCAGGGCAGGTGTCATTTAGAGGCATGCAATGATTTTGAATATCCACTGACCATTAGCGCTGGGATTAAAGCTGCTGTTGTGTGAAACGGCCACGAGGTGTCAGCAGTTCTCCCTTACCAAATCTGGTTACTAGGGCAACAGAGCCTCAATGGAAGTCGTGTTCTAGATTGGAATTTGGAATGGAATGTGCCAGGAGAATGCCCATCAAGTTTGTCTCAGTACTTCTTGTTCATGTTTTTAATTTAATTTTTTATTTTTTATTACAGGAAGTTTGATGTCAACGTTTGGCTTGTTGTAGGTGTGCAAGATGTGGTTCTTTTACACATATACATATGTCTGTTCTTCCTGGGATCCTGTTCCCATGTATGTTATGACAGAATGTTGAGTAGACTTCTCTTGGTATTCCATAGGTCTTTGGTGATTATATATTTCACCTGTGTTTGTATATGTCCGTTAACCCCAATATCGTAATGAATCCAATCCTCACACCTTTCCATTGGTGAACCATAAGTTTGTTTAATG
Source organism: Mesoplodon densirostris (assembly GCF_025265405.1). Taxonomy (NCBI): domain Eukaryota; kingdom Metazoa; phylum Chordata; class Mammalia; order Artiodactyla; family Ziphiidae; genus Mesoplodon; species Mesoplodon densirostris. Next base: position 79,866,275 of record NC_082667.1, on the reverse strand, counting down.
AATCTGTGATTGCCCTTCTCCGTGGAAATATCTGCCCTGGTATCAATTTTTAGGTAACACCCATAAGTGATATCCTACGATATGTGTCTTTCACTTTCTGACTTACTACAAGTCACGTGATTACCTCTAGACTCATCTACGGTGCTGCAAATGGCATTGGGTCCTTTTTTCCCTTGGCTAATATTCTGTCTTAGCGAGGTCCATTTTCTGCAATGTGATTCCCTGAGGGCTGAGGATTAGCTGACCTGGGCAGCCTGACCCTGCCGGCAAGCCCTCCCCAGGTGTGCCTGGGTTGAGGTCAATATAAACAGCACTCCAGGCAGCAATAGCCCCTGCAGCTGTGCCTGACTCCATATTCTCTGCCCCGTCAGCAGTCTCGGGGCTGTGCTGGTGGGAGGGTGTGAGGGTCCACGGCTTTGTTGGTGGCCCGGTGTGAGTGGGGCTCTGCTGGACTTTCTGCACGAGTTGCCAGGCTGCCACCTGTAAAGAAGAGGATGTGTCACCCATAACTTCCACTGGAATTACTCTCCGGGCTGATGTGAGGAAGGAAAAAAGGGAGTGGGTGCCGGGACAGGAGGGGTATCTCAGGCAGGGAAATAGAAAGCTTCCAGAAGAGCACCCGGGGCCAGGACCATCCTGGCTGGCCTGCAGGCAGCAAGTTGGCCTGCGTGCTGTTGCTGGTGTGGCTCCACGGCCCTTCCTCTAGGCTTTCAAGCCCTTGTACATATTCAAGTGTTTTACCTGGGAAGGGTGGGAACAGTTCAGCAGCAGCTGGCCTGGGGCTCAGCTCATGTTTACTCACAGAGGCCTCGGCACGGTCCCCCAGCTTTGCAATGAGGACGCTCCTTGCGTGTGGGGGGGCGGGGCTGCTGGCTGTATGGGAGATGATTCCCCACCTCTGACCAATTTCAGAATTGTTTACCGCTGGTGCAAGTGCCTTGGTAGGGTTTTCCTCTGTATAACTGTTAGGTTCAGGATTTTTTTTCTTTTTTCATTCCAATTACATTTTGTTCCTGTTTTATGTATTTATAGATATAAGCATGGAAATAATTCATTCGTATAAATACATCTGTGTGAATGGAAGAACTTTTTTCTTTTTTTTTTCAATTTTATTTTTAAACATTTTGAAATTTAATTTTATTTATTTTTTTATACAGCAGGTTATTATTAGTTATCTATTTTATGCATATGCATGTATACAGGTCAATCCCAATCTCCCAACTCATCCCACCACCACCACCCCATGGCTTCCCCCACTTGGTGTCCATACGTTTGTTCTCTACCTCTGTGTCTCTATTTCTGCCCTGCAAACCAGTTCATCTGTACCATTTTTCTAGGTTCCACATATATGCATTAATATACAATATTTGTTTTTCTCTTTCTGACTTACTTCACTCTGTATGACAGTCTCTAGATCCATCGACTTCTCTACAAATGACCCAGTTTCATTCCTTTTTATGGCTGAGTAATATTCCATTTTATATATGTACCACTTCTTTATCCATTCGTCTGTCTGTGGGCATTTAGGTTGCTTCCATTACCTGGCTATTGTAAATAGTGCTGCAATGAACATTGTGGTGAATGTGTCTTTTTGATTTATGGTTTTCTCTGGGTATATGCCCAGAATTGGGTTTGCTGGATCCTATGGTAATTCTCTTTTTAGTTTTTTAAATGAATCTCCATAGTGTTCTCCATAGTGACTGTATCAATTTACCTGCCCACCAATAGTGGAAGAGGGCTCCTTTTGTCCACACCTTCCCCAGAATTTGTTGTTTGTAGATTTTCTGATGATGCCGATTCTAAGAGGTGTGAGGTCATACCTCATTGTCGTTTGGATTTGCATTTCTCTAATAATTAGTGATGTTGAGCAGCTTTTCATGTGCGTCTTGGCCATTTCTGTGACTTCTTTGAAGAAACGTCTATTTAGATCTTCTGCCCATTTTTGTATTGGGTTGTTTGTTTTATTAATATTAAGCTGCGTGAGCTGTTTATATATATTGGAGATTAAACCTTTGTCCATTGATTCGTTTGCGATCGTTTTCGCCCATTCTGAGGGTTGCCTTTTTCCATTCCCATTTTTTTAACCAAAAAAGAAAGAAAGCAAAGGAAGCAGAACACTAATGTGCGTGAAATATGCCTCTTGAAACTGTCGTTTTGAAATATGGACGTCTTTTGAATTTTTTGGTCGATATATGACCCTCGGATTTTTTTTCAGGGCAGGTGTCATTTAGAGGCCTGCAATGATTTTGAATATGCACTGACCATTAGCGCTGGGATTAAAGCTGCGGTTGTGTGAAACGGCCACAAGGTGGCAGCAGTTCTCCCTTACCAAATCTGGTTACTAGGGCAACAGAGCCTCAATGGAAGTCGTGTTCTAGATTGGAATTTAGAATGGAATGTGCCAGGAGAATGCTCCTCAAGTTTGTCTCACTACTTCTTGTTCGTGTTTTTAATTTAATTTTTTATTTTTTTATTACAGCAAGTTTGATGACAACGTTTGGCTTGTTGTAGGTGTGCAAGATGTGGTTCTTTTACACATATACATATGTCTGTCCTTCCTGGGATCCTTTTCCCATGTACGTTATGACAGAATGTTGAGTCGTCTTCTCTTGGTATTCCGTAGGTCTTTGGTGATTATATATTTCACCTGTGTTTGTATATGTCTGTTAACCCCAATATCGTAATGAATCCAATCCTCACACCTTTCCATTGGTGAACCATAAGTTTGTTTAATGAATCTGTGATTGCCCTTCTCCGTGGAAATATCTGCCCTGGTATCAATTTTTAGGTAACACCTATAAGTGATATCCTACGATATTGTCTTTCACTTTCTGACTTACTACAAGTCACGTGATTACCTCTAGACTCATCTACGGTGCTGCAAATGGCATTGTGTCCTTTTTTCCCTTGGGTAATATTGTGTCTTAGCGAGGTCCATTTTCTGCAATGTGATTCCCTGAGGGCTGAGGATTAGCTGACCTGGGCAGCCTGACCCTGCCGGCAAGCCCTCCCCAGGTGTGCCTGGGTTGAGGTCAATATAAACAGCACCCCAGGCAGCAATAGCCCCTGCAGCTGTGCCTGACTCCATATTCTCTGCCCCGTCAGCAGTCTCGGGGCTGTGCTGGTGGGAGGGTGTGAGGGTCCACGGCTTTGTTGGTGGCCCGGTGTGAGTGGGGCTCTGCTGGACTTTCTGCACGAGTTGCCAGGCTGCCACCTGTAAAGAAGAGGATGTGTCACCCATAACTTCCACTGGAATTTCTCTCCGGGCTGATGTGAGGAAGGAAAAAAGGGAGTGGGTGCCGGGACAGGAGGGGTACCTCAGGCAGGGAAATGGAAAGCTTCCAGAAGAGCACCCGGGGCCAGGACCATCCTGGCTGGCCTGCAGGCAGCAAGTTGGCCTGCGTGCTGTCGCTGGTGTGGCTACATGGCCTTTCCTCTAGGCTTTCAAGCCCTTGTACATATTCAGGTGTTTTACCTGGGAAGGGTGGGAACAGTTCAGCAGCAGCTGGCCTGTGGCTCAGCTCACGTTTACTCACAGAGAACTCGGCAAGGTCCCCCAGCTTTGCAATGAGGACACTCCTTGCGTGTGGGTGGGCAGGGCTGCTGGCTGTATGGGAGATGATTCCCCACCTCTGACCAATTTCAGAATTGTTTACCGCTGGAGCAAGTGCCTTGGTAGGGTTTTCCTCTGTATAACTGTTAGGTTCAGGTTTTTTTTTCTTTTTTCGTTCCAATTACATTTTGTTCCTGTTTTATGTATTTATAGATATAAGCATGGAAATAATTCATTCATATAAATACATCTGTGTGAATGGAAGAACTTTTTTCTGGTTTATGTTTAAATTTTATTTTTAAAAATTTTGAAATTTAAATTTATTTATTTTTTTATACAGCAGGTTCTTATTAGTTATCTATTTTATGCATATACATGTATACAGGTCAATCCCAATCTCCCAACTCATCCCACCACAACCACCCCATGGCTTCCCCCACTTGGTGTCCATACGTTTGTTCTCTACCTCTGTGTCTCTGTTTCTGCCCTGCAAACCAGTTCATCTGTACCATTTTTCTAGGTTCCACATATATGCATTAATATACAATATTTGTTTTTCTCTTTCTGACTTACTTCTCTCTGTATGACAGTCTCTAGATCCACCGACTTCCTTACAAATGACCCAGTTTCATTCCTTTTTATGGCTGAGTAATATTCCATTTTATATATGTACCACTTCTTTATCCATTCGTCTGTCTGTGGGCATTTAGGTTGCTTCCATTACCTGGCTATTGTAAATAGTGCTGCAATGAACATTGTGGTGAATGTGTCTTTTTGATTTATGGCTTTCTCTGGGTATATGCCCAAAAGTGGGATTGCTGGATCCTATGGTAATTCTCTTTTTAGTTTTTTAAAGGAACCTCCATAGTGTTCTCCATAGTGACTGTATCAATTTACCTGCCCACCAATAGTGGAAGAGGGCTCCTTTTGTCCACACCCTCCCCAGAATTTGTTGTTTGTAGATTTTCTGATGATGCCGATTCTAAGAGGTGTGAGGTCATACCTCATTGTCGTTTGGATTTGCATTTCTCTAATAATTAATGATGTTGAGCAGCTTTTCATGTGCGTCTTCGCCATCTCTGTGACTTCTTTGAAGAAACGTCTATTTAGATCTTCTGCCCATTTTTGTATTGGGTTGTTTGTTTTATTAATATTAAGCTGCGTGAGCTGTTTATATAAATTGGAGATTAAACCTTTGTCCATTGATTCGTTTGCGATCGTTTTCGCCCATTCTGAGGGTTGCCTTTTTCCATTCCCGTTTTTTTAACCAAAAAAGAAAGAAAGCAAAGGAAGCAGAACACTAACGTGCGTGAAATATGCCTCTTGAAACTGTCGTTTTGAAATATGGACGTCTTTTGAATTTTTTGGTCGATATATGACCCCAGGATTTGTTTTCAGGGCAGGTGTCATTTAGAGGCATGCAATGATTTTGAATATCCACTGACCATTAGCGCTGGGATTAAAGCTGCTGTTGTGTGAAACGGCCACGAGGTGGCAGCAGTTCTCCCTTACCAAATCTGGTTACTAGGGCAACAGAGCCTCAATGGAAGTCGTGTTCTAGATTGGAATTTGGAATGGAATGTGCCAGGAGAATGCCCATCAAGTTTGTCTCAGTACTTCTTGTTCGTGTTTTTAATTTAATTTTTTATTTTTTATTACAGGAAGTTTGATGTCAACGTTTGGCTTGTTGTAGGTGTGCAAGATGTGGTTCTTTTACACATATACATATGTCTGTTCTTCCTGGGATCCTGTTCCCATGTATGTTATGACAGAATGTTGAGTAGACTTCTCTTGGTATTCCATAGGTCTTTGGTGATTATATATTTCACCTGTGTTTGTATATGTCCGTTAACCCCAATATCGTAATGAATCCAATCCTCACACCTTTCCATTGGTGAACCATAAGTTTGTTTAATGAATCTGTGATTGCCCTTCTCCGTGGAAATATCTGCCCTGGTATCAATTTTTAGGTAACACCCATAAGTGATATCCTACGATATGTGTCTTTCACTTTCTGACTTACTACAAGTCACGTGATTACCTCTAGACTCATCTACGGTGCTGCAAATGGCATTGGGTCCTTTTTTCCCTTGGCTAATATTCTGTCTTAGCGAGGTCCATTTTCTGCAATGTGATTCCCTGAGGGCTGAGGATTAGCTGACCTGGGCAGCCTGACCCTGCCGGCAAGCCCTCCCCAGGTGTGCCTGGGTTGAGGTCAATATAAACAGCACTCCAGGCAGCAATAGCCCCTGCAGCTGTGCCTGACTCCATATTCTCTGCCCCGTCAGCAGTCTCGGGGCTGTGCTGGTGGGAGGGTGGGAGGGTCCACGGCTTTGTTGGTGGCCCGGTGTGAGTGGGGCTCTGCTGGACTTTCTGCAGTAGTTGCCAGGCTGCCACCTGTAAAGAAGAGGATGTGTCACCCATAACTTCCACTGGAATTTCTCTCCGGGCTGAGGTGAGGAAGGAAAAAAAGGAGTGGGGGCCGGGACAGGAGGGGTTTCTCAGGTAGGGAAATGGAAAGCTTCCAGAAGAGTGCCCGGGGCCAGGACCATCCTGGCTGGCCTGCAGGCAGCAAGTTGGCCTGCGTGCTGTCTCTGTTGTGGCTCCACGGCCCTTCCTCTAGGCTTTCAAGCCCTTGTACATATTCAGGTGTTTTACCTGGGATGGTTGGGAAGAGTTCAACAGCAGCTGGCATGAGGCTCAGCTCACGTTTACTCACAGAGGCCTCGGCAAGGTCCCCCGGCTTTGCAATGAGGACACTCCTTCGTGGGCTGGGGGGCGGGGCTGCTGGCTGTATGGGAGATGATTCCCCACCTCTCACCAATTTCAGAATTCTTTACCGCTGGAGCAAGTGCCTTGGTAGGGTTTTCTTCTGTATAACTGTTAGGTTCAGGTTTTTTTTTCTTTTTTCGTTCCAATTACATTTTGTTCCTGTTTTATGTATTTATAGATATAAGCATGGAAATAATTCATTCATATAAATACATCTGTGTGAATGGAAGAACTTTTTTCTGGTTTCTTTTTAAATTTTATTTTTAAAAATTTTGAAATTTAAATTTATTTATTTTTTATACAGCAGGTTCTTATTAGTTATCTATTTTATGCATATATATGTATACAGGTCAATCCCAATCTCCCAACTCATCCCACCACCACCACCCCATGGCTTCCCCCACTTGGTGTCCATAAGTTTGTTCTCTACCTCTGTGTCTCTATTTCTGCCCTGCAAACCAGTTCATCTGTACCATTTTTCTAGGTTCCACATATATGCATTAATATACAATATTTGTTTTTCTCTTTCTGACTTACTTCACTCTGTATGACAGTCTCTAGATCCATCGACTTCTCTACAAACGACCCAGTTTCATTCCTTTTTATGGCTGAGTAATATTCCATTTTATATATGTACCACTTCTTTATCCATTCGTCTGTCTGTGGGCATTTAGGTTGCTTCCATTACCTGGCTATTGTAAATAGTGCTGCAATGAACATTGTGGTGAATGTGTCTTTTTGATTTATGGTTGTCTCTGGGTATATGCCCAGAATTGGGTTTGCTGGATCCTATGGTAATTCTCTTTTTAGTTTTTTAAAGGAACCTCCATAGTGTTCTCCATAGTGACTGTATCAATTTACCTTCCCACCAACAGTGGAAGAGGGTTCCTTTTGTCCACACCCTCCCCAGAATTTGTTGTTTGTAGATTTTCTGATGATGCCGATTCTAATAGGTGTGAGGTCATACCTCATTGTCATTTGGATTTGCATTTCTCTAATAATTAGTGATGTTGAGCAGCTTTTCATGTGCGTCTTGGCCATTTCTGTGACTTCTTTGAAGAAACGTCTATTTAGATCTTCTGCCCATTTTTGTATTGGGTTGTTTGTTTTATTAATATTAAGCTGCGTGAGCTGTTTATATATATTGGAGATTAAACCTTTGTCCATTGATTCGTTTGCGATCGTTTTCGCCCATTCTGAGGGTTGCCTGTTTCCATTCCCGTTTTTTTAACCAAAAAAGAAAGAAAGCAAAGGAAGCAGAACACTAATGTGCGTGAAATATGCCTCTTGAAACTGTCGTTTTGAAATATGGACGTCTTTTGAATTTTTTGGTCGATATATGACCCCAGGATTTGTTTTCAGGGCAGGTGTCATTTACAGGTCTGCAATGATTTTGAATATCCACTGACCATTAGCGCTGGGATTAAAGCTGCTTTTGTGTGAAACGTCCACAAGGTGGCAGCAGTTCTCCCTTACCAAATCTGGTTACTAGGGCAACAGAGCCTCAATGGAAGTCGTGTTCTAGATTGGAATTTAGAATGGAATGTGCCAGGAGAATGCCCATCAAGTTTGTCTCACTACTTCTTCTTCGTGTTTTTAATTTAATTTTTTATTTTTTATTACAGCAAGTTTGATGTCAACGTTTGGCTTGTTGTAGGTGTGCAAGATGTGGTTCTTTTACACATATACATATGTCTGTTCTTCCTGGGATCCTGTTCCCATGTACGTTATGACAGAATGTTGAGTAGTCTTCTCTTGGTATTCCGTAGGTCTTTGGTGATTATATAGTTCACCTGTGTTTGTATATGTCTGTTAACCCCAAGATCGTAATGAATCCAATCCTCACACCTTCGCATTGGTGAACCATAAGTTTGTTTAATGAATCTGTGATTGCCCTTCTCCGTGGAAATATCTGCCCTGGTACCAATTTTTATGTAACACCTATAAGTGATATCCTACGATATGTGTCTTTCACTTTCTGACTTACTACAAGTCACGTGATTACCTCTAGACTCATCTACGGTGCTGCAAATGGCATTGTGTCCTTTTTTCCCTTGGGTAATATTGTGTCTTAGCGAGGTCCATTTTCTGCAATGTGATTCCCTGAGGGCTGAGGATTAGCTGACCTGGGCAGCCTGACCCTGCCGGCAAGCCCTCCCCAGGTGTGCCTGGGTTGAGGTCAATATAAACAGCACCCCAGGCAGCAATAGCCCCTGCAGCTGTGCCTGACTCCATATTCTCTGCCCCGTCAGCAGTCTCGGGGCTGTGCTGGTGGGAGGGTGTGAGGGTCCACGGCTTTGTTGGTGGCCCGGTGTGAGTGGGGCTCTGCTGGACTTTCTGCAGTAGTTGCCAGGCTGCCACCTCTAAAGAAGAGGATGTGTCACCCATAACTTCCACTGGAATTTCTCTCCGGGCTGATGTGAGGAAGGAAAAAAGGGAGTGGGTGCCGGGACAGGAGGGGTACCTCAGGCAGGGAAATGGAAAGCTTCCAGAAGAGCACCCGGGGCCAGGACCATCCTGGCTGGCCTGCAGGCAGCAAGTTGGCCTGCGTGCTGTCGCTGGTGTGGCTCCACGGCCCTTCCTCTAGGCTTTCAAGCCCTTGTACATATTCAAGTGTTTTACCTGGGAAGGGTGGGAACAGTTCAGCAGCAGCTGGCCTGGGGCTCAGCTCATGTTTACTCACAGAGGCCTCGGCACGGTCCCCCAGCTTTGCAATGAGGACGCTACTTGCGTGTGGGGGGGCGGGGCTGCTGGCTGTATGGGAGATGATTCACCACCTCTGACCAATTTCAGAATTGTTTACCGCTGGTGCAAGTGCCTTGGTAGGGTTTTCCTCTGTATAACTGTTAGGTTCAGGATTTTTTTTCTTTTTTCATTCCAATTACATTTTGTTCCTGTTTTATGTATTTATAGATATAAGCATGGAAATAATTCATTCGTATAAATACATCTGTGTGAATGGAAGAACTTTTTTCTGTTTTTTTTCAATTTTATTTTTAAACATTTTGAAATTTAATTTTATTTATTTTTTTATACAGCAGGTTATTATTAGTTATCTATTTTATGCATATGCAGGTATACAGGTCAATCCCAATCTCCCAACTCATCCCACCACCACCACCCCATGGCTTCCCCCACTTGGTGTCCATACGTTTGTTCTCTACCTCTGTGTCTCTGTTTCTGCCCTGCAAACCAGTTCATCTGTACCATTTTTCTAGGTTCCACATATATGCATTAATATACAATATTTGTTTTTCTCTTTCTGACTTACTTCACTCTGTATGACAGTCTCTAGATCCATCGACTTCTCTACAAATGACCCAGTTTCATTCCTTTTTATGGCTGAGTAATATTCCATTTTATATATGTACCACTTCTTTATCCATTCGTCTGTCTGTGGGCATTTAGGTTGCTTCCATTACCTGGCTATTGTAAATAGTGCTGCAATGAACATTGTGGTGAATGTGTCTTTTTGATTTATGGCTTTCTCTGGGTATATGCCCAAAAGTGGGATTGCTGGATCCTATGGTAATTCTCTTTTTAGTTTTTTAAATGAATCTCCATAGTGTTCTCCATAGTGACTGTATCAATTTACCTGCCCACCAATAGTGGAAGAGGGCTCCTTTTGTCCACACCCTCCCCAGAATTTGTTGTTTGTAGATTTTCTGATGATGCCGATTCTAAGAGGTGTGAGGTCATACCTCATTGTCGTTTGGATTTGCATTTCTCTAATAATTAGTGATGTTGAGCAGCTTTTCATGTGCGTCTTGGCCATTTCTGTGACTTCTTTGAAGAAACGTCTATTTAGATCTTCTGCCCATTTTTGTATTGGGTTGTTTGTTTTATTAATATTAAGCTGCGTGAGCTGTTTATATATATTGGAGATTAAACCTTTGTCCATTGATTCGTTTGCGATCGTTTTCGCCCATTCTGAGGGTTGCCTTTTTCCATTCCCGTTTTTTTAACCAAAAAAGAAAGAAAGCAAAGGAAGCAGAACACTAACGTGCGTGAAATATGCCTCTTGAAACTGTCGTTTTGAAATATGGACGTCTTTTGAATTTTTTGGTCGATATATGACCCCAGGATTTGTTTTCAGGGCAGGTGTCATTTAGAGGCATGCAATGATTTTGAATATCCACTGACCATTAGCGCTGGGATTAAAGCTGCTGTTGTGTGAAACGGCCACGAGGTGGCAGCAGTTCTCCCTTACCAAATCTGGTTACTAGGGCAACAGAGCCTCAATGGAAGTCGTGTTCTAGATTGGAATTTGGAATGGAATGTGCCAGGAGAATGCCCATCAAGTTTGTCTCAGTACTTCTTGTTCGTGTTTTTAATTTAATTTTATATTTTTTATTACAGGAAGTTTGATGTCAACGTTTGGCTTGTTGTAGGTGTGCAAGATGTGGTTCTTTTACACATATACATATGTCTGTTCTTCCTGGGATCCTGTTCCCATGTATGTTATGACAGAATGTTGAGTAGACTTCTCTTGGTATTCCATAGGTCTTTGGTGATTATATATTTCACCTGTGTTTGTATATGTCCGTTAACCCCAATATCGTAATGAATCCAATCCTCACACCTTTCCATTGGTGAACCATAAGTTTGTTTAATGAATCTGTGATTGCCCTTCTCCGTGGAAATATCTGCCCTGGTATCAATTTTTAGGTAACACCCATAAGTGATATCCTACGATATGTGTCTTTCACTTTCTGACTTACTACAAGTCACGTGATTACCTCTAGACTCATCTACGGTGCTGCAAATGGCATTGGGTCCTTTTTTCCCTTGGCTAATATTCTGTCTTAGCGAGGTCCATTTTCTGCAATGTGATTCCCTGAGGGCTGAGGATTAGCTGACCTGGGCAGCCTGACCCTGCCGGCAAGCCCTCCCCAGGTGTGCCTGGGTTGAGGTCAATATAAACAGCACTCCAGGCAGCAATAGCCCCTGCAGCTGTGCCTGACTCCATATTCTCTGCCCCGTCAGCAGTCTCGGGGCTGTGCTGGTGGGAGGGTGGGAGGGTCCACGGCTTTGTTGGTGGCCCGGTGTGAGTGGGGCTCTGCTGGACTTTCTGCAGTAGTTGCCAGGCTGCCACCTCTAAAGAAGAGGATGTGTCACCCATAACTTCCACTGGAATTTCTCTCCGGGCTGAGGTGAGGAAGGAAAAAAAGGAGTGGGGGCCGGGACAGGAGGGGTATCTCAGGTAGGGAAATGGAAAGCTTCCAGAAGAGCGCCCGGGGCCAGGACCATCCTGGCTGGCCTGCAGGCAGCAAGTTGGCCTGCGTGCTGTCGCTGGTGTGGCTCCACGGCCCTTCCTCTAGGCTTTCAAGCCCTTGTACATATTCAGGTGTTTTACCTGGGAAGGTTGGGAAGAGTTCAACAGCAGCTGGCATGAGGCTCAGCTCACGTTTACTCACAGAGGCCTCGGCAAGGTCCCCCGGCTTTGCAATGAGGACACTCCTTCGTGGGTGGGGGCGGGGCTGCTGGCTGTATGGGAGATGATTCCCCACCTCTCACCAATTTCAGAATTCTTTACCGCTGGAGCAAGTGCCTTGGTAGGGTTTTCTTCTGTATAACTGTTAGGTTCAGGTTTTTTTTTCTTTTTTCGTTCCAATTACATTTTGTTCCTGTTTTATGTATTTATAGATATAAGCATGGAAATAATTCATTCATATAAATACATCTGTGTGAATGGAAGAACTTTTTTCTGGTTTCTATTTAAATTTTATTTTTAAAAATTTTGAAATTTAAATTTATTTATTTTTTTATACAGCAGGTTCTTATTAGTTATCTATTTTATGCATATATATGTATACAGGTCAATCCCAATCTCCCAACTCATCCCACCACCACCACCCCATGGCTTCCCCCACTTGGTGTCCATACGTTTGTTCTCTACCTCTGTGTCTCTATTTCTGCCCTGCAAACCAGTTCATCTGTACCATTTTCCTAGGTTCCACATATATGCATTAATATACAATATTTGTTTTTCTCTTTCTGACTTACTTCACTCTGTATGACAGTCTCTAGATCCATCGACTTCTCTACAAATGACCCAGTTTCATTCCTTTTTATGGCTGAGTAATATTCCATTTTATATATGTACCACTTCTTTATCCATTCGTCTGTCTGTGGGCATTTAGGTTGCTTCCATTACCTGGCTATTGTAAATAGTGCTGCAATGAACATTGTGGTGAATGTGTCTTTTTGATTTATGGCTTTCTCTGGGTATATGCCCAAAAGTGGGATTGCTGGATCCTATGGTAATTCTCTTTTTAGTTTTTTAAATGAATCTCCATAGTGTTCTCCATAGTGACTGTATCAATTTACCTGCCCACCAATAGTGGAAGAGGGCTCCTTTTGTCCACACCCTCCCCAGAATTTGTTGTTTGTAGATTTTCTGATGATGCCGATTCTAAGAGGTGTGAGGTCATACCTCATTGTCGTTTGGATTTGCATTTCTCTAATAATTAGTGATGTTGAGCAGCTTTTCATGTGCGTCTTGGCCATCTCTGTGACTTCTTTGAAGAAACGTCTATTTAGATCTTCTGCCCATTTTTGTATTGGGTTGTTTGTTTTATTAATATTAAGCTGCGTGAGCTGTTTATATAAATTGGAGATTAAACCTTTGTCCATTGATTCGTTTGCGATCGTTTTCGCCCATTCTGAGGGTTGCCTTTTTCCATTCCCGTTTTTTTAACCAAAAAAGAAAGAAAGCAAAGGAAGCAGAACACTAACGTGCGTGAAATATGCCTCTTGAAACTGTCGTTTTGAAATATGGACGTCTTTTGAATTTTTTGGTCGATATATGACCCCAGGATTTGTTTTCAGGGCAGGTGTCATTTAGAGGCATGCAATGATTTTGAATATCCACTGACCATTAGCGCTGGGATTAAAGCTGCTGTTGTGTGAAACGGCCACAAGGTGGCAGCAGTTCTCCCTTACCAAATCTGGTTACTAGGGCAACAGAGCCTCAATGGAAGTCGTGTTCTAGATTGGAATTTGGAATGGAATGTGCCAGGAGAATGCCCATCAAGTTTGTCTCAGTACTTCTTGTTCATGTTTTTAATTTAATTTTTTATTTTTTATTACAGGAAGTTTGATGTCAACGTTTGGCTTGTTGTAGGTGTGCAAGATGTGGTTCTTTTACACATATACATATGTCTGTTCTTCCTGGGATCCTGTTCCCATGTATGTTATGACAGAATGTTGAGTAGACTTCTCTTGGTATTCCATAGGTCTTTGGTGATTATATATTTCACCTGTGTTTGTATATGTCCGTTAACCCCAATATCGTAATGAATCCAATCCTCACACCTTTCCATTGGTGAACCATAAGTTTGTTTAATGAATCTGTGATTGCCCTTCTCCGTGGAAATATCTGCCCTGGTATCAATTTTTAGGTAACACCCATAAGTGATATCCTACGATATGTGTCTTTCACTTTCTGAATTACTACAAGTCACGTGATTACCTCTAGACTCATCTACGGTGCTGCAAATGGCATTGGGTCCTTTTTTCCCTTGGCTAATATTCTGTCTTAGCGAGGTCCATTTTCTGCAATGTGATTCCCTGAGGGCTGAGGATTAGCTGACCTGGGCAGCCTGACCCTGCCGGCAAGCCCTCCCCAGGTGTGCCTGGGTTGAGGTCAATATAAACAGCACTCCAGGCAGCAATAGCCCCTGCAGCTGTGCCTGACTCCATATTCTCTGCCCCGTCAGCAGTCTCGGGGCTGTGCTGGTGGGAGGGTGGGAGGGTCCACGGCTTTGTTGGTGGCCCGGTGTGAGTGGGGCTCTGCTGGACTTTCTGCAGTAGTTGCCAGGCTGCCACCTCTAAAGAAGAGGATGTGTCACCCATAACTTCCACTGGAATTTCTCTCCGGGCTGAGGTGAGGAAGGAAAAAAAGGAGTGGGGGCCGGGACAGGAGGGGTATCTCAGGTAGGGAAATGGAAAGCTTCCAGAAGAGCGCCCGGGGCCAGGACCATCCTGGCTGGCCTGCAGGCAGCAAGTTGGCCTGCGTGCTGTCGCTGGTGTGGCTCCACGGCCCTTCCTCTAGGCTTTCAAGCCCTTGTACATATTCAGGTGTTTTACCTGGGAAGGTTGGGAAGAGTTCAACAGCAGCTGGCATGAGGCTCAGCTCACGTTTACTCACAGAGGCCTCGGCAAGGTCCCCCGGCTTTGCAATGAGGACACTCCTTCGTGGGTGGGGGCGGGGCTGCTGGCTGTATGGGAGATGATTCCCCACCTCTCACCAATTTCAGAATTCTTTACCGCTGGAGCAAGTGCCTTGGTAGGGTTTTCTTCTGTATAACTGTTAGGTTCAGGTTTTTTTTTCTTTTTTCGTTCCAATTACATTTTGTTCCTGTTTTATGTATTTATAGATATAAGCATGGAAATAATTCATTCATATAAATACATCTGTGTGAATGGAAGAACTTTTTTCTGGTTTCTTTTTAAATTTTATTTTTAAAAATTTTGAAATTTAAATTTATTTATTTTTTTATACAGCAGGTTCTTATTAGTTATCTATTTTATGCATATATATGTATACAGGTCAATCCCAATCTCCCAACTCATCCCACCACCACCACCCCATGGCTTCCCCCACTTGGTGTCCATACGTTTGTTCTCTACCTCTGTGTCTCTATTTCTGCCCTGCAAACCAGTTCATCTGTACCATTTTCCTAGGTTCCACATATATGCATTAATATACAATATTTGTTTTTCTCTTTCTGACTTACTTCACTCTGTATGACAGTCTCTAGATCCATCGACTTCTCTACAAATGACCCAGTTTCATTCCTTTTTATGGCTGAGTAATATTCCATTTTATATATGTACCACTTCTTTATCCATTCGTCTGTCTGTGGGCATTTAGGTTGCTTCCATTACCTGGCTATTGTAAATAGTGCTGCAATGAACATTGTGGTGAATGTGTCTTTTTGATTTATGGCTTTCTCTGGGTATATGCCCAAAAGTGGGATTGCTGGATCCTATGGTAATTCTCTTTTTAGTTTTTTAAATGAATCTCCATAGTGTTCTCCATAGTGACTGTATCAATTTACCTGCCCACCAATAGTGGAAGAGGGCTCCTTTTGTCCACACCCTCCCCAGAATTTGTTGTTTGTAGATTTTCTGATGATGCCGATTCTAAGAGGTGTGAGGTCATACCTCATTGTCGTTTGGATTTGCATTTCTCTAATAATTAGTGATGTTGAGCAGCTTTTCATGTGCGTCTTGGCCATCTCTGTGACTTCTTTGAAGAAACGTCTATTTAGATCTTCTGCCCATTTTTGTATTGGGTTGTTTGTTTTATTAATATTAAGCTGCGTGAGCTGTTTATATAAATTGGAGATTAAACCTTTGTCCATTGATTCGTTTGCGATCGTTTTCGCCCATTCTGAGGGTTGCCTTTTTCCATTCCCGTTTTTTTAACCAAAAAAGAAAGAAAGCAAAGGAAGCAGAACACTAACGTGCGTGAAATATGCCTCTTGAAACTGTCGTTTTGAAATATGGACGTCTTTTGAATTTTTTGGTCGATATATGACCCCAGGATTTGTTTTCAGGGCAGGTGTCATTTAGAGGCATGCAATGATTTTGAATATCCACTGACCATTAGCGCTGGGATTAAAGCTGCTGTTGTGTGAAACGGCCACAAGGTGGCAGCAGTTCTCCCTTACCAAATCTGGTTACTAGGGCAACAGAGCCTCAATGGAAGTCGTGTTCTAGATTGGAATTTGGAATGGAATGTGCCAGGAGAATGCCCATCAAGTTTGTCTCAGTACTTCTTGTTCATGTTTTTAATTTAATTTTTTATTTTTTATTACAGGAAGTTTGATGTCAACGTTTGGCTTGTTGTAGGTGTGCAAGATGTGGTTCTTTTACACATATACATATGTCTGTTCTTCCTGGGATCCTGTTCCCATGTATGTTATGACAGAATGTTGAGTAGACTTCTCTTGGTATTCCATAGGTCTTTGGTGATTATATATTTCACCTGTGTTTGTATATGTCCGTTAACCCCAATATCGTAATGAATCCAATCCTCACACCTTTCCATTGGTGAACCATAAGTTTGTTTAATGAATCTGTGATTGCCCTTCTCCGTGGAAATATCTGCCCTGGTATCAATTTTTAGGTAACACCCATAAGTGATATCCTACGATATGTGTCTTTCACTTTCTGAATTACTACAAGTCACGTGATTACCTCTAGACTCATCTACGGTGCTGCAAATGGCATTGGGTCCTTTTTTCCCTTGGCTAATATTCTGTCTTAGCGAGGTCCATTTTCTGCAATGTGATTCCCTGAGGGCTGAGGATTAGCTGACCTGGGCAGCCTGACCCTGCCGGCAAGCCCTCCCCAGGTGTGCCTGGGTTGAGGTCAATATAAACAGCACTCCAGGCAGCAATAGCCCCTGCAGCTGTGCCTGACTCCATATTCTCTGCCCCGTCAGCAGTCTCGGGGCTGTGCTGGTGGGAGGGTGGGAGGGTCCACGGCTTTGTTGGTGGCCCGGTGTGAGTGGGGCTCTGCTGGACTTTCTGCAGTAGTTGCCAGGCTGCCACCTCTAAAGAAGAGGATGTGTCACCCATAACTTCCACTGGAATTTCTCTCCGGGCTGAGGTGAGGAAGGAAAAAAAGGAGTGGGGGCCGGGACAGGAGGGGTATCTCAGGTAGGGAAATGGAAAGCTTCCAGAAGAGCGCCCGGGGCCAGGACCATCCTGGCTGGCCTGCAGGCAGCAAGTTGGCCTGCGTGCTGTCGCTGGTGTGGCTCCACGGCCCTTCCTCTAGGCTTTCAAGCCCTTGTACATATTCAGGTGTTTTACCTGGGAAGGTTGGGAAGAGTTCAACAGCAGCTGGCATGAGGCTCAGCTCACGTTTACTCACAGAGGCCTCGGCAAGGTCCCCCGGCTTTGCAATGAGGACACTCCTTCGTGGGTGGGGGCGGGGCTGCTGGCTGTATGGGAGATGATTCCCCACCTCTCACCAATTTCAGAATTCTTTACCGCTGGAGCAAGTGCCTTGGTAGGGTTTTCTTCTGTATAACTGTTAGGTTCAGGTTTTTTTTTCTTTTTTCGTTCCAATTACATTTTGTTCCTGTTTTATGTATTTATAGATATAAGCATGGAAATAATTCATTCATATAAATACATCTGTGTGAATGGAAGAACTTTTTTCTGGTTTCTTTTTAAATTTTATTTTTAAAAATTTTGAAATTTAAATTTATTTATTTTTTTATACAGCAGGTTCTTATTAGTTATCTATTTTATGCATATATATGTATACAGGTCAATCCCAATCTCCCAACTCATCCCACCACCACCACCCCATGGCTTCCCCCACTTGGTGTCCATACGTTTGTTCTCTACCTCTGTGTCTCTATTTCTGCCCTGCAAACCAGTTCATCTGTACCATTTTTCTAGGTTCCACATATATGCATTAATATACAATATTTGTTTTTCTCTTTCTGACTTACTTCACTCTGTATGACAGTCTCTAGATCCATCGACTTCTCTACAAATGACCCAGTTTCATTCCTTTTTATGGCTGAGTAATATTCCATTTTATATATGTACCACTTCTTTATCCATTCGTCTGTCTGTGGGCATTTAGGTTGCTTCCATTACCTGGCTATTGTAAATAGTGCTGCAATGAACATTGTGGTGAATGTGTCTTTTTGATTTATGGCTTTCTCTGGGTATATGCCCAAAAGTGGGATTGCTGGATCCTATGGTAATTCTCTTTTTAGTTTTTTAAATGAATCTCCATAGTGTTCTCCATAGTGACTGTATCAATTTACCTGCCCACCAATAGTGGAAGAGGGCTCCTTTTGTCCACACCCTCCCCAGAATTTGTTGTTTGTAGATTTTCTGATGATGCCGATTCTAAGAGGTGTGAGGTCATACCTCATTGTCGTTTGGATTTGCATTTCTCTAATAATTAGTGATGTTGAGCAGCTTTTCATGTGCGTCTTGGCCATTTCTGTGACTTCTTTGAAGAAACGTCTATTTAGATCTTCTGCCCATTTTTGTATTGGGTTGTTTGTTTTATTAATATTAAGCTGCGTGAGCTGTTTATATATATTGGAGATTAAACCTTTGTCCATTGATTCGTTTGCGATCGTTTTCGCCCATTCTGAGGGTTGCCTTTTTCCATTCCCGTTTTTTTAACCAAAAAAGAAAGAAAGCAAAGGAAGCAGAACACTAACGTGCGTGAAATATGCCTCTTGAAACTGTCGTTTTGAAATATGGACGTCTTTTGAATTTTTTGGTCGATATATGACCCCAGGATTTGTTTTCAGGGCAGGTGTCATTTAGAGGCATGCAATGATTTTGAATATCCACTGACCATTAGCGCTGGGATTAAAGCTGCTGTTGTGTGAAACGGCCACGAGGTGGCAGCAGTTCTCCCTTACCAAATCTGGTTACTAGGGCAACAGAGCCTCAATGGAAGTCGTGTTCTAGATTGGAATTTAGAATGGAATGTGCCAGGAGAATGCCCATCAAGTTTGTCTCACTACTTCTTCTTCGTGTTTTTAATTTAATTTTTTATTTTTTATTACAGCAAGTTTGATGTCAACGTTTGGCTTGTTGTAGGTGTGCAAGATGTGGTTCTTTTACACATATACATATGTCTGTTCTTCCTGGGATCCTGTTCCCATGTACGTTATGACAGAATGTTGAGTAGTCTTCTCTTGGTATTCCGTAGGTCTTTGGTGATTATATAGTTCACCTGTGTTTGTATATGTCTGTTAACCCCAAGATCGTAATGAATCCAATCCTCACACCTTCGCATTGGTGAACCATAAGTTTGTTTAATGAATCTGTGATTGCCCTTCTCCGTGGAAATATCTGCCCTGGTACCAATTTTTATGTAACACCTATAAGTGATATCCTACGATATGTGTCTTTCACTTTCTGACTTACTACAAGTCACGTGATTACCTCTAGACTCATCTACGGTGCTGCAAATGGCATTGTGTCCTTTTTTCCCTTGGCTAATATTGCGTCTTAGCGAGGTCCATTTTCTGCAATGTGATTCCCTGAGGGCTGAGGATTAGCTGACCTGGGCAGCCTGACCCTGCCGGCAAGCCCTCCCCAGGTGTGCCTGGGTTGAGGTCAATATAAACAGCACCCCAGGCAGCAATAGCCCCTGCAGCTGTGCCTGACTCCATATTCTCTGCCCCGTCAGCAGTCTCGGGGCTGTGCTGGTGGGAGGGTGTGAGGGTCCACGGCTTTGTTGGTGGCCCGGTGTGAGTGGGGCTCTGCTGGACTTTCTGCACGAGTTGCCAGGCTGCCACCTGTAAAGAAGAGGATGTGTCACCCATAACTTCCACTGGAATTTCTCTCCGGGCTGATGTGAGGAAGGAAAAAAGGGAGTGGGTGCCGGGACAGGAGGGGTACCTCAGGCAGGGAAATGGAAAGCTTCCAGAAGAGCACCCGGGGCCAGGACCATCCTGGCTGGCCTGCAGGCAGCAAGTTGGCCTGCGTGCTGTCGCTGGTGTGGCTCCACGGCCCTTCCTCTAGGCTTTCAAGCCCTAGTACATATTCAAGTGTTTTACCTGGGAAGGGTGGGAACAGTTCAGCAGCAGCTGGCCTGGGGCTCAGCTCATGTTTACTCACAGAGGCCTAGGCACGGTCCCCCAGCTTTGAAATGAGGACGCTACTTGCGTGTGGGGGGGCGGGGCTGCTGGCTGTATGGGAGATGATTCACCACCTCTGACCAATTTCAGAATTGTTTACCGCTGGTGCAAGTGCCTTGGTAGGGTTTTCCTCTGTATAACTGTTAGGTTCAGGATTTTTTTTCTTTTTTCATTCCAATTACATTTTGTTCCTGTTTTATGTATTTATAGATATAAGCATGGAAATAATTCATTCGTATAAATACATCTGTGTGAATGGAAGAACTTTTTTCTGTTTTTTTTCAATTTTATTTTTAAACATTTTGAAATTTAATTTTATTTATTTTTTTATACAGCAGGTTATTATTAGTTATCTATTTTATGCATATGCAGGTATACAGGTCAATCCCAATCTCCCAACTCATCCCACCACCACCACCCCATGGCTTCCCCCACTTGGTGTCCATACGTTTGTTCTCTACCTCTGTGTCTCTGTTTCTGCCCTGCAAACCAGTTCATCTGTACCATTTTTCTAGGTTCCACATATATGCATTAATATACAATATTTGTTTTTCTCTTTCTGACTTACTTCACTCTGTATGACAGTCTCTAGATCCATCGACTTCTCTACAAATGACCCAGTTTCATTCCTTTTTATGGCTGAGTAATATTCCATTTTATATATGTACCACTTCTTTATCCATTCGTCTGTCTGTGGGCATTTAGGTTGCTTCCATTACCTGGCTATTGTAAATAGTGCTGCAATGAACATTGTGGTGAATGTGTCTTTTTGATTTATGGCTTTCTCTGGGTATATGCCCAAAAGTGGGATTGCTGGATCCTATGGTAATTCTCTTTTTAGTTTTTTAAATGAATCTCCATAGTGTTCTCCATAGTGACTGTATCAATTTACCTGCCCACCAATAGTGGAAGAGGGCTCCTTTTGTCCACACCCTTCCCAGAATTTGTTGTTTGTAGATTTTCTGATGATGCCGATTCTAAGAGGTGTGAGGTCATACCTCATTGTCGTTTGGATTTGCATTTCTCTAATAATTAGTGATGTTGAGCAGCTTTTCATGTGCATCTTGGCCATTTCTGTGACTTCTTTGAAGAAACGTCTATTTAGATCTTCTGCCCATTTTTGTATTGGGTTGTTTGTTTTATTAATATTAAGCTGCGTGAGCTGTTTATATATATTGGAGATTAAACCTTTGTCCATTGATTCGTTTGCGATCGTTTTCGCCCATTCTGAGGGTTGCCTTTTTCCATTCCCATTTTTTTAACCAAAAAAGAAAGAAAGCAAAGGAAGCAGAACACTAATGTGCGTGAAATATGCCTCTTGAAACTGTCGTTTTGAAATATGGACGTCTTTTGAATTTTTTGGTCGATATATGACCCTCGGATTTGTTTTCAGGGCAGGTGTCATTTAGAGGCATGCAATGATTTTGAATATCCACTGACCATTAGCGCTGGGATTAAAGCTGCTGTTGTGTGAAACGGCCACAAGGTGGCAGCAGTTCTCCCTTACCAAATCTGGTTACTAGGGCAACAGAGCCTCAATGGAAGTCGTGTTCTAGATTGGAATTTAGAATGGAATGTGCCAGGAGAATGCTCCTCAAGTTTGTCTCACTACTTCTTGTTCGTGTTTTTAATTTAATTTTTTATTTTTTTATTACAGCAAGTTTGATGACAACGTTTGGCTTGTTGTAGGTGTGCAAGATGTGGTTCTTTTACACATATACATATGTCTGTCCTTCCTGGGATCCTTTTCCCATGTACGTTATGACAGAATGTTGAGTCGTCTTCTCTTGGTATTCCGTAGGTCTTTGGTGATTATATATTTCACCTGTGTTTGTATATGTCCGTTAACCCCAATATCGTAATGAATCCAATCCTCACACCTTTCCATTGGTGAACCATAAGTTTGTTTAATGAATCTGTGATTGCCCTTCTCCGTGGAAATATCTGCCCTGGTATCAATTTTTAGGTAACACCCATAAGTGATATCCTACGATATGTGTCTTTCACTTTCTGACTTACTACAAGTCACGTGATTACCTCTAGACTCATCTACGGTGCTGCAAATGGCATTGGGTCCTTTTTTCCCTTGGCTAATATTCTGTCTTAGCGAGGTCCATTTTCTGCAATGTGATTCCCTGAGGGCTGAGGATTAGCTGACCTGGGCAGCCTGACCCTGCCGGCAAGCCCTCCCCAGGTGTGCCTGGGTTGAGGTCAATATAAACAGCACTCCAGGCAGCAATAGCCCCTGCAGCTGTGCCTGACTCCATATTCTCTGCCCCGTCAGCAGTCTCGGGGCTGTGCTGGTGGGAGGGTGGGAGGGTCCACGGCTTTGTTGGTGGCCCGGTGTGAGTGGGGCTCTGCTGGACTTTCTGCAGTAGTTGCCAGGCTGCCACCTCTAAAGAAGAGGATGTGTCACCCATAACTTCCACTGGAATTTCTCTCCGGGCTGAGGTGAGGAAGGAAAAAAAGGAGTGGGGGCCGGGACAGGAGGGGTATCTCAGGTAGGGAAATGGAAAGCTTCCAGAAGAGCGCCCGGGGCCAGGACCATCCTGGCTGGCCTGCAGGCAGCAAGTTGGCCTGCGTGCTGTCGCTGGTGTGGCTCCACGGCCCTTCCTCTAGGCTTTCAAGCCCTTGTACATATTCAGGTGTTTTACCTGGGAAGGTTGGGAAGAGTTCAACAGCAGCTGGCATGAGGCTCAGCTCACGTTTACTCACAGAGGCCTCGGCAAGGTCCCCCGGCTTTGCAATGAGGACACTCCTTCGTGGGTGGGGGCGGGGCTGCTGGCTGTATGGGAGATGATTCCCCACCTCTCACCAATTTCAGAATTCTTTACCGCTGGAGCAAGTGCCTTGGTAGGGTTTTCTTCTGTATAACTGTTAGGTTCAGGTTTTTTTTTCTTTTTTCGTTCCAATTACATTTTGTTCCTGTTTTATGTATTTATAGATATAAGCATGGAAATAATTCATTCATATAAATACATCTGTGTGAATGGAAGAACTTTTTTCTGGTTTCTTTTTAAATTTTATTTTTAAAAATTTTGAAATTTAAATTTATTTATTTTTTTATACAGCAGGTTCTTATTAGTTATCTATTTTATGCATATATATGTATACAGGTCAATCCCAATCTCCCAACTCATCCCACCACCACCACCCCATGGCTTCCCCCACTTGGTGTCCATACGTTTGTTCTCTACCTCTGTGTCTCTATTTCTGCCCTGCAAACCAGTTCATCTGTACCATTTTTCTAGGTTCCACATATATGCATTAATATACAATATTTGTTTTTCTCTTTCTGACTTACTTCACTCTGTATGACAGTCTCTAGATCCATCGACTTCTCTACAAATGACCCAGTTTCATTCCTTTTTATGGCTGAGTAATATTCCATTTTATATATGTACCACTTCTTTATCCATTCGTCTGTCTGTGGGCATTTAGGTTGCTTCCATTACCTGGCTATTGTAAATAGTGCTGCAATGAACATTGTGGTGAATGTGTCTTTTTGATTTATGGTTGTCTCTGGGTATATGCCCAGAATTGGGTTTGCTGGATCCTATGGTAATTCTCTTTTTAGTTTTTTAAAGGAACCTCCATAGTGTTCTCCATAGTGACTGTATCAATTTACCTTCCCACCAATAGTGGAAGAGGGCTCCTTTTGTCCACACCCTCCCCAGAATTTGTTGTTTGTAGATTTTCTGATGATGCCGATTCTAAGAGGTGTGAGTTCATACCTCATTGTCATTTGGATTTGCATTTCTCTAATAATTAGTGATGTTGAGCAGCTTTTCATGTGCGTCTTGGCCATTTCTGTGACTTCTTTGAAGAAACGTCTATTTAGATCTTCTGCCCATTTTTGTATTGGGTTGTTTGTTTTATTAATATTAAGCTGCGTGAGCTGTTTATATATATTGGAGATTAAACCTTTGTCCATTGATTCGTTTGCGATCGTTTTCGCCCATTCTGAGGGTTGCCTTTTTCCATTCCCGTTTTTTTAACCAAAAAAGAAAGAAAGCAAAGGAAGCAGAACACTAATGTGCGTGAAATATGCCTCTTGAAACTGTCGTTTTGAAATATGGACGTCTTTTGAATTTTTTGGTCGATATATGACCCCAGGATTTGTTTTCAGGGCAGGTGTCATTTAGAGGCATGCAATGATTTTGAATATCCACTGACCATTAGCGCTGGGATTAAAGCTGCTGTTGTGTGAAACGGCCACGAGGTGGCAGCAGTTCTCCCTTACCAAATCTGGTTACTAGGGCAACAGAGCCTCAATGGAAGTCGTGTTCTAGATTGGAATTTGGAATGGAATGTGCCAGGAGAATGCCCATCAAGTTTGTCTCAGTACTTCTTGTTCGTGTTTTTAATTTAATTTTTTATTTTTTATTACAGGAAGTTTGATGTCAACGTTTGGCTTGTTGTAGGTGTGCAAGATGTGGTTCTTTTACACATATACATATGTCTGTTCTTCCTGGGATCCTGTTCCCATGTATGTTATGACAGAATGTTGAGTAGACTTCTCTTGGTATTCCATAGGTCTTTGGTGATTATATATTTCACCTGTGTTTGTATATGTCCGTTAACCCCAATATCGTAATGAATCCAATCCTCACACCTTTCCATTGGTGAACCATAAGTTTGTTTAATGAATCTGTGATTGCCCTTCTCCGTGGAAATATCTGCCCTGGTATCAATTTTTAGGTAACATCCATAAGTGATATCCTACGATATGTGTCTTTCACTTTCTGACTTACTACAAGTCACGTGATTACCTCTAGACTCATCTACGGTGCTGCAAATGGCATTGGGTCCTTTTTTCCCTTGGCTAATATTCTGTCTTAGCGAGGTCCATTTTCTGCAATGTGATTCCCTGAGGGCTGAGGATTAGCTGACCTGGGCAGCCTGACCCTGCCGGCAAGCCCTCCCCAGGTGTGCCAGGGTTGAGGTCAATATACACAGCACTCCAGGCAGCAATAGCCCCTGCAGCTGTGCCTGACTCCATATTCTCTGCCCCGTCAGCAGTCTCGGGGCTGTGCTGGTGGGAGGGTGTGAGGGTCCACGGCTTTGTTGGTGGCCCGGTGTGAGTGGGGCTCTGCTGGACTTTCTGCACGAGTTGCCAGGCTGCCACCTGTAAAGAAGAGGATGTTTCACCCATAACTTCCACTGGAATTTCTCTCCGGGCTGATGTGAGGAAGGAAAAAAGGGAGTGGGTGCCGGGACAGGAGGGGTATCTCAGGCAGGGAAATGGAAAGCTTCCAGAAGAGCACCCGGGGCCAGGACCATCCTGGCTGGCCTGCAGGCAGCAAGTTGGCCTGCGTGCTGTCTCTGGTGTGGCTCCACGGCCCTTCCTCTAGGCTTTCAAGCCCTTGTACATATTCAAGTGTTTTACCTGGGAAGGGTGGGAACAGTTCAGCAGCAGCTGGCCTGGGGCTCAGCTCATGTTTACTCACAGAGGCCTCGGCACGGTCCCCCAGCTTTTCAATGAGGACGCTCCTTGCGTGTGGGGGGGCGGGGCTGCTGGCTGTATGGGAGATGATTCCCCACCTCTGACCAATTTCAGAATTGCTTACCGCTGGAGCAAGTGCCTTGGTAGGGTTTTCCTCTGTATAACTGTTAGGTTCAGGATTTTTTTTCTTTTTTCATTCCAATTACATTTTGTTCCTGTTTTATGTATTTATAGATATAAGCATGGAAATAATTCATTCGTATAAATACATCTGTGTGAATGGAAGAACTTTTTTCTGGTTTCTTTTTAAATTTTATTTTTAAAAATTTTGAAATTTAAATTTATTTATTTTTTTATACAGCAGGTTCTTATTAGTTATCTATTTTATGCATATATATGTATACAGGTCAATCCCAATCTCCCAACTCATCCCACCACCACCACCCCATGGCTTCCCCCACTTGGTGTCCATACGTTTGTTCTCTACCTCTGTGTCTCTATTTCTGCCCTGCAAACCAGTTCATCTGTACCATTTTTCTAGGTTCCACATATATGCATTAATATACAATATTTGTTTTTCTCTTTCTGACTTACTTCACTCTGTATGACAGTCTCTAGATCCATCGACTTCTCTACAAATGACCCAGTTTCATTCCTTTTTATGGCTGAGTAATATTCCATTTTATATATGTACCACTTCTTTATCCATTCGTCTGTCTGTGGGCATTTAGGTTGCTTCCATTACCTGGCTATTGTAAATAGTGCTGCAATGAACATTGTGGTGAATGTGTCTTTTTGATTTATGGTTGTCTCTGGGTATATGCCCAGAATTGGGTTTGCTGGATCCTATGGTAATTCTCTTTTTAGTTTTTTAAAGGAACCTCCATAGTGTTCTCCATAGTGACTGTATCAATTTACCTTCCCACCAATAGTGGAAGAGGGCTCCTTTTGTCCACACCCTCCCCAGAATTTGTTGTTTGTAGATTTTCTGATGATGCCGATTCTAAGAGGTGTGAGTTCATACCTCATTGTCATTTGGATTTGCATTTCTCTAATAATTAGTGATGTTGAGCAGCTTTTCATGTGCGTCTTGGCCATTTCTGTGACTTCTTTGAAGAAACGTCTATTTAGATCTTCTGCCCATTTTTGTATTGGGTTGTTTGTTTTATTAATATTAAGCTGCGTGAGCTGTTTATATATATTGGAGATTAAACCTTTGTCCATTGATTCGTTTGCGATCGTTTTCGCCCATTCTGAGGGTTGCCTTTTTCCATTCCCGTTTTTTTAACCAAAAAAGAAAGAAAGCAAAGGAAGCAGAACACTAATGTGCGTGAAATATGCCTCTTGAAACTGTCGTTTTGAAATATGGACGTCTTTTGAATTTTTTGGTCGATATATGACCCCAGGATTTGTTTTCAGGGCAGGTGTCATTTAGAGGCATGCAATGATTTTGAATATCCACTGACCATTAGCGCTGGGATTAAAGCTGCTGTTGTGTGAAACGGCCACGAGGTGGCAGCAGTTCTCCCTTACCAAATCTGGTTACTAGGGCAACAGAGCCTCAATGGAAGTCGTGTTCTAGATTGGAATTTGGAATGGAATGTGCCAGGAGAATGCCCATCAAGTTTGTCTCAGTACTTCTTGTTCGTGTTTTTAATTTAATTTTTTATTTTTTATTACAGGAAGTTTGATGTCAACGTTTGGCTTGTTGTAGGTGTGCAAGATGTGGTTCTTTTACACATATACATATGTCTGTTCTTCCTGGGATCCTGTTCCCATGTATGTTATGACAGAATGTTGAGTAGACTTCTCTTGGTATTCCATAGGTCTTTGGTGATTATATATTTCACCTGTGTTTGTATATGTCCGTTAACCCCAATATCGTAATGAATCCAATCCTCACACCTTTCCATTGGTGAACCATAAGTTTGTTTAATGAATCTGTGATTGCCCTTCTCCGTGGAAATATCTGCCCTGGTATCAATTTTTAGGTAACACCCATAAGTGATATCCTACGATATGTGTCTTTCACTTTCTGACTTACTACAAGTCACGTGATTACCTCTAGACTCATCTACGGTGCTGCAAATGGCATTGGGTCCTTTTTTCCCTTGGCTAATATTCTGTCTTAGCGAGGTCCATTTTCTGCAATGTGATTCCCTGAGGGCTGAGGATTAGCTGACCTGGGCAGCCTGACCCTGCCGGCAAGCCCTCCCCAGGTGTGCCAGGGTTGAGGTCAATATACACAGCACTCCAGGCAGCAATAGCCCCTGCAGCTGTGCCTGACTCCATATTCTCTGCCCCGTCAGCAGTCTCGGGGCTGTGCTGGTGGGAGGGTGTGAGGGTCCACGGCTTTGTTGGTGGCCCGGTGTGAGTGGGGCTCTGCTGGACTTTCTGCACGAGTTGCCAGGCTGCCACCTGTAAAGAAGAGGATGTGTCACCCATAACTTCCACTGGAATTTCTCTCCGGGCTGATGTGAGGAAGGAAAAAAGGGAGTGGGTGCCGGGACAGGAGGGGTATCTCAGGCAGGGAAATGGAAAGCTTCCAGAAGAGCACCCGGGGCCAGGACCATCCTGGCTGGCCTGCAGGCAGCAAGTTGGCCTGCGTGCTGTCTCTGGTGTGGCTCCACGGCCCTTCCTCTAGGCTTTCAAGCCCTTGTACATATTCAAGTGTTTTACCTGGGAAGGGTGGGAACAGTTCAGCAGCAGCTGGCCTGGGGCTCAGCTCATGTTTACTCACAGAGGCCTCGGCACGGTCCCCCAGCTTTTCAATGAGGACGCTCCTTGCGTGTGGGGGGGCGGGGCTGCTGGCTGTATGGGAGATGATTCCCCACCTCTGACCAATTTCAGAATTGCTTACCGCTGGAGCAAGTGCCTTGGTAGGGTTTTCCTCTGTATAACTGTTAGGTTCAGGATTTTTTTTCTTTTTTCATTCCAATTACATTTTGTTCCTGTTTTATGTATTTATAGATATAAGCATGGAAATAATTCATTCGTATAAATACATCTGTGTGAATGGAAGAACTTTTTTCTGGTTTCTTTTTAAATTTTATTTTTAAAAATTTTGAAATTTAAATTTATTTATTTTTTTATACAGCAGGTTCTTATTAGTTATCTATTTTATGCATATATATGTATACAGGTCAATCCCAATCTCCCAACTCATCCCACCACCACCACCCCATGGCTTCCCCCACTTGGTGTCCATACGTTTGTTCTCTACCTCTGTGTCTCTATTTCTGCCCTGCAAACCAGTTCATCTGTACCATTTTTCTAGGTTCCACATATATGCATTAATATACAATATTTGTTTTTCTCTTTCTGACTTACTTCACTCTGTATGACAGTCTCTAGATCCATCGACTTCTCTACAAATGACCCAGTTTCATTCCTTTTTATGGCTGAGTAATATTCCATTTTATATATGTACCACTTCTTTATCCATTCGTCTGTCTGTGGGCATTTAGGTTGCTTCCATTACCTGGCTATTGTAAATAGTGCTGCAATGAACATTGTGGTGAATGTGTCTTTTTGATTTATGGTTGTCTCTGGGTATATGCCCAGAATTGGGTTTGCTGGATCCTATGGTAATTCTCTTTTTAGTTTTTTAAAGGAACCTCCATAGTGTTCTCCATAGTGACTGTATCAATTTACCTTCCCACCAATAGTGGAAGAGGGTTCCTTTTGTCCACACCCTCCCCAGAATTTGTTGTTTGTAGATTTTCTGATGATGCCGATTCTAAGAGGTGTGAGGTCATACCTCATTGTCATTTGGATTTGCATTTCTCTAATAATTAGTGATGTTGAGCAGCTTTTCATGTGCGTCTTGGCCATTTCTGTGACTTCTTTGAAGAAACGTCTATTTAGATCTTCTGCCCATTTTTGTATTGGGTTGTTTGTTTTATTAATATTAAGCTGCGTGAGCTGTTTATATATATTGGAGATTAAACCTTTGTCCATTGATTCGTTTGCGATCGTTTTCGCCCATTCTGAGGGTTGCCTTTTTCCATTCCCGTTTTTTTAACCAAAAAAGAAAGAAAGCAAAGGAAGCAGAACACTAATGTGCGTGAAATATGCCTCTTGAAACTGTCGTTTTGAAATATGGACGTCTTTTGAATTGTTTGGTCGATATATGACCCCAGGATTTGTTTTCAGGGCAGGTGTCATTTAGAGGCATGCAATGATTTTGAATATCCACTGACCATTAGCGCTGGGATTAAAGCTGCTGTTGTGTGAAACGGCCACGAGGTGGCAGCAGTTCTCCCTTACCAAATCTGGTTACTAGGGCAACAGAGCCTCAATGGAAGTCATGTTCTAGATTGGAATTTGGAATGGAATGTGCCAGGAGAATGCCCATCAAGTTTGTCTCAGTACTTCTTGTTCGTGTTTTTAATTTAATTTTTTATTTTTTATTACAGGAAGTTTGATGTCAACGTTTGGCTTGTTGTAGGTGTGCAAGATGTGGTTCTTTTACACATATACATATGTCTGTTCTTCCTGGGATCCTGTTCCCATGTATGTTATGACAGAATGTTGAGTAGACTTCTCTTGGTATTCCATAGGTCTTTG
Organism: Mesoplodon densirostris; assembly: GCF_025265405.1. NCBI lineage: Eukaryota > Metazoa > Chordata > Mammalia > Artiodactyla > Ziphiidae > Mesoplodon > Mesoplodon densirostris. The sequence continues at coordinate 79,836,293 of NC_082667.1, read as the reverse complement.
GTGATTATATATTTCACCTGTGTTTGTATATGTCCGTTAACCCCAATATCGTAATGAATCCAATCCTCACACCTTTCCATTGGTGAACCATAAGTTTGTTTAATGAATCTGTGATTGCCCTTCTCCGTGGAAATATCTGCCCTGGTATCAATTTTTAGGTAACACCCATAAGTGATATCCTACGATATGTGTCTTTCACTTTCTGACTTACTACAAGTCACGTGATTACCTCTAGACTCATCTACGGTGCTGCAAATGGCATTGGGTCCTTTTTTCCCTTGGCTAATATTCTGTCTTAGCGAGGTCCATTTTCTGCAATGTGATTCCCTGAGGGCTGAGGATTAGCTGACCTGGGCAGCCTGACCCTGCCGGCAAGCCCTCCCCAGGTGTGCCTGGGTTGAGGTCAATATACACAGCACTCCAGGCAGCAATAGCCCCTGCAGCTGTGCCTGACTCCATATTCTCTGCCCCGTCAGCAGTCTCGGGGCTGTGCTGGTGGGAGGGTGGGAGGGTCCACGGCTTTGTTGGTGGCCCGGTGTGAGTGGGGCTCTGCTGGACTTTCTGCACGAGTTGCCAGGCTGCCACCTGTAAAGAAGAGGATGTGTCACCCATAACTTCCACTGGAATTTCTCTCCGGGCTGATGTGAGGAAGGAAAAAAGGGAGTGGGTGCCGGGACAGGAGGGGTACCTCAGGCAGGGAAATGGAAAGCTTCCAGAAGAGCACCCGGGGCCAGGACCATCCTGGCTGGCCTGCAGGCAGCAAGTTGGCCTGCGTGCTGTCGCTGGTGTGGCTCCACGGCCCTTCCTCTAGGCTTTCAAGCCCTTGTACATATTCAAGTGTTTTACCTGGGAAGGGTGGGAACAGTTCAGCAGCAGCTGGCCTGGGGCTCAGCTCATGTTTACTCACAGAGGCCTCGGCACGGTCCCCCAGCTTTGCAATGAGGACGCTCCTTGCGTGTGGGGGGGCGGGGCTGCTGGCTGTATGGGAGATGATTCCCCACCTCTGACCAATTTCAGAATTGTTTACCGCTGGTGCAAGTGCCTTGGTAGGGTTTTCCTCTGTATAACTGTTAGGTTCAGGATTTTTTTTCTTTTTTCATTCCAATTACATTTTGTTCCTGTTTTATGTATTTATAGATATAAACATGGAAATAATTCATTCGTATAAATACATCTGTGTGAATGGAAGAACTTTTTTCTGTTTTTTTCAATTTTATTTTTAAACATTTTGAAATTTAATTTTATTTATTTTTTTATACAGCAGGTTATTATTAGTTATCTATTTTATGCATATGCATGTATACAGGTCAATCCCAATCTCCCAACTCATCCCACCACCACCACCCCATGGCTTCCCCCACTTGGTGTCCATACGTTTGTTCTCTACCTCTGTGTCTCTATTTCTGCCCTGCAAACCAGTTCATCTGTACCATTTTTCTAGGTTCCACATATATGCATTAATATACAATATTTGTTTTTCTCTTTCTGACTTACTTCACTCTGTATGACACTCTCTAGATCCACCGACTTCTCTACAAATGACCCAGTTTCATTCCTTTTTATGGCTGAGTAATATTCCATTTTATATATTTACCACTTCTTTATCCATTCGTCTGTCTGTGGGCATTTAGGTTGCTTCCATTACCTGGCTATTGTAAATAGTGCTGCAATGAACATTGTGGTGAATGTGTCTTTTTGATTTATGGCTTTCTCTGGGTATATGCCCAAAAGTGGGATTGCTGGATCCTATGGTAATTCTCTTTTTAGTTTTTTAAAGGAACCTCCATAGTGTTCTCCATAGTGACTGTATCAATTTACCTGCCCACCAATAGTGGAAGAGGGATCCTTTTGTCCACACCCTCCCCAGAATTTGTTGTTTGTAGATTTTCTGATGATGCCGATTCTAAGAGGTGTGAGGTCATACCTCATTGTCGTTTGGATTTGCATTTCTCTAATAATTAGTGATGTTCAGCAGCTTTTCATGTGCGTCTTGGCCATCTCTGTGACTTCTTTGAAGAAACGTCTATTTAGATCTTCTGCCCATTTTTGTATTGGGTTGTTTGTTTTATTAATATTAAGCTGCGTGAGCTGTTTATATAAATTGGAGATTAAACCTTTGTCCATTGATTCGTTTGCGATCGTTTTCGCCCATTCTGAGGGTTGCCTTTTTCCATTCCCGTTTTTTTAACCAAAAAAGAAAGAAAGAAAAGGAAGCAGAACACTAACGTGCGTGAAATATGCCTCTTGAAACTGTCGTTTTGAAATATGGACGTCTTTTGAATTTTTTGGTCGATATATGACCCCAGGATTTGTTTTCAGGGCAGGTGTCATTTAGAGGCATGCAATGATTTTGAATATCCACTGACCATTAGCGCTGGGATTAAAGCTGCTGTTGTGTGAAACGGCCACGAGGTGGCAGCAGTTCTCCCTTACCAAATCTGGTTACTAGGGCAACAGAGCCTCAATGGAAGTCGTGTTCTAGATTGGAATTTGGAATGGAATGTGCCAGGAGAATGCCCATCAAGTTTGTCTCAGTACTTCTTGTTCGTGTTTTTAATTTAATTTTTTATTTTTTATTACAGGAAGTTTGATGTCAACGTTTGGCTTGTTGTAGGTGTGCAAGATGTGGTTCTTTTACACATATACATATGTCTGTTCTTCCTGGGATCCTGTTCCCATGTATGTTATGACAGAATGTTGAGTAGACTTCTCTTGGTATTCCATAGGTCTTTGGTGATTATATATTTCACCTGTGTTTGTATATGTCCGTTAACCCCAATATCGTAATGAATCCAATCCTCACACCTTTCCATTGGTGAACCATAAGTTTGTTTAATGAATCTGTGATTGCCCTTCTCCGTGGACATATCTGCCCTGGTATCAATTTTTAGGTAACACCCATAAGTGATATCCTACGATATGTGTCTTTCACTTTCTGACTTACTACAAGTCACGTGATTACCTCTAGACTCATCTACGGTGCTGCAAATGGCATTGGGTCCTTTTTTCCCTTGGCTAATATTCTGTCTTAGCGAGGTCCATTTTCTGCAATGTGATTCCCTGAGGGCTGAGGATTAGCTGACCTGGGCAGCCTGACCCTGCCGGCAAGCCCTCCCCAGGTGTGCCTGGGTTGAGGTCAATATAAACAGCACTCCAGGCAACAATAGCCCCTGCAGCTGTGCCTGACTCCATATTCTCTGCCCCGTCAGCAGTCTCGGGGCTGTGCTGGTGGGAGGGTGTGAGGGTCCACGGCTTTGTTGGTGGCCCGGTGTGAGTGGGGCTCTGCTGGACTTTCTGCAGTAGTTGCCAGGCTGCCACCTCTAAAGAAGAGGATGTGTCACCCATAACTTCCACTGGAATTTCTCTCCGGGCTGAGGTGAGGAAGGAAAAAAAGGAGTGGGGGCCGGGACAGGAGGGGTATCTCAGGTAGGGAAATGGAAAGCTTCCAGAAGAGCGCCCGGGGCCAGGACCATCCTGGCTGGCCTGCAGGCAGCAAGTTGGCCTGCGTGCTGTCGCTGGTGTGGCTCCACGGCCCTTCCTCTAGGCTTTCAAGCCCTTGTACATATTCAGGTGTTTTACCTGGGAAGGTTGGGAAGAGTTCAACAGCAGCTGGCATGAGGCTCAGCTCACGTTTACTCACAGAGGCCTCGGCAAGGTCCCCCGGCTTTGCAATGAGGACACTCCTTCGTGGGTGGGGGCGGGGCTGCTGGCTGTATGGGAGATGATTCCCCACCTCTCACCAATTTCAGAATTCTTTACCGCTGGAGCAAGTGCCTTGGTAGGGTTTTCTTCTGTATAACTGTTAGGTTCAGGTTTTTTTTTCTTTTTTCGTTCCAATTACATTTTGTTCCTGTTTTATGTATTTATAGATATAAGCATGGAAATAATTCATTCATATAAATACATCTGTGTGAATGGAAGAACTTTTTTCTGGTTTCTTTTTAAATTTTATTTTTAAAAATTTTGAAATTTAAATTTATTTATTTTTTTATACAGCAGGTTCTTATTAGTTATCTATTTTATGCATATATATGTATACAGGTCAATCCCAATCTCCCAACTCATCCCACCACCACCACCCCATGGCTTCCCCCACTTGGTGTCCATACGTTTGTTCTCTACCTCTGTGTCTCTATTTCTGCCCTGCAAACCAGTTCATCTGTACCATTTTTCTAGGTTCCACATATATGCATTAATATACAATATTTGTTTTTCTCTTTCTGACTTACTTCACTCTGTATGACAGTCTCTAGATCCATCGACTTCTCTACAAATGACCCAGTTTCATTCCTTTTTATGGCTGAGTAATATTCCATTTTATATATGTACCACTTCTTTATCCATTCATCTGTCTGTGGGCATTTAGGTTGCTTCCATTACCTGGCTATTGTAAATAGTGCTGCAATGAACATTGTGGTGAATGTGTCTTTTTGATTTATGGTTGTCTCTGGGTATATGCCCAGAATTGGGTTTGCTGGATCCTATGGTAATTCTCTTTTTAGTTTTTTAAAGGAACCTCCATAGTGTTCTCCATAGTGACTGTATCAATTTACCTTCCCACCAATAGTGGAAGAGGGTTCCTTTTGTCCACACCCTCCCCAGAATTTGTTGTTTGTAGATTTTCTGATGATGCCGATTCTAAGAGGTGTGAGGTCATACCTCATTGTCGTTTGGATTTGCATTTCTCTAATAATTAGTGATGTTGAGCAGCTTTTCATGTGCGTCTTGGCCATTTCTGTGACTTCTTTGAAGAAACGTCTATTTAGATCTTCTGCCCATTTTTGTATTGGGTTGTTTGTTTTATTAATATTAAGCTGCGTGAGCTGTTTATATATATTGGAGATTAAACCTTTGTCCATTGATTCGTTTGCGATCGTTTTCGCCCATTCTGAGGGTTGCCTTTTTCCATTCCCGTTTTTTTAACCAAAAAAGAAAGAAAGCAAAGGAAGCAGAACACTAATGTGCGTGAAATATGCCTCTTGAAACTGTCGTTTTGAAATATGGACGTCTTTTGAATTTTTTGGTCGATATATGACCCCAGGATTTGTTTTCAGGGCAGGTGTCATTTACAGGTCTGCAATGATTTTGAATATCCACTGACCATTAGCGCTGGGATTAAAGCTGCTGTTGTGTGAAACGGCCACAAGGTGGCAGCAGTTCTCCCTTACCAAATCTGGTTACTAGGGCAACAGAGCCTCAATGGAAGTCGTGTTCTAGATTGGAATTTAGAATGGAATGTGCCAGGAGAATGCCCATCAAGTTTGTCTCACTACTTCTTCTTCGTGTTTTTAATTTAATTTTTTATTTTTTATTACAGCAAGTTTGATGTCAACGTTTGGCTTGTTGTAGGTGTGCAAGATGTGGTTCTTTTACACATATACATATGTCTGTTCTTCCTGGGATCCTGTTCCCATGTACGTTATGACAGAATGTTGAGTAGTCTTCTCTTGGTATTCCGTAGGTCTATGGTGATTATATATTTCACCTGTGTTTGTATATGTCTCTTAACCCCAAGATCGTAATGAATCCAATCCTCACACCTTCGCATTGGTGAACCATAAGTTTGTTTAATGAATCTGTGATTGCCCTTCTCCGTGGAAATATCTGCCCTGGTACCAATTTTTATGTAACACCTATAAGTGATATCCTACGATATGTGTCTTTCACTTTCTGACTTACTACAAGTCACGTGATTACCTCTAGACTCATCTACGGTGCTGCAAATGGCATTGTGTCCTTTTTTCCCTTGGCTAATATTGTGTCTTAGCGAGGTCCATTTTCTGCAATGTGATTCCCTGAGGGCTGAGGATTAGCTGACCTGGGCAGCCTGACCCTGCCGGCAAGCCCTCCCCAGGTGTGCCTGGGTTGAGGTCAATATAAACAGCACCCCAGGCAGCAATAGCCCCTGCAGCTGTGCCTGACTCCATATTCTCTGCCCCGTCAGCAGTCTCGGGGCTGTGCTGGTGGGAGGGTGTGAGGGTCCACGGCTTTGTTGGTGGCCCGGTGTGAGTGGGGCTCTGCTGGACTTTCTGCACGAGTTGCCAGGCTGCCACCTGTAAAGAAGAGGATGTGTCACCCATAACTTCCACTGGAATTTCTCTCCGGGCTGATGTGAGGAAGGAAAAAAGGGAGTGGGTGCCGGGACAGGAGGGGTACCTCAGGCAGGGAAATGGAAAGCTTCCAGAAGAGCACCCGGGGCCAGGACCATCCTGGCTGGCCTGCAGGCAGCAAGTTGGCCTGCGTGCTGTCGCTGGTGTGGCTCCACGGCCCTTCCTCTAGGCTTTCAAGCCCTTGTACATATTCAAGTGTTTTACCTGGGAAGGGTGGGAACAGTTCAGCAGCAGCTGGCCTGGGGCTCAGCTCATGTTTACTCACAGAGGCCTCGGCACGGTCCCCCAGCTTTGCAATGAGGACGCTCCTTGCGTGTGGGGGGGCGGGGCTGCTGGCTGTATGGGAGATGATTCCCCACCTCTGACCAATTTCAGAATTGTTTACCGCTGGTGCAAGTGCCTTGGTAGGGTTTTCCTCTGTATAACTGTTAGGTTCAGGATTTTTTTTCTTTTTTCATTCCAATTACATTTTGTTCCTGTTTTATGTATTTATAGATATAAACATGGAAATAATTCATTCGTATAAATACATCTGTGTGAATGGAAGAACTTTTTTCTGTTTTTTTCAATTTTATTTTTAAACATTTTGAAATTTAATTTTATTTATTTTTTTATACAGCAGGTTATTATTAGTTATCTATTTTATGCATATGCATGTATACAGGTCAATCCCAATCTCCCAACTCATCCCACCACCACCACCCCATGGCTTCCCCCACTTGGTGTCCATAGGTTTGTTCTCTACCTCTGTGTCTCTATTTCTGCCCTGCAAACCAGTTCATCTGTACCATTTTTCTAGGTTCCACATATATGCATTAATATACAATATTTGTTTTTCTCTTTCTGACTTACTTCACTCTGTATGACACTCTCTAGATCCACCGACTTCTCTACAAATGACCCAGTTTCATTCCTTTTTATGGCTGAGTAATATTCCATTTTATATATTTACCACTTCTTTATCCATTCGTCTGTCTGTGGGCATTTAGGTTGCTTCCATTACCTGGCTATTGTAAATAGTGCTGCAATGAACATTGTGGTGAATGTGTCTTTTTGATTTATGGCTTTCTCTGGGTATATGCCCAAAAGTGGGATTGCTGGATCCTATGGTAATTCTCTTTTTAGTTTTTTAAAGGAACCTCCATAGTGTTCTCCATAGTGACTGTATCAATTTACCTGCCCACCAATAGTGGAAGAGGGATCCTTTTGTCCACACCCTCCCCAGAATTTGTTGTTTGTAGATTTTCTGATGATGCCGATTCTAAGAGGTGTGAGGTCATACCTCATTGTCGTTTGGATTTGCATTTCTCTAATAATTAGTGATGTTCAGCAGCTTTTCATGTGCGTCTTGGCCATCTCTGTGACTTCTTTGAAGAAACGTCTATTTAGATCTTCTGCCCATTTTTGTATTGGGTTGTTTGTTTTATTAATATTAAGCTGCGTGAGCTGTTTATATAAATTGGAGATTAAACCTTTGTCCATTGATTCGTTTGCGATCGTTTTCGCCCATTCTGAGGGTTGCCTTTTTCCATTCCCGTTTTTTTAACCAAAAAAGAAAGAAAGCAAAGGAAGCAGAACACTAACGTGCGTGAAATATGCCTCTTGAAACTGTCGTTTTGAAATATGGACGTCTTTTGAATTTTTTGGTCGATATATGACCCCAGGATTTGTTTTCAGGGCAGGTGTCATTTAGAGGCATGCAATGATTTTGAATATCCACTGACCATTAGCGCTGGGATTAAAGCTGCTGTTGTGTGAAACGGCCACGAGGTGGCAGCAGTTCTCCCTTACCAAATCTGGTTACTAGGGCAACAGAGCCTCAATGGAAGTCGTGTTCTAGATTGGAATTTGGAATGGAATGTGCCAGGAGAATGCCCATCAAGTTTGTCTCAGTACTTCTTGTTCGTGTTTTTAATTTAATTTTTTATTTTTTATTACAGGAAGTTTGATGTCAACGTTTGGCTTGTTGTAGGTGTGCAAGATGTGGTTCTTTTACACATATACATATGTCTGTTCTTCCTGGGATCCTGTTCCCATGTATGTTATGACAGAATGTTGAGTAGACTTCTCTTGGTATTCCATAGGTCTTTGGTGATTATATATTTCACCTGTGTTTGTATATGTCCGTTAACCCCAATATCGTAATGAATCCAATCCTCACACCTTTCCATTGGTGAACCATAAGTTTGTTTAATGAATCTGTGATTGCCCTTCTCCGTGGACATATCTGCCCTGGTATCAATTTTTAGGTAACACCCATAAGTGATATCCTACGATATGTGTCTTTCACTTTCTGACTTACTACAAGTCACGTGATTACCTCTAGACTCATCTACGGTGCTGCAAATGGCATTGGGTCCTTTTTTCCCTTGGCTAATATTCTGTCTTAGCGAGGTCCATTTTCTGCAATGTGATTCCCTGAGGGCTGAGGATTAGCTGACCTGGGCAGCCTGACCCTGCCGGCAAGCCCTCCCCAGGTGTGCCTGGGTTGAGGTCAATATAAACAGCACTCCAGGCAGCAATAGCCCCTGCAGCTGTGCCTGACTCCATATTCTCTGCCCCGTCAGCAGTCTCGGGGCTGTGCTGGTGGGAGGGTGGGAGGGTCCACGGCTTTGTTGGTGGCCCGGTGTGAGTGGGGCTCTGCTGGACTTTCTGCAGTAGTTGCCAGGCTGCCACCTCTAAAGAAGAGGATGTGTCACCCATAACTTCCACTGGAATTTCTCTCCGGGCTGAGGTGAGGAAGGAAAAAAAGGAGTGGGGGCCGGGACAGGAGGGGTATCTCAGGTAGGGAAATGGAAAGCTTCCAGAAGAGCGCCCGGGGCCAGGACCATCCTGGCTGGCCTGCAGGCAGCAAGTTGGCCTGCGTGCTGTCGCTGGTGTGGCTCCACGGCCCTTCCTCTAGGCTTTCAAGCCCTTGTACATATTCAGGTGTTTTACCTGGGAAGGTTGGGAAGAGTTCAACAGCAGCTGGCATGAGGCTCAGCTCACGTTTACTCACAGAGGCCTCGGCAAGGTCCCCCGGCTTTGCAATGAGGACACTCCTTCGTGGGTGGGGGCGGGGCTGCTGGCTGTATGGGAGATGATTCCCCACCTCTCACCAATTTCAGAATTCTTTACCGCTGGAGCAAGTGCCTTGGTAGGGTTTTCTTCTGTATAACTGTTAGGTTCAGGTTTTTTTTTCTTTTTTCGTTCCAATTACATTTTGTTCCTGTTTTATGTATTTATAGATATAACCATGGAAATAATTCATTCATATAAATACATCTGTGTGAATGGAAGAACTTTTTTCTGGTTTCTTTTTAAATTTTATTTTTAAAAATTTTGAAATTTAAATTTATTTATTTTTTTATACAGCAGGTTCTTATTAGTTATCTATTTTATGCATATATATGTATACAGGTCAATCCCAATCTCCCAACTCATCCCACCACCACCACCCCATGGCTTCCCCCACTTGGTGTCCATACGTTTGTTCTCTACCTCTGTGTCTCTATTTCTGCCCTGCAAACCAGTTCATCTGTACCATTTTTCTAGGTTCCACATATATGCATTAATATACAATATTTGTTTTTCTCTTTCTGACTTACTTCACTCTGTATGACAGTCTCTAGATCCATCGACTTCTCTACAAATGACCCAGTTTCATTCCTTTTTATGGCTGAGTAATATTCCATTTTATATATGTACCACTTCTTTATCCATTCGTCTGTCTGTGGGCATTTAGGTTGCTTCCATTACCTGGCTATTGTAAATAGTGCTGCAATGAACATTGTGGTGAATGTGTCTTTTTGATTTATGGTTGTCTCTGGGTATATGCCCAGAATTGGGTTTGCTGGATCCTATGGTAATTCTCTTTTTAGTTTTTTAAAGGAACCTCCATAGTGTTCTCCATAGTGACTGTATCAATTTACCTTCCCACCAATAGTGGAAGAGGGTTCCTTTTGTCCACACCCTCCCCAGAATTTGTTGTTTGTAGATTTTCTGATGATGCCGATTCTAATAGGTGTGAGGTCATACCTCATTGTCATTTGGATTTGCATTTCTCTAATAATTAGTGATGTTGAGCAGCTTTTCATGTGCGTCTTGGCCATTTCTGTGACTTCTTTGAAGAAACGTCTATTTAGATCTTCTGCCCATTTTTGTATTGGGTTGTTTGTTTTATTAATATTAAGCTGCGTGAGCTGTTTATATATATTGGAGATTAAACCTTTGTCCATTGATTCGTTTGTGATCGTTTTCGCCCATTCTGAGGGTTGCCTTTTTCCATTCCCGTTTTTTTAACCAAAAAAGAAAGAAAGCAAAGGAAGCAGAACACTAATGTGCGTGAAATATGCCTCTTGAAACTGTCGTTTTGAAATATGGACGTCTTTTGAATTTTTTGGTCGATATATGACCCCAGGATTTGTTTTCAGGGCAGGTGTCATTTACAGGTCTGCAATGATTTTGAATATCCACTGACCATTAGCGCTGGGATTAAAGCTGCTGTTGTGTGAAACGGCCACAAGGTGGCAGCAGTTCTCCCTTACCAAATCTGGTTACTAGGGCAACAGAGCCTCAATGGAAGTCCTGTTCTAGATTGGAATTTAGAATGGAATGTGCCAGGAGAATGCCCATCAAGTTTGTCTCACTACTTCTTCTTCGTGTTTTTAATTTAATTTTTTATTTTTTATTACAGCAAGTTTGATGTCAACGTTTGGCTTGTTGTAGGTGTGCAAGATGTGGTTCTTTTACACATATACATATGTCTGATCTTCCTGGGATCCTGTTCCCATGTACGTTATGACAGAATGTTGAGTAGTCTTCTCTTGGTATTCCGTAGGTCTATGGTGATTATATATTTCACCTGTGTTTGTATATGTCTGTTAACCCCAAGATCGTAATGAATCCAATCCTCACACCTTCGCATTGGTGAACCATAAGTTTGTTTAATGAATCTGTGATTGCCCTTCTCCGTGGAAATATCTGCCCTGGTACCAATTTTTATGTAACACCTATAAGTGATATCCTACGATATGTGTCTTTCACTTTCTGACTTACTACAAGTCACGTGATTACCTCTAGACTCATCTACCGTGCTGCAAATGGCATTGTGTCCTTTTTTCCCTTGGCTAATATTGTGTCTTAGCGAGGTCCATTTTCTGCAATGTGATTCCCTGAGGGCTGAGGATTAGCTGACCTGGGCAGCCTGACCCTGCCGGCAAGCCCTCCCCAGGTGTGCCTGGGTTGAGGTCAATATAAACAGCACCCCAGGCAGCAATAGCCCCTGCAGCTGTGCCTGACTCCATATTCTCTGCCCCGTCAGCAGTCTCGGGGCTGTGCTGGTGGGAGGGTGTGAGGGTCCACGGCTTTGTTGGTGGCCCGGTGTGAGTGGGGCTCTGCTGGACTTTCTGCACGAGTTGCCAGGCTGCCACCTGTAAAGAAGAGGATGTGTCACCCATAACTTCCACTGGAATTTCTCTCCGGGCTGATGTGAGGAAGGAAAAAAGGGAGTGGGTGCCGGGACAGGAGGGGTATCTCAGGCAGGGAAATGGAAAGCTTCCAGAAGAGCACCCGGGGCCAGGACCATCCTGGCTGGCCTGCAGGCAGCAAGTTGGCCTGCGTGCTGTTGCTGGTGTGGCTCCACGGCCCTTCCTCTAGGCTTTCAAGCCCTTGTACATATTCAAGTGTTTTACCTGGGAAGGGTGGGAACAGTTCAGCAGCAGCTGGCCTGGGGCTCAGCTCATGTTTACTCACAGAGGCCTCGGCACGGTCCCCCAGCTTTGCAATGAGGACGCTCCTTGCGTGTGGGGGGGCGGGGCTGCTGGCTGTATGGGAGATGATTCCCCACCTCTGACCAATTTCAGAATTGCTTACCGCTGGTGCAAGTGCCTTGGTAGGGTTTTCCTCTGTATAACTGTTAGGTTCAGGATTTTTTTTCTTTTTTCATTCCAATTACATTTTGTTCCTGTTTTATGTATTTATAGATATAAGCATGGAAATAATTCATTCATATAAATACATCTGTGTGAATGGAAGAACTTTTTTCTGGTTTCTTTTTAAATTTTATTTTTAAAAATTTTGAAATTTAAATTTATTTATTTTTTATACAGCAGGTTATTATTAGTTATCTATTTTATGCATATATATGTATACAGGTCAATCCCAATCTCCCAACTCATCCCACCACCACCACCCCATGGCTTCCCCCACTTGGTGTCCATACGTTTGTTCTCTACCTCTGTGTCTCTATTTCTGCCCTGCAAACCAGTTCATCTGTACCATTTTTCTAGGTTCCACATATATGCATTAATATACAATATTTGTTTTTCTCTTTCTGACTTACTTCACTCTGTATGACAGTCTCTAGATCCATCGACTTCTCTACAAATGACCCAGTTTCATTCCTTTTTATGGCTGAGTAATATTCCATTTTATATATGTACCACTTCTTTATCCATTCGTCTGTCTGTGGGCATTTAGGTTGCTTCCATTACCTGGCTATTGTAAATAGTGCTGCAATGAACATTGTGGTGAATGTGTCTTTTTGATTTATGGTTGTCTCTGGGTATATGCCCAGAATTGGGTTTGCTGGATCCTATGGTAATTCTCTTTTTAGTTTTTTAAAGGAACCTCCATAGTGTTCTCCATAGTGACTGTATCAATTTACCTTCCCACCAATAGTGGAAGAGGGTTCCTTTTGTCCACACCCTCCCCAGAATTTGTTGTTTGTAGATTTTCTGATGATGCCGATTCTAAGAGGTGTGAGGTCATACCTCATTGTCATTTGGATTTGCATTTCTCTAATAATTAGTGATGTTGAGCAGCTTTTCATGTGCGTCTTGGCCATTTCTGTGACTTCTTTGAAGAAACGTCTATTTAGATCTTCTGCCCATTTTTGTATTGGGTTGTTTGTTTTATTAATATTAAGCTGCGTGAGCTGTTTATATATATTGGAGATTAAACCTTTGTCCATTGATTCGTTTGCGATCGTTTTCGCCCATTCTGAGGGTTGCCTTTTTCCATTCCCGTTTTTTTAACCAAAAAAGAAAGAAAGCAAAGGAAGCAGAACACTAATGTGCGTGAAATATGCCTCTTGAAACTGTCGTTTTGAAATATGGACGTCTTTTGAATTTTTTGGTCGATATATGACCCCAGGATTTGTTTTCAGGGCAGGTGTCATTTAGAGGCATGCAATGATTTTGAATATCCACTGACCATTAGCGCTGGGATTAAAGCTGCTGTTGTGTGAAACGGCCACGAGGTGGCAGCAGTTCTCCCTTACCAAATCTGGTTACTAGGGCAACAGAGCCTCAATGGAAGTCATGTTCTAGATTGGAATTTGGAATAGAATGTGCCAGGAGAATGCCCATCAAGTTTGTCTCAGTACTTCTTGTTCGTGTTTTTAATTTAATTTTTTATTTTTTATTACAGGAAGTTTGATGTCAACGTTTGGCTTGTTGTAGGTGTGCAAGATGTGGTTCTTTTACACATATACATATGTCTGTTCTTCCTGGGATCCTGTTCCCATGTATGTTATGACAGAATGTTGAGTAGACTTCTCTTGGTATTCCATAGGTCTTTGGTGATTATATATTTCACCTGTGTTTGTATATGTCCGTTAACCCCAATATCGTAATGAATCCAATCCTCACACCTTTCCATTGGTGAACCATAAGTTTGTTTAATGAATCTGTGATTGCCCTTCTCCGTGGAAATATCTGCCCTGGTATCAATTTTTAGGTAACACCCATAAGTGATATCCTACGATATGTGTCTTTCACTTTCTGACTTACTACAAGTCACGTGATTACCTCTAGACTCATCTACGGTGCTGCAAATGGCATTGGGTCCTTTTTTCCCTTGGCTAATATTCTGTCTTAGCGAGGTCCATTTTCTGCAATGTGATTCCCTGAGGGCTGAGGATTAGCTGACCTGGGCAGCCTGACCCTGCCGGCAAGCCCTCCCCAGGTGTGCCTGGGTTGAGGTCAATATACACAGCACTCCAGGCAGCAATAGCCCCTGCAGCTGTGCCTGACTCCATATTCTCTGCCCCGTCAGCAGTCTCGGGGCTGTGCTGGTGGGAGGGTGGGAGGGTCCACGGCTTTGTTGGTGGCCCGGTGTGAGTGGGGCTCTGCTGGACTTTCTGCAGTAGTTGCCAGGCTGCCACCTCTAAAGAAGAGGATGTGTCACCCATAACTTCCACTGGAATTTCTCTCCGGGCTGAGGTGAGGAAGGAAAAAAAGGAGTGGGGGCCGGGACAGGAGGGGTATCTCAGGTAGGGAAATGGAAAGCTTCCAGAAGAGCGCCCGGGGCCAGGACCATCCTGGCTGGCCTGCAGGCAGCAAGTTGGCCTGCGTGCTGTCGCTGGTGTGGCTCCACGGCCCTTCCTCTAGGCTTTCAAGCCCTTGTACATATTCAGGTGTTTTACCTGGGAAGGTTGGGAAGAGTTCAACAGCAGCTGGCATGAGGCTCAGCTCACGTTTACTCACAGAGGCCTCGGCAAGGTCCCCCGGCTTTGCAATGAGGACACTCCTTCGTGGGTGGGGGCGGGGCTGCTGGCTGTATGGGAGATGATTCCCCACCTCTCACCAATTTCAGAATTCTTTACCGCTGGAGCAAGTGCCTTGGTAGGGTTTTCTTCTGTATAACTGTTAGGTTCAGGTTTTTTTTTCTTTTTTCGTTCCAATTACATTTTGTTCCTGTTTTATGTATTTATAGATATAACCATGGAAATAATTCATTCATATAAATACATCTGTGTGAATGGAAGAACTTTTTTCTGGTTTCTTTTTAAATTTTATTTTTAAAAATTTTGAAATTTAAATTTATTTATTTTTTTATACAGCAGGTTCTTATTAGTTATCTATTTTATGCATATATATGTATACAGGTCAATCCCAATCTCCCAACTCATCCCACCACCACCACCCCATGGCTTCCCCCACTTGGTGTCCATACGTTTGTTCTCTACCTCTGTGTCTCTATTTCTGCCCTGCAAACCAGTTCATCTGTACCATTTTTCTAGGTTCCACATATATGCATTAATATACAATATTTGTTTTTCTCTTTCTGACTTACTTCACTCTGTATGACAGTCTCTAGATCCATCGACTTCTCTACAAATGACCCAGTTTCATTCCTTTTTATGGCTGAGTAATATTCCATTTTATATATGTACCACTTCTTTATCCATTCGTCTGTCTGTGGGCATTTAGGTTGCTTCCATTACCTGGCTATTGTAAATAGTGCTGCAATGAACATTGTGGTGAATGTGTCTTTTTGATTTATGGTTGTCTCTGGGTATATGCCCAGAATTGGGTTTGCTGGATCCTATGGTAATTCTCTTTTTAGTTTTTTAAAGGAACCTCCATAGTGTTCTCCATAGTGACTGTATCAATTTACCTTCCCACCAATAGTGGAAGAGGGTTCCTTTTGTCCACACCCTCCCCAGAATTTGTTGTTTGTAGATTTTCTGATGATGCCGATTCTAATAGGTGTGAGGTCATACCTCATTGTCATTTGGATTTGCATTTCTCTAATAATTAGTGATGTTGAGCAGCTTTTCATGTGCGTCTTGGCCATTTCTGTGACTTCTTTGAAGAAACGTCTATTTAGATCTTCTGCCCATTTTTGTATTGGGTTGTTTGTTTTATTAATATTAAGCTGCGTGAGCTGTTTATATATATTGGAGATTAAACCTTTGTCCATTGATTCGTTTGCGATCGTTTTCGCCCATTCTGAGGGTTGCCTTTTTCCATTCCCGTTTTTTTAACCAAAAAAGAAAGAAAGCAAAGGAAGCAGAACACTAATGTGCGTGAAATATGCCTCTTGAAACTGTCGTTTTGAAATATGGACGTCTTTTGAATTTTTTGGTCGATATATGACCCCAGGATTTGTTTTCAGGGCAGGTGTCATTTACAGGTCTGCAATGATTTTGAATATCCACTGACCATTAGCGCTGGGATTAAAGCTGCTGTTGTGTGAAACGGCCACAAGGTGGCAGCAGTTCTCCCTTACCAAATCTGGTTACTAGGGCAACAGAGCCTCAATGGAAGTCGTGTTCTAGATTGGAATTTAGAATGGAATGTGCCAGGAGAATGCCCATCAAGTTTGTCTCACTACTTCTTCTTCGTGTTTTTAATTTAATTTTTTATTTTTTATTACAGCAAGTTTGATGTCAACGTTTGGCTTGTTGTAGGTGTGCAAGATGTGGTTCTTTTACACATATACATATGTCTGTTCTTCCTGGGATCCTGTTCCCATGTACGTTATGACAGAATGTTGAGTAGTCTTCTCTTGGTATTCCGTAGGTCTATGGTGATTATATATTTCACCTGTGTTTGTATATGTCTGTTAACCCCAAGATCGTAATGAATCCAATCCTCACACCTTCGCATTGGTGAACCATAAGTTTGTTTAATGAATCTGTGATTGCCCTTCTCCGTGGAAATATCTGCCCTGGTACCAATTTTTATATAACACCTATAAGTGATATCCTACGATATGTGTCTTTCACTTTCTGACTTACTACAAGTCACGTGATTACCTCTAGACTCATCTACCGTGCTGCAAATGGCATTGTGTCCTTTTTTCCCTTGGCTAATATTGTGTCTTAGCGAGGTCCATTTTCTGCAATGTGATTCCCTGAGGGCTGAGGATTAGCTGACCTGGGCAGCCTGACCCTGCCGGCAAGCCCTCCCCAGGTGTGCCTGGGTTGAGGTCAATATAAACAGCACCCCAGGCAGCAATAGCCCCTGCAGCTGTGCCTGACTCCATATTCTCTGCCCCGTCAGCAGTCTCGGGGCTGTGCTGGTGGGAGGGTGTGAGGGTCCACGGCTTTGTTGGTGGCCCGGTGTGAGTGGGGCTCTGCTGGACTTTCTGCACGAGTTGCCAGGCTGCCACCTGTAAAGAAGAGGATGTGTCACCCATAACTTCCACTGGAATTTCTCTCCGGGCTGATGTGAGGAAGGAAAAAAGGGAGTGGTTGCCGGGACAGGAGGGGTATCTCAGGCAGGGAAATGGAAAGCTTCCAGAAGAGCACCCGGGGCCAGGACCATCCTGGCTGGCCTGCAGGCAGCAAGTTGGCCTGCGTGCTGTTGCTGGTGTGGCTCCACGGCCCTTCCTCTAGGCTTTCAAGCCCTTGTACATATTCAAGTGTTTTACCTGGGAAGGGTGGGAACAGTTCAGCAGCAGCTGGCCTGGGGCTCAGCTCATGTTTACTCACAGAGGCCTCGGCACGGTCCCCCAGCTTTGCAATGAGGACGCTCCTTGCGTTTGGGGGGGCGGGGCTGCTGGCTGTATGGGAGATGATTCCCCACCTCTGACCAATTTCAGAATTGCTTACCGCTGGTGCAAGTGCCTTGGTAGGGTTTTCCTCTGTATAACTGTTAGGTTCAGGATTTTTTTTCTTTTTTCATTCCAATTACATTTTGTTCCTGTTTTATGTATTTATAGATATAAGCATGGAAATAATTCATTCGTATAAATACATCTGTGTGAATGGAAGAACTTTTTTCTGGTTTCTTTTTAAATTTTATTTTTAAAAATTTTGAAATTTAAATTTATTTATTTTTTATACAGCAGGTTCTTATTAGTTATCTATTTTATGCATATATATGTATACAGGTCAATCCCAATCTCCCAACTCATCCCACCACCACCACCCCATGGCTTCCCCCACTTGGTGTCCATACGTTTGTTCTCTACCTCTGTGTCTCTATTTCTGCCCTGCAAACCAGTTCATCTGTACCATTTTTCTAGGTTCCACATATATGCATTAATATACAATATTTGTTTTTCTCTTTCTGACTTACTTCACTCTGTATGACAGTCTCTAGATCCATCGACTTCTCTACAAATGACCCAGTTTCATTCCTTTTTATGGCTGAGTAATATTCCATTTTATATATGTACCACTTCTTTATCCATTCGTCTGTCTGTGGGCATTTAGGTTGCTTCCATTACCTGGCTATTGTAAATAGTGCTGCAATGAACATTGTGGTGAATGTGTCTTTTTGATTTATGGTTTTCTCTGGGTATATGCCCAGAATTGGGTTTGCTGGATCCTATGGTAATTCTCTTTTTAGTTTTTTAAAGGAACCTCCATAGTGTTCTCCATAGTGACTGTATCAATTTACCTTCCCACCAATAGTGGAAGAGGGTTCCTTTTGTCCACACCCTCCCCAGAATTTGTTGTTTGTAGATTTTCTGATGATGCCGATTCTAAGAGGTGTGAGGTCATACCTCATTGTCATTTGGATTTGCATTTCTCTAATAATTAGTGATGTTGAGCAGCTTTTCATGTGCGTCTTGGCCATTTCTGTGACTTCTTTGAAGAAACGTCTATTTAGATCTTCTGCCCATTTTTGTATTGGGTTGTTTGTTTTATTAATATTAAGCTGCGTGAGCTGTTTATATATATTGGAGATTAAACCTTTGTCCATTGATTCGTTTGCGATCGTTTTCGCCCATTCTGAGGGTTGCCTTTTTCCATTCCCGTTTTTTTAACCAAAAAAGAAAGAAAGCAAAGGAAGCAGAACACTAATGTGCGTGAAATATGCCTCTTGAAACTGTCGTTTTGAAATATGGACGTCTTTTGAATTTTTTGGTCGATATATGACCCCAGGATTTGTTTTCAGGGCAGGTGTCATTTAGAGGCATGCAATGATTTTGAATATCCACTGACCATTAGCGCTGGGATTAAAGCTGCTGTTGTGTGAAACGGCCACGAGGTGGCAGCAGTTCTCCCTTACCAAATCTGGTTACTAGGGCAACAGAGCCTCAATGGAAGTCATGTTCTAGATTGGAATTTGGAATAGAATGTGCCAGGAGAATGCCCATCAAGTTTGTCTCAGTACTTCTTGTTCGTGTTTTTAATTTAATTTTTTATTTTTTATTACAGGAAGTTTGATGTCAACGTTTGGCTTGTTGTAGGTGTGCAAGATGTGGTTCTTTTACACATATACATATGTCTGTTCTTCCTGGGATCCTGTTCCCATGTATGTTATGACAGAATGTTGAGTAGACTTCTCTTGGTATTCCATAGGTCTTTGGTGATTATATATTTCACCTGTTTGTATATGTCCGTTAACCCCAATATCGTAATGAATCCAATCCTCACACCTTTCCATTGGTGAACCATAAGTTTGTTTAATGAATCTGTGATTGCCCTTCTCCGTGGAAATATCTGCCCTGGTATCAATTTTTAGGTAACACCCATAAGTGATATCCTACGATATGTGTCTTTCACTTTCTGACTTACTACAAGTCACGTGATTACCTCTAGACTCATCTACGGTGCTGCAAATGGCATTGGGTCCTTTTTTCCCTTGGCTAATATTCTGTCTTAGCGAGGTCCATTTTCTGCAATGTGATTCCCTGAGGGCTGAGGATTAGCTGACCTGGGCAGCCTGACCCTGCCGGCAAGCCCTCCCCAGGTGTGCCTGGGTTGAGGTCAATATACACAGCACTCCAGGCAGCAATAGCCCCTGCAGCTGTGCCTGACTCCATATTCTCTGCCCCGTCAGCAGTCTCGGGGCTGTGCTGGTGGGAGGGTGGGAGGGTCCACGGCTTTGTTGGTGGCCCGGTGTGAGTGGGGCTCTGCTGGACTTTCTGCACGAGTTGCCAGGCTGCCACCTGTAAAGAAGAGGATGTGTCACCCATAACTTCCACTGGAATTTCTCTCCGGGCTGATGTGAGGAAGGAAAAAAGGGAGTGGGTGCCGGGACAGGAGGGGTACCTCAGGCAGGGAAATGGAAAGCTTCCAGAAGAGCACCCGGGGCCAGGACCATCCTGGCTGGCCTGCAGGCAGCAAGTTGGCCTGCGTGCTGTCGCTGGTGTGGCTCCACGGCCCTTCCTCTAGGCTTTCAAGCCCTTGTACATATTCAAGTGTTTTACCTGGGAAGGGTGGGAACAGTTCAGCAGCAGCTGGCCTGGGGCTCAGCTCATGTTTACTCACAGAGGCCTCGGCAAGGTCCCCCGGCTTTGCAATGAGGACACTCCTTCGTGGGTGGGGGCGGGGCTGCTGGCTGTATGGGAGATGATTCCCCACCTCTGACCAATTTCAGAATTGTTTACCGCTGGTGCAAGTGCCTTGGTAGGGTTTTCCTCTGTATAACTGTTAGGTTCAGGATTTTTTTTCTTTTTTCATTCCAATTACATTTTGTTCCTGTTTTATGTATTTATAGATATAAACATGGAAATAATTCATTCGTATAAATACATCTGTGTGAATGGAAGAACTTTTTTCTGTTTTTTTTCAATTTTATTTTTAAACATTTTGAAATTTAATTTTATTTATTTTTTTATACAGCAGGTTATTATTAGTTATCTATTTTATGCATATGCATGTATACAGGTCAATCCCAATCTCCCAACTCATCCCACCACCACCACCCCATGGCTTCCCCCACTTGGTGTCCATACGTTTGTTCTCTACCTCTGTGTCTCTATTTCTGCCCTGCAAACCAGTTCATCTGTACCATTTTTCTAGGTTCCACATATATGCATTAATATACAATATTTGTTTTTCTCTTTCTGACTTACTTCACTCTGTATGACACTCTCTAGATCCACCGACTTCTCTACAAATGACCCAGTTTCATTCCTTTTTATGGCTGAGTAATATTCCATTTTATATATTTACCACTTCTTTATCCATTCGTCTGTCTGTGGGCATTTAGGTTGCTTCCATTACCTGGCTATTGTAAATAGTGCTGCAATGAACATTGTGGTGAATGTGTCTTTTTGATTTATGGCTTTCTCTGGGTATATGCCCAAAAGTGGGATTGCTGGATCCTATGGTAATTCTCTTTTTAGTTTTTTAAAGGAACCTCCATAGTGTTCTCCATAGTGACTGTATCAATTTACCTGCCCACCAATAGTGGAAGAGGGATCCTTTTGTCCACACCCTCCCCAGAATTTGTTGTTTGTAGATTTTCTGATGATGCCGATTCTAAGAGGTGTGAGGTCATACCTCATTGTCGTTTGGATTTGCATTTCTCTAATAATTAGTGATGTTCAGCAGCTTTTCATGTGCGTCTTGGCCATCTCTGTGACTTCTTTGAAGAAACGTCTATTTAGATCTTCTGCCCATTTTTGTATTGGGTTGTTTGTTTTATTAATATTAAGCTGCGTGAGCTGTTTATATAAATTGGAGATTAAACCTTTGTCCATTGATTCGTTTGCGATCGTTTTCGCCCATTCTGAGGGTTGCCTTTTTCCATTCCCGTTTTTTTAACCAAAAAAGAAAGAAAGCAAAGGAAGCAGAACACTAACGTGCGTGAAATATGCCTCTTGAAACTGTCGTTTTGAAATATGGACGTCTTTTGAATTTTTTGGTCGATATATGACCCCAGGATTTGTTTTCAGGGCAGGTGTCATTTAGAGGCATGCAATGATTTTGAATATCCACTGACCATTAGCGCTGGGATTAAAGCTGCTGTTGTGTGAAACGGCCACGAGGTGGCAGCAGTTCTCCCTTACCAAATCTGGTTACTAGGGCAACAGAGCCTCAATGGAAGTCGTGTTCTAGATTGGAATTTGGAATGGAATGTGCCAGGAGAATGCCCATCAAGTTTGTCTCAGTACTTCTTGTTCGTGTTTTTAATTTAATTTTTTATTTTTTATTACAGGAAGTTTGATGTCAACGTTTGGCTTGTTGTAGGTGTGCAAGATGTGGTTCTTTTACACATATACATGTGTCTGTTCTTCCTGGGATCCTGTTCCCATGTATGTTATGACAGAATGTTGAGTAGACTTCTCTTGGTATTCCATAGGTCTTTGGTGATTATATATTTCACCTGTGTTTGTATATGTCCGTTAACCCCAATATCGTAATGAATCCAATCCTCACACCTTTCCATTGGTGAACCATAAGTTTGTTTAATGAATCTGTGATTGCCCTTCTCCGTGGAAATATCTGCCCTGGTATCAATTTTTAGGTAACACCCATAAGTGATATCCTACGATATGTGTCTTTCACTTTCTGACTTACTACAAGTCACGTGATTACCTCTAGACTCATCTACGGTGCTGCAAATGGCATTGGGTCCTTTTTTCCCTTGGCTAATATTCTGTCTTAGCGAGGTCCATTTTCTGCAATGTGATTCCCTGAGGGCTGAGGATTAGCTGACCTGGGCAGCCTGACCCTGCCGGCAAGCCCTCCCCAGGTGTGCCTGGGTTGAGGTCAATATAAACAGCACTCCAGGCAGCAATAGCCCCTGCAGCTGTGCCTGACTCCATATTCTCTGCCCCGTCAGCAGTCTCGGGGCTGTGCTGGTGGGAGGGTGTGAGGGTCCACGGCTTTGTTGGTGGCCCGGTGTGAGTGGGGCTCTGCTGGACTTTCTGCAGTAGTTGCCAGGCTGCCACCTCTAAAGAAGAGGATGTGTCACCCATAACTTCCACTGGAATTTCTCTCCGGGCTGAGGTGAGGAAGGAAAAAAAGGAGTGGGGGCCGGGACAGGAGGGGTATCTCAGGTAGGGAAATGGAAAGCTTCCAGAAGAGCGCCCGGGGCCAGGACCATCCTGGCTGGCCTGCAGGCAGCAAGTTGGCCTGCGTGCTGTCGCTGGTGTGGCTCCACGGCCCTTCCTCTAGGCTTTCAAGCCCTTGTACATATTCAGGTGTTTTACCTGGGAAGGTTGGGAAGAGTTCAACAGCAGCTGGCATGAGGCTCAGCTCACGTTTACTCACAGAGGCCTTGGCAAGGTCCCCCGGCTTTGCAATGAGGACACTCCTTCGTGGGTGGGGGCGGGGCTGCTGGCTGTATGGGAGATGATTCCCCACCTCTCACCAATTTCAGAATTCTTTACCGCTGGAGCAAGTGCCTTGGTAGGGTTTTCTTCTGTATAACTGTTAGGTTCAGGTTTTTTTTTCTTTTTTCGTTCCAATTACATTTTGTTCCTGTTTTATGTATTTATAGATATAAGCATGGAAATAATTCATTCATATAAATACATCTGTGTGAATGGAAGAACTTTTTTCTGGTTTCTTTTTAAATTTTATTTTTAAAAATTTTGAAATTTAAATTTATT
This sequence comes from Mesoplodon densirostris, assembly GCF_025265405.1. NCBI lineage: Eukaryota > Metazoa > Chordata > Mammalia > Artiodactyla > Ziphiidae > Mesoplodon > Mesoplodon densirostris. The sequence goes on along the minus strand of NC_082667.1, from coordinate 79,813,173 downwards.
TATTTTTTTATACAGCAGGTTCTTATTAGTTATCTATTTTATGCATATATATGTATACAGGTCAATCCCAATCTCCCAACTCATCCCACCACCACCACCCCATGGCTTCCCCCACTTGGTGTCCATACGTTTGTTCTCTACCTCTGTGTCTCTATTTCTGCCCTGCAAACCAGTTCATCTGTACCATTTTTCTAGGTTCCACATATATGCATTAATATACAATATTTGTTTTTCTCTTTCTGACTTACTTCACTCTGTATGACAGTCTCTAGATCCATCGACTTCTCTACAAATGACCCAGTTTCATTCCTTTTTATGGCTGAGTAATATTCCATTTTATATATGTACCACTTCTTTATCCATTCGTCTGTCTGTGGGCATTTAGGTTGCTTCCATTACCTGGCTATTGTAAATAGTGCTGCAATGAACATTGTGGTGAATGTGTCTTTTTGATTTATGGCTTTCTCTGGGTATATGCCCAAAAGTGGGATTGCTGGATCCTATGGTAATTCTCTTTTTAGTTTTTTAAATGAATCTCCATAGTGTTCTCCATAGTGACTGTATCAATTTACCTGCCCACCAATAGTGGAAGAGGGCTCCTTTTGTCCACACCCTCCCCAGAATTTGTTGTTTGTAGATTTTCTGATGATGCCGATTCTAAGAGGTGTGAGGTCATACCTCATTGTCGTTTGGATTTGCATTTCTCTAATAATTAGTGATGTTGAGCAGCTTTTCATGTGCGTCTTGGCCATTTCTGTGACTTCTTTGAAGAAACGTCTATTTAGATCTTCTGCCCATTTTTGTATTGGGTTGTTTGTTTTATTAATATTAAGCTGTGTGAGCTGTTTATATATATTGGAGATTAAACCTTTGTCCATTGATTCGTTTGCGATCGTTTTCGCCCATTCTGAGGGTTGCCTTTTTCCATTCCCGTTTTTTTAACCAAAAAAGAAAGAAAGCAAAGGAAGCAGAACACTAACGTGCGTGAAATATGCCTCTTGAAACTGTCGTTTTGAAATATGGACGTCTTTTGAATTTTTTGGTCGATATATGACCCCAGGATTTGTTTTCAGGGCAGGTGTCATTTAGAGGCATGCAATGATTTTGAATATCCACTGACCATTAGCGCTGGGATTAAAGCTGCTGTTGTGTGAAACGGCCACGAGGTGGCAGCAGTTCTCCCTTACCAAATCTGGTTACTAGGGCAACAGAGCCTCAATGGAAGTCGTGTTCTAGATTGGAATTTGGAATGGAATGTGCCAGGAGAATGCCCATCAAGTTTGTCTCAGTACTTCTTGTTCGTGTTTTTAATTTAATTTTTTATTTTTTAATACAGGAAGTTTGATGTCAACGTTTGGCTTGTTGTAGGTGTGCAAGATGTGGTTCTTTTACACATATACATATGTCTGTTCTTCCTGGGATCCTGTTCCCATGTATGTTATGACAGAATGTTGAGTAGACTTCTCTTGGTATTCCATAGGTCTTTGGTGATTATATATTTCACCTGTGTTTGTATATGTCCGTTAACCCCAATATCGTAATGAATCCAATCCTCACACCTTTCCATTGGTGAACCATAAGTTTGTTTAATGAATCTGTGATTGCCCTTCTCCGTGGACATATCTGCCCTGGTATCAATTTTTAGGTAACACCCATAAGTGATATCCTACGATATGTGTCTTTCACTTTCTGACTTACTACAAGTCACGTGATTACCTCTAGACTCATCTACGGTGCTGCAAATGGCATTGTGTCCTTTTTTCCCTTGGCTAATATTCTGTCTTAGCGAGGTCCATTTTCTGCAATGTGATTCCCTGAGGGCTGAGGATTAGCTGACCTGGGCAGCCTGACCCTGCCGGCAAGCCCTCCCCAGGTGTGCCTGGGTTGAGGTCAATATAAACAGCACTCCAGGCAGCAATAGCCCCTGCAGCTGTGCCTGACTCCATATTCTCTGCCCCGTCAGCAGTCTCGGGGCTGTGCTGGTGGGAGGGTGGGAGGGTCCACGGCTTTGTTGGTGGCCCGGTGTGAGTGGGGCTCTGCTGGACTTTCTGCAGTAGTTGCCAGGCTGCCACCTCTAAAGAAGAGGATGTGTCACCCATAACTTCCACTGGAATTTCTCTCCGGGCTGAGGTGAGGAAGGAAAAAAAGGAGTGGGGGCCGGGACAGGAGGGGTATCTCAGGTAGGGAAATGGAAAGCTTCCAGAAGAGCGCCCGGGGCCAGGACCATCCTGGCTGGCCTGCAGGCAGCAAGTTGGCCTGCGTGCTGTCGCTGGTGTGGCTCCACGGCCCTTCCTCTAGGCTTTCAAGCCCTTGTACATATTCAGGTGTTTTACCTGGGAAGGTTGGGAAGAGTTCAACAGCAGCTGGCATGAGGCTCAGCTCACGTTTACTCACAGAGGCCTCGGCAAGGTCCCCCGGCTTTGCAATGAGGACACTCCTTCGTGGGTGGGGGCGGGGCTGCTGGCTGTATGGGAGATGATTCCCCACCTCTCACCAATTTCAGAATTCTTTACCGCTGGAGCAAGTGCCTTGGTAGGGTTTTCTTCTGTATAACTGTTAGGTTCAGGTTTTTTTTTCTTTTTTCGTTCCAATTACATTTTGTTCCTGTTTTATGTATTTATAGATATAAGCATGGAAATAATTCATTCATATAAATACATCTGTGTGAATGGAAGAACTTTTTTCTGGTTTCTTTTTAAATTTTATTTTTAAAAATTTTGAAATTTAAATTTATTTATTTTTTTATACAGCAGGTTCTTATTAGTTATCTATTTTATGCATATATATGTATACAGGTCAATCCCAATCTCCCAACTCATCCCACCACCACCACCCCATGGCTTCCCCCACTTGGTGTCCATACGTTTGTTCTCTACCTCTGTGTCTCTATTTCTGCCCTGCAAACCAGTTCATCTGTACCATTTTTCTAGGTTCCACATATATGCATTAATATACAATATTTGTTTTTCTCTTTCTGACTTACTTCACTCTGTATGACAGTCTCTAGATCCATCGACTTCTCTACAAATGACCCAGTTTCATTCCTTTTTATGGCTGAGTAATATTCCATTTTATATATGTACCACTTCTTTATCCATTCGTCTGTCTGTGGGCATTTAGGTTGCTTCCATTACCTGGCTATTGTAAATAGTGCTGCAATGAACATTGTGGTGAATGTGTCTTTTTGATTTATGGCTTTCTCTGGGTCTATGCCCAAAAGTGGGATTGCTGGATCCTATGGTAATTCTCTTTTTAGTTTTTTAAATGAATCTCCATAGTGTTCTCCATAGTGACTGTATCAATTTACCTGCCCACCAATAGTGGAAGAGGGCTCCTTTTGTCCACACCCTCCCCAGAATTTGTTGTTTGTAGATTTTCTGATGATGCCGATTCTAAGAGGTGTGAGGTCATACCTCATTGTCGTTTGGATTTGCATTTCTCTAATAATTAGTGATGTTGAGCAGCTTTTCATGTGCGTCTTGGCCATTTCTGTGACTTCTTTGAAGAAACGTCTATTTAGATCTTCTGCCCATTTTTGTATTGGGTTGTTTGTTTTATTAATATTAAGCTGCGTGAGCTGTTTATATATATTGGAGATTAAACCTTTGTCCATTGATTCGTTTGCGATCGTTTTCGCCCATTCTGAGGGTTGCCTTTTTCCATTCCCGTTTTTTTAACCAAAAAAGAAAGAAAGCAAAGGAAGCAGAACACTAACGTGCGTGAAATATGCCTCTTGAAACTGTCGTTTTGAAATATGGACGTCTTTTGAATTTTTTGGTTGATATATGACCCCAGGATTTGTTTTCAGGGCAGGTGTCATTTAGAGGCATGCAATGATTTTGAATATCCACTGACCATTAGCGCTGGGATTAAAGCTGCTGTTGTGTGAAACGGCCACGAGGTGGCAGCAGTTCTCCCTTACCAAATCTGGTTACTAGGGCAACAGAGCCTCAATGGAAGTCGTGTTCTAGATTGGAATTTGGAATGGAATGTGCCAGGAGAATGCCCATCAAGTTTGTCTCAGTACTTCTTGTTCGTGTTTTTAATTTAATTTTTTATTTTTTAATACAGGAAGTTTGATGTCAACGTTTGGCTTGTTGTAGGTGTGCAAGATGTGGTTCTTTTACACATATACATATGTCTGTTCTTCCTGGGATCCTGTTCCCATGTATGTTATGACAGAATGTTGAGTAGACTTCTCTTGGTATTCCATAGGTCTTTGGTGATTATATATTTCACCTGTGTTTGTATATGTCCGTTAACCCCAATATCGTAATGAATCCAATCCTCACACCTTTCCATTGGTGAACCATAAGTTTGTTTAATGAATCTGTGATTGCCCTTCTCCGTGGACATATCTGCCCTGGTATCAATTTTTAGGTAACACCCATAAGTGATATCCTACGATATGTGTCTTTCACTTTCTGACTTACTACAAGTCACGTGATTACCTCTAGACTCATCTACGGTGCTGCAAATGGCATTGTGTCCTTTTTTCCCTTGGCTAATATTCTGTCTTAGCGAGGTCCATTTTCTGCAATGTGATTCCCTGAGGGCTGAGGATTAGCTGACCTGGGCAGCCTGACCCTGCCGGCAAGCCCTCCCCAGGTGTGCCTGGGTTGAGGTCAATATAAACAGCACTCCAGGCAGCAATAGCCCCTGCAGCTGTGCCTGACTCCATATTCTCTGCCCCGTCAGCAGTCTCGGGGCTGTGCTGGTGGGAGGGTGTGAGGGTCCACGGCTTTGTTGGTGGCCCGGTGTGAGTGGGGCTCTGCTGGACTTTCTGCAGTAGTTGCCAGGCTGCCACCTCTAAAGAAGAGGATGTGTCACCCATAACTTCCACTGGAATTTCTCTCCGGGCTGAGGTGAGGAAGGAAAAAAAGGAGTGGGGGCCGGGACAGGAGGGGTATCTCAGGTAGGGAAATGGAAAGCTTCCAGAAGAGCGCCCGGGGCCAGGACCATCCTGGCTGGCCTGCAGGCAGCAAGTTGGCCTGCGTGCTGTCGCTGGTGTGGCTCCACGGCCCTTCCTCTAGGCTTTCAAGCCCTTGTACATATTCAGGTGTTTTACCTGGGAAGGTTGGGAAGAGTTCAACAGCAGCTGGCATGAGGCTCAGCTCACGTTTACTCACAGAGGCCTCGGCAAGGTCCCCCGGCTTTGCAATGAGGACACTCCTTCGTGGGTGGGGGCGGGGCTGCTGGCTGTATGGGAGATGATTCCCCACCTCTCACCAATTTCAGAATTCTTTACCGCTGGAGCAAGTGCCTTGGTAGGGTTTTCTTCTGTATAACTGTTAGGTTCAGGTTTTTTTTTTCTTTTTTCGTTCCAATTACATTTTGTTCCTGTTTTCTGTATTTATAGATATAAGCATGGAAATAATTCATTCATATAAATACATCTGTGTGAATGGAAGAACTTTTTTCTGGTTTCTTTTTAAATTTTATTTTTAAAAATTTTGAAATTTAAATTTATTTATTTTTTTATACAGCAGGTTCTTATTAGTTATCTATTTTATGCATATATATGTATACAGGTCAATCCCAATCTCCCAACTCATCCCACCACCACCACCCCATGGCTTCCCCCACTTGGTGTCCATACGTTTGTTCTCTACCTCTGTGTCTCTATTTCTGCCCTGCAAACCAGTTCATCTGTACCATTTTTCTAGGTTCCACATATATGCATTAATATACAATATTTGTTTTTCTCTTTCTGACTTACTTCACTCTGTATGACAGTCTCTAGATCCATCGACTTCTCTACAAATGACCCAGTTTCATTCCTTTTTATGGCTGAGTAATATTCCATTTTATATATGTACCACTTCTTTATCCATTCGTCTGTCTGTGGGCATTTAGGTTGCTTCCATTACCTGGCTATTGTAAATAGTGCTGCAATGAACATTGTGGTGAATGTGTCTTTTTGATTTATGGTTGTCTCTGGGTATATGCCCAGAATTTGGTTTGCTGGATCCTATGGTAATTCTCTTTTTAGTTTTTTAAAGGAACCTCCATAGTGTTCTCCATAGTGACTGTATCAATTTACCTTCCCACCAATAGTGGAAGAGGGTTCCTTTTGTCCACACCCTCCCCAGAGTTTGTTGTTTGTAGATTTTCTGATGATGCCGATTCTAAGAGGTGTGAGGTCATACCTCATTGTCATTTGGATTTGCATTTCTCTAATAATTAGTGATGTTGAGCAGCTTTTCATGTGCGTCTTGGCCATTTCTGTGACTTCTTTGAAGAAACGTCTATTTAGATCTTCTGCCCATTTTTGTATTGGGTTGTTTGTTTTATTAATATTAAGCTGCGTGAGCTGTTTATATATATTGGAGATTAAACCTTTGTCCATTGATTTGTTTGCGATCGTTTTCGCCCATTCTGAGGGTTGCCTTTTTCCATTCCCGTTTTTTTAACCAAAAAAGAAAGAAAGCAAAGGAAGCAGAACACTAATGTGCATGAAATATGCCTCTTGAAACTGTCGTTTTGAAATATGGACGTCTTTTGAATTTTTTGGTCGATATATGACCCCAGGATTTGTTTTCAGGGCAGGTGTCATTTAGAGGCATGCAATGATTTTGAATATCCACTGACCATTAGCGCTGGGATTAAAGCTGCTGTTGTGTGAAACGGCCACGAGGTGGCAGCAGTTCTCCCTTACCAAATCTGGTTACTAGGGCAACAGAGCCTCAATGGAAGTCGTGTTCTAGATTGGAATTTGGAATGGAATGTGCCAGGAGAATGCCCATCAAGTTTGTCTCAGTACTTCTTGTTCGTGTTTTTAATTTAATTTTTTATTTTTTATTACAGGAAGTTTGATGTCAACGTTTGGCTTGTTGTAGGTGTGCAAGATGTGGTTCTTTTACACATATACATATGTCTGTTCTTCCTGGGATCCTGTTCCCATGTATGTTATGACAGAATGTTGAGTAGACTTCTCTTGGTATTCCATAGGTCTTTGGTGATTATATATTTCACCTGTGTTTGTATATGTCCGTTAACCCCAATATCGTAATGAATCCAATCCTCACACCTTTCCATTGGTGAACCATAAGTTTGTTTAATGAATCTGTGATTGCCCTTCTCCGTGGACATATCTGCCCTGGTATCAATTTTTAGGTAACACCCATAAGTGATATCCTACGATATGTGTCTTTCACTTTCTGACTTACTACAAGTCACGTGATTACCTCTAGACTCATCTACGGTGCTGCAAATGGCATTGGGTCCTTTTTTCCCTTGGCTAATATTCTGTCTTAGCGAGGTCCATTTTCTGCAATGTGATTCCCTGAGGGCTGAGGATTAGCTGACCTGGGCAGCCTGACCCTGCCGGCAAGCCCTCCCCAGGTGTGCCTGGGTTGAGGTCAATATAAACAGCACTCCAGGCAGCAATAGCCCCTGCAGCTGTGCCTGACTCCATATTCTCTGCCCCGTCAGCAGTCTCGGGGCTGTGCTGGTGGGAGGGTGGGAGGGTCCACGGCTTTGTTGGTGGCCCGGTGTGAGTGGGGCTCTGCTGGACTTTCTGCAGTAGTTGCCAGGCTGCCACCTCTAAAGAAGAGGATGTGTCACCCATAACTTCCACTGGAATTTCTCTCCGGGCTGAGGTGAGGAAGGAAAAAAAGGAGTGGGGGCCGGGACAGGAGGGGTATCTCAGGCAGGGAAATGGAAAGCTTCCAGAAGAGCGCCCGGGGCCAGGACCATCCTGGCTGGCCTGCAGGCAGCAAGTTGGCCTGCGTGCTGTCGCTGGTGTGGCTCCACGGCCCTTCCTCTAGGCTTTCAAGCCCTTGTACATATTCAGGTGTTTTACCTGGGAAGGTTGGGAAGAGTTCAACAGCAGCTGGCATGAGGCTCAGCTCACGTTTACTCACAGAGGCCTCGGCAAGGTCCCCCGGCTTTGCAATGAGGACACTCCTTCGTGGGTGGGGGCGGGGCTGCTGGCTGTATGGGAGATGATTCCCCACCTCTCACCAATTTCAGAATTCTTTACCGCTGGAGCAAGTGCCTTGGTAGGGTTTTCTTCTGTATAACTGTTAGGTTCAGGTTTTTTTTTCTTTTTTCGTTCCAATTACATTTTGTTCCTGTTTTATGTATTTATAGATATAAGCATGGAAATAATTCATTCATATAAATACATCTGTGTGAATGGAAGAACTTTTTTCTGGTTTCTTTTTAAATTTTATTTTTAAAAATTTTGAAATTTAAATTTATTTATTTTTTTATACAGCAGGTTCTTATTAGTTATCTATTTTATGCTTATATATGTATACAGGTCAATCCCAATCTCCCAACTCATCCCACCACCACCACCCCATGGCTTCCCCCACTTGGTGTCCATACGTTTGTTCTCTACCTCTGTGTCTCTATTTCTGCCCTGCAAACCAGTTCATCTGTACCATTTTTCTAGGTTCCACATATATGCATTAATATACAATATTTGTTTTTCTCTTTCTGACTTACTTCACTCTGTATGACAGTCTCTAGATCCATCGACTTCTCTACAAATGACCCAGTTTCATTCCTTTTTATGGCTGAGTAATATTCCATTTTATATATGTACCACTTCTTTATCCATTCGTCTGTCTGTGGGCATTTAGGTTGCTTCCATTACCTGGCTATTGTAAATAGTGCTGCAATGAACATTGTGGTGAATGTGTCTTTTTGATTTATGGTTGTCTCTGGGTATATGCCCAGAATTGGGTTTGCTGGATCCTATGGTAATTCTCTTTTTAGTTTTTTAAAGGAACCTCCATAGTGTTCTCCATAGTGACTGTATCAATTTACCTTCCCACCAATAGTGGAAGAGGGTTCCTTTTGTCCACACCCTCCCCAGAATTTGTTGTTTGTAGATTTTCTGATGATGCCGATTCTAATAGGTGTGAGGTCATACCTCATTGTCATTTGGATTTGCATTTCTCTAATAATTAGTGATGTTGAGCAGCTTTTCATGTGCGTCTTGGCCATTTCTGTGACTTCTTTGAAGAAACGTCTATTTAGATCTTCTGCCCATTTTTGTATTGGGTTGTTTGTTTTATTAATATTAAGCTGCGTGAGCTGTTTATATATATTGGAGATTAAACCTTTGTCCATTGATTCGTTTGCGATCGTTTTCGCCCATTCTGAGGGTTGCCTTTTTCCATTCCCGTTTTTTTAACCAAAAAAGAAAGAAAGCAAAGGAAGCAGAACACTAATGTGCGTGAAATATGCCTCTTGAAACTGTCGTTTTGAAATATGGACGTCTTTTGAATTTTTTGGTCGATATATGACCCCAGGATTTGTTTTCAGGGCAGGTGTCATTTACAGGTCTGCAATGATTTTGAATATCCACTGACCATTAGCGCTGGGATTAAAGCTGCTGTTGTGTGAAACGGCCACAAGGTGGCAGCAGTTCTCCCTTACCAAATCTGGTTACTAGGGCAACAGAGCCTCAATGGAAGTCGTGTTCTAGATTGGAATTTAGAATGGAATGTGCCAGGAGAATGCCCATCAAGTTTGTCTCACTACTTCTTCTTCGTGTTTTTAATTTAATTTTTTATTTTTTATTACAGCAAGTTTGATGTCAACGTTTGGCTTGTTGTAGGTGTGCAAGATGTGGTTCTTTTACACATATACATATGTCTGTTCTTCCTGGGATCCTGTTCCCATGTACGTTATGACAGAATGTTGAGTAGTCTTCTCTTGGTATTCCGTAGGTCTATGGTGATTATATATTTCACCTGTGTTTGTATATGTCTGTTAACCCCAAGATCGTAATGAATCCAATCCTCACACCTTCGCATTGGTGAACCATAAGTTTGTTTAATGAATCTGTGATTGCCCTTCTCCGTGGAAATATCTGCCCTGGTACCAATTTTTATGTAACACCTATAAGTGATATCCTACGATATGTGTCTTTCACTTTCTGACTTACTACAAGTCACGTGATTACCTCTAGACTCATCTACGGTGCTGCAAATGGCATTGTGTCCTTTTTTCCCTTGGCTAATATTGTGTCTTAGCGAGGTCCATTTTCTGCAATGTGATTCCCTGAGGGCTGAGGATTAGCTGACCTGGGCAGCCTGACCCTGCCGGCAAGCCCTCCCCAGGTGTGCCTGGGTTGAGGTCAATATAAACAGCACCCCAGGCAGCAATAGCCCCTGCAGCTGTGCCTGACTCCATATTCTCTGCCCCGTCAGCAGTCTCGGGGCTGTGCTGGTGGGAGGGTGGGAGGGTCCACGGCTTTGTTGGTGGCCCGGTGTGAGTGGGGCTCTGCTGGACTTTCTGCACGAGTTGCCAGGCTGCCACCTGTAAAGAAGAGGATGTGTCACCCATAACTTCCACTGGAATTTCTCTCCGGGCTGATGTGAGGAAGGAAAAAAGGGAGTGGGTGCCGGGACAGGAGGGGTATCTCAGGCAGGGAAATGGAAAGCTTCCAGAAGAGCACCCGGGGCCAGGACCATCCTGGCTGGCCTGCAGGCAGCAAGTTGGCCTGCGTGCCGTCGCTGGTGTGGCTCCACGGCCCTTCCTCTAGGCTTTCAAGCCCTTGTACATATTCAAGTGTTTTACCTGGGAAGGGTGGGAACAGTTCAGCAGCAGCTGGCCTGGGGCTCAGCTCATGTTTACTCACAGAGGCCTCGGCACGGTCCCCCAGCTTTGCAATGAGGACGCTCCTTGCGTGTGGGGGGGCGGGGCTGCTGGCTGTATGGGAGATGATTCCCCACATCTGACCAATTTCAGAATTGCTTACCGCTGGTGCAAGTGTCTTGGTAGGGTTTTCCTCTGTATAACTGTTAGGTTCAGGATTTTTTTTCTTTTTTCATTCCAATTACATTTTGTTCCTGTTTTATGTATTTATAGATATAAGCATGGAAATAATTCATTCGTATAAATACATCTGTGTGAATGGAAGAACTTTTTTCTGGTTTCTTTTTAAATTTTATTTTTAAAAATTTTGAAATTTAAATTTATTTATTTTTTTATACAGCAGGTTCTTATTAGTTATCTATTTTATGCATATATATGTATACAGGTCAATCCCAATCTCCCAACTCATCCCACCACCACCACCCCATGGCTTCCCCCACTTGGTGTCCATACGTTTGTTCTCTACCTCTGTGTCTCTATTTCTGCCCTGCAAACCAGTTCATCTGTACCATTTTTCTAGGTTCCACATATATGCATTAATATACAATATTTGTTTTTCTCTTTCTGACTTACTTCACTCTGTATGACAGTCTCTAGATCCATCGACTTCTCTACAAATGACCCAGTTTCATTCCTTTTTATGGCTGAGTAATATTCCATTTTATATATGTACCACTTCTTTATCCATTCGTCTGTCTGTGGGCATTTAGGTTGCTTCCATTACCTGGCTATTGTAAATAGTGCTGCAATGAACATTGTGGTGAATGTGTCTTTTTGATTTATGGTTGTCTCTGGGTATATGCCCAGAATTGGGTTTGCTGGATCCTATGGTAATTCTCTTTTTAGTTTTTTAAAGGAACCTCCATAGTGTTCTCCATAGTGACTGTATCAATTTACCTTCCCACCAATAGTGGAAGAGGGTTCCTTTTGTCCACACCCTCCCCAGAATTTGTTGTTTGTAGATTTTCTGATGATGCCGATTCTAAGAGGTGTGAGGTCATACCTCATTGTCATTTGGATTTGCATTTCTCTAATAATTAGTGATGTTGAGCAGCTTTTCATGTGCGTCTTGGCCATTTCTGTGACTTCTTTGAAGAAACGTCTATTTAGATCTTCTGCCCATTTTTGTATTGGGTTGTTTGTTTTATTAATATTAAGCTGCGTGAGCTGTTTATATATATTGGAGATTAAACCTTTGTCCATTGATTCGTTTGCGATCGTTTTCGCCCATTCTGAGGGTTGCCTTTTTCCATTCCCGTTTTTTTAACCCAAAAAGAAAGAAAGCAAAGGAAGCAGAACACTAATGTGCGTGAAATATGCCTCTTGAAACTGTCGTTTTGAAATATGGACGTCTTTTGAATTTTTTGGTCGATATATGACCCCAGGATTTGTTTTCAGGGCAGGTGTCATTTAGAGGCATGCAATGATTTTGAATATCCACTGACCATTAGCGCTGGGATTAAAGCTGCTGTTGTGTGAAACGGCCACGAGGTGGCAGCAGTTCTCCCTTACCAAATCTGGTTACTAGGGCAACAGAGCCTCAATGGAAGTCATGTTCTAGATTGGAATTTGGAATGGAATGTGCCAGGAGAATGCCCATCAAGTTTGTCTCACTACTTCTTGTTCGTGTTTTTAATTTAATTTTTTATTTTTTATTACAGGAAGTTTGATGTCAACGTTTGGCTTGTTGTAGGTGTGCAAGATGTGGTTCTTTTACACATATACATATGTCTGTTCTTCCTGGGATCCTGTTCCCATGTATGTTATGACAGAATGTTGAGTAGACTTCTCTTGGTATTCCATAGGTCTTTGGTGATTATATATTTCACCTGTGTTTGTATATGTCCGTTAACCCCAATATCGTAATGAATCCAATCCTCACACCTTTCCATTGGTGAACCATAAGTTTGTTTAATGAATCTGTGATTGCCCTTCTCCGTGGAAATATCTGCCCTGGTATCAATTTTTAGGTAACACCCATAAGTGATATCCTACGATATGTGTCTTTCACTTTCTGACTTACTACAAGTCACGTGATTACCTCTAGACTCATCTACGGTGCTGCAAATGGCATTGGGTCCTTTTTTCCCTTGGCTAATATTCTGTCTTAGCGAGGTCCATTTTCTGCAATGTGATTCCCTGAGGGCTGAGGATTAGCTGACCTGGGCAGCCTGACCCTGCCGGCAAGCCCTCCCCAGGTGTGCCTGGGTTGAGGTCAATATAAACAGCACTCCAGGCAGCAATAGCCCCTGCAGCTGTGCCTGACTCCATATTCTCTGCCCCGTCAGCAGTCTCGGGGCTGTGCTGGTGGGAGGGTGGGAGGGTCCACGGCTTTGTTGGTGGCCCGGTGTGAGTGGGGCTCTGCTGGACTTTCTGCAGTAGTTGCCAGGCTGCCACCTCTAAAGAAGAGGATGTGTCACCCATAACTTCCACTGGAATTTCTCTCCGGGCTGAGGTGAGGAAGGAAAAAAAGGAGTGGGGGCCGGGACAGGAGGGGTATCTCAGGTAGGGAAATGGAAAGCTTCCAGAAGAGCACCCGGGGCCAGGACCATCCTGGCTGGCCTGCAGGCAGCAAGTTGGCCTGCGTGCTGTCGCTGGTGTGGCTCCACGGCCCTTCCTCTAGGCTTTCAAGCCCTTGTACATATTCAGGTGTTTTACCTGGGAAGGTTGGGAAGAGTTCAACAGCAGCTGGCATGAGGCTCAGCTCACGTTTACTCACAGAGGCCTCGGCAAGGTCCCCCGGCTTTGCAATGAGGACACTCCTTCGTGGGTGGGGGCGGGGCTGCTGGCTGTATGGGAGATGATTCCCCACCTCTCACCAATTTCAGAATTCTTTACCGCTGGAGCAAGTGCCTTGGTAGGGTTTTCTTCTGTATAACTGTTAGGTTCAGGTTTTTTTTTCTTTTTTCGTTCCAATTACATTTTGTTCCTGTTTTATGTATTTATAGATATAAGCATGGAAATAATTCATTCATATAAATACATCTGTGTGAATTGAAGAACTTTTTTCTGGTTTCTTTTTAAATTTTATTTTTAAAAATTTTGAAATTTAAATTTATTTATTTTTTTATACAGCAGGTTCTTATTAGTTATCTATTTTATGCATATATATGTATACAGGTCAATCCCAATCTCCCAACTCATCCCACCACCACCACCCCATGGCTTCCCCCACTTGGTGTCCATACGTTTGTTCTCTACCTCTGTGTCTCTATTTCTGCCCTGCAAACCAGTTCATCTGTACCATTTTTCTAGGTTCCACATATATGCATTAATATACAATATTTGTTTTTCTCTTTCTGACTTACTTCACTCTGTATGACAGTCTCTAGATCCATCGACTTCTCTACAAATGACCCAGTTTCATTCCTTTTTATGGCTGAGTAATATTCCATTTTATATATGTACCACTTCTTTATCCATTCGTCTGTCTGTGGGCATTTAGGTTGCTTCCATTACCTGGCTATTGTAAATAGTGCTGCAATGAACATTGTGGTGAATGTGTCTTTTTGATTTATGTGTCTCTGGGTATATGCCCAGAATTGGGTTTGCTGGATCCTATGGTAATTCTCTTTTTAGTTTTTTAAAGGAACCTCCATAGTGTTCTCCATAGTGACTGTATCAATTTACCTTCCCACCAATAGTGGAAGAGGGTTCCTTTTGTCCACACCCTCCCCAGAGTTTGTTGTTTGTAGATTTTCTGATGATGCCGATTCTAATAGGTGTGAGGTCATACCTCATTGTCATTTGGATTTGCATTTCTCTAATAATTAGTGATGTTGAGCAGCTTTTCATGTGCGTCTTGGCCATTTCTGTGACTTCTTTGAAGAAACGTCTATTTAGATCTTCTGCCCATTTTTGTATTGGGTTGTTTGTTTTATTAATATTAAGCTGCGTGAGCTGTTTATATATATTGGAGATTAAACCTTTGTCCATTGATTCGTTTGTGATCGTTTTCGCCCATTCTGAGGGTTGCCTTTTTCCATTCCCGTTTTTTTAACCAAAAAAGAAAGAAAGCAAAGGAAGCAGAACACTAATGTGCGTGAAATATGCCTCTTGAAACTGTCGTTTTGAAATATGGACGTCTTTTGAATTTTTTGGTCGATATATGACCCCAGGATTTGTTTTCAGGGCAGGTGTCATTTACAGGTCTGCAATGATTTTGAATATCCACTGACCATTAGCGCTGGGATTAAAGCTGCTGTTGTGTGAAACGGCCACAAGGTGGCAGCAGTTCTCCCTTACCAAATCTGGTTACTAGGGCAACAGAGCCTCAATGGAAGTCGTGTTCTAGATTGGAATTTAGAATGGAATGTGCCAGGAGAATGCCCATCAAGTTTGTCTCACTACTTCTTCTTCGTGTTTTTAATTTAATTTTTTATTTTTTATTACAGCAAGTTTGATGTCAACGTTTGGCTTGTTGTAGGTGTGCAAGATGTGGTTCTTTTACACATATACATATGTCTGTTCTTCCTGGGATCCTGTTCCCATGTACGTTATGACAGAATGTTGAGTAGTCTTCTCTTGGTATTCCGTAGGTCTATGGTGATTATATATTTCACCTGTGTTTGTATATGTCTGTTAACCCCAAGATCGTAATGAATCCAATCCTCACACCTTTCCATTGGTGAACCATAAGTTTGTTTAATGAATCTGTGATTGCCCTTCTCCGTGGAAATATCTGCCCTGGTACCAATTTTTATGTAACACCTATAAGTGATATCCTACGATATGTGTCTTTCACTTTCTGACTTACTACAAGTCACGTGATTACCTCTAGACTCATCTACCGTGCTGCAAATGGCATTGTGTCCTTTTTTCCCTTGGCTAATATTGTGTCTTAGCGAGGTCCATTTTCTGCAATGTGATTCCCTGAGGGCTGAGGATTAGCTGACCTGGGCAGCCTGACCCTGCCGGCAAGCCCTCCCCAGGTGTGCCTGGGTTGAGGTCAATATAAACAGCACCCCAGGCAGCAATAGCCCCTGCAGCTGTGCCTGACTCCATATTCTCTGCCCCGTCAGCAGTCTCGGGGCTGTGCTGGTGGGAGGGTGTGAGGGTCCACGGCTTTGTTGGTGGCCCGGTGTGAGTGGGGCTCTGCTGGACTTTCTGCACGAGTTGCCAGGCTGCCACCTGTAAAGAAGAGGATGTGTCACCCATAACTTCCACTGGAATTTCTCTCCGGGCTGATGTGAGGAAGGAAAAAAGGGAGTGGGTGCCGGGACAGGAGGGGTATCTCAGGCAGGGAAATGGAAAGCTTCCAGAAGAGCACCCGGGGGCAGGACCATCCTGGCTGGCCTGCAGGCAGCAAGTTGGCCTGCGTGCTGTTGCTGGTGTGGCTCCACGGCCCTTCCTCTAGGCTTTCAAGCCCTTGTACATATTCAAGTGTTTTACCTGGGAAGGGTGGGAACAGTTCAGCAGCAGCTGGCCTGGGGCTCAGCTCATGTTTACTCACAGAGGCCTCGGCACGGTCCCCCAGCTTTGCAATGAGGACGCTCCTTGCGTGTGGGGGGGCGGGGCTGCTGGCTGTATGGGAGATGATTCCCCACCTCTGACCAATTTCAGAATTGCTTAACGCTGGTGCAAGTGCCTTGGTAGGGTTTTCCTCTGTATAACTGTTAGGTTCAGGATTTTTTTTCTTTTTTCATTCCAATTACATTTTGTTCCTGTTTTATGTATTTATAGATATAAGCATGGAAATAATTCATTCGTATAAATACATCTGTGTGAATGGAAGAACTTTTTTCTGGTTTCTTTTTAAATTTTATTTTTAAAAATTTTGAAATTTAAATTTATTTATTTTTTTATACAGCAGGTTATTATTAGTTATCTATTTTATGCATATGCATGTATACAGGTCAATCCCAATCTCCCAACTCATCCCACCACCACCACCCCATGGCTTCCCCCACTTGGTGTCCATAGGTTTGTTCTCTACCTCTGTGTCTCTATTTCTGCCCTGCAAACCAGTTCATCTGTACCATTTTTCTAGGTTCCACATATATGCATTAATATACAATATTTGTTTTTCTCTTTCTGACTTACTTCACTCTGTATGACAGTCTCTAGATCCATCGACTTCTCTACAAATGACCCAGTTTCATTCCTTTTTATGGCTGAGTAATATTCCATTTTATATATGTACCACTTCTTTATCCATTCGTCTGTCTGTGGGCATTTAGGTTGCTTCCATTACCTGGCTATTGTAAATAGTGCTGCAATGAACATTGTGGTGAATGTGTCTTTTTGATTTATGGTTTTCTCTGGGTATATGCCCAGAATTGGGTTTGCTGGATCCTATGGTAATTCTCTTTTTAGTTTTTTAAATGAATCTCCATAGTGTTCTCCATAGTGACTGTATCAATTTACCTGCCCACCAATAGAGGAAGAGGGCTCCTTTTGTCCACACCCTCCCCAGAATTTGTTGTTTGTAGATTTTCTGATGATGCCGATTCTAAGAGGTGTGAGGTCATACCTCATTGTCGTTTGGATTTGCATTTCTCTAATAATTAGTGATGTTGAGCAGCTTTTCATGTGCGTCTTGGCCATTTCTGTGACTTCTTTGAAGAAACGTCTATTTAGATCTTCTGCCCATTTTTGTATTGGGTTGTTTGTTTTATTAATATTAAGCTGCGTGAGCTGTTTATATATATTGGAGATTAAACCTTTGTCCATTGATTCATTTGCGATCGTTTTCGCCCATTCTGAGGGTTGCCTTTTTCCATTCCCGTTTTTTTAACCAAAAAAGAAAGAAAGCAAAGGAAGCAGAACACTAATGTGCGTGAAATATGCCTCTTGAAACTGTCGTTTTGAAATATGGACGTCTTTTGAATTTTTTGGTCGATATATGACCCCAGGATTTGTTTTCAGGGCAGGTGTCATTTACAGGTCTGCAATGATTTTGAATATCCACTGACCATTAGCTCTGGGATTAAAGCTGCTGTTGTGTGAAACGGCCACGAGGTGGCAGCAGTTCTCCCTTACCAAATCTGGTTACTAGGGCAACAGAGCCTCAATGGAAGTCCTGTTCTAGATTGGAATTTAGAATGGAATGTGCCAGGAGAATGCCCATCAAGTTTGTCTCACTACTTCTTGTTAGTGTTTTTAATTGAATTTTTTATTTTTTATTACAGTAAGTTTGATGTCAACGTTTGGCTTGTTGTAGGTGTGCAAGATGTGGTTCTTTTACACATATACATATGTCTGTTCTTCCTGGGATCCTGTTCCCATGTACGTTATGACAGAATGTTGAGTAGTCTTCTCTTGGTATTCCGTAGGTCTTTGGTGATTATATATTTCACCTGTGTTTGTATATGTCTGTTAACCCCAAGATCGTAATGAATCCAATCCTCACACCTTCGCATTGGTGAACCATAAGTTTGTTTAATGAATCTGTGATTGCCCTTCTCCGTGGAAATATCTGCCCTGGTACCAATTTTTATGTAACACCTATAAGTGATATCCTACGATATGTGTCTTTCACTTTCTGACTTACTACAAGTCACGTGATTACCTCTAGACTCATCTACGGTGCTGCAAATGGCATTGTGTCCTTTTTTCCCTTGGCTAATATTGTGTCTTAGCGAGGTCCATTTTCTGCAATGTGATTCCCTGAGGGCTGAGGATTAGCTGACCTGGGCAGCCTGACCCTGCCGGCAAGCCCTCCCCAGGTGTGCCTGGGTTGAGGTCAATATAAACCGCACCCCAGGCAGCAATAGCCCCTGCAGCTGTGCCTGACTCCATATTCTCTGCCCCGTCAGCAGTCTCGGGGCTGTGCTGGTGGGAGGGTGTGTGGGTCCACGGCTTTGTTTGTGGCCCGGTGTGAGTGGGGCTCTGCTGGACTTTCTGCAGGAGTTGCCAGGCTGCCACCTGTAAAGAAGAGGATGTGTCACCCATAACTTCCACTGGAATTTCTCTCCGGGCTGATGTGAGGAAGGAAAAAAGGGAGTGGGTGCCGGGACAGGAGGGGTACCTCAGGCAGGGAAATGGAAAGCTTCCAGAAGAGCACCCGGGGCCAGGACCATCCTGGCTGGCCTGCAGGCAGCAAGTTGGCCTGCGTGCTGTCGCTGGTGTGGCTCCACGGCCCTTCCTCTAGGCTTTCAAGCCCTTGTACATATTCAAGTGTTTTACCTGGGAAGGGTGGGAACAGTTCAGCAGCAGCTGGCCTGGGGCTCAGCTCATGTTTACTCACAGAGGCCTCGGCACGGTCCCCCAGCTTTGCAATGAGGACGCTCCTTGCGTGTGGGGGGGCGGGGCTGCTGGCTGTATGGGAGATGATTCCCCACATCTGACCAATTTCAGAATTGCTTACCGCTGGTGCAAGTGTCTTGGTAGGGTTTTCCTCTGTATAACTGTTAGGTTCAGGATTTTTTTTCTTTTTTCATTCCAATTACATTTTGTTCCTGTTTTATGTATTTATAGATATAAGCATGGAAATAATTCATTCGTATAAATACATCTGTGTGAATGGAAGAACTTTTTTCTGGTTTCTTTTTAAATTTTATTTTTAAAAATTTTGAAATTTAAATTTATTTATTTTTTTATACAGCAGGTTCTTATTAGTTATCTATTTTATGCATATATATGTATACAGGTCAATCCCAATCTCCCAACTCATCCCACCACCACCACCCCATGGCTTCCCCCACTTGGTGTCCATACGTTTGTTCTCTACCTCTGTGTCTCTATTTCTGCCCTGCAAACCAGTTCATCTGTACCATTTTTCTAGGTTCCACATATATGCATTAATATACAATATTTGTTTTTCTCTTTCTGACTTACTTCACTCTGTATGACAGTCTCTAGATCCATCGACTTCTCTACAAATGACCCAGTTTCATTCCTTTTTATGGCTGAGTAATATTCCATTTTATATATGTACCACTTCTTTATCCATTCGTCTGTCTGTGGGCATTTAGGTTGCTTCCATTACCTGGCTATTGTAAATAGTGCTGCAATGAACATTGTGGTGAATGTGTCTTTTTGATTTATGGTTGTCTCTGGGTATATGCCCAGAATTGGGTTTGCTGGATCCTATGGTAATTCTCTTTTTAGTTTTTTAAAGGAACCTCCATAGTGTTCTCCATAGTGACTGTATCAATTTACCTTCCCACCAATAGTGGAAGAGGGTTCCTTTTGTCCACACCCTCCCCAGAATTTGTTGTTTGTAGATTTTCTGATGATGCCGATTCTAAGAGGTGTGAGGTCATACCTCATTGTCATTTGGATTTGCATTTCTCTAATAATTAGTGATGTTGAGCAGCTTTTCATGTGCGTCTTGGCCATTTCTGTGACTTCTTTGAAGAAACGTCTATTTAGATCTTCTGCCCATTTTTGTATTGGGTTGTTTGTTTTATTAATATTAAGCTGCGTGAGCTGTTTATATATATTGGAGATTAAACCTTTGTCCATTGATTCGTTTGCGATCGTTTTCGCCCATTCTGAGGGTTGCCTTTTTCCATTCCCGTTTTTTTAACCCAAAAAGAAAGAAAGCAAAGGAAGCAGAACACTAATGTGCGTGAAATATGCCTCTTGAAACTGTCGTTTTGAAATATGGACGTCTTTTGAATTTTTTGGTCGATATATGACCCCAGGATTTGTTTTCAGGGCAGGTGTCATTTAGAGGCATGCAATGATTTTGAATATCCACTGACCATTAGCGCTGGGATTAAAGCTGCTGTTGTGTGAAACGGCCACGAGGTGGCAGCAGTTCTCCCTTACCAAATCTGGTTACTAGGGCAACAGAGCCTCAATGGAAGTCATGTTCTAGATTGGAATTTGGAATGGAATGTGCCAGGAGAATGCCCATCAAGTTTGTCTCACTACTTCTTGTTCGTGTTTTTAATTTAATTTTTTATTTTTTATTACAGGAAGTTTGATGTCAACGTTTGGCTTGTTGTAGGTGTGCAAGATGTGGTTCTTTTACACATATACATATGTCTGTTCTTCCTGGGATCCTGTTCCCATGTATGTTATGACAGAATGTTGAGTAGACTTCTCTTGGTATTCCATAGGTCTTTGGTGATTATATATTTCACCTGTGTTTGTATATGTCCGTTAACCCCAATATCGTAATTAATCCAATCCTCACACCTTTCCATTGGTGAACCATAAGTTTGTTTAATGAATCTGTGATTGCCCTTCTCCGTGGAAATATCTGCCCTGGTATCAATTTTTAGGTAACACCCATAAGTGATATCCTACGATATGTGTCTTTCACTTTCTGACTTACTACAAGTCACGTGATTACCTCTAGACTCATCTACGGTGCTGCAAATGGCATTGGGTCCTTTTTTCCCTTGGCTAATATTCTGTCTTAGCGAGGTCCATTTTCTGCAATGTGATTCCCTGAGGGCTGAGGATTAGCTGACCTGGGCAGCCTGACCCTGCCGGCAAGCCCTCCCCAGGTGTGCCTGGGTTGAGGTCAATATAAACAGCACTCCAGGCAGCAATAGCCCCTGCAGCTGTGCCTGACTCCATATTCTCTGCCCCGTCAGCAGTCTCGGGGCTGTGCTGGTGGGAGGGTGGGAGGGTCCACGGCTTTGTTGGTGGCCCGGTGTGAGTGGGGCTCTGCTGGACTTTCTGCAGTAGTTGCCAGGCTGCCACCTCTAAAGAAGAGGATGTGTCACCCATAACTTCCACTGGAATTTCTCTCCGGGCTGAGGTGAGGAAGGAAAAAAAGGAGTGGGGGCCGGGACAGGAGGGGTATCTCAGGTAGGGAAATGGAAAGCTTCCAGAAGAGCACCCGGGGCCAGGACCATCCTGGCTGGCCTGCAGGCAGCAAGTTGGCCTGCGTGCTGTCGCTGGTGTGGCTCCACGGCCCTTCCTCTAGGCTTTCAAGCCCTTGTACATATTCAGGTGTTTTACCTGGGAAGGTTGGGAAGAGTTCAACAGCAGCTGGCATGAGGCTCAGCTCACGTTTACTCACAGAGGCCTCGGCAAGGTCCCCCGGCTTTGCAATGAGGACACTCCTTCGTGGGTGGGGGCGGGGCTGCTGGCTGTATGGGAGATGATTCCCCACCTCTCACCAATTTCAGAATTCTTTACCGCTGGAGCAAGTGCCTTGGTAGGGTTTTCTTCTGTATAACTGTTAGGTTCAGGTTTTTTTTTCTTTTTTCGTTCCAATTACATTTTGTTCCTGTTTTATGTATTTATAGATATAAGCATGGAAATAATTCATTCATATAAATACATCTGTGTGAATTGAAGAACTTTTTTCTGGTTTCTTTTTAAATTTTATTTTTAAAAATTTTGAAATTTAAATTTATTTATTTTTTTATACAGCAGGTTCTTATTAGTTATCTATTTTATGCATATATATGTATACAGGTCAATCCCAATCTCCCAACTCATCCCACCACCACCACCCCATGGCTTCCCCCACTTGGTGTCCATACGTTTGTTCTCTACCTCTGTGTCTCTATTTCTGCCCTGCAAACCAGTTCATCTGTACCATTTTTCTAGGTTCCACATATATGCATTAATATACAATATTTGTTTTTCTCTTTCTGACTTACTTCACTCTGTATGACAGTCTCTAGATCCATCGACTTCTCTACAAATGACCCAGTTTCATTCCTTTTTATGGCTGAGTAATATTCCATTTTATATATGTACCACTTCTTTATCCATTCGTCTGTCTGTGGGCATTTAGGTTGCTTCCATTACCTGGCTATTGTAAATAGTGCTGCAATGAACATTGTGGTGAATGTGTCTTTTTGATTTATGTGTCTCTGGGTATATGCCCAGAATTGGGTTTGCTGGATCCTATGGTAATTCTCTTTTTAGTTTTTTAAAGGAACCTCCATAGTGTTCTCCATAGTGACTGTATCAATTTACCTTCCCACCAATAGTGGAAGAGGGTTCCTTTTGTCCACACCCTCCCCAGAGTTTGTTGTTTGTAGATTTTCTGATGATGCCGATTCTAATAGGTGTGAGGTCATACCTCATTGTCATTTGGATTTGCATTTCTCTAATAATTAGTGATGTTGAGCAGCTTTTCATGTGCGTCTTGGCCATTTCTGTGACTTCTTTGAAGAAACGTCTATTTAGATCTTCTGCCCATTTTTGTATTGGGTTGTTTGTTTTATTAATATTAAGCTGCGTGAGCTGTTTATATATATTGGAGATTAAACCTTTGTCCATTGATTCGTTTGTGATCGTTTTCGCCCATTCTGAGGGTTGCCTTTTTCCATTCCCGTTTTTTTAACCAAAAAAGAAAGAAAGCAAAGGAAGCAGAACACTAATGTGCGTGAAATATGCCTCTTGAAACTGTCGTTTTGAAATATGGACGTCTTTTGAATTTTTTGGTCGATATATGACCCCAGGATTTGTTTTCAGGGCAGGTGTCATTTACAGGTCTGCAATGATTTTGAATATCCACTGACCATTAGCGCTGGGATTAAAGCTGCTGTTGTGTGAAACGGCCACAAGGTGGCAGCAGTTCTCCCTTACCAAATCTGGTTACTAGGGCAACAGAGCCTCAATGGAAGTCGTGTTCTAGATTGGAATTTAGAATGGAATGTGCCAGGAGAATGCCCATCAAGTTTGTCTCACTACTTCTTCTTCGTGTTTTTAATTTAATTTTTTATTTTTTATTACAGCAAGTTTGATGTCAACGTTTGGCTTGTTGTAGGTGTGCAAGATGTGGTTCTTTTACACATATACATATGTCTGTTCTTCCTGGGATCCTGTTCCCATGTACGTTATGACAGAATGTTGAGTAGTCTTCTCTTGGTATTCCGTAGGTCTATGGTGATTATATATTTCACCTGTGTTTGTATATGTCTGTTAACCGCAAGATCGTAATGAATCCAATCCTCACACCTTTCCATTGGTGAACCATAAGTTTGTTTAATGAATCTGTGATTGCCCTTCTCCGTGGAAATATCTGCCCTGGTACCAATTTTTATGTAACACCTATAAGTGATATCCTACGATATGTGTCTTTCACTTTCTGACTTACTACAAGTCACGTGATTACCTCTAGACTCATCTACCGTGCTGCAAATGGCATTGTGTCCTTTTTTCCCTTGGCTAATATTGTGTCTTAGCGAGGTCCATTTTCTGCAATGTGATTCCCTGAGGGCTGAGGATTAGCTGACCTGGGCAGCCTGACCCTGCCGGCAAGCCCTCCCCAGGTGTGCCTGGGTTGAGGTCAATATAAACAGCACCCCAGGCAGCAATAGCCCCTGCAGCTGTGCCTGACTCCATATTCTCTGCCCCGTCAGCAGTCTCGGGGCTGTGCTGGTGGGAGGGTGTGAGGGTCCACGGCTTTGTTGGTGGCCCGGTGTGAGTGGGGCTCTGCTGGACTTTCTGCACGAGTTGCCAGGCTGCCACCTGTAAAGAAGAGGATGTGTCACCCATAACTTCCACTGGAATTTCTCTCCGGGCTGATGTGAGGAAGGAAAAAAGGGAGTGGGTGCCGGGACAGGAGGGGTATCTCAGGCAGGGAAATGGAAAGCTTCCAGAAGAGCACCCGGGGCCAGGACCATCCTGGCTGGCCTGCAGGCAGCAAGTTGGCCTGCGTGCTGTTGCTGGTGTGGCTCCACGGCCCTTCCTCTAGGCTTTCAAGCCCTTGTACATATTCAAGTGTTTTACCTGGGAAGGGTGGGAACAGTTCAGCAGCAGCTGGCCTGGGGCTCAGCTCATGTTTACTCACAGAGGCCTCGGCACGGTCCCCCAGCTTTGCAATGAGGACGCTCCTTGCGTGTGGGGGGGCGGGGCTGCTGGCTGTATGGGAGATGATTCCCCACCTCTGACCAATTTCAGAATTGCTTAACGCTGGTGCAAGTGCCTTGGTAGGGTTTTCCTCTGTATAACTGTTAGGTTCAGGATTTTTTTTCTTTTTTCATTCCAATTACATTTTGTTCCTGTTTTATGTATTTATAGATATAAGCATGGAAATAATTCATTCGTATAAATACATCTGTGTGAATGGAAGAACTTTTTTCTGGTTTCTTTTTAAATTTTATTTTTAAAAATTTTGAAATTTAAATTTATTTATTTTTTTATACAGCAGGTTATTATTAGTTATCTATTTTATGCATATGCATGTATACAGGTCAATCCCAATCTCCCAACTCATCCCACCACCACCACCCCATGGCTTCCCCCACTTGGTGTCCATAGGTTTGTTCTCTACCTCTGTGTCTCTATTTCTGCCCTGCAAACCAGTTCATCTGTACCATTTTTCTAGGTTCCACATATATGCATTAATATACAATATTTGTTTTTCTCTTTCTGACTTACTTCACTCTGTATGACAGTCTCTAGATCCATCGACTTCTCTACAAATGACCCAGTTTCATTCCTTTTTATGGCTGAGTAATATTCCATTTTATATATGTACCACTTCTTTATCCATTCGTCTGTCTGTGGGCATTTAGGTTGCTTCCATTACCTGGCTATTGTAAATAGTGCTGCAATGAACATTGTGGTGAATGTGTCTTTTTGATTTATGGTTTTCTCTGGGTATATGCCCAGAATTGGGTTTGCTGGATCCTATGGTAATTCTCTTTTTAGTTTTTTAAATGAATCTCCATAGTGTTCTCCATAGTGACTGTATCAATTTACCTGCCCACCAATAGAGGAAGAGGGCTCCTTTTGTCCACACCCTCCCCAGAATTTGTTGTTTGTAGATTTTCTGATGATGCCGATTCTAAGAGGTGTGAGGTCATACCTCATTGTCGTTTGGATTTGCATTTCTCTAATAATTAGTGATGTTGAGCAGCTTTTCATGTGCGTCTTGGCCATTTCTGTGACTTCTTTGAAGAAACGTCTATTTAGATCTTCTGCCCATTTTTGTATTGGGTTGTTTGTTTTATTAATATTAAGCTGCGTGAGCTGTTTATATATATTGGAGATTAAACCTTTGTCCATTGATTCATTTGCGATCGTTTTCGCCCATTCTGAGGGTTGCCTTTTTCCATTCCCGTTTTTTTAACCAAAAAAGAAAGAAAGCAAAGGAAGCAGAACACTAATGTGCGTGAAATATGCCTCTTGAAACTGTCGTTTTGAAATATGGACGTCTTTTGAATTTTTTGGTCGATATATGACCCCAGGATTTGTTTTCAGGGCAGGTGTCATTTACAGGTCTGCAATGATTTTGAATATCCACTGACCATTAGCTCTGGGATTAAAGCTGCTGTTGTGTGAAACGGCCACGAGGTGGCAGCAGTTCTCCCTTACCAAATCTGGTTACTAGGGCAACAGAGCCTCAATGGAAGTCCTGTTCTAGATTGGAATTTAGAATGGAATGTGCCAGGAGAATGCCCATCAAGTTTGTCTCACTACTTCTTGTTAGTGTTTTTAATTGAATTTTTTATTTTTTATTACAGTAAGTTTGATGTCAACGTTTGGCTTGTTGTAGGTGTGCAAGATGTGGTTCTTTTACACATATACATATGTCTGTTCTTCCTGGGATCCTGTTCCCATGTACGTTATGACAGAATGTTGAGTAGTCTTCTCTTGGTATTCCGTAGGTCTTTGGTGATTATATATTTCACCTGTGTTTGTATATGTCTGTTAACCCCAAGATCGTAATGAATCCAATCCTCACACCTTCGCATTGGTGAACCATAAGTTTGTTTAATGAATCTGTGATTGCCCTTCTCCGTGGAAATATCTGCCCTGGTACCAATTTTTATGTAACACCTATAAGTGATATCCTACGATATGTGTCTTTCACTTTCTGACTTACTACAAGTCACGTGATTACCTCTAGACTCATCTACGGTGCTGCAAATGGCATTGTGTCCTTTTTTCCCTTGGCTAATATTGTGTCTTAGCGAGGTCCATTTTCTGCAATGTGATTCCCTGAGGGCTGAGGATTAGCTGACCTGGGCAGCCTGACCCTGCCGGCAAGCCCTCCCCAGGTGTGCCTGGGTTGAGGTCAATATAAACCGCACCCCAGGCAGCAATAGCCCCTGCAGCTGTGCCTGACTCCATATTCTCTGCCCCGTCAGCAGTCTCGGGGCTGTGCTGGTGGGAGGGTGTGTGGGTCCACGGCTTTGTTTGTGGCCCGGTGTGAGTGGGGCTCTGCTGGACTTTCTGCAGGAGTTGCCAGGCTGCCACCTGTAAAGAAGAGGATGTGTCACCCATAACTTCCACTGGAATTTCTCTCCGGGCTGATGTGAGGAAGGAAAAAAGGGAGTGGGTGCCGGGACAGGAGGGGTACCTCAGGCAGGGAAATGGAAAGCTTCCAGAAGAGCACCCGGGGCCAGGACCATCCTGGCTGGCCTGCAGGCAGCAAGTTGGCCTGCGTGCTGTCGCTGGTGTGGCTCCACGGCCCTTCCTCTAGGCTTTCAAGCCCTTGTACATATTCAAGTGTTTTACCTGGGAAGGGTGGGAACAGTTCAGCAGCAGCTGGCCTGGGGCTCAGCTCATGTTTACTCACAGAGACCTCGGCACTGTCCCCCAGCTTTGCAATGAGGACGCTCCTTGTGTGTGGGGGAGCGGGGCTGCTGGCTGTATGGGAGATGATTCCCCACCTCTGACCAATTTCAGAATTGTTTACCGCTGGTGCAAGTGCCTTGGTAGGGTTTTCCTCTGTATAACTGTTAGGTTCAGGATTTTTTTTCTTTTTTCATTCCAATTACATTTTGTTCCTGTTTTATGTATTTATAGATATATGCATGGAAATAATTCATTCATATAAATATATCTGTGTGAATGGAAGAACTTTTTTCTGGTTTATTTTAAAAATTTTTTAAAAATTTTGAAATTAAAATTTATTTATTGTTTTATACAGCAGGTTCTTATTAGTTATCTATTTTATGCATATACATGTATACAGGTCATTCCCAATCTCCCAACTCATCCCACCACCACCACCCCATGGCTTCCCCCACTTGGTGTCCATACGTTTGTTCTCTACCTCTGTGTCTCTATTTCTGCCCTGCAAACCAGTTCATCTGTACCATTTTTCTAGGTTCCACATATATGCATTAATATACAATATTTGTTTTTCTCTTTCTGACTTACTTCACTCTGTATGACACTCTCTAGATCCACCAACTTCTCTACAAATGACCCAGTTTCATTCCTTTTTATGGCTGAGTAATATTCCATTTTATATATGTACCACTTCTTTATCCATTCGTCTGTCTGTGGGCATTTAGGTTGCTTCCATTTCCTGGCTATTGTAAATAGTGCTGCAATGAACATTGTGCTGAATGTGTCTTTTTGATTTATGGCTTTTTCTGGGTATATGCCCAAAAGTGGGATTGCTGGATCCTATGGTAATTCTCTTTTTAGTTTTTTAAAGGAACCTCCATAGTGTTCTCCATTGTGACTGTATCAATTTACCTGCCCACCAATAGTGGAAGAGGGCTCCTTTTGTCCACACCCTCCCCAGAATTTGTTGTTTGTAGATTTTCTGATGATGCCGATTCTAAGAGGTGTGAGGTCATACCTCATTGTCGTTTGGATTTGCATTTCTCTAATAATTAGTGATGTTGAGCAGCTTTTCATGTGCATCTTGGCCATCTCTGTGACTTCTTTGAAGAAACGTCTATTTAGATCTTCTGCCCATTTTTGTATTGGGTTGTTTGTTTTATTAATATTAAGCTGCGTGAGCTGTTTATATAAATTGGAGATTAAACCTTTGTCCATTGATTCGTTTGCGATCGTTTTCGCCCATTCTGAGGGTTTCCTTTTTCCATTCCCGTTTTTTTAACCAAAAAAGAAAGAAAGCAAAGGAAGCAGAACACTAACGTGCGTGAAATATGCCTCTTGAAACTGTCGTTTTGAAATATGGACGTCTTTTGAATTTTTTCGTCGATATATGACCCCAGGGTTTGTTTTCAGGGCAGGTGTCATTTAGAGGCATGCAATGATTTTGAATATCCACTGACCATTAGCGCTGGGATTAAAGCTGCTGTTGTGTGAAACGGCCACGAGGTGGCAGCAGTTCTCCCTTACCAAATCTGGTTACTAGGGCAACAGAGCCTCAATGGAAGTCGTGTTCTAGATTGGAATTTAGAATGGAATGTGCCAGGAGAATGCCCATCAAGTTTGTCACATTACTTCTTGTTCGTGTTTTTAATTTAATTTTTTATTTTTTATTACAGGAAGTTTGATGTCAACGTTTGGCTTGTTGTAGGTGTGCAAGATGTGGTTCTTTTACACATATACATATGTCTGTTCTTCCTGGGATCCTGTTCCCATGTATGTTATGACAGAATGTTGAGTAGACTTCTCTTGGTATTCCATAGGTCTTTGGTGATTATATATTTCACCTGTGTTTGTATATGTCCGTTAACCCCAATATCGTAATGAATCCAATCCTCACACCTTTCCATTGGTGAACCATAAGTTTGTTTAATGAATCTGTGATTGCCCTTCTCCGTGGAAATATCTGCCCTGGTATCAATTTTTAGGTAACACCCATAAGTGATATCCTACGATATGTGTCTTTCACTTTCTGACTTACTACAAGTCACGTGATTACCTCTAGACTCATCTACGGTGCTGCAAATGGCATTGTGTCCTTTTTTCCCTTGGCTAATATTGTGTCTTAGCGAGGTCCATTTTCTGCAATGTGATTCCCTGAGGGCTGAGGATTAGCTGACCTGAGCAGCCTGACCCTGCCGGCAAGCCCTCCCCAGGTGTGCCTGTGTTGAGGTCAATATAAACAGCACTCCAGGCAGCAATAGCCCCTGCAGCTGTGCCTGACTCCATATTCTCTGCCCCGTCAGCAGTCTCGGGGCTGTGCTGGTGGGAGGGTGGGAGGGTCCACGGCTTTGTTGGTGGCCCGGTGTGAGTGGGGCTCTGCTGGACTTTCTGCAGTAGTTGCCAGGCTGCCACTTGTAAAGAAGAGGATGTGTCACCCATAACTTCCACTGGAATTTCTCTCCGGGCTGAGGTGAGGAAGGAAAAAAAGGAGTGGGGGCCGGGACAGGAGGGGTATCTCAGGTAGGGAAATGGAAAGCTTCCAGAAGAGCGTCCGGGGACAGGATCATCCTGGCTGGCCTGCAGGCAGCAAGTTGGCCTGCGTGCTGTCGCTGGTGTGGCTCCACGGCCCTTCCTCTAGGCTTTCAAGCCCTTGTACATATTCAGGTGTTTTACCTGGGAAGTTTGGGAAGAGTTCAACAGCAGCTGGCATGAGGCTCAGCTCACGTTTACTCACAGAGGCCTCGGCAAGGTCTCCCGGCTTTGCAATGAGGACACTCCTTCGTGGGGCGGGTGGCGGGGCTGCTGGCTGTATGGGAGATGATTCCCCACCTCTGACCAATTTCAGAATTGTTTACGGCTGGAGCAAGTGCCTTGGTAGGGTTTTCCTCTGTATAACTGTTAGGTTCAGGTTTTTTTTTCTTTTTTCGTTCCAATTACATTTTGTTCCTGTTTTATGTATTTATAGATATAAGCATGGAAATAATTCATTCATATAAATACATCTGTGTGAATGGAAGAACATTTTTCTGGTTTCTTTTTAAATTTTATTTTTAAAAATTTTGAAATTTAAATTTATTTATTTTATTATACAGCAGGTTCTTATTAGTTATCTATTTTATGCATATGCATGTATACAGGTCAATCCCAATCTCCCAACTCATCCCACCACCACCACCCCATGGCTTCCCCCACTTGGTGTCCATACGTTTGTTCTCTACCTCTGTGTCTCTATTTCTGCCCTGCAAACCAGTTCATCTGTACCATTTTTCTAGGTTCCACATATATGCATTAATATACAATATTTGTTTTTCTCTTTCTGACTTACTTCACTCTGTATGACAGTCTCTAGATCCATCGACTTCTCTACAAACGACCCAGTTTCATTCCTTTTTATGGCTGAGTAATATTCCATTTTATATATGTACCACTTCTTTATCCATTCGTCTGTCTGTGGGCATTTAGGTTGCTTCCATTACCTGGCTATTGTAAATAGTGCTGCAATGAACATTGTGGTGAATGTGTCTTTTTGATTTATGGTTTTCTCTGGGTATATGCCCAGAATTGGGTTTGCTGGATCCTATGGTAATTCTCTTTTTAGTTTTTTAAAGGAACCTCCATAGTGTTCTCCATAGTGACTGTATCAATTTACCTTCCCACCAATAGTGGAAGAGGGTTCCTTTTGTCCACACCCTCCCCAGAGTTTGTTGTTTGTAGATTTTCTGATGATGCCGATTCTAATAGGTGTGAGGTCATACCTCATTGTCATTTGGATTTGCATTTCTCTAATAATTAGTGATGTTGAGCAGCTTTTCATGTGCGTCTTGGCCATTTCTGTGACTTCTTTGAAGAAACGTCTATTTAGATCTTCTGCCCATTTTTGTATTGGGTTGTTTGTTTTATTAATATTAAGCTGCGTGAGCTGTTTATATATATTGGAGATTAAACCTTTGTCCATTGATTCGTTTGCGATCGTTTTCGCCCATTCTGAGGGTTGCCTTTTTCCATTCCCGTTTTTTTAACCAAAAAAGAAAGAAAGCAAAGGAAGCAGAACACTAATGTGCGTGAAATATGCCTCTTGAAACTGTCGTTTTGAAATATGGACGTCTTTTGAATTTTTTGGTCGATATATGACCCCAGGATTTGTTTTCAGGGCAGGTGTCATTTACAGGTCTGCAATGATTTTGAATATCCACTGACCATTAGCGCTGGGATTAAAGCTGCTGTTGTGTGAAACGGCCACAAGGTGGCAGCAGTTCTCCCTTACCAAATCTGGTTACTAGGGCAACAGAGCCTCAATGGAAGTCGTGTTCTAGATTGGAATTTAGAATGGAATGTGCCAGGAGAATGCCCATCAAGTTTGTCTCCCTACTTCTTCTTCGTGTTTTTAATTTAATTTTTTATTTTTTATTACAGCAAGTTTGATGTCAACGTTTGGCTTGTTGTAGGTGTGCAAGATGTGGTTCTTTTACACATATACATATGTCTGTTCTTCCTGGGATCCTGTTCCCATGTACGTTATGACAGAATGTTGAGTAGTCTTCTCTTGGTATTCCGTAGGTCTTTGGTGATTATATATTTCACCTGTGTTTGTATATGTCTGTTAACCCCAAGATCGTAATGAATCCAATCCTCACACCTTCGCATTGGTGAACCATAAGTTTGTTTAATGAATCTGTGATTGCCCTTCTCCGTGGAAATATCTGCCCTGGTATCAATTTTTAGGTAACACCTATAAGTGATATCCTACGATATGTGTCTTTCACTTTCTGACTTACTACAAGTCACGTGATTACCTCTAGACTCATCTACGGTGCTGCAAATGGCATTGTGTCCTTTTTTCCCTTGGCTAATATTGTGTCTTAGCGAGGTCCATTTTCTGCAATGTGATTCCCTGAGGGCTGAGGATTAGCTGACCTGGGCAGCCTGACCCTGCCGGCAAGCCCTCCCCAGGTGTGCCTGGGTTGAGGTCAATATAAACAGCACCCCAGGCAGCAATAGCCCCTGCAGCTGTGCCTGACTCCATATTCTCTGCCCCGTCAGCAGTCTCGGGGCTGTGCTGGTGGGAGGGTGTGAGGGTCCACGGCTTTGTTAGTGGCCCGGTGTGAGTGGGGCTCTGCTGGACTTTCTGCACGAGTTGCCAGGCTGCCACCTGTAAAGAAGAGGATGTGTCACCCATAACTTCCACTGGAATTTCTCTCCGGGCTGATGTGAGGAAGGAAAAAAGGGAGTGGGTGCCGGGACAGGAGGGGTATCTCAGGCAGGGAAATGGAAAGCTTCCAGAAGAGCACCCGGGGCCAGGACCATCCTGGCTGGCCTGCAGGCAGCAAGTTGGCCTGCGTGCTGTTGCTGGTGTGGCTCCACGGCCCTTCCTCTAGGCTTTCAAGCCCTTGTACATATTCAAGTGTTTTACCTGGGAAGGGTGGGAACAGTTCAGCAGCAGCTGGCCTGGGGCTCAGCTCATGTTTACTCACAGAGGCCTCGGCACGGTCCCCCAGCTTTGCAATGAGGACGCTCCTTGCGTGTGGGGGGGCGGGGCTGCTGGCTGTATGGGAGATGATTCCCCACCTCTGACCAATTTCAGAATTGTTTACCGCTGGTGCAAGTGCCTTGGTAGGGTTTTCCTCTGTATAACTGTTAGGTTCAGGATTTTTTTTCTTTTTTCATTCCAATTACATTTTGTTCCTGTTTTATGTATTTATAGATATAAGCATGGAAATAATTCATTCGTATAAATACATCTGTGTGAATGGAAGAACTTTTTTCTTTTTTTTTCAATTTTATTTTTAAACATTTTGAAATTTAATTTTATTTATTTTTTTATACAGCAGGTTATTATTAGTTATCTATTTTATGCATATGCATGTATACAGGTCAATCCCAATCTCCCAACTCATCCCACCACCACCACCCCATGGCTTCCCCCACTTGGTGTCCATACGTTGGTTCTCTACCTCTGTGTCTCTATTTCTGCCCTGCAAACCAGTTCATCTGTACCATTTTTCTAGGTTCCACATATATGCATTAATATACAATATTTGTTTTTCTCTTTCTGACTTACTTCACTCTGTATGACAGTCTCTAGATCCACCGACTTCTCTACAAATGACCCAGTTTCATTCCTTTTTATGGCTGAGTAATATTCCATTTTATATATTTACCACTTCTTTATCCATTCGTCTGTCTGTGGGCATTTAGGTTGCTTCCATTACCTGGCTATTGTAAATAGTGCTGCAATGAACATTGTGGTGAATGTGTCTTTTTGATTTATGGCTTTCTCTGGGTATATGCCCAAAAGTGGGATTGCTGGATCCTATGGTTATTCTCTTTTTAGTTTTTTAAAGGAACCTCCATAGTGTTCTCCATAGTGACTGTATCAATTTACCTGCCCACCAATAGTGGAAGAGGGATCCTTTTGTCCACACCCTCCCCAGAATTTGTTGTTTGTAGATTTTCTGATGATGCCGATTCTAAGAGGTGTGAGGTCATACCTCATTGTCGTTTGGATTTGCATTTCTCTAATAATTAGTGATGTTCAGCAGCTTTTCATGTGCGTCTTGGCCATCTCTGTGACTTCTTTGAAGAAACGTCTATTTAGATCTTCTGCCCATTTTTGTATTGGGTTGTTTGTTTTATTAATATTAAGCTGCGTGAGCTGTTTATATAAATTGGAGATTAAACCTTTGTCCATTGATTCGTTTGCGATCGTTTTCGCCCATTCTGAGGGTTGCCTTTTTCCATTCCCGTTTTTTTAACCAAAAAAGAAAGAAAGCAAAGGAAGCAGAACACTAACGTGCGTGAAATATGCCTCTTGAAACTGTCGTTTTGAAATATGGACGTCTTTTGAATTTTTTGGTCGATATATGACCCCAGGATTTGTTTTCAGGGCAGGTGTCATTTAGAGGCATGCAATGATTTTGAATATCCACTGACCATTAGCGCTGGGATTAAAGCTGCTGTTGTGTGAAACGGCCACGAGGTGGCAGCAGTTCTCCCTTACCAAATCTGGTTACTAGGGCAACAGAGCCTCAATGGAAGTCGTGTTCTAGATTGGAATTTGGAATGGAATGTGCCAGGAGAATGCCCATCAAGTTTGTCTCAGTACTTCTTGTTCGTGTTTTTAATTTAATTTTTTATTTTTTATTACAGGAAGTTTGATGTCAACGTTTGGCTTGTTGTAGGTGTGCAAGATGTGGTTCTTTTACACATATACATGTGTCTGTTCTTCCTGGGATCCTGTTCCCATGTATGTTATGACAGAATGTTGAGTAGACTTCTCTTGGTATTCCATAGGTCTTTGGTGATTATATATTTCACCTGTGTTTGTATATGTCCGTTAACCCCAATATCGTAATTAATCCAATCCTCACACCTTTCCATTGGTGAACCATAAGTTTGTTTAATGAATCTGTGATTGCCCTTCTCCGTGGAAATATCTGCCCTGGTATCAATTTTTAGGTAACACCCATAAGTGATATCCTACGATATGTGTCTTTCACTTTCTGACTTACTACAAGTCACGTGATTACCTCTAGACTCATCTACGGTGCTGCAAATGGCATTGGGTCCTTTTTTCCCTTGGCTAATATTCTGTCTTAGCGAGGTCCATTTTCTGCAATGTGATTCCCTGAGGGCTGAGGATTAGCTGACCTGGGCAGCCTGACCCTGCCGGCAAGCCCTCCCCAGGTGTGCCTGGGTTGAGGTCAATATAAACAGCACTCCAGGCAGCAATAGCCCCTGCAGCTGTGCCTGACTCCATATTCTCTGCCCCGTCAGCAGTCTCGGGGCTGTGCTGGTGGGAGGGTGTGAGGGTCCACGGCTTTGTTGGTGGCCCGGTGTGAGTGGGGCTCTGCTGGACTTTCTGCAGTAGTTGCCAGGCTGCCACCTCTAAAGAAGAGGATGTGTCACCCATAACTTCCACTGGAATTTCTCTCCGGGCTGAGGTGAGGAAGGAAAAAAAGGAGTGGGGGCCGGGACAGGAGGGGTATCTCAGGTAGGGAAATGGAAAGCTTCCAGAAGAGCGCCCGGGGCCAGGACCATCCTGGCTGGCCTGCAGGCAGCAAGTTGGCCTGCGTGCTGTCGCTGGTGTGGCTCCACGGCCCTTCCTCTAGGCTTTCAAGCCCTTGTACATATTCAGGTGTTTTACCTGGGAAGGTTGGGAAGAGTTCAACAGCAGCTGGCATGAGGCTCAGCTCACGTTTACTCACAGAGGCCTCGGCAAGGTCCCCCGGCTTTGCAATGAGGACACTCCTTCGTGGGTGGGGGCGGGGCTGCTGGCTGTATGGGAGATGATTCCCCACCTCTCACCAATTTCAGAATTCTTTACCGCTGGAGCAAGTGCCTTGGTAGGGTTTTCTTCTGTATAACTGTTAGGTTCAGGTTTTTTTTTCTTTTTTCGTTCCAATTACATTTTGTTCCTGTTTTATGTATTTATAGATATAAGCATGGAAATAATTCATTCATATAAATACATCTGTGTGAATGGAAGAACTTTT
Source organism: Mesoplodon densirostris (assembly GCF_025265405.1). Classification (NCBI taxonomy): domain Eukaryota; kingdom Metazoa; phylum Chordata; class Mammalia; order Artiodactyla; family Ziphiidae; genus Mesoplodon; species Mesoplodon densirostris. The sequence goes on along the minus strand of NC_082667.1, from coordinate 79,777,672 downwards.
TTCTGGTTTCTTTTTAAATTTTATTTTTAAAAATTTTGAAATTTAAATTTATTTATTTTTTTATACAGCAGGTTCTTATTAGTTATCTATTTTATGCATATATATGTATACAGGTCAATCCCAATCTCCCAACTCATCCCACCACCACCACCCCATGGCTTCCCCCACTTGGTGTCCATACGTTTGTTCTCTACCTCTGTGTCTCTATTTCTGCCCTGCAAACCAGTTCATCTGTACCATTTTTCTAGGTTCCACATATATGCATTAATATACAATATTTGTTTTTCTCTTTCTGACTTACTTCACTCTGTATGACAGTCTCTAGATCCATCGACTTCTCTACAAATGACCCAGTTTCATTCCTTTTTATGGCTGAGTAATATTCCATTTTATATATGTACCACTTCTTTATCCATTCGTCTGTCTGTGGGCATTTAGGTTGCTTCCATTACCTGGCTATTGTAAATAGTGCTGCAATGAACATTGTGGTGAATGTGTCTTTTTGATTTATGGCTTTCTCTGGGTATATGCCCAAAAGTGGGATTGCTGGATCCTATGGTAATTCTCTTTTTAGTTTTTTAAATGAATCTCCATAGTGTTCTCCATAGTGACTGTATCAATTTACCTGCCCACCAATAGTGGAAGAGGGCTCCTTTTGTCCACACCCTCCCCAGAATTTGTTGTTTGTAGATTTTCTGATGATGCCGATTCTAAGAGGTGTGAGGTCATACCTCATTGTCGTTTGGATTTGCATTTCTCTAATAATTAGTGATGTTGAGCAGCTTTTCATGTGCGTCTTGGCCATTTCTGTGACTTCTTTGAAGAAACGTCTATTTAGATCTTCTGCCCATTTTTGTATTGGGTTGTTTGTTTTATTAATATTAAGCTGCGTGAGCTGTTTATATATATTGGAGATTAAACCTTTGTCCATTGATTCGTTTGCGATCGTTTTCGCCCATTCTGAGGGTTGCCTTTTTCCATTCCCGTTTTTTTAACCAAAAAAGAAAGAAAGCAAAGGAAGCAGAACACTAACGTGCGTGAAATATGCCTCTTGAAACTGTCGTTTTGAAATATGGACGTCTTTTGAATTTTTTGGTCGATATATGACCCCAGGATTTGTTTTCAGGGCAGGTGTCATTTAGAGGCATGCAATGATTTTGAATATCCACTGACCATTAGCGCTGGGATTAAAGCTGCTGTTGTGTGAAACGGCCACGAGGTGGCAGCAGTTCTCCCTTACCAAATCTGGTTACTAGGGCAACAGAGCCTCAATGGAAGTCGTGTTCTAGATTGGAATTTGGAATGGAATGTGCCAGGAGAATGCCCATCAAGTTTGTCTCAGTACTTCTTGTTCGTGTTTTTAATTTAATTTTTTATTTTTTAATACAGGAAGTTTGATGTCAACGTTTGGCTTGTTGTAGGTGTGCAAGATGTGGTTCTTTTACACATATACATATGTCTGTTCTTCCTGGGATCCTGTTCCCATGTATGTTATGACAGAATGTTGAGTAGACTTCTCTTGGTATTCCATAGGTCTTTGGTGATTATATATTTCACCTGTGTTTGTATATGTCCGTTAACCCCAATATCGTAATGAATCCAATCCTCACACCTTTCCATTGGTGAACCATAAGTTTGTTTAATGAATCTGTGATTGCCCTTCTCCGTGGAAATATCTGCCCTGGTATCAATTTTTAGGTAACACCCATAAGTGATATCCTACGATATGTGTCTTTCACTTTCTGACTTACTACAAGTCACGTGATTACCTCTAGACTCATCTACGGTGCTGCAAATGGCATTGTGTCCTTTTTTCCCTTGGCTAATATTCTGTCTTAGCGAGGTCCATTTTCTGCAATGTGATTCCCTGAGGGCTGAGGATTAGCTGACCTGGGCAGCCTGACCCTGCCGGCAAGCCCTCCCCAGGTGTGCCTGGGTTGAGGTCAATATAAACAGCACTCCAGGCAGCAATAGCCCCTGCAGCTGTGCCTGACTCCATATTCTCTGCCCCGTCAGCAGTCTCGGGGCTGTGCTGGTGGGAGGGTGGGAGGGTCCACGGCTTTGTTGGTGGCCCGGTGTGAGTGGGGCTCTGCTGGACTTTCTGCAGTAGTTGCCAGGCTGCCACCTCTAAAGAAGAGGATGTGTCACCCATAACTTCCACTGGAATTTCTCTCCGGGCTGAGGTGAGGAAGGAAAAAAAGGAGTGGGGGCCGGGACAGGAGGGGTATCTCAGGTAGGGAAATGGAAAGCTTCCAGAAGAGCGCCCGGGGCCAGGACCATCCTGGCTGGCCTGCAGGCAGCAAGTTGGCCTGCGTGCTGTCGCTGGTGTGGCTCCACGGCCCTTCCTCTAGGCTTTCAAGCCCTTGTACATATTCAGGTGTTTTACCTGGGAAGGTTGGGAAGAGTTCAACAGCAGCTGGCATGAGGCTCAGCTCACGTTTACTCACAGAGGCCTCGGCAAGGTCCCCCGGCTTTGCAATGAGGACACTCCTTCGTGGGTGGGGGCGGGGCTGCTGGCTGTATGGGAGATGATTCCCCACCTCTCACCAATTTCAGAATTCTTTACCGCTGGAGCAAGTGCCTTGGTAGGGTTTTCTTCTGTATAACTGTTAGGTTCAGGTTTTTTTTTCTTTTTTCGTTCCAATTACATTTTGTTCCTGTTTTATGTATTTATAGATATAAGCATGGAAATAATTCATTCATATAAATACATCTGTGTGAATGGAAGAACTTTTTTCTGGTTTCTTTTTAAATTTTATTTTTAAAAATTTTGAAATTTAAATTTATTTATTTTTTTATACAGCAGGTTCTTATTAGTTATCTATTTTATGCATATATATGTATACAGGTCAATCCCAATCTCCCAACTCATCCCACCACCACCACCCCATGGCTTCCCCCACTTGGTGTCCATACGTTTGTTCTCTACCTCTGTGTCTCTATTTCTGCCCTGCAAACCAGTTCATCTGTACCATTTTTCTAGGTTCCACATATATGCATTAATATACAATATTTGTTTTTCTCTTTCTGACTTACTTCACTCTGTATGACAGTCTCTAGATCCATCGACTTCTCTACAAATGACCCAGTTTCATTCCTTTTTATGGCTGAGTAATATTCCATTTTATATATGTACCACTTCTTTATCCATTCGTCTGTCTGTGGGCATTTAGGTTGCTTCCATTACCTGGCTATTGTAAATAGTGCTGCAATGAACATTGTGGTGAATGTGTCTTTTTGATTTATGGCTTTCTCTGGGTCTATGCCCAAAAGTGGGATTGCTGGATCCTATGGTAATTCTCTTTTTAGTTTTTTAAATGAATCTCCATAGTGTTCTCCATAGTGACTGTATCAATTTACCTGCCCACCAATAGTGGAAGAGGGCTCCTTTTGTCCACACCCTCCCCAGAATTTGTTGTTTGTAGATTTTCTGATGATGCCGATTCTAAGAGGTGTGAGGTCATACCTCATTGTCGTTTGGATTTGCATTTCTCTAATAATTAGTGATGTTGAGCAGCTTTTCATGTGCGTCTTGGCCATTTCTGTGACTTCTTTGAAGAAACGTCTATTTAGATCTTCTGCCCATTTTTGTATTGGGTTGTTTGTTTTATTAATATTAAGCTGCGTGAGCTGTTTATATATATTGGAGATTAAACCTTTGTCCATTGATTCGTTTGCGATCGTTTTCGCCCATTCTGAGGGTTGCCTTTTTCCATTCCCGTTTTTTTAACCAAAAAAGAAAGAAAGCAAAGGAAGCAGAACACTAACGTGCGTGAAATATGCCTCTTGAAACTGTCGTTTTGAAATATGGACGTCTTTTGAATTTTTTGGTTGATATATGACCCCAGGATTTGTTTTCAGGGCAGGTGTCATTTAGAGGCATGCAATGATTTTGAATATCCACTGACCATTAGCGCTGGGATTAAAGCTGCTGTTGTGTGAAACGGCCACGAGGTGGCAGCAGTTCTCCCTTACCAAATCTGGTTACTAGGGCAACAGAGCCTCAATGGAAGTCGTGTTCTAGATTGGAATTTGGAATGGAATGTGCCAGGAGAATGCCCATCAAGTTTGTCTCAGTACTTCTTGTTCGTGTTTTTAATTTAATTTTTTATTTTTTAATACAGGAAGTTTGATGTCAACGTTTGGCTTGTTGTAGGTGTGCAAGATGTGGTTCTTTTACACATATACATATGTCTGTTCTTCCTGGGATCCTGTTCCCATGTATGTTATGACAGAATGTTGAGTAGACTTCTCTTGGTATTCCATAGGTCTTTGGTGATTATATATTTCACCTGTGTTTGTATATGTCCGTTAACCCCAATATCGTAATGAATCCAATCCTCACACCTTTCCATTGGTGAACCATAAGTTTGTTTAATGAATCTGTGATTGCCCTTCTCCGTGGACATATCTGCCCTGGTATCAATTTTTAGGTAACACCCATAAGTGATATCCTACGATATGTGTCTTTCACTTTCTGACTTACTACAAGTCACGTGATTACCTCTAGACTCATCTACGGTGCTGCAAATGGCATTGTGTCCTTTTTTCCCTTGGCTAATATTCTGTCTTAGCGAGGTCCATTTTCTGCAATGTGATTCCCTGAGGGCTGAGGATTAGCTGACCTGGGCAGCCTGACCCTGCCGGCAAGCCCTCCCCAGGTGTGCCTGGGTTGAGGTCAATATAAACAGCACTCCAGGCAGCAATAGCCCCTGCAGCTGTGCCTGACTCCATATTCTCTTCCCCGTCAGCAGTCTCGGGGCTGTGCTGGTGGGAGGGTGGGAGGGTCCACGGCTTTGTTGGTGGCCCGGTGTGAGTGGGGCTCTGCTGGACTTTCTGCAGTAGTTGCCAGGCTGCCACCTCTAAAGAAGAGGATGTGTCACCCATAACTTCCACTGGAATTTCTCTCCGGGCTGAGGTGAGGAAGGAAAAAAAGGAGTGGGGGCCGGGACAGGAGGGGTATCTCAGGTAGGGAAATGGAAAGCTTCCAGAAGAGCGCCCGGGGCCAGGACCATCCTGGCTGGCCTGCAGGCAGCAAGTTGGCCTGCGTGCTGTCGCTGGTGTGGCTCCACGGCCCTTCCTCTAGGCTTTCAAGCCCTTGTACATATTCAGGTGTTTTACCTGGGAAGGTTGGGAAGAGTTCAACAGCAGCTGGCATGAGGCTCAGCTCACGTTTACTCACAGAGGCCTCGGCAAGGTCCCCCGGCTTTGCAATGAGGACACTCCTTCGTGGGTGGGGGCGGGGCTGCTGGCTGTATGGGAGATGATTCCCCACCTCTCACCAATTTCAGAATTCTTTACCGCTGGAGCAAGTGCCTTGGTAGGGTTTTCTTCTGTATAACTGTTAGGTTCAGGTTTTTTTTTTCTTTTTTCGTTCCAATTACATTTTGTTCCTGTTTTATGTATTTATAGATATAAGCATGGAAATAATTCATTCATATAAATACATCTGTGTGAATGGAAGAACTTTTTTCTGGTTTCTTTTTAAATTTTATTTTTAAAAATTATGAAATTTAAATTTATTTATTTTTTTATACAGCAGGTTCTTATTAGTTATCTATTTTATGCATATATATGTATACAGGTCAATCCCAATCTCCCAACTCATCCCACCACCACCACCCCATGGCTTCCCCCACTTGGTGTCCATACGTTTGTTCTCTACCTCTGTGTCTCTATTTCTGCCCTGCAAACCAGTTCATCTGTACCATTTTTCTAGGTTCCACATATATGCATTAATATACAATATTTGTTTTTCTCTTTCTGACTTACTTCACTCTGTATGACAGTCTCTAGATCCATCGACTTCTCTACAAATGACCCAGTTTCATTCCTTTTTATGGCTGAGTAATATTCCATTTTATATATGTACCACTTCTTTATCCATTCGTCTGTCTGTGGGCATTTAGGTTGCTTCCATTACCTGGCTATTGTAAATAGTGCTGCAATGAACATTGTGGTGAATGTGTCTTTTTGATTTATGGTTGTCTCTGGGTATATGCCCAGAATTTGGTTTGCTGGATCCTATGGTAATTCTCTTTTTAGTTTTTTAAAGGAACCTCCATAGTGTTCTCCATAGTGACTGTATCAATTTACCTTCCCACCAATAGTGGAAGAGGGTTCCTTTTGTCCACACCCTCCCCAGAGTTTGTTGTTTGTAGATTTTCTGATGATGCCGATTCTAAGAGGTGTGAGGTCATACCTCATTGTCATTTGGATTTGCATTTCTCTAATAATTAGTGATGTTGAGCAGCTTTTCATGTGCGTCTTGGCCATTTCTGTGACTTCTTTGAAGAAACGTCTATTTAGATCTTCTGCCCATTTTTGTATTGGGTTGTTTGTTTTATTAATATTAAGCTGCGTGAGCTGTTTATATATATTGGAGATTAAACCTTTGTCCATTGATTCGTTTGCGATCGTTTTCGCCCATTCTGAGGGTTGCCTTTTTCCATTCCCGTTTTTTTAACCAAAAAAGAAAGAAAGCAAAGGAAGCAGAACACTAATGTGCATGAAATATGCCTCTTGAAACTGTCGTTTTGAAATATGGACGTCTTTTGAATTTTTTGGTCGATATATGACCCCAGGATTTGTTTTCAGGGCAGGTGTCATTTAGAGGCATGCAATGATTTTGAATATCCACTGACCATTAGCGCTGGGATTAAAGCTGCTGTTGTGTGAAACGGCCACGAGGTGGCAGCAGTTCTCCCTTACCAAATCTGGTTACTAGGGCAACAGAGCCTCAATGGAAGTCGTGTTCTAGATTGGAATTTGGAATGGAATGTGCCAGGAGAATGCCCATCAAGTTTGTCTCAGTACTTCTTGTTCGTGTTTTTAATTTAATTTTTTATTTTTTATTACAGGAAGTTTGATGTCAACGTTTGGCTTGTTGTAGGTGTGCAAGATGTGGTTCTTTTACACATATACATATGTCTGTTCTTCCTGGGATCCTGTTCCCATGTATGTTATGACAGAATGTTGAGTAGACTTCTCTTGGTATTCCATAGGTCTTTGGTGATTATATATTTCACCTGTGTTTGTATATGTCCGTTAACCCCAATATCGTAATGAATCCAATCCTTACACCTTTCCATTGGTGAACCATAAGTTTGTTTAATGAATCTGTGATTGCCCTTCTCCGTGGACATATCTGCCCTGGTATCAATTTTTAGGTAACACCCATAAGTGATATCCTACGATATGTGTCTTTCACTTTCTGACTTACTACAAGTCACGTGATTACCTCTAGACTCATCTACGGTGCTGCAAATGGCATTGGGTCCTTTTTTCCCTTGGCTAATATTCTGTCTTAGCGAGGTCCATTTTCTGCAATGTGATTCCCTGAGGGCTGAGGATTAGCTGACCTGGGCAGCCTGACCCTGCCGGCAAGCCCTCCCCAGGTGTGCCTGGGTTGAGGTCAATATAAACAGCACTCCAGGCAGCAATAGCCCCTGCAGCTGTGCCTGACTCCATATTCTCTGCCCCGTCAGCAGTCTCGGGGCTGTGCTGGTGGGAGGGTGGGAGGGTCCACGGCTTTGTTGGTGGCCCGGTGTGAGTGGGGCTCTGCTGGACTTTCTGCAGTAGTTGCCAGGCTGCCACCTCTAAAGAAGAGGATGTGTCACCCATAACTTCCACTGGAATTTCTCTCCGGGCTGAGGTGAGGAAGGAAAAAAAGGAGTGGGGGCCGGGACAGGAGGGGTATCTCAGGTAGGGAAATGGAAAGCTTCCAGAAGAGCGCCCGGGGCCAGGACCATCCTGGCTGGCCTGCAGGCAGCAAGTTGGCCTGCGTGCTGTCGCTGGTGTGGCTCCACGGCCCTTCCTCTAGGCTTTCAAGCCCTTGTACATATTCAGGTGTTTTACCTGGGAAGGTTGGGAAGAGTTCAACAGCAGCTGGCATGAGGCTCAGCTCACGTTTACTCACAGAGGCCTCGGCAAGGTCCCCCGGCTTTGCAATGAGGACACTCCTTCGTGGGTGGGGGCGGGGCTGCTGGCTGTATGGGAGATGATTCCCCACCTCTCACCAATTTCAGAATTCTTTACCGCTGGAGCAAGTGCCTTGGTAGGGTTTTCTTCTGTATAACTGTTAGGTTCAGGTTTTTTTTTCTTTTTTCGTTCCAATTACATTTTGTTCCTGTTTTATGTATTTATAGATATAAGCATGGAAATAATTCATTCATATAAATACATCTGTGTGAATGGAAGAACTTTTTTCTGGTTTCTTTTTAAATTTTATTTTTAAAAATTTTGAAATTTAAATTTATTTATTTTTTTATACAGCAGGTTCTTATTAGTTATCTATTTTATGCATATATATGTATACAGGTCAATCCCAATCTCCCAACTCATCCCACCACCACCACCCCATGGCTTCCCCCACTTGGTGTCCATACGTTTGTTCTCTACCTCTGTGTCTCTATTTCTGCCCTGCAAACCAGTTCATCTGTACCATTTTTCTAGGTTCCACATATATGCATTAATATACAATATTTGTTTTTCTCTTTCTGACTTACTTCACTCTGTATGACAGTCTCTAGATCCATCGACTTCTCTACAAATGACCCAGTTTCATTCCTTTTTATGGCTGAGTAATATTCCATTTTATATATGTACCACTTCTTTATCCATTCGTCTGTCTGTGGGCATTTAGGTTGCTTCCATTACCTGGCTATTGTAAATAGTGCTGCAATGAACATTGTGGTGAATGTGTCTTTTTGATTTATGGTTGTCTCTGGGTATATGCCCAGAATTGGGTTTGCTGGATCCTATGGTAATTCTCTTTTTAGTTTTTTAAAGGAACCTCCATAGTGTTCTCCATAGTGACTGTATCAATTTACCTTCCCACCAATAGTGGAAGAGGGTTCCTTTTGTCCACACCCTCCCCAGAATTTGTTGTTTGTAGATTTTCTGATGATGCCGATTCTAATAGGTGTGAGGTCATACCTCATTGTCATTTGGATTTGCATTTCTCTAATAATTAGTGATGTTGAGCAGCTTTTCATGTGCGTCTTGGCCATTTCTGTGACTTCTTTGAAGAAACGTCTATTTAGATCTTCTGCCCATTTTTGTATTGGGTTGTTTGTTTTATTAATATTAAGCTGCGTGAGCTGTTTATATATATTGGAGATTAAACCTTTGTCCATTGATTCGTTTGCGATCGTTTTCGCCCATTCTGAGGGTTGCCTTTTTCCATTCCCGTTTTTTTAACCAAAAAAGAAAGAAAGCAAAGGAAGCAGAACACTAATGTGCGTGAAATATGCCTCTTGAAACTGTCGTTTTGAAATATGGACGTCTTTTGAATTTTTTGGTCGATATATGACCCCAGGATTTGTTTTCAGGGCAGGTGTCATTTACAGGTCTGCAATGATTTTGAATATCCACTGACCATTAGCGCTGGGATTAAAGCTGCTGTTGTGTGAAACGGCCACAAGGTGGCAGCAGTTCTCCCTTACCAAATCTGGTTACTAGGGCAACAGAGCCTCAATGGAAGTCGTGTTCTAGATTGGAATTTAGAATGGAATGTGCCAGGAGAATGCCCATCAAGTTTGTCTCACTACTTCTTCTTTGTGTTTTTAATTTAATTTTTTATTTTTTATTACAGCAAGTTTGATGTCAACGTTTGGCTTGTTGTAGGTGTGCAAGATGTGGTTCTTTTACACATATACATATGTCTGTTCTTCCTGGGATCCTGTTCCCATGTACGTTATGACAGAATGTTGAGTAGTCTTCTCTTGGTATTCCGTAGGTCTATGGTGATTATATATTTCACCTGTGTTTGTATATGTCTGTTAACCCCAAGATCGTAATGAATCCAATCCTCACACCTTCGCATTGGTGAACCATAAGTTTGTTTAATGAATCTGTGATTGCCCTTCTCCGTGGAAATATCTGCCCTGGTACCAATTTTTATGTAACACCTATAAGTGATATCCTACGATATGTGTCTTTCACTTTCTGACTTACTACAAGTCACGTGATTACCTCTAGACTCATCTACGGTGCTGCAAATGGCATTGTGTCCTTTTTTCCCTTGGCTAATATTGTGTCTTAGCGAGGTCCATTTTCTGCAATGTGATTCCCTGAGGGCTGAGGATTAGCTGACCTGGGCAGCCTGACCCTGCCGGCAAGCCCTCCCCAGGTGTGCCTGGGTTGAGGTCAATATAAACAGCACCCCAGGCAGCAATAGCCCCTGCAGCTGTGCCTGACTCCATATTCTCTGCCCCGTCAGCAGTCTCGGGGCTGTGCTGGTGGGAGGGTGGGAGGGTCCACGGCTTTGTTGGTGGCCCGGTGTGAGTGGGGCTCTGCTGGACTTTCTGCACGAGTTGCCAGGCTGCCACCTGTAAAGAAGAGGATGTGTCACCCATAACTTCCACTGGAATTTCTCTCCGGGCTGATGTGAGGAAGGAAAAAAGGGAGTGGGTGCCGGGACAGGAGGGGTATCTCAGGCAGGGAAATGGAAAGCTTCCAGAAGAGCACCCGGGGCCAGGACCATCCTGGCTGGCCTGCAGGCAGCAAGTTGGCCTGCGTGCCGTCGCTGGTGTGGCTCCACGGCCCTTCCTCTAGGCTTTCAAGCCCTTGTACATATTCAAGTGTTTTACCTGGGAAGGGTGGGAACAGTTCAGCAGCAGCTGGCCTGGGGCTCAGCTCATGTTTACTCACAGAGGCCTCGGCACGGTCCCCCAGCTTTGCAATGAGGACGCTCCTTGCGTGTGGGGGGGCGGGGCTGCTGGCTGTATGGGAGATGATTCCCCACATCTGACCAATTTCAGAATTGCTTACCGCTGGTGCAAGTGTCTTGGTAGGGTTTTCCTCTGTATAACTGTTAGGTTCAGGATTTTTTTTCTTTTTTCATTCCAATTACATTTTGTTCCTGTTTTATGTATTTATAGATATAAGCATGGAAATAATTCATTCGTATAAATACATCTGTGTGAATGGAAGAACTTTTTTCTGGTTTCTTTTTAAATTTTATTTTTAAAAATTTTGAAATTTAAATTTATTTATTTTTTTATACAGCAGGTTCTTATTAGTTATCTATTTTATGCATATATATGTATACAGGTCAATCCCAATCTCCCAACTCATCCCACCACCACCACCCCATGGCTTCCCCCACTTGGTGTCCATACGTTTGTTCTCTACCTCTGTGTCTCTATTTCTGCCCTGCAAACCAGTTCATCTGTACCATTTTTCTAGGTTCCACATATATGCATTAATATACAATATTTGTTTTTCTCTTTCTGACTTACTTCACTCTGTATGACAGTCTCTAGATCCATCGACTTCTCTACAAATGACCCAGTTTCATTCCTTTTTATGGCTGAGTAATATTCCATTTTATATATGTACCACTTCTTTATCCATTCGTCTGTCTGTGGGCATTTAGGTTGCTTCCATTACCTGGCTATTGTAAATAGTGCTGCAATGAACATTGTGGTGAATGTGTCTTTTTGATTTATGGTTGTCTCTGGGTATATGCCCAGAATTGGGTTTGCTGGATCCTATGGTAATTCTCTTTTTAGTTTTTTAAAGGAACCTCCATAGTGTTCTCCATAGTGACTGTATCAATTTACCTTCCCACCAATAGTGGAAGAGGGTTCCTTTTGTCCACACCCTCCCCAGAATTTGTTGTTTGTAGATTTTCTGATGATGCCGATTCTAAGAGGTGTGAGGTCATACCTCATTGTCATTTGGATTTGCATTTCTCTAATAATTAGTGATGTTGAGCAGCTTTTCATGTGCGTCTTGGCCATTTCTGTGACTTCTTTGAAGAAACGTCTATTTAGATCTTCTGCCCATTTTTGTATTGGGTTGTTTGTTTTATTAATATTAAGCTGCGTGAGCTGTTTATATATATTGGAGATTAAACCTTTGTCCATTGATTCGTTTGCGATCGTTTTCGCCCATTCTGAGGGTTGCCTTTTTCCATTCCCGTTTTTTTAACCCAAAAAGAAAGAAAGCAAAGGAAGCAGAACACTAATGTGCGTGAAATATGCCTCTTGAAACTGTCGTTTTGAAATATGGACGTCTTTTGAATTTTTTGGTCGATATATGACCCCAGGATTTGTTTTCAGGGCAGGTGTCATTTAGAGGCATGCAATGATTTTGAATATCCACTGACCATTAGCGCTGGGATTAAAGCTGCTGTTGTGTGAAACGGCCACGAGGTGGCAGCAGTTCTCCCTTACCAAATCTGGTTACTAGGGCAACAGAGCCTCAATGGAAGTCATGTTCTAGATTGGAATTTGGAATGGAATGTGCCAGGAGAATGCCCATCAAGTTTGTCTCACTACTTCTTGTTCGTGTTTTTAATTTAATTTTTTATTTTTTATTACAGGAAGTTTGATGTCAACGTTTGGCTTGTTGTAGGTGTGCAAGATGTGGTTCTTTTACACATATACATATGTCTGTTCTTCCTGGGATCCTGTTCCCATGTATGTTATGACAGAATGTTGAGTAGACTTCTCTTGGTATTCCATAGGTCTTTGGTGATTATATATTTCACCTGTGTTTGTATATGTCCGTTAACCCCAATATCGTAATGAATCCAATCCTCACACCTTTCCATTGGTGAACCATAAGTTTGTTTAATGAATCTGTGATTGCCCTTCTCCGTGGACATATCTGCCCTGGTATCAATTTTTAGGTAACACCCATAAGTGATATCCTACGATATGTGTCTTTCACTTTCTGACTTACTACAAGTCACGTGATTACCTCTAGACTCATCTACGGTGCTGCAAATGGCATTGGGTCCTTTTTTCCCTTGGCTAATATTCTGTCTTAGCGAGGTCCATTTTCTGCAATGTGATTCCCTGAGGGCTGAGGATTAGCTGACCTGGGCAGCCTGACCCTGCCGGCAAGCCCTCCCCAGGTGTGCCTGGGTTGAGGTCAATATAAACAGCACTCCAGGCAGCAATAGCCCCTGCAGCTGTGCCTGACTCCATATTCTCTGCCCCGTCAGCAGTCTCGGGGCTGTGCTGGTGGGAGGGTGGGAGGGTCCACGGCTTTGTTGGTGGCCCGGTGTGAGTGGGGCTCTGCTGGACTTTCTGCAGTAGTTGCCAGGCTGCCACCTCTAAAGAAGAGGATGTGTCACCCATAACTTCCACTGGAATTTCTCTCCGGGCTGAGGTGAGGAAGGAAAAAAAGGAGTGGGGGCCGGGACAGGAGGGGTATCTCAGGTAGGGAAATGGAAAGCTTCCAGAAGAGCACCCGGGGCCAGGACCATCCTGGCTGGCCTGCAGGCAGCAAGTTGGCCTGCGTGCTGTCGCTGGTGTGGCTCCACGGCCCTTCCTCTAGGCTTTCAAGCCCTTGTACATATTCAGGTGTTTTACCTGGGAAGGTTGGGAAGAGTTCAACAGCAGCTGGCATGAGGCTCAGCTCACGTTTACTCACAGAGGCCTCGGCAAGGTCCCCCGGCTTTGCAATGAGGACACTCCTTCGTGGGTGGGGGCGGGGCTGCTGGCTGTATGGGAGATGATTCCCCACCTCTCACCAATTTCAGAATTCTTTACCGCTGGAGCAAGTGCCTTGGTAGGGTTTTCTTCTGTATAACTGTTAGGTTCAGGTTTTTTTTTCTTTTTTCGTTCCAATTACATTTTGTTCCTGTTTTATGTATTTATAGATATAAGCATGGAAATAATTCATTCATATAAATACATCTGTGTGAATGGAAGAACTTTTTTCTGGTTTCTTTTTAAATTTTATTTTTAAAAATTTTGAAATTTAAATTTATTTATTTTTTTATACAGCAGGTTCTTATTAGTTATCTATTTTATGCATATATATGTATACAGGTCAATCCCAATCTCCCAACTCATCCCACCACCACCACCCCATGGCTTCCCCCACTTGGTGTCCATACGTTTGTTCTCTACCTCTGTGTCTCTATTTCTGCCCTGCAAACCAGTTCATCTGTACCATTTTTCTAGGTTCCACATATATGCATTAATATACAATATTTGTTTTTCTCTTTCTGACTTACTTCACTCTGTATGACAGTCTCTAGATCCATCGACTTCTCTACAAATGACCCAGTTTCATTCCTTTTTATGGCTGAGTAATATTCCATTTTATATATGTACCACTTCTTTATCCATTCGTCTGTCTGTGGGCATTTAGGTTGCTTCCATTACTTGGCTATTGTAAATAGTGCTGCAATGAACATTGTGGTGAATGTGTCTTTTTGATTTATGTGTCTCTGGGTATATGCCCAGAATTGGGTTTGCTGGATCCTATGGTAATTCTCTTTTTAGTTTTTTAAAGGAACCTCCATAGTGTTCTCCATAGTGACTGTATCAATTTACCTTCCCACCAATAGTGGAAGAGGGTTCCTTTTGTCCACACCCTCCCCAGAGTTTGTTGTTTGTAGATTTTCTGATGATGCCGATTCTAATAGGTGTGAGGTCATACCTCATTGTCATTTGGATTTGCATTTCTCTAATAATTAGTGATGTTGAGCAGCTTTTCATGTGCGTCTTGGCCATTTCTGTGACTTCTTTGAAGAAACGTCTATTTAGATCTTCTGCCCATTTTTGTATTGGGTTGTTTGTTTTATTAATATTAAGCTGCGTGAGCTGTTTATATATATTGGAGATTAAACCTTTGTCCATTGATTCGTTTGTGATCGTTTTCGCCCATTCTGAGGGTTGCCTTTTTCCATTCCCGTTTTTTTAACCAAAAAAGAAAGAAAGCAAAGGAAGCAGAACACTAATGTGCGTGAAATATGCCTCTTGAAACTGTCGTTTTGAAATATGGACGTCTTTTGAATTTTTTGGTCGATATATGACCCCAGGATTTGTTTTCAGGGCAGGTGTCATTTACAGGTCTGCAATGATTTTGAATATCCACTGACCATTAGCGCTGGGATTAAAGCTGCTGTTGTGTGAAACGGCCACAAGGTGGCAGCAGTTCTCCCTTACCAAATCTGGTTACTAGGGCAACAGAGCCTCAATGGAAGTCGTGTTCTAGATTGGAATTTAGAATGGAATGTGCCAGGAGAATGCCCATCAAGTTTGTCTCACTACTTCTTCTTTGTGTTTTTAATTTAATTTTTTATTTTTTATTACAGCAAGTTTGATGTCAACGTTTGGCTTGTTGTAGGTGTGCAAGATGTGGTTCTTTTACACATATACATATGTCTGTTCTTCCTGGGATCCTGTTCCCATGTACGTTATGACAGAATGTTGAGTAGTCTTCTCTTGGTATTCCGTAGGTCTATGGTGATTATATATTTCACCTGTGTTTGTATATGTCTGTTAACCCCAAGATCGTAATGAATCCAGTCCTCACACCTTTCCATTGGTGAACCATAAGTTTGTTTAATGAATCTGTGATTGCCCTTCTCCGTGGACATATCTGCCCTGGTATCAATTTTTAGGTAACACCCATAAGTGATATCCTACGATATGTGTCTTTCACTTTCTGACTTACTACAAGTCACGTGATTACCTCTAGACTCATCTACGGTGCTGCAAATGGCATTGGGTCCTTTTTTCCCTTGGCTAATATTCTGTCTTAGCGAGGTCCATTTTCTGCAATGTGATTCCCTGAGGGCTGAGGATTAGCTGACCTGGGCAGCCTGACCCTGCCGGCAAGCCCTCCCCAGGTGTGCCTGGGTTGAGGTCAATATAAACAGCACTCCAGGCAGCAATAGCCCCTGCAGCTGTGCCTGACTCCATATTCTCTGCCCCGTCAGCAGTCTCGGGGCTGTGCTGGTGGGAGGGTGGGAGGGTCCACGGCTTTGTTGGTGGCCCGGTGTGAGTGGGGCTCTGCTGGACTTTCTGCAGTAGTTGCCAGGCTGCCACCTCTAAAGAAGAGGATGTGTCACCCATAACTTCCACTGGAATTTCTCTCCGGGCTGAGGTGAGGAAGGAAAAAAAGGAGTGGGGGCCGGGACAGGAGGGGTATCTCAGGTAGGGAAATGGAAAGCTTCCAGAAGAGCGCCCGGGGCCAGGACCATCCTGGCTGGCCTGCAGGCAGCAAGTTGGCCTGCGTGCTGTCGCTGGTGTGGCTCCACGGCCCTTCCTCTAGGCTTTCAAGCCCTTGTACATATTCAGGTGTTTTACCTGGGAAGGTTGGGAAGAGTTCAACAGCAGCTGGCATGAGGCTCAGCTCACGTTTACTCACAGAGGCCTCGGCAAGGTCTCCCGGCTTTGCAATGAGGACACTCCTTCGTGGGGCGGGTGGCGGGGCTGCTGGCTGTATGGGAGATGATTCCCCACCTCTGACCAATTTCAGAATTGTTTACGGCTGGAGCAAGTGCCTTGGTAGGGTTTTCCTCTGTATAACTGTTAGGTTCAGGTTTTTTTTTCTTTTTTCGTTCCAATTACATTTTGTTCCTGTTTTATGTATTTATAGATATAAGCATGGAAATAATTCATTCATATAAATACATCTGTGTGAATGGAAGAACTTTTTTCTGGTTTCTTTTTAAATTTTATTTTTAAAAATTTTGAAATTTAAATTTATTTATTTTATTATACAGCAGGTTCTTATTAGTTATCTATTTTATGCATATGCATGTATACAGGTCAATCCCAATCTCCCAACTCATCCCACCACCACCACCCCATGGCTTCCCCCACTTGGTGTCCATACGTTTGTTCTCTACCTCTGTGTCTCTATTTCTGCCCTGCAAACCAGTTCATCTGTACCATTTTTCTAGGTTCCACATATATGCATTAATATACAATATTTGTTTTTCTCTTTCTGACTTACTTCACTCTGTATGACAGTCTCTAGATCCATCGACTTCTCTACAAACGACCCAGTTTCATTCCTTTTTATGGCTGAGTAATATTCCATTTTATATATGTACCACTTCTTTATCCATTCGTCTGTCTGTGGGCATTTAGGTTGCTTCCATTACCTGGCTATTGTAAATAGTGCTGCAATGAACATTGTGGTGAATGTGTCTTTTTGATTTATGGTTTTCTCTGGGTATATGCCCAGAATTGGGTTTGCTGGATCCTATGGTAATTCTCTTTTTAGTTTTTTAAAGGAACCTCCATAGTGTTCTCCATAGTGACTGTATCAATTTACCTTCCCACCAATAGTGGAAGAGGGTTCCTTTTGTCCACACCCTCCCCAGAGTTTGTTGTTTGTAGATTTTCTGATGATGCCGATTCTAAGAGGTGTGAGGTCATACCTCATTGTCATTTGGATTTGCATTTCTCTAATAATTAGTGATGTTGAGCAGCTTTTCATGTGCGTCTTGGCCATTTCTGTGACTTCTTTGAAGAAACGTCTATTTAGATCTTCTGCCCATTTTTGTATTGGGTTGTTTGTTTTATTAATGTTAAGCTGCGTGAGCTGTTTATATATATTGCAGATTAAACCTTTGTCCATTGATTCATTTGCGATCGTTTTCGCCCATTCTGAGGGTTGCCTTTTTCCATTCCCGTTTTTTTAACCAAAAAAGAAAGAAAGCAAAGGAAGCAGAACACTAATGTGCGTGAAATATGCCTCTTGAAACTGTCGTTTTGAAATATGGACGTCTTTTGAATTTTTTGGTCGATATATGACCCCAGGATTTGTTTTCAGGGCAGGTGTCATTTACAGGTCTGCAATGATTTTGAATATCCACTGACCATTAGCGCTGGGATTAAAGCTGCTGTTGTGTGAAACGGCCACAAGGTGGCAGCAGTTCTCCCTTACCAAATCTGGTTACTAGGGCAACAGAGCCTCAATGGAAGTCGTGTTCTAGATTGGAATTTAGAATGGAATGTGCCAGGAGAATGCCCATCAAGTTTGTCTCCCTACTTCTTCTTCGTGTTTTTAATTTAATTTTTTATTTTTTATTACAGCAAGTTTGATGTCAACGTTTGGCTTGTTGTAGGTGTGCAAGATGTGGTTCTTTTACACATATACATATGTCTGTTCTTCCTGGGATCCTGTTCCCATGTACGTTATGACAGAATGTTGAGTAGTCTTCTCTTGGTATTCCGTAGGTCTTTGGTGATTATATATTTCACCTGTGTTTGTATATGTCTGTTAACCCCAAGATCGTAATGAATCCAATCCTCACACCTTCGCATTGGTGAACCATAAGTTTGTTTAATGAATCTGTGATTGCCCTTCTCCGTGGAAATATCTGCCCTGGTATCAATTTTTAGGTAACACCTATAAGTGATATCCTACGATATGTGTCTTTCACTTTCTGACTTACTACAAGTCACGTGATTACCTCTAGACTCATCTACGGTGCTGCAAATGGCATTGTGTCCTTTTTTCCCTTGGCTAATATTGTGTCTTAGCGAGGTCCATTTTCTGCAATGTGATTCCCTGAGGGCTGAGGATTAGCTGACCTGGGCAGCCTGACCCTGCCGGCAAGCCCTCCCCAGGTGTGCCTGGGTTGAGGTCAATATAAACAGCACCCCAGGCAGCAATAGCCCCTGCAGCTGTGCCTGACTCCATATTCTCTGCCCCGTCAGCAGTCTCGGGGCTGTGCTGGTGGGAGGGTGTGAGGGTCCACGGCTTTGTTAGTGGCCCGGTGTGAGTGGGGCTCTGCTGGACTTTCTGCACGAGTTGCCAGGCTGCCACCTGTAAAGAAGAGGATGTGTCACCCATAACTTCCACTGGAATTTCTCTCCGGGCTGATGTGAGGAAGGAAAAAAGGGAGTGGGTGCCGGGACAGGAGGGGTATCTCAGGCAGGGAAATGGAAAGCTTCCAGAAGAGCACCCGGGGCCAGGACCATCCTGGCTGGCCTGCAGGCAGCAAGTTGGCCTGCGTGCTGTCGCTGGTGTGGCTCCACGGCCCTTCCTCTAGGCTTTCAAGCCCTTGTACATATTCAAGTGTTTTACCTGGGAAGGGTGGGAACAGTTCAGCAGCAGCTGGCCTGGGGCTCAGCTCATGTTTACTCACAGAGGCCTCGGCACGGTCCCCCAGCTTTGCAATGAGGACGCTCCTTGCGTGTGGGGGGGCGGGGCTGCTGGCTGTATGGGAGATGATTCCCCACCTCTGACCAATTTCAGAATTGTTTACCGCTGGTGCAAGTGCCTTGGTAGGGTTTTCCTCTGTATAACTGTTAGGTTCAGGATTTTTTTTCTTTTTTCATTCCAATTACATTTTGTTCCTGTTTTATGTATTTATAGATATAAGCATGGAAATAATTCATTCGTATAAATACATCTGTGTGAATGGAAGAACTTTTTTCTTTTTTTTTCAATTTTATTTTTAAACATTTTGAAATTTAATTTTATTTATTTTTTTATACAGCAGGTTATTATTAGTTATCTATTTTATGCATATGCATGTATACAGGTCAATCCCAATCTCCCAACTCATCCCACCACCACCACCCCATGGCTTCCCCACTTGGTGTGCATAGGTTTGTTCTCTACCTCTGTGTCTCTATTTCTGCCCTGCAAACCAGTTCATCTGTACCATTTTTCTAGGTTCCACATATATGCATTAATATACAATATTTGTTTTTCTCTTTCTGACTTACTTCACTCTGTATGACAGTCTCTAGATCCATCGACTTCTCTACAAATGACCCAGTTTCATTCCTTGTTATGGCTGAGTAATATTCCATTTTATATATGTACCACTTCTTTATCCATTCATCTGTCTGTGGGCCTTTAGGTTGCTTCCAATACCTGGCTATTGTAAATAGTGCTGCAATGAACATTGTGGTGAATGTGTCTTTTTGATTTATGGTTTTCTCTGGGTATATGCCCAAAAGTGGGATTGCTGGATCCTATGGTAATTCTCTTTTTAGTTTTTTAAATGAATCTCCATAGTGTTCTCCATAGTGACTGTATCAATTTACCTGCCCACCAATAGTGGAAGAGGGCTCCTTTTGTCCACACCCTCCCCAGAATTTGTTGTTTGTAGATTTTCTGATGATGCCGATTCTAAGAGGTGTGAGGTCATACCTCATTGTCGTTTGGATTTGCATTTCTCTAATAATTAGTGATGTTGAGCAGCTTTTCATGTGCGTCTTGGCCATTTCTGTGACTTCTTTGAAGAAACGTCTATTTAGATCTTCTGCCCATTTTTGTATTGGGTTGTTTGTTTTATTAATATTTAGCTGCGTAAGCTGTTTATATATATTGGAGATTAAACCTTTGTCCATTGATTCGTTTGCGATCGTTTTCGCCCATTCTGAGGGTTGCCTTTTTCCATTCCCGTTTTTTTAACCAAAAAAGAAAGAAAGCAAAGGAAGCAGAACACTAATGTGCGTGAAATATGCCTCTTGAAACTGTCGTTTTGAAATATGGACGTCTTTTGAATTTTTTGGTCGATATATGACCCCAGGATTTGTTTTCAGGGCAGGTGTCATTTACAGGTCTGCAATGATTTTGAATATCCACTGACCATTAGCGCTGGGATTAAAGCTGCTGTTGTGTGAAACGGCCACAAGGTGGCAGCAGTTCTCCCTTACCAAATCTGGTTACTAGGGCAACAGAGCCTCAATGGAAGTCGTGTTCTAGATTGGAATTTAGAATGGAATGTGCCAGAAGAATGCCCATCAAGTTTGTCACATTACTTCTTGTTCGTGTTTTTAATTTAATTTTTTATTTTTTATTACAGGAAGTTTGATGTCAACGTTTGGCTTGTTGTAGGTGTGCAAGATGTGGTTCTTTTACACATATACATATGTCTGTTCTTCCTGGGATCCTGTTCCCATGTATGTTATGACAGAATGTTGAGTAGACTTCTCTTGGTATTCCATAGGTCTTTGGTGATTATATATTTCACCTGTGTTTGTATATGTCCGTTAACCCCAATATCGTAATGAATCCAATCCTCACACCTTTCCATTGGTGAACCATAAGTTTGTTTAATGAATCTGTGATTGCCCTTCTCCGTGGAAATATCTGCCCTGGTATCAATTTTTAGGTAACACCCATAAGTGATATCCTACGATATGTGTCTTTCACTTTCTGACTTACTACAAGTCACGTGATTACCTCTAGACTCATCTACGGTGCTGCAAATGGCATTGTGTCCTTTTTTCCCTTGGCTAATATTCTGTCTTAGCGAGGTCCATTTTCTGCAATGTGATTCCCTGAGGGCTGAGGATTAGCTGACCTGAGCAGCCTGACCCTGCCGGCAAGCCCTCCCCAGGTGTGCCTGGGTTGAGGTCAATATAAACAGCACTCCAGGCAGCAATAGCCCCTGCAGCTGTGCCTGACTCCATATTCTCTGCCCCGTCAGCAGTCTCGGGGCTGTGCTGGTGGGAGGGTGGGAGGGTCCACGGCTTTGTTGGTGGCCCGGTGTGAGTGGGGCTCTGCTGGACTTTCTGCAGTAGTTGCCAGGCTTCCACCTGTAAAGAAGAGGATGTGTCACCCATAACTTCCACTGGAATTTCTCTCCGGGCTGAGGTGAGGAAGGAAAAAAAGGAGTGGGGGCCGGGACAGGAGGGGTATCTCAGGTAGGGAAATGGAAAGCTTCCAGAAGAGTGCCCGGGGCCAGGACCATCCTGGCTGGCCTGCAGGCAGCAAGTTGGCCTGCGTGCTGTCTCTGGTGTGGCTCCACGGCCCTTCCTCTAGGCTTTCAAGCCCTTGTACATATTCAGGTGTTTTACCTGGGATGGTTGGGAAGAGTTCAACAGCAGCTGGCATGAGGCTCAGCTCACGTTTACTCACAGAGGCCTCGGCAAGGTCCCCCGGCTTTGCAATGAGGACACTCCTTCGTGGGCGGGGGGGCGGGGCTGCTGGCTGTATGGGAGATGATTCCCCACCTCTCACCAATTTCAGAATTCTTTACCGCTGGAGCAAGTGCCTTGGTAGGGTTTTCTTCTGTATAACTGTTAGGTTCAGGTTTTTTTTTCTTTTTTCGTTCCAATTACATTTTGTTCCTGTTTTATGTATTTATAGATATAAGCATGGAAATAATTCATTCATATAAATACATCTGTGTGAATGGAAGAACTTTTTTCTGGTTTCTTTTTAAATTTTATTTTTAAAAATTTTGAAATTTAAATTTATTTATTTTTTTATACAGCAGGTTCTTATTAGTTATCTATTTTATGCATATATATGTATACAGGTCAATCCCAATCTCCCAACTCATCCCACCACCACCACCCCATGGCTTCCCCCACTTGGTGTCCATACGTTTGTTCTCTACCTCTGTGTCTCTATTTCTGCCCTGCAAACCAGTTCATCTGTACCATTTTTCTAGGTTCCACATATATGCATTAATATACAATATTTGTTTTTCTCTTTCTGACTTACTTCACTCTGTATGACAGTCTCTAGATCCATCGACTTCTCTACAAACGACCCAGTTTCATTCCTTTTTATGGCTGAGTAATATTCCATTTTATATATGTACCACTTCTTTATCCATTCGTCTGTCTGTGGGCATTTAGGTTGCTTCCATTACCTGGCTATTGTAAATAGTGCTGCAATGAACATTGTGGTGAATGTGTCTTTTTGATTTATGGTTGTCTCTGGGTATATGCCCAGAATTGGGTTTGCTGGATCCTATGGTAATTCTCTTTTTAGTTTTTTAAAGGAACCTCCATAGTGTTCTCCATAGTGACTGTATCAATTTACCTTCCCACCAATAGTGGAAGAGGGTTCCTTTTGTCCACACCCTCCCCAGAGTTTGTTGTTTGTAGATTTTCTGATGATGCCGATTCTAATAGGTGTGAGGTCATACCTCATTGTCATTTGGATTTGCATTTCTCTAATAATTAGTGATGTTGAGCAGCTTTTCATGTGCGTCTTGGCCATTTCTGTGACTTCTTTGAAGAAACGTCTATTTAGATCTTCTGCCCATTTTTGTATTGGGTTGTTTGTTTTATTAATATTAAGCTGCGTGAGCTGTTTATATATATTGGAGATTAAACCTTTGTCCATTGATTCGTTTGTGATCGTTTTCGCCCATTCTGAGGGTTGCCTTTTTCCATTCCCGTTTTTTTAACCAAAAAAGAAAGAAAGCAAAGGAAGCAGAACACTAATGTGCGTGAAATATGCCTCTTGAAACTGTCGTTTTGAAATATGGACGTCTTTTGAATTTTTTGGTCGATATATGACCCCAGGATTTGTTTTCAAGGCAGGTGTCATTTACAGGTCTGCAATGATTTTGAATATCCACTGACCATTAGCGCTGGGATTAAAGCTGCTGTTGTGTGAAACGGCCACAAGGTGGCAGCAGTTCTCCCTTACCAAATCTGGTTACTAGGGCAACAGAGCCTCAATGGAAGTCGTGTTCTAGATTGGAATTTAGAATGGAATGTGCCAGGAGAATGCCCATCAAGTTTGTCTCACTACTTCTTCTTCGTGTTTTTAATTTAATTTTTTATTTTTTATTACAGCAAGTTTGATGTCAACGTTTGGCTTGTTGTAGGTGTGCAAGATGTGGTTCTTTTACACATATACATATGTCTGTTCTTCCTGGGATCCTGTTCCCATGTACGTTATGACAGAATGTTGAGTAGTCTTCTCTTGGTATTCCGTAGGTCTATGGTGATTATATATTTCACCTGTGTTTGTATATGTCTGTTAACCCCAAGATCGTAATGAATCCAATCCTCACACCTTTCCATTGGTGAACCATAAGTTTGTTTAATGAATCTGTGATTGCCCTTCTCCGTGGACATATCTGCCCTGGTATCAATTTTTAGGTAACACCCATAAGTGATATCCTACGATATGTGTCTTTCACTTTCTGACTTACTACAAGTCACGTGATTACCTCTAGACTCATCTACGGTGCTGCAAATGGCATTGGGTCCTTTTTTCCCTTGGCTAATATTCTGTCTTAGCGAGGTCCATTTTCTGCAATGTGATTCCCTGAGGGCTGAGGATTAGCTGACCTGGGCAGCCTGACCCTGCCGGCAAGCCCTCCCCAGGTGTGCCTGGGTTGAGGTCAATATAAACAGCACTCCAGGCAGCAATAGCCCCTGCAGCTGTGCCTGACTCCATATTCTCTGCCCCGTCAGCAGTCTCGGGGCTGTGCTGGTGGGAGGGTGGGAGGGTCCACGGCTTTGTTGGTGGCCCGGTGTGAGTGGGGCTCTGCTGGACTTTCTGCAGTAGTTGCCAGGCTGCCACCTCTAAAGAAGAGGATGTGTCACCCATAACTTCCACTGGAATTTCTCTCCGGGCTGAGGTGAGGAAGGAAAAAAAGGAGTGGGGGCCGGGACAGGAGGGGTATCTCAGGTAGGGAAATGGAAAGCTTCCAGAAGAGCGTCCGGGGACAGGATCATCCTGGCTGGCCTGCAGGCAGCAAGTTGGCCTGCGTGCTGTCGCTGGTGTGGCTCCACGGCCCTTCCTCTAGGCTTTCAAGCCCTTGTACATATTCAGGTGTTTTACCTGGGAAGTTTGGGAAGAGTTCAACAGCAGCTGGCATGAGGCTCAGCTCACGTTTACTCACAGAGGCCTCGGCAAGGTCTCCCGGCTTTGCAATGAGGACACTCCTTCGTGGGGCGGGTGGCGGGGCTGCTGGCTGTATGGGAGATGATTCCCCACCTCTGACCAATTTCAGAATTGTTTACGGCTGGAGCAAGTGCCTTGGTAGGGTTTTCCTCTGTATAACTGTTAGGTTCAGGTTTTTTTTTCTTTTTTCGTTCCAATTACATTTTGTTCCTGTTTTATGTATTTATAGATATAAGCATGGAAATAATTCATTCATATAAATACATCTGTGTGAATGGAAGAACTTTTTTCTGGTTTCTTTTTAAATTTTATTTTTAAAAATTTTGAAATTTAAATTTATTTATTTTATTATACAGCAGGTTCTTATTAGTTATCTATTTTATGCATATGCATGTATACAGGTCAATCCCAATCTCCCAACTCATCCCACCACCACCACCCCATGGCTTCCCCCACTTGGTGTCCATACGTTTGTTCTCTACCTCTGTGTCTCTATTTCTGCCCTGCAAACCAGTTCATCTGTACCATTTTTCTAGGTTCCACATATATGCATTAATATACAATATTTGTTTTTCTCTTTCTGACTTACTTCACTCTGTATGACAGTCTCTAGATCCATCGACTTCTCTACAAACGACCCAGTTTCATTCCTTTTTATGGCTGAGTAATATTCCATTTTATATATGTACCACTTCTTTATCCATTCGTCTGTCTGTGGGCATTTAGGTTGCTTCCATTACCTGGCTATTGTAAATAGTGCTGCAATGAACATTGTGGTGAATGTGTCTTTTTGATTTATGGTTTTCTCTGGGTATATGCCCAGAATTGGGTTTGCTGGATCCTATGGTAATTCTCTTTTTAGTTTTTTAAAGGAACCTCCATAGTGTTCTCCATAGTGACTGTATCAATTTACCTTCCCACCAATAGTGGAAGAGGGTTCCTTTTGTCCACACCCTCCCCAGAGTTTGTTGTTTGTAGATTTTCTGATGATGCCGATTCTAATAGGTGTGAGGTCATACCTCATTGTCATTTGGATTTGCATTTCTCTAATAATTAGTGATGTTGAGCAGCTTTTCATGTGCGTCTTGGCCATTTCTGTGACTTCTTTGAAGAAACGTCTATTTAGATCTTCTGCCCATTTTTGTATTGGGTTGTTTGTTTTATTAATATTAAGCTGCGTGAGCTGTTTATATATATTGGAGATTAAACCTTTGTCCATTGATTCGTTTGCGATCGTTTTCGCCCATTCTGAGGGTTGCCTTTTTCCATTCCCGTTTTTTTAACCAAAAAAGAAAGAAAGCAAAGGAAGCAGAACACTAATGTGCGTGAAATATGCCTCTTGAAACTGTCGTTTTGAAATATGGACGTCTTTTGAATTTTTTGGTCGATATATGACCCCAGGATTTGTTTTCAGGGCAGGTGTCATTTACAGGTCTGCAATGATTTTGAATATCCACTGACCATTAGCGCTGGGATTAAAGCTGCTGTTGTGTGAAACGGCCACAAGGTGGCAGCAGTTCTCCCTTACCAAATCTGGTTACTAGGGCAACAGAGCCTCAATGGAAGTCGTGTTCTAGATTGGAATTTAGAATGGAATGTGCCAGGAGAATGCCCATCAAGTTTGTCTCCCTACTTCTTCTTCGTGTTTTTAATTTAATTTTTTATTTTTTATTACAGCAAGTTTGATGTCAACGTTTGGCTTGTTGTAGGTGTGCAAGATGTGGTTCTTTTACACATATACATATGTCTGTTCTTCCTGGGATCCTGTTCCCATGTACGTTATGACAGAATGTTGAGTAGTCTTCTCTTGGTATTCCGTAGGTCTTTGGTGATTATATATTTCACCTGTGTTTGTATATGTCTGTTAACCCCAAGATCGTAATGAATCCAATCCTCACACCTTCGCATTGGTGAACCATAAGTTTGTTTAATGAATCTGTGATTGCCCTTCTCCGTGGAAATATCTGCCCTGGTATCAATTTTTAGGTAACACCTATAAGTGATATCCTACGATATGTGTCTTTCACTTTCTGACTTACTACAAGTCACGTGATTACCTCTAGACTCATCTACGGTGCTGCAAATGGCATTGTGTCCTTTTTTCCCTTGGCTAATATTGTGTCTTAGCGAGGTCCATTTTCTGCAATGTGATTCCCTGAGGGCTGAGGATTAGCTGACCTGGGCAGCCTGACCCTGCCGGCAAGCCCTCCCCAGGTGTGCCTGGGTTGAGGTCAATATAAACAGCACCCCAGGCAGCAATAGCCCCTGCAGCTGTGCCTGACTCCATATTCTCTGCCCCGTCAGCAGTCTCGGGGCTGTGCTGGTGGGAGGGTGTGAGGGTCCACGGCTTTGTTAGTGGCCCGGTGTGAGTGGGGCTCTGCTGGACTTTCTGCACGAGTTGCCAGGCTGCCACCTGTAAAGAAGAGGATGTGTCACCCATAACTTCCACTGGAATTTCTCTCCGGGCTGATGTGAGGAAGGAAAAAAGGGAGTGGGTGCCGGGACAGGAGGGGTATCTCAGGCAGGGAAATGGAAAGCTTCCAGAAGAGCACCCGGGGCCAGGACCATCCTGGCTGGCCTGCAGGCAGCAAGTTGGCCTGCGTGCTGTCGCTGGTGTGGCTCCACGGCCCTTCCTCTAGGTTTTCAAGCCCTTGTACATATTCAAGTGTTTTACCTGGGAAGGGTGGGAACAGTTCAGCAGCAGCTGGCCTGGGGCTCAGCTCATGTTTACTCACAGAGGCCTCGGCACGGTCCCCCAGCTTTGCAATGAGGACGCTCCTTGCGTGTGGGGGGGCGGGGCTGCTGGCTGTATGGGAGATGATTCCCCACCTCTGACCAATTTCAGAATTGTTTACCGCTGGTGCAAGTGCCTTGGTAGGGTTTTCCTCTGTATAACTGTTAGGTTCAGGATTTTTTTTCTTTTTTCATTCCAATTACATTTTGTTCCTGTTTTATGTATTTATAGATATAAGCATGGAAATAATTCATTCGTATAAATACATCTGTGTGAATGGAAGAACTTTTTTCTTTTTTTTTCAATTTTATTTTTAAACATTTTGAAATTTAATTTTATTTATTTTTTTATACAGCAGGTTATTATTAGTTATCTATTTTATGCATATGCATGTATACAGGTCAATCCCAATCTCCCAACTCATCCCACCACCACCACCCCATGGCTTCCCCACTTGGTGTGCATAGGTTTGTTCTCTACCTCTGTGTCTCTATTTCTGCCCTGCAAACCAGTTCATCTGTACCATTTTTCTAGGTTCCACATATATGCATTAATATACAATATTTGTTTTTCTCTTTCTGACTTACTTCACTCTGTATGACAGTCTCTAGATCCATCGACTTCTCTACAAATGACCCAGTTTCATTCCTTTTTATGGCTGAGTAATATTCCATTTTATATATGTACCACTTCTTTATCCATTCATCTGTCTGTGGGCCTTTAGGTTGCTTCCAATACCTGGCTATTGTAAATAGTGCTGCAATGAACATTGTGGTGAATGTGTCTTTTTGATTTATGGTTTTCTCTGGGTATATGCCCAAAAGTGGGATTGCTGGATCCTATGGTAATTCTCTTTTTAGTTTTTTAAATGAATCTCCATAGTGTTCTCCATAGTGACTGTATCAATTTACCTGCCCACCAATAGTGGAAGAGGGCTCCTTTTGTCCACACCCTCCCCAGAATTTGTTGTTTGTAGATTTTCTGATGATGCCGATTCTAAGAGGTGTGAGGTCATACCTCATTGTCGTTTGGATTTGCATTTCTCTAATAATTAGTGATGTTGAGCAGCTTTTCATGTGCGTCTTGGCCATTTCTGTGACTTCTTTGAAGAAACGTCTATTTAGATCTTCTGCCCATTTTTGTATTGGGTTGTTTGTTTTATTAATATTTAGCTGCGTAAGCTGTTTATATATATTGGAGATTAAACCTTTGTCCATTGATTCGTTTGCGATCGTTTTCGCCCATTCTGAGGGTTGCCTTTTTCCATTCCCGTTTTTTTAACCAAAAAAGAAAGAAAGCAAAGGAAGCAGAACACTAATGTGCGTGAAATATGCCTCTTGAAACTGTCGTTTTGAAATATGGACGTCTTTTGAATTTTTTGGTCGATATATGACCCCAGGATTTGTTTTCAGGGCAGGTGTCATTTACAGGTCTGCAATGATTTTGAATATCCACTGACCATTAGCGCTGGGATTAAAGCTGCTGTTGTGTGAAACGGCCACAAGGTGGCAGCAGTTCTCCCTTACCAAATCTGGTTACTAGGGCAACAGAGCCTCAATGGAAGTCGTGTTCTAGATTGGAATTTAGAATGGAATGTGCCAGGAGAATGCCCATCAAGTTTGTCACATTACTTCTTGTTCGTGTTTTTAATTTAATTTTTTATTTTTTATTACAGGAAGTTTGATGTCAACGTTTGGCTTGTTGTAGGTGTGCAAGATGTGGTTCTTTTACACATATACATATGTCTGTTCTTCCTGGGATCCTGTTCCCATGTATGTTATGACAGAATGTTGAGTAGACTTCTCTTGGTATTCCATAGGTCTTTGGTGATTATATATTTCACCTGTGTTTGTATATGTCCGTTAACCCCAATATCGTAATGAATCCAATCCTCACACCTTTCCATTGGTGAACCATAAGTTTGTTTAATGAATCTGTGATTGCCCTTCTCCGTGGAAATATCTGCCCTGGTATCAATTTTTAGGTAACACCCATAAGTGATATCCTACGATATGTGTCTTTCACTTTCTGACTTACTACAAGTCACGTGATTACCTCTAGACTCATCTACGGTGCTGCAAATGGCATTGTGTCCTTTTTTCCCTTGGCTAATATTCTGTCTTAGCGAGGTCCATTTTCTGCAATGTGATTCCCTGAGGGCTGAGGATTAGCTGACCTGAGCAGCCTGACCCTGCCGGCAAGCCCTCCCCAGGTGTGCCTGGGTTGAGGTCAATATAAACAGCACTCCAGGCAGCAATAGCCCCTGCAGCTGTGCCTGACTCCATATTCTCTGCCCCGTCAGCAGTCTCGGGGCTGTGCTGGTGGGAGGGTGGGAGGGTCCACGGCTTTGTTGGTGGCCCGGTGTGAGTGGGGCTCTGCTGGACTTTCTGCAGTAGTTGCCAGGCTGCCACCTCTAAAGAAGAGGATGTGTCACCCATAACTTCCACTGGAATTTCTCTCCGGGCTGAGGTGAGGAAGGAAAAAAAGGAGTGGGGGCCGGGACAGGAGGGGTATCTCAGGTAGGGAAATGGAAAGCTTCCAGAAGAGTGCCCGGGGCCAGGACCATCCTGGCTGGCCTGCAGGCAGCAAGTTGGCCTGCGTGCTGTCTCTGGTGTGGCTCCACGGCCCTTCCTCTAGGCTTTCAAGCCCTTGTACATATTCAGGTGTTTTACCTGGGATGGTTGGGAAGAGTTCAACAGCAGCTGGCATGAGGCTCAGCTCACGTTTACTCACAGAGGCCTCGGCAAGGTCCCCCGGCTTTGCAATGAGGACACTCCTTCGTGGGCGGGGGGGCGGGGCTGCTGGCTGTATGGGAGATGATTCCCCACCTCTCACCAATTTCAGAATTCTTTACCGCTGGAGCAAGTGCCTTGGTAGGGTTTTCTTCTGTATAACTGTTAGGTTCAGGTTTTTTTTTCTTTTTTCGTTCCAATTACATTTTGTTCCTGTTTTATGTATTTATAGATATAAGCATGGAAATAATTCATTCATATAAATACATCTGTGTGAATGGAAGAACTTTTTTCTGGTTTCTTTTTAAATTTTATTTTTAAAAATTTTGAAATTTAAATTTATTTATTTTTTTATACAGCAGGTTCTTATTAGTTATCTATTTTATGCATATATATGTATACAGGTCAATCCCAATCTCCCAACTCATCCCACCACCACCACCCCATGGCTTCCCCCACTTGGTGTCCATACGTTTGTTCTCTACCTCTGTGTCTCTATTTCTGCCCTGCAAACCAGTTCATCTGTACCATTTTTCTAGGTTCCACATATATGCATTAATATACAATATTTGTTTTTCTCTTTCTGACTTACTTCACTCTGTATGACAGTCTCTAGATCCATCGACTTCTCTACAAACGACCCAGTTTCATTCCTTTTTATGGCTGAGTAATATTCCATTTTATATATGTACCACTTCTTTATCCATTCGTCTGTCTGTGGGCATTTAGGTTGCTTCCATTACCTGGCTATTGTAAATAGTGCTGCAATGAACATTGTGGTGAATGTGTCTTTTTGATTTATGGTTGTCTCTGGGTATATGCCCAGAATTGGGTTTGCTGGATCCTATGGTAATTCTCTTTTTAGTTTTTTAAAGGAACCTCCATAGTGTTCTCCATAGTGACTGTATCAATTTACCTTCCCACCAACAGTGGAAGAGGGTTCCTTTTGTCCACACCCTCCCCAGAATTTGTTGTTTGTAGATTTTCTGATGATGCCGATTCTAATAGGTGTGAGGTCATACCTCATTGTCATTTGGATTTGCATTTCTCTAATAATTAGTGATGTTGAGCAGCTTTTCATGTGCGTCTTGGCCATTTCTGTGACTTCTTTGAAGAAACGTCTATTTAGATCTTCTGCCCATTTTTGTATTGGGTTGTTTGTTTTATTAATATTAAGCTGCGTGAGCTGTTTATATATATTGGAGATTAAACCTTTGTCCATTGATTCGTTTGCGATCGTTTTCGCCCATTCTGAGGGTTGCCTGTTTCCATTCCCGTTTTTTTAACCAAAAAAGAAAGAAAGCAAAGGAAGCAGAACACTAATGTGCGTGAAATATGCCTCTTGAAACTGTCGTTTTGAAATATGGACGTCTTTTGAATTTTTTGGTCGATATATGACCCCAGGATTTGTTTTCAGGGCATGTGTCATTTACAGGTCTGCAATGATTTTGAATATCCACTGACCATTAGCGCTGGGATTAAAGCTGCTGTTGTGTGAAACGGCCACAAGGTGGCAGCAGTTCTCCCTTACCAAATCTGGTTACTAGGGCAACAGAGCCTCAATGGAAGTCGTGTTCTAGATTGGAATTTAGAATGGAATGTGCCAGGAGAATGCCCATCAAGTTTGTCTCACTACTTCTTCTTCGTGTTTTTAATTTAATTTTTTATTTTTTATTACAGCAAGTTTGATGTCAACGTTTGGCTTGTTGTAGGTGTGCAAGATGTGGTTCTTTTACACATATACATATGTCTGTTCTTCCTGGGATCCTGTTCCCATGTACGTTATGACAGAATGTTGAGTAGTCTTCTCTTGGTATTCCGTAGGTCTTTGGTGATTATATATTTCACCTGTGTTTGTATATGTCTGTTAACCCCAAGATCGTAATGAATCCAATCCTCACACCTTCGCATTGGTGAACCATAAGTTTGTTTAATGAATCTGTGATTGCCCTTCTCCGTGGAAATATCTGCCCTGGTACCAATTTTTATGTAACACCTATAAGTGATATCCTACGATATGTGTCTTTCACTTTCTGACTTACTACAAGTCACGTGATTACCTCTAGACTCATCTACGGTGCTGCAAATGGCATTGTGTCCTTTTTTCCCTTGGCTAATATTGTGTCTTAGCGAGGTCCATTTTCTGCAATGTGATTCCCTGAGGGCTGAGGATTAGCTGACCTGGGCAGCCTGACCCTGCCGGCAAGCCCTCCCCAGGTGTGCCTGGGTTGAGGTCAATATAAACAGCACCCCAGGCAGCAATAGCCCCTGCAGCTGTGCCTGACTCCATATTCTCTGCCCCGTCAGCAGTCTCGGGGCTGTGCTGGTGGGAGGGTGTGAGGGTCCACGGCTTTGTTGGTGGCCCGGTGTGAGTGGGGCTCTGCTGGACTTTCTGCACGAGTTGCCAGGCTGCCACCTGTAAAGAAGAGGATGTGTCACCCATAACTTCCACTGGAATTTCTCTCCGGGCTGATGTGAGGAAGGAAAAAAGGGAGTGGGTGCCGGGACAGGAGGGGTACCTCAGGCAGGGAAATGGAA
Organism: Mesoplodon densirostris; assembly: GCF_025265405.1. NCBI lineage: Eukaryota > Metazoa > Chordata > Mammalia > Artiodactyla > Ziphiidae > Mesoplodon > Mesoplodon densirostris. The sequence continues at coordinate 79,745,338 of NC_082667.1, read as the reverse complement.
AGCTTCCAGAAGAGCACCCGGGGCCAGGACCATCCTGGCTGGCCTGCAGGCAGCAAGTTGGCCTGCGTGCTGTCGCTGGTGTGGCTCCACGGCCCTTCCTCTAGGCTTTCAAGCCCTTGTACATATTCAAGTGTTTTACCTGGGAAGGGTGGGAACAGTTCAGCAGCAGCTGGCCTGGGGCTCAGCTCATGTTTACTCACAGAGGCCTCGGCACGGTCCCCCAGCTTTGCAATGAGGACGCTCCTTGCGTGTGGGGGGGCGGGGCTGCTGGCTGTATGGGAGATGATTCCCCACCTCTGACCAATTTCAGAATTGTTTACCGCTGGTGCAAGTGCCTTGGTAGGGTTTTCCTCTGTATAACTGTTAGGTTCAGGATTTTTTTTCTTTTTTCATTCCAATTACATTTTGTTCCTGTTTTATGTATTTATAGATATAAGCATGGAAATAATTCATTCGTATAAATACATCTGTGTGAATGGAAGAACTTTTTTCTGTTTTTTTTCAATTTTATTTTTAAACATTTTGAAATTTAATTTTATTTATTTTTTTATACAGCAGGTTATTATTAGTTATCTATTTTATGCATATGCCTGTATACAGGTCAATCCCAATCTCCCAACTCATCCCACCACCACCACCCCATGGCTTCCCCCACTTGGTGTCCATACGTTTGTTCTCTACCTCTGTGTCTCTGTTTCTGCCCTGCAAACCAGTTCATCTGTACCATTTTTCTAGGTTCCACATATATGCATTAATATACAATATTTGTTTTTCTCTTTCTGACTTACTTCACTCTGTATGACAGTCTCTAGATCCATCGACTTCTCTACAAATGACCCAGTTTCATTCCTTTTTATGGCTGAGTAATATTCCATTTTATATATGTACCACTTCTTTATCCATTCGTCTGTCTGTGGGCATTTAGGTTGCTTCCATTTCCTGGCTATTGTAAATAGTGCTGCAATGAACATTGTGCTGAATGTGTCTTTTTGATTTATGGTTTTCTCTGGGTATATGCCCAAAAGTGGGATTGCTGGATCCTATGGTAATTCTCTTTTTAGTTTTTTAAATGAATCTCCATAGTGTTCTCCATAGTGACTGTATCAATTTACCTGCCCACCAATAGTGGAAGAGGGCTCCTTTTGTCCACACCCTCCACAGAATTTGTTGTTTGTAGATTTTCTGATGATGCCGATTCTAAGAGGTGTGAGGTCATACCTCATTGTCGTTTGGATTTGCATTTCTCTAATAATTAGTGATGTTGAGCAGCTTTTCATGTGCGTCTTGGCCATTTCTGTGACTTCTTTGAAGAAACGTCTATTTAGATCTTCTGCCCATTTTTGTATTGGGTTGTTTGTTTTATTAATATTAAGCTGCGTGAGCTGTTTATATATATTGGAGATTAAACCTTTGTCCATTGATTCGTTTGCGATCGTTTTCGCCCATTCTGAGGGTTGCCTTTTTCCATTCCCATTTTTTTAACCAAAAAAGAAAGAAAGCAAAGGAAGCAGAACACTAATGTGCGTGAAATATGCCTCTTGAAACTGTGGTTTTGAAATATGGACGTCTTTTGAATTTTTTCGTCGATATATGACCCTCGGATTTGTTTTCAGGGCAGGTGTCATTTAGAGGCATGCAATGATTTTGAATATCCACTGACCATTAGCGCTGGGATTAAAGCTGCTGTTGTGTGAAACGGCCACAAGGTGGCAGCAGTTCTCCCTTACCAAATCTGGTTACTAGGGCAACAGAGCCTCAATGGAAGTCGTGTTCTAGATTGGAATTTAGAATGGAATGTGCCAGGAGAATGCTCCTCAAGTTTGTCTCACTACTTCTTGTTCGTGTTTTTAATTTAATTTTTTATTTTTTTATTACAGCAAGTTTGATGACAACGTTTGGCTTGTTGTAGGTGTGCAAGATGTGGTTCTTTTACACATATACATATGTCTGTTCTTCCTGGGATCCTTTTCCCATGTACGTTATGACAGAATGTTGAGTCGTCTTCTCTTGGTATTCCGTAGGTCTTTGGTGATTATATATTTCACCTGTGTTTGTATATGTCTGTTAACCCCAATATCGTAATGAATCCAATCCTCACACCTTTCCATTGGTGAACCATAAGTTTGTTTAATGAATCTGTGATTGCCCTTCTCCGTGGAAATATCTGCCCTGGTATCAATTTTTAGGTAACACCTATAAGTGATATCCTACGATATTGTCTTTCACTTTCTGACTTACTACAAGTCACGTGATTACCTCTAGACTCATCTACGGTGCTGCAAATGGCATTGTGTCTTTTTTCCCTTGGCTAATATTGTATCTTAGCGAGGTCCATTTTCTGCAATGTGATTCCCTGAGGGCTGAGGATTAGCTGACCTGGGCAGCCTGACCCTGCCGGCAAGCCCTCCCCAGGTGTGCCTGGGTTGAGGTCAATATAAACAGCACCCCAGGCAGCAATAGCCCCTGCAGCTGTGCCTGACTCCATATTCTCTGCCCCGTCAGCAGTCTCGGGGCTGTGCTGGTGGGAGGGTGTGAGGGTCCACGGCTTTGTTGGTGGCCCGGTGTGAGTGGGGCTCTGCTGGACTTTCTGCACGAGTTGCCAGGCTGCCACCTGTAAAGAAGAGGATGTGTCACCCATAACTTCCACTGGAATTTCTCTCCGGGCTGATGTGAGGAAGGAAAAAAGGGAGTGGGTGCCGGGACAGGAGGGGTACCTCAGGCAGGGAAATGGAAAGCTTCCAGAAGAGCACCCGGGGCCAGGACCATCCTGGCTGGCCTGCAGGCAGCAAGTTGGCCTGCGTGCCGTCGCTGGTGTGGCTCCACGGCCCTTCCTCTAGGCTTTCAAGCCCTTGTACATATTCAAGTGTTTTACCTGGGAAGGGTGGGAACAGTTCAGCAGCAGCTGGCCTGGGGCTCAGCTCATGTTTACTCACAGAGGCCTCGGCACGGTCCCCCAGCTTTGCAATGAGGACGCTACTTGCGTGTGGGGGGGCGGGGCTGCTGGCTGTATGGGAGATGATTCCCCACCTCTGACCAATTTCAGAATTGTTTACCGCTCTTGCAAGTGCCTTGGTAGGGTTTTCCTCTGTATAACTGTTAGGTTCAGGATTTTTTTTCTTTTTTCATTCCAATTACATTTTGTTCCTGTTTTATGTATTTATAGATATAAACATGGAAATAATTCATTCGTATAAATACATCTGTGTGAATGGAAGAACTTTTTTCTGTTTTTTTTCAATTTTATTTTTAAACATTTTGAAATTTAATTTTATTTATTTTTTTATACAGCAGGTTATTATTAGTTATCTATTTTATGCATATGCCTGTATACAGGTCAATCCCAATCTCCCAACTCATCCCACCACCACCACCCCATGGCTTCCCCCACTTGGTGTCCATACGTTTGTTCTCTACCTCTGTGTCTCTATTTCTGCCCTGCAAACCAGTTCATCTGTACCATTTTTCTAGGTTCCACATATATGCATTAATATACAATATTTGTTTTTCTCTTTCTGACTTACTTCACTCTGTATGACACTCTCTAGATCCACGGACTTCTCTACAAATGACCCAGTTTCATTCCTTTTTATTGCTGAGTAATATTCCATTTTATATATTTACGACTTCTTTATCCATTCGTCTGTCTGTGGGCATTTAGGTTGCTTCCATTACCTGGCTATTGTAAATAGTGCTGCAATGAACATTGTGGTGAATGTGTCTTTTTGATTTATGGCTTTCTCTGGGTATATGCCCAAAAGTGGGATTGCTGGATCCTATGGTAATTCTCTTTTTAGTTTTTTAAAGGAACCTCCATAGTGTTCTCCATAGTGACTGTATCAATTTACCTGCCCACCAATAGTGGAAGAGGGATCCTTTTGTCCACACCCTCCCCAGAATTTGTTGTTTGTAGATTTTCTGATGATGCCGATTCTAAGAGGTGTGAGGTCATACCTCATTGTCGTTTGGATTTGCATTTCTCTAATAATTAGTGATGTTCAGCAGCTTTTCATGTGCGTCTTGGCCATCTCTGTGACTTCTTTGAAGAAACGTCTATTTAGATCTTCTGCCCATTTTTGTATTGGGTTGTTTGTTTCATTAATATTAAGCTGCGTGAGCTGTTTATATAAATTGGAGATTAAACCTTTGTCCATTGATTCGTTTGCGATCGTTTTCGCCCATTCTGAGGGTTTCCTTTTTCCATTCCCGTTTTTTTAACCAAAAAAGAAAGAAAGCAAAGGAAGCAGAACACTAACGTGCGTGAAATATGCCTCTTGAAACTGTCGTTTTGAAATATGGACGTCTTTTGAATTTTTTGGTCGATATATGACCCCAGGGTTTGTTTTCAGGGCAGGTGTCATTTAGAGGCATGCAATGATTTTGAATATCCACTGACCATTAGCGCTGGGATTAAAGCTGCTGTTGTGTGAAACGGCCACGAGGTGGCAGCAGTTCTCCCTTACCAAATCTGGTTACTAGGGCAACAGAGCCTCAATGGAAGTCGTGTTCTAGATTGGAATTTAGAATGGAATGTGCCAGGAGAATGCCCATCAAGTTTGTCACATTACTTCTTGTTCGTGTTTTTAATTTAATTTTTTATTTTTTATTACAGGAAGTTTGATGTCAACGTTTGGCTTGTTGTAGGTGTGCAAGATGTGGTTCTTTTACACATATACATATGTCTGTTCTTCCTGGGATCCTGTTCCCATGTATGTTATGACAGAATGTTGAGTAGACTTCTCTTGGTATTCCATAGGTCTTTGGTGATTATATATTTCACCTGTGTTTGTATATGTCCGTTAACCCCAATATCGTAATGAATCCAATCCTCACACCTTTCCATTGGTGAACCATAAGTTTGTTTAATGAATCTGTGATTGCCCTTCTCCGTGGAAATATCTGCCCTGGTATCAATTTTTAGGTAACACCCATAAGTGATATCCTACGATATGTGTCTTTCACTTTCTGACTTACTACAAGTCACGTGATTACCTCTAGACTCATCTACGGTGCTGCAAATGGCATTGTGTCCTTTTTTCCCTTGGCTAATATTCTGTCTTAGCGAGGTCCATTTTCTGCAATGTGATTCCCTGAGGGCTGAGGATTAGCTGACCTGAGCAGCCTGACCCTGCCGGCAAGCCCTCCCCAGGTGTGCCTGTGTTGAGGTCAATATAAACAGCACTCCAGGCAGCAATAGCCCCTGCAGCTGTGCCTGACTCCATATTCTCTGCCCCGTCAGCAGTCTCGGGGCTGTGCTGGTGGGAGGGTGGGAGGGTCCACGGCTTTGTTGGTGGCCCGGTGTGAGTGGGGCTCTGCTGGACTTTCTGCAGTAGTTGCCAGGCTGCCACTTGTAAAGAAGAGGATGTGTCACCCATAACTTCCACTGGAATTTCTCTCCGGGCTGAGGTGAGGAAGGAAAAAAAGGAGTGGGGGCCGGGACAGGAGGGGTATCTCAGGTAGGGAAATGGAAAGCTTCCAGAAGAGCGTCCGGGGACAGGATCATCCTGGCTGGCCTGCAGGCAGCAAGTTGGCCTGCGTGCTGTCGCTGGTGTGGCTCCACGGCCCTTCCTCTAGGCTTTCAAGCCCTTGTACATATTCAGGTGTTTTACCTGGGAAGTTTGGGAAGAGTTCAACAGCAGCTGGCATGAGGCTCAGCTCACGTTTACTCACAGAGGCCTCGGCAAGGTCTCCCGGCTTTGCAATGAGGACACTCCTTCGTGGGGCGGGTGGCGGGGCTGCTGGCTGTATGGGAGATGATTCCCCACCTCTGACCAATTTCAGAATTGTTTACGGCTGGAGCAAGTGCCTTGGTAGGGTTTTCCTCTGTATAACTGTTAGGTTCAGGTTTTTTTTTCTTTTTTCGTTCCAATTACATTTTGTTCCTGTTTTATGTATTTATAGATATAAGCATGGAAATAATTCATTCATATAAATACATCTGTGTGAATGGAAGAACTTTTTTCTGGTTTCTTTTTAAATTTTATTTTTAAAAATTTTGAAATTTAAATTTATTTATTTTATTATACAGCAGGTTCTTATTAGTTATCTATTTTATGCATATGCATGTATACAGGTCAATCCCAATCTCCCAACTCATCCCACCACCACCACCCCATGGCTTCCCCCACTTGGTGTCCATACGTTTGTTCTCTACCTCTGTGTCTCTATTTCTGCCCTGCAAACCAGTTCATCTGTACCATTTTTCTAGGTTCCACATATATGCATTAATATACAATATTTGTTTTTCTCTTTCTGACTTACTTCACTCTGTATGACAGTCTCTAGATCCATCGACTTCTCTACAAACGACCCAGTTTCATTCCTTTTTATGGCTGAGTAATATTCCATTTTATATATGTACCACTTCTTTATCCATTCGTCTGTCTGTGGGCATTTAGGTTGCTTCCATTACCTGGCTATTGTAAATAGTGCTGCAATGAACATTGTGGTGAATGTGTCTTTTTGATTTATGGTTTTCTCTGGGTATATGCCCAGAATTGGGTTTGCTGGATCCTATGGTAATTCTCTTTTTAGTTTTTTAAAGGAACCTCCATAGTGTTCTCCATAGTGACTGTATCAATTTACCTTCCCACCAATAGTGGAAGAGGGTTCCTTTTGTCCACACCCTCCCCAGAGTTTGTTGTTTGTAGATTTTCTGATGATGCCGATTCTAATAGGTGTGAGGTCATACCTCATTGTCATTTGGATTTGCATTTCTCTAATAATTAGTGATGTTGAGCAGCTTTTCATGTGCGTCTTGGCCATTTCTGTGACTTCTTTGAAGAAACGTCTATTTAGATCTTCTGCCCATTTTTGTATTGGGTTGTTTGTTTTATTAATATTAAGCTGCGTGAGCTGTTTATATATATTGGAGATTAAACCTTTGTCCATTGATTCGTTTGCGATCGTTTTCGCCCATTCTGAGGGTTGCCTTTTTCCATTCCCGTTTTTTTAACCAAAAAAGAAAGAAAGCAAAGGAAGCAGAACACTAATGTGCGTGAAATATGCCTCTTGAAACTGTCGTTTTGAAATATGGACGTCTTTTGAATTTTTTGGTCGATATATGACCCCAGGATTTGTTTTCAGGGCAGGTGTCATTTACAGGTCTGCAATGATTTTGAATATCCACTGACCATTAGCGCTGGGATTAAAGCTGCTGTTGTGTGAAACGGCCACAAGGTGGCAGCAGTTCTCCCTTACCAAATCTGGTTACTAGGGCAACAGAGCCTCAATGGAAGTCGTGTTCTAGATTGGAATTTAGAATGGAATGTGCCAGGAGAATGCCCATCAAGTTTGTCTCACTACTTCTTCTTCGTGTTTTTAATTTAATTTTTTATTTTTTATTACAGCAAGTTTGATGTCAACGTTTGGCTTGTTGTAGGTGTGCAAGATGTGGTTCTTTTACACATATACATATGTCTGTTCTTCCTGGGATCCTGTTCCCATGTACGTTATGACAGAATGTTGAGTAGTCTTCTCTTGGTATTCCGTAGGTCTTTGGTGATTATATATTTCACCTGTGTTTGTATATGTCTGTTAACCCCAAGATCGTAATGAATCCAATCCTCACACCTTCGCATTGGTGAACCATAAGTTTGTTTAATGAATCTGTGATTGCCCTTCTCCGTGGAAATATCTGCCCTGGTATCAATTTTTAGGTAACACCTATAAGTGATATCCTACGATATGTGTCTTTCACTTTCTGACTTACTACAAGTCACGTGATTACCTCTAGACTCATCTACGGTGCTGCAAATGGCATTGTGTCCTTTTTTCCCTTGGCTAATATTGTGTCTTAGCGAGGTCCATTTTCTGCAATGTGATTCCCTGAGGGCTGAGGATTAGCTGACCTGGGCAGCCTGACCCTGCCGGCAAGCCCTCCCCAGGTGTGCCTGGGTTGAGGTCAATATAAACAGCACCCCAGGCAGCAATAGCCCCTGCAGCTGTGCCTGACTCCATATTCTCTGCCCCGTCAGCAGTCTCGGGGCTGTGCTGGTGGGAGGGTGTGAGGGTCCACGGCTTTGTTAGTGGCCCGGTGTGAGTGGGGCTCTGCTGGACTTTCTGCACGAGTTGCCAGGCTGCCACCTGTAAAGAAGAGGATGTGTCACCCATAACTTCCACTGGAATTTCTCTCCGGGCTGATGTGAGGAAGGAAAAAAGGGAGTGGGTGCCGGGACAGGAGGGGTATCTCAGGCAGGGAAATGGAAAGCTTCCAGAAGAGCACCCGGGGCCAGGACCATCCTGGCTGGCCTGCAGGCAGCAAGTTGGCCTGCGTGCTGTTGCTGGTGTGGCTCCACGGCCCTTCCTCTAGGCTTTCAAGCCCTTGTACATATTCAAGTGTTTTACCTGGGAAGGGTGGGAACAGTTCAGCAGCAGCTGGCCTGGGGCTCAGCTCATGTTTACTCACAGAGGCCTCGGCACGGTCCCCCAGCTTTGCAATGAGGACGCTCCTTGCGTGTGGGGGGGCGGGGCTGCTGGCTGTATGGGAGATGATTCCCCACCTCTGACCAATTTCAGAATTGTTTACCGCTGGTGCAAGTGCCTTGGTAGGGTTTTCCTCTGTATAACTGTTAGGTTCAGGATTTTTTTTCTTTTTTCATTCCAATTACATTTTGTTCCTGTTTTATGTATTTATAGATATAAGCATGGAAATAATTCATTCGTATAAATACATCTGTGTGAATGGAAGAACTTTTTTCTTTTTTTTTCAATTTTATTTTTAAACATTTTGAAATTTAATTTTATTTATTTTTTTATACAGCAGGTTATTATTAGTTATCTATTTTATGCATATGCATGTATACAGGTCAATCCCAATATCCCAACTCATCCCACCACCACCACCCCATGGCTTCCCCACTTGGTGTGCATAGGTTTGTTCTCTACCTCTGTGTCTCTATTTCTGCCCTGCAAACCAGTTCATCTGTACCATTTTTCTAGGTTCCACATATATGCATTAATATACAATATTTGTTTTTCTCTTTCTGACTTACTTCACTCTGTATGACAGTCTCTAGATCCATCGACTTCTCTACAAATGACCCAGTTTCATTCCTTTTTATGGCTGAGTAATATTCCATTTTATATATGTACCACTTCTTTATCCATTCGTCTGTCTGTGGGCATTTAGGTTGCTTCCATTACCTGGCTATTGTAAATAGTGCTGCAATGAACATTGTGGTGAATGTGTCTTTTTGATTTATGGTTGTCTCTGGGTATATGCCCAGAATTGGGTTTGCTGGATCCTATGGTAATTCTCTTTTTAGTTTTTTAAAGGAACCTCCATAGTGTTCTCCATAGTGACTGTATCAATTTACCTTCCCACCAACAGTGGAAGAGGGTTCCTTTTGTCCACACCCTCCCCAGAATTTGTTGTTTGTAGATTTTCTGATGATGCCGATTCTAATAGGTGTGAGGTCATACCTCATTGTCATTTGGATTTGCATTTCTCTAATAATTAGTGATGTTGAGCAGCTTTTCATGTGCGTCTTGGCCATTTCTGTGACTTCTTTGAAGAAACGTCTATTTAGATCTTCTGCCCATTTTTGTATTGGGTTGTTTGTTTTATTAATATTAAGCTGCGTGAGCTGTTTATATATATTGGAGATTAAACCTTTGTCCATTGATTCGTTTGCGATCGTTTTCGCCCATTCTGAGGGTTGCCTGTTTCCATTCCCGTTTTTTTAACCAAAAAAGAAAGAAAGCAAAGGAAGCAGAACACTAATGTGCGTGAAATATGCCTCTTGAAACTGTCGTTTTGAAATATGGACGTCTTTTGAATTTTTTGGTCGATATATGACCCCAGGATTTGTTTTCAGGGCAGGTGTCATTTACAGGTCTGCAATGATTTTGAATATCCACTGACCATTAGCGCTGGGATTAAAGCTGCTGTTGTGTGAAACGGCCACAAGGTGGCAGCAGTTCTCCCTTACCAAATCTGGTTACTAGGGCAACAGAGCCTCAATGGAAGTCGTGTTCTAGATTGGAATTTAGAATGGAATGTGCCAGGAGAATGCCCATCAAGTTTGTCTCACTACTTCTTCTTCGTGTTTTTAATTTAATTTTTTATTTTTTATTACAGCAAGTTTGATGTCAACGTTTGGCTTGTTGTAGGTGTGCAAGATGTGGTTCTTTTACACATATACATATGTCTGTTCTTCCTGGGATCCTGTTCCCATGTACGTTATAACAGAATGTTGAGTAGTCTTCTCTTGGTATTCCGTAGGTCTTTGGTGATTATATATTTCACCTGTGTTTGTATATGTCTGTTAACCCCAAGATCGTAATGAATCCAATCCTCACACCTTCGCATTGGTGAACCATAAGTTTGTTTAATGAATCTGTGATTGCCCTTCTCCGTGGAAATATCTGCCCTGGTACCAATTTTTATGTAACACCTATAAGTGATATCCTACGATATGTGTCTTTCACTTTCTGACTTACTACAAGTCACGTGATTACCTCTAGACTCATCTACGGTGCTGCAAATGGCATTGTGTCCTTTTTTCCCTTGGCTAATATTGTGTCTTAGCGAGGTCCATTTTCTGCAATGTGATTCCCTGAGGGCTGAGGATTAGCTGACCTGGGCAGCCTGACCCTGCCGGCAAGCCCTCCCCAGGTGTGCCTGGGTTGAGGTCAATATAAACAGCACCCCAGGCAGCAATAGCCCCTGCAGCTGTGCCTGACTCCATATTCTCTGCCCCGTCAGCAGTCTCGGGGCTGTGCTGGTGGGAGGGTGTGAGGGTCCACGGCTTTGTTGGTGACCCGGTGTGAGTGGGGCTCTGCTGGACTTTCTGCACGAGTTGCCAGGCTGCCACCTGTAAAGAAGAGGATGTGTCACCCATAACTTCCACTGGAATTTCTCTCCGGGCTGATGTGAGGAAGGAAAAAAGGGAGTGGGTGCCGGGACAGGAGGGGTACCTCAGGCAGGGAAATGGAAAGCTTCCAGAAGAGCACCCGGGGCCAGGACCATCCTGGCTGGCCTGCAGGCAGCAAGTTGGCCTGCGTGCTGTCGCTGGTGTGGCTCCACGGCCCTTCCTCTAGGCTTTCAAGCCCTTGTACATATTCAAGTGTTTTACCTGGGAAGGGTGGGAACAGTTCAGCAGCAGCTGGCCTGGGGCTCAGCTCATGTTTACTCACAGAGGCCTCGGCACGGTCCCCCAGCTTTGCAATGAGGACGCTCCTTGCGTGTGGGGGGGCGGGGCTGCTGGCTGTATGGGAGATGATTCCCCACCTCTGACCAATTTCAGAATTGTTTACCGCTGGTGCAAGTGCCTTGGTAGGGTTTTCCTCTGTATAACTGTTAGGTTCAGGATTTTTTTTCTTTTTTCATTCCAATTACATTTTGTTCCTGTTTTATGTATTTATAGATATAAACATGGAAATAATTCATTCGTATAAATACATCTGTGTGAATGGAAGAACTTTTTTCTGTTTTTTTTCAATTTTATTTTTAAACATTTTGAAATTTAATTTTATTTATTTTTTTATACAGCAGGTTATTATTAGTTATCTATTTTATGCATATGCCTGTATACAGGTCAATCCCAATCTCCCAACTCATCCCACCACCACCACCCCATGGCTTCCCCCACTTGGTGTCCATACGTTTGTTCTCTACCTCTGTGTCTCTGTTTCTGCCCTGCAAACCAGTTCATCTGTACCATTTTTCTAGGTTCCACATATATGCATTAATATACAATATTTGTTTTTCTCTTTCTGACTTACTTCACTCTGTATGACAGTCTCTAGATCCATCGACTTCTCTACAAATGACCCAGTTTCATTCCTTTTTATGGCTGAGTAATATTCCATTTTATATATGTACCACTTCTTTATCCATTCGTCTGTCTGTGGGCATTTAGGTTGCTTCCATTTCCTGGCTATTGTAAATAGTGCTGCAATGAACATTGTGCTGAATGTGTCTTTTTGATTTATGGTTTTCTCTGGGTATATGCCCAAAAGTGGGATTGCTGGATCCTATGGTAATTCTCTTTTTAGTTTTTTAAATGAATCTCCATAGTGTTCTCCATAGTGACTGTATCAATTTACCTGCCCACCAATAGTGGAAGAGGGCTCCTTTTGTCCACACCCTCCACAGAATTTGTTGTTTGTAGATTTTCTGATGATGCCGATTCTAAGAGGTGTGAGGTCATACCTCATTGTCGTTTGGATTTGCATTTCTCTAATAATTAGTGATGTTGAGCAGCTTTTCATGTGCGTCTTGGCCATTTCTGTGACTTCTTTGAAGAAACGTCTATTTAGATCTTCTGCCCATTTTTGTATTGGGTTGTTTGTTTTATTAATATTAAGCTGCGTGAGCTGTTTATATATATTGGAGATTAAACCTTTGTCCATTGATTCGTTTGCGATCGTTTTCGCCCATTCTGAGGGTTGCCTTTTTCCATTCCCATTTTTTTAACCAAAAAAGAAAGAAAGCAAAGGAAGCAGAACACTAATGTGCGTGAAATATGCCTCTTGAAACTGTGGTTTTGAAATATGGACGTCTTTTGAATTTTTTCGTCGATATATGACCCTCGGATTTGTTTTCAGGGCAGGTGTCATTTAGAGGCATGCAATGATTTTGAATATCCACTGACCATTAGCGCTGGGATTAAAGCTGCTGTTGTGTGAAACGGCCACAAGGTGGCAGCAGTTCTCCCTTACCAAATCTGGTTACTAGGGCAACAGAGCCTCAATGGAAGTCCTGTTCTAGATTGGAATTTAGAATGGAATGTGCCAGGAGAATGCTCCTCAAGTTTGTCTCACTACTTCTTGTTCGTGTTTTTAATTTAATTTTTTATTTTTTTATTACAGCAAGTTTGATGACAACGTTTGGCTTGTTGTAGGTGTGCAAGATGTGGTTCTTTTACACATATACATATGTCTGTTCTTCCTGGGATCCTTTTCCCATGTACGTTATGACAGAATGTTGAGTCGTCTTCTCTTGGTATTCCGTAGGTCTTTGGTGATTATATATTTCACCTGTGTTTGTATATGTCTGTTAACCCCAATATCGTAATGAATCCAATCCTCACACCTTTCCATTGGTGAACCATAAGTTTGTTTAATGAATCTGTGATTGCCCTTCTCCGTGGAAATATCTGCCCTGGTATCAATTTTTAGGTAACACCTATAAGTGATATCCTACGATATTGTCTTTCACTTTCTGACTTACTACAAGTCACGTGATTACCTCTAGACTCATCTACGGTGCTGCAAATGGCATTGTGTCCTTTTTTCCCTTGGCTAATATTGTATCTTAGCGAGGTCCATTTTCTGCAATGTGATTCCCTGAGGGCTGAGGATTAGCTGACCTGGGCAGCCTGACCCTGCCGGCAAGCCCTCCCCAGGTGTGCCTGGGTTGAGGTCAATATAAACAGCACCCCAGGCAGCAATAGCCCCTGCAGCTGTGCCTGACTCCATATTCTCTGCCCCGTCAGCAGTCTCGGGGCTGTGCTGGTGGGAGGGTGTGAGGGTCCACGGCTTTGTTGGTGGCCCGGTGTGAGTGGGGCTCTGCTGGACTTTCTGCACGAGTTGCCAGGCTGCCACCTGTAAAGAAGAGGATGTGTCACCCATAACTTCCACTGGAATTTCTCTCCGGGCTGATGTGAGGAAGGAAAAAAGGGAGTGGGTGCCGGGACAGGAGGGGTACCTCAGGCAGGGAAATGGAAAGCTTCCAGAAGAGCACCCGGGGCCAGGACCATCCTGGCTGGCCTGCAGGCAGCAAGTTGGCCTGCGTGCCGTCGCTGGTGTGGCTCCACGGCCCTTCCTCTAGGCTTTCAAGCCCTTGTACATATTCAAGTGTTTTACCTGGGAAGGGTGGGAACAGTTCAGCAGCAGCTGGCCTGGGGCTCAGCTCATGTTTACTCACAGAGGCCTCGGCACGGTCCCCCAGCTTTGCAATGAGGACGCTCCTTGCGTGTGGGGGGGCGGGGCTGCTGGCTGTATGGGAGATGATTCCCCACCTCTGACCAATTTCAGAATTGTTTACCGCTGGTGCAAGTGCCTTGGTAGGGTTTTCCTCTGTATAACTGTTAGGTTCAGGATTTTTTTTCTTTTTTCATTCCAATTACATTTTGTTCCTGTTTTATGTATTTATAGATATAAACATGGAAATAATTCATTCGTATAAATACATCTGTGTGAATGGAAGAACTTTTTTCTGTTTTTTTTCAATTTTATTTTTAAACATTTTGAAATTTAATTTTATTTATTTTTTTATACAGCAGGTTATTATTAGTTATCTATTTTATGCATATGCCTGTATACAGGTCAATCCCAATCTCCCAACTCATCCCACCACCACCACCCCATGGCTTCCCCCACTTGGTGTCCATACGTTTGTTCTCTACCTCTGTGTCTCTATTTCTGCCCTGCAAACCAGTTCATCTGTACCATTTTTCTAGGTTCCACATATATGCATTAATATACAATATTTGTTTTTCTCTTTCTGACTTACTTCACTCTGTATGACACTCTCTAGATCCACGGACTTCTCTACAAATGACCCAGTTTCATTCCTTTTTATTGCTGAGTAATATTCCATTTTATATATTTACGACTTCTTTATCCATTCGTCTGTCTGTGGGCATTTAGGTTGCTTCCATTACCTGGCTATTGTAAATAGTGCTGCAATGAACATTGTGGTGAATGTGTCTTTTTGATTTATGGCTTTCTCTGGGTATATGCCCAAAAGTGGGATTGCTGGATCCTATGGTAATTCTCTTTTTAGTTTTTTAAAGGAACCTCCATAGTGTTCTCCATAGTGACTGTATCAATTTACCTGCCCACCAATAGTGGAAGAGGGATCCTTTTGTCCACACCCTCCCCAGAATTTGTTGTTTGTAGATTTTCTGATGATGCCGATTCTAAGAGGTGTGAGGTCATACCTCATTGTCGTTTGGATTTGCATTTCTCTAATAATTAGTGATGTTCAGCAGCTTTTCATGTGCGTCTTGGCCATCTCTGTGACTTCTTTGAAGAAACGTCTATTTAGATCTTCTGCCCATTTTTGTATTGGGTTGTTTGTTTCATTAATATTAAGCTGCGTGAGCTGTTTATATAAATTGGAGATTCAACCTTTGTCCATTGATTCGTTTGCGATCGTTTTCGCCCATTCTGAGGGTTGCCTTTTTCCATTCCCGTTTTTTTAACCAAAAAAGAAAGAAAGCAAAGGAAGCAGAACACTAACGTGCATGAAATATGCCTCTTGAAACTGTCGTTTTGAAATATGGACGTCTTTTGAATTTTTTGGTCGATATATGACCCCAGGATTTGTTTTCAGGGCAGGTGTCATTTAGAGGCATGCAATGATTTTGAATATCCACTGACCATTAGCGCTGGGATTAAAGCTGCTGTTGTGTGAAACGGCCACGAGGTGGCAGCAGTTCTCCCTTACCAAATCTGGTTACTAGGGCAACAGAGCCTCAATGGAAGTCGTGTTCTAGATTGGAATTTGGAATGGAATGTGCCAGGAGAATGCCCATCAAGTTTGTCTCAGTACTTCTTGTTCGTGTTTTTAATTTAATTTTTTATTTTTTATTACAGGAAGTTTGATGTCAACGTTTGGCTTGTTGTAGGTGTGCAAGATGTGGTTCTTTTACACATATACATATGTCTGTTCTTCCTGGGATCCTGTTCCCATGTATGTTATGACAGAATGTTGAGTAGACTTCTCTTGGTATTCCATAGGTCTTTGGTGATTATATATTTCACCTGTGTTTGTATATGTCCGTTAACCCCAATATCGTAATGAATCCAATCCTCACACCTTTCCATTGGTGAACCATAAGTTTGTTTAATGAATCTGTGATTGCCCTTCTCCGTGGACATATCTGCCCTGGTATCAATTTTTAGGTAACACCCATAAGTGATATCCTACGATATGTGTCTTTCACTTTCTGACTTACTACAAGTCACGTGATTACCTCTAGACTCATCTACGGTGCTGCAAATGGCATTGTGTCCTTTTTTCCCTTGGCTAATATTCTGTCTTAGCGAGGTCCATTTTCTGCAATGTGATTCCCTGAGGGCTGAGGATTAGCTGACCAGGGCAGCCTGACCCTGCCGGCAAGCCCTCCCCAGGTGTGCCTGGGTTGAGGTCAATATAAACAGCACTCCAGGCAGCAATAGCCCCTGCAGCTGTGCCTGACTCCATATTCTCTGCCCCGTCAGCAGTCTCGGGGCTGTGCTGGTGGGAGGGTGGGAGGGTCCACGGCTTTGTTGGTGGCCCGGTGTGAGTGGGGCTCTGCTGGACTTTCTGCAGTAGTTGCCAGGCTGCCACCTCTAAAGAAGAGGATGTGTCACCCATAACTTCCACTGGAATTTCTCTCCGGGCTGAGGTGAGGAAGGAAAAAAAGGAGTGGGGGCCGGGACAGGAGGGGTATCTCAGGTAGGGAAATGGAAAGCTTCCAGAAGAGCGCCCGGGGCCAGGACCATCCTGGCTGGCCTGCAGGCAGCAAGTTGGCCTGCGTGCTGTCGCTGGTGTGGCTCCACGGCCCTTCCTCTAGGCTTTCAAGCCCTTGTACATATTCAGGTGTTTTACCTGGGAAGGTTGGGAAGAGTTCAACAGCAGCTGGCATGAGGCTCAGCTCACGTTTACTCACAGAGGCCTCGGCAAGGTCCCCCGGCTTTGCAATGAGGACACTCCTTCGTGGGTGGGGGCGGGGCTGCTGGCTGTATGGGAGATGATTCCCCACCTCTCACCAATTTCAGAATTCTTTACCGCTGGAGCAAGTGCCTTGGTAGGGTTTTCTTCTGTATAACTGTTAGGTTCAGGTTTTTTTTTCTTTTTTCGTTCCAATTACATTTTGTTCCTGTTTTATGTATTTATAGATATAAGCATGGAAATAATTCATTCATATAAATACATCTGTGTGAATGGAAGAACTTTTTTCTGGTTTCTTTTTAAATTTTATTTTTAAAAATTTTGAAATTTAAATTTATTTATTTTTTTATACAGCAGGTTCTTATTAGTTATCTATTTTATGCATATATATGTATACAGGTCAATCCCAATCTCCCAACTCATCCCACCACCACCACCCCATGGCTTCCCCCACTTGGTGTCCATACGTTTGTTCTCTACCTCTGTGTCTCTATTTCTGCCCTGCAAACCAGTTCATCTGTACCATTTTTCTAGGTTCCACATATATGCATTAATATACAATATTTGTTTTTCTCTTTCTGACTTACTTCACTCTGTATGACAGTCTCTAGATCCATCGACTTCTCTACAAATGACCCAGTTTCATTCCTTTTTATGGCTGAGTAATATTCCATTTTATATATGTACCACTTCTTTATCCATTCGTCTGTCTGTGGGCATTTAGGTTGCTTCCATTACCTGGCTATTGTAAATAGTGCTGCAATGAACATTGTGGTGAATGTGTCTTTTTGATTTATGGTTGTCTCTGGGTATATGCCCAGAATTGGGTTTGCTGGATCCTATGGTAATTCTCTTTTTAGTTTTTTAAAGGAACCTCCATAGTGTTCTCCATAGTGACTGTATCAATTTACCTTCCCACCAATAGTGGAAGAGGGTTCCTTTTGTCCACACCCTCCCCAGAATTTGTTGTTTGTAGATTTTCTGATGATGCCGATTCTAATAGGTGTGAGGTCATACCTCATTGTCATTTGGATTTGCATTTCTCTAATAATTAGTGATGTTGAGCAGCTTTTCATGTGCGTCTTGGCCATTTCTGTGACTTCTTTGAAGAAACGTCTATTTAGATCTTCTGCCCATTTTTGTATTGGGTTGTTTGTTTTATTAATATTAAGCTGCGTGAGCTGTTTATATATATTGGAGATTAAACCTTTGTCCATTGATTCGTTTGCGATCGTTTTCGCCCATTCTGAGGGTTGCCTTTTTCCATTCCCGTTTTTTTAACCAAAAAAGAAAGAAAGCAAAGGAAGCAGAACACTAATGTGCGTGAAATATGCCTCTTGAAACTGTCGTTTTGAAATATGGACGTCTTTTGAATTTTTTGGTCGATATATGACCCCAGGATTTGTTTTCAGGGCAGGTGTCATTTACAGGTCTGCAATGATTTTGAATATCCACTGACCATTAGCGCTGGGATTAAAGCTGCTGTTGTGTGAAACGGCCACAAGGTGGCAGCAGTTCTCCCTTACCAAATCTGGTTACTAGGGCAACAGAGCCTCAATGGAAGTCGTGTTCTAGATTGGAATTTAGAATGGAATGTGCCAGGAGAATGCCCATCAAGTTTGTCTCACTACTTCTTCGTGTTTTTAATTTAATTTTTTATTTTTTATTACAGTAAGTTTGATGTCAACGTTTGGCTTGTTGTAGGTGTGCAAGATGTGGTTCTTTTACACATATACATATGTCTGTTCTTCCTGGGATCCTGTTCCCATGTACGTTATGACAGAATGTTGAGTAGTCTTCTCTTGGTATTCCGTAGGTCTATGGTGATTATATATTTCACCTGTGTTTGTATATGTCTGTTAACCCCAAGATCGTAATGAATCCAATCCTCACACCTTCGCATTGGTGAACCATAAGTTTGTTTAATGAATCTGTGATTGCCCTTCTCCGTGGAAATATCTGCCCTGGTACCAATTTTTATGTAACACCTATAAGTGATATCCTACGATATGTGTCTTTCACTTTCTGACTTACTACAAGTCACGTGATTACCTCTAGACTCATCTACGGTGCTGCAAATGGCATTGTGTCCTTTTTTCCCTTGGCTAATATTGTGTCTTAGCGAGGTCCATTTTCTGCAATGTGATTCCCTGAGGGCTGAGGATTAGCTGACCTGGGCAGCCTGACCCTGCCGGCAAGCCCTCCCCAGGTGTGCCTGGGTTGAGGTCAATATAAACAGCACCCCAGGCAGCAATAGCCCCTGCAGCTGTGCCTGACTCCATATTCTCTGCCCCGTCAGCAGTCTCGGGGCTGTGCTGGTGGGAGGGTGTGAGGGTCCACGGCTTTGTTGGTGGCCCGGTGTGAGTGGGGCTCTGCTGGACTTTCTGCACGAGTTGCCAGGCTGCCACCTGTAAAGAAGAGGATGTGTCACCCATAACTTCCACTGGAATTTCTCTCCGGGCTGATGTGAGGAAGGAAAAAAGGGAGTGGGTGCCGGAACAGGAGGGGTATCTCAGGCAGGGAAATGGAAAGCTTAGAGAAGAGCACCCGGGGCCAGGACCATCCTGGCTGGCCTGCAGGCAGCAAGTTGGCCTGCGTGCTGTTGCTGGTGTGGCTCCACGGCCCTTCCTCTAGGCTTTCAAGCCCTTGTACATATTCAAGTGTTTTACCTGGGAAGGGTGGGAACAGTTCAGCAGCAGCTGGCCTGGGGCTCAGCTCATGTTTACTCACAGAGGCCTCGGCACGGTCCCCCAGCTTTGCAATGAGGACGCTCCTTGCGTGTGGGGGGGCGGGGCTGCTGGCTGTATGGGAGATGATTCCCCACCTCTGACCAATTTCAGAATTGTTTACCGCTGGTGCAAGTGCCTTGGTAGGGTTTTCCTCTGTATAACTGTTAGGTTCAGGATTTTTTTTCTTTTTTCATTCCAATTACATTTTGTTCCTGTTTTATGTATTTATAGATATAAGCATGGAAATAATTCATTCGTATAAATACATCTGTGTGAATGGAAGAACTTTTTTCTTTTTTTTTTCAATTTTATTTTTAAACATTTTGAAATTTAATTTTATTTATTTTTTATACAGCAGGTTATTATTAGTTATCTATTTTATGCATATGCATGTATACAGGTCAATCCCAATCTCCCAACTCATCCCACCACCACCACCCCATGGCTTCCCCCACTTGGTGTCCATACGTTTGTTCTCTACCTCTGTGTCTCTATTTCTGCCCTGCAAACCAGTTCATCTGTACCATTTTTCTAGGTTCCACATATATGCATTAATATACAATATTTGTTTTTCTCTTTCTGACTTACTTCACTCTGTATGACAGTCTCTAGATCCATCGACTTCTCTACAAATGACCCAGTTTCATTCCTTTTTATGGCTGAGTAATATTCCATTTTATATATGTACCACTTCTTTATCCATTCGTCTGTCTGTGGGCATTTAGGTTGCTTCCATTACCTGGCTATTGTAAATAGTGCTGCAATGAACATTGTGGTGAATGTGTCTTTTTGATTTATGGTTTTCTCTGGGTATATGCCCAAAAGTGGGATTGCTGGATCCTATGGTAATTCTCTTTTTAGTTTTTTAAATGAATCTCCATAGTGTTCTCCATAGTGACTGTATCAATTTACCTGCCCACCAATAGAGGAAGAGGGCTCCTTTTGTCCACACCCTCCCCAGAATTTGTTGTTTGTAGATTTTCTGATGATGCCGATTCTAAGAGGTGTGAGGTCATACCTCATTGTCATTTGGATTTGCATTTCTCTAATAATTAGTGATGTTGAGCAGCTTTTCATGTGCGTCTTGGCCATTTCTGTGACTTCTTTGAAGAAACGTCTATTTAGATCTTCTGCCCATTTTTGTATTGGGTTGTTTGTTTTATTAATATTAAGCTG
Organism: Mesoplodon densirostris; assembly: GCF_025265405.1. Classification (NCBI taxonomy): domain Eukaryota; kingdom Metazoa; phylum Chordata; class Mammalia; order Artiodactyla; family Ziphiidae; genus Mesoplodon; species Mesoplodon densirostris. Next base: position 79,724,827 of record NC_082667.1, on the reverse strand, counting down.
TGTGAGCTGTTTATATATATTGGAGATTAAACCTTTGTCCATTGATTCATTTGCGATCATTTTCGCCCATTCTGAGGGTTGCCTTTTTCCATTCCCGTTTTTTTAACCAAAAAAGAAAGAAAGCAAAGGAAGCAGAACACTAATGTGCGTGAAATATGCCTCTTGAAACTGTCGTTTTGAAATATGGACGTCTTTTGAATTTTTTGGTCGATATATGACCCCAGGATTTGTTTTCAGGGCAGGTGTCATTTACAGGTCTGCAATGATTTTGAATATCCACTGACCATTAGCGCTGGGATTAAAGCTGCTGTTGTGTGAAACGGCCACAAGGTGGCAGCAGTTCTCCCTTACCAAATCTGGTTACTAGGGCAACAGAGCCTCAATGGAAGTCGTGTTCTAGATTGGAATTTAGAATGGAATGTGCCAGGAGAATGCCCATCAAGTTTGTCTCACTACTTCTTGTTAGTGTTTTTAATTGAATTTTTTATTTTTTATTACAGTAAGTTTGATGTCAACGTTTGGCTTGTTGTAGGTGTGCAAGATGTGGTTCTTTTACACATATACATATGTCTGTTCTTCCTGGGATCCTGTTCCCATGTACGTTATGACAGAATGTTGAGTAGTCTTCTCTTGGTATTCCGTAGGTCTTTGGTGATTATATATTTCACCTGTGTTTGTATATGTCTGTTAACCCCAAGATCGTAATGAATCCAATCCTCACACCTTCGCATTGGTGAACCATAAGTTTGTTTAATGAATCTGTGATTGCCCTTCTCAGTGGAAATATCTGCCCTGGTACCAATTTTTATGTAACACCTATAAGTGATATCCTACGATATGTGTCTTTCACTTTCTGACTTACTACAAGTCACGTGATTACCTCTAGACTCATCTACGGTGCTGCAAATGGCATTGTGTCCTTTTTTCCCTTGGCTAATATTGTGTCTTAGCGAGGTCCATTTTCTGCAATGTGATTCCCTGAGGGCTGAGGATTAGCTGACCTGGGCAGCCTGACCCTGCCGGCAAGCCCTCCCCAGGTGTGCCTGGGTTGAGGTCAATATAAACCGCACCCCAGGCAGCAATAGCCCCTGCAGCTGTGCCTGACTCCATATTCTCTGCCCCGTCAGCAGTCTCGGGGCTGTGCTGGTGGGAGGGTGTGAGGGTCCACGGCTTTGTTTGTGGCCCGGTGTGAGTGGGGCTCTGCTGGACTTTCTGCAGGAGTTGCCAGGCTGCCACCTGTAAAGAAGAGGATGTGTCACCCATAACTTCCACTGGAATTTCTCTCCGGGCTGATGTGAGGAAGGAAAAAAGGGAGTGGGTGCCGGGACAGGAGGGGTACCTCAGGCAGGGAAATGGAAAGCTTCCAGAAGAGCACCCAGGGCCAGGACCATCCTGGCTGGCCTGCAGGCAGCAAGTTGGCCTGCGTGCTGTCGCTGGTGTGGCTCCACGGCCCTTCCTCTAGGCTTTCAAGCCCTTGTACATATTCAAGTGTTTTACCTGGGAAGGGTGGGAACAGTTCAGCAGCAGCTGGCCTGGGGCTCAGCTCATGTTTACTCACAGAGACCTCGGCACTGTCCCCCAGCTTTGCAATGAGGACGCTCCTTGTGTGTGGGGGAGCGGGGCTGCTGGCTGTATGGGAGATGATTCCCCACCTCTGACCAATTTCAGAATTGTTTACCGCTGGTGCAAGTGCCTTGGTAGGGTTTTCCTCTGTATAACTGTTAGGTTCAGGATTTTTTTTCTTTTTTCATTTCAATTACATTTTGTTCCTGTTTTATGTATTTATAGATATAAGCATGGAAATAATTCATTCATATAAATTCATCTGTGTGAATGGAAGAACTTTTTTCTGGTTTATTTTAAAATTTTATTTTTAAAAATTTTGAAATTTAAATTTATTTATTGTTTTATACAGCAGGTTCTTATTAGTTATCTATTTTATGCATATACATGTATACAGGTCAATCCCAATCTCCCAACTCATCCCACCACCACCACCCCATGGCTTCCCCCACTTGGTGTCCATACGTTTGTTCTCTACCTCTGTGTCTCTATTTCTGCCCTGCAAACCAGTTCATCTTTACCATTTTTCTATGTTCCACATATATGCATTAATATACAATATTTGTTTTTCTCTTTCTGACTTACTTCACTCTGTATGACACTCTCTAGATCCACCAACTTCTCTACAAATGACCCAGTTTCATTCCTTTTTATGGCTGAGTAATATTCCATTTTATATATGTACCACTTCTTTATCCATTCGTCTGTCTGTGGGCATTTAGGTTGCTTCCATTTCCTGGCTATTGTAAATAGTGCTGCAATGAACATTGTGCTGAATGTGTCTTTTTGATTTATGGCTTTTTCTGGGTATATGCCCAAAAGTGGGATTGCTGGATCCTATGGTAATTCTCTTTTTAGTTTTTTAAAGGAACCTCCATAGTGTTCTCCATTGTGACTGTATCAATTTACCTGCCCACCAATAGTGGAAGAGGGCTCCTTTTGTCCACACCCTCCCCAGAATTTGTTGTTTGTAGATTTTCTGATGATGCCGATTCTAAGAGGTGTGAGGTCATACCTCATTGTCGTTTGGATTTGCATTTCTCTAATAATTAGTGATGTTGAGCAGCTTTTCATGTGCATCTTGGCCATCTCTGTGACTTCTTTGAAGAAACGTCTATTTAGATCTTCTGCCCATTTTTGTATTGGGTTGTTTGTTTTATTAATATTAAGCTGCGTGAGCTGTTTATATAAATTGGAGATTAAACCTTTGTCCATTGATTCGTTTGCGATCGTTTTCGCCCATTCTGAGGGTTTCCTTTTTCCATTCCCGTGTTTTTAACCAAAAAAGAAAGAAAGCAAAGGAAGCAGAACACTAACGTGCATGAAATATGCCTCTTGAAACTGTCATTTTGAAATATGAACGTCTTTTGAATTTTTTCGTCGATATATGACCCCAGGGTTTGTTTTCAGGGCAGGTGTCATTTAGAGGCATGCAATGATTTTGAATATCCACTGACCATTAGCGCTGGGATTAAAGCTGCTGTTGTGTGAAACGGCCACGAGGTGGCAGCAGTTCTCCCTTACCAAATCTGGTTACTAGGGCAACAGAGCCTCAATGGAAGTCGTGTTCTAGATTGGAATTTAGAATGGAATGTGCCAGGAGAATGCCCATCAAGTTTGTCACATTACTTCTTGTTCGTGTTTTTAATTTAATTTTTTATTTTTTATTACAGGAAGTTTGATGTCAACGTTTGGCTTGTTGTAGGTGTGCAAGATGTGGTTCTTTTACACATATACATATGTCTGTTCTTCCTGGGATCCTGTTCCCATGTATGTTATGACAGAATGTTGAGTAGACTTCTCTTGGTATTCCATAGGTCTTTGGTGATTATATATTTCACCTGTGTTTGTATATGTCCATTAACCCCAATATCGTAATGAATCCAATCCTCACACCTTTCCATTGGTGAACCATAAGTTTGTTTAATGAATCTGTGATTGCCCTTCTCCGTGGAAATATCTGCCCTGGTATCAATTTTTAGGTAACACCCATAAGTGATATCCTACGATATGTGTCTTTCACTTTCTGACTTACTACAAGTCACGTGATTACCTCTAGACTCATCTACGGTGCTGCAAATGGCATTGTGTCCTTTTTTCCCTTGGCTAATATTCTGTCTTAGCGAGGTCCATTTTCTGCAATGTGATTCCCTGAGGGCTGAGGATTAGCTGACCTGAGCAGCCTGACCCTGCCGGCAAGCCCTCCCCAGGTGTGCCTGTGTTGAGGTCAATATAAACAGCACTCCAGGCAGCAATAGCCCCTGCAGCTGTGCCTGACTCCATATTCTCTGCCCCGTCAGCAGTCTCGGGGCTGTGCTGGTGGGAGGGTGGGAGGGTCCACGGCTTTGTTGGTGGCCCGGTGTGAGTGGGGCTCTGCTGGACTTTCTGCAGTAGTTGCCAGGCTGCCACCTGTAAAGAAGAGGATGTGTCACCCATAACTTCCACTGGAATTTCTCTCCGGGCTGAGGTGAGGAAGGAAAAAAAGGAGTGGGGGCTGGGACAGGAGGGGTATCTCAGGTAGGGAAATGGAAAGCTTCCAGAAGAGCGTCCGGGGACAGGACCATCCTGGCTGGCCTGCAGGCAGCAAGTTGGCCTGCGTGCTGTCGCTGGTGTGGCTCCACGGCCCTTCCTCTAGGCTTTCAAGCCCTTGTACATATTCAGGTGTTTTACCTGGGAAGGTTGGGAAGAGTTCAACAGCAGCTGGCATGAGGCTCAGCTCACGTTTACTCACAGAGGCCTCGGCAAGGTCTCCCGGCTTTGCAATGAGGACACTCCTTCGTGGGGCGGGGGGCGGGGCTGCTGGCTGTATGGGAGATGATTCCCCACCTCTGACCAATTTCAGAATTGTTTACGGCTGGAGCAAGTGCCTTGGTAGGGTTTTCCTCTGTATAACTGTTAGGTTCAGGTTTTTTTTTCTTTTTTCGTTCCAATTACATTTTGTTCCTGTTTTATGTATTTATAGATATAAGCATGGAAATAATTCATTCATATAAATACATCTGTGTGAATGGAAGAACTTTTTTCTGGTTTCTTTTTAAATTTTATTTTTAAAAATTTTGAAATTTAAATTTATTTATTTTATTATACAGCAGGTTCTTATTAGTTATCTATTTTATGCATATATATGTATACAGGTCAATCCCAATCTCCCAACTCATCCCACCACCACCACCCCATGGCTTCCCCCACTTGGTGTCCATACGTTTGTTCTCTACCTCTGTGTCTCTATTTCTGCCCTGCAAACCAGTTCATCTGTACCATTTTTCTAGGTTCCACATATATGCATTAATATACAATATTTGTTTTTCTCTTTCTGACTTACTTCACTCTGTATGACAGTCTCTAGATCCATCGACTTCTCTACAAACGACCCAGTTTCATTCCTTTTTATGGCTGAGTAATATTCCATTTTATATATGTACCACTTCTTTATCCATTCGTCTGTCTGTGGGCATTTAGTTTGCTTCCATTACCTGGCTATTGTAAATAGTGCTGCAATGAACATTGTGGTGAATGTGTCTTTTTGATTTATGGTTTTCTCTGGGTATATGCCCAGAAGTGGGTTTGCTGGATCCTATGGTAATTCTCTTTTTAGTTTTTTAAAGGAACCTCCATAGTGTTCTCCATAGTGACTGTATCAATTTACCTTCCCACCAATAGTGGAAGAGGGTTCCTTTTGTCCACACCCTCCCCAGAGTTTGTTGTTTGTAGATTTTCTGATGATGCCGATTCTAATAGGTGTGAGGTCATACCTCATTGTCATTTGGATTTGCATTTCTCTAATAATTAGTGATGTTGAGCAGCTTTTCATGTGCGTCTTGGCCATTTCTGTGACTTCTTTGAAGAAACGTCTATTTAGATCTTCTGCCCATTTTTGTATTGGGTTGTTTGTTTTATTAATATTAAGCTGCGTGAGCTGTTTATATATATTGGAGATTAAACCTTTGTCCATTGATTCGTTTGCGATCGTTTTCGCCCATTCTGAGGGTTGCCTTTTTCCATTCCCGTTTTTTTAACCAAAAAAGAAAGAAAGCAAAGGAAGCAGAACACTAATGTGCGTGAAATATGCCTCTTGAAACTGTCGTTTTGAAATATGGACGTCTTTTGAATTTTTTGGTCGATATATGACCCCAGGATTTGTTTTCAGGGCAGGTGTCATTTACAGGTCTGCAATGATTTTGAATATCCACTGACCATTAGCGCTGGGATTAAAGCTGCTGTTGTGTGAAACGGCCACAAGGTGGCAGCAGTTCTCCCTTACCAAATCTGGTTACTAGGGCAACAGAGCCTCAATGGAAGTCGTGTTCTAGATTGGAATTTAGAATGGAATGTGCCAGGAGAATGCCCATCAAGTTTGTCTCCCTACTTCTTCTTCGTGTTTTTAATTTAATTTTTTATTTTTTATTACAGCAAGTTTGATGTCAACGTTTGGCTTGTTGTAGGTGTGCAAGATGTGGTTCTTTTACACATATACATATGTCTGTTCTTCCTGGGATCCTGTTCCCATGTACGTTATGACAGAATGTTGAGTAGTCTTCTCTTGGTATTCCGTAGGTCTTTGGTGATTATATATTTCACCTGTGTTTGTATATGTCTGTTAACCCCAAGATCGTAATGAATCCAATCCTCACACCTTCGCATTGGTGAACCATAAGTTTGTTTAATGAATCTGTGATTGCCCTTCTCCGTGGAAATATCTGCCCTGGTATCAATTTTTAGGTAACACCTATAAGTGATATCCTACGATATGTGTCTTTCACTTTCTGACTTACTACAAGTCACGTGATTACCTCTAGACTCATCTACGGTGCTGCAAATGGCATTGTGTCCTTTTTTCCCTTGGCTAATGTTGTGTCTTAGCGAGGTCCATTTTCTGCAATGTGATTCCCTGAGGGCTGAGGATTAGCTGACCTGGGCAGCCTGACCCTGCCGGCAAGCCCTCCCCAGGTGTGCCTGGGTTGAGGTCAATATAAACAGCACCCCAGGCAGCAATAGCCCCTGCAGCTGTGCCTGACTCCATATTCTCTGCCCCGTCAGCAGTCTCGGGGCTGTGCTGGTGGGAGGGTGTGAGGGTCCACGGCTTTGTTAGTGGCCCGGTGTGAGTGGGGCTCTGCTGGACTTTCTGCACGAGTTGCCAGGCTGCCACCTGTAAAGAAGAGGATGTGTCACCCATAACTTCCACTGGAATTTCTCTCCGGGCTGATGTGAGGAAGGAAAAAAGGGAGTGGGTGCCGGGACAGGAGGGGTATCTCAGGCAGGGAAATGGAAAGCTTCCAGAAGAGCACCCGGGGGCAGGACCATCCTGGCTGGCCTGCAGGCAGCAAGTTGGCCTGCGTGCTGTTGCTGGTGTGGCTCCACGGCCCTTCCTCTAGGCTTTCAAGCCCTTGTACATATTCAAGTGTTTTACCTGGGAAGGGTGGGAACAGTTCAGCAGCAGCTGGCCTGGGGCTCAGCTCATGTTTACTCACAGAGGCCTCGGCACGGTCCCCCAGCTTTGCAATGAGGACGCTCCTTGCGTGTGGGGGGGCGGGGCTGCTGGCTGTATGGGAGATGATTCCCCACCTCTGACCAATTTCAGAATTGTTTACCGCTGGTGCAAGTGCCTTGGTAGGGTTTTCCTCTGTATAACTGTTAGGTTCAGGATTTTTTTTCTTTTTTCATTCCAATTACATTTTGTTCCTGTTTTATGTATTTATAGATATAAGCATGGAAATAATTCATTCGTATAAATACATCTGTGTGAATGGAAGAACTTTTTTCTTTTTTTTTCAATTTTATTTTTAAACATTTTGAAATTTAATTTTATTTATTTTTTTATACAGCAGGTTATTATTAGTTATCTATTTTATGCATATGCATGTATACAGGTCAATCCCAATCTCCCAACTCATCCCACCACCACCACCCCATGGCTTCCCCCACTTGGTGTCCATAGGTTTGTTCTCTACCTCTGTGTCTCTATTTCTGCCCTGCAAACCAGTTCATCTGTACCATTTTTCTAGGTTCCACATATATGCATTAATATACAATATTTGTTTTTCTCTTTCTGACTTACTTCACTCTGTATGACAGTCTCTAGATCCATCGACTTCTCTACAAATGACCCAGTTTCATTCCTTTTTATGGCTGAGTAATATTCCATTTTATATATGTACCACTTCTTTATCCATTCATCTGTCTGTGGGCCTTTAGGTTGCTTCCATTACCTGGCTATTGTAAATAGTGCTGCAATGAACATTGTGGTGAATGTGTCTTTTTGATTTATGGTTTTCTCTGGGTATATGCCCAAAAGTGGGATTGCTGGATCCTATGGTAATTCTCTTTTTAGTTTTTTAAATGAATCTCCATAGTGTTCTCCATAGTGACTGTATCAATTTACCTGCCCACCAATAGTGGAAGAGGGCTCCTTTTGTCCACACCCTCCCCAGAATTTGTTGTTTGTAGATTTTCTGATGATGCCGATTCTAAGAGGTGTGAGGTCATACCTCATTGTCGTTTGGATTTGCATTTCTCTAATAATTAGTGATGTTGAGCAGCTTTTCATGTGCGTCTTGGCCATTTCTGTGACTTCTTTGAAGAAACGTCTATTTAGATCTTCTGCCCATTTTTGTATTGGGTTGTTTGTTTTATTAATATTTAGCTGCGTGAGCTGTTTATATATATTGGAGATTAAACCTTTGTCCATTGATTCGTTTGCGATCGTTTTCGCCCATTCTGAGGGTTGCCTTTTTCCATTCCCGTTTTTTTAACCAAAAAAGAAAGAAAGCAAAGGAAGCAGAACACTAATGTGCGTGAAATATGCCTCTTGAAACTGTCGTTTTGAAATATGGACGTCTTTTGAATTTTTTGGTCGATATATGACCCCAGGATTTGTTTTCAGGGCAGGTGTCATTTACAGGTCTGCAATGATTTTGAATATCCACTGACCATTAGCGCTGGGATTAAAGCTGCTGTTGTGTGAAACGGCCACAAGGTGGCAGCAGTTCTCCCTTACCAAATCTGGTTACTAGGGCAACAGAGCCTCAATGGAAGTCGTGTTCTAGATTGGAATTTAGAATGGAATGTGCCAGGAGAATGCCCATCAAGTTTGTCACATTACTTCTTGTTCGTGTTTTTAATTTAATTTTTTATTTTTTATTACAGGAAGTTTGATGTCAACGTTTGGCTTGTTGTAGGTGTGCAAGATGTGGTTCTTTTACACATATACATATGTCTGTTCTTCCTGGGATCCTGTTCCCATGTATGTTATGACAGAATGTTGAGTAGACTTCTCTTGGTATTCCATAGGTCTTTGGTGATTATATATTTCACCTGTGTTTGTATATGTCCGTTAACCCCAATATCGTAATGAATCCAATCCTCACACCTTTCCATTGGTGAACCATAAGTTTGTTTAATGAATCTGTGATTGCCCTTCTCCGTGGAAATATCTGCCCTGGTATCAATTTTTAGGTAACACCCATAAGTGATATCCTACGATATGTGTCTTTCACTTTCTGACTTACTACAAGTCACGTGATTACCTCTAGACTCATCTACGGTGCTGCAAATGGCATTGGGTCCTTTTTTCCCTTGGCTAATATTCTGTCTTATCGAGGTCCATTTTCTGCAATGTGATTCCCTGAGGGCTGAGGATTAGCTGACCTGAGCAGCCTGACCCTGCCGGCAAGCCCTCCCCAGGTGTGCCTGGGTTGAGGTCAATATAAACAGCACTCCAGGCAGCAATAGCCCCTGCAGCTGTGCCTGACTCCATATTCTCTGCCCCGTCAGCAGTCTCGGGGCTGTGCTGGTGGGAGGGTGGGAGGGTCCACGGCTTTGTTGGTGGCCCGGTGTGAGTGGGGCTCTGCTGGACTTTCTGCAGTAGTTACCAGGCTAACAGCTGTAAAGAAGAGGATGTGTCACCCATAACTTCCACTGGAATTTCTCTCCGGGCTGAGGTGAGGAAGGAAAAAAAGGAGTGGGGGCCGGGACAGGAGGGGTATCTCAGGTAGGGAAATGGAAAGCTTCCAGAAGAGCGCCCGGGGCCAGGACCATCCTGGCTGGCCTGCAGGCAGCAAGTTGGCCTGCGTGCTGTCTCTGGTGTGGCTCCACGGCCCTTCCTCTAGGCTTTCAATCCCTTGTACATATTCAGGTGTTTTACCTGGGATGGTTGGGAAGAGTTCAACAGCAGCTGGCATGAGGCTCAGCTCACGTTTACTCACAGAGGCCTCGGCAAGGTCCCCCGGCTTTGCAATGAGGACACTCCTTCGTGGGCGGGGGGGCGGGGCTGCTGGCTGTATGGGAGATGATTCCCCACCTCTGACCAATTTCAGAATTGTTTACGGCTGGAGCAAGTGCCTTGGTAGGGTTTTCCTCTGTATAACTGTTAGTTTCAGTTTTTTTTTTCTTTTTTCGTTCCAATTACATTTTGTTCCTGTTTTATGTATTTATAGATATAAGCATGGAAATAATTCATTCATATAAATACATCTGTGTGAATGGAAGAACTTTTTTCTGGTTTCTTTTTAAATTTTATTTTTAAAAATTTTGAAATTTAAATTTATTTATTTTTTTATACAGCATGTCCTTATTAGTTATCTATTTTATGCATATATATGTATACAGGTCAATCCCAATCTCCCAACTCATCCCACCACCACCACCCCATGGCTTCCCCCACTTGGTGTCCATACGTTTGTTCTCTACCTCTGTGTCTCTATTTCTGCCCTGCAAACCAGTTCATCTGTACCATTTTTCTAGGTTCCACATATATGCATTAATATACAATATTTGTTTTTCTCTTTCTGACTTACTTCACTCTGTATGACAGTCTCTAGATCCATCGACTTCTCTACAAACGACCCAGTTTCATTCCTTTTTATGTCTGAGTAATATTCCATTTTATATATGTACCACTTCTTTATCCATTCTTCTGTCTGTGGGCATTTAGGTTGCTTCCATTACCTGGCTATTGTAAATAGTGCTGCAATGAACATTGTGGTGAATGTGTCTTTTTGATTTATGGTTTTCTCTGGGTATATGCCCAGAATTGGGTTTGCTGGATCCTATGGTAATTCTCTTTTTAGTTTTTTAAAGGAACCTCCATAGTGTTCTCCATAGTGACTGTATCAATTTACCTTCCCACCAATAGTGGAAGAGGGTTCCTTTTGTCCACACCCTCCCCAGAGTTTGTTGTTTGTAGATTTTCTGATGATGCCGATTCTAAGAGGTGTGAGGTCATACCTCATTGTCATTTGGATTTGCATTTCTCTAATAATTAGTGATGTTGAGCAGCTTTTCATGTGCGTCTTGGCCATTTCTGTGACTTCTTTGAAGAAACGTCTATTTAGATCTTCTGCCCATTTTTGTATTGGGTTGTTTGTTTTATTAATATTAAGCTGCGTGAGCTGTTTATATATATTGGAGATTAAACCTTTGTCCATTGATTCGTTTGCGATCGTTTTCGCCCATTCTGAGGGTTGCCTTTTTCCATTCCCGTTTTTTTAACCAAAAAAGAAAGAAAGAAAAGGAAGCAGAACACTAATGTGCGTGAAATATGCCTCTTGAAACTGTCGTTTTGAAATATGGACGTCTTTTGAATTTTTTGGTCGATATATGACCCCAGGATTTGTTTTCAGGGCAGGTGTCATTTACAGGTCTGCAATGATTTTGAATATCCACTGACCATTAGCGCTGGGATTAAAGCTGCTGTTGTGTGAAACGGCCACAAGGTGGCAGCAGTTCTCCCTTACCAAATCTGGTTACTAGGGCAACAGAGCCTCAATGGAAGTCGTGTTCTAGATTGGAATTTAGAATGGAATGTGCCAGGAGAATGCCCATCAAGTTTGTCTCACTACTTCTTCTTCGTGTTTTTAATTTAATTTTTTATTTTTTATTACAGCAAGTTTGATGACAACGTTTGGCTTGTTGTAGGTGTGCAAGATGTTGTTCTTTTACACATATACATATGTCTGTTCTTCCTGGGATCCTGTTCCCATGTACGTTATGACAGAATGTTGAGTAGTCTTCTCTTGGTATTCCGTAGGTCTTTGGTGATTATATATTTCACCTGTGTTTGTATATGTCTGTTAACCCCAAGATCGTAATGAATCCAATCCTCACACCTTCGCATTGGTGAACCATAAGTTTGTTTAATGAATCTGTGATTGCCCTTCTCCGTGGAAATATCTGCCCTGGTACCAATTTTTATGTAACACCTATAAGTGATATCCTACGATATGTGTCTTTCACTTTCTGACTTACTACAAGTCACGTGATTACCTCTAGACTCATCTACGGTGCTGCAAATGGCATTGTGTCCTTTTTTCCCTTGGCTAATATTGTGTCTTAGCGAGGTCCATTTTCTGCAATGTGATTCCCTGAGGGCTGAGGATTAGCTGACCTGGGCAGCCTGACCCTGCCGGCAAGCCCTCCCCAGGTGTGCCTGGGTTGAGGTCAATATAAACAGCACCCCAGGCAGCAATAGCCCCTGCAGCTGTGCCTGACTCCATATTCTCTGCCCCGTCAGCAGTCTCGGGGCTGTGCTGGTGGGAGGGTGTGAGGGTCCACGGCTTTGTTAGTGGCCCGGTGTGAGTGGGGCTCTGCTGGACTTTCTGCACGAGTTGCCAGGCTGCCACCTCTAAAGAAGAGGATGTATCACCCATAACTTCCACTGGAATTTCTCTCCGGGCTGATGTGAGGAAGGAAAAAAGGGAGTGGGTGCCGGGACAGGAGGGGTATCTCAGGCAGGGAAATGGAAAGCTTCCAGAAGAGCACCCGGGGGCAGGACCATCCTGGCTGGCCTGCAGGCAGCAAGTTGGCCTGCGTGCTGTTGCTGGTGTGGCTCCACGGCCCTTCCTCTAGGCTTTCAAGCCCTTGTACATATTCAAGTGTTTTACCTGGGAAGGGTGGGAACAGTTCAGCAGCAGCTGGCCTGGGGCTCAGCTCATGTTAACTCACAGAGGCCTCGGCACGGTCCCCCAGCTTTGCAATGAGGACGCTCCTTGCGTGTGGGGGGGCGGGGCTGCTGGCTGTATGGGAGATGATTCCCCACCTCTGACCAATTTCAGAATTGTTTACCGCTGGTGCAAGTGCCTTGGTAGGGTTTTCCTCTGTATAACTGTTAGGTTCAGGATTTTTTTTCTTTTTTCATTCCAATTACATTTTGTTCCTGTTTTATGTATTTATAGATATAAGCATGGAAATAATTCATTCGTATAAATACATCTGTGTGAATGGAAGAACTTTTTCTTTTTTTTTCAATTTTATTTTTAAACATTTTGAAATTTAATTTTATTTATTTTTTTATACAGCAGGTTATTATTAGTTATCTATTTTATGCATATGCATGTATACAGGTCAATCCCAATCTCCCAACTCATCCCACCACCACCACCCCATGGCTTCCCCCACTTGGTGTCCATAGGTTTGTTCTCTACCTCTGTGTCTCTATTTCTGCCCTGCAAACCAGTTCATCTGTACCATTTTTCTAGGTTCCACATATATGCATTAATATACAATATTTGTTTTTCTCTTTCTGACTTACTTCACTCTGTATGACAGTCTCTAGATCCATCGACTTCTCTACAAATGACCCAGTTTCATTCCTTTTTATGGCTGAGTAATATTCCATTTTATATATGTACCACTTCTTTATCCATTCGTCTGTCTGTGGGCATTTAGGTTGCTTCCATTACCTGGCTATTGTAAATAGTGCTGCAATGAACATTGTGGTGAATGTGTCTTTTTGATTTATGGTTTTCTCTGGGTATATGCCCAGAAGTGGGTTTGCTGGATCCTATGGTAATTCTCTTTTTAATTTTTTTAAATGAATCTCCATAGTGTTCTCCATAGTGACTGTATCAATTTACCTGCCCACCAATAGTGGAAGAGGGCTCCTTTTGTCCACACCCTCCCCAGAATTTGTTGTTTGTAGATTTTCTGATGATGCCGATTCTAAGAGGTGTGAGGTCATACCTCATTGTCGTTTGGATTTGCATTTCTCTAATAATTAGTGATGTTGAGCAGCTTTTCATGTGCGTCTTGGCCATTTCTGTGACTTCTTTGAAGAAACGTCTATTTAGATCTTCTGCCCATTTTTGTATTGGGTTGTTTGTTTTATTAATATTAAGCTGCGTGAGCTGTTTATATATATTGGAGATTAAACCTTTGTCCATTGATTCATTTGCGATCGTTTTCGCCCATTCTGAGGGTTGCCTTTTTCCATTCCCGTTTTTTTAACCAAAAAAGAAAGAAAGCAAAGGAAGCAGAACACTAATGTGCGTGAAATATGCCTCTTGAAACTGTCGTTTTGAAATATGGACGTCTTTTGAATTTTTTGGTCGATATATGACCCCAGGATTTGTTTTCAGGGCAGGTGTCATTTACAGGTCTGCAATGATTTTGAATATCCACTGACCATTAGCGCTGGGATTAAAGCTGCTGTTGTGTGAAACGGCCACAAGGTGGCAGCAGTTCTCCCTTACCAAATCTGGTTACTAGGGCAACAGAGCCTCAATGGAAGTCGTGTTCTAGATTGGAATTTAGAATGGAATGTGCCAGGAGAATGCCCATCAAGTTTGTCTCACTACTTCTTGTTAGTGTTTTTAATTGAATTTTTTATTTTTTATTACAGTAAGTTTGATGTCAACGTTTGGCTTGTTGTAGGTGTGCAAGATGTGGTTCTTTTACACATATACATATGTCTGTTCTTCCTGGGATCCTGTTCCCATGTACGTTATGACAGAATGTTGAGTAGTCTTCTCTTGGTATTCCGTAGGTCTTTGGTGATTATATATTTCACCTGTGTTTGTATATGTCTGTTAACCCCAAGATCGTAATGAATCCAATCCTCACACCTTCGCATTGGTGAACCATAAGTTTGTTTAATGAATCTGTGATTGCCCTTCTCCGTGGAAATATCTGCCCTGGTACCAATTTTTATGTAACACCTATAAGTGATATCCTACGATATGTGTCTTTCACTTTCTGACTTACTACAAGTCACGTGATTACCTCTAGACTCATCTACGGTGCTGCAAATGGCATTGTGTCCTTTTTTCCCTTGGCTAATATTGTGTCTTAGCGAGGTCCATTTTCTGCAATGTGATTCCCTGAGGGCTGAGGATTAGCTGACCTGGGCAGCCTGACCCTGCCGGCAAGCCCTCCCCAGGTGTGCCTGGGTTGAGGTCAATATAAACAGCACCCCAGGCAGCAATAGCCCCTGCAGCTGTGCCTGACTCCATATTCTCTGCCCCGTCAGCAGTCTCGGGGCTGTGCTGGTGGGAGGGTGTGAGGGTCCACGGCTTTGTTGGTGGCCCGGTGTGAGTGGGGCTCTGCTGGACTTTCTGCAGGAGTTGCCAGGCTGCCACCTGTAAAGAAGAGGATGTGTCACCCATAACTTCCACTGGAATTTCTCTCCGGGCTGATGTGAGGAAGGAAAAAAGGGAGTGGGTGCCGGGACAGGAGGGGTACCTCAGGCAGGGAAATGGAAAGCTTCCAGAAGAGCACCCGGGGGCAGGACCATCCTGGCTGGCCTGCAGGCAGCAAGTTGGCCTGCGTGCTGTCGCTGGTGTGGCTCCACGGCCCTTTCTCTAGGCTTTCAAGCCCTTGTACATATTCAAGTGTTTTACCTGGGAAGGGTGGGAACAGTTCAGCAGCAGCTGGCCTGGGGCTCAGCTCATGTTTACTCACAGAGGCCTCGGCACGGTCCCCCAGCTTTGCAATGAGGACGCTCCTTGCGTGTGGGGGGGCGGGGCTGCTGGCTGTATGGGAGATGATTCCCCACCTCTGACCAATTTCAGAATTGTTTACCGCTGGTGCAAGTGCCTTGGTAGGGTTTTCCTCTGTATAACTGTTAGGTTCAGGATTTTTTTTCTTTTTTCATTCCAATTACATTTTGTTCCTGTTTTATGTATTTATAGATATAAGCATGGAAATAATTCATTCGTATAAATACATCTGTGTGAATGGAAGAACTTTTTTCTGTTTTTTTTCAATTTTATTTTTAAACATTTTGAAATTTAATTTTATTTATTTTTTTATACAGCAGGTTATTATTAGTTATCTATTTTATGCATATGCATGTATACAGGTCAATCCCAATCTCCCAACTCATCCCACCACCACCACCCCATGGCTTCCCCCACTTGGTGTCCATAGGTTTGTTCTCTACCTCTGTGTCTCTATTTCTGCCCTGCAAACCAGTTCATCTGTACCATTTTTCTAGGTTCCACATATATGCATTAATATACAATATTTGTTTTTCTCTTTCTGACTTACTTCACTCTGTATGACAGTCTCTAGATCCATCGACTTCTCTACAAATGACCCAGTTTCATTCCTTTTTATGGCTGAGTAATATTCCATTTTATATATGTACCACTTCTTTATCCATTCGTCTGTCTGTGGGCATTTAGGTTGCTTCCATTACCTGGCTATTGTAAATAGTGCTGCAATGAACATTGTGGTGAATGTGTCTTTTTGATTTATGGTTTTCTCTGGGTATATGCCCAGAATTGGGTTTGCTGGATCCTATGGTAATTCTCTTTTTAGTTTTTTAAATGAATCTCCATAGTGTTCTCCATAGTGACTGTATCAATTTACCTGCCCACCAATAGTGGAAGAGGGCTCCTTTTGTCCACACCCTCCCCAGAATTTGTTGTTTGTAGATTTTCTGATGATGCCGATTCTAAGAGGTGTGAGGTCATACCTCATTGTCGTTTGGATTTGCATTTCTCTAATAATTAGTGATGTTGAGCAGCTTTTCATGTGCGTCTTGGCCATTTCTGTGACTTCTTTGAAGAAACGTCTATTTAGATCTTCTGCCCATTTTTGTATTGGGTTGTTTGTTTTATTAATATTAAGCTGCGTGAGCTGTTTATATATATTGGAGATTAAACCTTTGTCCATTGATTCATTTGCGATCGTTTTCGCCCATTCTGAGGGTTGCCTTTTTCCATTCCCGTTTTTTTAACCAAAAAAGAAAGAAAGCAAAGGAAGCAGAACACTAATGTGCGTGAAATATGCCTCTTGAAACTGTCGTTTTGAAATATGGACGTCTTTTGAATTTTTTGGTCGATATATGACCCCAGGATTTGTTTTCAGGGCAGGTGTCATTTACAGGTCTGCAATGATTTTGAATATCCACTGACCATTAGCGCTGGGATTAAAGCTGCTGTTGTGTGAAACGGCCACAAGGTGGCAGCAGTTCTCCCTTACCAAATCTGGTTACTAGGGCAACAGAGCCTCAATGGAAGTCGTGTTCTAGATTGGAATTTAGAATGGAATGTGCCAGGAGAATGCCCATCAAGTTTGTCTCACTACTTCTTGTTAGTGTTTTTAGTTGAATTTTTTATTTTTTATTACAGTAAGTTTGATGTCAACGTTTGGCTTGTTGTAGGTGTGCAAGATGTGGTTCTTTTACACATATACATATGTCTGTTCTTCCTGGGATCCTGTTCCCATGTACGTTATGACAGAATGTTGAGTAGTCTTCTCTTGGTATTCCGTAGGTCTTTGGTGATTATATATTTCACCTGTGTTTGTATATGTCTGTTAACCCCAAGATCGTAATGAATCCAATCCTCACACCTTCGCATTGGTGAACCATAAGTTTGTTTAATGAATCTGTGATTGCCCTTCTCCGTGGAAATATCTGCCCTGGTACCAATTTTTATGTAACACCTATAAGTGATATCCTACGATATGTGTCTTTCACTTTCTGACTTACTACAAGTCACGTGATTACCTCTAGACTCATCTACGGTGCTGCAAATGGCATTGTGTCCTTTTTTCCCTTGGCTAATATTGTGTCTTAGCGAGGTCCATTTTCTGCAATGTGATTCCCTGAGGGCTGAGGATTAGCTGACCTGGGCAGCCTGACCCTGCTGGCAAGCCCTCCCCAGGTGTGCCTGGGTTGAGGTCAATATAAACCGCACCCCAGGCAGCAATAGCCCCTGCAGCTGTGCCTGACTCCATATTCTCTGCCCCGTCAGCAGTCTCGGGGCTGTGCTGGTGGGAGGGTGTGAGGGTCCACGGCTTTGTTGGTGGCCCGGTGTGAGTGGGGCTCTGCTGGACTTTCTGCAGGAGTTGCCAGGCTGCCACCTGTAAAGAAGAGGATGTGTCACCCATAACTTCCACTGGAATTTCTCTCCGGGCTGATGTGAGGAAGGAAAAAAGGGAGTGGGTGCCGGGACAGGAGGGGTACCTCAGGCAGGGAAATGGAAAGCTTCCAGAAGAGCACCCGGGGCCAGGACGATCCTGGCTGGCCTGCAGGCAGCAAGTTGGCCTGCGTGCTGTCGCTGGTGTGGCTCCACGGCCCTTCCTCTAGGCTTTCAAGCCCTTGTACATATTCAGGTGTTTTACCTGGGAAGGTTGGGAAGAGTTCAACAGCAGCTGGCATGAGGCTCAGCTCACGTTTACTCACAGAGGCCTCGGCAAGGTCTCCCGGCTTTGCAATGAGGACACTCCTTCGTGGGGCGGGGGGCGGGGCTGCTGGCTGTATGGGAGATGATTCGCCACCTCTGACCAATTTCAGAATTGTTTACGGCTGGAGCAAGTGCCTTGGTAGGGTTTTCCTCTGTATAACTGTTAGGTTCAGGTTTTTTTTTCTTTTTTCGTTCCAATTACATTTTGTTCCTGTTTTATGTATTTATAGATATAAGCATGGAAATAATTCATTCATATAAATACATCTGTGTGAATGGAAGAACTTTTTTCTGGTTTCTTTTTAAATTTTATTTTTAAAAATTTTGAAATTTAAATTTATTTATTTTTTTATACAGCAGGTTCTTATTAGTTATCTATTTTATGCATATATATGTATACAGGTCAATCCCAATCTCCCAACTCATCCCACCACCACCACCCCATGGCTTCCCCCACTTGGTGTCCATACGTTTGTTCTCTACCTCTGTGTCTCTATTTCTGCCCTGCAAACCAGTTCATCTGTACCATTTTTCTAGGTTCCACATATATGCATTAATATACAATATTTGTTTTTCTCTTTCTGACTTACTTCACTCTGTATGACAGTCTCTAGATCCATCGACTTCTCTACAAACGACCCAGTTTCATTCCTTTTTATGGCTGAGTAATATTCCATTTTATATATGTACCACTTCTTTATCCATTCGTCTGTCTGTGGGCATTTAGGTTGCTTCCATTACCTGGCTATTGTAAATAGTGCTGCAATGAACATTGTGGTGAATGTGTCTTTTTGATTTATGGTTTTCTCTGGGTATATGCCCAGAAGTGGGATTGCTGGATCCTATGGTAATTCTCTTTTTAGTTTTTTAAAGGAACCTCCATAGTGTTCTCCATAGTGACTGTATCAATTTACCTTCCCACCAATAGTGGAAGAGGGTTCCTTTTGTCCACACCCTCCCCAGAGTTTGTTGTTTGTAGATTTTCTGATGATGCCGATTCTAAGAGGTGTGAGGTCATACCTCATTGTCATTTGGATTTGCATTTCTCTAATAATTAGTGATGTTGAGCAGCTTTTCATGTGCGTCTTGGCCATTTCTGTGACTTCTTTGAAGAAACGTCTATTTAGATCTTCTGCCCATTTTTGTATTGGGTTGTTTGTTTTATTAATATTAAGCTGCGTGAGCTGTTTATATATATTGGAGATTAAACCTTTGTCCATTGATTCGTTTGCGATCGTTTTCGCCCATTCTGAGGGTTGCCTTTTTCCATTCCCGTTTTTTTAACCAAAAAAGAAAGAAAGCAAAGGAAGCAGAACACTAATGTGCGTGAAATATGCCTCTTGAAACTGTCGTTTTGAAATATGGACGTCTTTTGAATTTTTTGGTCGATATATGACCCCAGGATTTGTTTTCAGGGCAGGTGTCATTTACAGGTCTGCAATGATTTTGAATATCCACTGACCATTAGCGCTGGGATTAAAGCTGCTGTTGTGTGAAACGGCCACAAGGTGGCAGCAGTTCTCCCTTACCAAATCTGGTTACTAGGGCAACAGAGCCTCAATGGAAGTCGTGTTCTAGATTGGAATTTAGAATGGAATGTGCCAGGAGAATGCCCATCAAGTTTGTCTCACTACTTCTTCTTCGTGTTTTTAATTGAATTTTTTATTTTTTATTACAGTAAGTTTGATGTCAACGTTTGGCTTGTTGTAGGTGTGCAAGATGTGGTTCTTTTACACATATACATATGTCTGTTCTTCCTGGGATCCTGTTCCCATGTACGTTATGACAGAATGTTGAGTAGTCTTCTCTTGGTATTCCGTAGGTCTTTGGTGATTATATATTTCACCTGTGTTTGTATATGTCTGTTAACCCCAAGATCGTAATGAATCCAATCCTCACACCTTCGCATTGGTGAACCATAAGTTTGTTTAATGAATCGTGATTGCCCTTCTCCGTGGAAATATCTGCCCTGGTACCAATTTTTATGTAACACCTATAAGTGATATCCTACGATATGTGTCTTTCACTTTCTGACTTACTACAAGTCACGTGATTACCTCTAGACTCATCTACGGTGCTGCAAATGGCATTGTGTCCTTTTTTCCCTTGGCTAATATTGTGTCTTAGCGAGGTCCATTTTCTGCAATGTGATTCCCTGAGGGCTGAGGATTAGCTGACCTGGGCAGCCTGACCCTGCCGGCAAGCCCTCCCCAGGTGTGCCTGGGTTGAGGTCAATATAAACCGCACCCCAGGCAGCAATAGCCCCTGCAGCTGTGCCTGACTCCATATTCTCTGCCCCGTCAGCAGTCTCGGGGCTGTGCTGGTGGGAGGGTGTGAGGGTCCACGGCTTTGTTGGTGGCCCGGTGTGAGTGGGGCTCTGCTGGACTTTCTGCACGAGTTGCCAGGCTGCCACCTGTAAAGAAGAGGATGTGTCACCCATAACTTCCACTGGAATTTCTCTCCGGGCTGATGTGAGGAAGGAAAAAAGGGAGTGGGTGCCGGGACAGGAGGGGTACCTCAGGCAGGGAAATGGAAAGCTTCCAGAAGAGCACCCGGGGCCAGGACCATCCTGGCTGGCCTGCAGGCAGCAAGTTGGCCTGCGTGCTGTCGCTGGTGTGGCTCCACGGCCCTTCCTCTAGGCTTTCAAGCCCTTGTACATATTCAAGTGTTTTACCTGGGAAGGGTGGGAACAGTTCAGCAGCAGCTGGCCTGGGGCTCAACTCATGTTTACTCACAGAGGCCTCGGCACGGTCCCCCAGCTTTGCAATGAGGACGCTCCTTGCGTGTGGGGGGGCGGGGCTGCTGGCTGTATGGGAGATGATTCCCCACCTCTGACCAATTTCAGAATTGTTTACCGCTGGTGCAAGTGCCTTGGTAGGGTTTTCCTCTGTATAACTGTTAGGTTCAGGATTTTTTTTCTTTTTTCATTCCAATTACATTTTGTTCCTGTTTTATGTATTTATAGATATAAGCATGGAAATAATTCATTCGTATAAATACATCTGTGTGAATGGAAGAACTTTTTTCTGTTTCTTTTCAATTTTATTTTTAAACATTTTGAAATTTAATTTTATTTATTTTTTTATACAGCAGGTTATTATTAGTTATCTATTTTATGCATATGCATGTATACAGGTCAATCCCAATCTCCCAACTCATCCCACCACCACCACCCCATGGCTTCCCCCACTTGGTGTCCATAGGTTTGTTCTCTACCTCTGTGTCTCTATTTCTGCCCTGCAAACCAGTTCATCTGTACCATTTTTCTAGGTTCCACATATATGCATTAATATACAATATTTGTTTTTCTCTTTCTGACTTACTTCACTCTGTATGACAGTCTCTAGATCCATCGACTTCTCTACAAATGACCCAGTTTCATTCCTTTTTATGGCTGAGTAATATTCCATTTTATATATGTACCACTTCTTTATCCATTCGTCTGTCTGTGGGCATTTAGGTTGCTTCCATTACCTGGCTATTGTAAATAGTGCTGCAATGAACATTGTGGTGAATGTGTCTTTTTGATTTATGGTTTTCTCTGGGTATATGCCCAGAATTGGGTTTGCTGGATCCTATGGTAATTCTCTTTTTAGTTTTTTAAATGAATCTCCATAGTGTTCTCCATAGTGACTGTATCAATTTACCTGCCCACCAATAGTGGAAGAGGGCTCCTTTTGTCCACACCCTCCCCAGAATTTGTTGTTTGTAGATTTTCTGATGATGCCGATTCTAAGAGGTGTGAGGTCATACCTCATTGTCGTTTGGATTTGCATTTCTCTAATAATTAGTGATGTTGAGCAGCTTTTCATGTGCGTCTTGGCCATTTCTGTGACTTCTTTGAAGAAACGTCTATTTAGATCTTCTGCCCATTTTTGTATTGGGTTGTTTGTTTTATTAATATTAAGCTGCGTGAGCTGTTTATATATATTGGAGATTAAACCTTTGTCCATTGATTCATTTGCGATCGTTTTCGCCCATTCTGAGGGTTGCCTTTTTCCATTCCCGTTTTTTTAACCAAAAAAGAAAGAAAGCAAAGGAAGCAGAACACTAATGTGCGTGAAATATGCCTCTTGAAACTGTCGTTTTGAAATATGGACGTCTTTTGAATTTTTTGGTCGATATATGACCCCAGGATTTGTTTTCAGGGCAGGTGTCATTTACAGGTCTGCAATGATTTTGAATATCCACTGACCATTAGCGCTGGGATTAAAGCTGCTGTTGTGTGAAATGGCCACAAGGTGGCAGCAGTTCTCCCTTACCAAATCTGGTTACTAGGGCAACAGAGCCTCAATGGAAGTCGTGTTCTAGATTGGAATTTAGAATGGAATGTGCCAGGAGAATGCCCATCAAGTTTGTCTCACTACTTCTTCTTCGTGTTTTTAATTGAATTTTTTATTTTTTATTACAGTAAGTTTGATGTCAACGTTTGGCTTGTTGTAGGTGTGCAAGATGTGGTTCTTTTACACATATACATATGTCTGTTCTTCCTGGGATCCTGTTCCCATGTACGTTATGACAGAATGTTGAGTAGTCTTCTCTTGGTATTCCGTAGGTCTTTGGTGATTATATATTTCACCTGTGTTTGTATATGTCTGTTAACCCCAAGATCGTAATGAATCCAATCCTCACACCTTCGCATTGGTGAACCATAAGTTTGTTTAATGAATCTGTGATTGCCCTTCTCCGTGGAAATATCTGCCCTGGTACCAATTTTTATGTAACACCTATAAGTGATATCCTACGATATGTGTCTTTCACTTTCTGACTTACTACAAGTCACGTGATTACCTCTAGACTCATCTACGGTGCTGCAAATGGCATTGTGTCCTTTTTTCCCTTGGCTAATATTGTGTCTTAGCGAGGTCCATTTTCTGCAATGTGATTCCCTGAGGGCTGAGGATTAGCTGACCTGGGCAGCCTGACCCTGCCGGCAAGCCCTCCCCAGGTGTGCCTGGGTTGAGGTCAATATAAACCGCACCCCAGGCAGCAATAGCCCCTGCAGCTGTGCCTGACTCCATATTCTCTGCCCCGTCAGCAGTCTCGGGGCTGTGCTGGTGGGAGGGTGTGAGGGTCCACGGCTTTGTTGGTGGCCCGGTGTGAGTGGGGCTCTGCTGGACTTTCTGCAGGAGTTGCCAGGCTGCCACCTGTAAAGAAGAGGATGTGTCACCCATAACTTCCACTGCAATTTCTCTCCAGGCTGATGTGAGGAAGGAAAAAAGGGAGTGGGTGCCGGGACAGGAGGGGTACCTCAGGCAGGGAAATGGAAAGCTTCCAGAAGAGCACCCGGGGCCAGGACCATCCTGGCTGGCCTGCAGGCAGCAAGTTGGCCTGCGTGCTGTCGCTGGTGTGGCTCCACGGCCCTTCCTCTAGGCTTTCAAGCCCTTGTACATATTCAAGTGTTTTACCTGGGAAGGGTGGGAACAGTTCAGCAGCAGCTGGCCTGGGGCTCAGCTCATGTTTACTCACAGAGGCCTCGGCACGGTCCCCCAGCTTTGCAATGAGGACGCTCCTTGCGTGTGGGGGGGCGGGGCTGCTGGCTGTATGGGAGATGATTCCCCACCTCTGACCATTTTCAGAATTGTTTACCGCTGGTGCAAGTGCCTTGGTAGGGTTTTCCTCTGTATAACTGTTAGGTTCAGGATTTTTTTTCTTTTTTCATTCCAATTACATTTTGTTCCTGTTTTATGTATTTATAGATATAAGCATGGAAATAATTCATTCGTATAAATACATCTGTGTGAATGGAAGAACTTTTTTCTGTTTCTTTTCAATTTTATTTTTAAACATTTTGAAATTTAATTTTATTTATTTTTTTATACAGCAGGTTATTATTAGTTATCTATTTTATGCATATGCATGTATACAGGTCAATCCCAATCTCCCAACTCATCCCACCACCACCACCCCATGGCTTCCCCCACTTGGTGTCCATAGGTTTGTTCTCTACCTCTGTGTCTCTATTTCTGCCCTGCAAACCAGTTCATCTGTACCATTTTTCTAGGTTCCACATATATGCATTAATATACAATATTTGTTTTTCTCTTTCTGACTTACTTCACTCTGTATGACAGTCTCTAGATCCATCGACTTCTCTACAAATGACCCAGTTTCATTCCTTTTTATGGCTGAGTAATATTCCATTTTATATATGTACCACTTCTTTATCCATTCGTCTGTCTGTGGGCATTTAGGTTGCTTCCATTACCTGGCTATTGTAAATAGTGCTGCAATGAACATTGTGGTGAATGTGTCTTTTTGATTTATGGTTTTCTCTGGGTATATGCCCAGAATTGGGTTTGCTGGATCCTATGGTAATTCTCTTTTTAGTTTTTTAAATGAATCTCCATAGTGTTCTCCATAGTGACTGTATCAATTTACCTGCCCACCAATAGTGGAAGAGGGCTCCTTTTGTCCACACCCTCCCCAGAATTTGTTGTTTGTAGATTTTCTGATGATGCCGATTCTAAGAGGTGTGAGGTCATACCTCATTGTCGTTTGGATTTGCATTTCTCTAATAATTAGTGATGTTGAGCAGCTTTTCATGTGCGTCTTGGCCATTTCTGTGACTTCTTTGAAGAAACGTCTATTTAGATCTTCTGCCCATTTTTGTATTGGGTTGTTTGTTTTATTAATATTAAGCTGCGTGAGCTGTTTATATATATTGGAGATTAAACCTTTGTCCATTGATTCATTTGCGATCGTTTTCGCCCATTCTGAGGGTTGCCTTTTTCCATTCCCGTTTTTTTAACCAAAAAAGAAAGAAAGCAAAGGAAGCAGAACACTAATGTGCGTGAAATATGCCTCTTGAAACTGTCGTTTTGAAATATGGACGTCTTTTGAATTTTTTGGTCGATATATGACCCCAGGATTTGTTTTCAGGGCAGGTGTCATTTACAGGTCTGCAATGATTTTGAATATCCACTGACCATTAGCGCTGGGATTAAAGCTGCTGTTGTGTGAAACGGCCACAAGGTGGCAGCAGTTCTCCCTTACCAAATCTGGTTACTAGGGCAACAGAGCCTCAATGGAAGTCGTGTTCTAGATTGGAATTTAGAATGGAATGTGCCAGGAGAATGCCCATCAAGTTTGTCTCACTACTTCTTCTTCGTGTTTTTAATTGAATTTTTTATTTTTTATTACAGTAAGTTTGATGTCAACGTTTGGCTTGTTGTAGGTGTGCAAGATGTGGTTCTTTTACACATATACATATGTCTGTTCTTCCTGGGATCCTGTTCCCATGTACGTTATGACAGAATGTTGAGTAGTCTTCTCTTGGTATTCCGTAGGTCTTTGGTGATTATATATTTCACCTGTGTTTGTATATGTCTGTTAACCCCAAGATCGTAATGAATCCAATCCTCACACCTTCGCATTGGTGAACCATAAGTTTGTTTAATGAATCTGTGATTGCCCTTCTCCGTGGAAATATCTGCCCTGGTACCAATTTTTATGTAACACCTATAAGTGATATCCTACGATATGTGTCTTTCACTTTCTGACTTACTACAAGTCACGTGATTACCTCTAGACTCATCTACGGTGCTGCAAATGGCATTGTGTCCTTTTTTCCCTTGGCTAATATTGTGTCTTAGCGAGGTCCATTTTCTGCAATGTGATTCCCTGAGGGCTGAGGATTAGCTGACCTGGGCAGCCTGACCCTGCCGGCAAGCCCTCCCAAGGTGTGCCTGGGTTGAGGTCAATATAAACCGCACCCCAGGCAGCAATAGCCCCTGCAGCTGTGCCTGACTCCATATTCTCTGCCCCGTCAGCAGTCTCGGGGCTGTGCTGGTGGGAGGGTGTGAGGGTCCACGGCTTTGTTTGTGGCCCGGTGTGAGTGGGGCTCTGCTGGACTTTCTGCAGGAGTTGCCAGGCTGCCACCTGTAAAGAAGAGGATGTGTCACCCATAACTTCCACTGGAATTTCTCTCCGGGCTGATGTGAGGAAGGAAAAAAGGGAGTGGGTGCCGGGACAGGAGGGGTACCTCAGGCAGGGAAATGGAAAGCTTCCAGAAGAGCACCCGGGGCCAGGACCATCCTGGCTGGCCTGCAGGCAGCAAGTTGGCCTGCGTGCTGTCGCTGGTGTGGCTCCACGGCCCTTCCTCTAGGCTTTCAAGCCCTTGTACATATTCAAGTGTTTTACCTGGGAAGGGTGGGAACAGTTCAGCAGCAGCTGGCCTGGGGCTCAGCTCATGTTTACTCACAGAGGCCTCGGCACGGTCCCCCAGCTTTGCAATGAGGACGCTCCTTGCGTGTGGGGGGGCGAGGCTGCTGGCTGTATGGGAGATGATTCCCCACCTCTGACCAATTTCAGAATTGTTTACCGCTGGTGCAAGTGCCTTGGTGGGGTTTTCCTCTGTATAACTGTTAGGTTCAGGATTTTTTTTCTTTTTTCATTCCAATTACATTTTGTTCCTGTTTTATGTATTTATAGATATAAGCATGGAAATAATTCATTCGTATAAATACATCTGTGTGAATGGAAGAACTTTTTTCTGTTTTTTTTCAATTTTATTTTTAAACATTTTGAAATTTAATTTTATTTATTTTTTTATACAGCAGGTTATTATTAGTTATCTATTTTATGCATATGCATGTATACAGGTCAATCCCAATCTCCCAACTCATCCCACCACCACCACCCCATGGCTTCCCCCACTTGGTGTCCATACGTTTGTTCTCTACCTCTGTGTCTCTATTTCTGCCCTGCAAACCAGTTCATCTGTACCATTTTTCTAGGTTCCACATATATGCATTAATATACAATATTTGTTTTTCTCTTTCTGACTTACTTCACTCTGTATGACAGTCTCTAGATCCATCGACTTCTCTACAAATGACCCAGTTTCATTCCTTTTTATGGCTGAGTAATATTCCATTTTATATATGTACCACTTCTTTATCCATTCGTCTGTCTGTGGGCATTTAGGTTGCTTCCATTACCTGGCTATTGTAAATAGTGCTGCAATGAACATTGTGGTGAATGTGTCTTTTTGATTTATGGTTTTCTCTGGGTATATGCCCAGAATTGGGTTTGCTGGATCCTATGGTAATTCTCTTTTTAGTTTTTTAAATGAATCTCCATAGTGTTCTCCATAGTGACTGTATCAATTTACCTGCCCACCAATAGTGGAAGAGGGCTCCTTTTGTCCACACCCTCCCCAGAATTTGTTGTTTGTAGATTTTCTGATGATGCCGATTCTAAGAGGTGTGAGGTCATACCTCATTGTCGTTTGGATTTGCATTTCTCTAATAATTAGTGATGTTGAGCAGCTTTTCATGTGCGTCTTGGCCATTTCTGTGACTTCTTTGAAGAAACGTCTATTTAGATCTTCTGCCCATTTTTGTATTGGGTTGTTTGTTTTATTAATGTTAAGCTGCGTGAGCTGTTTATATATATTGCAGATTAAACCTTTGTCCATTGATTCATTTGCGATCGTTTTCGCCCATTCTGAGGGTTGCCTTTTTCCATTCCCGTTTTTTTAACCAAAAAAGAAAGAAAGCAAAGGAAGCAGAACACTAATGTGCGTGAAATATGCCTCTTGAAACTGTCGTTTTGAAATATGGACGTCTTTTGAATTTTTTGGTCGATATATGACCCCAGGATTTGTTTTCAGGGCAGGTGTCATTTACAGGTCTGCAATGATTTTGAATATCCACTGACCATTAGCGCTGGGATTAAAGCTGCTGTTGTGTGAAACGGCCACAAGGTGGCAGCAGTTCTCCCTTACCAAATCTGGTTACTAGGGCAACAGAGCCTCAATGGAAGTCGTGTTCTAGATTGGAATTTAGAATGGAATGTGCCAGGAGAATGCCCATCAAGTTTGTCTCACTACTTCTTCTTCGTGTTTTTAATTTAATTTTTTATTTTTTATTACAGTAAGTTTGATGTCAACGTTTGGCTTGTTGTAGGTGTGCAAGATGTGGTTCTTTTACACATATACATATGTCTGTTCTTCCTGGGATCCTGTTCCCATGTACGTTATGACAGAATGTTGAGTAGTCTTCTCTTGGTATTCCGTAGGTCTTTGGTGATTATATATTTCACCTGTGTTTGTATATGTCTGTTAACCCCAAGATCGTAATGAATCCAATCCTCACACCTTCGCATTGGTGAACCATAAGTTTGTTTAATGAATCTGTGATTGCCCTTCTCCGTGGAAATATCTGCCCTGGTACCAATTTTTATGTAACACCTATAAGTGATATCCTACGATATGTGTCTTTCACTTTCTGACTTACTACAAGTCACGTGATTACCTCTAGACTCATCTACGGTGCTGCAAATGGCATTGTGTCCTTTTTTCCCTTGGCTAATATTGTGTCTTAGCGAGGTCCATTTTCTGCAATGTGATTCCCTGAGGGCTGAGGATTAGCTGACCTGGGCAGCCTGACCCTGCCGGCAAGCCCTCCCCAGGTGTGCCTGGGTTGAGGTCAATATAAACCGCACCCCAGGCAGCAATAGCCCCTGCAGCTGTGCCTGACTCCATATTCTCTGCCCCGTCAGCAGTCTCGGGGCTGTGCTGGTGGGAGGGTGTGAGGGTCCACGGCTTTGTTGGTGGCCCGGTGTGAGTGGGGCTCTGCTGGACTTTCTGCAGGAGTTGCCAGGCTGCCACCTGTAAAGAAGAGGATGTGTCACCCATAACTTCCACTGGAATTTCTCTCCGGGCTGATGTGAGGAAGGAAAAAAGGGAGTGGGTGCCGGGACAGGAGGGGTACCTCAGGCAGGGAAATGGAAAGCTTCCAGAAGAGCACCCGGGGCCAGGACCATCCTGGCTGGCCTGCAGGCAGCAAGTTGGCCTGCGTGCTGTCGCTGGTGTGGCTCCACGGCCCTTCCTCTAGGCTTTCAAGCCCTTGTACATATTCAAGTGTTTTACCTGGGAAGGGTGGGAACACTTCAGCAGCAGCTGGCCTGGGGCTCAGCTCATGTTTACTCACAGAGACCTCGGCACTGTCCCCCAGCTTTGCAATGAGGACGCTCCTTGCGTGTGGGGGAGCGGGGCTGCTGGCTGTATGGGAGATGATTCCCCACCTCTGACCAATTTCAGAATTGTTTACCGCTGGTGCAAGTGCCTTGGTAGGGTTTTCCTCTGTATAACTGTTAGGTTCAGGTTTTTTTTTCTTTTTTCGTTCCAATTACATTTTGTTCCTGTTTTATGTATTTATAGATATAAGCATGGAAATAATTCATTCATATAAATACATCTGTGTGAATGGAAGAACTTTTTTCTGGTTTCTTTTTAAATTTTATTTTTAAAAATTTTGAAATTTAAATTTATTTATTTTTTTATACAGCAGGTTCTTATTAGTTATCTATTTTATGCATATATATGTATACAGGTCAATCCCAATCTCCCAACTCATCCCACCACCACCACCCCATGGCTTCCCCCACTTGGTGTCCATACGTTTGTTCTCTACCTCTGTGTCTCTATTTCTGCCCTGCAAACCAGTTCATCTGTACCATTTTTCTAGGTTCCACATATATGCATTAATATACAATATTTGTTTTTCTCTTTCTGACTTACTTCACTCTGTATGACAGTCTCTAGATCCATCGACTTCTCTACAAACGACCCAGTTTCATTCCTTTTTATGTCTGAGTAATATTCCATTTTATATATGTACCACTTCTTTATCCATTCGTCTGTCTGTGGGCATTTAGGTTGCTTCCATTACCTGGCTATTGTAAATAGTGCTGCAATGAACATTGTGGTGAATGTGTCTTTTTGATTTATGGTTTTCTCTGGGTATATGCCCAGAAGTGGGTTTGCTGGATCCTATGGTAATTCTCTTTTTAGTTTTTTAAAGGAACCTCCATAGTGTTCTCCATAGTGACTGTATCAATTTACCTTCCCACCAATAGTGGAAGAGGGTTCCTTTTGTCCACACCCTCCCCAGAGTTTGTTGTTTGTAGATTTTCTGATGATGCCGATTCTAAGAGGTGTGAGGTCATACCTCATTGTCATTTGGATTTGCATTTCTCTAATAATTAGTGATGTTGAGCAGCTTTTCATGTGCGTCTTGGC
Organism: Mesoplodon densirostris; assembly: GCF_025265405.1. NCBI lineage: Eukaryota > Metazoa > Chordata > Mammalia > Artiodactyla > Ziphiidae > Mesoplodon > Mesoplodon densirostris. The sequence continues at coordinate 79,694,830 of NC_082667.1, read as the reverse complement.
CATTTCTGTGACTTCTTTGAAGAAACGTCTATTTAGATCTTCTGCCCATTTTTGTATTGGGTTGTTTGTTTTATTAATATTAAGCTGCGTGAGCTGTTTATATATATTGGAGATTAAACCTTTGTCCATTGATTCGTTTGCGATCGTTTTCGCCCATTCTGAGGGTTGCCTTTTTCCATTCCCGTTTTTTTAACCAAAAAAGAAAGAAAGCAAAGGAAGCAGAACACTAATGTGCGTGAAATATGCCTCTTGAAACTGTCGTTTTGAAATATGGACGTCTTTTGAATTTTTTGGTCGATATATGACCCCAGGATTTGTTTTCAGGGCAGGTGTCATTTACAGGTCTGCAATGATTTTGAATATCCACTGACCATTAGCGCTGGGATTAAAGCTGCTGTTGTGTGAAACGGCCACAAGGTGGCAGCAGTTCTCCCTTACCAAATCTGGTTACTAGGGCAACAGAGCCTCAATGGAAGTCGTGTTCTAGATTGGAATTTAGAATGGAATGTGCCAGGAGAATGCCCATCAAGTTTGTCTCACTACTTCTTCTTCGTGTTTTTAATTTAATTTTTTATTTTTTATTACAGCAAGTTTGATGACAACGTTTGGCTTGTTGTAGGTGTGCAAGATGTTGTTCTTTTACACATATACATATGTCTGTTCTTCCTGGGATCCTGTTCCCATGTACGTTATGACAGAATGTTGAGTAGTCTTCTCTTGGTATTCCGTAGGTCTTTGGTGATTATATATTTCACCTGTGTTTGTATATGTCTGTTAACCCCAAGATCGTAATGAATCCAATCCTCACACCTTCGCATTGGTGAACCATAAGTTTGTTTAATGAATCTGTGATTGCCCTTCTCCGTGGAAATATCTGCCCTGGTACCAATTTTTATGTAACACCTATAAGTGATATCCTACGATATGTGTCTTTCACTTTCTGACTTACTACAAGTCACGTGATTACCTCTAGACTCATCTACGGTGCTGCAAATGGCATTGTGTCCTTTTTTCCCTTGGCTAATATTGTGTCTTAGCGAGGTCCATTTTCTGCAATGTGATTCCCTGAGGGCTGAGGATTAGCTGACCTGGGCAGCCTGACCCTGCCGGCAAGCCCTCCCCAGGTGTGCCTGGGTTGAGGTCAATATAAACAGCACCCCAGGCAGCAATAGCCCCTGCAGCTGTGCCTGACTCCATATTCTCTGCCCCGTCAGCAGTCTCGGGGCTGTGCTGGTGGGAGGGTGTGAGGGTCCACGGCTTTGTTGGTGGCCCGGTGTGAGTGGGGCTCTGCTGGACTTTCTGCAGGAGTTGCCAGGCTGCCACCTGTAAAGAAGAGGATGTGTCACCCATAACTTCCACTGGAATTTCTCTCCGGGCTGATGTGAGGAAGGAAAAAAGGGAGTGGGTGCCGGGACAGGAGGGGTACCTCAGGCAGGGAAATGGAAAGCTTCCAGAAGAGCACCCGGGGCCAGGACCATCCTGGCTGGCCTGCAGGCAGCAAGTTGGCCTGCGTGCTGTCGCTGGTGTGGCTCCACGGCCCTTCCTCTAGGCTTTCAAGCCCTTGTACATATTCAAGTGTTTTACCTGGGAAGGGTGGGAACAGTTCAGCAGCAGCTGGCCTGGGGCTCAGCTCATGTTTACTCACAGAGGCCTCGGCACGGTCCCCCAGCTTTGCAATGAGGACGCTCCTTGCGTGTGGGGGGGCGGGGCTGCTGGCTGTATGGGAGATGATTCCCCACCTCTGACCAATTTCAGAATTGTTTACCGCTGGTGCAAGTGCCTTGGTAGGGTTTTCCTCTGTATAACTGTTAGGTTCAGGATTTTTTTTCTTTTTTCATTCCAATTACATTTTGTTCCTGTTTTATGTATTTATAGATATAAGCATGGAAATAATTCATTCGTATAAATACATCTGTGTGAATGGAAGAACTTTTTTCTGTTTTTTTTCAATTTTATTTTTAAACATTTTGAAATTTAATTTTATTTATTTTTTTATACAGCAGGTTATTATTAGTTATCTATTTTATGCATATGCATGTATACAGGTCAATCCCAATCTCCCAACTCATCCCACCACCACCACCCCATGGCTTCCCCCACTTGGTGTCCATAGGTTTGTTCTCTACCTCTGTGTCTCTATTTCTGCCCTGCAAACCAGTTCATCTGTACCATTTTTCTAGGTTCCACATATATGCATTAATATACAATATTTGTTTTTCTCTTTCTGACTTACTTCACTCTGTATGACAGTCTCTAGATCCATCGACTTCTCTACAAATGACCCAGTTTCATTCCTTTTTATGGCTGAGTAATATTCCATTTTATATATGTACCACTTCTTTATCCATTCGTCTGTCTGTGGGCATTTAGGTTGCTTCCATTACCTGGCTATTGTAAATAGTGCTGCAATGAACATTGTGGTGAATGTGTCTTTTTGATTTATGGTTTTCTCTGGGTATATGCCCAGAATTGGGTTTGCTGGATCCTATGGTAATTCTCTTTTTAGTTTTTTAAATGAATCTCCATAGTGTTCTCCATAGTGACTGTATCAATTTACCTGCCCACCAATAGTGGAAGAGGGCTCCTTTTGTCCACACCCTCCCCAGAATTTGTTGTTTGTAGATTTTCTGATGATGCCGATTCTAAGAGGTGTGAGGTCATACCTCATTGTCGTTTGGATTTGCATTTCTCTAATAATTAGTGATGTTGAGCAGCTTTTCATGTGCGTCTTGGCCATTTCTGTGACTTCTTTGAAGAAACGTCTATTTAGATCTTCTGCCCATTTTTGTATTGGGTTGTTTGTTTTATTAATATTAAGCTGCGTGAGCTGTTTATATATATTGGAGATTAAACCTTTGTCCATTGATTCATTTGCGATCGTTTTCGCCCATTCTGAGGGTTGCCTTTTTCCATTCCCGTTTTTTTAACCAAAAAAGAAAGAAAGCAAAGGAAGCAGAACACTAATGTGCGTGAAATATGCCTCTTGAAACTGTCGTTTTGAAATATGGACGTCTTTTGAATTTTTTGGTCGATATATGACCCCAGGATTTGTTTTCAGGGCAGGTGTCATTTACAGGTCTGCAATGATTTTGAATATCCACTGACCATTAGCGCTGGGATTAAAGCTGCTGTTGTGTGAAACGGCCACAAGGTGGCAGCAGTTCTCCCTTACCAAATCTGGTTACTAGGGCAACAGAGCCTCAATGGAAGTCGTGTTCTAGATTGGAATTTAGAATGGAATGTGCCAGGAGAATGCCCATCAAGTTTGTCTCACTACTTCTTCTTCGTGTTTTTAATTGAATTTTTTATTTTTTATTACAGTAAGTTTGATGTCAACGTTTGGCTTGTTGTAGGTGTGCAAGATGTGGTTCTTTTACACATATACATATGTCTGTTCTTCCTGGGATCCTGTTCCCATGTACGTTATGACAGAATGTTGAGTAGTCTTCTCTTGGTATTCCGTAGGTCTTTGGTGATTATATATTTCACCTGTGTTTGTATATGTCTGTTAACCCCAAGATCGTAATGAATCCAATCCTCACACCTTCGCATTGGTGAACCATAAGTTTGTTTAATGAATCTGTGATTGCCCTTCTCCGTGGAAATATCTGCCCTGGTACCAATTTTTATGTAACACCTATAAGTGATATCCTACGATATGTGTCTTTCACTTTCTGACTTACTACAAGTCACGTGATTACCTCTAGACTCATCTACGGTGCTGCAAATGGCATTGTGTCCTTTTTTCCCTTGGCTAATATTGTGTCTTAGCGAGGTCCATTTTCTGCAATGTGATTCCCTGAGGGCTGAGGATTAGCTGACCTGGGCAGCCTGACCCTGCCGGCAAGCCCTCCCCAGGTGTGCCTGGGTTGAGGTCAATATAAACCGCACCCCAGGCAGCAATAGCCCCTGCAGCTGTGCCTGACTCCATATTCTCTGCCCCGTCAGCAGTCTCGGGGCTGTGCTGGTGGGAGGGTGTGAGGGTCCACGGCTTTGTTGGTGGCCCGGTGTGAGTGGGGCTCTGCTGGACTTTCTGCAGGAGTTGCCAGGCTGCCACCTGTAAAGAAGAGGATGTGTCACCCATAACTTCCACTGGAATTTCTCTCCGGGCTGATGTGAGGAAGGAAAAAAGGGAGTGGGTGCCGGGACAGGAGGGGTACCTCAGGCAGGGAAATGGAAAGCTTCCAGAAGAGCACCCGGGGCCAGGACCATCCTGGCTGGCCTGCAGGCAGCAAGTTGGCCTGCGTGCTGTCGCTGGTGTGGCTCCACGGCCCTTCCTCTAGGCTTTCAAGCCCTTGTACATATTCAAGTGTTTTACCTGGGAAGGGTGGGAACACTTCAGCAGCAGCTGGCCTGGGGCTCAGCTCATGTTTACTCACAGAGACCTCGGCACTGTCCCCCAGCTTTGCAATGAGGACGCTCCTTGCGTGTGGGGGAGCGGGGCTGCTGGCTGTATGGGAGATGATTCCCCACCTCTGACCAATTTCAGAATTGTTTACCGCTGGTGCAAGTGCCTTGGTAGGGTTTTCCTCTGTATACCTGTTAGGTTCAGGTTTTTTTTTCTTTTTTCGTTCCAATTACATTTTGTTCCTGTTTTATGTATTTATAGATATAAGCATGGAAATAATTCATTCATATAAATACATCTGTGTGAATGGAAGAACTTTTTTCTGGTTTCTTTTTAAATTTTATTTTTAAAAATTTTGAAATTTAAATTTATTTATTTTTTTATACAGCAGGTTCTTATTAGTTATCTATTTTATGCATATATATGTATACAGGTCAATCCCAATCTCCCAACTCATCCCACCACCACCACCCCATGGCTTCCCCCACTTGGTGTCCATACGTTTGTTCTCTACCTCTGTGTCTCTATTTCTGCCCTGCAAACCAGTTCATCTGTACCATTTTTCTAGGTTCCACATATATGCATTAATATACAATATTTGTTTTTCTCTTTCTGACTTACTTCACTCTGTATGACAGTCTCTAGATCCATCGACTTCTCTACAAACGACCCAGTTTCATTCCTTTTTATGTCTGAGTAATATTCCATTTTATATATGTACCACTTCTTTATCCATTCGTCTGTCTGTGGGCATTTAGGTTGCTTCCATTACCTGGCTATTGTAAATAGTGCTGCAATGAACATTGTGGTGAATGTGTCTTTTTGATTTATGGTTTTCTCTGGGTATATGCCCAGAAGTGGGTTTGCTGGATCCTATGGTAATTCTCTTTTTAGTTTTTTAAAGGAACCTCCATAGTGTTCTCCATAGTGACTGTATCAATTTACCTTCCCACCAATAGTGGAAGAGGGTTCCTTTTGTCCACACCCTCCCCAGAGTTTGTTGTTTGTAGATTTTCTGATGATGCCGATTCTAAGAGGTGTGAGGTCATACCTCATTGTCATTTGGATTTGCATTTCTCTAATAATTAGTGATGTTGAGCAGCTTTTCATGTGCGTCTTGGCCATTTCTGTGACTTCTTTGAAGAAACGTCTATTTAGATCTTCTGCCCATTTTTGTATTGGGTTGTTTGTTTTATTAATATTAAGCTGCGTGAGCTGTTTATATATATTGGAGATTAAACCTTTGTCCATTGATTCGTTTGCGATCGTTTTCGCCCATTCTGAGGGTTGCCTTTTTCCATTCCCGTTTTTTTAACCAAAAAAGAAAGAAAGAAAAGGAAGCAGAACACTAATGTGCGTGAAATATGCCTCTTGAAACTGTCGTTTTGAAATATGGACGTCTTTTGAATTTTTTGGTCGATATATGACCCCAGGATTTGTTTTCAGGGCAGGTGTCATTTACAGGTCTGCAATGATTTTGAATATCCACTGACCATTAGCGCTGGGATTAAAGCTGCTGTTGTGTGAAACGGCCACAAGGTGGCAGCAGTTCTCCCTTACCAAATCTGGTTACTAGGGCAACAGAGCCTCAATGGAAGTCGTGTTCTAGATTGGAATTTAGAATGGAATGTGCCAGGAGAATGCCCATCAAGTTTGTCTCCCTACTTCTTCTTCGTGTTTTTAATTTAATTTTTTATTTTTTATTACAGCAAGTTTGATGACAACGTTTGGCTTGTTGTAGGTGTGCAAGATGTTGTTCTTTTACACATATACATATGTCTGTTCTTCCTGGGATCCTGTTCCCATGTACGTTATGACAGAATGTTGAGTAGTCTTCTCTTGGTATTCCGTAGGTCTTTGGTGATTATATATTTCACCTGTGTTTGTATATGTCTGTTAACCCCAAGATCGTAATGAATCCAATCCTCACACCTTCGCATTGGTGAACCATAAGTTTGTTTAATGAATCTGTGATTGCCCTTCTCCGTGGAAATATCTGCCCTGGTACCAATTTTTATGTAACACCTATAAGTGATATCCTACGATATGTGTCTTTCACTTTCTGACTTACTACAAGTCACGTGATTACCTCTAGACTCATCTACGGTGCTGCAAATGGCATTGTGTCCTTTTTTCCCTTGGCTAATATTGTGTCTTAGCGAGGTCCATTTTCTGCAATGTGATTCCCTGAGGGCTGAGGATTAGCTGACCTGGGCAGCCTGACCCTGCCGGCAAGCCCTCCCCAGGTGTGCCTGGGTTGAGGTCAATATAAACAGCACCCCAGGCAGCAATAGCCCCTGCAGCTGTGCCTGACTCCATATTCTCTGCCCCGTCAGCAGTCTCGGGGCTGTGCTGGTGGGAGGGTGTGAGGGTCCACGGCTTTGTTGGTGGCCCGGTGTGAGTGGGGCTCTGCTGGACTTTCTGCAGGAGTTGCCAGGCTGCCACCTGTAAAGAAGAGGATGTGTCACCCATAACTTCCACTGGAATTTCTCTCCGGGCTGATGTGAGGAAGGAAAAAAGGGAGTGGGTGCCGGGACAGGAGGGGTACCTCAGGCAGGGAAATGGAAAGCTTCCAGAAGAGCACCCGGGGCCAGGACCATCCTGGCTGGCCTGCAGGCAGCAAGTTGGCCTGCGTGCTGTCGCTGGTGTGGCTCCACGGCCCTTCCTCTAGGCTTTCAAGCCCTTGTACATATTCAAGTGTTTTACCTGGGAAGGGTGGGAACAGTTCAGCAGCAGCTGGCCTGGGGCTCAGCTCATGTTTACTCACAGAGGCCTCGGCACGGTCCCCCAGCTTTGCAATGAGGACGCTCCTTGCGTGTGGGGGGGCGGGGCTGCTGGCTGTATGGGAGATGATTCCCCACCTCTGACCAATTTCAGAATTGTTTACCGCTGGTGCAAGTGCCTTGGTAGGGTTTTCCTCTGTATAACTGTTAGGTTCAGGATTTTTTTTCTTTTTTCATTCCAATTACATTTTGTTCCTGTTTTATGTATTTATAGATATAAGCATGGAAATAATTCATTCGTATAAATACATCTGTGTGAATGGAAGAACTTTTTTCTGTTTTTTTTCAATTTTATTTTTAAACATTTTGAAATTTAATTTTATTTATTTTTTTATACAGCAGGTTATTATTAGTTATCTATTTTATGCATATGCATGTATACAGGTCAATCCCAATCTCCCAACTCATCCCACCACCACCACCCCATGGCTTCCCCCACTTGGTGTCCATACGTTTGTTCTCTACCTCTGTGTCTCTATTTCTGCCCTGCAAACCAGTTCATCTGTACCATTTTTCTAGGTTCCACATATATGCATTAATATACAATATTTGTTTTTCTCTTTCTGACTTACTTCACTCTGTATGACAGTCTCTAGATCCATCGACTTCTCTACAAATGACCCAGTTTCATTCCTTTTTATGGCTGAGTAATATTCCATTTTATATATGTACCACTTCTTTATCCATTCGTCTGTCTGTGGGCATTTAGGTTGCTTCCATTACCTGGCTATTGTAAATAGTGCTGCAATGAACATTGTGGTGAATGTGTCTTTTTGATTTATGGTTTTCTCTGGGTATATGCCCAGAATTGGGTTTGCTGGATCCTATGGTAATTCTCTTTTTAGTTTTTTAAATGAATCTCCATAGTGTTCTCCATAGTGACTGTATCAATTTACCTGCCCACCAATAGTGGAAGAGGGCTCCTTTTGTCCACACCCTCCCCAGAATTTGTTGTTTGTAGATTTTCTGATGATGCCGATTCTAAGAGGTGTGAGGTCATACCTCATTGTCGTTTGGATTTGCATTTCTCTAATAATTAGTGATGTTGAGCAGCTTTTCATGTGCGTCTTGGCCATTTCTGTGACTTCTTTGAAGAAACGTCTATTTAGATCTTCTGCCCATTTTTGTATTGGGTTGTTTGTTTTATTAATATTAAGCTGCGTGAGCTGTTTATATATATTGGAGATTAAACCTTTGTCCATTGATTCATTTGCGATCGTTTTCGCCCATTCTGAGGGTTGCCTTTTTCCATTCCCGTTTTTTTAACCAAAAAAGAAAGAAAGCAAAGGAAGCAGAACACTAATGTGCGTGAAATATGCCTCTTGAAACTGTCGTTTTGAAATATGGACGTCTTTTGAATTTTTTGGTCGATATATGACCCCAGGATTTGTTTTCAGGGCAGGTGTCATTTACAGGTCTGCAATGATTTTGAATATCCACTGACCATTAGCGCTGGGATTAAAGCTGCTGTTGTGTGAAACGGCCACAAGGTGGCAGCAGTTCTCCCTTACCAAATCTGGTTACTAGGGCAACAGAGCCTCAATGGAAGTCGTGTTCTAGATTGGAATTTAGAATGGAATGTGCCAGGAGAATGCCCATCAAGTTTGTCTCACTACTTCTTCTTCGTGTTTTTAATTGAATTTTTTATTTTTTATTACAGTAAGTTTGATGTCAACGTTTGGCTTGTTGTAGGTGTGCAAGATGTGGTTCTTTTACACATATACATATGTCTGTTCTTCCTGAGATCCTGTTCCCATGTACGTTATGACAGAATGTTGAGTAGTCTTCTCTTGGTATTCCGTAGGTCTTTGGTGATTATATATTTCACCTGTGTTTGTATATGTCTGTTAACCCCAAGATCGTAATGAATCCAATCCTCACACCTTCGCATTGGTGAACCATAAGTTTGTTTAATGAATCTGTGATTGCCCTTCTCCGTGGAAATATCTGCCCTGGTACCAATTTTTATGTAACACCTATAAGTGATATCCTACGATATGTGTCTTTCACTTTCTGACTTACTACAAGTCACGTGATTACCTCTAGACTCATCTACGGTGCTGCAAATGGCATTGTGTCCTTTTTTCCCTTGGCTAATATTGTGTCTTAGCGAGGTCCATTTTCTGCAATGTGATTCCCTGAGGGCTGAGGATTAGCTGACCTGGGCAGCCTGACCCTGCCGGCAAGCCCTCCCCAGGTGTGCCTGGGTTGAGGTCAATATAAACCGCACCCCAGGCAGCAATAGCCCCTGCAGCTGTGCCTGACTCCATATTCTCTGCCCCGTCAGCAGTCTCGGGGCTGTGCTGGTGGGAGGGTGTGAGGGTCCACGGCTTTGTTGGTGGCCCGGTGTGAGTGGGGCTCTGCTGGACTTTCTGCAGGAGTTGCCAGGCTGCCACCTCTAAAGAAGAGGATGTGTCACCCATAACTTCCACTGGAATTTCTCTCCGGGCTGATGTGAGGAAGGAAAAAAGGGAGTGGGTGCCGGGACAGGAGGGGTACCTCAGGCAGGGAAATGGAAAGCTTCCAGAAGAGCACCCGGGGGCAGGACCATCCTGGCTGGCCTGCAGGCAGCAAGTTGGCCTGCGTGCTGTCGCTGGTGTGGCTCCACGGCCCTTCCTCTAGGCTTTCAAGCCCTTGTACATATTCAAGTGTTTTACCTGGGAAGGGTGGGAACAGTTCAGCAGCAGCTGGCCTGGGGCTCAGCTCATGTTTACTCACAGAGGCCTCGGCACGGTCCCCCAGCTTTGCAATGAGGACGCTCCTTGCGTGTGGGGGGGCGGGGCTGCTGGCTGTATGGGAGATGATTCCCCACCTCTGACCAATTTCAGAATTGTTTACCGCTGGTGCAAGTGCCTTGGTAGGGTTTTCCTCTGTATAACTGTTAGGTTCAGGATTTTTTTTCTTTTTTCATTCCAATTACATTTTGTTCCTGTTTTATGTATTTATAGATATAAGCATGGAAATAATTCATTCGTATAAATACATCTGTGTGAATGGAAGAACTTTTTTCTGTTTTTTTTCAATTTTATTTTTAAACATTTTGAAATTTAATTTTATTTATTTTTTTATACAGCAGGTTATTATTAGTTATCTATTTTATGCATATGCATGTATACAGGTCAATCCCAATCTCCCAACTCATCCCACCACCACCACCCCATGGCTTCCCCCACTTGGTGTCCATAGGTTTGTTCTCTACCTCTGTGTCTCTATTTCTGCCCTGCAAACCAGTTCATCTGTACCATTTTTCTAGGTTCCACATATATGCATTAATATACAATATTTGTTTTTCTCTTTCTGACTTACTTCACTCTGTATGACAGTCTCTAGATCCATCGACTTCTCTACAAATGACCCAGTTTCATTCCTTTTTATGGCTGAGTAATATTCCATTTTATATATGTACCACTTCTTTATCCATTCGTCTGTCTGTGGGCATTTAGGTTGCTTCCATTACCTGGCTATTGTAAATAGTGCTGCAATGAACATTGTGGTGAATGTGTCTTTTTGATTTATGGTTTTCTCTGGGTATATGCCCAGAATTGGGTTTGCTGGATCCTATGGTAATTCTCTTTTTAGTTTTTTAAATGAATCTCCATAGTGTTCTCCATAGTGACTGTATCAATTTACCTGCCCACCAATAGTGGAAGAGGGCTCCTTTTGTCCACACCCTCCCCAGAATTTGTTGTTTGTAGATTTTCTGATGATGCCGATTCTAAGAGGTGTGAGGTCATACCTCATTGTCGTTTGGATTTGCATTTCTCTAATAATTAGTGATGTTGAGCAGCTTTTCATGTGCGTCTTGGCCATTTCTGTGACTTCTTTGAAGAAACGTCTATTTAGATCTTCTGCCCATTTTTGTATTGGGTTGTTTGTTTTATTAATATTAAGCTGCGTGAGCTGTTTATATATATTGGAGATTAAACCTTTGTCCATTGATTCATTTGCGATCGTTTTCGCCCATTCTGAGGGTTGCCTTTTTCCATTCCCGTTTTTTTAACCAAAAAAGAAAGAAAGCAAAGGAAGCAGAACACTAATGTGCGTGAAATATGCCTCTTGAAACTGTCGTTTTGAAATATGGACGTCTTTTGAATTTTTTGGTCGATATATGACCCCAGGATTTGTTTTCAGGGCAGGTGTCATTTACAGGTCTGCAATGATTTTGAATATCCACTGACCATTAGCACTGGGATTAAAGCTGCTGTTGTGTGAAACGGCCACAAGGTGGCAGCAGTTCTCCCTTACCAAATCTGGTTACTAGGGCAACAGAGCCTCAATGGAAGTCGTGTTCTAGATTGGAATTTAGAATGGAATGTGCCAGGAGAATGCCCATCAAGTTTGTCTCACTACTTCTTCTTCGTGTTTTTAATTTAATTTTTTATTTTTTATTACAGTAAGTTTGATGTCAACGTTTGGCTTGTTGTAGGTGTGCAAGATGTGGTTCTTTTACACATATACATATGTCTGTTCTTCCTGGGATCCTGTTCCCATGTACGTTATGACAGAATGTTGAGTAGTCTTCTCTTGGTATTCCGTAGGTCTTTGGTGATTATATATTTCACCTGTGTTTGTATATGTCTGTTAACCCCAAGATCGTAATGAATCCAATCCTCACACCTTCGCATTGGTGAACCATAAGTTTGTTTAATGAATCTGTGATTGCCCTTCTCCGTGGAAATATCTGCCCTGGTACCAATTTTTATGTAACACCTATAAGTGATATCCTACGATATGTGTCTTTCACTTTCTGACTTACTACAAGTCACGTGATTACCTCTAGACTCATCTACGGTGCTGCAAATGGCATTGTGTCCTTTTTTCCCTTGGCTAATATTGTGTCTTAGCGAGGTCCATTTTCTGCAATGTGATTCCCTGAGGGCTGAGGATTAGCTGACCTGGGCAGCCTGACCCTGCCGGCAAGCCCTCCCCAGGTGTGCCTGGGTTGAGGTCAATATAAACAGCACCCCAGGCAGCAATAGCCCCTGCAGCTGTGCCTGACTCCATATTCTCTGCCCCGTCAGCAGTCTCGGGGCTGTGCTGGTGGGAGGGTGTGAGGGTCCACGGCTTTGTTGGTGGCCCGGTGTGAGTGGGGCTCTGCTGGACTTTCTGCAGGAGTTGCCAGGCTGCCACCTGTAAAGAAGAGGATGTGTCACCCATAACTTCCACTGGAATTTCTCTCCGGGCTGATGTGAGGAAGGAAAAAAGGGAGTGGGTGCCGGGACAGGAGGGGTACCTCAGGCAGGGAAATGGAAAGCTTCCAGAAGAGCACCCGGGGCCAGGACCATCCTGGCTGGCCTGCAGGCAGCAAGTTGGCCTGCGTGCTGTCGCTGGTGTGGCTCCACGGCCCTTCCTCTAGGCTTTCAAGCCCTTGTACATATTCAAGTGTTTTACCTGGGAAGGGTGGGAACACTTCAGCAGCAGCTGGCCTGGGGCTCAGCTCATGTTTACTCACAGAGACCTCGGCACTGTCCCCCAGCTTTGCAATGAGGACGCTCCTTGCGTGTGGGGGAGCGGGCCTGCTGGCTGTATGGGAGATGATTCCCCACCTCTGACCAATTTCAGAATTGTTTACCGCTGGTGCAAGTGCCTTGGTAGGGTTTTCCTCTGTATAACTGTTAGGTTCAGGATTTTTTTTCATTTTTCATTCCAATTACATTTTGTTCCTGTTTTATGTATTTATAGATATAAGCATGGAAATAATTCATTCATATAAATACATCTGTGTGAATGGAAGAACTTTTTTCTGGTTTATTTTAAAATTTTATTTTTAAAAATTTTGAAATTTAAATTTATTTATTGTTTTATACAGCAGGTTCTTATTAGTTATCTATTTTATGCATATACATGTATACAGGTCAATCCCAATCTCCCAACTCATCCCACCACCACCACCCCATGGCTTCCCCCACTTGGTGTCCATACGTTTGTTCTCTACCTCTGTGTCTCTATTTCTGCCCTGCAAACCAGTTCATCTGTACCATTTTTCTAGGTTCCACATATATGCATTAATATACAATATTTGTTTTTCTCTTTCTGACTTACTTCACTCTGTATGACACTCTCTAGATCCACCGACTTCTCTACAAACGACCCAGTTTCATTCCTTTTTATGTCTGAGTAATATTCCATTTTATATATGTACCACTTCTTTATCCATTCGTCTGTCTGTGGGCATTTAGGTTGCTTCCATTTCCTGGCTATTGTAAATAGTGCTGCAATGAACATTGTGCTGAATGTGTCTTTTTGATTTATGGCTTTCTCTGGGTATATGCCCAAAAGTGGGATTGCTGGATCCTATGGTAATTCTCTTTTTAGTTTTTTAAAGGAACCTCCATAGTGTTCTCCATTGTGACTGTATCAATTTACCTGCCCACCAATAGTGGAAGAGGGCTCCTTTTGTCCACACCCTCCCCAGAATTTGTTGTTTGTAGATTTTCTGATGATGCCGATTCTAAGAGGTGTGAGGTCATACCTCATTGTCGTTTGGATTTGCATTTCTCTAATAATTAGTGATGTTGAGCAGCTTTTCATGTGCATCTTGGCCATCTCTGTGACTTCTTTGAAGAAACGTCTATTTAGATCTTCTGCCCATTTTTGTATTGGGTTGTTTGTTTTATTAATATTAAGCTGCGTGAGCTGTTTATATAAATTGGAGATTAAACCTTTGTCCATTGATTCGTTTGCGATCGTTTTCGCCCATTCTGAGGGTTTCCTTTTTCCATTCCCGTTTTTTTAACCAAAAAAGAAAGAAAGCAAAGGAAGCAGAACACTAACGTGCGTGAAATATGCCTCTTGAAACTGTCGTTTTGAAATATGGACGTCTTTTGAATTTTTTCATCGATATATGACCCCAGGGTTTGTTTTCAGGGCAGGTGTCATTTAGAGGCATGCAATGATTTTGAATATCCACTGACCATTAGCGCTGGGATTAAAGCTGCTGTTGTGTGAAACGGCCACGACGTGGCAGCAGTTCTCCCTTACCAAATCTGGTTACTAGGGCAACAGAGCCTCAATGGAAGTCGTGTTCTAGATTGGAATTTAGAATGGAATGTGCCAGGAGAATGCCCATCAAGTTTGTCACATTACTTCTTGTTCGTGTTTTTAATTGAATTTTTTATTTTTTATTACAGGAAGTTTGATGTCAACGTTTGGCTTGTTGTAGGTGTGCAAGATGTGGTTCTTTTACACATATACATATGTCTGTTCTTCCTGGGATCCTGTTCCCATGTACGTTATGACAGAATGTTGAGTAGTCTTCTCTTGGTATTCCGTAGGTCTTTGGTGATTATATATTTCACCTGTGTTTGTATATGTCTGTTAACCCCAAGATCGTAATGAATCCAATCCTCACACCTTCGCATTGGTGAACCATAAGTTTGTTTAATGAATCTGTGATTGCCCTTCTCCGTGGAAATATCTGCCCTGGTACCAATTTTTATGTAACACCTATAAGTGATATCCTACGATATGTGTCTTTCACTTTCTGACTTACTACAAGTCACGTGATTACCTCTAGACTCATCTACGGTGCTGCAAATGGCATTGTGTCCTTTTTTCCCTTGGCTAATATTGTGTCTTAGCGAGGTCCATTTTCTGCAATGTGATTCCCTGAGGGCTGAGGATTAGCTGACCTGGGCAGCCTGACCCTGCCGGCAAGCCCTCCCCAGGTGTGCCTGGGTTGAGGTCAATATAAACCGCACCCCAGGCAGCAATAGCCCCTGCAGCTGTGCCTGACTCCATATTCTCTGCCCCGTCAGCAGTCTCGGGGCTGTGCTGGTGGGAGGGTGTGAGGGTCCACGGCTTTGTTTGTGGCCCGGTGTGAGTGGGGCTCTGCTGGACTTTCTGCAGGAGTTGCCAGGCTGCCACCTGTAAAGAAGAGGATGTGTCACCCATAACTTCCACTGGAATTTCTCTCCGGGCTGATGTGAGGAAGGAAAAAAGGGAGTGGGTGCCGGGACAGGAGGGGTACCTCAGGCAGGGAAATGGAAAGCTTCCAGAAGAGCACCCGGGGCCAGGACCATCCTGGCTGGCCTGCAGGCAGCAAGTTGGCCTGCGTGCTGTCGCTGGTGTGGCTCCACGGCCCTTCCTCTAGGCTTTCAAGCCCTTGTACATATTCAAGTGTTTTACCTGGGAAGGGTGGGAACAGTTCAGCAGCAGCTGGCCTGGGGCTCAGCTCATGTTTACTCACAGAGGCCTCGGCACGGTCCCCCAGCTTTGCAATGAGGACGCTCCTTGCGTGTGGGGGGGCGGGGCTGCTGGCTGTATGGGAGATGATTCCCCACCTCTGACCAATTTCAGAATTGTTTACCGCTGGTGCAAGTGCCTTGGTAAGGTTTTCCTCTGTATAACTGTTAGGTTCAGGATTTTTTTTCTTTTTTCATTCCAATTACATTTTGTTCCTGTTTTATGTATTTATAGATATAAGCATGGAAATAATTCATTCGTATAAATACATCTGTGTGAATGGAAGAACTTTTTTCTGTTTTTTTTCAATTTTATTTTTAAACATTTTGAAATTTAATTTTATTTATTTTTTTATACAGCAGGTTATTATTAGTTATCTATTTTATGCATATGCATGTATACAGGTCAATCCCAATCTCCCAACTCATCCCACCACCACCACCCCATGGCTTCCCCCACTTGGTGTCCATACGTTTGTTCTCTACCTCTGTGTCTCTATTTCTGCCCTGCAAACCAGTTCATCTGTACCATTTTTCTAGGTTCCACATATATGCATTAATATACAATATTTGTTTTTCTCTTTCTGACTTACTTCACTCTGTATGACAGTCTCTAGATCCATCGACTTCTCTACAAATGACCCAGTTTCATTCCTTTTTATGGCTGAGTAATATTCCATTTTATATATGTACCACTTCTTTATCCATTCGTCTGTCTGTGGGCATTTAGGTTGCTTCCATTACCTGGCTATTGTAAATAGTGCTGCAATGAACATTGTGGTGAATGTGTCTTTTTGATTTATGGTTTTCTCTGGGTATATGCCCAGAATTGGGTTTGCTGGATCCTATGGTAATTCTCTTTTTAGTTTTTTAAATGAATCTCCATAGTGTTCTCCATAGTGACTGTATCAATTTACCTGCCCACCAATAGTGGAAGAGGGCTCCTTTTGTCCACACCCTCCCCAGAATTTGTTGTTTGTAGATTTTCTGATGATGCCGATTCTAAGAGGTGTGAGGTCATACCTCATTGTCGTTTGGATTTGCATTTCTCTAATAATTAGTGATGTTGAGCAGCTTTTCATGTGCGTCTTGGCCATTTCTGTGACTTCTTTGAAGAAACGTCTATTTAGATCTTCTGCCCATTTTTGTATTGGGTTGTTTGTTTTATTAATATTAAGCTGCGTGAGCTGTTTATATATATTGGAGATTAAACCTTTGTCCATTGATTCGTTTGCGATCGTTTTCGCCCATTCTGAGGGTTGCCTTTTTCCATTCCCGTTTTTTTAACCAAAAAAGAAAGAAAGAAAAGGAAGCAGAACACTAATGTGCGTGAAATATGCCTCTTGAAACTGTCGTTTTGAAATATGGACGTCTTTTGAATTTTTTGGTCGATATATGACCCCAGGATTTGTTTTCAGGGCAGGTGTCATTTACAGGTCTGCAATGATTTTGAATATCCACTGACCATTAGCGCTGGGATTAAAGCTGCTGTTGTGTGAAACGGCCACAAGGTGGCAGCAGTTCTCCCTTACCAAATCTGGTTACTAGGGCAACAGAGCCTCAATGGAAGTCGTGTTCTAGATTGGAATTTAGAATGGAATGTGCCAGGAGAATGCCCATCAAGTTTGTCTCACTACTTCTTCTTCGTGTTTTTAATTTAATTTTTTATTTTTTATTACAGCAAGTTTGATGACAACGTTTGGCTTGTTGTAGGTGTGCAAGATGTTGTTCTTTTACACATATACATATGTCTGTTCTTCCTGGGATCCTGTTCCCATGTACGTTATGACAGAATGTTGAGTAGTCTTCTCTTGGTATTCCGTAGGTCTTTGGTGATTATATATTTCACCTGTGTTTGTATATGTCTGTTAACCCCAAGATCGTAATGAATCCAATCCTCACACCTTCGCATTGGTGAACCATAAGTTTGTTTAATGAATCTGTGATTGCCCTTCTCCGTGGAAATATCTGCCCTGGTACCAATTTTTATGTAACACCTATAAGTGATATCCTACGATATGTGTCTTTCACTTTCTGACTTACTACAAGTCACGTGATTACCTCTAGACTCATCTACGGTGCTGCAAATGGCATTGTGTCCTTTTTTCCCTTGGCTAATATTGTGTCTTAGCGAGGTCCATTTTCTGCAATGTGATTCCCTGAGGGCTGAGGATTAGCTGACCTGGGCAGCCTGACCCTGCCGGCAAGCCCTCCCCAGGTGTGCCTGGGTTGAGGTCAATATAAACAGCACCCCAGGCAGCAATAGCCCCTGCAGCTGTGCCTGACTCCATATTCTCTGCCCCGTCAGCAGTCTCGGGGCTGTGCTGGTGGGAGGGTGTGAGGGTCCACGGCTTTGTTGGTGGCCCGGTGTGAGTGGGGCTCTGCTGGACTTTCTGCAGGAGTTGCCAGGCTGCCACCTGTAAAGAAGAGGATGTGTCACCCATAACTTCCACTGGAATTTCTCTCCGGGCTGATGTGAGGAAGGAAAAAAGGGAGTGGGTGCCGGGACAGGAGGGGTACCTCAGGCAGGGAAATGGAAAGCTTCCAGAAGAGCACCCGGGGCCAGGACCATCCTGGCTGGCCTGCAGGCAGCAAGTTGGCCTGCGTGCTGTCGCTGGTGTGGCTCCACGGCCCTTCCTCTAGGCTTTCAAGCCCTTGTACATATTCAAGTGTTTTACCTGGGAAGGGTGGGAACAGTTCAGCAGCAGCTGGCCTGGGGCTCAGCTCATGTTTACTCACAGAGGCCTCGGCACGGTCCCCCAGCTTTGCAATGAGGACGCTCCTTGCGTGTGGGGGGGCGGGGCTGCTGGCTGTATGGGAGATGATTCCCCACCTCTGACCAATTTCAGAATTGTTTACCGCTGGTGCAAGTGCCTTGGTAGGGTTTTCCTCTGTATAACTGTTAGGTTCAGGATTTTTTTTCTTTTTTCATTCCAATTACATTTTGTTCCTGTTTTATGTATTTATAGATATAAGCATGGAAATAATTCATTCGTATAAATACATCTGTGTGAATGGAAGAACTTTTTTCTGTTTTTTTTCAATTTTATTTTTAAACATTTTGAAATTTAATTTTATTTATTTTTTTATACAGCAGGTTATTATTAGTTATCTATTTTATGCATATGCATGTATACAGGTCAATCCCAATCTCCCAACTCATCCCACCACCACCACCCCATGGCTTCCCCCACTTGGTGTCCATACGTTTGTTCTCTACCTCTGTGTCTCTATTTCTGCCCTGCAAACCAGTTCATCTGTACCATTTTTCTAGGTTCCACATATATGCATTAATATACAATATTTGTTTTTCTCTTTCTGACTTACTTCACTCTGTATGACAGTCTCTAGATCCATCGACTTCTCTACAAATGACCCAGTTTCATTCCTTTTTATGGCTGAGTAATATTCCATTTTATATATGTACCACTTCTTTATCCATTCGTCTGTCTGTGGGCATTTAGGTTGCTTCCATTACCTGGCTATTGTAAATAGTGCTGCAATGAACATTGTGGTGAATGTGTCTTTTTGATTTATGGTTTTCTCTGGGTATATGCCCAGAATTGGGTTTGCTGGATCCTATGGTAATTCTCTTTTTAGTTTTTTAAATGAATCTCCATAGTGTTCTCCATAGTGACTGTATCAATTTACCTGCCCACCAATAGTGGAAGAGGGCTCCTTTTGTCCACACCCTCCCCAGAATTTGTTGTTTGTAGATTTTCTGATGATGCCGATTCTAAGAGGTGTGAGGTCATACCTCATTGTCGTTTGGATTTGCATTTCTCTAATAATTAGTGATGTTGAGCAGCTTTTCATGTGCGTCTTGGCCATTTCTGTGACTTCTTTGAAGAAACGTCTATTTAGATCTTCTGCCCATTTTTGTATTGGGTTGTTTGTTTTATTAATATTAAGCTGCATGAGCTGTTTATATATATTGGAGATTAAACCTTTGTCCATTGATTCATTTGCGATCGTTTTCGCCCATTCTGAGGGTTGCCTTTTTCCATTCCCGTTTTTTTAACCAAAAAAGAAAGAAAGCAAAGGAAGCAGAACACTAATGTGCGTGAAATATGCCTCTTGAAACTGTCATTTTGAAATATGGACGTCTTTTGAATTTTTTGGTCGATATATGACCCCAGGATTTGTTTTCAGGGCAGGTGTCATTTACAGGTCTGCAATGATTTTGAATATCCACTGACCATTAGCGCTGGGATTAAAGCTGCTGTTGTGTGAAACGGCCACAAGGTGGCAGCAGTTCTCCCTTACCAAATCTGGTTACTAGGGCAACAGAGCCTCAATGGAAGTCGTGTTCTAGATTGGAATTTAGAATGGAATGTGCCAGGAGAATGCCCATCAAGTTTGTCTCACTACTTCTTGTTAGTGTTTTTAATTGAATTTTTTATTTTTTATTACAGTAAGTTTGATGTCAACGTTTGGCTTGTTGTAGGTGTGCAAGATGTGGTTCTTTTACACATATACATATGTCTGTTCTTCCTGGGATCCTGTTCCCATGTACGTTATGACAGAATGTTGAGTAGTCTTCTCTTGGTATTCCGTAGGTCTTTGGTGATTATATATTTCACCTGTGTTTGTATATGTCTGTTAACCCCAAGATCGTAATGAATCCAATCCTCACACCTTCGCATTGGTGAACCATAAGTTTGTTTAATGAATCTGTGATTGCCCTTCTCCGTGGAAATATCTGCCCTGGTACCAATTTTTATGTAACACCTATAAGTGATATCCTACGATATGTGTCTTTCACTTTCTGACTTACTACAAGTCACGTGATTACCTCTAGACTCATCTACGGTGCTGCAAATGGCATTGTGTCCTTTTTTCCCTTGGCTAATATTGTGTCTTAGCGAGGTCCATTTTCTGCAATGTGATTCCCTGAGGGCTGAGGATTAGCTGACCTGGGCAGCCTGACCCTGCCGGCAAGCCCTCCCCAGCTGTGCCTGGGTTGAGGTCAATATAAACCGCACCCCAGGCAGCAATAGCCCCTGCAGCTGTGCCTGACTCCATATTCTCTGCCCCGTCAGCAGTCTCGGGGCTGTGCTGGTGGGAGGGTGTGAGGGTCCACGGCTTTGTTTGTGGCCCGGTGTGAGTGGGGCTCTGCTGGACTTTCTGCAGGAGTTGCCAGGCTGCCACCTGTAAAGAAGAGGATGTGTCACCCATAACTTCCACTGGAATTTCTCTCCGGGCTGATGTGAGGAAGGAAAAAAGGGAGTGGGTGCCGGGACAGGAGGGGTACCTCAGGCAGGGAAATGGAAAGCTTCCAGAAGAGCACCCGGGGCCAGGACCATCCTGGCTGGCCTGCAGGCAGCAAGTTGGCCTGCGTGCTGTCGCTGGTGTGGCTCCACGGCCCTTCCTCTAGGCTTTCAAGCCCTTGTACATATTCAAGTGTTTTACCTGGGAAGGGTGGGAACACTTCAGCAGCAGCTGGCCTGGGGCTCAGCTCATGTTTACTCACAGAGACCTCGGCACTGTCCCCCAGCTTTGCAATGAGGACGCTCCTTGCGTGTGGGGGAGCGGGGCTGCTGGCTGTATGGGAGATGATTCCCCACCTCTGACCAATTTCAGAATTGTTTACCGCTGGTGCAAGTGCCTTGGTAGGGTTTTCCTCTGTATAACTGTTAGGTTCAGGTTTTTTTTTCTTTTTTCGTTCCAATTACATTTTGTTCCTGTTTTATGTATTTATAGATATAAGCATGGAAATAATTCATTCATATAAATACATCTGTGTGAATGGAAGAACTTTTTTCTGGTTTCTTTTTAAATTTTATTTTTAAAAATTTTGAAATTTAAATTTATTTATTTTTTTATACAGCAGGTTCTTATTAGTTATCTATTTTATGCATATATATGTATACAGGTCAATCCCAATCTCCCAACTCATCCCACCACCACCACCCCATGGCTTCCCCCACTTGGTGTCCATACGTTTGTTCTCTACCTCTGTGTCTCTATTTCTGCCCTGCAAACCAGTTCATCTGTACCATTTTTCTAGGTTCCACATATATGCATTAATATACAATATTTGTTTTTCTCTTTCTGACTTACTTCACTCTGTATGACAGTCTCTAGATCCATCGACTTCTCTACAAACGACCCAGTTTCATTCCTTTTTATGGCTGAGTAATATTCCATTTTATATATGTACCACTTCTTTATCCATTCGTCTGTCTGTGGGCATTTAGGTTGCTTCCATTACCTGGCTATTGTAAATAGTGCTGCAATGAACATTGTGGTGAATGTGTCTTTTTGATTTATGGTTTTCTCTGGGTATATGCCCAGAAGTGGGTTTGCTGGATCCTATGGTAATTCTCTTTTTAGTTTTTTAAAGGAACCTCCATAGTGTTCTCCATAGTGACTGTATCAATTTACCTTCCCACCAATAGTGGAAGAGGGTTCCTTTTGTCCACACCCTCCCCAGAGGTTGTTGTTTGTAGATTTTCTGATGATGCCGATTCTAAGAGGTGTGAGGTCATACCTCATTGTCATTTGGATTTGCATTTCTCTAATAATTAGTGATGTTGAGCAGCTTTTCATGTGCGTCTTGGCCATTTCTGTGACTTCTTTGAAGAAACGTCTATTTAGATCTTCTGCCCATTTTTGTATTGGGTTGTTTGTTTTATTAATATTAAGCTGCCTGAGCTGTTTATATATATTGGAGATTAAACCTTTGTCCATTGATTCGTTTGCGATCGTTTTCGCCCATTCTGAGGGTTGCCTTTTTCCATTCCCGTTTTTTTAACCAAAAAAGAAAGAAAGAAAAGGAAGCAGAACACTAATGTGCGTGAAATATGCCTCTTGAAACTGTCGTTTTGAAATATGGACGTCTTTTGAATTTTTTGGTCGATATATGACCCCAGGATTTGTTTTCAGGGCAGGTGTCATTTACAGGTCTGCAATGATTTTGAATATCCACTGACCATTAGCGCTGGGATTAAAGCTGCTGTTGTGTGAAACGGCCACAAGGTGGCAGCAGTTCTCCCTTACCAAATCTGGTTACTAGGGCAACAGAGCCTCAATGGAAGTCGTGTTCTAGATTGGAATTTAGAATGGAATGTGCCAGGAGAATGCCCATCAAGTTTGTCTCACTACTTCTTCTTCGTGTTTTTAATTTAATTTTTTATTTTTTATTACAGCAAGTTTGATGACAACGTTTGGCTTGTTGTAGGTGTGCAAGATGTTGTTCTTTTACACATATACATATGTCTGTTCTTCCTGGGATCCTGTTCCCATGTACGTTATGACAGAATGTTGAGTAGTCTTCTCTTGGTATTCCGTAGGTCTTTGGTGATTATATATTTCACCTGTGTTTGTATATGTCTGTTAACCCCAAGATCGTAATGAATCCAATCCTCACACCTTCGCATTGGTGAACCATAAGTTTGTTTAATGAATCTGTGATTGCCCTTCTCCGTGGAAATATCTGCCCTGGTACCAATTTTTATGTAACACCTATAAGTGATATCCTACGATATGTGTCTTTCACTTTCTGACTTACTACAAGTCACGTGATTACCTCTAGACTCATCTACGGTGCTGCAAATGGCATTGTGTCCTTTTTTCCCTTGGCTAATATTGTGTCTTAGCGAGGTCCATTTTCTGCAATGTGATTCCCTGAGGGCTGAGGATTAGCTGACCTGGGCAGCCTGACCCTGCCGGCAAGCCCTCCCCAGGTGTGCCTGGGTTGAGGTCAATATAAACAGCACCCCAGGCAGCAATAGCCCCTGCAGCTGTGCCTGACTCCATATTCTCTGCCCCGTCAGCAGTCTCGGGGCTGTGCTGGTGGGAGGGTGTGAGGGTCCACGGCTTTGTTGGTGGCCCGGTGTGAGTGGGGCTCTGCTGGACTTTCTGCAGGAGTTGCCAGGCTGCCACCTGTAAAGAAGAGGATGTGTCACCCATAACTTCCACTGGAATTTCTCTCCGGGCTGATGTGAGGAAGGAAAAAAGGGAGTGGGTGCCGGGACAGGAGGGGTACCTCAGGCAGGGAAATGGAAAGCTTCCAGAAGAGCACCCGGGGCCAGGACCATCCTGGCTGGCCTGCAGGCAGCAAGTTGGCCTGCGTGCTGTCGCTGGTGTGGCTCCACGGCCCTTCCTCTAGGCTTTCAAGCCCTTGTACATATTCAAGTGTTTTACCTGGGAAGGGTGGGAACAGTTCAGCAGCAGCTGGCCTGGGGCTCAGCTCATGTTTACTCACAGAGGCCTCGGCACGGTCCCCCAGCTTTGCAATGAGGACGCTCCTTGCGTGTGGGGGGGCGGGGCTGCTGGCTGTATGGGAGATGATTCCCCACCTCTGACCAATTTCAGAATTGTTTACCGCTGGTGCAAGTGCCTTGGTAGGGTTTTCCTCTGTATAACTGTTAGGTTCAGGATTTTTTTTCTTTTTTCATTCCAATTACATTTTGTTCCTGTTTTATGTATTTATAGATATAAGCATGGAAATAATTCATTCGTATAAATACATCTGTGTGAATGGAAGAACTTTTTTCTGTTTTTTTTCAATTTTATTTTTAAAAATTTTGAAATTTAAATTTATTTATTTTTTTATACAGCAGGTTCTTATTAGTTATCTATTTTATGCATATATATGTATACAGGTCAATCCCAATCTCCCAACTCATCCCACCACCACCACCCCATGGCTTCCCCCACTTGGTGTCCATACGTTTGTTCTCTACCTCTGTGTCTCTATTTCTGCCCTGCAAACCAGTTCATCTGTACCATTTTTCTAGGTTCCACATATATGCATTAATATACAATATTTGTTTTTCTCTTTCTGACTTACTTCACTCTGTATGACAGTCTCTAGATCCATCGACTTCTCTACAAACGACCCAGTTTCATTCCTTTTTATGTCTGAGTAATATTCCATTTTATATATGTACCACTTCTTTATCCATTCGTCTGTCTGTGGGCATTTAGGTTGCTTCCATTACCTGGCTATTGTAAATAGTGCTGCAATGAACATTGTGGTGAATGTGTCTTTTTGATTTATGGTTTTCTCTGGGTATATGCCCAGAAGTGGGTTTGCTGGATCCTATGGTAATTCTCTTTTTAGTTTTTTAAAGGAACCTCCATAGTGTTCTCCATAGTGACTGTATCAATTTACCTTCCCACCAATAGTGGAAGAGGGTTCCTTTTGTCCACACCCTCCCCAGAGTTTGTTGTTTGTAGATTTTCTGATGATGCCGATTCTAAGAGGTGTGAGGTCATACCTCATTGTCATTTGGATTTGCATTTCTCTAATAATTAGTGATGTTGAGCAGCTTTTCATGTGCGTCTTGGCCATTTCTGTGACTTCTTTGAAGAAACGTCTATTTAGATCTTCTGCCCATTTTTGTATTGGGTTGTTTGTTTTATTAATATTAAGCTGCGTGAGCTGTTTATATATATTGGAGATTAAACCTTTGTCCATTGATTCGTTTGCGATCGTTTTCGCCCATTCTGAGGGTTGCCTTTTTCCATTCCCGTTTTTTTAACCAAAAAAGAAAGAAAGCAAAGGAAGCAGAACACTAATGTGCGTGAAATATGCCTCTTGAAACTGTCGTTTTGAAATATGGACGTCTTTTGAATTTTTTGGTCGATATATGACCCCAGGATTTGTTTTCAGGGCAGGTGTCATTTACAGGTCTGCAATGATTTTGAATATCCACTGACCATTAGCGCTGGGATTAAAGCTGCTGTTGTGTGAAACGGCCACAAGGTGGCAGCAGTTCTCCCTTACCAAATCTGGTTACTAGGGCAACAGAGCCTCAATGGAAGTCGTGTTCTAGATTGGAATTTAGAATGGAATGTGCCAGGAGAATGCCCATCAAGTTTGTCTCACTACTTCTTCTTCGTGTTTTTAATTTAATTTTTTATTTTTTATTACAGCAAGTTTGATGACAACGTTTGGCTTGTTGTAGGTGTGCAAGATGTTGTTCTTTTACACATATACATATGTCTGTTCTTCCTGGGATCCTGTTCCCATGTACGTTATGACAGAATGTTGAGTAGTCTTCTCTTGGTATTCCGTAGGTCTTTGGTGATTATATATTTCACCTGTGTTTGTATATGTCTGTTAACCCCAAGATCGTAATGAATCCAATCCTCACACCTTCGCATTGGTGAACCATAAGTTTGTTTAATGAATCTGTGATTGCCCTTCTCCGTGGAAATATCTGCCCTGGTACCAATTTTTATGTAACACCTATAAGTGATATCCTACGATATGTGTCTTTCACTTTCTGACTTACTACAAGTCACGTGATTACCTCTAGACTCATCTACGGTGCTGCAAATGGCATTGTGTCCTTTTTTCCCTTGGCTAATATTGTGTCTTAGCGAGGTCCATTTTCTGCAATGTGATTCCCTGAGGGCTGAGGATTAGCTGACCTGGGCAGCCTGACCCTGCCGGCAAGCCCTCCCCAGGTGTGCCTGGGTTGAGGTCAATATAAACAGCACCCCAGGCAGCAATAGCCCCTGCAGCTGTGCCTGACTCCATATTCTCTGCCCCGTCAGCAGTCTCGGGGCTGTGCTGGTGGGAGGGTGTGAGGGTCCACGGCTTTGTTGGTGGCCCGGTGTGAGTGGGGCTCTGCTGGACTTTCTGCAGGAGTTGCCAGGCTGCCACCTGTAAAGAAGAGGATGTGTCACCCATAACTTCCACTGGAATTTCTCTCTGGGCTGATGTGAGGAAGGAAAAAAGGGAGTGGGTGCCGGGACAGGAGGGGTACCTCAGGCAGGGAAATGGAAAGCTTCCAGAAGAGCACCCGGGGCCAGGACCATCCTGGCTGGCCTGCAGGCAGCAAGTTGGCCTGCGTGCTGTCGCTGGTGTGGCTCCACGGCCCTTTCTCTAGGCTTTCAAGCCCTTGTACATATTCAAGTGTTTTACCTGGGAAGGGTGGGAACAGTTCAGCAGCAGCTGGCCTGGGGCTCAGCTCATGTTTACTCACAGAGGCCTCGGCACGGTCCCCCAGCTTTGCAATGAGGACGCTCCTTGCGTGTGGGGGGGCGGGGCTGCTGGCTGTATGGGAGATGATTCCCCACCTCTGACCAATTTCAGAATTGTTTACCGCTGGTGCAAGTGCCTTGGTAGGGTTTTCCTCTGTATAACTGTTAGGTTCAGGATTTTTTTTCTTTTTTCATTCCAATTACATTTTGTTCCTGTTTTATGTATTTATAGATATAAGCATGGAAATAATTCATTCGTATAAATACATCTGTGTGAATGGAAGAACTTTTTTCTGTTTTTTTTCAATTTTATTTTTAAACATTTTGAAATTTAATTTTATTTATTTTTTTATACAGCAGGTTATTATTAGTTATCTATTTTATGCATATGCATGTATACAGGTCAATCCCAATCTCCCAACTCATCCCACCACCACCACCCCATGGCTTCCCCCACTTGGTGTCCATAGGTTTGTTCTCTACCTCTGTGTCTCTATTTCTGCCCTGCAAACCAGTTCATCTGTACCATTTTTCTAGGTTCCACATATATGCATTAATATACAATATTTGTTTTTCTCTTTCTGACTTACTTCACTCTGTATGACAGTCTCTAGATCCATCGACTTCTCTACAAATGACCCAGTTTCATTCCTTTTTATGGCTGAGTAATATTCCATTTTATATATGTACCACTTCTTTATCCATTCGTCTGTCTGTGGGCATTTAGGTTGCTTCCATTACCTGGCTATTGTAAATAGTGCTGCAATGAACATTGTGGTGAATGTGTCTTTTTGATTTATGGTTTTCTCTGGGTATATGCCCAGAATTGGGTTTGCTGGATCCTATGGTAATTCTCTTTTTAGTTTTTTAAATGAATCTCCATAGTGTTCTCCATAGTGACTGTATCAATTTACCTGCCCACCAATAGTGGAAGAGGGCTCCTTTTGTCCACACCCTCCCCAGAATTTGTTGTTTGTAGATTTTCTGATGATGCCGATTCTAAGAGGTGTGAGGTCATACCTCATTGTCGTTTGGATTTGCATTTCTCTAATAATTAGTGATGTTGAGCAGCTTTTCATGTGCGTCTTGGCCATTTCTGTGACTTCTTTGAAGAAACGTCTATTTAGATCTTCTGCCCATTTTTGTATTGGGTTGTTTGTTTTATTAATATTAAGCTGCGTGAGCTGTTTATATATATTGGAGATTAAACCTTTGTCCATTGATTCGTTTGCGATCGTTTTCGCCCATTCTGAGGGTTGCCTTTTTCCATTCCCGTTTTTTTAACCAAAAAAGAAAGAAAGCAAAGGAAGCAGAACACTAATGTGCGTGAAATATGCCTCTTGAAACTGTCGTTTTGAAATATGGACGTCTTTTGAATTTTTTGGTCGATATATGACCCCAGGATTTGTTTTCAGGGCAGGTGTCATTTACAGGTCTGCAATGATTTTGAATATCCACTGACCATTAGCGCTGGGATTAAAGCTGCTGTTGTGTGAAACGGCCACAAGGTGGCAGCAGTTCTCCCTTACCAAATCTGGTTACTAGGGCAACAGAGCCTCAATGGAAGTCGTGTTCTAGATTGGAATTTAGAATGGAATGTGCCAGGAGAATGCCCATCAAGTTTGTCTCACTACTTCTTCTTCGTGTTTTTAATTGAATTTTTTATTTTTTATTACAGTAAGTTTGATGTCAACGTTTGGCTTGTTGTAGGTGTGCAAGATGTGGTTCTTTTACACATATACATATGTCTGTTCTTCCTGGGATCCTGTTCCCATGTACGTTATGACAGAATGTTGAGTAGTCTTCTCTTGGTATTCCGTAGGTCTTTGGTGATTATATATTTCACCTGTGTTTGTATATGTCTGTTAACCCCAAGATCGTAATGAATCCAATCCTCACACCTTCGCATTGGTGAACCATAAGTTTGTTTAATGAATCTGTGATTGCCCTTCTCCGTGGAAATATCTGCCCTGGTACCAATTTTTATGTAACACCTATAAGTGATATCCTACGATATGTGTCTTTCACTTTCTGACTTACTACAAGTCACGTGATTACCTCTAGACTCATCTACGGTGCTGCAAATGGCATTGTGTCCTTTTTTCCCTTGGCTAATATTGTGTCTTAGCGAGGTCCATTTTCTGCAATGTGATTCCCTGAGGGCTGAGGATTAGCTGACCTGGGCAGCCTGACCCTGCCGGCAAGCCCTCCCCAGGTGTGCCTGGGTTGAGGTCAATATAAACCGCACCCCAGGCAGCAATAGCCCCTGCAGCTGTGCCTGACTCCATATTCTCTGCCCCGTCAGCAGTCTCGGGGCTGTGCTGGTGGGAGGGTGTGAGGGTCCACGGCTTTGTTTGTGGCCCGGTGTGAGTGGGGCTCTGCTGGACTTTCTGCAGGAGTTGCCAGGCTGCCACCTGTAAAGAAGAGGATGTGTCACCCATAACTTCCACTGGAATTTCTCTCCGGGCTGATGTGAGGAAGGAAAAAAGGGAGTGGGTGCCGGGACAGGAGGGGTACCTCAGGCAGGGAAATGGAAAGCTTCCAGAAGAGCACCCGGGGCCAGGACCATCCTGGCTGGCCTGCAGGCAGCAAGTTGGCCTGCGTGCTGTCGCTGGTGTGGCTCCACGGCCCTTCCTCTAGGCTTTCAAGCCCTTGTACATATTCAAGTGTTTTACCTGGGAAGGGTGGGAACACTTCAGCAGCAGCTGGCCTGGGGCTCAGCTCATGTTTACTCACAGAGACCTCGGCACTGTCCCCCAGCTTTGCAATGAGGACGCTCCTTGCGTGTGGGGGAGCGGGGCTGCTGGCTGTATGGGAGATGATTCCCCACCTCTGACCAATTTCAGAATTGTTTACCGCTGGTGCAAGTGCCTTGGTAGGGTTTTCCTCTGTATAACTGTTAGGTTCAGGTTTTTTTTTCTTTTTTCGTTCCAATTACATTTTGTTCCTGTTTTATGTATTTATAGATATAAGCATGGAAATAATTCATTCATATAAATACATCTGTGTGAATGGAAGAACTTTTTTCTGGTTTCTTTTTAAATTTTATTTTTAAAAATTTTGAAATTTAAATTTATTTATTTTTTTATACAGCAGGTTCTTATTAGTTATCTATTTTATGCATATATATGTATACAGGTCAATCCCAATCTCCCAACTCATCCCACCACCACCACCCCATGGCTTCCCCCACTTGGTGTCCATACGTTTGTTCTCTACCTCTGTGTCTCTGTTTCTGCCCTGCAAACCAGTTCATCTGTACCATTTTTCTAGGTTCCACATATATGCATTAATATACAATATTTGTTTTTCTCTTTCTGACTTACTTCACTCTGTATGACAGTCTCTAGATCCATCGACTTCTCTACAAACGACCCAGTTTCATTCCTTTTTATGGCTGAGTAATATTCCATTTTATATATGTACCACTTCTTTATCCATTCGTCTGTCTGTGGGCATTTAGGTTGCTTCCATTACCTGGCTATTGTAAATAGTGCTGCAATGAACATTGTGGTGAATGTGTCTTTTTGATTTATGGTTTTCTCTGGGTATATGCCCAGAATTGGGTTTGCTGGATCCTATGGTAATTCTCTTTTTAGTTTTTTAAATGAATCTCCATAGTGTTCTCCATAGTGACTGTATCAATTTACCTGCCCACCAATAGTGGAGGAGGGTTCCTTTTGTCCACACCCTCCCCAGAGTTTGTTGTTTGTAGATTTTCTGATGATGCCGATTCTAAGAGGTGTGAGGTCATACCTCATTGTCATTTGGATTTGCATTTCTCTAATAATTAGTGATGTTGAGCAGCTTTTCATGTGCGTCTTGGCCATTTCTGTGACTTCTTTGAAGAAACGTCTATTTAGATCTTCTGCCCATTTTTGTATTGGGTTGTTTGTTTTATTAATATTAAGCTGCGTGAGCTGTTTATATATATTGGAGATTAAACCTTTGTCCATTGATTCGTTTGCGATCGTTTTCGCCCATTCTGAGGGTTGCCTTTTTCCATTCCCGTTTTTTTAACCAAAAAAGAAAGAAAGAAAAGGAAGCAGAACACTAATGTGCGTGAAATATGCCTCTTGAAACTGTCGTTTTGAAATATGGACGTCTTTTGAATTTTTTGGTCGATATATGACCCCAGGATTTGTTTTCAGGGCAGGTGTCATTTACAGGTCTGCAATGATTTTGAATATCCACTGACCATTAGCGCTGGGATTAAAGCTGCTGTTGTGTGAAACGGCCACAAGGTGGCAGCAGTTCTCCCTTACCAAATCTGGTTACTAGGGCAACAGAGCCTCAATGGAAGTCGTGTTCTAGATTGGAATTTAGAATGGAATGTGCCAGGAGAATGCCCATCAAGTTTGTCTCACTACTTCTTCTTCGTGTTTTTAATTTAATTTTTTATTTTTTATTACAGCAAGTTTGATGACAACGTTTGGCTTGTTGTAGGTGTGCAAGATGTTGTTCTTTTACACATATACATATGTCTGTTCTTCCTGGGATCCTGTTCCCATGTACGTTATGACAGAATGTTGAGTAGTCTTCTCTTGGTATTCCGTAGGTCTTTGGTGATTATATATTTCACCTGTGTTTGTATATGTCTGTTAACCCCAAGATCGTAATGAATCCAATCCTCACACCTTCGCATTGGTGAACCATAAGTTTGTTTAATGAATCTGTGATTGCCCTTCTCCGTGGAAATATCTGTCCTGGTACCAATTTTTATGTAACACCTATAAGTGATATCCTACGATATGTGTCTTTCACTTTCTGACTTACTACAAGTCACGTGATTACCTCTAGACTCATCTACGGTGCTGCAAATGGCATTGTGTCCTTTTCTCCCTTGGCTAATATTGTGTCTTAGCGAGGTCCATTTTCTGCAATGTGATTCCCTGAGGGCTGAGGATTAGCTGACCTGGGCAGCCTGACCCTGCCGGCAAGCCCTCCCCAGGTGTGCCTGGGTTGAGGTCAATATAAACAGCACCCCAGGCAGCAATAGCCCCTGCAGCTGTGCCTGACTCCATATTCTCTGCCCCGTCAGCAGTCTCGGGGCTGTGCTGGTGGGAGGGTGTGAGGGTCCACGGCTTTGTTGGTGGCCCGGTGTGAGTGGGGCTCTGCTGGACTTTCTGCAGGAGTTGCCAGGCTGCCACCTCTAAAGAAGAGGATGTGTCACCCATAACTTCCACTGGAATTTCTCTCCAGGCTGATGTGAGGAAGGAAAAAAGGGAGTGGGTGCCGGGACAGGAGGGGTATCTCAGGCAGGGAAATGGAAAGCTTCCAGAAGAGCACCCGGGGGCAGGACCATCCTGGCTGGCCTGCAGGCAGCAAGTTGGCCTGCGTGCTGTCGCTGGTGTGGCTCCACGGCCCTTCCTCTAGGCTTTCAAGCCCTTGTACATATTCAAGTGTTTTACCTGGGAAGGGTGGGAACAGTTCAGCAGCAGCTGGCCTGGGGCTCAGCTCATGTTTACTCACAGAGGCCTCGGCACGGTCCCCCAGCTTTGCAATGAGGACGCTCCTTGCGTGTGGGGGGGCGGGGCTGCTGGCTGTATGGGAGATGATTCCCCACCTCTGACCAATTTCAGAATTGTTTACCGCTGGTGCAAGAGCCTTGGTAGGGTTTTCCTCTGTATAACTGTTAGGTTCAGGATTTTTTTTCTTTTTTCATTCCAATTACATTTTGTTCCTGTTTTATGTATTTATAGATATAAGCATGGAAATAATTCATTCGTATAAATACATCTGTGTGAATGGAAGAACTTTTTTCTGTTTTTTTTCAATTTTATTTTTAAACATTTTGAAATTTAATTTTATTTATTTTTTTATACAGCAGGTTATTATTAGTTATCTATTTTATGCATATGCATGTATACAGGTCAATCCCAATCTCCCAACTCATCCCACCACCACCACCCCATGGCTTCCCCAACTTGGTGTCCATACGTTTGTTCTCTACCTCTGTGTCTCTATTTCTGCCCTGCAAACCAGTTCATCTGTACCATTTTTCTAGGTTCCACATATATGCATTAATATACAATATTTGTTTTTCTCTTTCTGACTTACTTCACTCTGTATGACAGTCTCTAGATCCATCGACTTCTCTACAAATGACCCAGTTTCATTCCTTTTTATGGCTGAGTAATATTCCATTTTATATATGTACCACTTCTTTATCCATTCGTCTGTCTGTGGGCATTTAGGTTGCTTCCATTACCTGGCTATTGTAAATAGTGCTGCAATGAACATTGTGGTGAATGTGTCTTTTTGATTTATGGTTTTCTCTGGGTATATGCCCAGAATTGGGTTTGCTGGATCCTATGGTAATTCTCTTTTTAGTTTTTTAAATGAATCTCCATAGTGTTCTCCATAGTGACTGTATCAATTTACCTGCCCACCAATAGTGGAAGAGGGCTCCTTTTGTCCACACCCTCCCCAGAATTTGTTGTTTGTAGATTTTCTGATGATGCCGATTCTAAGAGGTGTGAGGTCATACCTCATTGTCGTTTGGATTTGCATTTCTCTAATAATTAGTGATGTTGAGCAGCTTTTCATGTGCGTCTTGGCCATTTCTGTGACTTCTTTGAAGAAACGTCTATTTAGATCTTCTGCCCATTTTTGTATTGGGTTGTTTGTTTTATTAATATTAAGCTGCGTGAGCTGTTTATATATATTGGAGATTAAACCTTTGTCCATTGATTCGTTTGCGATCGTTTTCGCCCATTCTGAGGGTTGCCTTTTTCCATTCCCGTTTTTTTAACCAAAAAAGAAAGAAAGCAAAGGAAGCAGAACACTAATGTGCGTGAAATATGCCTCTTGAAACTGTCGTTTTGAAATATGGACGTCTTTTGAATTTTTTGGTCGATATATGACCCCAGGATTTGTTTTCAGGGCAGGTGTCATTTACAGGTCTGCAATGATTTTGAATATCCACTGACCATTAGCGCTGGGATTAAAGCTGCTGTTGTGTGAAACGGCCACAAGGTGGCAGCAGTTCTCCCTTACCAAATCTGGTTACTAGGGCAACAGAGCCTCAATGGAAGTCGTGTTCTAGATTGGAATTTAGAATGGAATGTGCCAGGAGAATGCCCATCAAGTTTGTCTCACTACTTCTTCTTCGTGTTTTTAATTGAATTTTTTATTTTTTATTACAGTAAGTTTGATGTCAACGTTTGGCTTGTTGTAGGTGTGCAAGATGTGGTTCTTTTACACATATACATATGTCTGTTCTTCCTGGGATCCTGTTCCCATGTACGTTATGACAGAATGTTGAGTAGTCTTCTCTTGGTATTCCGTAGGTCTTTGGTGATTATATATTTCACCTGTGTTTGTATATGTCTGTTAACCCCAAGATCGTAATGAATCCAATCCTCACACCTTCGCATTGGTGAACCATAAGTTTGTTTAATGAATCTGTGATTGCCCTTCTCCGTGGAAATATCTGCCCTGGTACCAATTTTTATGTAACACCTATAAGTGATATCCTACGATATGTGTCTTTCACTTTCTGACTTACTACAAGTCACGTGATTACCTCTAGACTCATCTACGGTGCTGCAAATGGCATTGTGTCCTTTTTTCCCTTGGCTAATATTGTGTCTTAGCGAGGTCCATTTTCTGCAATGTGATTCCCTGAGGGCTGAGGATTAGCTGACCTGGGCAGCCTGACCCTGCCGGCAAGCCCTCCCCAGGTGTGCCTGGGTTGAGGTCAATATAAACCGCACCCCAGGCAGCAATAGCCCCTGCAGCTGTGCCTGACTCCATATTCTCTGCCCCGTCAGCAGTCTCGGGGCTGTGCTGGTGGGAGGGTGTGAGGGTCCACGGCTTTGTTTGTGGCCCGGTGTGAGTGGGGCTCTGCTGGACTTTCTGCAGGAGTTGCCAGGCTGCCACCTGTAAAGAAGAGGATGTGTCACCCATAACTTCCACTGGAATTTCTCTCCGGGCTGATGTGAGGAAGGAAAAAAGGGAGTGGGTGCCGGGACAGGAGGGGTACCTCAGGCAGGGAAATGGAAAGCTTCCAGAAGAGCACCCGGGGCCAGGACCATCCTGGCTGGCCTGCAGGCAGCAAGTTGGCCTGCGTGCTGTCGCTGGTGTGGCTCCACGGCCCTTCCTCTAGGCTTTCAAGCCCTTGTACATATTCAAGTGTTTTACCTGGGAAGGGTGGGAACACTTCAGCAGCAGCTGGCCTGGGGCTCAGCTCATGTTTACTCACAGAGACCTCGGCACTGTCCCCCAGCTTTGCAATGAGGACGCTCCTTGCGTGTGGGGGAGCGGGGCTGCTGGCTGTATGGGAGATGATTCCCCACCTCTGACCAATTTCAGAATTGTTTACCGCTGGTGCAAGTGCCTTGGTAGGGTTTTCCTCTGTATAACTGTTAGGTTCAGGTTTTTTTTTCTTTTTTCGTTCCAATTACATTTTGTTCCTGTTTTATGTATTTATAGATATAAGCATGGAAATAATTCATTCATATAAATACATCTGTGTGAATGGAAGAACTTTTTTCTGGTTTCTTTTTAAATTTTATTTTTAAAAATTTTGAAATTTAAATTTATTTATTTTTTTATACAGCAGGTTCTTATTAGTTATCTATTTTATGCATATATATGTATACAGGTCAATCCCAATCTCCCAACTCATCCCACCACCACCACCCCATGGCTTCCCCCACTTGGTGTCCATACGTTTGTTCTCTACCTCTGTGTCTCTGTTTCTGCCCTGCAAACCAGTTCATCTGTACCATTTTTCTAGGTTCCACATATATGCATTAATATACAATATTTGTTTTTCTCTTTCTGACTTACTTCACTCTGTATGACAGTCTCTAGATCCATCGACTTCTCTACAAACGACCCAGTTTCATTCCTTTTTATGGCTGAGTAATATTCCATTTTATATATGTACCACTTCTTTATCCATTCGTCTGTCTGTGGGCATTTAGGTTGCTTCCATTACCTGGCTATTGTAAATAGTGCTGCAATGAACATTGTGGTGAATGTGTCTTTTTGATTTATGGTTTTCTCTGGGTATATGCCCAGAATTGGGTTTGCTGGATCCTATGGTAATTCTCTTTTTAGTTTTTTAAATGAATCTCCATAGTGTTCTCCATAGTGACTGTATCAATTTACCTGCCCACCAATAGTGGAGGAGGGTTCCTTTTGTCCACACCCTCCCCAGAGTTTGTTGTTTGTAGATTTTCTGATGATGCCGATTCTAAGAGGTGTGAGGTCATACCTCATTGTCATTTGGATTTGCATTTCTCTAATAATTAGTGATGTTGAGCAGCTTTTCATGTGCGTCTTGGCCATTTCTGTGACTTCTTTGAAGAAACGTCTATTTAGATCTTCTGCCCATTTTTGTATTGGGTTGTTTGTTTTATTAATATTAAGCTGCGTGAGCTGTTTATATATATTGGAGATTAAACCTTTGTCCATTGATTCGTTTGCGATCGTTTTCGCCCATTCTGAGGGTTGCCTTTTTCCATTCCCGTTTTTTTAACCAAAAAAGAAAGAAAGAAAAGGAAGCAGAACACTAATGTGCGTGAAATATGCCTCTTGAAACTGTCGTTTTGAAATATGGACGTCTTTTGAATTTTTTGGTCGATATATGACCCCAGGATTTGTTTTCAGGGCAGGTGTCATTTACAGGTCTGCAATGATTTTGAATATCCACTGACCATTAGCGCTGGGATTAAAGCTGCTGTTGTGTGAAACGGCCACAAGGTGGCAGCAGTTCTCCCTTACCAAATCTGGTTACTAGGGCAACAGAGCCTCAATGGAAGTCGTGTTCTAGATTGGAATTTAGAATGGAATGTGCCAGGAGAATGCCCATCAAGTTTGTCTCACTACTTCTTCTTCGTGTTTTTAATTTAATTTTTTATTTTTTATTACAGCAAGTTTGATGACAACGTTTGGCTTGTTGTAGGTGTGCAAGATGTTGTTCTTTTACACATATACATATGTCTGTTCTTCCTGGGATCCTGTTCCCATGTACGTTATGACAGAATGTTGAGTAGTCTTCTCTTGGTATTCCGTAGGTCTTTGGTGATTATATATTTCACCTGTGTTTGTATATGTCTGTTAACCCCAAGATCGTAATGAATCCAATCCTCACACCTTCGCATTGGTGAACCATAAGTTTGTTTAATGAATCTGTGATTGCCCTTCTCCGTGGAAATATCTGCCCTGGTACCAATTTTTATGTAACACCTATAAGTGATATCCTACGATATGTGTCTTTCACTTTCTGACTTACTACAAGTCACGTGATTACCTCTAGACTCATCTACGGTGCTGCAAATGGCATTGTGTCCTTTTCTCCCTTGGCTAATATTGTGTCTTAGCGAGGTCCATTTTCTGCAATGTGATTCCCTGAGGGCTGAGGATTAGCTGACCTGGGCAGCCTGACCCTGCCGGCAAGCCCTCCCCAGGTGTGCCTGGGTTGAGGTCAATATAAACAGCACCCCAGGCAGCAATAGCCCCTGCAGCTGTGCCTGACTCCATATTCTCTGCCCCGTCAGCAGTCTCGGGGCTGTGCTGGTGGGAGGGTGTGAGGGTCCACGGCTTTGTTGGTGGCCCGGTGTGAGTGGGGCTCTGCTGGACTTTCTGCAGGAGTTGCCAGGCTGCCACCTCTAAAGAAGAGGATGTGTCACCCATAACTTCCACTGGAATTTCTCTCCAGGCTGATGTGAGGAAGGAAAAAAGGGAGTGGGTGCCGGGACAGGAGGGGTATCTCAGGCAGGGAAATGGAAAGCTTCCAGAAGAGCACCCGGGGGCAGGACCATCCTGGCTGGCCTGCAGGCAGCAAGTTGGCCTGCGTGCTGTCGCTGGTGTGGCTCCACGGCCCTTCCTCTAGGCTTTCAAGCCCTTGTACATATTCAAGTGTTTTACCTGGGAAGGGTGGGAACAGTTCAGCAGCAGCTGGCCTGGGGCTCAGCTCATGTTTACTCACAGAGGCCTCGGCACGGTCCCCCAGCTTTGCAATGAGGACGCTCCTTGCGTGTGGGGGGGCGGGGCTGCTGGCTGTATGGGAGATGATTCCCCACCTCTGACCAATTTCAGAATTGTTTACCGCTGGTGCAAGAGCCTTGGTAGGGTTTTCCTCTGTATAACTGTTAGGTTCAGGATTTTTTTTCTTTTTTCATTCCAATTACATTTTGTTCCTGTTTTATGTATTTATAGATATAAGCATGGAAATAATTCATTCGTATAAATACATCTGTGTGAATGGAAGAACTTTTTTCTGTTTTTTTTCAATTTTATTTTTAAACATTTTGAAATTTAATTTTATTTATTTTTTTATACAGCAGGTTATTATTAGTTATCTATTTTATGCATATGCATGTATACAGGTCAATCCCAATCTCCCAACTCATCCCACCACCACCACCCCATGGCTTCCCCAACTTGGTGTCCATACGTTTGTTCTCTACCTCTGTGTCTCTATTTCTGCCCTGCAAACCAGTTCATCTGTACCATTTTTCTAGGTTCCACATATATGCATTAATATACAATATTTGTTTTTCTCTTTCTGACTTACTTCACTCTGTATGACAGTCTCTAGATCCATCGACTTCTCTACAAATGACCCAGTTTCATTCCTTTTTATGGCTGAGTAATATTCCATTTTATATATGTACCACTTCTTTATCCATTCGTCTGTCTGTGGGCATTTAGGTTGCTTCCATTACCTGGCTATTGTAAATAGTGCTGCAATGAACATTGTGGTGAATGTGTCTTTTTGATTTATGGTTTTCTCTGGGTATATGCCCAGAATTGGGTTTGCTGGATCCTATGGTAATTCTCTTTTTAGTTTTTTAAATGAATCTCCATAGTGTTCTCCATAGTGACTGTATCAATTTACCTGCCCACCAATAGTGGAAGAGGGCTCCTTTTGTCCACACCCTCCCCAGAGTTTGTTGTTTGTAGATTTTCTGATGATGCCGATTCTAAGAGGTGTGAGGTCATACCTCATTGTCGTTTGGATTTGCATTTCTCTAATAATTAGTGATGTTGAGCAGCTTTTCATGTGCGTCTTGGCCATTTCTGTGACTTCTTTGAAGAAACGTCTATTTAGATCTTCTGCCCATTTTTGTATTGGGTTGTTTGTTTTATTAATATTAAGCTGCGTGAGCTGTTTATATATATTGGAGATTAAACCTTTGTCCATTGATTCATTTGCGATCGTTTTCGCCCATTCTGAGGGTTGCCTTTTTCCATTCCCGTTTTTTTAACCAAAAAAGAAAGAAAGCAAAGGAAGCAGAACACTAACGTGCGTGAAATATGCCTCTTGAAACTGTCGTTTTGAAATATGGACGTCTTTTGAATTTTTTGGTCGATATATGACCCCAGGATTTGTTTTCAGGGCAGGTGTCATTTACAGGTCTGCAATGATTTTGAATATCCACTGACCATTAGCGCTGGGATTAAAGCTGCTGTTGTGTGAAACGGCCACAAGGTGGCAGCAGTTCTCCCTTACCAAATCTGGTTACTAGGGCAACAGAGCCTCAATGGAAGTCGTGTTCTAGATTGGAATTTAGAATGGAATGTGCCAGGAGAATGCCCATCAAGTTTGTCTCACTACTTCTTGTTAGTGTTTTTAATTGAATTTTTTATTTTTTATTACAGTAAGTTTGATGTCAACGTTTGGCTTGTTGTAGGTGTGCAAGATGTGGTTCTTTTACACATATACATATGTCTGTTCTTCCTGGGATCCTGTTCCCATGTACGTTATGACAGAATGTTGAGTAGTCTTCTCTTGGTATTCCGTAGGTCTTTGGTGATTATATATTTCACCTGTGTTTGTATATGTCTGTTAACCCCAAGATCGTAATGAATCCAATCCTCACACCTTCGCATTGGTGAACCATAAGTTTGTTTAATGAATCTGTGATTGCCCTTCTCCGTGGAAATATCTGCCCTGGTACCAATTTTTATGTAACACCTATAAGTGATATCCTACGATATGTGTCTTTCACTTTCTGACTTACTACAAGTCACGTGATTACCTCTAGACTCATCTACGGTGCTGCAAATGGCATTGTGTCCTTTTTTCCCTTGGCTAATATTGTGTCTTAGCGAGGTCCATTTTCTGCAATGTGATTCCCTGAGGGCTGAGGATTAGCTGACCTGGGCAGCCTGACCCTGCCGGCAAGCCCTCCCCAGGTGTGCCTGGGTTGAGGTCAATATAAACCGCACCCCAGGCAGCAATAGCCCCTGCAGCTGTGCCTGACTCCATATTCTCTGCCCCGTCAGCAGTCTCGGGGCTGTGCTGGTGGGAGGGTGTGAGGGTCCACGGCTTTGTTGGTGGCCCGGTGTGAGTGGGGCTCTGCTGGACTTTCTGCAGGAGTTGCCAGGCTGCCACCTGTAAAGAAGAGGATGTGTCACCCATAACTTCCACTGGAATTTCTCTCCGGGCTGATGTGAGGAAGGAAAAAAGGGAGTGGGTGCCGGGACAGGAGGGGTACCTCAGGCAGGGAAATGGAAAGCTTCCAGAAGAGCACCCGGGGCCAGGACCATCCTGGCTGGCCTGCAGGCAGCAAGTTGGCCTGCGTGCTGTCGCTGGTGTGGCTCCACGGCCCTTCCTCTAGGCTTTCAAGCCCTTGTACATATTCAAGTGTTTTACCTGGGAAGGGTGGGAACACTTCAGCAGCAGCTGGCCTGGGGCTCAGCTCATGTTTACTCACAGAGACCTCGGCACTGTCCCCCAGCTTTGCAATGAGGACGCTCCTTGCGTGTGGGGGAGCGGGGCTGCTGGCTGTATGGGAGATGATTCCCCACCTCTGACCAATTTCAGAATTGTTTACCGCTGGTGCAAGTGCCTTGGTAGGGTTTTCCTCTGTATAACTGTTAGGTTCAGGTTTTTTTTTCTTTTTTCGTTCCAATTACATTTTGTTCCTGTTTTATGTATTTATAGATATAAGCATGGAAATAATTCATTCATATAAATACATCTGTGTGAATGGAAGAACTTTTTTCTGGTTTCTTTTTAAATTTTATTTTTAAAAATTTTGAAATTTAAATTTATTTATTTTTTTATACAGCAGGTTCTTATTAGTTATCTATTTTATGCATATATATGTATACAGGTCAATCCCAATCTCCCAACTCATCCCACCACCACCACCCCATGGCTTCCCCCACTTGGTGTCCATACGTTTGTTCTCTACCTCTGTGTCTCTATTTCTGCCCTGCAAACCAGTTCATCTGTACCATTTTTCTAGGTTCCACATATATGCATTAATATACAATATTTGTTTTTCTCTTTCTGACTTACTTCACTCTGTATGACAGTCTCTAGATCCATCGACTTCTCTACAAACGACCCAGTTTCATTCCTTTTTATGTCTGAGTAATATTCCATTTTATATATGTACCACTTCTTTATCCATTCGTCTGTCTGTGGGCATTTAGGTTGCTTCCATTACCTGGCTATTGTAAATAGTGCTGCAATGAACATTGTGGTGAATGTGTCTTTTTGATTTATGGTTTTCTCTGGGTATATGCCCAGAAGTGGGTTTGCTGGATCCTATGGTAATTCTCTTTTTAGTTTTTTAAAGGAACCTCCATAGTGTTCTCCATAGTGACTGTATCAATTTACCTTCCCACCAATAGTGGAAGAGGGTTCCTTTTGTCCACACCCTCCCCAGAGTTTGTTGTTTGTAGATTTTCTGATGATGCCGATTCTAAGAGGTGTGAGGTCATACCTCATTGTCATTTGGATTTGCATTTCTCTAATAATTAGTGATGTTGAGCAGCTTTTCATGTGCGTCTTGGCCATTTCTGTGACTTCTTTGAAGAAACGTCTATTTAGATCTTCTGCCCATTTTTGTATTGGGTTGTTTGTTTTATTAATATTAAGCTGCGTGAGCTGTTTATATATATTGGAGATTAAACCTTTGTCCATTGATTCGTTTGCGATCGTTTTCGCCCATTCTGAGGGTTGCCTTTTTCCATTCCCGTTTTTTTAACCAAAAAAGAAAGAAAGAAAAGGAAGCAGAACACTAATGTGCGTGAAATATGCCTCTTGAAACTGTCGTTTTGAAATATGGACGTCTTTTGAATTTTTTGGTCGATATATGACCCCAGGATTTGTTTTCAGGGCAGGTGTCATTTACAGGTCTGCAATGATTTTGAATATCCACTGACCATTAGCGCTGGGATTAAAGCTGCTGTTGTGTGAAACGGCCACAAGGTGGCAGCAGTTCTCCCTTACCAAATCTGGTTACTAGGGCAACAGAGCCTCAATGGAAGTCGTGTTCTAGATTGGAATTTAGAATGGAATGTGCCAGGAGAATGCCCATCAAGTTTGTCTCACTACTTCTTCTTCGTGTTTTTAATTTAATTTTTTATTTTTTATTACAGCAAGTTTGATGACAACGTTTGGCTTGTTGTAGGTGTGCAAGATGTTGTTCTTTTACACATATACATATGTCTGTTCTTCCTGGGATCCTGTTCCCATGTACGTTATGACAGAATGTTGAGTAGTCTTCTCTTGGTATTCCGTAGGTCTTTGGTGATTATATATTTCACCTGTGTTTGTATATGTCTGTTAACCCCAAGATCGTAATGAATCCAATCCTCACACCTTCGCATTGGTGAACCATAAGTTTGTTTAATGAATCTGTGATTGCCCTTCTCCGTGGAAATATCTGCCCTGGTACCAATTTTTATGTAACACCTATAAGTGATATCCTACGATATGTGTCTTTCACTTTCTGACTTACTACAAGTCACGTGATTACCTCTAGACTCATCTACGGTGCTGCAAATGGCATTGTGTCCTTTTTTCCCTTGGCTAATATTGTGTCTTAGCGAGGTCCATTTTCTGCAATGTGATTCCCTGAGGGCTGAGGATTAGCTGACCTGGGCAGCCTGACCCTGCCGGCAAGCCCTCCCCAGGTGTGCCTGGGTTGAGGTCAATATAAACCGCACCCCAGGCAGCAATAGCCCCTGCAGCTGTGCCTGACTCCATATTCTCTGCCCCGTCAGCAGTCTCGGGGCTGTGCTGGTGGGAGGGTGTGAGGGTCCACGGCTTTGTTTGTGGCCCGGTGTGAGTGGGGCTCTGCTGGACTTTCTGCAGGAGTTGCCAGGCTGCCACCTGTAAAGAAGAGGATGTGTCACCCATAACTTCCACTGGAATTTCTCTCCGGGCTGATGTGAGGAAGGAAAAAAGGGAGTGGGTGCCGGGACAGGAGGGGTACCTCAGGCAGGGAAATGGAAAGCTTCCAGAAGAGCACCCGGGGCCAGGACCATCCTGGCTGGCCTGCAGGCAGCAAGTTGGCCTGCGTGCTGTCGCTGGTGTGGCTCCACGGCCCTTCCTCTAGGCTTTCAAGCCCTTGTACATATTCAAGTGTTTTACCTGGGAAGGGTGGGAACAGTTCAGCAGCAGCTGGCCTGGGGCTCAGCTCATGTTTACTCACAGAGGCCTCGGCACGGTCCCCCAGCTTTGCAATGAGGACGCTCCTTGCGTGTGGGGGGGCGGGGCTGCTGGCTGTATGGGAGATGATTCCCCACCTCTGACCAATTTCAGAATTGTTTACCGCTGGTGCAAGTGCCTTGGTAGGGTTTTCCTCTGTATAACTGTTAGGTTCAGGATTTTTTTTCTTTTTTCATTCCAATTACATTTTGTTCCTGTTTTATGTATTTATAGATATAAGCATGGAAATAATTCATTCGTATAAATACATCTGTGTGAATGGAAGAACTTTTTTCTGTTTTTTTTCAATTTTATTTTTAAACATTTTGAAATTTAATTTTATTTATTTTTTTATACAGCAGGTTATTATTAGTTATCTATTTTATGCATATGCATGTATACAGGTCAATCCC
Source organism: Mesoplodon densirostris (assembly GCF_025265405.1). NCBI lineage: Eukaryota > Metazoa > Chordata > Mammalia > Artiodactyla > Ziphiidae > Mesoplodon > Mesoplodon densirostris. The sequence continues at coordinate 79,651,754 of NC_082667.1, read as the reverse complement.
AATCTCCCAACTCATCCCACCACCACCACCCCATGGCTTCCCCCACTTGGTGTCCATAGGTTTGTTCTCTACCTCTGTGTCTCTATTTCTGCCCTGCAAACCAGTTCATCTGTACCATTTTTCTAGGTTCCACATATATGCATTAATATACAATATTTGTTTTTCTCTTTCTGACTTACTTCACTCTGTATGACAGTCTCTAGATCCATCGACTTCTCTACAAATGACCCAGTTTCATTCCTTTTTATGGCTGAGTAATATTCCATTTTATATATGTACCACTTCTTTATCCATTCGTCTGTCTGTGGGCATTTAGGTTGCTTCCATTACCTGGCTATTGTAAATAGTGCTGCAATGAACATTGTGGTGAATGTGTCTTTTTGATTTATGGTTTTCTCTGGGTATATGCCCAGAATTGGGTTTGCTGGATCCTATGGTAATTCTCTTTTTAGTTTTTTAAATGAATCTCCATAGTGTTCTCCATAGTGACTGTATCAATTTACCTGCCCACCAATAGTGGAAGAGGGCTCCTTTTGTCCACACCCTCCCCAGAGTTTGTTGTTTGTAGATTTTCTGATGATGCCGATTCTAAGAGGTGTGAGGTCATACCTCATTGTCGTTTGGATTTGCATTTCTCTAATAATTAGTGATGTTGAGCAGCTTTTCATGTGCGTCTTGGCCATTTCTGTGACTTCTTTGAAGAAACGTCTATTTAGATCTTCTGCCCATTTTTGTATTGGGTTGTTTGTTTTATTAATATTAAGCTGCATGAGCTGTTTATATATATTGGAGATTAAACCTTTGTCCATTGATTCATTTGCGATCGTTTTCGCCCATTCTGAGGGTTGCCTTTTTCCATTCCCGTTTTTTTAACCAAAAAAGAAAGAAAGCAAAGGAAGCAGAACACTAATGTGCGTGAAATATGCCTCTTGAAACTGTCGTTTTGAAATATGGACGTCTTTTGAATTTTTTGGTCGATATATGACCCCAGGATTTGTTTTCAGGGCAGGTGTCATTTACAGGTCTGCAATGATTTTGAATATCCACTGACCATTAGCGCTGGGATTAAAGCTGCTGTTGTGTGAAACGGCCACAAGGTGGCAGCAGTTCTCCCTTACCAAATCTGGTTACTAGGGCAACAGAGCCTCAATGGAAGTCGTGTTCTAGATTGGAATTTAGAATGGAATGTGCCAGGAGAATGCCCATCAAGTTTGTCTCACTACTTCTTCTTCGTGTTTTTAATTTAATTTTTTATTTTTTATTACAGTAAGTTTGATGTCAACGTTTGGCTTGTTGTAGGTGTGCAAGATGTGGTTCTTTTACACATATACATATGTCTGTTCTTCCTGGGATCCTGTTCCCATGTACGTTATGACAGAATGTTGAGTAGTCTTCTTTTGGTATTCCGTAGGTCTTTGGTGATTATATATTTCACCTGTGTTTGTATATGTCTGTTAACCCCAAGATCATAATGAATCCAATCCCCACACCTTCGCATTGGTGAACCATAAGTTTGTTTAATGAATCTGTGATTGCCCTTCTCCGTGGAAATATCTGCCCTGGTACCAATTTTTATGTAACACCTATAAGTGATATCCTACGATATGTGTCTTTCACTTTCTGACTTACTACAAGTCACGTGATTACCTCTAGACTCATCTACGGTGCTGCAAATGGCATTGTGTCCTTTTTTCCCTTGGCTAATATTGTGTCTTAGCGAGGTCCATTTTCTGCAATGTGATTCCCTGAGGGCTGAGGATTAGCTGACCTGGGCAGCCTGACCCTGCCGGCAAGCCCTCCCCAGGTGTGCCTGGGTTGAGGTCAATATAAACCGCACCCCAGGCAGCAATAGCCCCTGCAGCTGTGCCTGACTCCATATTCTCTGCCCCGTCAGCAGTCTCGGGGCTGTGCTGGTGGGAGGGTGTGAGGGTCCACGGCTTTGTTTGTGGCCCGGTGTGAGTGGGGCTCTGCTGGACTTTCTGCAGGAGTTGCCAGGCTGCCACCTGTAAAGAAGAGGATGTGTCACCCATAACTTCCACTGGAATTTCTCTCCGGGCTGATGTGAGGAAGGAAAAAAGGGAGTGGGTGCCGGGACAGGAGGGGTACCTCAGGCAGGGAAATGGAAAGCTTCCAGAAGAGCACCCGGGGCCAGGACCATCCTGGCTGGCCTGCAGGCAGCAAGTTGGCCTGCGTGCTGTCGCTGGTGTGGCTCCACGGCCCTTCCTCTAGGCTTTCAAGCCCTTGTACATATTCAAGTGTTTTACCTGGGAAGGGTGGGAACAGTTCAGCAGCAGCTGGCCTGGGGCTCAGCTCATGTTTACTCACAGAGGCCTCGGCACGGTCCCCCAGCTTTGCAATGAGGACGCTCCTTGCGTGTGGGGGAGCGGGGCTGCTGGCTGTATGGGAGATGATTCCCCACCTCTGACCAATTTCAGAATTGTTTACCGCTGGTGCAAGAGCCTTGGTAGGGTTTTCCTCTGTATAACTGTTAGGTTCAGGTTTTTTTTTCTTTTTTCGTTCCAATTACATTTTGTTCCTGTTTTATGTATTTATAGATATAAGCATGGAAATAATTCATTCATATAAATACATCTGTGTGAATGGAAGAACTTTTTTCTGGTTTCTTTTTAAATTTTATTTTTAAAAATTTTGAAATTTAAATTTATTTATTTTTTTATACAGCAGGTTCTTATTAGTTATCTATTTTATGCATATATATGTATACAGGTCAATCCCAATCTCCCAACTCATCCCACCACCACCACCCCATGGCTTCCCCCACTTGGTGTCCATACGTTTGTTCTCTACCTCTGTGTCTCTATTTCTGCCCTGCAAACCAGTTCATCTGTACCATTTTTCTAGGTTCCACATATATGCATTAATATACAATATTTGTTTTTCTCTTTCTGACTTACTTCACTCTGTATGACAGTCTCTAGATCCATCGACTTCTCTACAAATGACCCAGTTTCATTCCTTTTTATGGCTGAGTAATATTCCATTTTATATATGTACCACTTCTTTATCCATTCGTCTGTCTGTGGGCATTTAGGTTGCTTCCATTACCTGGCTATTGTAAATAGTGCTGCAATGAACATTGTGGTGAATGTGTCTTTTTGATTTATGGTTTTCTCTGGGTATATGCCCAGAATTGGGTTTGCTGGATCCTATGGTAATTCTCTTTTTAGTTTTTTAAATGAATCTCCATAGTGTTCTCCATAGTGACTGTATCAATTTACCTGCCCACCAATAGTGGAAGAGGGCTCCTTTTGTCCACACCCTCCCCAGAGTTTGTTGTTTGTAGATTTTCTGATGATGCCGATTCTAAGAGGTGTGAGGTCATACCTCATTGTCGTTTGGATTTGCATTTCTCTAATAATTAGTGATGTTGAGCAGCTTTTCATGTGCGTCTTGGCCATTTCTGTGACTTCTTTGAAGAAACGTCTATTTAGATCTTCTGCCCATTTTTGTATTGGGTTGTTTGTTTTATTAATATTAAGCTGCGTGAGCTGTTTATATATATTGGAGATTAAACCTTTGTCCATTGATTCATTTGCGATCGTTTTCGCCCATTCTGAGGGTTGCCTTTTTCCATTCCCGTTTTTTTAACCAAAAAAGAAAGAAAGCAAAGGAAGCAGAACACTAACGTGCGTGAAATATGCCTCTTGAAACTGTCGTTTTGAAATATGGACGTCTTTTGAATTTTTTGGTCGATATATGACCCCAGGATTTGTTTTCAGGGCAGGTGTCATTTACAGGTCTGCAATGATTTTGAATATCCACTGACCATTAGCGCTGGGATTAAAGCTGCTGTTGTGTGAAACGGCCACAAGGTGGCAGCAGTTCTCCCTTACCAAATCTGGTTACTAGGGCAACAGAGCCTCAATGGAAGTCGTGTTCTAGATTGGAATTTAGAATGGAATGTGCCAGGAGAATGCCCATCAAGTTTGTCTCACTACTTCTTGTTAGTGTTTTTAATTGAATTTTTTATTTTTTATTACAGTAAGTTTGATGACAACGTTTGGCTTGTTGTAGGTGTGCAAGATGTGGTTCTTTTACACATATACATATGTCTGTTCTTCCTGGGATCCTGTTCCCATGTACGTTATGACAGAATGTTGAGTAGTCTTCTCTTGGTATTCCGTAGGTCTTTGGTGATTATATATTTCACCTGTGTTTGTATATGTCTGTTAACCCCAAGATCGTAATGAATCCAATCCTCACACCTTCGCATTGGTGAACCATAAGTTTGTTTAATGAATCTGTGATTGCCCTTCTCCGTGGAAATATCTGCCCTGGTACCAATTTTTATGTAACACCTATAAGTGATATCCTACGATATGTGTCTTTCACTTTCTGACTTACTACAAGTCACGTGATTACCTCTAGACTCATCTACGGTGCTGCAAATGGCATTGTGTCCTTTTTTCCCTTGGCTAATATTGTGTCTTAGCGAGGTCCATTTTCTGCAATGTGATTCCCTGAGGGCTGAGGATTAGCTGACCTGGGCAGCCTGACCCTGCCGGCAAGCCCTCCCCAGGTGTGCCTGGGTTGAGGTCAATATAAACAGCACCCCAGGCAGCAATAGCCCCTGCAGCTGTGCCTGACTCCATATTCTCTGCCCCGTCAGCAGTCTCGGGGCTGTGCTGGTGGGAGGGTGTGAGGGTCCACGGCTTTGTTGGTGGCCCGGTGTGAGTGGGGCTCTGCTGGACTTTCTGCAGGAGTTGCCAGGCTGCCACCTGTAAAGAAGAGGATGTGTCACCCATAACTTCCACTGGAATTTCTCTCCGGGCTGATGTGAGGAAGGAAAAAAGGGAGTGGGTGCCGGGACAGGAGGGGTACCTCAGGCAGGGAAATGGAAAGCTTCCAGAAGAGCACCCGGGGCCAGGACCATCCTGGCTGGCCTGCAGGCAGCAAGTTGGCCTGCGTGCTGTCGCTGGTGTGGCTCCACGGCCCTTCCTCTAGGCTTTCAAGCCCTTGTACATATTCAAGTGTTTTACCTGGGAAGGGTGGGAACACTTCAGCAGCAGCTGGCCTGGGGCTCAGCTCATGTTTACTCACAGAGACCTCGGCACTGTCCCCCAGCTTTGCAATGAGGACGCTCCTTGCGTGTGGGGGAGCGGGGCTGCTGGCTGTATGGGAGATGATTCCCCACCTCTGACCAATTTCAGAATTGTTTACCGCTGGTGCAAGTGCCTTGGTAGGGTTTTCCTCTGTATAACTGTTAGGTTCAGGTTTTTTTTTCTTTTTTCGTTCCAATTACATTTTGTTCCTGTTTTATGTATTTATAGATATAAGCATGGAAATAATTCATTCATATAAATACATCTGTGTGAATGGAAGAACTTTTTTCTGGTTTCTTTTTAAATTTTATTTTTAAAAATTTTGAAATTTAAATTTATTTATTTTTTTATACAGCAGGTTCTTATTAGTTATCTATTTTATGCATATATATGTATACAGGTCAATCCCAATCTCCCAACTCATCCCACCACCACCACCCCATGGCTTCCCCCACTTGGTGTCCATAGGTTTGTTCTCTACCTCTGTGTCTCTATTTCTGCCCTGCAAACCAGTTCATCTGTACCATTTTTCTAGGTTCCACATATATGCATTAATATACAATATTTGTTTTTCTCTTTCTGACTTACTTCACTCTGTATGACAGTCTCTAGATCCATCGACTTCTCTACAAACGACCCAGTTTCATTCCTTTTTATGTCTGAGTAATATTCCATTTTATATATGTACCACTTCTTTATCCATTCGTCTGTCTGTGGGCATTTAGGTTGCTTCCATTACCTGGCTATTGTAAATAGTGCTGCAATGAACATTGTGGTGAATGTGTCTTTTTGATTTATGGTTTTCTCTGGGTATATGCCCAGAAGTGGGTTTGCTGGATCCTATGGTAATTCTCTTTTTAGTTTTTTAAAGGAACCTCCATAGTGTTCTCCATAGTGACTGTATCAATTTACCTTCCCACCAATAGTGGAAGAGGGTTCCTTTTGTCCACACCCTCCCCAGAGTTTGTTGTTTGTAGATTTTCTGATGATGCCGATTCTAAGAGGTGTGAGGTCATACCTCATTGTCATTTGGATTTGCATTTCTCTAATAATTAGTGATGTTGAGCAGCTTTTCATGTGCGTCTTGGCCATTTCTGTGACTTCTTTGAAGAAACGTCTATTTAGATCTTCTGCCCATTTTTGTATTGGGTTGTTTGTTTTATTAATATTAAGCTGCGTGAGCTGTTTATATATATTGGAGATTAAACCTTTGTCCATTGATTCGTTTGCGATCGTTTTCGCCCATTCTGAGGGTTGCCTTTTTCCATTCCCGTTTTTTTAACCAAAAAAGAAAGAAAGAAAAGGAAGCAGAACACTAATGTGCGTGAAATATGCCTCTTGAAACTGTCGTTTTGAAATATGGACGTCTTTTGAATTTTTTGGTCGATATATGACCCCAGGATTTGTTTTCAGGGCAGGTGTCATTTACAGGTCTGCAATGATTTTGAATATCCACTGACCATTAGCGCTGGGATTAAAGCTGCTGTTGTGTGAAACGGCCACAAGGTGGCAGCAGTTCTCCCTTACCAAATCTGGTTACTAGGGCAACAGAGCCTCAATGGAAGTCGTGTTCTAGATTGGAATTTAGAATGGAATGTGCCAGGAGAATGCCCATCAAGTTTGTCTCACTACTTCTTCTTCGTGTTTTTAATTTAATTTTTTATTTTTTATTACAGCAAGTTTGATGACAACGTTTGGCTTGTTGTAGGTGTGCAAGATGTTGTTCTTTTACACATATACATATGTCTGTTCTTCCTGGGATCCTGTTCCCATGTACGTTATGACAGAATGTTGAGTAGTCTTCTCTTGGTATTCCGTAGGTCTTTGGTGATTATATATTTCACCTGTGTTTGTATATGTCTGTTAACCCCAAGATCGTAATGAATCCAATCCTCACACCTTCGCATTGGTGAACCATAAGTTTGTTTAATGAATCTGTGATTGCCCTTCTCCGTGGAAATATCTGCCCTGGTACCAATTTTTATGTAACACCTATAAGTGATATCCTACGATATGTGTCTTTCACTTTCTGACTTACTACAAGTCACGTGATTACCTCTAGACTCATCTACGGTGCTGCAAATGGCATTGTGTCCTTTTTTCCCTTGGCTAATATTGTGTCTTAGCGAGGTCCATTTTCTGCAATGTGATTCCCTGAGGGCTGAGGATTAGCTGACCTGGGCAGCCTGACCCTGCCGGCAAGCCCTCCCCAGGTGTGCCTGGGTTGAGGTCAATATAAACAGCACCCCAGGCAGCAATAGCCCCTGCAGCTGTGCCTGACTCCATATTCTCTGCCCCGTCAGCAGTCTCGGGGCTGTGCTGGTGGGAGGGTGTGAGGGTCCACGGCTTTGTTGGTGGCCCGGTGTGAGTGGGGCTCTGCTGGACTTTCTGCAGGAGTTGCCAGGCTGCCACCTCTAAAGAAGAGGATGTGTCACCCATAACTTCCACTGGAATTTCTCTCCGGGCTGATGTGAGGAAGGAAAAAAGGGAGTGGGTGCCGGGACAGGAGGGGTATCTCAGGCAGGGAAATGGAAAGCTTCCAGAAGAGCACCCGGGGGCAGGACCATCCTGGCTGGCCTGCAGGCAGCAAGTTGGCCTGCGTGCTGTCGCTGGTGTGGCTCCACGGCCCTTCCTCTAGGCTTTCAAGCCCTTGTACATATTCAAGTGTTTTACCTGGGAAGGGTGGGAACAGTTCAGCAGCAGCTGGCCTGGGGCTCAGCTCATGTTTACTCACAGAGGCCTCGGCACGGTCCCCCAGCTTTGCAATGAGGACGCTCCTTGCGTGTGGGGGGGCGGGGCTGCTGGCTGTATGGGAGATGATTCCCCACCTCTGACCAATTTCAGAATTGTTTACCGCTGGTGCAAGTGCCTTGGTAGGGTTTTCCTCTGTATAACTGTTAGGTTCAGGATTTTTTTTCTTTTTTCATTCCAATTACATTTTGTTCCTGTTTTATGTATTTATAGATATAAGCATGGAAATAATTCATTCGTATAAATACATCTGTGTGAATGGAAGAACTTTTTTCTGTTTTTTTTCAATTTTATTTTTAAACATTTTGAAATTTAATTTTATTTATTTTTTTATACAGCAGGTTATTATTAGTTATCTATTTTATGCATATGCATGTATACAGGTCAATCCCAATCTCCCAACTCATCCCACCACCACCACCCCATGGCTTCCCCCACTTGGTGTCCATAGGTTTGTTCTCTACCTCTGTGTCTCTATTTCTGCCCTGCAAACCAGTTCATCTGTACCATTTTTCTAGGTTCCACATATATGCATTAATATACAATATTTGTTTTTCTCTTTCTGACTTACTTCACTCTGTATGACAGTCTCTAGATCCATCGACTTCTCTACAAATGACCCAGTTTCATTCCTTTTTATGGCTGAGTAATATTCCATTTTATATATGTACCACTTCTTTATCCATTCGTCTGTCTGTGGGCATTTAGGTTGCTTCCATTACCTGGCTATTGTAAATAGTGCTGCAATGAACATTGTGGTGAATGTGTCTTTTTGATTTATGGTTTTCTCTGGGTATATGCCCAGAAGTGGGTTTGCTGGATCCTATGGTAATTCTCTTTTTAGTTTTTTAAAGGAACCTCCATAGTGTTCTCCATAGTGACTGTATCAATTTACCTTCCCACCAATAGTGGAAGAGGGTTCCTTTTGTCCACACCCTCCCCAGAGTTTGTTGTTTGTAGATTTTCTGATGATGCCAATTCTAAGAGGTGTGAGGTCATACCTCATTGTCATTTGGATTTGCATTTCTCTAATAATTAGTGATGTTGAGCAGCTTTTCATGTGCGTCTTGGCCATTTCTGTGACTTCTTTGAAGAAACGTCTATTTAGATCTTCTGCCCATTTTTGTATTGGGTTGTTTGTTTTATTAATATTAAGCTGCGTGAGCTGTTTATATATATTGGAGATTAAACCTTTGTCCATTGATTCGTTTGCGATCGTTTTCGCCCATTCTGAGGGTTGCCTTTTTCCATTCCCGTTTTTTTAACCAAAAGAGAAAGAAAGCAAAGGAAGCAGAAAACTAACGTGCGTGAAATATGCCTCTTGAAACTGTCGTTTTGAAATATGGACGTCTTTTGAATTTTTTGGTCGATATATGACCCCAGGATTTGTTTTCAGGGCAGGTGTCATTTACAGGTCTGCAATGATTTTGAATATCCACTGACCATTAGCGCTGGGATTAAAGCTGCTGTTGTGTGAAACGGCCACAAGGTGGCAGCAGTTCTCCCTTACCAAATCTGGTTACTAGGGCAACAGAGCCTCAATGGAAGTCGTGTTCTAGATTGGAATTTAGAATGGAATGTGCCAGGAGAATGCCCATCAAGTTTGTCTCACTACTTCTTCTTCGTGTTTTTAATTTAATTTTTTATTTTTTATTACAGCAAGTTTGATGACAACGTTTGGCTTGTTGTAGGTGTGCAAGATGTTGTTCTTTTACACATATACATATGTCTGTTCTTCCTGGGATCCTGTTCCCATGTACGTTATGACAGAATGTTGAGTAGTCTTCTCTTGGTATTCCGTAGGTCTTTGGTGATTATATATTTCACCTGTGTTTGTATATGTCTGTTAACCCCAAGATCATAATGAATCCAATCCTCACACCTTCGCATTGGTGAACCATAAGTTTGTTTAATGAATCTGTGATTGCCCTTCTCCGTGGAAATATCTGCCCTGGTACCAATTTTTATGTAACACCTATAAGTGATATCCTACGATATGTGTCTTTCACTTTCTGACTTACTACAAGTCACGTGATTACCTCTAGACTCATCTACGGTGCTGCAAATGGCATTGTGTCCTTTTTTCCCTTGGCTAATATTGTGTCTTAGCGAGGTCCATTTTCTGCAATGTGATTCCCTGAGGGCTGAGGATTAGCTGACCTGGGCAGCCTGACCCTGCCGGCAAGCCCTCCCCAGGTGTGCCTGGGTTGAGGTCAATATAAACAGCACCCCAGGCAGCAATAGCCCCTGCAGCTGTGCCTGACTCCATATTCTCTGCCCCGTCAGCAGTCTCGGGGCTGTGCTGGTGGGAGGGTGTGAGGGTCCACGGCTTTGTTGGTGGCCCGGTGTGAGTGGGGCTCTGCTGGACTTTCTGCAGGAGTTGCCAGGCTGCCACCTCTAAAGAAGAGGATGTGTCACCCATAACTTCCACTGGAATTTCTCTCCGGGCTGATGTGAGGAAGGAAAAAAGGGAGTGGGTGCCGGGACAGGAGGGGTATCTCAGGCAGGGAAATGGAAAGCTTCCAGAAGAGCACCCGGGGGCAGGACCATCCTGGCTGGCCTGCAGGCAGCAAGTTGGCCTGCGTGCTGTCGCTGGTGTGGCTCCACGGCCCTTCCTCTAGGCTTTCAAGCCCTTGTACATATTCAAGTGTTTTACCTGGGAAGGGTGGGAACAGTTCAGCAGCAGCTGGCCTGGGGCTCAGCTCATGTTTACTCACAGAGGCCTCGGCACGGTCCCCCAGCTTTGCAATGAGGACGCTCCTTGCGTGTGGGGGGGCGGGGCTGCTGGCTGTATGGGAGATGATTCCCCACCTCTGACCAATTTCAGAATTGTTTACCGCTGGTGCAAGTGCCTTGGTAGGGTTTTCCTCTGTATAACTGTTAGGTTCAGGATTTTTTTTCTTTTTTCATTCCAATTACATTTTGTTCCTGTTTTATGTATTTATAGATATAAGCATGGAAATAATTCATTCGTATAAATACATCTGTGTGAATGGAAGAACTTTTTTCTGTTTTTTTTCAATTTTATTTTTAAACATTTTGAAATTTAATTTTATTTATTTTTTTATACAGCAGGTTATTATTAGTTATCTATTTTATGCATATGCATGTATACAGGTCAATCCCAATCTCCCAACTCATCCCACCACCACCACCCCATGGCTTCCCCAACTTGGTGTCCATACGTTTGTTCTCTACCTCTGTGTCTCTATTTCTGCCCTGCAAACCAGTTCATCTGTACCATTTTTCTAGGTTCCACATATATGCATTAATATACAATATTTGTTTTTCTCTTTCTGACTTACTTCACTCTGTATGACAGTCTCTAGATCCATCGACTTCTCTACAAATGACCCAGTTTCATTCCTTTTTATGGCTGAGTAATATTCCATTTTATATATGTACCACTTCTTTATCCATTCGTCTGTCTGTGGGCATTTAGGTTGCTTCCATTACCTGGCTATTGTAAATAGTGCTGCAATGAACATTGTGGTGAATGTGTCTTTTTGATTTATGGTTTTCTCTGGGTATATGCCCAGAATTGGGTTTGCTGGATCCTATGGTAATTCTCTTTTTAGTTTTTTAAATGAATCTCCATAGTGTTCTCCATAGTGACTGTATCAATTTACCTGCCCACCAATAGTGGAAGAGGGCTCCTTTTGTCCACACCCTCCCCAGAGTTTGTTGTTTGTAGATTTTCTGATGATGCCGATTCTAAGAGGTGTGAGGTCATACCTCATTGTCGTTTGGATTTGCATTTCTCTAATAATTAGTGATGTTGAGCAGCTTTTCATGTGCGTCTTGGCCATTTCTGTGACTTCTTTGAAGAAACGTCTATTTAGATCTTCTGCCCATTTTTGTATTGGGTTGTTTGTTTTATTAATATTAAGCTGCGTGAGCTGTTTATATATATTGGAGATTAAACCTTTGTCCATTGATTCATTTGCGATCGTTTTCGCCCATTCTGAGGGTTGCCTTTTTCCATTCCCGTTTTTTTAACCAAAAGAGAAAGAAAGCAAAGGAAGCAGAACACTAACGTGCGTGAAATATGCCTCTTGAAACTGTCGTTTTGAAATATGGACGTCTTTTGAATTTTTTGGTCGATATATGACCCCAGGATTTGTTTTCAGGGCAGGTGTCATTTACAGGTCTGCAATGATTTTGAATATCCACTGACCATTAGCGCTGGGATTAAAGCTGCTGTTGTGTGAAACGGCCACAAGGTGGCAGCAGTTCTCCCTTACCAAATCTGGTTACTAGGGCAACAGAGCCTCAATGGAAGTCGTGTTCTAGATTGGAATTTAGAATGGAATGTGCCAGGAGAATGCCCATCAAGTTTGTCTCACTACTTCTTGTTAGTGTTTTTAATTGAATTTTTTATTTTTTATTACAGTAAGTTTGATGTCAACGTTTGGCTTGTTGTAGGTGTGCAAGATGTGGTTCTTTTACACATATACATATGTCTGTTCTTCCTGGGATCCTGTTCCCATGTACGTTATGACAGAATGTTGAGTAGTCTTCTCTTGGTATTCCGTAGGTCTTTGGTGATTATATATTTCACCTGTGTTTGTATATGTCTGTTAACCCCAAGATCGTAATGAATCCAATCCTCACACCTTCGCATTGGTGAACCATAAGTTTGTTTAATGAATCTGTGATTGCCCTTCTCCGTGGAAATATCTGCCCTGGTACCAATTTTTATGTAACACCTATAAGTGATATCCTACGATATGTGTCTTTCACTTTCTGACTTACTACAAGTCACGTGATTACCTCTAGACTCATCTACGGTGCTGCAAATGGCATTGTGTCCTTTTTTCCCTTGGCTAATATTGTGTCTTAGCGAGGTCCATTTTCTGCAATGTGATTCCCTGAGGGCTGAGGATTAGCTGACCTGGGCAGCCTGACCCTGCCGGCAAGCCCTCCCCAGGTGTGCCTGGGTTGAGGTCAATATAAACCGCACCCCAGGCAGCAATAGCCCCTGCAGCTGTGCCTGACTCCATATTCTCTGCCCCGTCAGCAGTCTCGGGGCTGTGCTGGTGGGAGGGTGTGAGGGTCCACGGCTTTGTTGGTGGCCCGGTGTGAGTGGGGCTCTGCTGGACTTTCTGCAGGAGTTGCCAGGCTGCCACCTGTAAAGAAGAGGATGTGTCACCCATAACTTCCACTGGAATTTCTCTCCGGGCTGATGTGAGGAAGGAAAAAAGGGAGTGGGTGCCGGGACAGGAGGGGTACCTCAGGCAGGGAAATGGAAAGCTTCCAGAAGAGCACCCGGGGCCAGGACCATCCTGGCTGGCCTGCAGGCAGCAAGTTGGCCTGCGTGCTGTCGCTGGTGTGGCTCCACGGCCCTTCCTCTAGGCTTTCAAGCCCTTGTACATATTCAAGTGTTTTACCTGGGAAGGGTGGGAACACTTCAGCAGCAGCTGGCCTGGGGCTCAGCTCATGTTTACTCACAGAGACCTCGGCACTGTCCCCCAGCTTTGCAATGAGGACGCTCCTTGCGTGTGGGGGAGCGGGGCTGCTGGCTGTATGGGAGATGATTCCCCACCTCTGACCAATTTCAGAATTGTTTACCGCTGGTGCAAGTGCCTTGGTAGGGTTTTCCTCTGTATAACTGTTAGGTTCAGGTTTTTTTTTCTTTTTTCGTTCCAATTACATTTTGTTCCTGTTTTATGTATTTATAGATATAAGCATGGAAATAATTCATTCATATAAATACATCTGTGTGAATGGAAGAACTTTTTTCTGGTTTCTTTTTAAATTTTATTTTTAAAAATTTTGAAATTTAAATTTATTTATTTTTTTATACAGCAGGTTCTTATTAGTTATCTATTTTATGCATATATATGTATACAGGTCAATCCCAATCTCCCAACTCATCCCACCACCACCACCCCATGGCTTCCCCCACTTGGTGTCCATAGGTTTGTTCTCTACCTCTGTGTCTCTATTTCTGCCCTGCAAACCAGTTCATCTGTACCATTTTTCTAGGTTCCACATATATGCATTAATATACAATATTTGTTTTTCTCTTTCTGACTTACTTCACTCTATATGACAGTCTCTAGATCCATCGACTTCTCTACAAACGACCCAGTTTCATTCCTTTTTATGTCTGAGTAATATTCCATTTTATATATGTACCACTTCTTTATCCATTCGTCTGTCTGTGGGCATTTAGGTTGCTTCCATTACCTGGCTATTGTAAATAGTGCTGCAATGAACATTGTGGTGAATGTGTCTTTTTGATTTATGGTTTTCTCTGGGTATATGCCCAGAAGTGGGTTTGCTGGATCCTATGGTAATTCTCTTTTTAGTTTTTTAAAGGAACCTCCATAGTGTTCTCCATAGTGACTGTATCAATTTACCTTCCCACCAATAGTGGAAGAGGGTTCCTTTTGTCCACACCCTCCCCAGAGTTTGTTGTTTGTAGATTTTCTGATGATGCCGATTCTAAGAGGTGTGAGGTCATACCTCATTGTCATTTGGATTTGCATTTCTCTAATAATTAGTGATGTTGAGCAGCTTTTCATGTGCGTCTTGGCCATTTCTGTGACTTCTTTGAAGAAACGTCTATTTAGATCTTCTGCCCATTTTTGTATTGGGTTGTTTGTTTTATTAATATTAAGCTGCGTGAGCTGTTTATATATATTGGAGATTAAACCTTTGTCCATTGATTCGTTTGCGATCGTTTTCGCCCATTCTGAGAGTTGCCTTTTTCCATTCCCGTTTTTTTAACCAAAAAAGAAAGAAAGAAAAGGAAGCAGAACACTAATGTGCGTGAAATATGCCTCTTGAAACTGTCGTTTTGAAATATGGACGTCTTTTGAATTTTTTGGTCGATATATGACCCCAGGATTTGTTTTCAGGGCAGGTGTCATTTACAGGTCTGCAATGATTTTGAATATCCACTGACCATTAGCGCTGGGATTAAAGCTGCTGTTGTGTGAAACGGCCACAAGGTGGCAGCAGTTCTCCCTTACCAAATCTGGTTACTAGGGCAACAGAGCCTCAATGGAAGTCGTGTTCTAGATTGGAATTTAGAATGGAATGTGCCAGGAGAATGCCCATCAAGTTTGTCTCACTACTTCTTCTTCGTGTTTTTAATTTAATTTTTTATTTTTTATTACAGCAAGTTTGATGACAACGTTTGGCTTGTTGTAGGTGTGCAAGATGTTGTTCTTTTACACATATACATATGTCTGTTCTTCCTGGGATCCTGTTCCCATGTACGTTATGACAGAATGTTGAGTAGTCTTCTCTTGGTATTCCGTAGGTCTTTGGTGATTATATATTTCACCTGTGTTTGTATATGTCTGTTAACCCCAAGATCGTAATGAATCCAATCCTCACACCTTCGCATTGGTGAACCATAAGTTTGTTTAATGAATCTGTGATTGCCCTTCTCCGTGGAAATATCTGCCCTGGTACCAATTTTTATGTAACACCTATAAGTGATATCCTACGATATGTGTCTTTCACTTTCTGACTTACTACAAGTCACGTGATTACCTCTAGACTCATCTACGGTGCTGCAAATGGCATTGTGTCCTTTTTTCCCTTGGCTAATATTGTGTCTTAGCGAGGTCCATTTTCTGCAATGTGATTCCCTGAGGGCTGAGGATTAGCTGACCTGGGCAGCCTGACCCTGCCGGCAAGCCCTCCCCAGGTGTGCCTGGGTTGAGGTCAATATAAACAGCACCCCAGGCAGCAATAGCCCCTGCAGCTGTGCCTGACTCCATATTCTCTGCCCCGTCAGCAGTCTCGGGGCTGTGCTGGTGGGAGGGTGTGAGGGTCCACGGCTTTGTTGGTGGCCCGGTGTGAGTGGGGCTCTGCTGGACTTTCTGCAGGAGTTGCCAGGCTGCCACCTCTAAAGAAGAGGATGTGTCACCCATAACTTCCACTGGAATTTCTCTCCGGGCTGATGTGAGGAAGGAAAAAAGGGAGTGGGTGCCGGGACAGGAGGGGTATCTCAGGCAGGGAAATGGAAAGCTTCCAGAAGAGCACCCGGGGGCAGGACCATCCTGGCTGGCCTGCAGGCAGCAAGTTGGCCTGCGTGCTGTCGCTGGTGTGGCTCCACGGCCCTTCCTCTAGGCTTTCAAGCCCTTGTACATATTCAAGTGTTTTACCTGGGAAGGGTGGGAACAGTTCAGCAGCAGCTGGCCTGGGGCTCAGCTCATGTTTACTCACAGAGGCCTCGGCACGGTCCCCCAGCTTTGCAATGAGGACGCTCCTTGCGTGTGGGGGGGCGGGGCTGCTGGCTGTATGGGAGATGATTCCCCACCTCTGACCAATTTCAGAATTGTTTACCGCTGGTGCAAGTGCCTTGGTAGGGTTTTCCTCTGTATAACTGTTAGGTTCAGGATTTTTTTTCTTTTTTCATTCCAATTACATTTTGTTCCTGTTTTATGTATTTATAGATATAAGCATGGAAATAATTCATTCGTATAAATACATCTGTGTGAATGGAAGAACTTTTTTCTGTTTTTTTTCAATTTTATTTTTAAACATTTTGAAATTTAATTTTATTTATTTTTTTATACAGCAGGTTATTATTAGTTATCTATTTTATGCATATGCATGTATACAGGTCAATCCCAATCTCCCAACTCATCCCACCACCACCACCCCATGGCTTCCCCCACTTGGTGTCCATAGGTTTGTTCTCTACCTCTGTGTCTCTATTTCTGCCCTGCAAACCAGTTCATCTGTACCATTTTTCTAGGTTCCACATATATGCATTAATATACAATATTTGTTTTTCTCTTTCTGACTTACTTCACTCTGTATGACAGTCTCTAGATCCATCGACTTCTCTACAAATGACCCAGTTTCATTCCTTTTTATGGCTGAGTAATATTCCATTTTATATATGTACCACTTCTTTATCCATTCGTCTGTCTGTGGGCATTTAGGTTGCTTCCATTACCTGGCTATTGTAAATAGTGCTGCAATGAACATTGTGGTGAATGTGTCTTTTTGATTTATGGTTTTCTCTGGGTATATGCCCAGAAGTGGGTTTGCTGGATCCTATGGTAATTCTCTTTTTAGTTTTTTAAAGGAACCTCCATAGTGTTCTCCATAGTGACTGTATCAATTTACCTTCCCACCAATAGTGGAAGAGGGTTCCTTTTGTCCACACCCTCCCCAGAGTTTGTTGTTTGTAGATTTTCTGATGATGCCAATTCTAAGAGGTGTGAGGTCATACCTCATTGTCATTTGGATTTGCATTTCTCTAATAATTAGTGATGTTGAGCAGCTTTTCATGTGCGTCTTGGCCATTTCTGTGACTTCTTTGAAGAAACGTCTATTTAGATCTTCTGCCCATTTTTGTATTGGGTTGTTTGTTTTATTAATATTAAGCTGCGTGAGCTGTTTATATATATTGGAGATTAAACCTTTGTCCATTGATTCGTTTGCGATCGTTTTCGCCCATTCTGAGGGTTGCCTTTTTCCATTCCCGTTTTTTTAACCAAAAAAGAAAGAAAGAAAAGGAAGCAGAACACTAATGTGCGTGAAATATGCCTCTTGAAACTGTCGTTTTGAAATATGGACGTCTTTTGAATTTTTTGGTCGATATATGACCCCAGGATTTGTTTTCAGGGCAGGTGTCATTTACAGGTCTGCAATGATTTTGAATATCCACTGACCATTAGCGCTGGGATTAAAGCTGCTGTTGTGTGAAACGGCCACAAGGTGGCAGCAGTTCTCCCTTACCAAATCTGGTTACTAGGGCAACAGAGCCTCAATGGAAGTCGTGTTCTAGATTGGAATTTAGAATGGAATGTGCCAGGAGAATGCCCATCAAGTTTGTCTCACTACTTCTTCTTCGTGTTTTTAATTTAATTTTTTATTTTTTATTACAGCAAGTTTGATGACAACGTTTGGCTTGTTGTAGGTGTGCAAGATGTTGTTCTTTTACACATATACATATGTCTGTTCTTCCTGGGATCCTGTTCCCATGTACGTTATGACAGAATGTTGAGTAGTCTTCTCTTGGTATTCCGTAGGTCTTTGGTGATTATATATTTCACCTGTGTTTGTATATGTCTGTTAACCCCAAGATCGTAATGAATCCAATCCTCACACCTTCGCATTGGTGAACCATAAGTTTGTTTAATGAATCTGTGATTGCCCTTCTCCGTGGAAATATCTGCCCTGGTACCAATTTTTATGTAACACCTATAAGTGATATCCTACGATATGTGTCTTTCACTTTCTGACTTACTACAAGTCACGTGATTACCTCTAGACTCATCTACGGTGCTGCAAATGGCATTGTGTCCTTTTTTCCCTTGGCTAATATTGTGTCTTAGCGAGGTCCATTTTCTGCAATGTGATTCCCTGAGGGCTGAGGATTAGCTGACCTGGGCAGCCTGACCCTGCCGGCAAGCCCTCCCCAGGTGTGCCTGGGTTGAGGTCAATATAAACAGCACCCCAGGCAGCAATAGCCCCTGCAGCTGTGCCTGACTCCATATTCTCTGCCCCGTCAGCAGTCTCGGGGCTGTGCTGGTGGGAGGGTGTGAGGGTCCACGGCTTTGTTGGTGGCCCGGTGTGAGTGGGGCTCTGCTGGACTTTCTGCAGGAGTTGCCAGGCTGCCACCTCTAAAGAAGAGGATGTGTCACCCATAACTTCCACTGGAATTTCTCTCCGGGCTGATGTGAGGAAGGAAAAAAGGGAGTGGGTGCCGGGACAGGAGGGGTATCTCAGGCAGGGAAATGGAAAGCTTCCAGAAGAGCACCCGGGGGCAGGACCATCCTGGCTGGCCTGCAGGCAGCAAGTTGGCCTGCGTGCTGTCGCTGGTGTGGCTCCACGGCCCTTCCTCTAGGCTTTCAAGCCCTTGTACATATTCAAGTGTTTTACCTGGGAAGGGTGGGAACAGTTCAGCAGCAGCTGGCCTGGGGCTCAGCTCATGTTTACTCACAGAGGCCTCGGCACGGTCCCCCAGCTTTGCAATGAGGACGCTCCTTGCGTGTGGGGGGGCGGGGCTGCTGGCTGTATGGGAGATGATTCCCCACCTCTGACCAATTTCAGAATTGTTTACCGCTGGTGCAAGTGCCTTGGTAGGGTTTTCCTCTGTATAACTGTTAGGTTCAGGATTTTTTTTCTTTTTTCATTCCAATTACATTTTGTTCCTGTTTTATGTATTTATAGATATAAGCATGGAAATAATTCATTCGTATAAATACATCTGTGTGAATGGAAGAACTTTTTTCTGTTTTTTTTCAATTTTATTTTTAAACATTTTGAAATTTAATTTTATTTATTTTTTTATACAGCAGGTTATTATTAGTTATCTATTTTATGCATATGCATGTATACAGGTCAATCCCAATCTCCCAACTCATCCCACCACCACCACCCCATGGCTTCCCCCACTTGGTGTCCATAGGTTTGTTCTCTACCTCTGTGTCTCTATTTCTGCCCTGCAAACCAGTTCATCTGTACCATTTTTCTAGGTTCCACATATATGCATTAATATACAATATTTGTTTTTCTCTTTCTGACTTACTTCACTCTGTATGACAGTCTCTAGATCCATCGACTTCTCTACAAATGACCCAGTTTCATTCCTTTTTATGGCTGAGTAATATTCCATTTTATATATGTACCACTTCTTTATCCATTCGTCTGTCTGTGGGCATTTAGGTTGCTTCCATTACCTGGCTATTGTAAATAGTGCTGCAATGAACATTGTGGTGAATGTGTCTTTTTGATTTATGGTTTTCTCTGGGTATATGCCCAGAATTGGGTTTGCTGGATCCTATGGTAATTCTCTTTTTAGTTTTTTAAATGAATCTCCATAGTGTTCTCCATAGTGACTGTATCAATTTACCTGCCCACCAATAGTGGAAGAGGGCTCCTTTTGTCCACACCCTCCCCAGAATTTGTTGTTTGTAGATTTTCTGATGATGCCGATTCTAAGAGGTGTGAGGTCATACCTCATTGTCGTTTGGATTTGCATTTCTCTAATAATTAGTGATGTTGAGCAGCTTTTCATGTGCGTCTTGGCCATTTCTGTGACTTCTTTGAAGAAACGTCTATTTAGATCTTCTGCCCATTTTTGTATTGGGTTGTTTGTTTTATTAATATTAAGCTGCGTGAGCTGTTTATATATATTGGAGATTAAACCTTTGTCCATTGATTCATTTGCGATCGTTTTCGCCCATTCTGAGGGTTGCCTTTTTCCATTCCCGTTTTTTTAACCAAAAAAGAAAGAAAGCAAAGGAAGCAGAACACTAATGTGCGTGAAATATGCCTCTTGAAACTGTCGTTTTGAAATATGGACGTCTTTTGAATTGTTTGGTCGATATATGACCCCAGGATTTGTTTTCAGGGCAGGTGTCATTTACAGGTCTGCAATGATTTTGAATATCCACTGACCATTAGCGCTGGGATTAAAGCTGCTGTTGTGTGAAACGGCCACAAGGTGGCAGCAGTTCTCCCTTACCAAATCTGGTTACTAGGGCAACAGAGCCTCAATGGAAGTCGTGTTCTAGATTGGAATTTAGAATGGAATGTGCCAGGAGAATGCCCATCAAGTTTGTCTCACTACTTCTTGTTAGTGTTTTTAATTGAATTTTTTATTTTTTATTACAGTAAGTTTGATGTCAACGTTTGGCTTGTTGTAGGTGTGCAAGATGTGGTTCTTTTACACATATACATATGTCTGTTCTTCCTGGGATCCTGTTCCCATGTACGTTATGACAGAATGTTGAGTAGTCTTCTCTTGGTATTCCGTAGGTCTTTGGTGATTATATATTTCACCTGTGTTTGTATATGTCTGTTAACCCCAAGATCGTAATGAATCCAATCCTCACACCTTCGCATTGGTGAACCATAAGTTTGTTTAATGAATCTGTGATTGCCCTTCTCCGTGGAAATATCTGCCCTGGTACCAATTTTTATGTAACACCTATAAGTGATATCCTACGATATGTGTCTTTCACTTTCTGACTTACTACAAGTCACGTGATTACCTCTAGACTCATCTACGGTGCTGCAAATGGCATTGTGTCCTTTTTTCCCTTGGCTAATATTGTGTCTTAGCGAGGTCCATTTTCTGCAATGTGATTCCCTGAGGGCTGAGGATTAGCTGACCTGGGCAGCCTGACCCTGCCGGCAAGCCCTCCCCAGGTGTGCCTGGGTTGAGGTCAATATAAACAGCACCCCAGGCAGCAATAGCCCCTGCAGCTGTGCCTGACTCCATATTCTCTGCCCCGTCAGCAGTCTCGGGGCTGTGCTGGTGGGAGGGTGTGAGGGTCCACGGCTTTGTTGGTGGCCCGGTGTGAGTGGGGCTCTGCTGGACTTTCTGCAGGAGTTGCCAGGCTGCCACCTCTAAAGAAGAGGATGTGTCACCCATAACTTCCACTGGAATTTCTCTCCGGGCTGATGTGAGGAAGGAAAAAAGGGAGTGGGTGCCGGGACAGGAGGGGTATCTCAGGCAGGGAAATGGAAAGCTTCCAGAAGAGCACCCGGGGGCAGGACCATCCTGGCTGGCCTGCAGGCAGCAAGTTGGCCTGCGTGCTGTCGCTGGTGTGGCTCCACGGCCCTTCCTCTAGGCTTTCAAGCCCTTGTACATATTCAAGTGTTTTACCTGGGAAGGGTGGGAACAGTTCAGCAGCAGCTGGCCTGGGGCTCAGCTCATGTTTACTCACAGAGGCCTCGGCACGGTCCCCCAGCTTTGCAATGAGGACGCTCCTTGCGTGTGGGGGGGCGGGGCTGCTGGCTGTATGGGAGATGATTCCCCACCTCTGACCAATTTCAGAATTGTTTACCGCTGGTGCAAGTGCCTTGGTAGGGTTTTCCTCTGTATAACTGTTAGGTTCAGGATTTTTTTTCTTTTTTCATTCCAATTACATTTTGTTCCTGTTTTATGTATTTATAGATATAAGCATGGAAATAATTCATTCGTATAAATACATCTGTGTGAATGGAAGAACTTTTTTCTGTTTTTTTTCAATTTTATTTTTAAACATTTTGAAATTTAATTTTATTTATTTTTTTATACAGCAGGTTATTATTAGTTATCTATTTTATGCATATGCATGTATACAGGTCAATCCCAATCTCCCAACTCATCCCACCACCACCACCCCATGGCTTCCCCCACTTGGTGTCCATAGGTTTGTTCTCTACCTCTGTGTCTCTATTTCTGCCCTGCAAACCAGTTCATCTGTACCATTTTTCTAGGTTCCACATATATGCATTAATATACAATATTTGTTTTTCTCTTTCTGACTTACTTCACTCTGTATGACAGTCTCTAGATCCATCGACTTCTCTACAAATGACCCAGTTTCATTCCTTTTTATGGCTGAGTAATATTCCATTTTATATATGTACCACTTCTTTATCCATTCGTCTGTCTGTGGGCATTTAGGTTGCTTCCATTACCTGGCTATTGTAAATAGTGCTGCAATGAACATTGTGGTGAATGTGTCTTTTTGATTTATGGTTTTCTCTGGGTATATGCCCAGAATTGGGTTTGCTGGATCCTATGGTAATTCTCTTTTTAGTTTTTTAAATGAATCTCCATAGTGTTCTCCATAGTGACTGTATCAATTTACCTGCCCACCAATAGTGGAAGAGGGCTCCTTTTGTCCACACCCTCCCCAGAATTTGTTGTTTGTTGATTTTCTGATGATGCCGATTCTAAGAGGTGTGAGGTCATACCTCATTGTCGTTTGGATTTGCATTTCTCTAATAATTAGTGATGTTGAGCAGCTTTTCATGTGCGTCTTGGCCATTTCTGTGACTTCTTTGAAGAAACGTCTATTTAGATCTTCTGCCCATTTTTGTATTGGGTTGTTTGTTTTATTAATATTAAGCTGCGTGAGCTGTTTATATATATTGGAGATTAAACCTTTGTCCATTGATTCATTTGCGATCGTTTTCGCCCATTCTGAGGGTTGCCTTTTTCCATTCCCGTTTTTTTAACCAAAAAAGAAAGAAAGCAAAGGAAGCAGAACACTAATGTGCGTGAAATATGCCTCTTGAAACTGTCGTTTTGAAATATGGACGTCTTTTGAATTTTTTGGTCGATATATGACCCCAGGATTTGTTTTCAGGGCAGGTGTCATTTACAGGTCTGCAATGATTTTGAATATCCACTGACCATTAGCGCTGGGATTAAAGCTGCTGTTGTGTGAAACGGCCACAAGGTGGCAGCAGTTCTCCCTTACCAAATCTGGTTACTAGGGCAACAGAGCCTCAATGGAAGTCGTGTTCTAGATTGGAATTTAGAATGGAATGTGCCAGGAGAATGCCCATCAAGTTTGTCTCACTACTTCTTGTTAGTGTTTTTAATTGAATTTTTTATTTTTTATTACAGTAAGTTTGATGTCAACGTTTGGCTTGTTGTAGGTGTGCAAGATGTGGTTCTTTTACACATATACATATGTCTGTTCTTCCTGGGATCCTGTTCCCATGTACGTTATGACAGAATGTTGAGTAGTCTTCTCTTGGTATTCCGTAGGTCTTTGGTGATTATATATTTCACCTGTGTTTGTATATGTCTGTTAACCCCAAGATCGTAATGAATCCAATCCTCACACCTTCGCATTGGTGAACCATAAGTTTGTTTAATGAATCTGTGATTGCCCTTCTCCGTGGAAATATCTGCCCTGGTACCAATTTTTATGTAACACCTATAAGTGATATCCTACGATATGTGTCTTTCACTTTCTGACTTACTACAAGTCACGTGATTACCTCTAGACTCATCTACGGTGCTGCAAATGGCATTGTGTCCTTTTTTCCCTTGGCTAATATTGTGTCTTAGCGAGGTCCATTTTCTGCAATGTGATTCCCTGAGGGCTGAGGATTAGCTGACCTGGGCAGCCTGACCCTGCCGGCAAGCCCTCCCCAGGTGTGCCTGGGTTGAGGTCAATATAAACCGCACCCCAGGCAGCAATAGCCCCTGCAGCTGTGCCTGACTCCATATTCTCTGCCCCGTCAGCAGTCTCGGGGCTGTGCTGGTGGGAGGGTGTGAGGGTCCACGGCTTTGTTTGTGGCCCGGTGTGAGTGGGGCTCTGCTGGACTTTCTGCAGGAGTTGCCAGGCTGCCACCTGTAAAGAAGAGGATGTGTCACCCATAACTTCCACTGGAATTTCTCTCCGGGCTGATGTGAGGAAGGAAAAAAGGGAGTGGGTGCCGGGACAGGAGGGGTACCTCAGGCAGGGAAATGGAAAGCTTCCAGAAGAGCACCCGGGGCCAGGACCATCCTGGCTGGCCTGCAGGCAGCAAGTTGGCCTGCGTGCTGTCGCTGGTGTGGCTCCACGGCCCTTCCTCTAGGCTTTCAAGCCCTTGTACATATTCAAGTGTTTTACCTGGGAAGGGTGGGAACACTTCAGCAGCAGCTGGCCTGGGGCTCAGCTCATGTTTACTCACAGAGACCTCGGCACTGTCCCCCAGCTTTGCAATGAGGACGCTCCTTGCGTGTGGGGGAGCGGGGCTGCTGGCTGTATGGGAGATGATTCCCCACCTCTGACCAATTTCAGAATTGTTTACCGCTGGTGCAAGTGCCTTGGTAGGGTTTTCCTCTGTATAACTGTTAGGTTCAGGATTTTTTTTCATTTTTCATTCCAATTACATTTTGTTCCTGTTTTATGTATTTATAGATATAAGCATGGAAATAATTCATTCGTATAAATACATCTGTGTGAATGGAAGAACTTTTTTCTGGTTTATTTTAAAATTTTATTTTTAAAAATGTTGAAATTTAAATTTATTTATTGTTTTATACAGCAGGTTCTTATTAGTTATCTATTTTATGCATATACATGTATACAGGTCAATCCCAATCTCCCAACTCATCCCACCACCACCACCCCATGGCTTCCCCCACTTGGTGTCCATAGGTTTGTTCTCTACCTCTGTGTCTCTATTTCTGCCCTGCAAACCAGTTCATCTGTACCATTTTTCTAGGTTCCACATATATGCATTAATATACAATATTTGTTTTTCTCTTTCTGACTTACTTCACTCTGTATGACACTCTCTAGATCCACCGACTTCTCTACAAACGACCCAGTTTCATTCCTTTTTATGTCTGAGTAATATTCCATTTTATATATGTACCACTTCTTTATCCATTCGTCTGTCTGTGGGCATTTAGGTTGCTTCCATTTCCTGGCTATTGTAAATAGTGCTGCAATGAACATTGTGCTGAATGTGTCTTTTTGATTTATGGCTTTCTCTGGGTATATGCCCAAAAGTGGGATTGCTGGATCCTATGGTAATTCTCTTTTTAGTTTTTTAAAGGAACCTCCATAGTGTTCTCCATTGTGACTGTATCAATTTACCTGCCCACCAATAGTGGAAGAGGGCTCCTTTTGTCCACACCCTCCCCAGAATTTGTTTTTTGTAGATTTTCTGATGATGCCGATTCTAAGAGGTGTGAGGTCATACCTCATTGTCGTTTGGATTTGCATTTCTCTAATAATTAGTGATGTTGAGCAGCTTTTCATGTGCATCTTGGCCATCTCTGTGACTTCTTTGAAGAAACGTCTATTTAGATCTTCTGCCCATTTTTGTATTGGGTTGTTTGTTTTATTAATATTAAGCTGCGTGAGCTGTTTATATAAATTGGAGATTAAACCTTTGTCCATTGATTCGTTTGCGATCGTTTTCGCCCATTCTGAGGGTTTCCTTTTTCCATTCCCGATTTTTTAACCAAAAAAGAAAGAAAGCAAAGGAAGCAGAACACTAACGTGCGTGAAATATGCCTCTTGAAACTGTCGTTTTGAAATATGGACGTCTTTTGAATTTTTTCGTCGATATATGACCCCAGGGTTTGTTTTCAGGGCAGGTGTCATTTAGAGGCATGCAATGATTTTGAATATCCACTGACCATTAGCGCTGGGATTAAAGCTGCTGTTGTGTGAAACGGCCGCGACGTGGCAGCAGTTCTCCCTTACCAAATCTGGTTACTAGGGCAACAGAGCCTCAATGGAAGTCGTGTTCTAGATTGGAATTTAGAATGGAATGTGCCAGGAGAATGCCCATCAAGTTTGTCACATTACTTCTTGTTCGTGTTTTTAATTTAATTTTTTATTTTTTATTACAGGAAGTTTGATGTCAACGTTTGGCTTGTTGTAGGTGTGCAAGATGTGGTTCTTTTACACATATACATATGTCTGTTCTTCCTGGGATCCTGTTCCCATGTATGTTATGACAGAATGTTGAGTAGACTTCTCTTGGTATTCCATAGGTCTTTGGTGATTATATATTTCACCTGTGTTTGTATATGTCCGTTAACCCCAATATCGTAATGAATCCAATCCTCACACCTTTCCATTGGTGAACCATAAGTTTGTTTAATGAATCTGTGATTGCCCTTCTCCGTGGAAATATCTGCCCTGGTATCAATTTTTAGGTAACACCCATAAGTGATATCCTACGATATGTGTCTTTCACTTTCTGACTTACTACAAGTCACGTGATTACCTCTAGACTCATCTACGGTGCTGCAAATGGCATTGTGTCCTTTTTTCCCTTGGCTAATATTCTGTCTTAGCGAGGTCCATTTTCTGCAATGTGATTCCCTGAGGGCTGAGGATTAGCTGACCTGGGCAGCCTGACCCTGCCGGCAAGCCCTCCCCAGGTGTGCCTGGGTTGAGGTCAATATAAACAGCACTCCAGGCAGCAATAGCCCCTGCAGCTGTGCCTGACTCCATATTCTCTGCCCCGTCAGCAGTCTCGGGGCTGTGCTGGTGGGAGGGTGGGAGGGTCCACGGCTTTGTTGGTGGCCCGGTGTGAGTGGGGCTCTGCTGGACTTTCTGCAGTAGTTGCCAGGCTGCCACCTGTAAAGAAGAGGATGTGTCACCCATAACTTCCACTGGAATTTCTCTCCGGGCTGAGGTGAGGAAGGAAAAAAAGGAGTGGGGGCCGGGACAGGAGGGGTATCTCAGGTAGGGAAATGGAAAGCTTCCAGAAGAGCGTCCGGGGCCAGGACCATCCTGGCTGGCCTGCAGGCAGCAAGTTGGCCTGCGTGCTGTCGCTGGTGTGGCTCCACGGCCCTTCCTCTAGGCTTTCAAGCCCTTGTACATATTCAGGTGTTTTACCTGGGAAGGTTGGGAAGAGTTCAACAGCAGCTGGCATGAGGCTCAGCTCACGTTTACTCACAGAGGCCTCGGCAAGGTCTCCCGGCTTTGCAATGAGGACACTCCTTCGTGGGGCGGGGGGCGGGGCTGCTGGCTGTATGGGAGATGATTCCCCACCTCTGACCAATTTCAGAATTGTTTACGGCTGGAGCAAGTGCCTTGGTAGGGTTTTCCTCTGTATAACTGTTAGGTTCAGGTTTTTTTTTCTTTTTTCGTTCCAATTACATTTTGTTCCTGATTTATGTATTTATAGATATAAGCATGGAAATAATTCATTCATATAAATACATCTGTGTGAATGGAAGAACTTTTTTCTGGTTTCTTTTTAAATTTTATTTTTAAAAATTTTGAAATTTAAATTTATTTATTTTTTTATACAGCAGGTTCTTATTAGTTATCTATTTTATGCATATATATGTATACAGGTCAATCCCAATCTCCCAACTCATCCCACCACCACCACCCCATGGCTTCCCCCACTTGGTGTCCATACGTTTGTTCTCTACCTCTGTGTCTCTATTTCTGCCCTGCAAACCAGTTCATCTGTACCATTTTTCTAGGTTCCACATATATGCATTAATATACAATATTTGTTTTTCTCTTTCTGACTTACTTCACTCTGTATGACAGTCTCTAGATCCATCGACTTCTCTACAAACGACCCAGTTTCATTCCTTTTTATGTCTGAGTAATATTCCATTTTATATATGTACCACTTCTTTATCCATTCGTCTGTCTGTGGGCATTTAGGTTGCTTCCATTACCTGGCTATTGTAAATAGTGCTGCAATGAACATTGTGGTGAATGTGTCTTTTTGATTTATGGTTTTCTCTGGGTATATGCCCAGAAGTGGGTTTGCTGGATCCTATGGTAATTCTCTTTTTAGTTTTTTAAAGGAACCTCCATAGTGTTCTCCATAGTGACTGTATCAATTTACCTTCCCACCAATAGTGGAAGAGGGTTCCTTTTGTCCACACTCTCCCCAGAGTTTGTTGTTTGTAGATTTTCTGATGATGCCGATTCTAAGAGGTGTGAGGTCATACCTCATTGTCATTTGGATTTGCATTTCTCTAATAATTAGTGATGTTGAGCAGCTTTTCATGTGCGTCTTGGCCATTTCTGTGACTTCTTTGAAGAAACGTCTATTTAGATCTTCTGCCCATTTTTGTATTGGGTTGTTTGTTTTATTAATATTAAGCTGCGTGAGCTGTTTATATATATTGGAGATTAAACCTTTGTCCATTGATTCGTTTGCGATCGTTTTCGCCCATTCTGAGGGTTGCCTTTTTCCATTCCCGTTTTTTTAACCAAAAAAGAAAGAAAGCAAAGGAAGCAGAACACTAATGTGCGTGAAATATGCCTCTTGAAACTGTCGTTTTGAAATATGGACGTCTTTTGAATTTTTTGGTCGATATATGACCCCAGGATTTGTTTTCAGGGCAGGTGTCATTTACAGGTCTGCAATGATTTTGAATATCCACTGACCATTAGCGCTGGGATTAAAGCTGCTGTTGTGTGAAACGGCCACAAGGTGGCAGCAGTTCTCCCTTACCAAATCTGGTTACTAGGGCAACAGAGCCTCAATGGAAGTCGTGTTCTAGATTGGAATTTAGAATGGAATGTGCCAGGAGAATGCCCATCAAGTTTGTCTCACTACTTCTTCGTGTTTTTAATTTAATTTTTTATTTTTTATTACAGCAAGTTTGATGACAACGTTTGGCTTGTTGTAGGTGTGCAAGATGTTGTTCTTTTACACATATACATATGTCTGTTCTTCCTGGGATCCTGTTCCCATGTACGTTATGACAGAATGTTGAGTAGTCTTCTCTTGGTATTCCGTAGGTCTTTGGTGATTATATATTTCACCTGTGTTTGTATATGTCTGTTAACCCCAAGATCGTAATGAATCCAATCCTCACACCTTCGCATTGGTGAACCATAAGTTTGTTTAATGAATCTGTGATTGCCCTTCTCCGTGGAAATATCTGCCCTGGTACCAATTTTTATGTAACACCTATAAGTGATATCCTACGATATGTGTCTTTCACTTTCTGACTTACTACAAGTCACGTGATTACCTCTAGACTCATCTACGGTGCTGCAAATGGCATTGTGTCCTTTTTTCCCTTGGCTAATATTGTGTCTTAGCGAGGTCCATTTTCTGCAATGTGATTCCCTGAGGGCTGATGATTAGCTGACCTGGGCAGCCTGACCCTGCCGGCAAGACCTCCCCAGGTGTGCCTGGGTTGAGGTCAATATAAACAGCACCCCAGGCAGCAATAGCCCCTGCAGCTGTGCCTGACTCCATATTCTCTGCCCCGTCAGCAGTCTCGGGGCTGTGCTGGTGGGAGGGTGTGAGGGTCCACGGCTTTGTTGGTGGCCCGGTGTGAGTGGGGCTCTGCTGGACTTTCTGCAGGAGTTGCCAGGCTGCCACCTCTAAAGAAGAGGATGTGTCACCCATAACTTCCACTGGAATTTCTCTCCGGGCTGATGTGAGGAAGGAAAAAAGGGAGTGGGTGCCGGGACAGGAGGGGTATCTCAGGCAGGGAAATGGAAAGCTTCCAGAAGAGCACCCGGGGGCAGGACCATCCTGGCTGGCCTGCAGGCAGCAAGTTGGCCTGCGTGCTGTCGCTGGTGTGGCTCCACGGTCCTTCCTCTAGGCATTCAAGCCCTTGTACATATTCAAGTGTTTTATCTGGGAAGGGTGAGAACAGTTCAGCAGCAGCTGGCCTGGGGCTCAGCTCATGTTTACTCACAGAGGCCTCGGCACGGTCCCCCAGCTTTGCAATGAGGACGCTCCTTGCGTGTGGGGGGGCGGTGCTGCTGGCTGTATGGGAGATGATTCCCCACCTCTGACCAATTTCAGAATTGTTTACCGCTGGTGCAAGTGCCTTGGTAGGGTTTTCCTCTGTATAACTGTTAGGTTCAGGATTTTTTTCTTTTTTCATTCCAATTACATTTTGTTCCTGTTTTATGTATTTATAGATATAAGCATGAAAATAATTCATTCGTATAAATACATCTGTGTGAATGGAAGAACTTTTTTCTGTTTTTTTTCAATTTTATTTTTAAACATTTTGAAATTTAATTTTATTTATTTTTTTATACAGCAGGTTATTATTAGTTATCTATTTTATGCATATGCATGTATACAGGTCAATCACAATCTCCCAACTCATCCCACCACCACCACCACATGGCTTACCCCACTTAGAGTCCATATGTTTGTTCTCTACCTCTGTGTCTCTATTTCTGCCCTGCAAACCAGTTCATCTGTACCATTTTTCTAGGTTCCACATATATGCATTAATATACAATATTTGTTTTTCTCTTTCTGACTTACTTCACTCTGTATGACAGTCTCTAGATCCATCGACTTCTCTACAAATGACCCAGTTTCATTCCTTATAATGGCTGAGTAATATTCCATTTTATATACGTACCACATCTTTATCCATTCGTCTGTCTGTGGGCATTTAGGTTGCTTCCATTACCTGGCTATTGTAAATAGTGCTGCAATGAACTTTGTGGTGAATGTGTCTTTTTGATTTATGGTTTTCTTTGGGTCTATGCCCAGAAGTGGGATTGCTGGATCCTATGGTAATTCTCTTTTTAATTTTTTAAAGGAACCTCCATACTGTTCTCCATAGTGACTGTATCAATTTACCTTCCCAACAATAGTGGAAGAGGGTTCCTTTTGTCCACACCTTCCCCAGAATTTGTTGTTTGTAGATTTTCTGATGATGCCGATTCTAAGAGGTGTGAGGTCATACCTCATTGTCATTTGGATTTGCATTTCTCTAATAATTAGTGATGTTGAGCAGCTTTTCATGTGCGTCTTGGCCATCTCTGTGACTTCTTTGAAGAAACGTCTATTTAGATCTTCTGCCCATTTTTGTATTGGGATGTATGTGTTATTAATATTAAGCTGCATGAGCTGTTTATATATATGGGAGATTAAACCTTTGTCCATTGATTCGTTTGCGATCATTTTCGCCCATTTGAGGGTTGCCTTTTTTCATTCCCCTTTTTTTAACCAAAAAAGAAAGAAAGCAAAGGAAGAAGAACACTAATGTGCGTGAAATATGCCTCTTGAAACTCTCGTTTTGAAATATGGACGTCTTTTGAATTGTTTGGTCGATATATGACCCCAGGATTTGTTTTCATTGCAGGTGTCATTACAGGCCTGCAATGATTTTGAATATCTACTGACCATTAGCGCTGGGATTAAAGCTGCTGTTGTGTGAAACGGCCACAAGGTGGCAGCAGTTCTCCCTTACCAAATCTGGTTAACTAGGGCAACAGAGCCTCAATGGAAGACGTGTTCTAGATTGGAATTTAGAATGGAATGTGCCAGGAGAATGCTCCTCAAGTTTGTCTCACTACTTCTTGTTCGTGTTTTAATTTAATTTTTAATTTTTTTATTACAGCAAGTTTGATGACAACGTTTGGCTTGTTGTAGGTGTGCAAGATGTGGTTCTTTTACACATATACATATGTCTGTCCTTCCTGGGATCCTTTTCCCATGTACGTTATGACAGAATGTTGAGTAGTCTTCTCTTGGTATTCCGTAGGTCTTTGGTGATTATATATTTCACCTGTGTTTGTATATGTCTGTTAACCCCAAGATCGTAATGAATCCAATCCTCACACCTTTCCATTGGTGAACCATAAGTTTGTTTAATGAATCTGTGATTGCTCTTCTCCGTGGAAATATCTGCCCTGGTATCAATTTTTAGGTAACACCTATAAGTGATATCCTACGATATGTGTCTTTCACTTTCTGACTTACTACCAGTCACGTGATTACCTCTAGACTCATCTACGGTGCTGCAAATGGCATTGTGTCCTTTTTTCCCTTGGCTAATATTGTGTCTTAGCGAGGTCCATTTTCTGCAATGTGATTCCCTGAGGGCTGATGATTAGCTGACCTGGGCAGCCTGACCCTGCCGGCAAGCCCTCCTCAGGTGTGCCTGGGTTGAGGTCAATATAAACAGCACTCCAGGCAGCAATAGCCCCTGCAGCTGTGCCTGACTCCATATTCTCTTCCCCGTCAGCAGTCTCGGGGCTGTGCTGGTGGGAGGGAGTGAGGGTCCACGGCTTTGTTGGTGGCCCGGTGTGAGTGGGGCTCTGCTGGACTTTCTGCAGGAGTTGCCAGGCTGCCACCTGTAAAGAAGAGGATGTGTCACCCATAACTTCCACTGGAATTTCTCTCCGGCCTGATGTGAGGAAGGGAAAAAAGGAGTGGGGGCCTGGACAGGAGGGGTATCTCAGGCAGGGAAATGGAAAGCTTCCAGAAGAGCGCCCGGTGCCAGGACCATCCTGGCTGGCCTGCAGGCAGCAAGTTGGCCTGCGTGCTGTCGCTGGTGTGGCTCCACGGCCCTTCCTCTAGGCTTTCAAGCCCTTGTACATATTCAGGTGTTTTACCTGGGAAGGTTGGGAAGAGTTCAGCAGCAGCTGGCCTGGGGCTCAGCTCATGTTTACTCACAGAGGCCTCGGCACGGTCCCCCAGCTTTGCAATGAGGACACTCCTTGCGTGGGGGGGCGGGGCTGCTGGCTGTATGGGAGATGATTCCCCACCTCTGACCAATTTCAGAATTGTTTACGGCTGGAGCAAGTGCCTTGGTAGGGTTTTCCTCTGTATAACTGTTAGGTTCAGGTTTTTTTTTCTTTTTTCGTTCCAATTACATTTTGTTCCTGTTTTATGTATTTATAGATATAAGCATGGAAATAATTCATTCATATAAATACATCTGTGTGAATGGAAGAACTTTTTTCTGTTTTTTTTTCTATTTTATTTTTAAAAATTTTGAAATTTAATTTTATTTATTTTTTTATACAGCAGGTTCTTATTAGTTATCTATTTTATGCATATGCATGTATACAGGTCAATCCCAATCTCCCAACTCATCCCAACACCACCACCCCATGGCTTCCCCCACTTGGTGTCCATACGTTTGTTCTCTACCTCTGTGTCTCTATTTCTGCCCTGCAAACCAGTTCATCTGTACCATTTTTCTAGGTTCCACATATATGCATTAATATACAATATTTGTTTTTCTCTTTCTGACTTACTTCACTCTGTATGACAGTCTCTAGATCCATCGACTTCTCTACAAACGACCCAGTTTCATTCCTTTTTATGGCTGAGTAATATTCCATTTTATATATGTACCACATCTTTATCCATTCGTCTGTCTGTGGGCATTTAGGTTGCTTCCATTACCTGGCTATTGTAAATAGTGCTGCAATGAACTTTGTGGTGAATGTGTCTTTTTGATTTATGGTTTTCTTTGGGTCTATGCCCAGAAGTGGGATTGCTGGATCCTATGGTAATTCTCTTTTTAGTTTTTTAAAGGAACCTCCATACTGTTCTCCATAGTGACTGTATCAATTTACCTTCCCAACAATAGTGGAAGAGGGTTCCTTTTGTCCACACCTTCCCCAGAATTTGTTGTTTGTAGATTTTCTGATGATGCCGATTCTAAGAGGTGTGAGGTCATACCTCATTGTCATTTGGATTTGCATTTCTCTAATAATTAGTGATGTTGAGCAGCTTTTCATGTGCGTCTTGGCCATCTCTGTGACTTCTTTGAAGAAACGTCTATTTAGATCTTCTGCCCATTTTTGTATTGGGATGTTTGTTTTATTAATATTAAGCTGCGTGAGCTGTTTATATATATTGGAGGTTAAACCTTTGTCCATTGATTCGTTTGTGATCGTTTTCGCCAATTCTGAGGGTTGCCTTTTTCCATTCCCCTTTTTTTAACCAAAAAAGAAAGAAAGCAAAGGAAGAAGAACACTAATGTGCGTGAAATATGCCTCTTGAAACTCTCGTTTTGAAATATGGACGTCTTTTGAATTGTTTGGTCGATATATGACCCCAGGATTTGTTTTCATTGCAGGTGTCATTACAGGCCTGCAATGATTTTGAATATCTACTGACCATTAGCGCTGGGATTAAAGCTGCTGTTGTGTGAAACGGCCACAAGGTGGCAGCAGTTCTCCCTTACCAAATCTGGTTAACTAGGGCAACAGAGCCTCAATGGAAGACGTGTTCTAGATTGGAATTTAGAATGGAATGTGCCAGGAGAATGCTCCTCAAGTTTGTCTCACTACTTCTTGTTCGTGTTTTAATTTAATTTTTAATTTTTTTATTACAGCAAGTTTGATGACAACGTTTGGCTTGTTGTAGGTGTGCAAGATGTGGTTCTTTTACACATATACATATGTCTGTTCTTCCTGGGATCCTTTTCCCATGTACGTTATGACAGAATGTTGAGTAGTCTTCTCTTGGTATTCCGTAGGTCTTTGGTGATTATATATTTCACCTGTGTTTGTATATGTCTGTTAACCCCAAGATCGTAATGAATCCAATCCTCACACCTTTCCATTGGTGAACCATAAGTTTGTTTAATGAATCTGTGATTGCTCTTCTCCGTGGAAATATCTGCCCTGGTATCAATTTTTAGGTAACACCTATAAGTGATATCCTACGATATGTGTCTTTCACTTTCTGACTTACTACCAGTCACGTGATTACCTCTAGACTCATCTACGGTGCTGCAAATGGCATTGTGTCCTTTTTTCCCTTGGGTAATATTGTGTCTTAGCGAGGTCCATTTTCTGCAATGTGATTCCCTGAGGGCTGATGATTAGCTGACCTGGGCAGCCTGACCCTGCCGGCAAGCCCTCCTCAGGTGTGCCTGGGTTGAGGTCAATATAAACAGCACTCCAGGCAGCAATAGCCCCTGCAGCTGTGCCTGACTCCATATTCTCTGCCCCGTCAGCAGTCTCGGGGCTGTGCTGGTGGGAGGGAGTGAGGGTCCACGGCTTTGTTGGTGGCCCGGTGTGAGTGGGGCTCTGCTGGACTTTCTGCAGGAGTTGCCAGGCTGCCACCTGTAAAGAAGAGGATGTGTCACCCATAACTTCCACTGGAATTTCTCTCCGGGCTGATGTGAGGAAGGAAAAAAAGGAGTGGGGGCCTGGACAGGAGGGGTATCTCAGGCAGGGAAATGGAAAGCTTCCAGAAGAGCGCCCGGTGCCAGGACCATCCTGGCTGGCCTGCAGGCAGCAAGTTGGCCTGCGTGCTGTCGCTGGTGTGGCTCCACGGCCCTTCCTCTAGGCTTTCAAGCCCTTGTACATATTTAGGTGTTTTACCTGGGAAGGTTGGGAAGAGTTCAGCAGCAGCTGGCCTGGGGCTCAGCTCATGTTTACTCACAGAGGCCTCGGCACGGTCCCACAGCTTTGCAATGAGGACACTCCTTGCGTGGGGGGGCGGGGCTGCTGGCTGTATGGGAGATGATTCCCCACCTCTGACCAATTTCAGAATTGTTTACGGCTGGAGCAAGTGCCTTGGTAGGGTTTTCCTCTGTATAACTGTTAGGTTCAGGTTTTTTTTTCTTTTTTCGTTCCAATTACATTTTGTTCCTGTTTTATGTATTTATAGATATAAGCATGGAAATAATTCATTCATATAAATACATCTGTGTGAATGGAAGAACTTTTTTCTGTTTTTTTTCTATTTTATTTTTAAAAATTTTGAAATTTAATTTTATTTATTTTTTTATACAGCAGGTTCTTATTAGTTATCTATTTTATGCATATGCATGTATACAGGTCAATCCCAATCTCCCAACTCATCCCAACACCACCACCCCATGGCTTCCCCCACTTGGTGTCCATACGTTTGTTCTCTACCTCTGTGTCTCTATTTCTGCCCTGCAAACCAGTTCATCTGTACCATTTTTCTAGGTTCCACATATATGCATTAATATACAATATTTGTTTTTCTCTT
The DNA here is from genome assembly GCF_025265405.1 of Mesoplodon densirostris. Lineage (NCBI taxonomy): Eukaryota > Metazoa > Chordata > Mammalia > Artiodactyla > Ziphiidae > Mesoplodon > Mesoplodon densirostris. Next base: position 79,616,040 of record NC_082667.1, on the reverse strand, counting down.
TCTGACTTACTTCACTCTGTATGACAGTCTGTAGATCCATCGTCTTCTCTACAAACGACCCAGTTTCATTCCTTTTTATGGCTGAGTAATATTCCATTTTATATATGTACCACATCTTTATCCATTCGTCTGTCTGTGGGCATTTAGGTTGCTTCCATTACCTGGCTATTGTAAATAGTGCTGCAATGAACTTTGTGGTGAATGTGTCTTTTTGATTTATGGTTTTCTTTGGGTCTATGCCCAGAAGTGGGATTGCTGGATCCTATGGTAATTCTCTTTTGAGTTTTTTAAAGGAACCTCCGTACTGTTCTCCATAGTGACTGTATCAATTTACCTTCCCACCAATAGTGGAAGAGGGTTCCTTTTGTCCACACCTTCCCCAGAATTTGTTGTTTGTAGATTTTCTGATGATGCCGATTCTAAGAGGTGTGAGGTCATACCTCATTGTCATTTGGATTTGCATTTCTCTAATAATTAGTGATGTTGAGCAGCTTTTCATGTGCGTCTTGGCCATCTCTGTGACTTCTTTGAAGAAACGTCTATTTAGATCTTCTGCCCATTTTTGTATTGGGATGTTTGTTTTATTAATATTAAGCTGCGTGAGCTGTTTATATATATTGGAGATTAAACCTTTGTCCATTGATTCGTTTGCGATCGTTTTCGCCCATTCTGAGGGTTGCCTTTTTCCATTCCCCTTTTTTAACCAAAAAAGAAAGAAAGCAAAGGAAGAAGAACACTAATGTGCGTGAAATATGCCTCTTGAAACTCTCGTTTTGAAATATGGACGTCTTTTGAATTGTTTGGTCGATATATGACCCCAGGATTTGTTTTCATTGCAGGTGTCATTACAGGCCTGCAATGATTTTGAATATCCACTGACCATTAGCGCTGGGATTAAAGCTGCTGTTGTGTGAAACGGCCACAAGGTGGCAGCAGTTCTCCCTTACCAAATCTGGTTAACTAGGGCAACAGAGCCTCAATGGAAGACGTGTTCTAGATTGGAATTTAGAATGGAATGTGCCAGGAGAATGCTCCTCAAGTTTGTCTCACTACTTCTTGTTCGTGTTTTAATTTAATTTTTAATTTTTTTATTACAGCAAGTTTGATGACAACGTTTGGCTTGTTGTAGGTGTGCAAGATGTGGTTCTTTTACACATATACATATGTCTGTTCTTCCTGGGATCCTTTTCCCATGTACGTTATGACAGAATGTTGAGTAGTCTTCTCTTGGTATTCCGTAGGTCTTTGGTGATTATATATTTCACCTGTGTTTGTATATGTCTGTTAACCCCAAGATCGTAATGAATCCAATCCTCACACCTTTCCATTGGTGAACCATAAGTTTGTTTAATGAATCTGTGATTGCTCTTCTCCGTGGAAATATCTGCCCTGGTATCAATTTTTACGTAACACCTATAAGTGATATCCTACGATATGTGTCTTTCACTTTCTGACTTACTACCAGTCACGTGATTACCTCTAGACTCATCTACGGTGCTGCAAATGGCATTGTGTCCTTTTTTCCCTTGGCTAATATTGTGTCTTAGCGAGGTCCATTTTCTGCAATGTGATTCCCTGAGGGCTGAGGATTAGCTGACCTGGGCAGCCTGACCCTGCCGGCAAGCCCTCCTCAGGTGTGCCTGGGTTGAGGTCAATATAAACAGCACTCCAGGCAGCAATAGCCCCTGCAGCTGTGCCTGACTCCATATTCTCTTCCCCGTCAGCAGTCTCGGGGCTGTGCTGGTGGGAGGGAGTGAGGGTCCACGGCTTTGTTGGTGGCCCGGTGTGAGTGGGGCTCTGCTGGACTTTCTGCAGGAGTTGCCAGGCTGCCACCTGTAAAGAAGAGGATGTGTCACCCATAACTTCCACTGGAATTTCTCTCCGGCCTGATGTGAGGAAGGGAAAAAAGGAGTGGGGGCCTGGACAGGAGGGGTATCTCAGGCAGGGAAATGGAAAGCTTCCAGAAGAGCGCCCGGTGCCAAGACCATCCTGGCTGGCCTGCAGGCAGCAAGTTGGCCTGCGTTCTGTCGCTGGTGTGGCTCCACGGCCCTTCCTCTAGGCTTTCAAGCCCTTGTACATATTCAGGTGTTTTACCTGGGAAGGTTGGGAAGAGTTCAGCAGCAGCTGGCCTGGGGCTCAGCTCATGTTTACTCACAGAGGCCTCGGCACGGTCCCCCAGCTTTGCAATGAGGACACTCCTTCGTGGGGGGGCGGGGCTGCTTGCTGTATGGGAGATGATTCCCCACCTCTCACCAATTTCAGAATTCTTTACGGCTGGAGCAAGTGCCTTGGTAGGGTTTTCCTCTGTATAACTGTTAGGTTCAGGTTTTTTTTTCTTTTTTCGTTCCAATTACATTTTGTTCCTGTTTTATGTATTTATAGATATAAGCATGGAAATAATTCATTCATATAAATACATCTGTGTGAATGGAAGAACTTTTTTCTGTTTTTTTTTCTATTTTATTTTTAAAAATTTTGAAATTTAATTTTATTTATTTTTTTATACAGCAGGTTCTTATTAGTTATCTATTTTATGCATATGCATGTATACAGGTCAATCCCAATCTCCCAACTCATCCCAACACCACCACCCCATGGCTTCCCCCACTTGGTGTCCATACGTTTGTTCTCTACCTCTGTGTCTCTATTTCTGCCCTGCAAACCAGTTCATCTGTACCATTTTTCTAGGTTCCACATATATGCATTAATATACAATATTTGTTTTTCTCTTTCTGACTTACTTCACTCTGTATGACAGTCTCTAGATCCATCGTCTTCTCTACAAACGACCCAGTTTCATTCCTTTTTATGGCTGAGTAATATTCCATTTTATATATGTACCACATCTTTATCCATTCGTCTGTCTGTGGGCATTTAGGTTGCTTCCATTACCTGGCTATTGTAAATAGTGCTGCAATGAACTTTGTGGTGAATGTGTCTTTTTGATTTATGGTTTTCTTTGGGTCTATGCCCAGAAGTGGGATTGCTGGATCCTATGGTAATTCTCTTTTTAGTTTTTTAAAGGAACCTCCATACTGTTCTCCATAGTGACTGTATCAATTTACCTTCCCAACAATAGTGGAAGAGGGTTCCTTTTGTCCACACCTTCCCCAGAATTTGTTGTTTGTAGATTTTCTGATGATGCCGATTCTAAGAGGTGTGAGGTCATACCTCATTGTCATTTGGATTTGCATTTCTCTAATAATTAGTGATGTTGAGCAGCTTTTCATGTGCGTCTTGGCCATCTCTGTGACATCTTTGAAGAAACGTCTATTTAGATCTTCTGACCATTTTTGTATTGGGATGTTTGTTTTATTAATATTAAGCTGCGTGAGCTGTTTATATATATTGGAGATTAAACCTTTGTCCATTGATTCGTTTGCGATCGTTTTCGCCCATTCTGAGGGTTGCCTTTTTCCATTCCCCTTTTTTAACCAAAAAAGAAAGAGAGCAAAGGAAGAAGAACACTAATGTGCGTGAAATATGCCTCTTGAAACTCTCGTTTTGAAATATGGACGTCTTTTGAATTGTTTGGTCGGTATATGACCCCAGGATTTGTTTTCATTGCAGGTGTCATTACAGGCCTGCAATGATTTTGAATATCTACTGACCATTAGCGCTGGGATTAAAGCTGCTGTTGTGTGAAACGGCCACAAGGTGGCAGCAGTTCTCCCTTACCAAATCTGGTTAACTAGGGCAACAGAGCCTCAATGGAAGACGTGTTCTAGATTGGAATTTAGAATGGAATGTGCCAGGAGAATGCTCCTCAAGTTTGTCTCACTACTTCTTGTTCGTGTTTTAATTTAATTTTTAATTTTTTTATTACAGCAAGTTTGATGACAACGTTTGGCTTGTTGTAGGTGTGCAAGATGTGGTTCTTTTACACATATACATATGTCTGTTCTTCCTGGGATCCTTTTCCCATGTACGTTATGACAGAATGTTGAGTAGTCTTCTCTTGGTATTCCGTAGGTCTTTGGTGATTATATATTTCACCTGTGTTTGTATATGTCTGTTAACCCCAAGATCGTAATGAATCCAATCCTCACACCTTTCCATTGGTGAACCATAAGTTTGTTTAATGAATCTGTGATTGCTCTTCTCCGTGGAAATATCTGCCCTGGTATCAATTTTTAGGTAACACCTATAAGTGATATCCTACGATATGTGTCTTTCACTTTCTGACTTACTACCAGTCACGTGATTACCTCTAGACTCATCTACGGTGCTGCAAATGGCATTGTGTCCTTTTTTCCCTTGGCTAATATTGTGTCTTAGCGAGGTCCATTTTCTGCAATGTGATTCCCTGAGGGCTGAGGATTAGCTGACCTGGGCAGCCTGACCCTGCCGGCAAGCCCTCCTCAGGTGTGCCTGGGTTGAGGTCAATATAAACAGCACTCCAGGCAGCAATAGCCCATGCAGCTGTGCCTGACTCCATATTCTCTGCCCCGTCAGCAGTCTCGGGGCTGTGCTGGTGGGAGGGAGTGAGGGTCCACGGCTTTGTTGGTGGCCCGGTGTGAGTGGGGCTCTGCTGGACTTTCTGCAGGAGTTGCCAGGCTGCCACCTGTAAAGAAGAGGATGTGTCACCCATAACTTCCACTGGAATTTCTCTCCGGGCTGATGTGAGGAAGGAAAAAAAGGAGTGGGGGCCTGGACAGGAGGGGTATCTCAGGCAGGGAAATGGAAAGCTTCCAGAAGAGCGCCCAGTGCCAGGACCATCCTGGCTGGCCTGCAGGCAGCAAGTTGGCCTGCGTGCTGTCGCTGGTGTGGCTCCACGGCCCTTCCTCTAGGCTTTCAAGCCCTTGTACATATTCAGGTGTTTTACCTGGGAAGGTTGGGAAGAGTTCAGCAGCAGCTGGCCTGGGGCTCAGCTCATGTTTACTCACAGAGGCCTCGGCACGATCCCCCAGCTTTGCAATGAGGACACTCCTTGCGTGTGGGGGCGGGGCTGCTGGCTGTATGGGAGATGATTCCCCACCTCTGACCAATTTCAGAATTGTTTACGGCTGGAGCAAGTGCCTTGGTAGGGTTTTCCTCTGTATAACTGTTAGGTTCAGGTTTTTTTTTCTTTTTTCGTTCCAATTACATTTTGTTCCTGTTTTATGTATTTATAGATATAAGCATGGAAATAATTCATTCATATAAATACATCTGTGTGAATGGAAGAACTTTTTTCTGTTTTTTTTCAATTTTATTTTTAAAAATTTTGAAATTTAATTTTATTTATTTTTTTATACAGCAGGTTATTATTAGTTATCTATTTTATGCATATGCATGTATACAGGTCAATCCCAATCTCCCAACTCATCCCAACACCACCACCCCATGGCTTCCCCCCTTGGTGTCCATACGTTTGTTCTCTACCTCTGTGTCTCTATTTCTGCCCTGCAAACCAGTTCATCTGTACCATTTTTCTAGGTTCCACATATATGCATTAATATACAATATTTGTTTTTCTCTTTCTGACTTACTTCACTCTGTATGACAGTCTCTAGATCCATCGTCTTCTCTACAAACGACCCAGTTTCATTCCTTTTTATGGCTGAGTAATATTCCATTTTATATATGTACCACTTCTTTATCCATTCGTCTGTCTGTGGGCATTTAGGTTGCTTCCATTACCTGGCTATTGTAAATAGTGCTGCAATGAACTTTGTGGTGAATGTGTCTTTTTGATTTATGGTTTTCTTTGGGTCTATGCCCAGAAGTGGGATTGCTGGATCCTATGGTAATTCTCTTTTTAGTTTTTTAAAGGAACCTCCATACTGTTCTCCATAGTGACTGTATCAATTTACCTTCCCAACAATAGTGGAAGAGGGTTCCTTTTGTCCACACCTTCCCCAGAATTTGTTGTTTGTAGATTTTCTGATGATGCCGATTCTAAGAGGTGTGAGGTCATACCTCATTGTCATTTGGATTTGCATTTCTCTAATAATTAGTGATGTTGAGCAGCTTTTCATGTGCGTCTTGGCCATTTCTGTGACTTCTTTGAAGAAACGTCTATTTAGATCTTCTGCCCATTTTTGTATTGGGTTGTTTGTTTTATTAATATTAAGCTGCGTGAGCTGTTTATATATATTGGAGATTAAACCTTTGTCCATTGATTCATTTGCGATCGTTTTCGCCCATTCTGAGGGTTGCCTTTTTCCATTCCCGTTTTTTTAACCAAAAAAGAAAGAAAGCAAAGGAAGCAGAACACTAATGTGCGTGAAATATGCCTCTTGAAACTGTCGTTTTGAAATATGGACGTCTTTTGAATTTTTTGGTCGATATATGACCCCAGGATTTGTTTTCAGGGCAGGTGTCATTTAGAGGCATGCAATGATTTTGAATATCCACTGACCATTAGCGCTGGGATTAAAGCTGCTGTTGTGTGAAACGGCCACAAGGTGGCAGCAGTTCTCCCTTACCAAATCTGGTTACTAGGGCAACAGAGCCTCAATGGAAGTCGTGTTCTAGATTGGAATTTGGAATGGAATGTGCCAGGAGAATGCCCATCAAGTTTGTCTCAGTACTTCTTGTTCGTGTTTTTAATTTAATTTTTTATTTTTTATTACACGAAGTTTGATGTCAACGTTTGGCTTGTTGTAGGTGTGCAAGATGTGGTTCTTTTACACATATACATATGTCTGTTCTTCCTGGGATCCTGTTCCCATGTATGTTATGACAGAATGTTGAGTAGACTTCTCTTGGTATTCCATAGGTCTTTGGTGATTATATATTTCACCTGTGTTTGTATATGTCCGTTAACCCCAATATCGTAATGAATCCAATCCTCACACCTTTCCATTGGTGAACCATAAGTTTGTTTAATGAATCTGTGATTGCCCTTCTCCGTGGAAATATCTGCCCTGGTATCAATTTTTAGGTAACACCCATAAGTGATATCCTACGATATGTGTCTTTCACTTTCTGACTTACTACAAGTCACGTGATTACCTCTAGACTCATCTACGGTGCTGCAAATGGCATTGTGTCCTTTTTTCCCTTGGCTAATATTGTGTCTTAGCGAGGTCCATTTTCTGCAATGTGATTCCCTGAGGGCTGAGGATTAGCTGACCTGGGCAGCCTGACCCTGCCGGCAAGCCCTACCCAGGTGTGCCTGGGTTGAGGTCAATATAAACAGCACTCCAGGCAGCAATAGCCCCTGCAGCTGTGCCTGACTCCATATTCTCTGCCCCGTCAGCAGTCTCGGGGCTGTGCTGGTGGGAGGGTGGGAGGGTCCACGGCTTTGTTGGTGGCCCGGTGTGAGTGGGGCTCTGCTGGACTTTCTGCAGTAGTTGCCAGGCTGCCACCTCTAAAGAAGAGGATGTGTCACCCATAACTTCCACTGGAATTTCTCTCCGGGCTGAGGTGAGGAAGGAAAAAAAGGAGTGGGGGCCGGGACAGGAGGGGTATCTCAGGTAGGGAAATGGAAAGCTTCCAGAAGAGCGCCCGGGGCCAGGACCATCCTGGCTGGCCTGCAGGCAGCAAGTTGGCCTGCGTGCTGTCGCTGGTGTGGCTCCACGGCCCTTCCTCTAGGCTTTCAAGCCCTTGTACATATTCAGGTGTTTTACCTGGGAAGGTTGGGAAGAGTTCAACAGCAGCTGGCATGAGGCTCAGCTCAAGTTTACTCACAGAGGCCTCGGCAAGGTCCCCCGGCTTTGCAATGAGGACACTCCTTCGTGGGTGGGGGCGGGGCTGCTGGCTGTATGGGAGATGATTCCCCACCTCTCACCAATTTCAGAATTCTTTACCGCTGGAGCAAGTGCCTTGGTAGGGTTTTCTTCTGTATAACTGTTAGGTTCAGGTTTTTTTTTCTTTTTTCGTTCCAATTACATTTTGTTCCTGTTTTATGTATTTATAGATATAAGCATGGAAATAATTCATTCATATAAATACATCTGTGTGAATGGAAGAACTTTTTTCTGGTTTCTTTTTAAATTTTATTTTTAAAAATTTTGAAATTTAAATTTATTTATTTTTTTATACAGCAGGTTCTTATTAGTTATCTATTTTATGCATATATATGTATACAGGTCAATCCCAATCTCCCAACTCATCCCACCACCACCACCCCATGGCTTCCCCCACTTGGTGTCCATACGTTTGTTCTCTACCTCTGTGTCTCTATTTCTGCCCTGCAAACCAGTTCATCTGTACCATTTTTCTAGGTTCCACATATATGCATTAATATACAATATTTGTTTTTCTCTTTCTGACTTACTTCACTCTGTATGACAGTCTCTAGATCCATCGACTTCTCTACAAATGACCCAGTTTCATTCCTTTTTATGGCTGAGTAATATTCCATTTTATATATGTACCACTTCTTTATCCATTCGTCTGTCTGTGGGCATTTAGGTTGCTTCCATTACCTGGCTATTGTAAATAGTGCTGCAATGAACATTGTGGTGAATGTGTCTTTTTGATTTATGGTTGTCTCTGGGTATATGCCCAGAATTGGGTTTGCTGCATCCTATGGTAATTCTCTTTTTAGTTTTTTAAAGGAACCTCCATACTGTTCTCCATAGTGACTGTATCAATTTACCTTCCCACCAATAGTGGAAGAGGGTTCCTTTTGTCCACACCCTCCCCAGAATTTGTTGTTTGTAGATTTTCTGATGATGCCGATTCTAATAGGTGTGAGGTCATACCTCATTGTCATTTGGATTTGCATTTCTCTAATAATTAGTGATGTTGAGCAGCTTTTCATGTGCGTCTTGGCCATTTCTGTGACTTCTTTGAAGAAACGTCTATTTAGATCTTCTGCCCATTTTTGTATTGGGTTGTTTGTTTTATTAATATTAAGCTGCGTGAGCTGTTTATATATATTGGAGATTAAACCTTTGTCCATTGATTCGTTTGCGATCGTTTTCGCCCATTCTGAGGGTTGCCTTTTTCCATTCCCGTTTTTTTAACCAAAAAAGAAAGAAAGCAAAGGAAGCAGAACACTAATGTGCGTGAAATATGCCTCTTGAAACTGTCGTTTTGAAATATGGACGTCTTTTGAATTTTTTGGTCGATATATGACCCCAGGATTTGTTTTCAGGGCAGGTGTCATTTACAGGTCTGCAATGATTTTGAATATCCACTGACCATTAGCGCTGGGATTAAAGCTGCTGTTGTGTGAAACGGCCACAAGGTGGCAGCAGTTCTCCCTTACCAAATCTGGTTACTAGGGCAACAGAGCCTCAATGGAAGTCGTGTTCTAGATTGGAATTTAGAATGGAATGTGCCAGGAGAATGCCCATCAAGTTTGTCTCACTACTTCTTCTTCGTGTTTTTAATTTAATTTTTTATTTTTTATTACAGCAAGTTTGATGTCAACGTTTGGCTTGTTGTAGGTGTGCAAGATGTGGTTCTTTTACACATATACATATGTCTGTTCTTCCTGGGATCCTGTTCCCATGTACGTTGTGACAGAATGTTGAGTAGTCTTCTCTTGGTATTCCGTAGGTCTTTGGTGATTATATATTTCACCTGTGTTTGTATATGTCTGTTAACCCCAAGATCGTAATGAATCCAATCCTCACACCTTCGCATTGGTGAACCATAAGTTTGTTTAATGAATCTGTGATTGCCCTTCTCCGTGGAAATATCTGCCCTGGTACCAATTTTTATGTAACACCTATAAGTGATATCCTACGATATGTGTCTTTCACTTTCTGACTTACTACCAGTCACGTGATTACCTCTAGACTCATCTACGGTGCTGCAAATGGCATTGTGTCCTTTTTTCCCTTGGCTAATATTGTGTCTTAGCGAGGTCCATTTTCTGCAATGTGATTCCCTGAGGGCTGAGGATTAGCTGACCTGGGCAGCCTGACCCTGCCGGCAAGCCCTCCCCAGGTGTGCCTGGGTTGAGGTCAATATAAACAGCACCCCAGGCAGCAATAGCCCCTGCAGCTGTGCCTGACTCCATATTCTCTGCCCCGTCAGCAGTCTCGGGGCTGTGCTGGTGGGAGGGTGTGAGGGTCCACGGCTTTGTTGGTGGCCCGGTGTGAGTGGGGCTCTGCTGGACTTTCTGCACGAGTTGCCAGGCTGCCACCTGTAAAGAAGAGGATGTGTCACCCATAACTTCCACTGGAATTTCTCTCCGGGCTGATGTGAGGAAGGAAAAAAGGGAGTGGGTGCCGGGACAGGAGGGGTATCTCAGGCAGGGAAATGGAAAGCTTCCAGAAGAGCACCCGGGGCCAGGACCATCCTGGCTGGCCTGCAGGCAGCAAGTTGGCCTGCGTGCTGTTGCTGGTGTGGCTCCACGGCCCTTCCTCTAGGCTTTCAAGCCCTTGTACATATTCAAGTGTTTTACCTGGGAAGGGTGGGAACAGTTCAGCAGCAGCTGGCCTGGGGCTCAGCTCATGTTTACTCACAGAGGCCTCGGCACGGTCCCCCAGCTTTGCAATGAGGACGCTCCTTGCGTGTGGGGGGGCGGGGCTGCTGGCTGTATGGGAGATGATTCCCCACCTCTGACCAATTTCAGAATTGTTTACCGCTGGTGCAAGTGCCTTGGTAGGGTTTTCCTCTGTATAACTGTTAGGTTCAGGATTTTTTTTTCTTTTTTCATTCCAATTACATTTTGTTCCTGTTTTATGTATTTATAGATATAAGCATGGAAATAATTCATTCGTATAAATACATCTGTGTGAATGGAAGAACTTTTTTCTTTTTTTTTTCAATTTTATTTTTAAACATTTTGAAATTTAATTTTATTTATCTTTTTATACAGCAGGTTATTATTAGTTATCTATTTTATGCATATGCATGTATACAGGTCAATCCCAATCTCCCAACTCATCCCACCACCACCACCCCATGGCTTCCCCCACTTGGTGTCCATAGGTTTGTTCTCTACCTCTGTGTCTCTATTTCTGCCCTGCAAACCAGTTCATCTGTACCATTTTTCTAGGTTCCACATATATGCATTAATATACAATATTTGTTTTTCTCTTTCTGACTTACTTCACTCTGTATGACAGTCTCTAGATCCATCGACTTCTCTACAAATGACCCAGTTTCATTCCTTTTTATGGCTGAGTAATATTCCATTTTATATATGTACCACTTCTTTATCCATTCGTCTGTCTGTGGGCATTTAGGTTGCTTCCATTACCTGGCTATTGTAAATAGTGCTGCAATGAACATTGTGGTGAATGTGTCTTTTTGATTTATGGTTTTCTCTGGGTATATGCCCAGAATTGGGTTTGCTGGATCCTATGGTAATTCTCTTTTTAGTTTTTTAAATGAATCTCCATAGTGTTCTCCATAGTGACTGTATCAATTTACCTGCCCACCAATAGTGGAAGAGGGCTCCTTTTGTCCACACCCTCCCCAGAATTTGTTGTTTGTAGATTTTCTGATGATGCCGATTCTAAGAGGTGTGAGGTCATACCTCATTGTCGTTTGGATTTGCATTTCTCTAATAATTAGTGATGTTGAGCAGCTTTTCATGTGCGTCTTGGCCATTTCTGTGACTTCTTTGAAGAAACGTCTATTTAGATCTTCTGCCCATTTTTGTATTGGGTTGTTTGTTTTATTAATATTAAGCTGCGTGAGCTGTTTATATATATTGGAGATTAAACCTTTGTCCATTGATTCGTTTGCGATCGTTTTCACCCATTCTGAGGGTTGCCTTTTTCCATTCCCGTTTTTTTAACCAAAAAAGAAAGAAAGCAAAGGAAGCAGAACACTAATGTGCGTGAAATATGCCTCTTGAAACTGTCGTTTTGAAATATGGACGTCTTTTGAATTTTTTGGTCGATATATGACCCCAGGATTTGTTTTCAGGGCAGGTGTCATTTACAGGTCTGCAATGATTTTGAATATCCACTGACCATTAGCGCTGGGATTAAAGCTGCTGTTGTGTGAAACGGCCACAAGGTGGCAGCAGTTCTCCCTTACCAAATCTGGTTACTAGGGCAACAGAGCCTCAATGGAAGTCGTGTTCTAGATTGGAATTTAGAATGGAATGTGCCAGGAGAATGCCCATCAAGTTTGTCTCACTACTTCTTGTTAGTGTTTTTAATTGAATTTTTTATTTTTTATTACAGTAAGTTTGATGTCAACGTTTGGCTTGTTGTAGGTGTGCAAGATGTGGTTCTTTTACACATATACATATGTCTGTTCTTCCTGGGATCCTGTTCCCATGTACGTTATGACAGAATGTTGAGTAGTCTTCTCTTGGTATTCCGTAGGTCTTTGGTGATTATATATTTCACCTGTGTTTGTATATGTCTGTTAACCCCAAGATCGTAATGAATCCAATCCTCACACCTTCGCATTGGTGAACCATAAGTTTGTTTAATGAATCTGTGATTGCCCTTCTCCGTGGAAATATCTGCCCTGGTACCAATTTTTATGTAACACCTATAAGTGATATCCTACGATATGTGTCTTTCACTTTCTGACTTACTACAAGTCACGTGATTACCTCTAGACTCATCTACGGTGCTGCAAATGGCATTGTGTCCTTTTTTCCCTTGGCTAATATTGTGTCTTAGCGAGGTCCATTTTCTGCAATGTGATTCCCTGAGGGCTGAGGATTAGCTGACCTGGGCAGCCTGACCCTGCCGGCAAGCCCTCCCCAGGTGTGCCTGGGTTGAGGTCAATATAAACCGCACCCCAGGCAGCAATAGCCCCTGCAGCTGTGCCTGACTCCATATTCTCTGCCCCGTCAGCAGTCTCGCGGCTGTGCTGGTGGGAGGGTGTGAGGGTCCACGGCTTTGTTTGTGGCCCGGTGTGAGTGGGGCTCTGCTGGACTTTCTGCAGGAGTTGCCAGGCTGCCACCTCTAAAGAAGAGGATGTGTCACCCATAACTTCCACTGGAATTTCTCTCCGGGCTGATGTGAGGAAGGAAAAAAGGGAGTGGGTGCCGGGACAGGAGGGGTACCTCAGGCAGGGAAATGGAAAGCTTCCAGAAGAGCACCCGGGGCCAGGACCATCCTGGCTGGCCTGCAGGCAGCAAGTTGGCCTGCGTGCTGTCGCTGGTGTGGCTCCACGGCCCTTCCTCTAGGCTTTCAAGCCCTTGTACATATTCAAGTGTTTTACCTGGGAAGGGTGGGAACACTTCAGCAGCAGCTGGCCTGTGGCTCAGCTCATGTTTACTCACAGAGACCTCGGCACTGTCCCCCAGCTTTGCAATGAGGACGCTCCTTGCGTGTGGGGGAGCGGGGCTGCTGGCTGTATGGGAGATGATTCCCCACCTCTGACCAATTTCAGAATTGTTTACCGCTGGTGCAAGTGCCTTGGTAGGGTTTTCCTCTGTATAACTGTTAGGTTCAGGATTTTTTTTCATTTTTCATTCCAATTACATTTTGTTCCTGTTTTATGTATTTATAGATATAAGCATGGAAATAATTCATTCATATAAATACATCTGTGTGAATGGAAGAACTTTTTTCTGGTTTATTTTAAAATTTTATTTTTAAAAATTTTGAAATTTAAATTTATTTATTGTTTTATACAGCAGGTTCTTATTAGTTATCTATTTTATGCATATACATGTATACAGGTCAATCCCAATCTCCCAACTCATCCCACCACCACCACCCCATGGCTTCCCCCACTTGGTGTCCATACGTTTGTTCTCTACCTCTGTGTCTCTATTTCTGCCCTGCAAACCAGTTCATCTGTACCATTTTTCTAGGTTCCACATATATGCATTAATATACAATATTTGTTTTTCTCTTTCTGACTTACTTCACTCTGTATGACACTCTCTAGATCCACCAACTTCTCTACAAATGACCCAGTTTCATTCCTTTTTATGGCTGAGTAATATTCCATTTTATATATGTACCACTTCTTCATCCATTCGTCTGTCTGTGGGCATTTAGGTTGCTTCCATTTCCTGGCTATTGTAAATAGTGCTGCAATGAACATTGTGCTGAATGTGTCTTTTTGATTTATGGCTTTTTCTGGGTATATGCCCAAAAGTGGGATTGCTGGATCCTATGGTAATTCTCTTTTTAGTTTTTTAAAGGAACCTCCATAGTGTTCTCCATTGTGACTGTATCAATTTACCTGCCCACCAATAGTGGAAGAGGGCTCCTTTTGTCCACACCCTCCCCAGAATTTGTTGTTTGTAGATTTTCTGATGATGCCGATTCTAAGAGGTGTGAGGTCATACCTCATTGTCGTTTGGATTTGCATTTCTCTAATAATTAGTGATGTTGAGCAGCTTTTCATGTGCATCTTGGCCATCTCTGTGACTTCTTTGAAGAAACGTCTATTTAGATCTTCTGCCCATTTTTGTATTGGGTTGTTTGTTTTATTAATATTAAGCTGTGTGAGCTGTTTATATAAATTGGAGATTAAACCTTTGTCCATTGATTCGTTTGCGATCGTTTTCGCCCATTCTGAGGGTTTCCTTTTTCCATTCCCGTTTTTTTAACCAAAAAAGAAAGAAAGCAAAGGAAGCAGAACACTAACGTGCGTGAAATATGCCTCTTGAAACTGTCGTTTTGAAATATGGACGTCTTTTGAATTTTTTCGTCGATATATGACCCCAGGGTTTGTTTTCAGGGCAGGTGTCATTTAGAGGCATGCAATGATTTTGAATATCCACTGACCATTAGCGCTGGGATTAAAGCTGCTGTTGTGTGAAACGGCCACGAGGTGGCAGCAGTTCTCCCTTACCAAATCTGGTTACTAGGGCAACAGAGCCTCAATGGAAGTCGTGTTCTAGATTGGAATTTAGAATGGAATGTGCCAGGAGAATGCCCATCAAGTTTGTCACATTACTTCTTGTTCGTGTTTTTAATTTAATTTTTTATTTTTTATTACAGGAAGTTTGATGTCAACGTTTGGCTTGTTGTAGGTGTGCAAGATGTGGTTCTTTTACACATATACATATGTCTGTTCTTCCTGGGATCCTGTTCCCATGTATGTTATGACAGAATGTTGAGTAGTCTTCTCTTGGTATTCCATAGGTCTTTGGTGATTATATATTTCACCTGTGTTTGTATATGTCCGTTAACACCAATATCGTAATGAATCCAATCCTCACACCTTTCCATTGGTGAACCATAAGTTTGTTTAATGAATCTGTGATTGCCCTTCTCCGTGGAAATATCTGCCCTGGTATCAATTTTTAGGTAACACCCATAAGTGATATCCTACGATATGTGTCTTTCACTTTCTGACTTACTACAAGTCACGTGATTACCTCTAGACTCATCTACGGTGCTGCAAATGGCATTGTGTCCTTTTTTCCCTTGGCTAATATTTTGTCTTAGCGAGGTCCATTTTCTGCAATGTGATTCCCTGAGGGCTGAGGATTAGCTGACCTGAGCAGCCTGACCCTGCCGGCAAGCCCTCCCCAGGTGTGCCTGTGTTGAGGTCAATATAAACAGCACTCCAGGCAGCAATAGCCCCTGCAGCTGTGCCTGACTCCATATTCTCTGCCCCGTCAGCAGTCTCGGGGCTGTGCTGGTGGGAGGGTGGGAGGGTCCACGGCTTTGTTGGTGGCCCGGTGTGAGTGGGGCTCTGCTGGACTTTCTGCAGTAGTTGCCAGGCTGCCACCTGTAAAGAAGAGGATGTGTCACCCATAACTTCCACTGGAATTTCTCTCCGGGCTGAGGTGAGGAAGGAAAAAAATGAGTGGGGGCCGGGACAGGAGGGGTATCTCAGGTAGGGAAATGGAAAGCTTCCAGAAGAGCGTCCGGGGACAGGACCATCCTGGCTGGCCTGCAGGCAGCAAGTTGGCCTGCGTGCTGTCGCTGGTGTGGCTCCACGGCCCTTCCTCTAGGCTTTCAAGCCCTTGTACATATTCAGGTGTTTTACCTGGGAAGGTTGGGAAGAGTTCAACAGCAGCTGGCATGAGGCTCAGCTCACGTTTACTCACAGAGGCCTCGGCAAGGTCTCCCGGCTTTGCAATGAGGACACTCCTTCGTGGGGCGGGGGGCGGGGCTGCTGGCTGTATGGGAGATGATTCCCCACCTCTCACCAATTTCAGAATTGTTTACGGCTGGAGCAAGTGCCTTGGTAGGGTTTTCCTCTGTATAACTGTTAGGTTCAGGTTTTTTTTTCTTTTTTCGTTCCAATTACATTTTGTTCCTGTTTTATGTATTTATAGATATAAGCATGGAAATAATTCATTCATATAAATACATCTGTGTGAATGGAAGAACTTTTTTCTGGTTTCTTTTTAAATTTTATTTTTAAAAATTTTGAAATTTAAATTTATTTATTTTATTATACAGCAGGTTCTTATTAGTTATCTATTTTATGCATATATATGAATACAGGTCAATCCCAATCTCCCAACTCATCCCACCACCACCACCCCATGGCTTCCCCCACTTGGTGTCCATACGTTTGTTCTCTACCTCTGTGTCTCTATTTCTGCCCTGCAAACCAGTTCATCTGTACCATTTTTCTAGGTTCCACATATATGCATTAATATACAATATTTGTTTTTCTCTTTCTGACTTACTTCACTCTGTATGACAGTCTCTAGATCCATCGACTTCTCTACAAACGACCTAGTTTCATTCCTTTTTATGGCTGAGTAATATTCCATTTTATATATGTACCACATCTTTATCCATTCGTCTGTCTGTGGGCATTTAGGTTGCTTCCATTACCTGGCTATTGTAAATAGTGCTGCAATGAACATTGTGGTGAATGTGTCTTTTTGATTTATGGTTTTCTCTGGGTATATGCCCAGAAGTGGGTTTGCTGGATCCTATGGTAATTCTCTTTTTAGTTTTTTAAAGGAACCTCCATAGTGTTCTCCATAGTGACTGTATCAATTTACCTTCCCACCAATAGTGGAAGAGGGTTCCTTTTGTCCACACCCTCCCCAGAGTTTGTTGTTTGTAGATTTTCTGATGATGCCGATTCTAGTAGGTGTGAGGTCATACCTCATTGTCATTTGGATTTGCATTTCTCTAATAATTAGTGATGTTGAGCAGCTTTTCATGTGCGTCTTGGCCATTTCTGTGACTTCTTTGAAGAAACGTCTATTTAGATCTTCTGCCCATTTTTGTATTGGGTTGTTTGTTTTATTAATATTAAGCTGCGTGAGCTGTTTATATATATTGGAGATTAAACCTTTGTCCATTGATTCGTTTGCGATCGTTTTCGCCCATTCTGAGGGTTGCCTTTTTCCATTCCCGTTTTTTTAACCAAAAAAGAAAGAAAGAAAAGGAAGCAGAACACTAATGTGCGTGAAATATGCCTCTTGAAACTGTCGTTTTGAAATATGGACGTCTTTTGAAATTTTTGGTCGATATATGACCCCAGGATTTGTTTTCAGGGCAGGTGTCATTTACAGGTCTGCAATGATTTTGAATATCCACTGACCATTAGCGCTGGGATTAAAGCTGCTGTTGTGTGAAACGGCCACAAGGTGGCAGCAGTTCTCCCTTACCAAATCTGGTTACTAGGGCAACAGAGCCTCAATGGAAGTCGTGTTCTAGATTGGAATTTAGAATGGAATGTGCCAGGAGAATGCCCATCAAGTTTGTCTCCCTACTTCTTCTTCGTGTTTTTAATTTAATTTTTTATTTTTTATTACAGCAAGTTTGATGTCAACGTTTGGCTTGTTGTAGGTGTGCAAGATGTGGTTCTTTTACACATATACATATGTCTGTTCTTCCTGGGATCCTGTTCCCATGTACGTTATGACAGAATGTGGAGTAGTCTTTTCTTGGTATTCCGTAGGTCTTTGGTGATTATATATTTCACCTGTGTTTGTATATGTCTGTTAACCCCAAGATCGTAATGAATCCAATCCTCACACCTTCGCATTGGTGAACCATAAGTTTGTTTAATGAATCTGTGATTGCCCTTCTCCGTGGAAATATCTGCCCTGGTATCAATTTTTAGGTAACACCTATAAGTGATATCCTACGATATGTGTCTTTCACTTTCTGACTTACTACAAGTCACGTGATTACCTCTAGACTCATCTACGGTGCTGCAAATGGCATTGTGTCCTTTTTTCCCTTGGCTAATATTGTGTCTTAGCGAGGTCCATTTTCTGAAATGTGATTCCCTGAGGGCTGAGGATTAGCTGACCTGGGCAGCCTGACCCTGCCGGCAAGCCCTCCCCAGGTGTGCCTGGGTTGAGGTCAATATAAACAGCACCCCAGGCAGCAATAGCCCCTGCAGCTGTGCCTGACTCCATATTCTCTGCCCCGTCAGCAGTCTCGGGGCTGTGCTGGTGGGAGGGTGTGAGGGTCCACGGCTTTGTTAGTGGCCCGGTGTGAGTGGGGCTCTGCTGGACTTTCTGCAGGAGTT
The DNA here is from genome assembly GCF_025265405.1 of Mesoplodon densirostris. NCBI lineage: Eukaryota > Metazoa > Chordata > Mammalia > Artiodactyla > Ziphiidae > Mesoplodon > Mesoplodon densirostris. The sequence goes on along the minus strand of NC_082667.1, from coordinate 79,597,815 downwards.
GCCAGGCTGCCACCTGTAAAGAAGAGGATGTGTCACACATAACTTCCACTGGAATTTCTCTCCGAGCTGATGTGAGGAAGGAAAAATGGGAGTGGGTGCCGGGACAGGAGGGGTATCTCAGGCAGGGAAATGGAAAGCTTCCAGAAGAGCACCCGGGGCCAGGACCATCCTGGCTGGCCTGCAGGCAGCAAGTTGGCCTGCGTGCTGTTGCTGGTGTGGCTCCACGGCCCTTCCTCTAGGCTTTCAAGCCCTTGTACATATTCAAGTGTTTTACCTGGGAAGGGTGGGAACAGTTCAGCAGCAGCTGGCCTGGGGCTCAGCTCATGTTTACTCACAGAGGCCTCGGCACGGTCCCCCAGCTTTGCAATGAGGACGCTCCTTGCGTGTGGGGGGGCGGGGCTGCTGGCTGTATGGGAGATGATTCCCCACCTCTGACCAATTTCAGAATTGTTTACCGCTGGTGCAAGTGCCTTGGTAGGGTTTTCCTCTGTATAACTGTTAGGTTCAGGATTTTTTTTCTTTTTTCATTCCAATTACATTTTGTTCCTGTTTTATGTATTTATAGATATAAGCATGGAAATAATTCATTCGTATAAATACATCTGTTTGAATGGAAGAACTTTTTTCTTTTTTTTTCAATTTTATTTTTAAACATTTTGAAATTTAATTTTATTTATTTTTTTATACAGCAGGTTATTATTAGTTATCTATTTTATGCATATGCATGTATACAGGTCAATCCCAATCTCCCAACTCATCCCACCACCACCACCCCATGGCTTCCCCCACTTGGTGTCCATACGTTTGTTCTCTACCTCTGTGTCTCTATTTCTGCCCTGCAAACCAGTTCATCTGTACCATTTTTCTAGGTTCCACATATATGCATTAATATACAATATTTGTTTTTCTCTTTCTGAGTTACTTCACTCTGTATGACAGTCTCTAGATCCATCGACTTCTCTACAAATGAACCAGTTTCATTCCTTTTTATGGCTGAGTAATATTCCATTTTATATATGTACCACTTCTTTATCCATTCATCTGTCTGTGGGCCTTTAGGTTGCTTCCATTACCTGGCTATTGTAAATAGTGCTGCAATGAACATTGTGGTGAATGTGTCTTTTTGATTTATGGTTTTCTCTGGGTATATGCCCAAAAGTGGGATTGCTGGATCCTATGGTAATTCTCTTTTTAGTTTTTTAAATGAATCTCCATAGTGTTCTCCATAGTGACTGTATCAATTTACCTGCCCACCAATAGTGGAAGAGGGCTCCTTTTGTCCACACCCTCCCCAGAATTTGTTGTTTGTAGATTTTCTGATGATGCCGATTCTAAGAGGTGTGAGGTCATACCTCATTGTCGTTTGGATTTGCATTTCTCTAATAATTAGTGATGTTGAGCAGCTTTTCATGTGCGTCTTGGCCATTTCTGTGACTTCTTTGAAGAAACGTCTATTTAGATCTTCTGCCCATTTTTGTATTGGGTTGTTTGTTTTATTAATATTTAGCTGCGTGAGCTGTTTATATATATTGGAGATTAAACCTTTGTCCATTGATTCGTTTGCGATCATTTTCGCCCATTCTGAGGGTTGCCTTTTTCCATTCCCGTCTTTTTAACCAAAAAAGAAAGAAAGCAAAGGAAGCAGAACACTAATGTGCGTGAAATATGCCTCTTGAAACTGTCGTTTTGAAATATGGACGTCTTTTGAATTTTTTGGTCGATATATGACCCCAGGATTTGTTTTCAGGGCAGGTGTCATTTACAGGTCTGCAATGATTTTGAATATCCACTGACCATTAGCGCTGGGATTAAAGCTGCTGTTGTGTGAAACGGCCACAAGGTGGCAGCAGTTCTCCCTTACCAAATCTGGTTACTAGGGCAACAGAGCCTCAATGGAAGTCGTGTTCTAGATTGGAATTTAGAATGGAATGTGCCAGGAGAATGCCCATCAAGTTTGTCTCCCTACTTCTTCTTCGTGTTTTTAATTTAATTTTTTATTTTTTATTACAGCAAGTTTGATGTCAACGTTTGGCTTGTTGTAGGTGTGCAAGATGTGGTTCTTTTACACATATACATATGTCTGTTCTTCCTGGGATCCTGTTCCCATGTACGTTATGACAGAATGTGGAGTAGTCTTCTCTTGGTATTCCGTAGGTCTTTGGTGATTATATATTTCACCTGTGTTTGTATATGTCTGTTAACCCCAAGATCGTAATGAATCCAATCCTCACACCTTCGCATTGGTGAACCATAAGTTTGTTTAATGAATCTGTGATTGCCCTTCTCCGTGGAAATATCTGCCCTGGTATCAATTTTTAGGTAACACCTATAAGTGATATCCTACGATATGTGTCTTTCACTTTCTGACTTACTACAAGTCACGTGATTACCTCTAGACTCATCTACGGTGCTGCAAATGGCATTGTGTCCTTTTTTCCCTTGGCTAATATTGTGTCTTAGCGAGGTCCATTTTCTGCAATGTGATTCCCTGAGGGCTGAGGATTAGCTGACCTGGGCAGCCTGACCCTGCCGGCAAGCCCTCCCCAGGTGTGCCTGGGTTGAGGTCAATATAAACAGCACCCCAGGCAGCAATAGCCCCTGCAGCTGTGCCTGACTCCATATTCTCTGCCCCGTCAGCAGTCTCGGGGCTGTGCTGGTGGGAGGGTGTGAGGGTCCACGGCTTTGTTAGTGGCCCGGTGTGAGTGGGGCTCTGCTGGACTTTCTGCAGGAGTTGCCAGGCTGCCACCTGTAAAGAAGAGGATGTGTCACCCATAACTTCCACTGGAATTTCTCTCCGAGCTGATGTGAGGAAGGAAAAATGGGAGTGGGTGCCGGGACAGGAGGGGTATCACAGGCAGGGAAATGGAAAGCTTCCAGAAGAGCACCCGGGGCCAGGACCATCCTGGCTGGCCTGCAGGCAGCAAGTTGGCCTGCGTGCTGTTGCTGGTGTGGCTCCACGGCCCTTCCTCTAGGCTTTCAAGCCCTTGTACATATTCAAGTGTTTTACCTGGGAAGGGTGGGAACAGTTCAGCAGCAGCTGGCCTGGGGCTCAGCTCATGTTTACTCACAGAGGCCTCGGCACGGTCCCCCAGCTTTGCAATGAGGACGCTCCTTGCGTGTGGGGGGGCGGGGCTGCTGGCTGTATGGGAGATGATTCCCCACCTCTGACCAATTTCAGAATTGTTTACCGCTGGTGCAAGTGCCTTGGTAGGGTTTTCCTCTGTATAACTGTTAGGTTCAGGATTTTTTTTCTTTTTTCATTCCAATTACATTTTGTTCCTGTTTTATGTATTTATAGATATAAGCATGGAAATAATTCATTCGTATAAATACATCTGTTTGAATGGAAGAACTTTTTTCTTTTTTTTTCAATTTTATTTTTAAACATTTTGAAATTTAATTTTATTTATTTTTTTATACAGCAGGTTATTATTAGTTATCTATTTTATGCATATGCATGTATACAGGTCAATCCCAATCTCCCAACTCATCCCACCACCACCACCCCATGGCTTCCCCCACTTGGTGTCCATACGTTTGTTCTCTACCTCTGTGTCTCTATTTCTGCCCTGCAAACCAGTTCATCTGTACCATTTTTCTAGGTTCCACATATATGCATTAATATACAATATTTGTTTTTCTCTTTCTGAGTTACTTCACTCTGTATGACAGTCTCTAGATCCATCGACTTCTCTACAAATGAACCAGTTTCATTCCTTTTTATGGCTGAGTAATATTCCATTTTATATATGTACCACTTCTTTATCCATTCATCTGTCTGTGGGCCTTTAGGTTGCTTCCATTACCTGGCTATTGTAAATAGTGCTGCAATGAACATTGTGGTGAATGTGTCTTTTTGATTTATGGTTTTCTCTGGGTATATGCCCAAAAGTGGGATTGCTGGATCCTATGGTAATTCTCTTTTTAGTTTTTTAAATGAATCTCCATAGTGTTCTCCATAGTGACTGTATCAATTTACCTGCCCACCAATAGTGGAAGAGGGCTCCTTTTGTCCACACCCTCCCCAGAATTTGTTGTTTGTAGATTTTCTGATGATGCCGATTCTAAGAGGTGTGAGGTCATACCTCATTGTCGTTTGGATTTGCATTTCTCTAATAATTAGTGATGTTGAGCAGCTTTTCATGTGCGTCTTGGCCATTTCTGTGACTTCTTTGAAGAAACGTCTATTTAGATCTTCTGCCCATTTTTGTATTGGGTTGTTTGTTTTATTAATATTTAGCTGCGTGAGCTGTTTATATATATTGGAGATTAAACCTTTGTCCATTGATTCGTTTGCGATCGTTTTCGCCCATTCTGAGGGTTGCCTTTTTCCATTCCCGTTTTTTTAACCAAAAAAGAAAGAAAGCAAAGGAAGCAGAACACTAATGTGCGTGAAATATGCCTCTTGAAACTGTCGTTTTGAAATATGGACGTCTTTTGAATTTTTTGGTCGATATATGACCCCAGGATTTGTTTTCAGGGCAGGTGTCATTTACAGGTCTGCAATGATTTTGAATATCCACTGACCATTAGCGCTGGGATTAAAGCTGCTGTTGTGTGAAACGGCCACAAGGTGGCAGCAGTTCTCCCTTACCAAATCTGGTTACTAGGGCAACAGAGCCTCAATGGAAGTCGTGTTCTAGATTGGAATTTAGAATGGAATGTGCCAGGAGAATGCCCATCAAGTTTGTCACATTACTTCTTGTTCGTGTTTTTAATTTAATTTTTTATTTTTTATTACAGCAAGTTTGATGTCAACGTTTGGCTTGTTGTAGGTGTGCAAGATGTGGTTCTTTTACACATATACATATGTCTGTTCTTCCTGGGATCCTGTTCCCATGTATGTTATGACAGAATGTTGAGTAGACTTCTCTTGGTATTCCATAGGTCTTTGGTGATTATATATTTCACCTGTGTTTGTATATGTCCGTTAACCCCAATATCGTAATGAATCCAATCCTCACACCTTTCCATTGGTGAACCATAAGTTTGTTTAATGAATCTGTGATTGCCCTTCTCCGTGGAAATATCTGCCCTGGTATCAATTTTTAGGTAACACCCATAAGTGATATCCTACGATATGTGTCTTTCACTTTCTGACTTACTACAAGTCACGTGATTACCTCTAGACTCATCTACGGTGCTGCAAATGGCATTGTGTCCTTTTTTCCCTTGGCTAATATTCTGTCTTAGCGAGGTCCATTTTCTGCAATGTGATTCCCTGAGGGCTGAGGATTAGCTGACCTGAGCAGCCTGACCCTGCCGGCAAGCCCTCCCCAGGTGTGCCTGTGTTGAGGTCAATATAAACAGCACTCCAGGCAGCAATAGCCCCTGCAGCTGTGCCTGACTCCATATTCTCTGCCCCGTCAGCAGTCTCGGGGCTGTGCTGGTGGGAGGGTGGGAGGGTCCACGGCTTTGTTGGTGGCCCGGTGTGAGTGGGGCTCTGCTGGACTTTCTGCAGTAGTTGCCAGGCTTCCACCTGTAAAGAAGAGGATGTGTCACCCATAACTTCCACTGGAATTTCTCTCCGGGCTGAGGTGAGGAAGGAAAAAAAGGAGTGGGGGCCGGGACAGGAGGGGTATCTCAGGTAGGGAAATGGAAAGCTTCCAGAAGAGCGTCCGGGGCCAGGACCATCCTGGCTGGCCTGCAGGCAGCAAGTTGGCCTGCGTGCTGTCGCTGGTGTGGCTCCACGGCCCTTCCTCTAGGCTTTCAAGCCCTTGTACATATTCAGGTGTTTTACCTGGGAAGGTTGGGAAGAGTTCAACAGCAGCTGGCATGAGGCTCAGCTCACGTTTACTCACAGAGGCCTCGGCAAGGTCTCCCGGCTTTGCAATGAGGACACTCCTTCGTGGGGCGGGGGGCGGGGCCGCTGGCTGTATGGGAGATGATTCCCCACCTCTGACCAATTTCAGAATTCTTTACGGCTGGAGCAAGTGCCTTGGTAGGGTTTTCCTCTGTATAACTGTTAGGTTCAGGTTTTTTTTTCTTTTTTCGTTCCAATTACATTTTGTTCCTGTTTTATGTATTTATAGATATAAGCATGGAAATAATTCATTCATATAAATACATCTGTGTGAATGGAAGAACTTTTTTCTGGTTTCTTTTTAAATTTTATTTTTAAAAATTTTGAAATTTAAATTTATTTATTTTTTTATACAGCAGGTTCTTATTAGTTATCTATTTTATGCATATATATGTATACAGGTCAATCCCAATCTCCCAACTCATCCCACCACCACCACCCCATGGCTTCCCCCACTTGGTGTCCATACGTTTGTTCTCTACCTCTGTGTCTCTATTTCTGCCCTGCAAACCAGTTCATCTGTACCATTTTTCTAGGTTCCACATATATGCATTAATATACAATATTTGTTTTTCTCTTTCTGACTTACTTCACTCTGTATGACAGTCTCTAGATCCATCGACTTCTCTACAAACGACCCAGTTTCATTCCTTTTTATGGCTGAGTAATATTCCATTTTATATATGTACCACATCTTTATCCATTCGTCTGTCTGTGGGCATTTAGGTTGCTTCCATTACCTGGCTATTGTAAATAGTGCTGCAATGAACATTGTGGTGAATGTGTCTTTTTGATTTATGGTTTTCTCTGGGTATATGCCCAGAAGTGGGTTTGCTGGATCCTATGGTAATTCTCTTTTTAGTTTTTTAAAGGAACCTCCATAGTGTTCTCCATAGTGACTGTATCAATTTACCTTCCCACCAATAGTGGAAGAGGGTTCCTTTTGTCCACACCCTCCCCAGAGTTTGTTGTTTGTAGATTTTCTGATGATGCCGATTCTAAGAGGTGTGAGGTCATACCTCATTGTCATTTGGATTTGCATTTCTCTAATAATTAGTGATGTTGAGCAGCTTTTCATGTGCGTCTTGGCCATTTCTGTGACTTCTTTGAAGAAACGTCTATTTAGATCTTCTGCTCATTTTTGTATTGGGTTGTTTGTTTTATTAATATTAAGCTGCGTGAGCTGTTTATATATATTGGAGATTAAACCTTTGTCCATTGATTCCTTTGCGATCGTTTTCGCCCATTCTGAGGGTTGCCTTTTTCCATTCCCGTTTTTTTAACCAAAAAAGAAAGAAAGAAAAGGAAGCAGAACACTAATGTGCGTGAAATATGCCTCTTGAAACTGTCGTTTTGAAATATGGACGTCTTTTGAATTTTTTGGTCGATATATGACCCCAGGATTTGTTTTCGGGCAGGTGTCATTTACAGGTCTGCAATGATTTTGAATATCCACTGACCATTAGCGCTGGGATTAAAGCTGCTGTTGTGTGAAACGGCCACAAGGTGGCAGCAGTTCTCCCTTACCAAATCTGGTTACTAGGGCAACAGAGCCTCAATGGAAGTCGTGTTCTAGATTGGAATTTAGAATGGAATGTGCCAGGAGAATGCCCATCAAGTTTGTCTCACTACTTCTTCTTCGTGTTTTTAATTTAATTTTTTATTTTTTATTACAGCAAGTTTGATGACAACGTTTGGCTTGTTGTAGGTGTGCAAGATGTTGTTCTTTTACACATATACATATGTCTGTTCTTCCTGGGATCCTGTTCCCATGTACGTTATGACAGAATGTTGAGTAGTCTTCTCTTGGTATTCCGTAGGTCTTTGGTGATTATATATTTCACCTGTGTTTGTATATGTCTGTTAACCCCAAGATCGTAATGAATCCAATCCTCACACCTTCGCATTGGTGAACCATAAGTTTGTTTAATGAATCTGTGATTGCCCTTCTCCGTGGAAATATCTGCCCTGGTACCAATTTTTATGTAACACCTATAAGTGATATCCTATGATATGTGTCTTTCACTTTTTGACTTACTACAAGTCACGTGATTACCTCTAGACTCATCTACGGTGCTGCAAATGGCATTGTGTCCTTTTTTCCCTTGGCTAATATTGTGTCTTAGCGAGGTCCATTTTCTGCAATGTGATTCCCTGAGGGCTGATGATTAGCTGACCTGGGCAGCCTGACCCTGCCGGCAAGCCCTCCCCAGGTGTGCCTGGGTTGAGGTCAATATAAACAGCACCCCAGGCAGCAATAGCCCCTGCAGCTGTGCCTGACTCCATATTCTCTGCCCCGTCAGCAGTCTCGGGGCTGTGCTGGTGGGAGGTTGTGAGGGTCCACGGCTTTGTTGGTGGCCCGGTGTGAGTGGGGCTCTGCTGGACTTTCTGCAGGAGTTGCCAGGCTGCCACCTGTAAAGAAGAGGATGTGTCACCCATAACTTCCACTGGAATTTCTCTCCGGGCTGATGTGAGGAAGGAAAAAACGGAGTGGGTGCCGGGACAGGACGGGTATCTCAGGCAGGGAAATGGAAAGCTTCCAGAAGAGCACCCGGGGGCAGGACCATCCTGGCTGGCCTGCAGGCAGCAAGTTGGCCTGCGTGCTGTCGCTGGTGTGGCTCCACGGTCCTTCCTCTAGGCTTTCAAGCCCTTGTACATATTCAAGTGTTTTATCTGGGAAGGGTGAGAACAGTTCAGCAGCAGCTGGCCTGGGGCTCAGCTCATGTTTACTCACAGAGGCCTCGGCACGGTCCCCCAGCTTTGCAATGAGGATGCTCCTTGCGTGTGGGGGGGCGGTGCTGCTGGCTGTATGGGAGATGATTCCCCACCTCTGACCAATTTCAGAATTGTTTACCGCTGGTGCAAGTGCCTTGGTAGGGTTTTCCTCTGTATAACTGTTATGTTCAGGATTTTTTTCTTTTTTCATTCCAATTACATTTTGTTCCTGTTTTATGTATTTATAGATATAAGCATGAAAATAATTCATTCGTATAAATACATCTGTGTGAATGGAAGAACTTTTTTCTGTTTTTTTTCAATTTTATTTTTAAACATTTTGAAATTTAATTTTATTTATTTTTTTATACAGCAGGTTATTATTAGTTATCTATTTTATGCATATGCATGTATACCGGTCAATCACAATCTCCCAACTCATCCCACCACCACCACCACATGGCTTACCCCACTTAGAGTCCATATGTTTGTTCTCTACCTCTGTGTCTCTATTTCTGCCCTGCAAACCAGTTCATCTGTACCATTTTTCTAGGTTCCACATATATGCATTAATATACAATATTTGTTTTTCTCTTTCTGACTTACTTCACTCTGTATGACAGTCTCTAGATCCATCGACTTCTCTACAAATGACCCAGTTTCATTCCTTATTATGGCTGAGTAATATTCCATTTTATATATGTACCACATCTTTATCCATTCGTCTGTCTGTGGGCATTTAGGTTGCTTCCATTACCTGGCTATTGTAAATAGTGCTGCAATGAACTTTGTGGTGAATGTGTCTTTTTGATTTATGGTTTTCTTTGGGTCTATGCCCAGAAGTGGGATTGCTGGATCCTATGGTAATTCTCTTTTTAATTTTTTAAAGGAACCTCCATACTGTTCTCCATAGTGACTGTATCAATTTACCTTCCCAAGAATAGTGGAAGAGGGTTCCTTTTGTCCACACCTTCCCCGGAATTTGTTGTTTGTAGATTTTCTGATGATGCCGATTCTAAGAGGTGTGAGGTCATACCTCATTGTCATTTGGATTTGCATTTCTCTAATAATTAGTGATGTTGAGCAGCTTTTCATGTGCGTCTTGGCCATCTCTGTGACTTCTTTGAAGAAACGTCTATTTAGATCTTCTGCCCATTTTTGTATTGGGATGTTTGTTTTATTAATATTAAGCTGCGTGAGCTGTTTATATATATTGGAGATTAAACCTTTGTCCATTGATTCGTTTGCGATCGTTTTCGCCCATTCTGAGGGTTGCCTTTTTCCATTCCCCTTTTTTAACCAAAAAAGAAAGAAAGCAAAGGAAGAAGAACACTAATGTGCGTGAAATATGCCTCTTGAAACTCTCGTTTTGAAATATGGACGTCTTTTGAATTGTTTGGTCGATATATGACCCCAGGATTTGTTTTCATTGCAGGTGTCATTACAGGCCTGCAATGATTTTGAATATCCACTGACCATTAGCGCTGGGATTAAAGCTGCTGTTGTGTGAAACGGCCACAAGGTGGCAGCAGTTCTCCCTTACCAAATCTGGTTAACTAGGGCAACAGAGCCTCAATGGAAGACGTGTTCTAGATTGGAATTTAGAATGGAATGTGCCAGGAGAATGCTCCTCAAGTTTGTCTCACTACTTCTTGTTCGTGTTTTAATTTAATTTTTAATTTTTTTATTACAGCAAGTTTGATGACAACGTTTGGCTTGTTGTAGGTGTGCAAGATGTGGTTCTTTTACACATATACATATGTCTGTTCTTCCTGGGATCCTTTTCCCATGTACGTTATGACAGAATGTTGAGTAGTCTTCTCTTGGTATTCCGTAGGTCTTTGGTGATTATATATTTCACCTGTGTTTGTATATGTCTGTTAACCCCAAGATCGTAATGAATCCAATCCTCACACCTTTCCATTGGTGAACCATAAGTTTGTTTAATGAATCTGTGATTGCTCTTCTCCGTGGAAATATCTGCCCTGGTATCAATTTTTAGGTAACACCTATAAGTGATATCCTACGATATGTGTCTTTCACTTTCTGACTTACTACCAGTCACGTGATTACCTCTAGACTCATCTACGGTGCTGCAAATGGCATTGTGTCCTTTTTTCCCTTGGCTAATATTGTGTCTTAGCGAGGTCCATTTTCTGCAATGTGATTCCCTGAGGGCTGATGATTAGCTGACCTGGGCAGCCTGACCCTGCCGGCAAGCCCTCCTCAGGTGTGCCTGGGTTGAGGTCAATATAAACAGCACTCCAGGCAGCAATAGCCCCTGCAGCTGTGCCTGACTCCATATTCTCTGCCCCGTCAGCAGTCTCGGGGCTGTGCTGGTGGGAGGGAGTGAGGGTCCACTGCTTTGTTGGTGGCCCGGTGTGAGTGGGGCTCTGCTGGACTTTCTGCAGGAGTTGCCAGGCTGCCACCTGTAAAGAAGAGGATGTGTCACCCATAACTTCCACTGGAATTTCTCTCCGGGCTGATGTGAGGAAGGGAAAAAAGGAGTGGGGGCCTGGACAGGAGGGGTATCTCAGGCAGGGAAATGGAAAGCTTCCAGAAGAGCGCCCGGTGCCAGGACCATCCTGGCTGGCCTGCAGGCAGCAAGTTGGCCTGCGTGCTGTCGCTGGTGTGGCTCCACGGCCCTTCCTCTAGGCTTTCAAGCCCTTGTACATATTCAGGTGTTTTACCTGGGAAGGTTGGGAAGAGTTCAGCAGCAGCTGGCCTGGGGCTCAGCTCATGTTTACTCACAGAGGCCTCGGCACGGTCCCCCAGCTTTGCAATGAGGACACTCCTTGCGTGGGGGGGCGGGGCTGCTGGCTGTATGGGAGATGATTCCCCACCTCTGACCAATTTCAGAATTGTTTACGGCTGGAGCAAGTGCCTTGGTAGGGTTTTCCTCTGTATAACTGTTAGGTTCAGGTTTTTTTTTCTTTTTTCGTTCCAATTACATTTTGTTCCTGTTTTATGTATTTATAGATATAAGCATGGAAATAATTCATTCATATAAATACATCTGTGTGAATGGAAGAACTTTTTTCTGTTTTTTTTTCTATTTTATTTTTAAAAATTTTGAAATTTAATTTTATTTATTGTTTTATACAGCAGGTTCTTATTAGTTATCTATTTTATGCATATGCATGTATACAGGTCAATCCCAATCTCCCAACTCATCCCAACACCACCACCCCATGGCTTCCCCCACTTGGTGTCCATACGTTTGTTCTCTACCTCTGTGTCTCTATTTCTGCCCTGCAAACCAGTTCATCTGTACCATTTTTCTAGGTTCCACATATATGCATTAATATACAATATTTGTTTTTCTCTTTCTGACTTACTTCACTCTGTATGACAGTCTCTAGATCCATCGACTTCTCTACAAACGACCCAGTTTCATTCCTTTTTATGGCTGAGTAATATTCCATTTTATATATGTACCACATCTTTATCCATTCGTCTGTCTGTGGGCATTTAGGTTGCTTCCATTACCTGGCTATTGTAAATAGTGCTGCAATGAACTTTGTGGTGAATGTGTCTTTTTGATTTATGGTTTTCTTTGGGTCTATGCCCAGAAGTGGGATTGCTGGATCCTATGGTAATTCTCTTTTTAGTTTTTTAAAGGAACCTCCATACTGTTCTCCATAGTGACTGTATCAATTTACCTTCCCAACAATAGTGGAAGAGGGTTCCTTTTGTCCACATCTTCCCCAGAATTTGTTGTTTGTAGATTTTCTGATGATGCCGATTCTAAGAGGTGTGAGGTCATACCTCATTGTCATTTGGATTTGCATTTCTCTAATAATTAGTGATGTTGAGCAGCTTTTCATGTGCGTCTTGGCCATCTCTGTGACTTCTTTGAAGAAACGTCTATTTAGATCTTCTGCCCATTTTTGTATTGGGATGTTTGTTTTATTAATATTAAGCTGCGTGAGCTGTTTATATATATTGGAGGTTAAACCTTTGTCCATTGATTCGTTTGCGATCGTTTTCGCCCATTCTGAGGGTTGCCTTTTTCCATTCCCCTTTTTTTAACCAAAAAAGAAAGAAAGCAAAGGAAGAAGAACACTAATGTGCGTGAAATATGCCTCTTGAAACTCTCGTTTTGAAATATGGACGTCTTTTGAATTGTTTGGTCGATATATGACCCCAGGATTTGTTTTCATTGCAGGTGTCATTACAGGCCTGCAATGATTTTGAATATCTACTGACCATTAGCGCTGGGATTAAAGCTGCTGTTGTGTGAAACTGCCACAAGGTGGCAGCAGTTCTCCCTTACCAAATCTGGTTAACTAGGGCAACAGAGCCTCAATGGAAGACGTGTTCTAGATTGGAATTTAGAATGGAATGTGCCAGGAGAATGCTCCTCAAGTTTGTCTCACTACTTCTTGTTCGTGTTTTAATTTAATTTTTAATTTTTTTATTACAGCAAGTTTGATGACAACGTTTGGCTTGTTGTAGGTGTGCAAGATGTGGTTCTTTTACACATATACATATGTCTGTTCTTCCTGGGATCCTTTTCCCATGTACGTTATGACAGAATGTTGAGTAGTCTTCTCTTGGTATTCCGTAGGTCTTTGGTGATTATATATTTCACCTGTGTTTGTATATGTACTGTTAACCCCAAGATCGTAATGAATCCAATCCTCACACCTTTCCATTGGTGAACCATAAGTTTGTTTAATGAATCTGTGATTGCTCTTCTCCGTGGAAATATCTGCCCTGGTATCAATTTTTAGGTAACACCTATAAGTGATATCCTACGATATGTGTCTTTCACTTTCTGACTTACTACCAGTCACGTGATTACCTCTAGACTCATCTACGGTGCTGCAAATGGCATTGTGTCCTTTTTTCCCTTGGGTAATATTGTGTCTTAGCGAGGTCCATTTTCTGCAATGTGATTCCCTGAGGGCTGATGATTAGCTGACCTGGGCAGCCTGACCCTGCCGGCAAGCCCTCCTCAGGTGTGCCTGGGTTGAGGTCAATATAAACAGCACTCCAGGCAGCAATAGCCCCTGCAGCTGTGCCTGACTCCATATTCTCTGCCCCGTCAGCAGTCTCGGGGCTGTGCTGGTGGGAGGGAGTGAGGGTCCACGGCTTTGTTGGTGGCCCGGTGTGAGTGGGGCTCTGCTGGACTTTCTGCAGGAGTTGCCAGGCTGCCACCTGTAAAGAAGAGGATGTGTCACCCATAACTTCCACTGGAATTTCTCTCCGAGCTGATGTGAGGAAGGAAAAAAGGGAGTGGGTGCCGGGACAGGAGGGGTATCTCAGGCAGGGAAATGGAAAGCTTCCCGAAGAGCACCCGGGGCCAGGACCATCCTGGCTGGCCTGCAGGCAGCAAGTTGGCCTGCGTGCTGTTGCTGGTGTGGCTCCACGGCCCTTCCTCTAGGCTTTCAAGCCCTTGTACATATTCAAGTGTTTTACCTGGGAAGGGTGGGAACAGTTCAGCAGCAGCTGGCCTGGGGCTCAGCTCATGTTTACTCACAGAGGCCTCGGCACGGTCCCCCAGCTTTGCAATGAGGACGCTCCTTGTGTGGGGGGGGGCGGGGCTGCTGGCTGTATGGGAGATGATTCCCCACCTCTGACCAATTTCAGAATTGTTTACCGCTGGTGCAAGTGCCTTGGTAGGGTTTTCCTCTGTATAACTGTTAGGTTCAGGATTTTTTTTCTTTTTTCATTCCAATTACATTTTGTTCCTGTTTTATGTATTTATAGATATAAGCATGGAAATAATTCATTCGTATAAATACATCTGTTTGAATGGAAGAACTTTTTTCTTTTTTTTTCAATTTTATTTTTAAACATTTTGAAATTTAATTTTATTTATTTTTTTATACAGCAGGTTATTATTAGTTATCTATTTTATGCATATGCATGTATACAGGTCAATCCCAATCTCCCAACTCATCCCACCACCACCACCCCATGGCTTCCCCCACTTGGTGTCCATACGTTTGTTCTCTACCTCTGTGTCTCTATTTCTGCCCTGCAAACCAGTTCATCTGTACCATTTTTCTAGGTTCCACATATATGCATTAATATACAATATTTGTTTTTCTCTTTCTGAGTTACTTCACTCTGTATGACAGTCTCTAGATCCATCGACTTCTCTACAAATGAACCAGTTTCATTCCTTTTTATGGCTGAGTAATATTCCATTTTATATATGTACCACTTCTTTATCCATTCATCTGTCTGTGGGCCTTTAGGTTGCTTCCATTACCTGGCTATTGTAAATAGTGCTGCAATGAACATTGTGGTGAATGTGTCTTTTTGATTTATGGTTTTCTCTGGGTATATGCCCAAAAGTGGGATTGCTGGATCCTATGGTAATTCTCTTTTTAGTTTTTTAAATGAATCTCCATAGTGTTCTCCATAGTGACTGTATCAATTTACCTGCCCACCAATAGTGGAAGAGGGCTCCTTTTGTCCACACCCTCCCCAGAATTTGTTGTTTGTAGATTTTCTGATGATGCCGATTCTAAGAGGTGTGAGGTCATACCTCATTGTCGTTTGGATTTGCATTTCTCTAATAATTAGTGATGTTGAGCAGCTTTTCATGTGCGTCTTGGCCATTTCTGTGACTTCTTTGAAGAAACGTCTATTTAGATCTTCTGCCCATTTTTGTATTGGGTTGTTTGTTTTATTAATATTTAGCTGCGTGAGCTGTTTATATATATTGGAGATTAAACCTTTGTCCATTGATTCGTTTGCGATCGTTTTCGCCCATTCTGAGGGTTGCCTTTTTCCATTCCCGTTTTTTTAACCAAAAAAGAAAGAAAGCAAAGGAAGCAGAACACTAATGTGCGTGAAATATGCCTCTTGAAACTGTCGTTTTGAAATATGGACGTCTTTTGAATTTTTTGGTCGATATATGACCCCAGGATTTGTTTTCAGGGCAGGTGTCATTTACAGGTCTGCAATGATTTTGAATATCCACTGACCATTAGCGCTGGGATTAAAGCTGCTGTTGTGTGAAACGGCCACAAGGTGGCAGCAGTTCTCCCTTACCAAATCTGGTTACTAGGGCAACAGAGCCTCAATGGAAGTCGTGTTCTAGATTGGAATTTAGAATGGAATGTGCCAGGAGAATGCCCATCAAGTTTGTCACATTACTTCTTGTTCGTGTTTTTAATTTAATTTTTTATTTTTTATTACAGGAAGTTTGATGTCAACGTTTGGCTTGTTGTAGGTGTGCAAGATGTGGTTCTTTTACACATATACATATGTCTGTTCTTCCTGGGATCCTGTTCCCATGTATGTTATGACAGAATGTTGAGTAGACTTCTCTTGGTATTCCATAGGTCTTTGGTGATTATATATTTCACCTGTGTTTGTATATGTCCGTTAACCCCAATATCGTAATGAATCCAATCCTCACACCTTTCCATTGGTGAACCATAAGTTTGTTTAATGAATCTGTGATTGCCCTTCTCCGTGGAAATATCTGCCCTGGTATCAATTTTTAGGTAACACCCATAAGTGATATCCTACGATATGTGTCTTTCACTTTCTGACTTACTACAAGTCACGTGATTACCTCTAGACTCATCTACGGTGCTGCAAATGGCATTGTGTCCTTTTTTCCCTTGGCTAATATTCTGTCTTAGCGAGGTCCATTTTCTGCAATGTGATTCCCTGAGGGCTGAGGATTAGCTGACCTGAGCAGCCTGACCCTGCCGGCAAGCCCTCCCCAGGTGTGCCTGTGTTGAGGTCAATATAAACAGCACTCCAGGCAGCAATAGCCCCTGCAGCTGTGCCTGACTCCATATTCTCTGCCCCGTCAGCAGTCTCGGGGCTGTGCTGGTGGGAGGGTGGGAGGGTCCACGGCTTTGTTGGTGGCGCGGTGTGAGTGGGGCTCTGCTGGACTTTCTGCAGTAGTTGCCAGGCTTCCACCTGTAAAGAAGAGGATGTGTCACCCATAACTTCCACTGGAATTTCTCTCCGGGCTGAGGTGAGGAAGGAAAAAAAGGAGTGGGGGCCGGGACAGGAGGGGTATCTCAGGTAGGGAAATGGAAAGCTTCCAGAAGAGCGTCCGGGGCCAGGACCATCCTGGCTGGCCTGCAGGCAGCAAGTTGGCCTGCGTGCTGTCGCTGGTGTGGCTCCACGGCCCTTCCTCTAGGCTTTCAAGCCCTTGTACATATTCAGGTGTTTTACCTGGGAAGGTTGGGAAGAGTTCAACAGCAGCTGGCATGAGGCTCAGCTCACGTTTACTCACAGAGGCCTCGGCAAGGTCTCCCGGCTTTGCAATGAGGACACTCCTTCGTGGGGCGGGGGGCGGGGCTGCTGGCTGTATGGGAGATGATTCCCCACCTCTGACCAATTTCAGAATTGTTTACGGCTGGAGCAAGTGCCTTGGTAGGGTTTTCCTCTGTATAACTGTTAGGTTCAGGTTTTTTTTTCTTTTTTCGTTCCAATTACATTTTGTTCCTGTTTTATGTATTTATAGATATAAGCATGGAAATAATTCATTCATATAAATACATCTGTGTGAATGGAAGAACTTTTTTCTGGTTTCTTTTTAAATTTTATTTTTAAAAATTTTGAAATTTAAATTTATTTATTTTTTTATACAGCAGGCTCTTATTAGTTATCTATTTTATGCATATATATGTATACAGGTCAATCCCAATCTCCCAACTCATCCCACCACCACCACCCCATGGCTTCCCCCACTTGGTGTCCATACGTTTGTTCTCTACCTCTGTGTCTCTATTTCTGCCCTGCAAACCAGTTCATCTGTACCATTTTTCTAGGTTCCACATATATGCATTAATATACAATATTTGTTTTTCTCTTTCTGACTTACTTCACTCTGTATGACAGTCTCTAGATCCATCGACTTCTCTACAAACGACCCAGTTTCATTCCTTTTTATGTCTGAGTAATATTCCATTTTATATATGTACCACTTCTTTATCCATTCGTCTGTCTGTGGGCATTTAGGTTGCTTCCATTACCTGGCTATTGTAAATAGTGCTGCAATGAACATTGTGGTGAATGTGTCTTTTTGATTTATGGTTTTCTCTGGGTATATGCCCAGAAGTGGGTTTGCTGGATCCTATGGTAATTCTCTTTTTAGTTTTTTAAAGGAACCTCCATAGTGTTCTCCATAGTGACTGTATCAATTTACCTTCCCACCAATAGTGGAAGAGGGTTCCTTTTGTCCACACCCTCCCCAGAGTTTGTTGTTTGTAGATTTTCTGATGATGCCGATTCTAAGAGGTGTGAGGTCATACCTCATTGTCATTTGGATTTGCATTTCTCTAATAATTAGTGATGTTGAGCAGCTTTTCATGTGCGTCTTGGCCATTTCTGTGACTTCTTTGAAGAAACGTCTATTTAGATCTTCTGCCCATTTTTGTATTGGGTTGTTTGTTTTATTAATATTAAGCTGCGTGAGCTGTTTATATATATTGGAGATTAAACCTTTGTCCATTGATTCGTTTGCGATCGTTTTCGCCCATTCTGAGGGTTGCCTTTTTCCATTCCCGTTTTTTTAACCAAAAAAGAAAGAAAGAAAAGGAAGCAGAACACTAATGTGCGTGAAATATGCCTCTTGAAACTGTCGTTTTGAAATATGGACGTCTTTTGAATTTTTTGGTCGATATATGACCCCAGGATTTGTTTTCAGGGCAGGTGTCATTTACAGGTCTGCAATGATTTTGAATATCCACTGACCATTAGCGCTGGGATTAAAGCTGCTGTTGTGTGAAACGGCCACAAGGTGGCAGCAGTTCTCCCTTACCAAATCTGGTTACTAGGGCAACAGAGCCTCAATGGAAGTCGTGTTCTAGATTGGAATTTAGAATGGAATGTGCCAGGAGAATGCCCATCAAGTTTGTCTCACTACTTCTTCTTCGTGTTTTTAATTTAATTTTTTATTTTTTATTACAGCAAGTTTGATGACAACGTTTGGCTTGTTGTAGGTGTGCAAGATGTTGTTCTTTTACACATATACATATGTCTGTTCTTCCTGGGATCCTGTTCCCATGTACGTTATGACAGAATGTTGAGTAGTCTTCTCTTGGTATTCCGTAGGTCTTTGGTGATTATATATTTCACCTGTGTTTGTATATGTCTGTTAACCCCAAGATCGTAATGAATCCAATCCTCACACCTTCGCATTGGTGAACCATAAGTTTGTTTAATGAATCTGTGATTGCCCTTCTCCGTGGAAATATCTGCCCTGGTACCAATTTTTATGTAACACCTATAAGTGATATCCTACGATATGTGTCTTTCACTTTCTGACTTACTACAAGTCACGTGATTACCTCTAGACTCATCTACGGTGCTGCAAATGGCATTGTGTCCTTTTTTCCCTTGGCTAATATTGTGTCTTAGCGAGGTCCATTTTCTGCAATGTGATTCCCTGAGGGCTGAGGATTAGCTGACCTGGGCAGCCTGACCCTGCCGGCAAGCCCTTCCCAGGTGTGCCTGGGTTGAGGTCAATATAAACAGCACCCCAGGCAGCAATAGCCCCTGCAGCTGTGCCTGACTCCATATTCTCTGCCCCGTCAGCAGTCTCGGGGCTGTGCTGGTGGGAGGGTGTGAGGGTCCACGGCTTTGTTGGTGGCCCGGTGTGAGTGGGGCTCTGCTGGACTTTCTGCAGGAGTTGCCAGGCTGCCACCTCTAAAGAAAAGGATGTGTCACCCATAACTTCCACTGGAATTTCTCTCCGGGCTGATGTGAGGAAGGAAAAAAGGGAGTGGGTGCCGGGACAGGAGGGGTATCTCAGGCAGGGAAATGGAAAGCTTCCAGAAGAGCACCCGGGGGCAGGACCATCCTGGCTGGCCTGCAGGCAGCAAGTTGGCCTGCGTGCTGTTGCTGGTGTGGCTCCACGGCCCTTCCTCTAGGCTTTCAAGCCCTTGTACATATTCAAGTGTTTTACCTGGGAAGGGTGGGAACAGTTCAGCAGCAGCTGGCCTGGGGCTCAGCTCATGTTTACTCACAGAGGCCTCGGCACGGTCCCCCAGCTTTGCAATGAGGACGCTCCTTGCGTGGGTGGGGGCGGGGCTGCTGGCTGTATGGGAGATGATTCCCCACCTCTGACCAATTTCAGAATTGTTTACCGCTGGTGCAAGTGCCTTGGTAGGGTTTTCCTCTGTATAACTGTTAGGTTCAGGATTTTTTTTCTTTTTTCATTCCAATTACATTTTGTTCCTGTTTTATGTATTTATAGATATAAGCATGGAAATAATTCATTCGTATAAATACATCTGTGTGAATGGAAGAACTTTTTTCTGTTTTTTTTCAATTTTATTTTTAAACATTTTGAAATTTAATTTTATTTATTTTTTTATACAGCAGGTTATTATTAGTTATCTATTTTATGCATATGCATGTATACAGGTCAATCCCAATCTCCCAACTCATCCCACCAGCACCACCCCATGGCTTCCCCCACTTGGTGTCCATAGGTTTGTTCTCTACCTCTGTGTCTCTATTTCTGCCCTGCAAACCAGTTCATCTGTACCATTTTTCTAGGTTCCACATATATGCATTAATATACAATATTTGTTTTTCTCTTTCTGACTTACTTCACTCTGTATGACAGTCTCTAGATCCATCGACTTCTCTACAAATGACCCAGTTTCATTCCTTTTTATGGCTGAGTAATATTCCATTTTATATATGTACCACTTCTTTATCCATTCGTCTGTCTGTGGGCATTTAGGTTGCTTCCATTACCTGGCTATTGTAAATAGTGCTGCAATGAACATTGTGGTGAATGTGTCTTTTTGATTTATGGTTTTCTCTGGGTATATGCCCAGAATAGGGTTTGCTGGATCCTATGGTAATTCTCTTTTTAGTTTTTTAAATGAATCTCCATAGTGTTCTCCATAGTGACTGTATCAATTTACCTGCCCACCAATAGTGGAAGAGGGCTCCTTTTGTCCACACCCTCCCCAGAATTTGTTGTTTGTAGATTTTCTGATGATGCCGATTCTAAGAGGTGTGAGGTCATACCTCATTGTCGTTCTGATTTGCATTTCTCTAATAATTAGTGATGTTGAGCAGCTTTTCATGTGCGTCTTGGCCATTTCTGTGACTTCTTTGAAGAAACGTCTATTTAGATCTTCTGCCCATTTTTGTATTGGGTTGTTTGTTTTATTAATATTAAGCTGCGTGAGCTGTTTATATATATTGGAGATTAAACCTTTGTCCATTGATTCATTTGCGATCGTTTTCGCCCATTCTGAGGGTTGCCTTTTTCCATTCCCGTTTTTTTAACCAAAAAAGAAAGAAAGCAAAGGAAGCAGAACACTAATGTGCGTGAAATATGCCTCTTGAAACTGTCGTTTTGAAATATGGACGTCTTTTGAATTTTTTGGTCGATATATGACCCCAGGATTTGTTTTCAGGGCAGGTGTCATTTACAGGTCTGCAATGATTTTGAATATCCACTGACCATTAGCGCTGGGATTAAAGCTGCTGTTGTGTGAAACGGCCACAAGGTGGCAGCAGTTCTCCCTTACCAAATCTGGTTACTAGGGCAACAGAGCCTCAATGGAAGTCGTGTTCTAGATTGGAATTTAGAATGGAATGTGCCAGGAGAATGCCCATCAAGTTTGTCTCACTACTTCTTGTTAGTGTTTTTAATTGAATTTTTTATTTTTTATTACAGTAAGTTTGATGTCAACGTTTGGCTTGTTGTAGGTGTGCAAGATGTGGTTCTTTTACACATATACATATGTCTGTTCTTCCTGGGATCCTGTTCCCATGTACGTTATGACAGAATGTTGAGTAGTCTTCTCTTGGTATTCCGTAGGTCTTTGGTGATTATATATTTCACCTGTGTTTGTATATGTCTGTTAACCCCAAGATCGTAATGAATCCAATCCTCACACCTTCGCATTGGTGAACCATAAGTTTGTTTAATGAATCTGTGATTGCCCTTCTCCGTGGAAATATCTGCCCTGGTACCAATTTTTATGTAACACCTATAAGTGATATCCTACGATATGTGTCTTTCACTTTCTGACTTACTACAAGTCACGTGATTACCTCTAGACTCATCTACGGTGCTGCAAATGGCATTGTGTCCTTTTTTCCCTTGGCTAATATTGTGTCTTAGCGAGGTCCATTTTCTGCAATGTGATTCCCTGAGGGCTGAGGATTAGCTGACCTGGGCAGCCTGACCCTGCCGGCAAGCCCTCCCCAGGTGTGCCTGGGTTGAGGTCAATATAAACCGCACCCCAGGCAGCAATAGCCCCTGCAGCTGTGCCTGACTCCATATTCTCTGCCCCGTCAGCAGTCTCGGGGCTGTGCTGGTGGGAGGGTGTGAGGGTCCACGGCTTTGTTGGTGGCCCGGTGTGAGTGGGGCTCTGCTGGACTTTCTGCAGGAGTTGCCAGGCTGCCACCTCTAAAGAAGAGGATGTGTCACCCATAACTTCCACTGGAATTTCTCTCCGGGCTGATGTGAGGAAGGAAAAAAGGGAGTGGGTGCCGGGACAGGAGGGGTACCTCAGGCAGGGAAATGGAAAGCTTCCAGAAGAGCACCCGGGGCCAGGACCATCCTGGCTGGCCTGCAGGCAGCAAGTTGGCCTGCGTGCTGTCGCTGGTGTGGCTCCACGGCCCTTCCTCTAGGCTTGCAAGCCCTTGTACATATTCAAGTGTTTTACCTGGGAAGGGTGGGAACACTTCAGCAGCAGCTGGCCTGGGGCTCAGCTCATGTTTACTCACAGAGACCTCGGCACTGTCCCCCAGCTTTGCAATGAGGACGCTCCTTGCGTGTGGGGGAGCGGGGCTGCTGGCTGTATGGGAGATGATTCCCCACCTCTGACCAATTTCAGAATTGTTTACCGCTGGTGCAAGTGCCTTGGTAGGGTTTTCCTCTGTATAACTGTTAGGTTCAGGATTTTTTTTCATTTTTCATTCCAATTACATTTTGTTCCTGTTTTATGTATTTATAGATATAAGCATGGAAATAATTCATTCATATAAATACATCTGTGTGAATGGAAGAACTTTTTTCTGGTTTATTTTAAAATTTTATTTTTAAAAATTTTGAAATTTAAATTTATTTATTGTTTTATACAGCAGGTTCTTATTAGTTATCTATTTTATGCATATACATGTATACAGGTCAATCCCAATCTCCCAACTCATCCCACCACCACCACCCCATGGCTTCCCCCACTTGGTGTCCATACGTTTGTTCTCTACCTCTGTGTCTCTATTTCTGCCCTGCAAACCAGTTCATCTGTACCATTTTTCTAGGTTCCACATATATGCATTAATATACAATATTTGTTTTTCTCTTTCTGACTTACTTCACTCTGTATGACAGTCTCTAGATCCATCGACTTCTCTACAAACGACCCAGTTTCATTGCTTTTTATGTCTGAGTAATATTCCATTTTATATATGTACCACTTCTTTATCCATTCGTCTGTCTGTGGGCATTTAGGTTGCTTCCATTACCTGGCTATTGTAAATAGTGCTGCAATGAACATTGTGGTGAATGTGTCTTTTTGATTTATGGTTTTCTCTGGGTATATGCCCAGAAGTGGGTTTGCTGGATCCTATGGTAATTCTCTTTTTAGTTTTTTAAAGGAACCTCCATAGTGTTCTCCATAGTGACTGTATCAATTTACCTTCCCACCAATAGTGGAAGAGGGTTCCTTTTGTCCACACCCTCCCCAGAGTTTGTTGTTTGTAGATTTTCTGATGATGCCGATTCTAAGAGGTGTGAGGTCATACCTCATTGTCATTTGGATTTGCATTTCTCTAATAATTAGTGATGTTGAGCAGCTTTTCATGTGCGTCTTGGCCATTTCTGTGACTTCTTTGAAGAAACGTCTATTTAGATCTTCTGCCCATTTTTGTATTGGGTTGTTTGTTTTATTAATATTAAGCTGCGTGAGCTGTTTATATATATTGGAGATTAAACCTTTGTCCATTGATTCGTTTGCGATCGTTTTCGCCCATTCTGAGGGTTGCCTTTTTCCATTCCCGTTTTTTTAACCAAAAAAGAAAGAAAGAAAAGGAAGCAGAACACTAATGTGCGTGAAATATGCCTCTTGAAACTGTCGTTTTGAAATATGGACGTCTTTTGAATTTTTTGGTCGATATATGACCCCAGGATTTGTTTTCGGGCAGTTGTCATTTACAGGTCTGCAATGATTTTGAATATCCACTGACCATTAGCGCTGGGATTAAAGCTGCTGTTGTGTGAAACGGCCACAGGGTGGCAGCAGTTCTCCCTTACCAAATCTGGTTACTAGGGCAACAGAGCCTCAATGGAAGTCGTGTTCTAGATTGGAATTTAGAATGGAATGTGCCAGGAGAATGCCCATCAAGTTTGTCTCACTACTTCTTCTTCGTGTTTTTAATTTAATTTTTTATTTTTTATTACAGCAAGTTTGATGACAACGTTTGGCTTGTTGTAGGTGTGCAAGATGTTGTTCTTTTACACATATACATATGTCTGTTCTTCCTGGGATCCTGTTACCATGTACGTTATGACAGAATGTTGAGTAGTCTTCTCTTGGTATTCCGTAGGTCTTTGGTGATTATATATTTCACCTGTGTTTGTATATGTCTGTTAACCCCAAGATCGTAATGAATCCAATCCTCACACCTTCGCATTGGTGAACCATAAGTTTGTTTAATGAATCTGTGATTGCCCTATTCCGTGGAAATATCTGCCCTGGTACCAATTTTTATGTAACACCTATAAGTGATATCCTACGATATGTGTCTTTCACTTTCTGACTTACTACAAGTCACGTGATTACCTCTAGACTCATCTACGGTGCTGCAAATGGCATTGTGTCCTTTTTTCCCTTGGCTAATATTGTGTCTTAGCGAGGTCCATTTTCTGCAATGTGATTCCCTGAGGGCTGATGATTAGCTGACCTGGGCAGCCTGACCCTGCCGGCAAGCCCTCCCCAGGTGTGCCTGGGTTGAGGTCAATATAAACAGCACCCCAGGCAGCAATAGCCCCTGCAGCTGTGCCTGACTCCATATTCTCTGCCCCGTCAGCAGTCTCGGGGCTGTGCTGGTGGGAGGTTGTGAGGGTCCACGGCTTTGTTGGTGGCCCGGTGTGAGTGGGGCTCTGCTGGACTTTCTGCAGGAGTTGCCAGGCTGCCACCTCTAAAGAAGAGGATGTGTCACCCATAACTTCCACTGGAATTTCTCTCCGGGCTGATGTGAGGAAGGAAAAAAGGGAGTGGGTGCCGGGACAGGACGGGTATCTCAGGCAGGGACATGGAAAGCTTCCAGAAGAGCACCCGGGGGCAGGACCATCCTGGCTGGCCTGCAGGCAGCAAGTTGGCCTGCGTGCTGTTGCTGGTGTGGCTCCACGGCCCTTCCTCTAGGCTTTCAAGCCCTTGTACATATTCAAGTGTTTTATCTGGGAAGGGTGAGAACAGTTCAGCAGCAGCTGGCCTGGGGCTCAGCTCATGTTTACTCACAGAGGCCTCGGCACGGTCCCCCAGCTTTGCAATGAGGACGCTCCTTGCGTGTGGGGGGGCGGTGCTGCTGGCTGTATGGGAGATGATTCCCCACCTCTGACCAATTTCAGAATTGTTTACCGCTGGTGCAAGTGCCTTGGTAGGGTTTTCCTCTGTATAACTGTTAGGTTCAGGATTTTTTTCTTTTTTCATTCCAATTACATTTTGTTCCTGTTTTATGTATTTATAGATATAAGCATGAAAATAATTCATTCGTATAAATACATCTGTGTGAATGGAAGAACTTTTTTCTGTTTTTTTTCAATTTTATTTTTAAACATTTTGAAACTTAATTTTATTTATTTTTTTATACAGCAGGTTATTATTAGTTATCTATTTTATGCATATGCATGTATACAGGTCAATCACAATCTCCCAACTCATCCCACCACCACCACCACATGGCTTACCCCACTTAGAGTCCATATGTTTGTTCTCTACCTCTGTGTCTCTATTTCTGCCCTGCAAACCAGTTCATCTGTACCATTTTTCTAGGTTCCACATATATGCATTAATATACAATATTTGTTTTTCTCTTTCTGACTTACTTCACTCTGTATGACAGTCTCTAGATCCATCGACTTCTCTACAAATGACCCAGTTTCATTCCTTATTATGGCTGAGTAATATTCCATTTTATATATGTACCACATCTTTATCCATTCGTCTGTCTGTGGGCATTTAGGTTGCTTCCATTACCTGGCTATTGTAAATAGTGCTGCAATGAACTTTGTGGTGAATGTGTCTTTTTGATTTATGGTTTTCTTTGGGTCTATGCCCAGAAGTGGGATTGCTGGATCCTATGGTAATTCTCTTTTTAATTTTTTAAAGGAACCTCCATACTGTTCTCCATAGTGACTGTATCAATTTACCTTCCCAACAATAGTGGAAGAGGGTTCCTTTTGTCCACACCTTCCCCAGAATTTGTTGTTTGTAGATTTTCTGATGATGCCGATTCTAAGAGGTGTGAGGTCATACCTCATTGTCATTTGGATTTGCATTTCTCTAATAATTAGTGATGTTGAGCAGCTTTTCATGTGCGTCTTGGCCATCTCTGTGACTTCTTTGAAGAAACGTCTATTTAGATCTTCTGCCCATTTTTGTATTGGGATGTATGTGTTATTAATATTAAGCTGCATGAGCTGTCTATATATATGGGAGATTAAACCTTTGTCCATTGATTCGTTTGCGATCGTTTTCGCCCATTTGAGGGTTGCCTTTTTTCATTCCCCTTTTTTTAACCAAAAAAGAAAGAAAGCAAAGGAAGAAGAACACTAATGTGCGTGAAATATGCCTCTTGAAACTCTCGTTTTGAAATATGGACGTCTTTTGAATTGTTTGGTCGGTATATGACCCCAGGATTTGTTTTCATTGCAGGTGTCATTACAGGCCTGCAATGATTTTGAATATCTACTGACCATTAGCGCTGGGATTAAAGCTGCTGTTGTGTGAAACGGCCACAAGGTGGCAGCAGTTCTCCCTTACCAAATCTGGTTAACTAGGGCAACAGAGCCTGAATGGAAGACGTGTTCTAGATTGGAATTTAGAATGGAATGTGCCAGGAGAATGCTCCTCAAGTTTGTCTCACTACTTCTTGTTCGTGTTTTAATTTAATTTTTAATTTTTTTATTACAGCAAGTTTGATGACAACGTTTGGCTTGTTGTAGGTGTGCAAGATGTGGTTCTTTTACACATATACATATGTCTGTTCTTCCTGGGATCCTTTTCCCATGTACGTTATGACAGAATGTTGAGTAGTCTTCTCTTGGTATTCCGTAGGTCTTTGGTGATTATATATTTCACCTGTGTTTGTATATGTCTGTTAACCCCAAGATCGTAATGAATCCAATCCTCACACCTTTCCATTGGTGAACCATAAGTTTGTTTAATGAATCTGTGATTGCTCTTCTCCGTGGAAATATCTGCCCTGGTATCAATTTTTAGGTAACACCTATAAGTGATATCCTACGATATGTGTCTTTCACTTTCTGACTTACTACCAGTCACGTGATTACCTCTAGACTCATCTACGGTGCTGCAAATGGCATTGTGTCCTTTTTTCCCTTGGGTAATATTGTGTCTTAGCGAGGTCCATTTTCTGCAATGTGATTCCCTGAGGGCTGATGATTAGCTGACCTGGGCAGCCTGACCCTGCCGGCAAGCCCTCCTCAGGTGTGCCTGGGTTGAGGTCAATATAAACAGCACTCCAGGCAGCAATAGCCCCTGCAGCTGTGCCTGACTCCATATTCTCTGCCCCGTCAGCAGTCTCGGGGCTGTGCTGGTGGGAGGGAGTGAGGGTCCACGGCTTTGTTGGTGGCCCGGTGTGAGTGGGGCTCTGCTGGACTTTCTGCAGGAGTTGCCAGGCTGCCACCTGTAAAGAAGAGGATGTGTCACCCATAACTTCCACTGGAATTTCTCTCCGGGCTGATGTGAGGAAGGGAAAAAAGGAGTGGGGGCCTGGACAGGAGGGGTATCTCAGGCAGGGAAATGGAAAGCTTCCAGAAGAGCGCCCGGTGCCAGGACCATCCTGGCTGGCCTGCAGGCAGCAAGTTGGCCTGCGTGCTGTCGCTGGTGTGGCTCCACGGCCCTTCCTCTAGGCTTTCAAGCCCTTGTACATATTCAGGTGTTTTACCTGGGAAGGTTGGGAAGAGTTCAGCAGCAGCTGGCCTGGGGCTCAGCTCATGTTTACTCACAGAGGCCTCGGCACGGTCCCCCAGCTTTGCAATGAGGACACTCCTTGCGTGGGGGGGCGGGGCTGCTGGCTGTATGGGAGATGATTCCCCACCTCTCACCAATTTCAGAATTCTTTACGGCTGGAGCAAGTGCCTTGGTAGGGTTTTCCTCTGTATAACTGTTAGGTTCAGGTTTTTTTTTCTTTTTTCGTTCCAATTACATTTTGTTCCTGTTTTATGTATTTATAGATATAAGCATGGAAATAATTCATTCATATAAATACATCTGTGTGAATGGAAGAACTTTTTTCTGTTTTTTTTTCTATTTTATTTTTAAAAATTTTGAAATTTAATTTTATTTATTTTTTTATACAGCAGGTTCTTATTAGTTATCTATTTTATGCATATGCATGTATACAGGTCAATCCCAATCTCCCAACTCATCCCAACACCACCACCCCATGGCTTCCCCCACTTGGTGTCCATACGTTTGTTCTCTACCTCTGTGTCTCTATTTCTGCCCTGCAAACCAGTTCATCTGTACCATTTTTCTAGGTTCCACATATATGCATTAATATACAATATTTGTTTTTTCTCTTTCTGACTTACTTCACTCTGTATGACAGTCTCTAGATCCATCGACTTCTCTACAAATGACCCAGTTTCATTCCTTTTTATGGCTGAGTAATATTCCATTTTATATATGTACCACATCTTTATCCATTCGTCTGTCTGTGGGCATTTAGGTTGCTTCCATTACCTGGCTATTGTAAATAGTGCTGCAATGAACTTTGTGGTGAATGTGTCTTTTTGATTTATGGTTTTCTTTGGGTCTATGCCCAGAAGTGGGATTGCTGGATCCTATGGTAATTCTCTTTTTAGTTTTTTAAAGGAACCTCCATACTGTTCTCCATAGTGACTGTATCAATTTACCTTCCCAACAATAGTGGAAGAGGGTTCCTTTTGTCCACATCTTCCCCAGAATTTGTTGTTTGTAGATTTTCTGATGATGCCGATTCTAAGAGGTGTGAGGTCATACCTCATTGTCATTTGGATTTGCATTTCTCTAATAATTAGTGATGTTGAGCAGCTTTTCATGTGCGTCTTGGCCATCTCTGTGACTTCTTTGAAGAAACGTCTATTTAGATCTTCTGCCCATTTTTGTATTGGGATGTTTGTTTTATTAATATTAAGCTGCGTGAGCTGTTTATATATATTGGAGGTTAAACCTTTGTCCATTGATTCGTTTGCGATCGTTTTCGCCCATTCTGAGGGTTGCCTTTTTCCATTCCCCTTTTTTTAACCAAAAAAGAAAGAAAGCAAAGGAAGAAGAACACTAATGTGCGTGAAATATGCCTCTTGAAACTCTCGTTTTGAAATATGGACGTCTTTTGAATTGTTTGGTCGATATATGACCCCAGGATTTGTTTTCATTGCAGGTGTCATTACAGGCCTGCAATGATTTTGAATATCTACTGACCATTAGCGCTGGGATTAAAGCTGCTGTTGTGTGAAACGGCCACAAGGTGGCAGCAGTTCTCCCTTACCAAATCTGGTTAACTAGGGCAACAGAGCCTCAATGGAAGACGTGTTCTAGATTGGAATTTAGAATGGAATGTGCCAGGAGAATGCTCCTCAAGTTTGTCTCACTACTTCTTGTTCGTGTTTTAATTTAATTTTTAATTTTTTTATTACAGCAAGTTTGATGACAACGTTTGGCTTGTTGTAGGTGTGCAAGATGTGGTTCTTTTACACATATACATATGTCTGTTCTTCCTGGGATCCTTTTCCCATGTACGTTATGACAGAATGTTGAGTAGTCTTCTCTTGGTATTCCGTAGGTCTTTGGTGATTATATATTTCACCTGTGTTTGTATATGTCTGTTAACCCCAAGATCGTAATGAATCCAATCCTCACACCTTTCCATTGGTGAACCATAAGTTTGTTTAATGAATCTGTGATTGCTCTTCTCCGTGGAAATATCTGCCCTGGTATCAATTTTTAGGTAACACCTATAAGTGATATCCTACGATATGTGTCTTTCACTTTCTGACTTACTACCAGTCACGTGATTACCTCTAGACTCATCTACGGTGCTGCAAATGGCATTGTGTCCTTTTTTCCCTTGGGTAATATTGTGTCTTAGCGAGGTCCATTTTCTGCAATGTGATTCCCTGAGGGCTGATGATTAGCTGACCTGGGCAGCCTGACCCTGCCGGCAAGCCCTCCTCAGGTGTGCCTGGGTTGAGGTCAATATAAACAGCACTCCAGGCAGCAATAGCCCCTGCAGCTGTGCCTGACTCCATATTCTCTGCCCCGTCAGCAGTCTCGGGGCTGTGCTGGGGGGAGGGAGTGAGGGTCCACGGCTTTGTTGGTGGCCCGGTGTGAGTGGGGCTCTGCTGGACTTTCTGCAGGAGTTGCCAGGCTGCCACCTGTAAAGAAGAGGATGTGTCACCCATAACTTCCACTGGAATTTCTCTCCGGGCTGATGTGAGGAAGGGAAAAAAGGAGTGGGGGCCTGGACAGGAGGGGTATCTCAGGCAGGGAAATGGAAAGCTTCCAGAAGAGCGCCCGGTGCCAGGACCATCCTGGCTGGCCTGCAGGCAGCAAGTTGGCCTGCGTGCTGTCGCTGGTGTGGCTCCACGGCCCTTCCTCTAGGCTTTCAAGCCCTTGTACATATTCAGGTGTTTTACCTGGGAAGGTTGGGAAGAGTTCAGCAGCAGCTGGCCTGGGGCTCAGCTCATGTTTACTCACAGAGGCCTCGGCACGGTCCCCCAGCTTTGCAATGAGGACACTCCTTGCGTGGGGGGGCGGGGCTGCTGGCTGTATGGGAGATGATTCCCCACCTCTGACCAATTTCAGAATTCTTTACGGCTGGAGCAAGTGCCTTGGTAGGGTTTTCCTCTGTATAACTGTTAGGTTCAGGTTTTTTTTTCTTTTTTCGTTCCAATTACATTTTGTTCCTGTTTTATGTATTTATAGATATAAGCATGGAAATAATTCATTCATATAAATATATCTGTGTGAATGGAAGAACTTTTTTCTGTTTTTTTTTCTATTTTATTTTTAAAAATTTTGAAATTTAATTTTATTTATTTTTTTATACAGCAGGTTCTTATTAGTTATCTATTTTATGCATATGCATGTATACAGGTCAATCCCAATCTCCCAACTCATCCCAACACCACCACCCCATGGCTTCCCCCACTTGGTGTCCATACGTTTGTTCTCTACCTCTGTGTCTCTATTTCTGCCCTGCAAACCAGTTCATCTGTACCATTTTTCTAGGTTCCACATATATGCATTAATATACAATATTTGTTTTTCTCTTTCTGACTTACTTCACTCTGTATGACAGTCTCTAGATCCATCGACTTCTCTACAAACGACCCAGTTTCATTGCTTTTTATGGCTGAGTAATATTCCATTTTATATATGTACCACATCTTTATCCATTCGTCTGTCTGTGGGCATTTAGGTTGCTTCCATTACCTGGCTATTGTAAATAGTGCTGCAATGAACTTTGTGGTGAATGTGTCTTTTTGATTTATGGTTTTCTTTGGGTCTATGCCCAGAAGTGGGATTGCTGGATCCTATGGTAATTCTCTTTTTAGTTTTTTAAAGGAACCTCCATACTGTTCTCCATAGTGACTGTATCAATTTACCTTCCCAACAATAGTGGAAGAGGGTTCCTTTTGTCCACATCTTCCCCAGAATTTGTTGTTTGTAGATTTTCTGATGATGCCGATTCTAAGAGGTGTGAGGTCATACCTCATTGTCATTTGGATTTGCATTTCTCTAATAATTAGTGATGTTGAGCAGCTTTTCATGTGCGTCTTGGCCATCTCTGTGACTTCTTTGAAGAAACGTCTATTTAGATCTTCTGCCCATTTTTGTATTGGGATGTTTGTTTTATTAATATTAAGCTGCGTGAGCTGTTTATATATATTGGAGGTTAAACCTTTGTCCATTGATTCGTTTGCGATCGTTTTCGCCCATTCTGAGGGTTGCCTTTTTCCATTCCCCTTTTTTTAACCAAAAAAGAAAGAAAGCAAAGGAAGAAGAACACTAATGTGCGTGAAATATGCCTCTTGAAACTCTCGTTTTGAAATATGGACGTCTTTTGAATTGTTTGGTCGATATATGACCCCAGGATTTGTTTTCATTGCAGGTGTCATTACAGGCCTGCAATGATTTTGAATATCTACTGACCATTAGCGCTGGGATTAAAGCTGCTGTTGTGTGAAACGGCCACAAGGTGGCAGCAGTTCTCCCTTACCAAATCTGGTTAACTAGGGCAACAGAGCCTCAATGGAAGACGTGTTCTAGATTGGAATTTAGAATGGAATGTGCCAGGAGAATGCTCCTCAAGTTTGTCTCACTACTTCTTGTTCGTGTTTTAATTTAATTTTTAATTTTTTTATTACAGCAAGTTTGATGACAACGTTTGGCTTGTTGTAGGTGTGCAAGATGTGGTTCTTTTACACATATACATATGTCTGTTCTTCCTGGGATCCTTTTCCCATGTACGTTATGACAGAATGTTGAGTAGTCTTCTCTTGGTATTCCGTAGGTCTTTGGTGATTATATATTTCACCTGTGTTTGTATATGTCTGTTAACCCCAAGATCGTAATGAATCCAATCCTCACACCTTTCCATTGGTGAACCATAAGTTTGTTTAATGAATCTGTGATTGCTCTTCTCCGTGGAAATATCTGCCCTGGTATCAATTTTTAGGTAACACCTATAAGTGATATCCTACGATATGTGTCTTTCACTTTCTGACTTACTACCAGTCACGTGATTACCTCTAGACTCATCTACGGTGCTGCAAATGGCATTGTGTCCTTTTTTCCCTTGGGTAATATTGTGTCTTAGCGAGGTCCATTTTCTGCAATGTGATTCCCTGAGGGCTGATGATTAGCTGACCTGGGCAGCCTGACCCTGCCGGCAAGCCCTCCTCAGGTGTGCCTGGGTTGAGGTCAATATAAACAGCACTCCAGGCAGCAATAGCCCCTGCAGCTGTGCCTGACTCCATATTCTCTGCCCCGTCAGCAGTCTCGGGGCTGTGCTGGTGGGAGGGAGTGAGGGTCCACGGCTTTGTTGGTGGCCCGGTGTGAGTGGGGCTCTGCTGGACTTTCTGCAGGAGTTGCCAGGCTGCCACCTGTAAAGAAGAGGATGTGTCACCCATAACTTCCACTGGAATTTCTCTCCGGGCTGATGTGAGGAAGGGAAA
The DNA here is from genome assembly GCF_025265405.1 of Mesoplodon densirostris. Taxonomy (NCBI): domain Eukaryota; kingdom Metazoa; phylum Chordata; class Mammalia; order Artiodactyla; family Ziphiidae; genus Mesoplodon; species Mesoplodon densirostris. The sequence goes on along the minus strand of NC_082667.1, from coordinate 79,564,924 downwards.
AAAGGAGTGGGGGCCTGGACAGGAGGGGTATCTCAGGCAGGGAAATGGAAAGCTTCCAGAAGAGCGCCCGGTGCCAGGACCATCCTGGCTGGCCTGCAGGCAGCAAGTTGGCCTGCGTGCTGTCGCTGGTGTGGCTCCACGGCCCTTCCTCTAGGCTTTCAAGCCCTTGTACATATTCAGGTGTTTTACCTGGGAAGGTTGGGAAGAGTTCAGCAGCAGCTGGCCTGGGGCTCAGCTCATGTTTACTCACAGAGGCCTCGGCACGGTCCCCCAGCTTTGCAATGAGGACACTCCTTGCGTGGGGGGGCGGGGCTGCTGGCTGTATGGGAGATGATTCCCCACCTCTGACCAATTTCAGAATTCTTTACGGCTGGAGCAAGTGCCTTGGTAGGGTTTTCCTCTGTATAACTGTTAGGTTCAGGTTTTTTTTTCTTTTTTCGTTCCAATTACATTTTGTTCCTGTTTTATGTATTTATAGATATAAGCATGGAAATAATTCATTCATATAAATACATCTGTGTGAATGGAAGAACTTTTTTCTGTTTTTTTTCTATTTTATTTTTAAAAATTTTGAAATTTAATTTTATTTATTTTTTTATACAGCAGGTTCTTATTAGTTATCTATTTTATGCATATGCATGTATACAGGTCAATCCCAATCTCCCAACTCATCCCAACACCACCACCCCATGGCTTCCCCCACTTGGTGTCCATACGTTTGTTCTCTACCTCTGTGTCTCTATTTCTGCCCTGCAAACCAGTTCATCTGTACCATTTTTCTAGGTTCCACATATATGCATTAATATACAATATTTGTTTTTCTCTTTCTGACTTACTTCACTCTGTATGACAGTCTCTAGATCCATCGACTTCTCTACAAACGACCCAGTTTCATTGCTTTTTATGGCTGAGTAATATTCCATTTTATATATGTACCACATCTTTATCCATTCGTCTGTCTGTGGGCATTTAGGTTGCTTCCATTACCTGGCTATTGTAAATAGTGCTGCAATGAACTTTGTGGTGAATGTGTCTTTTTGATTTATGGTTTTCTTTGGGTCTATGCCCAGAAGTGGGATTGCTGGATCCTATGGTAATTCTCTTTTTAGTTTTTTAAAGGAACCTCCATACTGTTCTCCATAGTGACTGTATCAATTTACCTTCCCAACAATAGTGGAAGAGGGTTCCTTTTGTCCACATCTTCCCCAGAATTTGTTGTTTGTAGATTTTCTGATGATGCCGATTCTAAGAGGTGTGAGGTCATACCTCATTGTCATTTGGATTTGCATTTCTCTAATAATTAGTGATGTTGAGCAGCTTTTCATGTGCGTCTTGGCCATCTCTGTGACTTCTTTGAAGAAACGTCTATTTAGATCTTCTGCCCATTTTTGTATTGGGATGTTTGTTTTATTAATATTAAGCTGCGTGAGCTGTTTATATATATTGGAGGTTAAACCTTTGTCCATTGATTCGTTTGCGATCGTTTTCGCCCATTCTGAGGGTTGCCTTTTTCCATTCCCCTTTTTTTAACCAAAAAAGAAAGAAAGCAAAGGAAGAAGAACACTAATGTGCGTGAAATATGCCTCTTGAAACTCTCGTTTTGAAATATGGACGTCTTTTGAATTGTTTGGTCGATATATGACCCCAGGATTTGTTTTCATTGCAGGTGTCATTACAGGCCTGCAATGATTTTGAATATCTACTGACCATTAGCGCTGGGATTAAAGCTGCTGTTGTGTGAAACGGCCACAAGGTGGCAGCAGTTCTCCCTTACCAAATCTGGTTAACTAGGGCAACAGAGCCTCAATGGAAGACGTGTTCTAGATTGGAATTTAGAATGGAATGTGCCAGGAGAATGCTCCTCAAGTTTGTCTCACTACTTCTTGTTCGTGTTTTAATTTAATTTTTAATTTTTTTATTACAGCAAGTTTGATGACAACGTTTGGCTTGTTGTAGGTGTGCAAGATGTGGTTCTTTTACACATATACATATGTCTGTTCTTCCTGGGATCCTTTTCCCATGTACGTTATGACAGAATGTTGAGTAGTCTTCTCTTGGTATTCCGTAGGTCTTTGGTGATTATATATTTCACCTGTGTTTGTATATGTCTGTTAACCCCAAGATCGTAATGAATCCAATCCTCACACCTTTCCATTGGTGAACCATAAGTTTGTTTAATGAATCTGTGATTGCTCTTCTCCGTGGAAATATCTGCCCTGGTATCAATTTTTAGGTAACACCTATAAGTGATATCCTACGATATGTGTCTTTCACTTTCTGACTTACTACCAGTCACGTGATTACCTCTAGACTCATCTACGGTGCTGCAAATGGCATTGTGTCCTTTTTTCCCTTGGCTAATATTGTGTCTTAGCGAGGTCCATTTTCTGCAATGTGATTCCCTGAGGGCTGATGATTAGCTGACCTGGGCAGCCTGACCCTGCCGGCAAGCCCTCCTCAGGTGTGCCTGGGTTGAGGTCAATATAAACAGCACTCCAGGCAGCAATAGCCCCTGCAACTGTGCCTGACTCCATATTCTCTGCCCCGTCAGCAGTCTCGGGGCTGTGCTGGTGGGAGGGAGTGAGGGTCCACGGCTTTGTTGGTGGCCCGGTGTGAGTGGGGCTCTGCTGGACTTTCTGCAGGAGTTGCCAGGCTGCCACCTGTAAAGAAGAGGATGTGTCACCCATAACTTCCACTGGAATTTCTCTCCGGGCTGATGTGAGGAAGGGAAAAAAGGAGTGGGGGCCTGGACAGGAGGGGTATCTCAGGCAGGGAAATGGAAAGCTTCCAGAAGAGCGCCCGGTGCCAGGACCATCCTGGCTGGCCTGCAGGCAGCAAGTTGGCCTGCGTGCTGTCGCTGGTGTGGCTCCACGGCCCTTCCTCTAGGCTTTCAAGCCCTTGTACATATTCAGGTGTTTTACCTGGGAAGGTTGGGAAGAGTTCAGCAGCAGCTGGCCTGGGGCTCAGCTCATGTTTACTCACAGAGGCCTCGGCACGGTCCCCCAGCTTTGCAATGAGGACACTCCTTGCGTGGGGGGGCGGGGCTGCTGGCTGTATGGGAGATGATTCCCCACCTCTGACCAATTTCAGAATTGTTTACGGCTGGAGCAAGTGCCTTGGTAGGGTTTTCCTCTGTATAACTGTTAGGTTCAGGTTTTTTTTTCTTTTTTCGTTCCAATTACATTTTGTTCCTGTTTTATGTATTTATAGATATAAGCATGGAAATAATTCATTCATATAAATACATCTGTGTGAATGGAAGAACTTTTTTCTGTTTTTTTTTCTATTTTATTTTTAAAAATTTTGAAATTTAATTTTATTTATTTTTTTATACAGCAGGTTATTTTTAGTTATCTATTTTATGCATATGCATGTATACAGGTCAATCCCAATCTCCCAACTCATCCCAACACCACCACCCCATGGCTTCCCCCACTTGGTGTCCATACGTTTGTTCTCTACCTCTGTGTCTCTATTTCTGCCCTGCAAACCAGTTCATCTGTACCATTTTTCTAGGTTCCACATATATGCATTAATATACAATATTTGTTTTTCTCTTTCTGACTTACTTCACTCTGTATGACAGTCTCTAGATCCATCGACTTCTCTACAAACGACCCAGTTTCATTCCTTTTTATGGCTGAGTAATATTCCATTTTATATATGTACCACATCTTTATCCATTCGTCTGTCTGTGGGCATTTAGGTTGCTTCCATTACCTGGCTATTGTAAATAGTGCTGCAATGAACTTTGTGGTGAATGTGTCTTTTTGATTTATGGTTTTCTTTGGGTCTATGCCCAGAAGTGGGATTGCTGGATCCTATGGTAATTCTCTTTTTAGTTTTTTAAAGGAACCTCCATACTGTTCTCCATAGTGACTGTATCAATTTACCTTCCCAACAATAGTGGAAGAGGGTTCCTTTTGTCCACATCTTCCCCAGAATTTGTTGTTTGTAGATTTTCTGATGATGCCGATTCTAAGAGGTGTGAGGTCATACCTCATTGTCATTTGGATTTGCATTTCTCTAATAATTAGTGATGTTGAGCAGCTTTTCATGTGCGTCTTGGCCATCTCTGTGACTTCTTTGAAGAAACGTCTATTTAGATCTTCTGCCCATTTTTGTATTGGGATGTTTGTTTTATTAATATTAAGCTGCGTGAGCTGTTTATATATATTGGAGGTTAAACCTTTGTCCATTGATTCGTTTGCGATCGTTTTCGTCCATTCTGAGGGTTGCCTTTTTCCATTCCCCTTTTTTTAACCAAAAAAGAAAGAAAGCAAAGGAAGAAGAACACTAATGTGCGTGAAATATGCCTCTTGAAACTCTCGTTTTGAAATATGGACGTCTTTTGAATTGTTTGGTCGATATATGACCCCAGGATTTGTTTTCATTGCAGGTGTCATTACAGGCCTGCAATGATTTTGAATATCTACTGACCATTAGCGCTGGGATTAAAGCTGCTGTTGTGTGAAACGGCCACAAGGTGGCAGCAGTTCTCCCTTACCAAATCTGGTTAACTAGGGCAACAGAGCCTCAATGGAAGACGTGTTCTAGATTGGAATTTAGAATGGAATGTGCCAGGAGAATGCTCCTCAAGTTTGTCTCACTACTTCTTGTTCGTGTTTTAATTTAATTTTTAATTTTTTTATTACAGCAAGTTTGATGACAACGTTTGGCTTGTTGTAGGTGTGCAAGATGTGGTTCTTTTACACATATACATATGTCTGTTCTTCCTGGGATCCTTTTCCCATGTACGTTATGACAGAATGTTGAGTAGTCTTCTCTTGGTATTCCGTAGGTCTTTGGTGATTATATATTTCACCTGTGTTTGTATATGTCTGTTAACCCCAAGATCGTAATGAATCCAATCCTCACACCTTTCCATTGGTGAACCATAAGTTTGTTTAATGAATCTGTGATTGCTCTTCTCCGTGGAAATATCTGCCCTGGTATCAATTTTTAGGTAACACCTATAAGTGATATCCTACGATATGTGTCTTTCACTTTCTGACTTACTACCAGTCACGTGATTACCTCTAGACTCATCTACGGTGCTGCAAATGGCATTGTGTCCTTTTTTCCCTTGGGTAATATTGTGTCTTAGCGAGGTCCATTTTCTGCAATGTGATTCCCTGAGGGCTGATGATTAGCTGACCTGGGCAGCCTGACCCTGCCGGCAAGCCCTCCTCAGGTGTGCCTGGGTTGAGGTCAATATAAACAGCACTCCAGGCAGCAATAGCCCCTGCAACTGTGCCTGACTCCATATTCTCTGCCCCGTCAGCAGTCTCGGGGCTGTGCTGGTGGGAGGGAGTGAGGGTCCACGGCTTTGTTGGTGGCCCGGTGTGAGTGGGGCTCTGCTGGACTTTCTGCAGGAGTTGCCAGGCTGCCACCTGTAAAGAAGAGGATGTGTCACCCATAACTTCCACTGGAATTTCTCTCCGGGCTGATGTGAGGAAGGGAAAAAAGGAGTGGGGGCCTGGACAGGAGGGGTATCTCAGGCAGGGAAATGGAAAGCTTCCAGAAGAGCGCCCGGTGCCAGGACCATCCTGGCTGGCCTGCAGGCAGCAAGTTGGCCTGCGTGCTGTCGCTGGTGTGGCTCCACGGCCCTTCCTCTAGGCTTTCAAGCCCTTGTACATATTCAGGTGTTTTACCTGGGAAGGTTGGGAAGAGTTCAACAGCAGCTGGCATGAGGCTCAGCTCACGTTTACTCACAGAGGCCTCGGCAAGGTCCCCCGGCTTTGCAATGAGGACACTCCTTCGTGGGTGGGGGAGGGGCTGCTGGCTGTATGGGAGATGATTCCCCACCTCTCACCAATTTCAGAATTCATTACCGCTGGAGCAAGTGCCTTGGTAGGGTTTTCTTCTGTATAACTGTTAGGTTCAGGTTTTTTTTTCTTTTTTCGTTCCAATTACATTTTGTTCCTGTTTTATGTATTTATAGATATAAGCATGGAAATAATTCATTCATATAAATACATCTGTGTGAATGGAAGAACTTTTTTCTGGTTTCTTTTTAAATTTTATTTTTAAAAATTTTGAAATTTAAATTTATTTATTTTTTTATACAGCAGGTTCTTATTAGTTATCTATTTTATGCATATATATGTATACAGGTCAATCCCAATCTCCCAACTCATCCCACCACCACCACCCCATTGCTTCCCCCACTTGGTGTCCATACGTTTGTTCTCTACCTCTGTGTCTCTATTTCTGCCCTGCAAACCAGTTCATCTGTACCATTTTTCTAGGTTCCACATATATGCATTAATATACAATATTTGTTTTTCTCTTTCTGACTTACTTCACTCTGTATGACAGTCTCTAGATCCATCGACTTCTCTACAAATGACCCAGTTTCATTCCTTTTTATGGCTGAGTAATATTCCATTTTATATATGTACCACTTCTTTATCCATTCGTCTGTCTGTGGGCATTTAGGTTGCTTCCATTACCTGGCTATTGTAAATAGTGCTGCAATGAACATTGTGGTGAATGTGTCTTTTTGATTTATGGTTGTCTCTGGGTATATGCCCAGAAGTGGGTTTGCTGGATCCTATGGTAATTCTCTTTTTAGTTTTTTAAAGGAACCTCCATAGTGTTCTCCATAGTGACTGTATCAATTTACCTTCCCACCAATAGTGGAAGAGGGTTCCTTTTGTCCACACCCTCCCCAGAATTTGTTGTTTGTAGATTTTCTGATGATGCCGATTCTAATAGGTGTGAGGTCATACCTCATTGTCATTTGGATTTGCATTTCTCTAATAATTAGTGATGTTGAGCAGCTTTTCATGTGCGTCTTGGCCATTTCTGTGACTTCTTTGAAGAAACGTCTATTTAGATCTTCTGCCCATTTTTGTATTGGGTTGTTTGTTTTATTAATATTAAGCTGTGTGAGCTGTTTATATATATTGGAGATTAAACCTTTGTCCATTGATTCGTTTGCGATCGTTTTCGCCCATTCTGAGGGTTGCCTTTTTCCATTCCCGTTTTTTTAACCAAAAAAGAAAGAAAGCAAAGGAAGCAGAACACTAATGTGCGTGAAATATGCCTCTTGAAACTGTCGTTTTGAAATATGGACGTCTTTTGAATTTTTTGGTCGATATATGACCCCAGGATATGTTTTCAGGGCAGGTGTCATTTACAGGTCTGCAATGATTTTGAATATCCACTGACCATTAGCGCTGGGATTAAAGCTGCTGTTGTGTGAAACGGCCACAAGGTGGCAGCAGTTCTCCCTTACCAAATCTGGTTACTAGGGCAACAGAGCCTCAATGGAAGTCGTGTTCTAGATTGGAATTTAGAATGGAATGTGCCAGGAGAATGCCCATCAAGTTTGTCTCACTACTTCTTCTTCGTGTTTTTAATTTAATTTTTTATTTTTTATTACAGCAAGTTTGATGTCAACGTTTGGCTTGTTGTAGGTGTGCAAGATGTGGTTCTTTTACACATATACATATGTCTGTTCTTCCTGGGATCCTGTTCCCATGTACGTTATGACAGAATGTTGAGTAGTCTTCTCTTGGTATTCCGTAGGTCTTTGGTGATTATATATTTCACCTGTGTTTGTATATGTCTGTTAACCCCAAGATCATAATGAATCCAATCCTCACACCTTCGCATTGGTGAACCATAAGTTTGTTTAATGAATCTGTGATTGCCCTTCTCCGTGGAAATATCTGCCCTGGTACCAATTTTTATGTAACACCTATAAGTGATATCCTACGATATGTGTCTTTCACTTTCTGACTTACTACAAGTCACGTGATTACCTCTAGACTCATCTACGGTGCTGCAAATGGCATTGTGTCCTTTTTTCCCTTGGCTAATATTGTGTCTTAGCGAGGTCCATTTTCTGCAATGTGATTCCCTGAGGGCTGAGGATTAGCTGACCTGGGCAGCCTGACCCTGCCGGCATGCCCTCCCCAGGTGTGCCTGGGTTGAGGTCAATATAAACAGCACCCCAGGCAGCAATAGCCCCTGCAGCTGTGCCTGACTCCATATTCTCTGCCCCGTCAGCAGTCTCGGGGCTGTGCTGGTGGGAGGGTGTGAGGGTCCACGGCTTTGTTGGTGGCCCGGTGTGAGTGGGGCTCTGCTGGACTTTCTGCACGAGTTGCCAGGCTGCCACCTGTAAAGAAGAGGATGTGTCACCCATAACTTCCACTGGAATTTCTCTCCGGGCTGATGTGAGGAAGGAAAAAAGGGAGTGGGTGCCGGGACAGGAGGGGTATCTCAGGCAGGGAAATGGAAAGCTTCCAGAAGAGCACCCGGGGCCAGGACCATCCTGGCTGGCCTGCAGGCAGCAAGTTGGCCTGCGTGCTGTCGCTGGTGTGGCTCCACGGCCCTTCCTCTAGGCTTTCAAGCCCTTGTACATATTCAAGTGTTTTACCTGGGAAGGGTGGGAACAGTTCAGCAGCAGCTGGCCTGGGGCTCAGCTCATGTTTACTCACAGAGGCCTCGGCACGGTCCCCCAGCTTTGCAATGAGGACGCTCCTTGCGTGTGGGGGGGCGGGGCTGCTGGCTGTATGGGAGATGATTCCCCACCTCTGACCAATTTCAGAATTGTTTACCGCTGGTGCAAGTGCCTTGGTAGGGTTTTCCTCTGTATAACTGTTAGGTTCATGATTTTTTTTCTTTTTTCATTCCAATTACATTTTGTTCCTGTTTTATGTATTTATAGATATAAGCATGGAAATAATTCATTCGTATAAATACATCTGTGTGAATGGAAGAACTTTTTTCTGTTTTTTTTCAATTTTATTTTTAAACATTTTGAAATATAATTTTATTTATTTTTTTATACAGCAGGTTATTATTAGTTATCTATTTTATGCATATGCATGTATACAGGTCAATCCCAATCTCCCAACTCATCCCACCACCACCACCCCATGGCTTCCCCCACTTGGTGTCCATAGGTTTGTTCTCTACCTCTGTGTCTCTATTTCTGCCCTGCAAACCAGTTCATCTGTACCATTTTTCTAGGTTCCACATATATGCATTAATATACAATATTTGTTTTTCTCTTTCTGACTTACTTCACTCTGTATGACAGTCTCTAGATCCATCGACTTCTCTACAAATGACCCAGTTTCATTCCTTTTTATGGCTGAGTAATATTCCATTTTATATATGTACCACTTCTTTATCCATTCGTCTGTCTGTGGGCATTTAGGTTGCTTCCATTACCTGGCTATTGTAAATAGTGCTGCAATGAACATTGTGGTGAATGTGTCTTTTTGATTTATGGTTTTCTCTGGGTATATGCCCAGAATTGGGTTTGCTGGATCCTATGGTAATTCTCTTTTTAGTTTTTTAAATGAATCTCCATAGTGTTCTCCATAGTGACTGTATCAATTTACCTGCCCACCAATAGTGGAAGAGGGTTCCTTTTGTCCACACCCTCCCCAGAATTTGTTGTTTGTAGATTTTCTGATGATGCCGATTCTAAGAGGTGTGAGGTCATACCTCATTGTCGTTTGGATTTGCATTTCTCTAATAATTAGTGATGTTGAGCAGCTTTTCATGTGCGTCTTGGCCATTTCTGTGACTTCTTTGAAGAAACGTCTATTTAGATCTTCTGCCCATTTTTGTATTGGGTTGTTTGTTTTATTAATATTAAGCTGCGTGAGCTGTTTATATATATTGGAGATTAAACCTTTGTCCATTGATTCATTTGCGATCGTTTTCGCCCATTCTGAGGGTTGCCTTTTTCCATTCCCGTTTTTTTAACCAAAAAAGAAAGAAAGCAAAGGAAGCAGAACACTAATGTGCGTGAAATATGCCTCTTGAAACTGTCGTTTTGAAATATGGACGTCTTTTGAATTTTTTGGTCGATATATGACCCCAGGATTTGTTTTCAGGGCAGGTGTCATTTACAGGTCTGCAATGATTTTGAATATCCACTGACCATTAGCGCTGGGATTAAAGCTGCTGTTGTGTGAAACGGCCACAAGGTGGCAGCAGTTCTCCCTTACCAAATCTGGTTACTAGGGCAACAGAGCCTCAATGGAAGTCGTGTTCTAGATTGGAATTTAGAATGGAATGTGCCAGGAGAATGCCCATCAAGTTTGTCTCACTACTTCTTGTTAGTGTTTTTAATTGAATTTTTTATTTTTTATTACAGTAAGTTTGATGTCAACGTTTGGCTTGTTGTAGGTGTGCAAGATGTGGTTCTTTTACACATATACATATGTCTGTTCTTCCTGGGATCCTGTTCCCATGTACGTTATGACAGAATGTTGAGTAGTCTTCTCTTGGTATTCCGTAGGTCTTTGGTGATTATATATTTCACCTGTGTTTGTATATGTCTGTTAACCCCAAGATCGTAATGAATCCAATCCTCACACCTTCGCATTGGTGAACCATAAGTTTGTTTAATGAATCTGTGATTGCCCTTCTCCGTGGAAATATCTGCCCTGGTACCAATTTTTATGTAACACCTATAAGTGATATCCTACGATATGTGTCTTTCACTTTCTGACTTACTACAAGTCACGTGATTACCTCTAGACTCATCTACGGTGCTGCAAATGGCATTGTGTCCTTTTTTCCCTTGGCTAATATTGTGTCTTAGCGAGGTGCATTTTCTGCAATGTGATTCCCTGAGGGCTGAGGATTAGCTGACCTGGGCAGCCTGACCCTGCCGGCAAGCCCTCCCCAGGTGTGCCTGGGTTGAGGTCAATATAAACCGCACCCCAGGCAGCAATAGCCCCTGCAGCTGTGCCTGACTCCATATTCTCTGCCCCGTCAGCAGTCTCGGGGCTGTGCTGGTGGGAGGGTGTGAGGGTCCACGGCTTTGTTTGTGGCCCGGTGTGAGTGGGGCTCTGCTGGACTTTCTGCAGGAGTTGCCAGGCTGCCACCTCTAAAGAAGAGGATGTGTCACCCATAACTTCCACTGGAATTTCTCTCCGGGCTGATGTGAGGAAGGAAAAAAGGGAGTGGGTGCCGGGACAGGAGGGGTACCTCAGGCAGGGAAATGGAAAGCTTCCAGAAGAGCACCCGGGGCCAGGACCATCCTGGCTGGCCTGCAGGCAGCAAGTTGGCCTGCGTGCTGTCGCTGGTGTGGCTCCACGGCCCTTCCTCTAGGCTTTCAAGCCCTTGTACATATTCAAGTGTTTTCCCTGGGAAGGGTGGGAACAGTTCAGCAGCAGCTGGCCTGGGGCTCAGCTCATGTTTACTCACAGAGACCTCGGCACGGTCCCCCAGCTTTGCAATGAGGACGCTCCTTGCGTGTGGGGGAGCGGGGCTGCTGGCTGTATGGGAGATGATTCCCCACCTCTGACCAATTTCAGAATTGTTTACCGCTGGTGCAAGTGCCTTGGCAGGGTTTTCCTCTGTATAACTGTTAGGTTCAGGATTTTTTTTTCATTTTTCATTCCAATTACATTTTGTTCCTGTTTTATGTATTTATAGATATAAGCATGGAAATAATTCATTCATATAAATACATCTGTGTGAATGGAAGAACTTTTTTCTGGTTTCTTTTTAAATTTTATTTTTAAAAATTTTGAAATTTAAATTTATTTATTTTTTTATACAGCAGGTTCTTATTAGTTATCTATTTTATGCATATATATGTATACAGGTCAATCCCAATCTCCCAACTCATCCCACCACCACCACCCCATGGCTTCCCCCACTTGGTGTCCATACGTTTGTTCTCTACCTCTGTGTCTCTATTTCTGCCCTGCAAACCAGTTCATCTGTACCATTTTTCTAGGTTCCACATATATGCATTAATATACAATATTTGTTTTTCTCTTTCTGACTTACTTCACTCTGTATGACAGTCTCTAGATCCATCGACTTCTCTACAAATGACCCAGTTTCATTCCTTTTTATGGCTGAGTAATATTCCATTTTATATATGTACCACTTCTTTATCCATTCGTCTGTCTGTGGGCATTTAGGTTGCTTCCATTACCTGGCTATTGTAAATAGTGCTGCAATGAACATTGTGGTGAATGTGTCTTTTTGATTTATGGTTTTCTCTGGGTATATGCCCAGAAGTGGGATTGCTGGATCCTATGGTAATTCTCTTTTTAGTTTTTTAAAGGAAACTCCATACTGTTCTCCATAGTGACTGTATCAATTTACCTTCCCACCAATAGTGGAAGAGGGTTCCTTTTGTCCACACCCTCCCCAGAGTTTGTTGTTTGTAGATTTTCTGATGATGCCGATTCTAAGAGGTGTGAGGTCATACCTCATTGTCATTTGGATTTGCATTTCTCTAATAATTAGTGATGTTGAGCAGCTTTTCATGTGCGTCTTGGCCATTTCTGTGACTTCTTTGAAGAAACGTCTATTTAGATCTTCTGCCCATTTTTGTATTGGGTTGTTTGTTTTATTAATATTAAGCTGCGTGAGCTGTTTATATATATTGGAGATTAAACCTTTGTCCATTGATTCGTTTGCGATCGTTTTCGCCCATTCTGAGGGTTGCCTTTTTCCATTCCCGTTTTTTTAAACAAAAAGGAAAGAAAGAAAAGGAAGCAGAACACTAATGTGCGTGAAATATGCCTCTTGAAACTGTCGTTTTGAAATATGGACGTCTTTTGAATTTTTTGGTCGATATATGACCCCAGGATTTGTTTCCAGGGCAGGTGTCATTTACAGGTCTGCAATGATTTTGAATATCCACTGACCATTAGCGCTGGGATTAAAGCTGCTGTTGTGTGAAACGGCCACAAGGTGGCAGCAGTTCTCCCTTACCAAATCTGGTTACTAGGGCAACAGAGCCTCAATGGAAGTCGTGTTCTAGATTGGAATTTAGAATGGAATGTGCCAGGAGAATGCCCATCAAGTTTGTCACATTACTTCTTGTTCGTGTTTTTAATTTAATTTTTTATTTTTTATTACAGGAAGTTTGATGTCAACGTTTGGCTTGTTGTAGGTGTGCAAGATGTGGTTCTTTTACACATATACATATGTCTGTTCTTCCTGGGATCCTGTTCCCATGTATGTTATGACAGAATGTTGAGTAGACTTCTCTTGGTATTCCATAGGTCTTTGGTGATTATATATTTCACCTGTGTTTGTATATGTCCGTTAATCCCAATATCGTAATGAATCCAATCCTCACACCTTTCCATTGGTGAACCATAAGTTTGTTTAATGAATCTGTGATTGCCCTTCTCCGTGGAAATATCTGCCCTGGTATCAATTTTTAGGTAACACCCATAAGTGATATCCTACGATATGTGTCTTTCACTTTCTGACTTACTACAAGTCACGTGATTACCTCTAGACTCATCTACGGTGCTGCAAATGGCATTGTGTCCTTTTTTCCCTTGGCTAATATTCTGTCTTAGCGAGGTCCATTTTCTGCAATGTGATTCCCTGAGGGCTGAGGATTAGCTGACCTGAGCAGCCTGACCCTGCCGGCAAGCCCTCCCCAGGTGTGCCTGTGTTGAGGTCAATATAAACAGCACTCCAGGCAGCAATAGCCCCTGCAGCTGTGCCTGACTCCATATTCTCTGCCCCGTCAGCAGTCTCGGGGCTGTGCTGGTGGGAGGGTGGGAGGGTCCACGGCTTTGTTGGTGGCCCGGTGTGAGTGGGGCTCTGCTGGACTTTCTGCAGTAGTTGCCAGGCTTCCACCTGTAAAGAAGAGGATGTGTCACCCATAACTTCCACTGGAATTTCTCTCCGGGCTGAGGTGAGGAAGGAAAAAAAGGAGTGGGGGCCGGGACAGGAGGGGTATCTCAGGTAGGGAAATGGAAAGCTTCCAGAAGAGCGTCCGGGGCCAGGACCATCCTGGCTGGCCTGCAGGCAGCAAGTTGGCCTGCGTGCTGTCGCTGGTGTGGCTCCACGGCCCTTCCTCTAGGCTTTCAAGCCCTTGTACATATTCAGGTGTTTTACCTGGGAGGGTTGGGAAGAGTTCAACAGCAGCTGGCATGAGGCTCAGCTCACGTTTACTCACAGAGGCCTCGGCAAGGTCTCCCGGCTTTGCAATGAGGACACTCCTTCGTGGGGCGGGGGGCGGGGCTGCTGGCTGTATGGGAGATGATTCCCCACCTCTGACCAATTTCAGAATTGTTTACGGCTGGAGCAAGTGCCTTGGTAGGGTTTTCCTCTGTATAACTGTTAGGTTCAGGTTTTTTTTTCTTTTTTCGTTCCAATTACATTTTGTTCCTGTTTTATGTATTTATAGATATAAGCATGGAAATAATTCATTCATATAAATACATCTGTGTGAATGGAAGAACTTTTTTCTGGTTTCTTTTTAAATTTTATTTTTAAAAATTTTGAAATTTAAATTTATTTATTTTTTTATACAGCAGGTTCTTATTAGTTATCTATTTTATGCATATATATGTATACAGGTCAATCCCAATCTCCCAACTCATCCCACCACCACCACCCCATGGCATCCCCCACTTGGTGTCCATACGTTTGTTCTCTACCTCTGTGTCTCTATTTCTGCCCTGCAAACCAGTTCATCTGTACCATTTTTCTAGGTTCCACATATATGCATTAATATACAATATTTGTTTTTCTCTTTCTGACTTACTTCACTCTGTATGACAGTCTCTAGATCCATCGACTTCTCTACAAACGACCCAGTTTCATTCCTTTTTATGTCTGAGTAATATTCCATTTTATATATGTACCACTTCTTTATCCATTCGTCTGTCTGTGGGCATTTAGGTTGCTTCCATTACCTGGCTATTGTAAATAGTGCTGCAATGAACATTGTGGTGAATGTGTCTTTTTGATTTATGGTTTTCTCTGGGTATATGCCCAGAAGTGGGTTTGCTGGATCCTATGGTAATTCTCTTTTTAGTTTTTTAAAGGAACCTCCATAGTGTTCTCCATAGTGACTGTATCAATTTACCTTCCCACCAATAGTGGAAGAGGGTTCCTTTTGTCCACACCCTCCCCAGAGTTTGTTGTTTGTAGATTTTCTGATGATGCCGATTCTAAGAGGTGTGAGGTCATACCTCATTGTCGTTTGGATTTGCATTTCTCTAATAATTAGTGATGTTGAGCAGCTTTTCATGTGCGTCTTGGCCATTTCTGTGACTTCTTTGAAGAAACGTCTATTTAGATCTTCTGCCCATTTTTGTATTGGGTTGTTTGTTTTATTAATATTAAGCTGCGTGAGCTGTTTATATATATTGGAGATTAAACCTTTGTCCATTGATTCGTTTGCGATCGTTTTCGCCCATTCTGAGGGTTGCCTTTTTCCATTCCCGTTTTTTTAACCAAAAAAGAAAGAAAGAAAAGGAAGCAGAACACTAATGTGCGTGAAATATGCCTCTTGAAACTGTCGTTTTGAAATATGGACGTCTTTTGAATTTTTTGGTCGATATATGACCCCAGGATTTGTTTTCAGGGCAGGTGTCATTTACAGGTCTGCAATGATTTTGAATATCCACTGACCATTAGCGCTGGGATTAAAGCTGCTGTTGTGTGAAACGGCCACAAGGTGGCAGCAGTTCTCCCTTACCAAATCTGGTTACTAGGGCAACAGAGCCTCAATGGAAGTCGTGTTCTAGATTGGAATTTAGAATGGAATGTGCCAGGAGAATGCCCATCAAGTTTGTCTCACTACTTCTTCTTCGTGTTTTTAATTTAATTTTTTATTTTTTATTACAGCAAGTTTGATGACAACGTTTGGCTTGTTGTAGGTGTGCAAGATGTGGTTCTTTTACACATATACATATGTCTGTTCTTGCTGGGATCCTGTTCCCATGTACGTTATGACAGAATGTTGAGTAGTCTTCTCTTGGTATTCCGTAGGTCTTTGGTGATTATATATTTCACCTGTGTTTGTATATGTCTGTTAACCCCAAGATCGTAATGAATCCAATCCTCACACCTTCGCATTGGTGAACCATAAGTTTGTTTAATGAATCTGTGATTGCCCTTCTCCGTGGAAATATCTGCCCTGGTACCAATTTTTATGTAACACCTATAAGTGATATCCTACGATATGTGTCTTTCACTTTCTGACTTACTACAAGTCACGTGATTACCTCTAGACTCATCTACGGTGCTGCAAATGGCATTGTGTCCTTTTTTCCCTTGGCTAATATTGTGTCTTAGCGAGGTCCATTTTCTGCAATGTGATTCCCTGAGGGCTGAGGATTAGCTGACCTGGGCAGCCTGACCCTGCCGGCAAGCCCTTCCCAGGTGTGCCTGGGTTGAGGTCAATATAAACAGCACCCCAGGCAGCAATAGCCCCTGCAGCTGTGCCTGACTCCATATTCTCTGCCCCGTCAGCAGTCTCGGGGCTGTGCTGGTGGGAGGGTGTGAGGGTCCATGGCTTTGTTGGTGGCCCGGTGTGAGTGGGGCTCTGCTGGACTTTCTGCAGGAGTTGCCAGGCTGCCACCTCTAAAGAAGAGGATGTGTCACCCATAACTTCCACTGGAATTTCTCTCCGGGCTGATGTGAGGAAGGAAAAAAGGGAGTGGGTGCCGGGACAGGAGGGGTATCTCAGGCAGGGAAATGGAAAGCTTCCAGAAGAGCACCCGGGGGCAGGACCATCCTGGCTGGCCTGCAGGCAGCAAGTTGGCCTGCGTGCTGTTGCTGGTGTGGCTCCACGGCCCTTCCTCTAGGCTTTCAAGCCCTTGTACATATTCAAGTGTTTTCCCTGCGAAGGGTGGGAACAGTTCAGCAGCAGCTGGCCTGGGGCTCAGCTCATGTTTACTCACAGAGGCCTCGGCACGGTCCCCCAGCTTTGCAATGAGGACGCTCCTTGTGTGTGGGGGGGCGGGGCTGCTGGCTGTATGGGAGATGATTCCCCACCTCTGACCAATTTCAGAATTGTTTACGGCTGGAGCAAGTGCCTTGGTAGGGTTTTCCTCTGTATAACTGTTAGGTTCAGGTTTTTTTTTCTTTTTTCGTTCCAATTACATTTTGTTCCTGTTTTATGTATTTATAGATATAAGCATGGAAATAATTCATTCATATAAATACATCTGTGTGAATGGAAGAACTTTTTTCTGGTTTCTTTTTAAATTTTATTTTTAAAAATTTTGAAATTTAAATTTATTTATTTTTTTATACAGCAGGTTCTTATTAGTTATCTATTTTATGCATATATATGTATACAGGTCAATCCCAATCTCCCAACTCATCCCACCACCACCACCCCATGGCTTCCCCCACTTGGTGTCCATACGTTTGTTCTCTACCTCTGTGTCTCTGTTTCTGCCCTGCAAACCAGTTCATCTGTACCATTTTTCTAGGTTCCACATATATGCATTAATATACAATATTTGTTTTTCTCTTTCTGACTTACTTCACTCTGTATGACAGTCTCTAGATCCATCGACTTCTCTACAAACGACCCAGTTTCATTCCTTTTTATGGCTGAGTAATATTCCATTTTATATATGTACCACTTCTTTATCCATTCGTCTGTCTGTGGGCATTTAGGTTGCTTCCATTACCTGGCTATTGTAAATAGTGCTGCAATGAACATTGTGGTGAATGTGTCTTTTTGATTTATGGTTTTCTCTGGGTATATGCCCAGAAGTGGGTTTGCTGGATCCTATGGTAATTCTCTTTTTAGTTTTTTAAAGGAACCTCCATAGTGTTCTCCATAGTGACTGTATCAATTTACCTTCCCACCAATAGTGGAAGAGGGTTCCTTTTGTCCACACCCTCCCCAGAGGTTGTTGTTTGTAGATTTTCTGATGATGCCGATTCTAAGAGGTGTGAGGTCATACCTCATTGTCATTTGGATTTGCATTTCTCTAATAATTAGTGATGTTGAGCAGCTTTTCATGTGCGTCTTGGCCATTTCTGTGACTTCTTTGAAGAAACGTCTATTTAGATCTTCTGCCCATTTTTGTATTGGGTTGTTTGTTTTATTAATATTAAGCTGCGTGAGCTGTTTATATATATTGGAGATTAAACCTTTGTCCATTGATTCGTTTGCGATCGTTTTCGCCCATTCTGAGGGTTGCCTTTTTCCATTCCCGTTTTTTTAACCAAAAAAGAAAGAAAGAAAAGGAAGCAGAACACTAATGTGCGTGAAATATGCCTCTTGAAACTGTCGTTTTGAAATATGGACGTCTTTTGAATTTTTTGGTCGATATATGACCCCAGGATTTGTTTTCAGGGCAGGTGTCATTTACAGGTCTGCAATGATTTTGAATATCCACTGACCATTAGCGCTGGGATTAAAGCTGCTGTTGTGTGAAACGGCCACAAGGTGGCAGCAGTTCTCCCTTACCAAATCTGGTTACTAGGGCAACAGAGCCTCAATGGAAGTCGTGTTCTAGATTGGAATTTAGAATGGAATGTGCCAGGAGAATGCCCATCAAGTTTGTCTCACTACTTCTTCTTCGTGTTTTTAATTTAATTTTTTATTTTTTATTACAGCAAGTTTGATGACAACGTTTGGCTTGTTGTAGGTGTGCAAGATGTGGTTCTTTTACACATATACATATGTCTGTTCTTCCTGGGATCCTGTTCCCATGTACGTTATGACAGAATGTTGAGTAGTCTTCTCTTGGTATTCCGTAGGTCTTTGGTGATTATATATTTCACCTGTGTTTGTATATGTCTGTTAACCCCAAGATCGTAATGAATCCAATCCTCACACCTTCGCATTGGTGAACCATAAGTTTGTTTAATGAATCTGTGATTGCCCTTCTCCGTGGAAATATCTGCCCTGGTACCAATTTTTATGTAACACCTATAAGTGATATCCTACGATATGTGTCTTTCACTTTCTGACTTACTACAAGTCACGTGATTACCTCTAGACTCATCTACGGTGCTGCAAATGGCATTGTGTCCTTTTTTCCCTTGGCTAATATTGTGTCTTAGCGAGGTCCATTTTCTGCAATGTGATTCCCTGAGGGCTGAGGATTAGCTGACCTGGGCAGCCTGACCCTGCCGGCAAGCCCTTCCCAGGTGTGCCTGGGTTGAGGTCAATATAAACAGCACCCCAGGCAGCAATAGCCCCTGCAGCTGTGCCTGACTCCATATTCTCTGCCCCGTCAGCAGTCTCGGGGCTGTGCTGGTGGGAGGGTGTGAGGGTCCATGGCTTTGTTGGTGGCCCGGTGTGAGTGGGGCTCTGCTGGACTTTCTGCAGGAGTTGCCAGGCTGCCACCTCTAAAGAAGAGGATGTGTCACCCATAACTTCCACTGGAATTTCTCTCCGGGCTGATGTGAGGAAGGAAAAAAGGGAGTGGGTGCCGGGACAGGAGGGGTATCTCAGGCAGGGAAATGGAAAGCTTCCAGAAGAGCACCCGGGGGCAGGACCATCCTGGCTGGCCTGCAGGCAGCAAGTTGGCCTGCGTGCTGTTGCTGGTGTGGCTCCACGGCCCTTCCTCTAGGCTTTCAAGCCCTTGTACATATTCAAGTGTTTTCCCTGCGAAGGGTGGGAACAGTTCAGCAGCAGCTGGCCTGGGGCTCAGCTCATGTTTACTCACAGAGGCCTCGGCACGGTCCCCCAGCTTTGCAATGAGGACGCTCCTTGTGTGTGGGGGGGCGGGGCTGCTGGCTGTATGGGAGATGATTCCCCACCTCTGACCAATTTCAGAATTGTTTACGGCTGGAGCAAGTGCCTTGGTAGGGTTTTCCTCTGTATAACTGTTAGGTTCAGGTTTTTTTTTCTTTTTTCGTTCCAATTACATTTTGTTCCTGTTTTATGTATTTATAGATATAAGCATGGAAATAATTCATTCATATAAATACATCTGTGTGAATGGAAGAACTTTTTTCTGGTTTCTTTTTAAATTTTATTTTTAAAAATTTTGAAATTTAAATTTATTTATTTTTTTATACAGCAGGTTCTTATTAGTTATCTATTTTATGCATATATATGTATACAGGTCAATCCCAATCTCCCAACTCATCCCACCACCACCACCCCATGGCTTCCCCCACTTGGTGTCCATACGTTTGTTCTCTACCTCTGTGTCTCTGTTTCTGCCCTGCAAACAAGTTCATCTGTACCATTTTTCTAGGTTCCACATATATGCATTAATATACAATATTTGTTTTTCTCTTTCTGACTTACTTCACTCTGTATGACAGTCTCTAGATCCATCGACTTCTCTACAAACGACCCAGTTTCATTCCTTTTTATGGCTGAGTAATATTCCATTTTATATATGTACCACTTCTTTATCCATTCGTCTGTCTGTGGGCATTTAGGTTGCTTCCATTACCTGGCTATTGTAAATAGTGCTGCAATGAACATTGTGG
The DNA here is from genome assembly GCF_025265405.1 of Mesoplodon densirostris. Classification (NCBI taxonomy): domain Eukaryota; kingdom Metazoa; phylum Chordata; class Mammalia; order Artiodactyla; family Ziphiidae; genus Mesoplodon; species Mesoplodon densirostris. The sequence continues at coordinate 79,544,752 of NC_082667.1, read as the reverse complement.
TGAATGTGTCTTTTTGATTTATGGTTTTCTCTGGGTATATGCCCAGAAGTGGGTTTGCTGGATCCTATGGTAATTCTCTTTTTAGTTTTTTAAAGGAACCTCCATAGTGTTCTCCATAGTGACTGTATCAATTTACCTTCCCACCAATAGTGGAAGAGGGTTCCTTTTGTCCACACCCTCCCCAGAGGTTGTTGTTTGTAGATTTTCTGATGATGCCGATTCTAAGAGGTGTGAGGTCATACCTCATTGTCATTTGGATTTGCATTTCTCTAATAATTAGTGATGTTGAGCAGCTTTTCATGTGCGTCTTGGCCATTTCTGTGACTTCTTTGAAGAAACGTCTATTTAGATCTTCTGCCCATTTTTGTATTGGGTTGTTTGTTTTATTAATATTAAGCTGCGTGAGCTGTTTATATATATTGGAGATTAAACCTTTGTCCATTGATTCGTTTGCGATCGTTTTCGCCCATTCTGAGGGTTGCCTTTTTCCATTCCCGTTTTTTTAACCAAAAAAGAAAGAAAGAAAAGGAAGCAGAACACTAATGTGCGTGAAATATGCCTCTTGAAACTGTCGTTTTGAAATATGGACGTCTTTTGAATTTTTTGGTCGATATATGACCCCAGGATTTGTTTTCAGGGCAGGTGTCATTTACAGGTCTGCAATGATTTTGAATATCCACTGACCATTAGCGCTGGGATTAAAGCTGCTGTTGTGTGAAACGGCCACAAGGTGGCAGCAGTTCTCCCTTACCAAATCTGGTTACTAGGGCAACAGAGCCTCAATGGAAGTCATGTTCTAGATTGGAATTTAGAATGGAATGTGCCAGGAGAATGCCCATCAAGTTTGTCTCACTACTTCTTCTTCGTGTTTTTAATTTAATTTTTTATTTTTTATTACAGCAAGTTTGATGACAACGTTTGGCTTGTTGTAGGTGTGCAAGATGTGGTTCTTTTACACATATACATATGTCTGTTCTTCCTGGGATCCTGTTCCCATGTACGTTATGACAGAATGTTGAGTAGTCTTCTCTTGGTATTCCGTAGGTCTTTGGTGATTATATATTTCACCTGTGTTTGTATATGTCTGTTAACCCCAAGATCGTAATGAATCCAATCCTCACACCTTCGCATTGGTGAACCATAAGTTTGTTTAATGAATCTGTGATTGCCCTTCTCCGTGGAAATATCTGCCCTGGTACCAATTTTTATGTAACACCTATAAGTGATATCCTACGATATGTGTCTTTCACTTTCTGACTTACTACAAGTCACGTGATTACCTCTAGACTCATCTACGGTGCTGCAAATGGCATTGTGTCCTTTTTTCCCTTGGCTAATATTGTGTCTTAGCGAGGTCCATTTTCTGCAATGTGATTCCCTGAGGGCTGAGGATTAGCTGACCTGGGCAGCCTGACCCTGCCGGCAAGCCCTCCCCAGGTGTGCCTGGGTTGAGGTCAATATAAACAGCACCCCAGGCAGCAATAGCCCCTGCAGCTGTGCCTGACTCCATATTCTCTGCCCCGTCAGCAGTCTCGGGGCTGTGCTGGTGGGAGGGTGTGAGGGTCCACGGCTTTGTTGGTGGCCCGGTGTGAGTGGGGCTCTGCTGGACTTTCTGCAGGAGTTGCCAGGCTGCCACCTCTAAAGAAGAGGATGTGTCACCCATAACTTCCACTGGAATTTCTCTCCGGGCTGATGTGAGGAAGGAAAAAAGGGAGTGGGTGCCGGGACAGGAGGGGTATCTCAGGCAGGGAAATGGAAAGCTTCCAGAAGAGCACCCGGGGGCAGGACCATCCTGGCTGGCCTGCAGGCAGCAAGTTGGCCTGCGTGCTGTTGCTGGTGTGGCTCCACGGCCCTTCCTCTAGGCTTTCAAGCCCTTGTACATATTCAAGTGTTTTACCTGGGAAGGGTGGGAACAGTTCAGCAGCAGCTGGCCTGGGGCTCAGCTCATGTTTACTCACAGAGGCCTCGGCACGGTCCCCCAGCTTTGCAATGAGGACGCTCCTTGTGTGTGGGGGGGCGGGGCTGCTGGCTCTATGGGAGATGATTCCCCACCTCTGACCAATTTCAGAATTGTTTACCGCTGGTGCAAGTGCCTTGGTAGGGTTTTCCTCTGTATAACTGTTAGGTTCAGGATTTTTTTTCTTTTTTCATTCCAATTACATTTTGTTCCTGTTTTATGTATTTATAGATATAAGCATGGAAATAATTCATTCGTATAAATACATCTGTGTGAAAGGAAGAACTTTTTTCTGGTTTCTTTTTAAATTTTATTTTTAAACATTTTGAAATTTAATTTTATTTATTGTTTTATACAGCAGGTTCTTATTAGTTATCTATTTTATGCATATACATGTATACAGGTCAATCCCAATCTCCCAACTCATCCCACCACCACCACCCCATGGCTTCCCCCACTTGGTGTCCATACGTTTGTTCTCTACCTCTGTGTCTCTATTTCTGCCCTGCAAACCAGTTCATCTGTACCATTTTTCTAGGTTCCACATATATGCATTAATATACAATATTTGTTTTTCTCTTTCTGACTTACTTCACTCTGTATGACACTCTCTAGATCCACCGACTTCTCTACAAATGACCCAGTTTCATTCCTTTTTATGGCTGAGTAATATTCCATTTTATATATGTACCACTTCTTTATCCATTCGTCTGTCTGTGGGCATTTAGGTTGCTTCCATTACCTGGCTATTGTAAATAGTGCTGCAATGAACATTGTGCTGAATGTGTCTTTTTGATTTATGGCTTTTTCTGGGTATATGCCCAAAAGTGGGATTGCTGGATCCTATGGTAATTCTCTTTTTAGTTTTTTAAAGGAACCTCCATAGTGTTCTCCATTGTGACTGTATCAATTTACCTGCCCACCAATAGTGGAAGAGGGCTCCTTTTGTCCACACCCTCCCCAGAATTTGTTGTTTGTAGATTTTCTGATGATGCCGATTCTAAGAGGTGTGAGGTCATACCTCATTGTCGTTTGGATTTGCATTTCTCTAATAATTAGTGATGTTGAGCAGCTTTTCATGTGCATCTTGGCCATCTCTGTGACTTCTTTGAAGAAACGTCTATTTAGATCTTCTGCCCATTTTTGTATTGGGTTGTTTGTTTTATTAATATTAAGCTGCGTGAGCTGTTTATATAAATTGGAGATTAAACCTTTGTCCATTGATTCGTTTGCGATCGTTTTCGCCCATTCTGAGGGTTTCCTTTTTCCATTCCCGTTTTTTTAACCAAAAAAGAAAGAAAGCAAAGGAAGCAGAACACTAACGTGCGTGAAATATGCCTCTTGAAACTGTCGTTTTGAAATATGGACGTCTTTTGAATTTTTTCGTCAATATATGACCCCAGGGTTTGTTTTCAGGGCAGGTGTCATTTAGAGGCATGCAATGATTTTGAATATCCACTGACCATTAGCGCTGGGATTAAAGCTGCTGTTGTGTGAAACGGCCACGAGGTGGCAGCAGTTCTCCCTTACCAAATCTGGTTACTAGGGCAACAGAGCCTCAATGGAAGTCGTGTTCTAGATTGGAATTTAGAATGGAATGTGCCAGGAGAATGCCCATCAAGTTTGTCACATTACTTCTTGTTCGTGTTTTTAATTTAATTTTTTATTTTTTATTACAGGAAGTTTGATGTCAACGTTTGGCTTGTTGTAGGTGTGCAAGATGTGATTCTTTTACACATATACATATGTCTGTTCTTCCTGGGATCCTGTTCCCATGTATGTTATGACAGAATGTTGAGTAGACTTCTCTTGGTATTCCATAGGTCTTTGGTGATTATATATTTCACCTGTGTTTGTATATGTCCGTTAACCCCAATATCGTAATGAATCCAATCCTCACACCTTTCCATTGGTGAACCATAAGTTTGTTTAATGAATCTGTGATTGCCCTTCTCCGTGGAAATATCTGCCCTGGTATCAATTTTTAGGTAACACCCATAAGTGATATCCTACGATATGTGTCTTTCACTTTCTGACTTACTACAAGTCACGTGATTACCTCTAGACTCATCTACGGTGCTGCAAATGGCATTGTGTCCTTTTTTCCCTTGGCTAATATTCTGTCTTAGCGAGGTCCATTTTCTGCAATGTGATTCCCTGAGGGCTGAGGATTAGCTGACCTGAGCAGCCTGACCCTGCCGGCAAGCCCTCCCCAGGTGTGCCTGTGTTGAGGTCAATATAAACAGCACTCCAGGCAGCAATAGCCCCTGCAGCTGTGCCTGACTCCATATTCTCTGCCCCGTCAGCAGTCTCGGGGCTGTGCTGGTGGGAGGGTGGGAGGGTCCACGGCTTTGTTGGTGGCCCGGTGTGAGTGGGGCTCTGCTGGACTTTCTGCAGTAGTTGCCAGGCTTCCACCTGTAAAGAAGAGGATGTGTCACCCATAACTTCCACTGGAATTTCTCTCCGGGCTGAGGTGAGGAAGGAAAAAAAGGAGTGGGGGCCGGGACAGGAGGGGTATCTCAGGTAGGGAAATGGAAAGCTTCCAGAAGAGCGTCCGGGGCCAGGACCATCCTGGCTGGCCTGCAGGCAGCAAGTTGGCCTGCGTGCTGTCGCTGGTGTGGCTCCACGGCCCTTCCTCTAGGCTTTCAAGCCCTTGTACATATTCAGGTGTTTTACCTGGGAAGGTTGGGAAGAGTTCAACAGCAGCTGGCATGAGGCTCAGCTCACGTTTACTCACAGAGGCCTCGGCAAGGTCTCCCGGCTTTGCAATGAGGACACTCCTTCGTGGGGTGGGGGGCGGGGCTGCTGGCTGTATGGGAGATGATTCCCCACCTCTGACCAATTTCAGAATTGTTTACGGCTGGAGCAAGTGCCTTGGTAGGGTTTTCCTCTGTATAACTGTTAGGTTCAGGTTTTATTTTCTTTTTTCGTTCCAATTACATTTTGTTCCTGTTTTATGTATTTATAGATATAAGCATGGAAATAATTCATTCATATAAATACATCTGTGTGAATGGAAGAACTTTTTTCTGGTTTATTTTAAAATTTTATTTTTAAAAATTTTGAAATTTAAATTTATTTATTGTTTTATACAGCAGGTTCTTATTAGTTATCTATTTTATGCATATACATGTATACAGGTCAATCCCAATCTCCCAACTCATCCCACCACCACCACCCCATGGCTTCCCCCACTTGGTGTCCATACGTTTGTTCTCTACCTCTGTGTCTCTATTTCTGCCCTGCAAACCAGTTCATCTGTACCATTTTTCTAGGTTCCACATATATGCATTAATATACAATATTTGTTTTTCTCTTTCTGACTTACTTCACTCTGTATGACACTCTCTAGATCCACCGACTTCTCTACAAATGACCCAGTTTCATTCCTTTTTATGGCTGAGTAATATTCCATTTTATATATGTACCACTTCTTTATCCATTCGTCTGTCTGTGGGCATTTAGGTTGCTTCCATTACCTGGCTATTGTAAATAGTGCTGCAATGAACATTGTGCTGAATGTGTCTTTTTGATTTATGGCTTTTTCTGGGTATATGCCCAAAAGTGGGATTGCTGGATCCTATGGTAATTCTCTTTTTAGTTTTTTAAAGGAACCTCCATAGTGTTCTCCATTGTGACTGTATCAATTTACCTGCCCACCAATAGTGGAAGAGGGCTCCTTTTGTCCACACCCTCCCCAGAATTTGTTGTTTGTAGATTTTCTGATGATGCCGATTCTAAGAGGTGTGAGGTCATACCTCATTGTCGTTTGGATTTGCATTTCTCTAATAATTAGTGATGTTGAGCAGCTTTTCATGTGCATCTTGGCCATCTCTGTGACTTCTTTGAAGAAACGTCTATTTAGATCTTCTGCCCATTTTTGTATTGGGTTGTTTGTTTTATTAATATTAAGCTGCGTGAGCTGTTTATATAAATTGGAGATTAAACCTTTGTCCATTGATTCGTTTGCGATCGTTTTCGCCCATTCTGAGGGTTTCCTTTTTCCATTCCCGTTTTTTTAACCAAAAAAGAAAGAAAGCAAAGGAAGCAGAACACTAACGTGCGTGAAATATGCCTCTTGAAACTGTCGTTTTGAAATATGGACGTCTTTTGAATTTTTTCGTCGATATATGACCCCAGGGTTTGTTTTCAGGGCAGGTGTCATTTAGAGGCATGCAATGATTTTGAATATCCACTGACCATTAGCGCTGGGATTAAAGCTGCTGTTGTGTGAAACGGCCACGAGGTGGCAGCAGTTCTCCCTTACCAAATCTGGTTACTAGGGCAACAGAGCCTCAATGGAAGTCGTGTTCTAGATTGGAATTTAGAATGGAATGTGCCAGGAGAATGCCCATCAAGTTTGTCACATTACTTCTTGTTCGTGTTTTTAATTTAATTTTTTATTTTTTATTACAGGAAGTTTGATGTCAACGTTTGGCTTGTTGTAGGTGTGCAAGATGTGATTCTTTTACACATATACATATGTCTGTTCTTCCTGGGATCCTGTTCCCATGTATGTTATGACAGAATGTTGAGTAGACTTCTCTTGGTATTCCATAGGTCTTTGGTGATTATATATTTCACCTGTGTTTGTATATGTCCGTTAACCACAATATCGTAATGAATCCAATCCTCACACCTTTCCATTGGTGAACCATAAGTTTGTTTAATGAATCTGTGATTGCCCTTCTCCGTGGAAATATCTGCCCTGGTATCAATTTTTAGGTAACACCCATAAGTGATATCCTACGATATGTGTCTTTCACTTTCTGACTTACTACAAGTCACGTGATTACCTCTAGACTCATCTACGGTGCTGCAAATGGCATTGTGTCCTTTTTTCCCTTGGCTAATATTCTGTCTTAGCGAGGTCCATTTTCTGCAATGTGATTCCCTGAGGGCTGAGGATTAGCTGACCTGAGCAGCCTGACCCTGCCGGCAAGCCCTCCCCAGGTGTGCCTGTGTTGAGGTCAATATAAACAGCACTCCAGGCAGCAATAGCCCCTGCAGCTGTGCCTGACTCCATATTCTCTGCCCCGTCAGCAGTCTCGGGGCTGTGCTGGTGGGAGGGTGGGAGGGTCCACGGCTTTGTTGGTGGCCCGGTGTGAGTGGGGCTCTGCTGGACTTTCTGCAGTAGTTGCCAGGCTTCCACCTGTAAAGAAGAGGATGTGTCACCCATAACTTCCACTGGAATTTCTCTCCGGGCTGAGGTGAGGAAGGAAAAAAAGGAGTGGGGGCCGGGACAGGAGGGGTATCTCAGGTAGGGAAATGGAAAGCTTCCAGAAGAGCGTCCGGGGCCAGGACCATCCTGGCTGGCCTGCAGGCAGCAAGTTGGCCTGCGTGCTGTCGCTGGTGTGGCTCCACGGCCCTTCCTCTAGGCTTTCAAGCCCTTGTACATATTCAGGTGTTTTACCTGGGAAGGTTGGGAAGAGTTCAACAGCAGCTGGCATGAGGCTCAGCTCACGTTTACTCACAGAGGCCTCGGCAAGGTCTCCCGGCTTTGCAATGAGGACACTCCTTCGTGGGGCGGGGGGCGGGGCCGCTGGCTGTATGGGAGATGATTCCCCACCTCTGACCAATTTCAGAATTCTTTACGGCTGGAGCAAGTGCCTTGGTAGGGTTTTCCTCTGTATAACTGTTAGGTTCAGGTTTTTTTTTCTTTTTTCGTTCCAATTACATTTTGTTCCTGTTTTATGTATTTATAGATATAAGCATGGAAATAATTCATTCATATAAATACATCTGTGTGAATGGAAGAACTTTTTTCTGGTTTCTTTTTAAATTTTATTTTTAAAAATTTTGAAATTTAAATTTATTTATTTTTTTATACAGCAGGTTCTTATTAGTTATCTATTTTATGCATATATATGTATACAGGTCAATCCCAATCTCCCAACTCATCCCACCACCACCACCCCATGGCTTCCCCCACTTGGTGTCCATATGTTTGTTCTCTACCTCTGTGTCTCTATTTCTGCCCTGCAAACCAGTTCATCTGTACCATTTTTCTAGGTTCCACATATATGCATTAATATACAATATTTGTTTTTCTCTTTCTGACTTACTTCACTCTGTATGACAGTCTCTAGATCCATCGACTTCTCTACAAACGACCCAGTTTCATTCCTTTTTATGTCTGAGTAATATTCCATTTTATATATGTACCACTTCTTTATCCATTCGTCTGTCTGTGGGCATTTAGGTTGCTTCCATTACCTGGCTATTGTAAATAGTGCTGCAATGAACATTGTGGTGAATGTGTCTTTTTGATTTATGGTTTTCTCTGGGTATATGCCTACAAGTGGGTTTGCTGGATCCTATGGTAATTCTCTTTTTAGTTTTTTAAAGGAACCTCCATAGTGTTCTCCATAGTGACTGTATCAATTTACCTTCCCACCAATAGTGGAAGAGGGTTCCTTTTGTCCACACCTTCCCCAGAGTTTGTTGTTTGTAGATTTTCTGATGATGCCGATTCTAAGAGGTGTGAGGTCATACCTCATTGTCATTTGGATTTGCATTTCTCTAATAATTAGTGATGTTGAGCAGCTTTTCATGTGCGTCTTGGCCATTTCTGTGACTTCTTTGAAGAAACGTCTATTTAGATCTTCTGCCCATTTTTGTATTGGGTTGTTTGTTTTATTAATATTAAGCTGCGTGAGCTGTTTATATATATTGGAGATTAAACCTTTGTCCATTGATTCGTTTGCGATCGTTTTCGCCCATTCTGAGGGTTGCCTTTTTCCATTCCCGTTTTTTTAACCAAAAAAGAAAGAAAGCAAAGGAAGCAGAACACTAATGTGCGTGAAATATGCCTCTTGAAACTGTCGTTTTGAAATATGGACGTCTTTTGAATTTTTTGGTCGATATATGACCCCAGGATTTGTTTTCAGGGCAGGTGTCATTTACAGGTCTGCAATGATTTTGAATATCCACTGACCATTAGCGCTGGGATTAAAGCTGCTGTTGTGTGAAACGGCCACAAGGTGGCAGCAGTTCTCCCTTACCAAATCTGGTTACTAGGGCAACAGAGCCTCAATGGAAGTCGTGTTCTAGATTGGAATTTAGAATGGAATGTGCCAGGAGAATGCCCATCAAGTTTGTCTCACTACTTCTTCTTCGTGTTTTTAATTTAATTTTTTATTTTTTATTACAGCAAGTTTGATGTCAACGTTTGGCTTGTTGTAGGTGTGCAAGATGTGGTTCTTTTACACATATACATATGTCTGTTCTTCCTGGGATCCTGTTCCCATGTACGTTATGACAGAATGTTGAGTAGTCTTCTCTTGGTATTCCGTAGGTCTTTGGTGATTATATATTTCACCTGTGTTTGTATATGTCTGTTAACCCCAAGATCGTAATGAATCCAATCCTCACACCTTTGCATTGGTGAACCATAAGTTTGTTTAATGAATCTGTGATTGCCCTTCTCCGTGGAAATATCTGCCCTGGTACCAATTTTTATGTAACACCTATAAGTGATATCCTACGATATGTGTCTTTCACTTTCTGACTTACTACAAGTCACGTGATTACCTCTAGACTCATCTACGGTGCTGCAAATGGCATTGTGTCCTTTTTTCCCTTGGCTAATATTGTGTCTTAGCGAGGTCCATTTTCTGCAATGTGATTCCCTGAGGGCTGAGGATTAGCTGACCTGGGCAGCCTGACCCTGCCGGCAAGCCCTCCCCAGGTGTGCCTGGGTTGAGGTCAATATAAACAGCACCCCAGGCAGCAATAGCCCCTGCAGCTGTGCCTGACTCCATATTCTCTGCCCCGTCAGCAGTCTCGGGGCTGTGCTGGTGGGAGGGTGTGAGGGTCCACGGCTTTGTTGGTGGCCCGGTGTGAGTGGGGCTCTGCTGGACTTTCTGCAGGAGTTGCCAGGCTGCCACCTCTAAAGAAGAGGATGTGTCACCCATAACTTCCACTGGAATTTCTCTCCGGGCTGAGGTGAGGAAGGAAAAAAGGGAGTGGGTGCCGGGACAGGAGGGGTACCTCAGGCAGGGAAATGGAAAGCTTCCAGAAGAGCACCCGGGGCCAGGACCATCTTGGCTGGCCTGCAGGCAGCAAGTTGGCCTGCGTGCTGTCGCTGGTGTGGCTCCACGGCCCTTCCTCTAGGCTTTCAAGCCCTTGTACATATTCAAGTGTTTTCCCTGGGAAGGGTGGGAACAGTTCAGCAGCAGCTGGCCTGGGGCTCAGCTCATGTTTACTCACAGAGACCTCGGCACTGTCCCCCAGCTTTGCAATGAGGACGCTCCTTGCGTGTGGGGGAGCGGGGCTGCTGGCTGTATGGGAGATGATTCCCCACCTCTGACCAATTTCAGAATTGTTTACCGCTGGTGCAAGTGCCTTGGTAGGGTTTTCCTCTGTATAACTGTTAGGTTCAGGATTTTTTTTCATTTTTCATTCCAATTACATTTTGTTCCTGTTTTATGTATTTATAGATATAAGCATGGAAATAATTCATTCATATAAATACATCTGTGTGAATGGAAGAACTTTTTTCTGGTTTATTTTAAAATTTTATTTTTAAAAATTTTGAAATTTAAATTTATTTATTGTTTTATACAGCAGGTTCTTATTAGTTATCTATTTTATGCATATACATGTATACAGGTCAATCCCAATCTCCCAACTCATCCCACCACCACCACCCCATGGCTTCCCCCACTTGGTGTCCATACGTTTGTTCTCTACCTCTGTGTCTCTATTTCTGCCCTGCAAACCAGTTCATCTGTACCATTTTTCTAGGTTCCACATATATGCATTAATATACAATATTTGTTTTTCTCTTTCTGACTTACTTCACTCTGTATGACACTCTCTAGATCCACCGACTTCTCTACAAATGACCCAGTTTCATTCCTTTTTATGGCTGAGTAATATTCCATTTTATATATGTACCACTTCTTTATCCATTCGTCTGTCTGTGGGCATTTAGGTTGCTTCCATTACCTGGCTATTGTAAATAGTGCTGCAATGAACATTGTGCTGAATGTGTCTTTTTGATTTATGGCTTTTTCTGGGTATATGCCCAAAAGTGGGATTGCTGGATCCTATGGTAATTCTCTTTTTAGTTTTTTAAAGGAACCTCCATAGTGTTCTCCATTGTGACTGTATCAATTTACCTGCCCACCAATAGTGGAAGAGGGCTCCTTTTGTCCACACCCTCCCCAGAATTTGTTGTTTGTAGATTTTCTGATGATGCCGATTCTAAGAGGTGTGAGGTCATACCTCATTGTCGTTTGGATTTGCATTTCTCTAATAATTAGTGATGTTGAGCAGCTTTTCATGTGCATCTTGGCCATCTCTGTGACTTCTTTGAAGAAACGTCTATTTAGATCTTCTGCCCATTTTTGTATTGGGTTGTTTGTTTTATTAATATTAAGCTGCGTGAGCTGTTTATATAAATTGGAGATTAAACCTTTGTCCATTGATTCGTTTGCGATCGTTTTCGCCCATTCTGAGGGTTTCCTTTTTCCATTCCCGTTTTTTTAACCAAAAAAGAAAGAAAGCAAAGGAAGCAGAACACTAACGTGCGTGAAATATGCCTCTTGAAACTGTCGTTTTGAAATATGGACGTCTTTTGAATTTTTTCGTCGATATATGACCCCAGGGTTTGTTTTCAGGGCAGGTGTCATTTAGAGGCATGCAATGATTTTGAATATCCACTGACCATTAGCGCTGGGATTAAAGCTGCTGTTGTGTGAAACGGCCACGAGGTGGCAGCAGTTCTCCCTTACCAAATCTGGTTACTAGGGCAACAGAGCCTCAATGGAAGTCGTGTTCTAGATTGGAATTTAGAATGGAATGTGCCAGGAGAATGCCCATCAAGTTTGTCACATTACTTCTTGTTCGTGTTTTTAATTTAATTTTTTATTTTTTATTACAGGAAGTTTGATGTCAACGTTTGGCTTGTTGTAGGTGTGCAAGATGTGATTCTTTTACACATATACATATGTCTGTTCTTCCTGGGATCCTGTTCCCATGTATGTTATGACAGAATGTTGAGTAGACTTCTCTTGGTATTCCATAGGTCTTTGGTGATTATATATTTCACCTGTGTTTGTATATGTCCGTTAACCCCAATATCGTAATGAATCCAATCCTCACACCTTTCCATTGGTGAACCATAAGTTTGTTTAATGAATCTGTGATTGCCCTTCTCCGTGGAAATATCTGCCCTGGTATCAATTTTTAGGTAACACCCATAAGTGATATCCTACGATATGTGTCTTTCACTTTCTGACTTACTACAAGTCACGTGATTACCTCTAGACTCATCTACGGTGCTGCAAATGGCATTGTGTCCTTTTTTCCCTTGGCTAATATTCTGTCTTAGCGAGGTCCATTTTCTGCAATGTGATTCCCTGAGGGCTGAGGATTAGCTGACCTGAGCAGCCTGACCCTGCCGGCAAGCCCTCCCCAGGTGTGCCTGTGTTGAGGTCAATATAAACAGCACTCCAGGCAGCAATAGCCCCTGCAGCTGTGCCTGACTCCATATTCTCTGCCCCGTCAGCAGTCTCGGGGCTGTGCTGGTGGGAGGGTGGGAGGGTCCACGGCTTTGTTGGTGGCCCGGTGTGAGTGGGGCTCTGCTGGACTTTCTGCAGTAGTTGCCAGGCTTCCACCTGTAAAGAAGAGGATGTGTCACCCATAACTTCCACTGGAATTTCTCTCCGGGCTGAGGTGAGGAAGGAAAAAAAGGAGTGGGGGCCGGGACAGGAGGGGTATCTCAGGTAGGGAAATGGAAAGCTTCCAGAAGAGCGTCCGGGGCCAGGACCATCCTGGCTGGCCTGCAGGCAGCAAGTTGGCCTGCGTGCTGTCGCTGGTGTGGCTCCACGGCCCTTCCTCTAGGCTTTCAAGCCCTTGTACATATTCAGGTGTTTTACCTGGGAAGGTTGGGAAGAGTTCAACAGCAGCTGGCATGAGGCTCAGCTCACGTTTACTCACAGAGGCCTCGGCAAGGTCTCCCGGCTTTGCAATGAGGACACTCCTTCGTGGGGTGGGGGGCGGGGCTGCTGGCTGTATGGGAGATGATTCCCCACCTCTGACCAATTTCAGAATTGTTTACGGCTGGAGCAAGTGCCTTGGTAGGGTTTTCCTCTGTATAACTGTTAGGTTCAGGTTTTATTTTCTTTTTTCGTTCCAATTACATTTTGTTCCTGTTTTATGTATTTATAGATATAAGCATGGAAATAATTCATTCATATAAATACATCTGTGTGAATGGAAGAACTTTTTTCTGGTTTATTTTAAAATTTTATTTTTAAAAATTTTGAAATTTAAATTTATTTATTGTTTTATACAGCAGGTTCTTATTAGTTATCTATTTTATGCATATACATGTATACAGGTCAATCCCAATCTCCCAACTCATCCCACCACCACCACCCCATGGCTTCCCCCACTTGGTGTCCATACGTTTGTTCTCTACCTCTGTGTCTCTATTTCTGCCCTGCAAACCAGTTCATCTGTACCATTTTTCTAGGTTCCACATATATGCATTAATATACAATATTTGTTTTTCTCTTTCTGACTTACTTCACTCTGTATGACACTCTCTAGATCCACCGACTTCTCTACAAATGACCCAGTTTCATTCCTTTTTATGGCTGAGTAATATTCCATTTTATATATGTACCACTTCTTTATCCATTCGTCTGTCTGTGGGCATTTAGGTTGCTTCCATTACCTGGCTATTGTAAATAGTGCTGCAATGAACATTGTGCTGAATGTGTCTTTTTGATTTATGGCTTTTTCTGGGTATATGCCCAAAAGTGGGATTGCTGGATCCTATGGTAATTCTCTTTTTAGTTTTTTAAAGGAACCTCCATAGTGTTCTCCATTGTGACTGTATCAATTTACCTGCCCACCAATAGTGGAAGAGGGCTCCTTTTGTCCACACCCTCCCCAGAATTTGTTGTTTGTAGATTTTCTGATGATGCCGATTCTAAGAGGTGTGAGGTCATACCTCATTGTCGTTTGGATTTGCATTTCTCTAATAATTAGTGATGTTGAGCAGCTTTTCATGTGCATCTTGGCCATCTCTGTGACTTCTTTGAAGAAACGTCTATTTAGATCTTCTGCCCATTTTTGTATTGGGTTGTTTGTTTTATTAATATTAAGCTGCGTGAGCTGTTTATATAAATTGGAGATTAAACCTTTGTCCATTGATTCGTTTGCGATCGTTTTCGCCCATTCTGAGGGTTTCCTTTTTCCATTCCCGTTTTTTTAACCAAAAAAGAAAGAAAGCAAAGGAAGCAGAACACTAACGTGCGTGAAATATGCCTCTTGAAACTGTCGTTTTGAAATATGGACGTCTTTTGAATTTTTTCGTCGATATATGACCCCAGGGTTTGTTTTCAGGGCAGGTGTCATTTAGAGGCATGCAATGATTTTGAATATCCACTGACCATTAGCGCTGGGATTAAAGCTGCTGTTGTGTGAAACGGCCACGAGGTGGCAGCAGTTCTCCCTTACCAAATCTGGTTACTAGGGCAACAGAGCCTCAATGGAAGTCGTGTTCTAGATTGGAATTTAGAATGGAATGTGCCAGGAGAATGCCCATCAAGTTTGTCACATTACTTCTTGTTCGTGTTTTTAATTTAATTTTTTATTTTTTATTACAGGAAGTTTGATGTCAACGTTTGGCTTGTTGTAGGTGTGCAAGATGTGATTCTTTTACACATATACATATGTCTGTTCTTCCTGGGATCCTGTTCCCATGTATGTTATGACAGAATGTTGAGTAGACTTCTCTTGGTATTCCATAGGTCTTTGGTGATTATATATTTCACCTGTGTTTGTATATGTCCGTTAACCCCAATATCGTAATGAATCCAATCCTCACACCTTTCCATTGGTGAACCATAAGTTTGTTTAATGAATCTGTGATTGCCCTTCTCCGTGGAAATATCTGCCCTGGTATCAATTTTTAGGTAACACCCATAAGTGATATCCTACGATATGTGTCTTTCACTTTCTGACTTACTACAAGTCACGTGATTACCTCTAGACTCATCTACGGTGCTGCAAATGGCATTGTGTCCTTTTTTCCCTTGGCTAATATTCTGTCTTAGCGAGGTCCATTTTCTGCAATGTGATTCCCTGAGGGCTGAGGATTAGCTGACCTGAGCAGCCTGACCCTGCCGGCAAGCCCTCCCCAGGTGTGCCTGTGTTGAGGTCAATATAAACAGCACTCCAGGCAGCAATAGCCCCTGCAGCTGTGCCTGACTCCATATTCTCTGCCCCGTCAGCAGTCTCGGGGCTGTGCTGGTGGGAGGGTGGGAGGGTCCACGGCTTTGTTGGTGGCCCGGTGTGAGTGGGGCTCTGCTGGACTTTCTGCAGTAGTTGCCAGGCTTCCACCTGTAAAGAAGAGGATGTGTCACCCATAACTTCCACTGGAATTTCTCTCCGGGCTGAGGTGAGGAAGGAAAAAAAGGAGTGGGGGCCGGGACAGGAGGGGTATCTCAGGTAGGGAAATGGAAAGCTTCCAGAAGAGCGTCCGGGGCCAGGACCATCCTGGCTGGCCTGCAGGCAGCAAGTTGGCCTGCGTGCTGTCGCTGGTGTGGCTCCACGGCCCTTCCTCTAGGCTTTCAAGCCCTTGTACATATTCAGGTGTTTTACCTGGGAAGGTTGGGAAGAGTTCAACAGCAGCTGGCATGAGGCTCAGCTCACGTTTACTCACAGAGGCCTCGACAAGGTCTCCCGGCTTTGCAATGAGGACACTCCTTCGTGGGGTGGGGGGCGGGGCTGCTGGCTGTATGGGAGATGATTCCCCACCTCTGACCAATTTCAGAATTGTTTACGGCTGGAGCAAGTGCCTTGGTAGGGTTTTCCTCTGTATAACTGTTAGGTTCAGGTTTTATTTTCTTTTTTCGTTCCAATTACATTTTGTTCCTGTTTTATGTATTTATAGATATAAGCATGGAAATAATTCATTCATATAAATACATCTGTGTGAATGGAAGAACTTTTTTCTGGTTTCTTTTTAAATTTTATTTTTAAAAATTTTGAAATTTAAATTTATTTATTTTTTTATACAGCAGGTTCTTATTAGTTATCTATTTTATGCATATATATGTATACAGGTCAATCCCAATCTCCCAACTCATCCCACCACCACCACCCCATGGCTTCCCCCACTTGGTGTCCATATGTTTGTTCTCTACCTCTGTGTCTCTATTTCTGCCCTGCAAACCAGTTCATCTGTACCATTTTTCTAGGTTCCACATATATGCATTAATATACAATATTTGTTTTTCTCTTTCTGACTTACTTCACTCTGTATGACAGTCTCTAGATCCATCGACTTCTCTACAAACGACCCAGTTTCATTCCTTTTTATGTCTGAGTAATATTCCATTTTATATATGTACCACTTCTTTATCCATTCGTCTGTCTGTGGGCATTTAGGTTGCTTCCATTACCTGGCTATTGTAAATAGTGCTGCAATGAACATTGTGGTGAATGTGTCTTTTTGATTTATGGTTTTCTCTGGGTATATGCCTAGAAGTGGGTTTGCTGGATCCTATGGTAATTCTCTTTTTAGTTTTTTAAAGGAACCTCCATAGTGTTCTCCATAGTGACTGTATCAATTTACCTTCCCACCAATAGTGGAAGAGGGTTCCTTTTGTCCACACCTTCCCCAGAGTTTGTTGTTTGTAGATTTTCTGATGATGCCGATTCTAAGAGGTGTGAGGTCATACCTCATTGTCATTTGGATTTGCATTTCTCTAATAATTAGTGATGTTGAGCAGCTTTTCATGTGCGTCTTGGCCATTTCTGTGACTTCTTTGAAGAAACGTCTATTTAGATCTTCTGCCCATTTTTGTATTGGGTTGTTTGTTTTATTAATATTAAGCTGCGTGAGCTGTTTATATATATTGGAGATTAAACCTTTGTCCATTGATTCGTTTGCGATCGTTTTCGCCCATTCTGAGGGTTGCCTTTTTCCATTCCCGTTTTTTTAACCAAAAAAGAAAGAAAGCAAAGGAAGCAGAACACTAATGTGCGTGAAATATGCCTCTTGAAACTGTCGTTTTGAAATATGGACGTCTTTTGAATTTTTTGGTCGATATATGACCCCAGGATTTGTTTTCAGGGCAGGTGTCATTTACAGGTCTGCAATGATTTTGAATATCCACTGACCATTAGCGCTGGGATTAAAGCTGCTGTTGTGTGAAACGGCCACAAGGTGGCAGCAGTTCTCCCTTACCAAATCTGGTTACTAGGGCAACAGAGCCTCAATGGAAGTCGTGTTCTAGATTGGAATTTAGAATGGAATGTGCCAGGAGAATGCCCATCAAGTTTGTCTCACTACTTCTTCTTCGTGTTTTTAATTTAATTTTTTATTTTTTATTACAGCAAGTTTGATGTCAACGTTTGGCTTGTTGTAGGTGTGCAAGATGTGGTTCTTTTACACATATACATATGTCTGTTCTTCCTGGGATCCTGTTCCCATGTACGTTATGACAGAATGTTGAGTAGTCTTCTCTTGGTATTCCGTAGGTCTTTGGTGATTATATATTTCACCTGTGTTTGTATATGTCTGTTAACCCCAAGATCGTAATGAATCCAATCCTCACACCTTTGCATTGGTGAACCATAAGTTTGTTTAATGAATCTGTGATTGCCCTTCTCCGTGGAAATATCTGCCCTGGTACCAATTTTTATGTAACACCTATAAGTGATATCCTACGATATGTGTCTTTCACTTTCTGACTTACTACAAGTCACGTGATTACCTCTAGACTCATCTACGGTGCTGCAAATGGCATTGTGTCCTTTTTTCCCTTGGCTAATATTGTGTCTTAGCGAGGTCCATTTTCTGCAATGTGATTCCCTGAGGGCTGAGGATTAGCTGACCTGGGCAGCCTGACCCTGCCGGCAAGCCCTCCCCAGGTGTGCCTGGGTTGAGGTCAATATAAACAGCACCCCAGGCAGCAATAGCCCCTGCAGCTGTGCCTGACTCCATATTCTCTGCCCCGTCAGCAGTCTCGGGGCTGTGCTGGTGGGAGGGTGTGAGGGTCCACGGCTTTGTTGGTGGCCCGGTGTGAGTGGGGCTCTGCTGGACTTTCTGCAGGAGTTGCCAGGCTGCCACCTCTAAAGAAGAGGATGTGTCACCCATAACTTCCACTGGAATTTCTCTCCGGGCTGATGTGAGGAAGGAAAAAAGGGAGTGGGTGCCGGGACAGGAGGGGTATCTCAGGCAGGGAAATGGAAAGCTTCCAGAAGAGCACCCGGGGGCAGGACCATCCTGGCTGGCCTGCAGGCAGCAAGTTGGCCTGCGTGCTGTTGCTGGTGTGGCTCCACGGCCCTTCCTCTAGGCTTTCAAGCCCTTGTACATATTCAAGTGTTTTACCTGGGAAGGGTGGGAACAGTTCAGCAGCAGCTGGCCTGGGGCTCAGCTCATGTTTACTCACAGAGGCCTCGGCACGGTCCCCCAGCTTTGCAATGAGGACGCTCCTTGCGTGTGGGGGGGCGGGGCTGCTGGCTGTATGGGAGATGATTCCCCACCTCTGACCAATTTCAGAATTGTTTACCGCTGGTGCAAGTGCCTTGGTAGGGTTTTCCTCTGTATAACTGTTAGGTTCAGGATTTTTTTTCTTTTTTCATTCCAATTACATTTTGTTCCTGTTTTATGTATTTATAGATATAAGCATGGAAATAATTCATTCGTATAAATACATCTGTGTGAATGGAAGAACTTTTTTCTTTTTTTTCTTTTTTTTTTTTTTTGCGGTATGCGGGCCTCTCACTGTTGTGGCCTCCCCCGTTGCGGAGCACAGGCTCCGGACGCGCAGGCTCCGGACGCGCAGGCTCAGCGGCCATGGCTCACGGGCCCAGCCGCTCCGCGGCATATGGGATCCTCCCAGACCGGGGCACGAACCCGTATCCCCTGCATCGGCAGGCGGACTCTCAACCACTTGCGCCACCAGGGAGGCCCTTCTTTTTTTTTTTCAATTTTATTTTTAAACATTTTGAAATTTAATTTTATTTATTTTTTTTATACAGCAGGTTATTATTAGTTATCTATTTTATGCATATGCATGTATACAGGTCAATCCCAATCTCCCAACTCATCCCACCACCACCACCCCATGGCTTCCCCCACTTGGTGTCCATACGTTTGTTCTCTACCTCTGTGTCTCTATTTCTGCCCTGCAAACCAGTTCATCTGTACCATTTTTCTAGGTTCCACATATATGCATTAATATACAATATTTGTTTTTCTCTTTCTGACTTACTTCACTCTGTATGACAGTCTCTAGATCCATCGACTTCTCTACAAATGACCCAGTTTCATTCCTTTTTATGGCTGAGTAATATTCCATTTTATATATGTACCACTTCTTTATCCATTCGTCTGTCTGTGGGCATTTAGGTTGCTTCCATTACCTGGCTATTGTAAATAGTGCTGCAATGAACATTGTGGTGAATGTGTCTTTTTGATTTATGGTTTTCTCTGGGTATATGCCCAGAATTGGGTTTGCTGGATCCTATGGTAATTCTCTTTTTAGTTTTTTAAATGAATCTCCATAGTGTTCTCCATAGTGACTGTATCAATTTACCTGCCCACCAATAGTGGAAGAGGGCTCCTTTTGTCCACACCCTCCCCAGAATTTGTTGTTTGTAGATTTTCTGATGATGCTGATTCTAAGAGGTGTGAGGTCATACCTCATTGTCGTTTGGATTTGCATTTCTCTAATAATTAGTGATGTTGAGCAGCTTTTCATGTGCGTCTTGGCCATTTCTGTGACTTCTTTGAAGAAACGTCTATTTAGATCTTCTGCCCATTTTTGTATTGGGTTGTTTGTTTTATTAATATTAAGCTGCGTGAGCTGTTTATATATATTGGAGATTAAACCTTTGTCCATTGATTCGTTTGCGATCGTTTTCACCCATTCTGAGGGTTGCCTTTTTCCATTCCCGTTTTTTTAACCAAAAAAGAAAGAAAGCAAAGGAAGCAGAACACTAATGTGCGTGAAATATGCCTCTTGAAACTGTCGTTTTGAAATATGGACGTCTTTTGAATTTTTTGGTCGATATATGACCCCAGGATTTGTTTTCAGGGCAGGTGTCATTTACAGGTCTGCAATGATTTTGAATATCCACTGACCATTAGCGCTGGGATTAAAGCTGCTGTTGTGTGAAACGGCCACAAGGTGGCAGCAGTTCTCCCTTACCAAATCTGGTTACTAGGGCAACAGAGCCTCAATGGAAGTCGTGTTCTAGATTGGAATTTAGAATGGAATGTGCCCGGAGAATGCCCATCAAGTTTGTCTCACTACTTCTTGTTAGTGTTTTTAATTGAATTTTTTATTTTTTATTACAGTAAGTTTGATGTCAATGTTTGGCTTGTTGTAGGTGTGCAAGATGTGGTTCTTTTACACATATACATATGTCTGTTCTTCCTGGGATCCTGTTCCCATGTACGTTATGACAGAATGTTGAGTAGTCTTCTCTTGGTATTCCGTAGGTCTTTGGTGATTATATATTTCACCTGTGTTTGTATATGTCTGTTAACCCCAAGATCGTAATGAATCCAATCCTCACACCTTCGCATTGGTGAACCATAAGTTTGTTTAATGAATCTGTGATTGCCCTTCTCCGTGGAAATATCTGCCCTGGTACCAATTTTTATGTAACACCTATAAGTGATATCCTACGATATGTGTCTTTCACTTTCTGACTTACTACAAGTCACGTGATTACCTCTAGACTCATCTACGGTGCTGCAAATGGCATTGTGTCCTTTTTTCCCTTGGCTAATATTGTGTCTTAGCGAGGTCCATTTTCTGCAATGTGATTCCCTGAGGGCTGAGGATTAGCTGACCTGGGCAGCCTGACCCTGCCGGCAAGCCCTCCTCAGGTGTGCCTGGGTTGAGGTCAATATAAACCGCACCCCAGGCAGCAATAGCCCCTGCAGCTGTGCCTGACTCCATATTCTCTGCCCCGTCAGCAGTCTCGGGGCTGTGCTGGTGGGAGGGTGTGAGGGTCCACGGCTTTGTTGGTGGCCCGGTGTGAGTGGGGCTCTGCTGGACTTTCTGCAGGAGTTGCCAGGCTGCCACCTGTAAAGAAGAGGATGTGTCACCCTTAACTTCCACTGGAATTTCTCTCCGGGCTGATGTGAGGAAGGAAAAAAGGGAGTGGGTGCCGGGACAGGAGGGGTACCTCAGGCAGGGAAATGGAAAGCTTCCAGAAGAGCACCCGGGGCCAGGACCATCCTGGCTGGCCTGCAGGCAGCAAGTTGGCCTGCGTGCTGTCGCTGGTGTGGCTCCACGGCCCTTCCTCTAGGCTTTCAAGCCCTTGTACATATTCAGGTGTTTTACCTGGGAAGGTTGGGAAGAGTTCAACAGCAGCTGGCATGAGGCTCAGCTCACGTTTACTCACAGAGGCCTCGGCAAGGTCTCCCGGCTTTGCAATGAGGACGCTCCTTCGTGGGGCGGGGGGCGGGGCTGCTGGCTGTATGGGAGATGATTCCCCACCTCTGACCAATTTCAGAATTGTTTACGGCTGGAGCAAGTGCCTTGGTAGGGTTTTCCTCTGTATAACTGTTAGGTTCAGGTTTTTTTTTCTTTTTTCGTTCCAATTACATTTTGTTCCTGTTTTATGTATTTATAGATATAAGCATGGAAATAATTCATTCATATAAATACATCTGTGTGAATGGAAGAACTTTTTTCTGGTTTCTTTTTAAATTTTATTTTTAAAAATTTTGAAATTTAAATTTATTTATTTTTTTATACAGCAGGTTCTTATTAGTTATCTATTTTATGCATATACATGTATACAGGTCAATCCCAATCTCCCAACTCATCCCACCACCACCACCCCATGGCTTCCCCCACTTGGTGTCCATACGTTTGTTCTCTACCTCTGTGTCTCTATTTCTGCCCTGCAAACCAGTTCATCTGTACCATTTTTCTAGGTTCCACATATATACATTAATATACAATATTTGTTTTTCTCTTTCTGACTTACTTCACTCTGTATGACACTCTCTAGATCCACCGACTTCTCTACAAACGACCCAGTTTCATTCCTTTTTATGTCTGAGTAATATTCCATTTTATATATGTACCACTTCTTTATCCATTCGTCTGTCTGTGGGCATTTAGGTTGCTTCCATTTCCTGGCTATTGTAAATAGTGCTGCAATGAACATTGTGCTGAATGTGTCTTTTTGATTTATGGCTTTCTCTGGGTATATGCCCAAAAGTGGGATTGCTGGATCCTATGGTAATTCTCTTTTTAGTTTTTTAAAGGAACCTCCATAGTGTTCTCCATTGTGACTGTATCAATTTACCTGCCCACCAATAGTGGAAGAGGGCTCCTTTTGTCCACACCCTCCCCAGAATTTGTTGTTTGTAGATTTTCTGATGATGCCGATTCTAAGAGGTGTGAGGTCATACCTCACTGTCGTTTGGATTTGTATTTCTCTAATAATTAGTGATGTTGAGCAGCTTTTCATGTGCATCTTGGCCATCTCTGTGACTTCTTTGAAGAAACGTCTATTTAGATCTTCTGCCCATTTTTGTATTGGGTTGTTTGTTTTATTAATATTAAGCTGCGTGAGCTGTTTATATAAATTGGAGATTAAACCTTTGTCCATTGATTCGTTTGCGATCGTTTTCGCCCATTCTGAGGGTTTCCTTTTTCCATTCCCGTTTTTTTAACCAAAAAAGAAAGAAAGCAAAGGAAGCAGAACACTAACGTGCGTGAAATATGCCTCTTGAAACTGTCGTTTTGAAATATGGACGTCTTTTGAATTTTTTCGTCGATATATGACCCCAGGGTTTGTTTTCAGGGCAGGTGTCATTTAGAGGCATGCAATGATTTTGAATATCCACTGACCATTAGCGCTGGGATTAAAGCTGCTGTTGTGTGAAACGGCCACGAGGTGGCAGCAGTTCTCCCTTACCAAATCTGGTTACTAGGGCAACAGAGCCTCAATGGAAGTCGTGTTCTAGATTGGAATTTAGAATGGAATGTGCCAGGGGAATGCCCATCAAGTTTGTCACATTACTTCTTGTTCGTGTTTTTAATTTAATTTTTTTATTTTTTATTACAGGAAGTTTGATGTCAACGTTTGGCTTGTTGTAGGTGTGCAAGATGTGGTTCTTTTACACATATACATATGTCTGTTCTTCCTGGGATCCTGTTCCCATGTATGTTATGACAGAATGTTGAGTAGACTTCTCTTGGTATTCCATAGGTCTTTGGTGATTATATATTTCACCTGTGTTTGTATATGTCCGTTAACCCCAATATCGTAATGAATCCAATCCTCACACCTTTCCATTGGTGAACCATAAGTTTGTTTAATGAATCTGTGATTGCCCTTCTCCGTGGAAATATCTGCCCTGGTATCAATTTTTAGGTAACACCCATAAGTGATATCCTACGATATGTGTCTTTCACTTTCTGACTTACTACAAGTCACGTGATTACCTCTAGACTCATCTACGGTGCTGCAAATGGCATTGTGTCCTTTTTTCCCTTGGCTAATATTCTGTCTTAGCGAGGTCCATTTTCTGCAATGTGATTCCCTGAGGGCTGAGGATTAGCTGACCTGAGCAGCCTGACCCTGCCGGCAAGCCCTCCCCAGGTGTGCCTGTGTTGAGGTCAATATAAACAGCACTCCAGGCAGCAATAGCCCCTGCAGCTGTGCCTGACTCCATATTCTCTGCCCCGTCAGCAGTCTCGGGGCTGTGCTGGTGGGAGGGTGGGAGGGTCCACGGCTTTGTTGGTGGCCCGGTGTGAGTGGGGCTCTGCTGGACTTTCTGCAGTAGTTGCCAGGCTGCCACCTGTAAAGAAGAGGATGTGTCACCCATAACTTCCACTGGAATTTCTCTCCGGGCTGAGGTGAGGAAGGAAAAAAAGGAGTGGGGGCCGGGACAGGAGGGGTATCTCAGGTAGGGAAATGGAAAGCTTCCAGAAGAGCGTCCGGGGCCAGGACCATCCTGGCTGGCCTGCAGGCAGCAAGTTGGCCTGCGTGCTGTCGCTGGTGTGGCTCCACGGCCCTTCCTCTAGGCTTTCAAGCCCTTGTACATATTCAGGTGTTTTACCTGGGAAGGTTGGGAAGAGTTCAACAGCAGCTGGCATGAGGCTCAGCTCACGTTTACTCACAGAGGCCTCGGAAAGGTCTCCCGGCTTTGCAATGAGGACACTCCTTCGTGGGGCGTGGGGCGGAGCTGCTGGCTGTATGGGAGATGATTCCCCACCTCTGACCAATTTCAGAATTGTTTACGGCTGGAGCAAGTGCCTTGGTAGGGTTTTCCTCTGTATAACTGTTAGGTTCAGGTTTTTTTTTCTTTTTTCGTTCCAATTACATTTTGTTCCTGTTTTATGTATTTATAGATATAAGCATGGAAACAATTCATTCATATAAATACATCTGTGTGAATGGAAGAACTTTTTTCTGGTTTCTTTTTAAATTTTATTTTTAAAAATTTTGAAATTTAAATTTATTTATTTTTTTATACAGCAGGTTCTCATTAGTTATCTATTTTATGCATATATATGTATACAGGTCAATCCCAATCTCCCAACTCATCCCACCACCACCACCCCATGGCTTCCCCCACTTGGTGTCCATATGTTTGTTCTCTACCTCTGTGTCTCTATTTCTGCCCTGCAAACCAGTTCATCTGTACCATTTTTCTAGGTTCCACATATATGCATTAATATACAATATTTGTTTTTCTCTTTCTGACTTACTTCACTCTGTATGACACTCTCTAGATCCACCGACTTCTCTACAAACGACCCAGTTTCATTCCTTTTTATGTCTGAGTAATATTCCATTTTATATATGTACCACTTCTTTATCCATTCGTCTGTCTGTGGGCATTTAGGTTGCTTCCATTTCCTGGCTATTGTAAATAGTGCTGCAATGAACATTGTGGTGAATGTGTCTTTTTGATTTATGGTTTTCTCTGGGTATATGCCCAGAAGTGGGTTTGCTGGATCCTATGGTAATTCTCTTTTTAGTTTTTTAAAGGAACCTCCATAGTGTTCTCCATTGTGACTGTATCAATTTACCTGCCCACCAATAGTGGAAGAGGGCTCCTTTTGTCCACACCCTCCCCAGAATTTGTTGTTTGTAGATTTTCTGATGATGCCGATTCTAAGAGGTGTGAGGTCATACCTCATTGTCGTTTGGATTTGCATTTCTCTAATAATTAGTGATGTTGAGCAGCTTTTCATGTGCATCTTGGCCATCTCTGTGACTTCTTTGAAGAAACGTCTATTTAGATCTTCTGCCCATTTTTGTATTGGGTTGTTTGTTTTATTAATATTAAGCTGCGTGAGCTGTTTATATAAATTGGAGATTAAACCTTTGTCCATTGATTCGTTTGCGATCGTTTTCGCCCATTCTGAGGGTTTCCTTTTTCCATTCCCGTTTTTTTAACCAAAAAAGAAAGAAAGCAAAGGAAGCAGAACACTAACGTGCGTGAAATATGCCTCTTGAAATTGTCGTTTTGAAATATGGACGTCTTTTGAATTTTTTCGTCGATATATGACCCCAGGGTTTGTTTTCAGGGCAGGTGTCATTTAGAGGCATGCAATGATTTTGAATATCCACTGACCATTAGCGCTGGGATTAAAGCTGCTGTTGTGTGAAACGGCCACGAGGTGGCAGCAGTTCTCCCTTACCAAATCTGGTTACTAGGGCAACAGAGCCTCAATGGAAGTCGTGTTCTAGATTGGAATTTAGAATGGAATGTGCCAGGGGAATGCCCATCAAGTTTGTCACATTACTTCTTGTTCGTGTTTTTAATTTAATTTTTTATTTTTTATTACAGGAAGTTTGATGTCAACGTTTGGCTTGTTGTAGGTGTGCAAGATGTGGTTCTTTTACACATATACATATGTCTGTTCTTCCTGGGATCCTGTTCCCATGTATGTTATGACAGAATGTTGAGTAGACTTCTCTTGGTATTCCATAGGTCTTTGGTGATTATATATTTCACCTGTGTTTGTATATGTCCGTTAACCCCAATATCGTAATGAATCCAATCCTCACACCTTTCCATTGGTGAACCATAAGTTTGTTTAATGAATCTGTGATTGCCCTTCTCCGTGGAAATATCTGCCCTGGTATCAATTTTTAGGTAACACCCATAAGTGATATCCTACGATATGTGTCTTTCACTTTCTGACTTACTACAAGTCACGTGATTACCTCTAGACTCATCTACGGTGCTGCAAATGGCATTGTGTCCTTTTTTCCCTTGGCTAATATTCTGTCTTAGCGAGGTCCATTTTCTGCAATGTGATTCCCTGAGGGCTGAGGATTAGCTGACCTGAGCAGCCTGACCCTGCCGGCAAGCCCTCCCCAGGTGTGCCTGTGTTGAGGTCAATATAAACAGCACTCCAGGCAGCAATAGCCCCTGCAGCTGTGCCTGACTCCATATTCTCTGCCCCGTCAGCAGTCTCGGGGCTGTGCTGGTGGGAGGGTGGGAGGGTCCACGGCTTTGTTGGTGGCCCGGTGTGAGTGGGGCTCTGCTGGACTTTCTGCAGTAGTTGCCAGGCTGCCACCTGTAAAGAAGAGGATGTGTCACCCATAACTTCCACTGGAATTTCTCTCCGGGCTGAGGTGAGGAAGGAAAAAAAGGAGTGGGGGCCGGGACAGGAGGGGTATCTCAGGTAGGGAAATGGAAAGCTTCCAGAAGAGCGTCCGGGGCCAGGACCATCCTGGCTGGCCTGCAGGCAGCAAGTTGGCCTGCGTGCTGTCGCTGGTGTGGCTCCACGGCCCTTCCTCTAGGCTTTCAAGCCCTTGTACATATTCAGGTGTTTTACCTGGGAAGGTTGGGAAGAGTTCAACAGCAGCTGGCATGAGGCTCAGCTCACGTTTACTCACAGAGGCCTCGGCAAGGTCTCCCGGCTTTGCAATGAGGACACTCCTTCGTGGGGCGTGGGGCGGGGCTGCTGGCTGTATGGGAGATGATTCCCCACCTCTGACCAATTTCAGAATTGTTTACGGCTGGAGCAAGTGCCTTGGTAGGGTTTTCCTCTGTATAACTGTTAGGTTCAGGTTTTTTTTTCTTTTTTCGTTCCAATTACATTTTGTTCCTGTTTTATGTATTTATAGATATAAGCATGGAAACAATTCATTCATATAAATACATCTGTGTGAATGGAAGAACTTTTTTCTGGTTTCTTTTTAAATTTTATTTTTAAAAATTTTGAAATTTAAATTTATTTATTTTTTTATACAGCAGGTTCTCATTAGTTATCTATTTTATGCATATATATGTATACAGGTCAATCCCAATCTCCCAACTCATCCCACCACCACCACCCCATGGCTTCCCCCACTTGGTGTCCATACGTTTGTTCTCTACCTCTGTGTCTCTATTTCTGCCCTGCAAACCAGTTCATCTGTACCATTTTTCTAGGTTCCACATATATGCATTAATATACAATATTTGTTTTTCTCTTTCTGACTTACTTCACTCTGTATGACAGTCTCTAGATCCATCGACTTCTCTACAAACGACCCAGTTTCATTCCTTTTTATGTCTGAGTAATATTCCATTTTATATATGTACCACTTCTTTATCCATTCGTCTGTCTGTGGGCATTTAGGTTGCTTCCATTACCTGGCTATTGTAAATAGTGCTGCAATGAACATTGTGGTGAATGTGTCTTTTTGATTTATGGTTTTCTCTGGGTATATGCCCAGAAGTGGGTTTGCTGGATCCTATGGTAATTCTCTTTTTAGTTTTTTAAAGGAACCTCCATAGTGTTCTCCATAGTGACTGTATCAATTTACCTTCCCACCAATAGTGGAAGAGGGTTCCTTTTGTCCACACCCTCCCCAGAGTTTGTTGTTTGTAGATTTTCTGATGATGCCGATTCTAAGAGGTGTGAGGTCATACCTCATTGTCATTTGGATTTGCATTTCTCTAATAATTAGTGATGTTGAGCAGCTTTTCATGTGCGTCTTGGTCATTTCTGTGACTTCTTTGAAGAAACGTCTATTTAGATCTTCTGCCCATTTTTGTATTGGGTTGTTTGTTTTATTAATATTAAGCTGCGTGAGCTGTTTATATATATTGGAGATTAAACCTTTGTCCATTGATTCGTTTGCGATCGTTTTCGCCCATTCTGAGGGTTGCCTTTTTCCATTCCCGTTTTTTTAACCCAAAAAGAAAGAAAGCAAAGGAAGCAGAACACTAATGTGCGTGAAATATGCCTCTTGAAACTGTCGTTTTGAAATATGGACGTCTTTTGAATTTTTTGGTCGATATATGACCCCAGGATTTGTTTTCAGGGCAGGTGTCATTTACAGGTCTGCAATGATTTTGAATATCCACTGACCATTAGCGCTTGGATTAAAGCTGCTGTTGTGTGAAACGGCCACAAGGTGGCAGCAGTTCTCCCTTACCAAATCTGGTTACTAGGGCAACAGAGCCTCAATGGAAGTCGTGTTCTAGATTGGAATTTAGAATGGAATGTGCCAGGAGAATGCCCATCAAGTTTGTCTCACTACTTCTTCGTGTTTTTAATTTAATTTTTTATTTTTTATTACAGCAAGTTTGATGACAACGTTTGGCTTGTTGTAGGTGTGCAAGATGTTGTTCTTTTACACATATACATATGTCTGTTCTTCCTGGGATCCTGTTCCCATGTACGTTATGACAGAATGTTGAGTAGTCTTCTCTTGGTATTCCGTAGGTCTTTGGTGATTATATATTTCACCTGTGTTTGTATATGTCTGTTAACCCCAAGATCGTAATGAATCCAATCCTCACACCTTCGCATTGGTGAACCATAAGTTTGTTTAATGAATCTGTGATTGCCCTTCTCCGTGGAAATATCTGCCCTGGTACCAATTTTTATGTAACACCTATAAGTGATATCCTACGATATGTGTCTTTCACTTTCTGACTTACTACAAGTCACGTGATTACCTCTAGACTCATCTACGGTGCTGCAAATGGCATTGGGTCCTTTTTTCCCTTGGCTAATATTGTGTCTTAGCGAGGTCCATTTTCTGCAATGTGATTCCCTGAGGGCTGAGGATTAGCTGACCTGGGCAGCCTGACCCTGCCGGCAAGCCCTCCCCAGGTGTGCCTGGGTTGAGGTCAATATAAACAGCACCCCAGGCAGCAATAGCCCCTGCAGCTGTGCCTGACCCCATATTCTCTGCCCCGTCAGCAGTCTCGGGGCTGTGCTGGTGGGAGGGTGTGAGGGTCCACGGCTTTGTTGGTGGCCCGGTGTGAGTGGGGCTCTGCTGGACTTTCTGCAGGAGTTGCCAGGCTGCCACCTGTAAAGAAGAGGATGTGTCACCCATAACTTCCACTGGAATTTCTCTCCGGGCTGATGTGAGGAAGGAAAAAAGGGAGTGGGTGCCGGGACAGGAGGGGTATCTCAGGCAGGGAAATGGAAAGCTTTCAGAAGAGCACCCGGGGGCAGGACCATCCTGGCTGGCCTGCAGGCAGCAAGTTGGCCTGCGTGCTGTCGCTGGTGTGGCTCCACGGTCCTTCCTCTAGGCTTTCAAGCCCTTGTACATATTCAAGTGTTTTATCTGGGAAGGGTGAGAACAGTTCAGCAGCAGCTGGCCTGGGGCTCAGCTCATGTTTACTCACAGAGGCCTCGGCACGGTCCCCCAGCTTTGCAATGAGGACGCTCCTTGCGTGTGGGGGGGCGGTGCTGCTGGCTGTATGGGAGATGATTCCCCACCTCTGACCAATTTCAGAATTGTTTACCGCTGGTGCAAGTGCCTTGGTAGGGTTTTCCTCTGTATAACTGTTAGGTTCAGGATTTTTTTCTTTTTTCATTCCAATTACATTTTGTTCCTGTTTTATGTATTTATAGATATAAGCATGAAAATAATTCATTCGTATAAATACATCTGTGTGAATGGAAGAACTTTTTTCT
This sequence comes from Mesoplodon densirostris, assembly GCF_025265405.1. Lineage (NCBI taxonomy): Eukaryota > Metazoa > Chordata > Mammalia > Artiodactyla > Ziphiidae > Mesoplodon > Mesoplodon densirostris. The sequence goes on along the minus strand of NC_082667.1, from coordinate 79,514,902 downwards.
GTTTTTTTTCAATTTTATTTTTAAACATTTTGAAATTTAATTTTATTTATTTTTTTATACAGCAGGTTCTTATTAGTTATCTATTTTATGCATATGCATGTATACAGGTCAATCCCAATCTCCCAACTCATCCCACCACCACCACCCCATGGCTTCCCCCACTTGGTGTCCATAGGTTTGTTCTCTACCTCTGTGTCTCTATTTCTGCCCTGCAAACCAGTTCATCTGTACCATTTTTCTAGGTTCCACATATATGCATTAATATACAATATTTGTTTTTCTCTTTCTGACTTACTTCACTCTGTATGACAGTCTCTAGATCCATCGACTTCTCTACAAATGACCCAGTTTCATTCCTTATTATGGCTGAGTAATATTCCATTTTATATATGTACCACATCTTTATCCATTCGTCTGTCTGTGGGCATTTAGGTTGCTTCCATTACCTGGCTATTGTAAATAGTGCTGCAATGAACTTTGTGGTGAATGTGTCTTTTTGATTTATGGTTTTCTTTGGGTCTATGCCCAGAAGTGGGATTGCTGGATCCTATGGTAATTCTCTTTTTAATTTTTTAAAGGAACCTCCATACTGTTCTCCATAGTGACTGTATCAATTTACCTTCCCAACAATAGTGGAAGAGGGTTCCTTTTGTCCACACCTTCCCCAGAATTTGTTGTTTGTAGATTTTCTGATGATGCCGATTCTAAGAGGTGTGAGGTCATACCTCATTGTCATTTTGATTTGCATTTCTCTAATAATTAGTGATGTTGAGCAGCTTTTCATGTGCGTCTTGGCCATCTCTGTGACTTCTTTGAAGAAACGTCTATTTAGATCTTCTGCCCATTTTTGTATTGGGATGTATGTGTTATTAATATTAAGCTGCATGAGCTGTTTATATATAAGGGAGATTAAACCTTTGTCCATTGATTCGTTTGCGATCGTTTTCGCCCATTTGAGGGTTGCCTTTTTTCATTCCCCTTTTTTTAACCAAAAAAGAAAGAAAGCAAAGGAAGAAGAACACTAATGTGCGTGAAATATGCCTCTTGAAACTCTCGTTTTGAAATATGGACGTCTTTTGAATTGTTTGGTCGATATATGACCCCAGGATTTGTTTTCATTGCAGGTGTCATTACAGGCCTGCAATGATTTTGAATATCTACTGACCATTAGCGCTGGGATTAAAGCTGCTGTTGTGTGAAACGGCCACAAGGTGGCAGCAGTTCTCCCTTACCAAATCTGGTTAACTAGGGCAACAGAGCCTCAATGGAAGACGTGTTCTAGATTGGAATTTAGAATGGAATGTGCCAGGAGAATGCTCCTCAAGTTTGTCTCACTACTTCTTGTTCGTGTTTTAATTTAATTTTTAATTTCTTTATTACAGCAAGTTTGATGACAACGTTTGGCTTGTTGTAGGTGTGCAAGATGTGGTTCTTTTACACATATACATATGTCTGTTCTTCCTGGGATCCTTTTCCCATGTACGTTATGACAGAATGTTGAGTAGTCTTCTCTTGGTATTCCGTAGGTCTTTGGTGATTATATATTTCACCTGTGTTTGTATATGTCTGTTAACCCCAAGATCGTAATGAATCCAATCCTCACACCTTTCCATTGGTGAACCATAAGTTTGTTTAATGAATCTGTGATTGCTCTTCTCCGTGGAAATATCTGCCCTGGTATCAATTTTTAGGTAACACCTATAAGTGATATCCTACGATATGTGTCTTTCACTTTCTGACTTACTACCAGTCACGTGATTACCTCTAGACTCATCTACGGTGCTGCAAATGGCATTGTGTCCTTTTTTCCCTTGGCTAATATTGTGTCTTAGCGAGGTCCATTTTCTGCAATGTGATTCCCTGAGGGCTGAGGATTAGCTGACCTGGGCAGCCTGACCCTGCCGGCAAGCCCTCCTCAGGTGTGCCTGGGTTGAGGTCAATATAAACAGCACTCCAGGCAGCAATAGCCCCTGCAGCTGTGCCTGACTCCATATTCTCTGCCCCGTCAGCAGTCTCGGGGCTGTGCTGGTGGGAGGGAGTGAGGGTCCACGGCTTTGTTGGTGGCCCGGTGTGAGTGGGGCTCTGCTGGACTTTCTGCAGGAGTTGCCAGGCTGCCACCTGTAAAGAAGAGGATGTGTCACCCATAACTTCCACTGGAATTTCTCTCCGGGCTGATGTGAGGAAGGGAAAAAAGGAGTGGGGGCCTGGACAGGAGGGGTATCTCAGGCAGGGAAATGGAAAGCTTCCAGAAGAGCGCCCGGTGCCAGGACCATCCTGGCTGGCCTGCAGGCAGCAAGTTGGCCTGCGTGCTGTCGCTGGTGTGGCTCCACGGCCCTTCCTCTAGGCTTTCAAGCCCTTGTACATATTCAGGTGTTTTACCTGGGAAGGTTGGGAAGAGTTCAGCAGCAGCTGGCCTGGGGCTCAGCTCATGTTTACTCACAGAGGCCTCGGCACGGTCCCCCAGCTTTGCAAAGAGGACACTCCTTGCGTGGGGGGGCGGGGCTGCTGGCTGTATGGGAGATGATTCCCCACCTCTGACCAATTTCAGAATTCTTTACGGCTGGAGCAAGTGCCTTGGTAGGGTTTTCCTCTGTATAACTGTTAGGTTCAGGTTTTTTTTTCTTTTTTCGTTCCAATTACATTTTGTTCCTGTTTTATGTATTTATAGATATAAGCATGGAAATAATTCATTCATATAAATACATCTGTGTGAATGGAAGAACTTTTTTCTGTTTTTTTTCAATTTTATTTTTAAAAATTTTGAAATTTAATTTTATTTATTTTTTTATACAGCAGGTTCTTATTAGTTATCTATTTTATGCATATGCATGTATACAGGTCAATCCCAATCTCCCAACTCATCCCAACACCACCACCCCATGGCTTCCCCCACTTGGTGTCCATACGTTTGTTCTCTACCTCTGTGTCTCTATTTCTGCCCTGCAAACCAGTTCATCTGTACCATTTTTCTAGGTTCCACATATATGCATTAATATACAATATTTGTTTTTCTCTTTCTGACTTACTTCACTCTGTATGACAGTCTCTAGATCCATCGTCTTCTCTACAAACGACCCAGTTTCATTCCTTTTTATGGCTGAGTAATATTCCATTTTATATATGTACCACATCTTTATCCATTCGTCTGTCTGTGGGCATTTAGGTTGCTTCCATTACCTGGCTATTGTAAATAGTGCTGCAATGAACTTTGTGGTGAATGTGTCTTTTTGATTTATGGTTTTCTTTGGGTCTATGCCCAGAAGTGGGATTGCTGGATCCTATGGTAATTCTCTTTTTAGTTTTTTAAAGGAACCTCCATACTGTTCTCCATAGTGACTGTATCAATTTACCTTCCCAACAATAGTGGAAGAGGGTTCCTTTTGTCCACACCTTCCCCAGAATTTGTTGTTTGTAGATTTTCTGATGATGCCGATTCTAAGAGGTGTGAGGTCATACCTCATTGTCATTTGGATTTGCATTTCTCTAATAATTAGTGATGTTGAGCAGCTTTTCATGTGCGTCTTGGCCATCTCTGTGACTTCTTTGAAGAAACGTCTATTTAGATCTTCTGCCCATTTTTGTATTGGGATGTTTGTTTTATTAATATTAAGCTGCGTGAGCTGTTTATATATATTGGAGATTAAACCTTTGTCCATTGATTCGTTTGCGATCGTTTTCGCCCATTCTGAGGGTTGCCTTTTTCCATTCCCCTTTTTTAACCAAAAAAGAAAGAAAGCAAAGGAAGAAGAACACTAATGTGCGTGAAATATGCCTCTTGAAACTCTCGTTTTGAAATATGGACGTCTTTTGAATTGTTTGGTCGATATATGACCCCAGGATTTGTTTTCATTGCAGGTGTCATTACAGGCCTGCAATGATTTTGAATATCCACTGACCATTAGCGCTGGGATTAAAGCTGCTGTTGTGTGAAACGGCCACAAGGTGGCAGCAGTTCTCCCTTACCAAATCTGGTTAACTAGGGCAACAGAGCCTCAATGGAAGACGTGTTCTAGATTGGAATTTAGAATGGAATGTGCCAGGAGAATGCTCCTCAAGTTTGTCTCACTACTTCTTGTTCGTGTTTTAATTTAATTTTTAATTTTTTTATTACAGCAAGTTTGATGACAACGTTTGGCTTGTTGTAGGTGTGCAAGATGTGGTTCTTTTACACATATACATATGTCTGTTCTTCCTGGGATCCTTTTCCCATGTACGTTATGACAGAATGTTGAGTAGTCTTCTCTTGGTATTCCGTAGGTCTTTGGTGATTATATATTTCACCTGTGTTTGTATATGTCTGTTAACCCCAAGATCGTAATGAATCCAATCCTCACACCTTTCCATTGGTGAACCATAAGTTTGTTTAATGAATCTGTGATTGCTCTTCTCCGTGGAAATATCTGCCCTGGTATCAATTTTTAGGTAACACCTATAAGTGATATCCTACGATATGTGTCTTTCACTTTCTGACTTACTACCAGTCACGTGATTACCTCTAGACTCATCTACGGTGCTGCAAATGGCATTGTGTCCTTTTTTCCCTTGGCTAATATTGTGTCTTAGCGAGGTCCATTTTCTGCAATGTGATTCCCTGAGGGCTGATGATTAGCTGACCTGGGCAGCCTGACCCTGCCGGCAAGCCCTCCTCAGGTGTGCCTGGGTTGAGGTCAATATAAACAGCACTCCAGGCAGCAATAGCCCCTGCAGCTGTGCCTGACTCCATATTCTCTGCCCCGTCAGCAGTCTCGGGGCTGTGCTGGTGGGAGGGAGTGAGGGTCCACGGCTTTGTTGGTGGCCCGGTGTGAGTGGGGCTCTGCTGGACTTTCTGCAGGAGTTGCCAGGCTGCCACCTGTAAAGAAGAGGATGTGTCACCCATAACTTCCACTGGAATTTCTCTCCGGGCTGATGTGAGGAAGGGAAAAAAGGAGTGGGGTCCTGGACAGGAGGGGTATCTCAGGCAGGGAAATAGAAAGCTTCCAGAAGAGCGCCCGGTGCCAGGACCATCCTGGCTGGCCTGCAGGCAGCAAGTTGGCCTGCGTGCTGTCGCTGGTGTGGCTCCACGGCCCTTCCTCTAGGCTTTCAAGCCCTTGTACATATTCAGGTGTTTTACCTGGGAAGGTTGGGAAGAGTTCAGCAGCAGCTGGCCTGGGGCTCAGCTCATGTTTACTCACAGAGGCCTCGGCACGGTCCCCCAGCTTTGCAATGAGGACACTCCTTGCGTGGGGGGGCGGGGCTGCTGGCTGTATGGGAGATGATTCCCCACCTCTGACCAATTTCAGAATTGTTTACGGCTGGAGCAAGTGCCTTGGTAGGGTTTTCCTCTGTATAACTGTTAGGTTCAGGTTTTTTTTTCTTTTTTCGTTCCAATTACATTTTGTTCCTGTTTTATGTATTTATAGATATAAGCATGGAAATAATTCATTCATATAAATACATCTGTGTGAATGGAAGAACTTTTTTCTGTTTTTTTTTCTATCTTATTTTTAAAAATTTTGAAATTTAATTTTATTTATTTTTTTATACAGCAGGTTCTTATTAGTTATCTATTTTATGCATATGCATGTATACAGGTCAATCCCAATCTCCCAACTCATCCCAACACCACCACCCCATAGCTTCCCCCACTTGGTGTCCATACGTTTGTTCTCTACCTCTGTGTCTCTATTTCTGCCCTGCAAACCAGTTCATCTGTACCATTTTTCTAGGTTCCACATATATGCATTAATATACAATATTTGTTTTTCTCTTTCTGACTTACTTCACTCTGTATGACAGTCTCTAGATCCATCGACTTCTCTACAAACGACCCAGTTTCATTCCTTTTTATGGCTGAGTAATATTCCATTTTATATATGTACCACATCTTTATCCATTCGTCTGTCTGTGGGCATTTAGGTTGCTTCCATTACCTGGCTATTGTAAATAGTGCTGCAATGAACTTTGTGGTGAATGTGTCTTTTTGATTTATGGTTTTCTTTGGGTCTATGCCCAGAAGTGGGATTGCTGGATCCTATGGTAATTCTCTTTTTAGTTTTTTAAAGGAACCTCCATACTGTTCTCCATAGTGACTGTATCAATTTACCTTCCCAACAATAGTGGAAGAGGGTTCCTTTTGTCCACATCTTCCCCAGAATTTGTTGTTTGTAGATTTTCTGATGATGCCGATTCTAAGAGGTGTGAGGTCATACCTCATTGTCATTTGGATTTGCATTTCTCTAATAATTAGTGATGTTGAGCAGCTTTTCATGTGCGTCTTGGCCATCTCTGTGACTTCTTTGAAGAAACGTCTATTTAGATCTTCTGCCCATTTTTGTATTGGGATGTTTGTTTTATTAATATTAAGCTGCGTGAGCTGTTTATATATATTGGAGGTTAAACCTTTGTCCATTGATTCGTTTGCGATCGTTTTCGCCCATTCTGAGGGTTGCCTTTTTCCATTCCCCTTTTTTTAACCAAAAAAGAAAGAAAGCAAAGGAAGAAGAACACTAATGTGCGTGAAATATGCCTCTTGAAACTCTCGTTTTGAAATATGGACGTCTTTTGAATTGTTTGGTCGATATATGACCCCAGGATTTGTTTTCATTGCAGGTGTCATTACAGGCCTGCAATGATTTTGAACATCTACTGACCATTAGCGCTGGGATTAAAGCTGCTGTTGTGTGAAACGGCCACAAGGTGGCAGCAGTTCTCCCTTACCAAATCTGGTTAACTAGGGCAACAGAGCCTCAATGGAAGACGTGTTCTAGATTGGAATTTAGAATGGAATGTGCCAGGAGAATGCTCCTCAAGTTTGTCTCACTACTTCTTGTTCGTGTTTTAATTTAATTTTTAATTTTTTTATTACAGCAAGTTTGATGACAACGTTTGGCTTGTTGTAGGTGTGCAAGATGTGGTTCTTTTACACATATACATATGTCTGTTCTTCCTGGGATCCTTTTCCCATGTACGTTATGACAGAATGTTGAGTAGTCTTCTCTTGGTATTCCGTAGGTCTTTGGTGATTATATATTTCACCTGTGTTTGTATATGTCTGTTAACCCCAAGATCGTAATGAATCCAATCCTCACACCTTTCCATTGGTGAACCATAAGTTTGTTTAATGAATCTGTGATTGCTCTTCTCCGTGGAAATATCTGCCCTGGTATCAATTTTTAGGTAACACCTATAAGTGATATCCTACGATATGTGTCTTTCACTTTCTGACTTACTACCAGTCACGTGATTACCTCTAGACTCATCTACGGTGCTGCAAATGGCATTGTGTCCTTTTTTCCCTTGGCTAATATTGTGTCTTAGCGAGGTCCATTTTCTGCAATGTGATTCCCTGAGGGCTGATGATTAGCTGACCTGGGCAGCCTGACCCTGCCGGCAAGCCCTCCTCAGGTGTGCCTGGGTTGAGGTCAATATAAACAGCACTCCAGGCAGCAATAGCCCCTGCAGCTGTGCCTGACTCCATATTCTCTGCCCCGTCAGCAGTCTCGGGGCTGTGCTGGTGGGAGGGAGTGAGGGTCCACGGCTTTGTTGGTGGCCCGGTGTGAGTGGGGCTCTGCTGGACTTTCTTCAGGAGTTGCCAGGCTGCCACCTCTAAAGAAGAGGATGTGTCACCCATAACTTCCACTGGAATTTCTCTCCGGGCTGATGTGAGGAAGGGAAAAAAGGAGTGGGGTCCTGGACAGGAGGGGTATCTCAGGCAGGGAAATGGAAAGCTTCCAGAAGAGTGCCCGGTGCCAGGACCATCCTGGCTGGCCTGCAGGCAGCAAGTTGGCCTGCGTGCTGTCACTGGTGTGGCTCCACGGCCCTTCCTCTAGGCTTTCAAGCCCTTGTACATATTCAGGTGTTTTACCTGGGAAGGTTGGGAAGAGTTCAGCAGCAGCTGGCCTGGGGCTCAGCTCATGTTTACTCACAGAGGCCTCGGCACGGTCCCCCAGCTTTGCAATGAGGACACTCCTTGCGTGGGGGGGCGGGGATGCTGGCTGTATGGGAGATGATTCCCCACCTCTGACCAATTTCAGAATTCTTTACGGCTGGAGCAAGTGCCTTGGTAGGGTTTTCCTCTGTATAACTGTTAGGTTCAGGTTTTTTTTTCTTTTTTCGTTCCAATTACATTTTGTTCCTGTTTTATGTATTTATAGATATAAGCATGGAAATAATTCATTCATATAAATACATCTGTGTGAATGGAAGAACTTTTTTCTGTTTTTTTTCAATTTTATTTTTAAAAATTTTGAAATTTAATTTTATTTATTTTTTTATACAGCAGGTTATTATTAGTTATCTATTTTATGCATATGCATGTATACAGGTCAATCCCAATCTCCCAACTCATCCCAACACCACCACCCCATGGCTTCCCCCACTTGGTGTCCATACGTTTGTTCTCTACCTCTGTGTCTCTATTTCTGCCCTGCAAACCAGTTCATCTGTACCATTTTTCTAGGTTCCACATATATGCATTAATATACAATATTTGTTTTTCTCTTTCTGACTTACTTCACTCTGTATGACAGTCTCTAGATCCATCGTCTTCTCTACAAACGACCCAGTTTCATTCCTTTTTATGGCTGAGTAATATTCCATTTTATATATGTACCACATCTTTATCCATTCGTCTGTCTGTGGGCATTTAGGTTGCTTCCATTACCTGGCTATTGTAAATAGTGCTGCAATGAACTTTGTGGTGAATGTGTCTTTTTGATTTATGGTTTTCTTTGGGTCTATGCCCAGAAGTGGGATTGCTGGATCCTATGGTAATTCTCTTTTTAGTTTTTTAAAGGAACCTCCATACTGTTCTCCATAGTGACTGTATCAATTTACCTTCCCAACAATAGTGGAAGAGGGTTCCTTTTGTCCACACCTTCCCCAGAATTTGTTGTTTGTAGATTTTCTGATGATGCCGATTCTAAGAGGTGTGAGGTCATACCTCATTGTCATTTGGATTTGCATTTCTCTAATAATTAGTGATGTTGAGCATCTTTTCATGTGCGTCTTGGCCATCTCTGTGACTTCTTTGAAGAAACGTCTATTTAGATCTTCTGCCCATTTTTGTATTGGGATGTTTGTTTTATTAATATTAAGCTGCGTGAGCTGTTTATATATATTGGAGATTAAACCTTTGTCCATTGATTCGTTTGCGATCGTTTTCACCCATTCTGAGGGTTGCCTTTTTCCATTCCCCTTTTTTAACCAAAAAAGAAAGAAAGCAAAGGAAGAAGAACACTAATGTGCGTGAAATATGCCTCTTGAAACTCTCGTTTTGAAATATGGACGTCTTTTGAATTGTTTGGTCGATATATGACCCCAGGATTTGTTTTCATTGCAGGTGTCATTACAGGCCTGCAATGATTTTGAATATCCACTGACCATTAGCGCTGGGATTAAAGCTGCTGTTGTGTGAAACGGCCACAAGGTGGCAGCAGTTCTCCCTTACCAAATCTGGTTAACTAGGGCAACAGAGCCTCAATGGAAGACGTGTTCTAGATTGGAATTTAGAATGGAATGTGCCAGGAGGATGCTCCTCAAGTTTGTCTCACTACTTCTTCTTCGTGTTTTAATTTAATTTTTAATTTTTTTATTACAGCAAGTTTGATGACAATGTTTGGCTTGTTGTAGGTGTGCAAGATGTGGTTCTTTTACACATATACATATGTCTGTTCTTCCTGGGATCCTTTTCCCATGTACGTTATGACAGAATGTTGAGTAGTCTTCTCTTGGTATTCCGTAGGTATTTGGTGATTATATATTTCACCTGTGTTTGTATATGTCTGTTAACCCCAAGATCGTAATGAATCCAATCCTCACACCTTTCCATTGGTGAACCATAAGTTTGTTTAATGAATCTGTGATTGCTCTTCTCCGTGGAAATATCTGCCCTGGTATCAATTTTTAGGTAACACCTATAAGTGATATCCTACGATATGTGTCTTTCACTTTCTGACTTACTACCAGTCACGTGATTACCTCTAGACTCATCTACGGTGCTGCAAATGGCATTGTGTCCTTTTTTCCCTTGGCTAATATTGTGTCTTAGCGAGGTCCATTTTCTGCAATGTGATTCCCTGAGGGCTGAGGATTAGCTGACCTGGGCAGCCTGACCCTGCCGGCAAGCCCTCCTCAGGTGTGCCTGGGTTGAGGTCAATATAAACAGCACTCCAGGCAGCAATAGCCCCTGCAGCTGTGCCTGACTCCATATTCTCTGCCCCGTCAGCAGTCTCGGGGCTGTGCTGGTGGGAGGGAGTGAGGGTCCACGGCTTTGTTGGTGGCCCGGTGTGAGTGGGGCTCTGCTGGACTTTCTGCAGGAGTTGCCAGGCTGCCACCTGTAAAGAAGAGGATGTGTCACCCATAACTTCCACTGGAATTTCTCTCCGGGCTGATGTGAGGAAGGGAAAAAAGGAGTGGGGGCCTGGACAGGAGGGGTATCTCAGGCAGGGAAATGGAAAGCTTCCAGAAGAGCGCCCGGTGCCAGGACCATCCTGGCTGGCCTGCAGGCAGCAAGTTGGCCTGCGTGCTGTCGCTGGTGTGGCTCCATGGCCCTTCCTCTAGGCTTTCAAGCCCTTGTACATATTCAGGTGTTTTACCTGGGAAGGTTGGGAAGAGTTCAGCAGCAGCTGGCCTGGGGCTCAGCTCATGTTTACTCACAGAGGCCTCGGCACGGTCCCCCAGCTTTGCAATGAGGACACTCCTTGCGTGGGGGGGCGGGGCTGCTGGCTGTATGGGAGATGATTCCCCACCTCTGACCAATTTCAGAATTGTTTACGGCTGGAGCAAGTGCCTTGGTAGGGTTTTCCTCTGTATAACTGTTAGGTTCAGGTTTTTTTTTCTTTTTTCGTTCCAATTACATTTTGTTCCTGTTTTATGTATTTATAGATATAAGCATGGAAATAATTCATTCATATAAATACATCTGTGTGAATGGAAGAACTTTTTTCTGTTTTTTTTTCTATTTTATTTTTAAAAATTTTGAAATTTAATTTTATTTATTTTTTTATACAGCAGGTTCTTATTAGTTATCTATTTTATGCATATGCATGTATACAGGTCAATCCCAATCTCCCAACTCATCCCAACACCACCACCCCATGGCTTCCCCCACTTGGTGTCCATACGTTTGTTCTCTACCTCTGTGTCTCTATTTCTGCCCTGCAAACCAGTTCATCTGTACCATTTTTCTAGGTTCCACATATATGCATTAATATACAATATTTGTTTTTCTCTTTCTGACTTACTTCACTCTGTATGACAGTCTCTAGATCCATCGTCTTCTCTACAAACGACCCAGTTTCATTCCTTTTTATGGCTGAGTAATATTCCATTTTATATATGTACCACATCTTTATCCATTCGTCTGTCTGTGGGCATTTAGGTTGCTTCCATTACCTGGCTATTGTAAATAGTGCTGCAATGAACTTTGTGGTGAATGTGTCTTTTTGATTTATGGTTTTCTTTGGGTCTATGCCCAGAAGTGGGATTGCTGGATCCTATGGTAATTCTCTTTTTAGTTTTTTAAAGGAACCTCCATACTGTTCTCCATAGTGACTGTATCAATTTACCTTCCCAACAATAGTGGAAGAGGGTTCCTTTTGTCCACACCTTCCCCAGAATTTGTTGTTTGTAGATTTTCTGATGATGCCGATTCTAAGAGGTGTGAGGTCATACCTCATTGTCATTTGGATTTGCATTTCTCTAATAATTAGTGATGTTGAGCAGCTTTTCATGTGCGTCTTGGCCATCTCTGTGACTTCTTTGAAGAAACGTCTATTTAGATCTTCTGCCCATTTTTGTATTGGGATGTTTGTTTTATTAATATTAAGCTGCGTGAGCTGTTTATATATATTGGAGATTAAACCTTTGTCCATTGATTCGTTTGCGATCGTTTTCGCCCATTCTGAGGGTTGCCTTTTTCCATTCCCCTTTTTTAACCAAAAAAGAAAGAAAGCAAAGGAAGAAGAACACTAATGTGCGTGAAATATGCCTCTTGAAACTCTCGTTTTGAAATATGGACGTCTTTTGAATTGTTTGGTCGATATATGACCCCAGGATTTGTTTTCATTGCAGGTGTCATTACAGGCCTGCAATGATTTTGAATATCCACTGACCATTAGCGCTGGGATTAAAGCTGCTGTTGTGTGAAACGGCCACAAGGTGGCAGCAGTTCTCCCTTACCAAATCTGGTTAACTAGGGCAACAGAGCCTCAATGGAAGACGTGTTCTAGATTGGAATTTAGAATGGAATGTGCCAGGAGAATGCTCCTCAAGTTTGTCTCACTACTTCTTGTTCGTGTTTTAATTTAATTTTTAATTTTTTTATTACAGCAAGTTTGATGACAACGTTTGGCTTGTTGTAGGTGTGCAAGATGTGGTTCTTTTACACATATACATATGTCTGTTCTTCCTGGGATCCTTTTCCCATGTACGTTATGACAGAATGTTGAGTAGTCTTCTCTTGGTATTCCGTAGGTATTTGGTGATTATATATTTCACCTGTGTTTGTATATGTCTGTTAACCCCAAGATCGTAATGAATCCAATCCTCACACCTTTCCATTGGTGAACCATAAGTTTGTTTAATGAATCTGTGATTGCTCTTCTCCGTGGAAATATCTGCCCTGGTATCAATTTTTAGGTAACACCTATAAGTGATATCCTACGATATGTGTCTTTCACTTTCTGACTTACTACCAGTCACGTGATTACCTCTAGACTCATCTACGGTGCTGCAAATGGCATTGTGTCCTTTTTTCCCTTGGCTAATATTGTGTCTTAGCGAGGTCCATTTTCTGCAATGTGATTCCCTGAGGGCTGATGATTAGCTGACCTGGGCAGCCTGACCCTGCCGGCAAGCCCTCCTCAGGTGTGCCTGGGTTGAGGTCAATATAAACAGCACTCCAGGCAGCAATAGCCCCTGCAGCTGTGCCTGACTCCATATTCTCTGCCCCGTCAGCAGTCTCGGGGCTGTGCTGGTGGGAGGGAGTGAGGGTCCACGGCTTTGTTGGTGGCCCGGTGTGAGTGGGGCTCTGCTGGACTTTCTGCAGTAGTTGCCAGGCTGCCACCTGTAAAGAAGAGGATGTGTCACCCATAACTTCCACTGGAATTTCTCTCCGGGCTGATGTGAGGAAGGGAAAAAAGGAGTGGGGGCCTGGACAGAGGGGTATCTCAGGCAGGGAAATGGAAAGCTTCCAGAAGAGCGCCCGGTGCCAGGACCATCCTGGCTGGCCTGCAGGCAGCAAGTTGGCCTGCGTGCTGTCGCTGGTGTGGCTCCACGGCCCTTCCTCTAGGCTTTCAAGCCCTTGTACATATTCAGGTGTTTTACCTGGGAAGGTTGGGAAGAGTTCAGCAGCAGCTGGCCTGGGGCTCAGCTCATGTTTACTCACAGAGGCCTCGGCACGGTCCCCCAGCTTTGCAATGAGGACACTCCTTGCGTGGGGGGGCGGGGCTGCTGGCTGTATGGGAGATGATTCCCCACCTCTGACCAATTTCAGAATTGTTTACGGCTGGAGCAAGTGCCTTGGTAGGGTTTTCCTCTGTATAACTGTTAGGTTCAGGTTTTTTTTTCTTTTTTCGTTCCAATTACATTTTGTTCCTGTTTTATGTATTTATAGATATAAGCATGGAAATAATTCATTCATATAAATACATCTGTGTGAATGGAAGAACTTTTTTCTGTTTTTTTTCAATTTTATTTTTAAAAATTTTGAAATTTAATTTTATTTATTTTTTTATACAGCAGGTTATTATTAGTTATCTATTTTATGCATATGCATGTATACAGGTCAATCCCAATCTCCCAACTCATCCCAACACCACCACCCCATGGCTTCCCCCACTTGGTGTCCATACGTTTGTTCTCTACCTCTGTGTCTCTATTTCTGCCCTGCAAACCAGTTCATCTGTACCATTTTTCTAGGTTCCACATATATGCATTAATATACAATATTTGTTTTTCTCTTTCTGACTTACTTCACTCTGTATGACAGTCTCTAGATCCATCGTCTTCTCTACAAACGACCCAGTTTCATTCCTTTTTATGGCTGAGTAATATTCCATTTTATATATGTACCACATCTTTATCCATTCGTCTGTCTGTGGGCATTTAGGTTGCTTCCATTACCTGGCTATTGTAAATAGTGCTGCAATGAACTTTGTGGTGAATGTGTCTTTTTGATTTATGGTGTTCTTTGGGTCTATGCCCAGAAGTGGGATTGCTGGATCCTATGGTAATTCTCTTTTTAGTTTTTTAAAGGAACCTCCATACTGTTCTCCATAGTGACTGTATCAATTTACCTTCCCAACAATAGTGGAAGAGGGTTCCTTTTGTCCACACCTTCCCCAGAATTTGTTGTTTGTAGATTTTCTGATGATGCCGATTCTAAGAGGTGTGAGGTCATACCTCATTGTCATTTGGATTTGCATTTCTCTAATAATTAGTGATGTTGAGCAGCTTTTCATGTGCGTCTTGGCCATCTCTGTGACTTCTTTGAAGAAACGTCTATTTAGATCTTCTGCCCATTTTTGTATTGGGATGTTTGTTTTATTAATATTAAGCTGCGTGAGCTGTTTATATATATTGGAGATTAAACCTTTGTCCATTGATTCGTTTGCGATCGTTTTCGCCCATTCTGAGGGTTGCCTTTTTCCATTCCCCTTTTTTAACCAAAAAAGAAAGAAAGCAAAGGAAGAAGAACACTAATGTGCGTGAAATATGCCTCTTGAAACTCTCGTTTTGAAATATGGACGTCTTTTGAATTGTTTGGTCGATATATGACCCCAGGATTTGTTTTCATTGCAGGTGTCATTACAGGCCTGCAATGATTTTGAATATCCACTGACCATTAGCGCTGGGATTAAAGCTGCTGTTGTGTGAAACGGCCACAAGGTGGCAGCAGTTCTCCCTTACCAAATCTGGTTAACTAGGGCAACAGAGCCTCAATGGAAGACGTGTTCTAGATTGGAATTTAGAATGGAATGTGCCAGGAGAATGCTCCTCAAGTTTGTCTCACTACTTCTTGTTCGTGTTTTAATTTAATTTTTAATTTTTTTATTACAGCAAGTTTGATGTCAACGTTTGGCTTGTTGTAGGTGTGCAAGATGTGGTTCTTTTACACATATACATATGTCTGTTCTTCCTGGGATCCTTTTCCCATGTACGTTATGACAGAATGTTGAGTAGTCTTCTCTTGGTATTCCGTAGGTCTTTGGTGATTATATATTTCACCTGTGTTTGTATATGTCTGTTAACCCCAAGATCGTAATGAATCCAATCCTCACACCTTTCCATTGGTGAACCATAAGTTTGTTTAATGAATCTGTGATTGCTCTTCTCCGTGGAAATATCTGCCCTGGTATCAATTTTTAGGTAACACCTATAAGTGATATCCTACGATATGTGTCTTTCACTTTCTGACTTACTACCAGTCACGTGATTACCTCTAGACTCATCTACGGTGCTGCAAATGGCATTGTGTCCTTTTTTCCCTTGGCTAATATTGTGTCTTAGCGAGGTCCATTTTCTGCAATGTGATTCCCTGAGGGCTGAGGATTAGCTGACCTGGGCAGCCTGACCCTGCCGGCAAGCCCTCCTCAGGTGTGCCTGGGTTGAGGTCAATATAAACAGCACTCCAGGCAGCAATAGCCCCTGCAGCTGTGCCTGACTCCATATTCTCTGCCCCGTCAGCAGTCTCGGGGCTGTGCTGGTGGGAGGGAGTGAGGGTCCACGGCTTTGTTGGTGGCCCGGTGTGAGTGGGGCTCTGCTGGCCTTTCTGCAGGAGTTGCCAGGCTGCCACCTGTAAAGAAGAGGATGTGTCACCCATAACTTCCACTGGAATTTCTCTCCGGGCTGATGTGAGGAAGGGAAAAAAGGAGTGGGGGCCTGGACAGGAGGGGTATCTCAGGCAGGGAAATGGAAAGCTTCCAGAAGAGCGCCCGGTGCCAGGACCATCCTGGCTGGCCTGCAGGCAGCAAGTTGGCCTGCGTGCTGTCGCTGGTGTGGCTCCACGGCCCTTCCTCTAGGCTTTCAAGCCCTTGTACATATTCAGGTGTTTTACCTGGGAAGGTTGGGAAGAGTTCAGCAGCAGCTGGCCTGGGGCTCAGCTCATGTTTACTCACAGAGGCCTCGGCACGGTCCCCCAGCTTTGCAATGAGGACACTCCTTGCGTGGGGGGGCGGGGCTGCTGGCTGTATGGGAGATGATTCCCCACCTCTGACCAATTTCAGAATTGTTTACGGCTGGAGCAAGTGCCTTGGTAGGGTTTTCCTCTGTATAACTGTTAGGTTCAGGTTTTTTTTTCTTTTTTCGTTCCAATTACATTTTGTTCCTGTTTTATGTATTTATAGATATAAGCATGGAAATAATTCATTCATATAAATACATCTGTGTGAATGGAAGAACTTTTTTCTGTTTTTTTTTTCTATTTTATTTTTAAAAATTTTGAAATTTAATTTTATTTATTTTTTTATACAGCAGGTTCTTATTAGTTATCTATTTTATGCATATGCATGTATACAGGTCAATCCCAATCTCCCAACTCATCCCAACACCACCACCCCATGGCTTCCCCCACTTGGTGTCCATACGTTTGTTCTCTACCTCTGTGTCTCTATTTCTGCCCTGCAAACCAGTTCATCTGTACCATTTTTCTAGGTTCCACATATATGCATTAATATACAATATTTGTTTTTCTCTTTCTGACTTACTTCACTCTGTATGACAGTCTCTAGATCCATCGTCTTCTCTACAAACGACCCAGTTTCATTCCTTTTTATGGCTGAGTAATATTCCATTTTATATATGTACCACATCTTTATCCATTCGTCTGTCTGTGGGCATTTAGGTTGCTTCCATTACCTGGCTATTGTAAATAGTGCTGCAATGAACTTTGTGGTGAATGTGTCTTTTTGATTTATGGTTTTCTTTGGGTCTATGCCCAGAAGTGGGATTGCTGGATCCTATGGTAATTCTCTTTTTAGTTTTTTAAAGGAACCTCCATACTGTTCTCCATAGTGACTGTATCAATTTACCTTCCCAACAATAGTGGAAGAGGGTTCCTTTTGTCCACACCTTCCCCAGAATTTGTTGTTTGTAGATTTTCTGATGATGCCGATTCTAAGAGGTGTGAGGTCATACCTCATTGTCATTTGGATTTGCATTTCTCTAATAATTAGTGATGTTGAGCAGCTTTTCATGTGCGTCTTGGCCATCTCTGTGACTTCTTTGAAGAAACGTCTATTTAGATCTTCTGCCCATTTTTGTATTGGGATGTTTGTTTTATTAATATTAAGCTGCGTGAGCTGTTTATATATATTGGAGATTAAACCTTTGTCCATTGATTCGTTTGCGATCGTTTTCGCCCATTCTGAGGGTTGCCTTTTTCCATTCCCCTTTTTTAACCAAAAAAGAAAGAAAGCAAAGGAAGAAGAACACTAATGTGCGTGAAATATGCCTCTTGAAACTCTCGTTTTGAAATATGGACGTCTTTTGAATTGTTTGGTCGATATATGACCCCAGGATTTGTTTTCATTGCAGGTGTCATTACAGGCCTGCAATGATTTTGAATATCCACTGACCATTAGCGCTGGGATTAAAGCTGCTGTTGTGTGAAACGGCCACAAGGTGGCAGCAGTTCTCCCTTACCAAATCTGGTTAACTAGGGCAACAGAGCCTCAATGGAAGACGTGTTCTAGATTGGAATTTAGAATGGAATGTGCCAGGAGAATGCTCCTCAAGTTTGTCTCACTACTTCTTGTTCGTGTTTTAATTTAATTTTTAATTTTTTTATTACAGCAAGTTTGATGTCAACGTTTGGCTTGTTGTAGGTGTGCAAGATGTGGTTCTTTTACACATATACATATGTCTGTTCTTCCTGGGATCCTTTTCCCATGTACGTTATGACAGAATGTTGAGTAGTCTTCTCTTGGTATTCCGTAGGTCTTTGGTGATTATATATTTCACCTGTGTTTGTATATGTCTGTTAACCCCAAGATCGTAATGAATCCAATCCTCACACCTTTCCATTGGTGAACCATAAGTTTGTTTAATGAATCTGTGATTGCTCTTCTCCGTGGAAATATCTGCCCTGGTATCAATTTTTAGGTAACACCTATAAGTGATATCCTACGATATGTGTCTTTCACTTTCTGACTTACTACCAGTCACGTGATTACCTCTAGACTCATCTACGGTGCTGCAAATGGCATTGTGTCCTTTTTTCCCTTGGCTAATATTGTGTCTTAGCGAGGTCCATTTTCTGCAATGTGATTCCCTGAGGGCTGAGGATTAGCTGACCTGGGCAGCCTGACCCTGCCGGCAAGCCCTCCTCAGGTGTGCCTGGGTTGAGGTCAATATAAACAGCACTCCAGGCAGCAATAGCCCCTGCAGCTGTGCCTGACTCCATATTCTCTGCCCCGTCAGCAGTCTCGGGGCTGTGCTGGTGGGAGGGAGTGAGGGTCCACGGCTTTGTTGGTGGCCCGGTGTGAGTGGGGCTCTGCTGGACTTTCTGCAGGAGTTGCCAGGCTGCCACCTGTAAAGAAGAGGATGTGTCACCCATAACTTCCACTGGAATTTCTCTCCGGGCTGATGTGAGGAAGGGAAAAAAGGAGTGGGGGCCTGGACAGGAGGGGTATCTCAGGCAGGGAAATGGAAAGCTTCCAGAAGAGCGCCCGGTGCCAGGACCATCCTGGCTGGCCTGCAGGCAGCAAGTTGGCCTGCGTGCTGTCGCTGGTGTGGCTCCACGGCCCTTCCTCTAGGCTTTCAAGCCCTTGTACATATTCAGGTGTTTTACCTGGGAAGGTTGGGAAGAGTTCAGCAGCAGCTGGCCTGGGGCTCAGCTCATGTTTACTCACAGAGGCCTCGGCACGGTCCCCCAGCTTTGCAATGAGGACACTCCTTGCGTGGGGGGGCGGGGCTGCTGGCTGTATGGGAGATGATTCCCCACCTCTGACCAATTTCAGAATTCTTTACGGCTGGAGCAAGTGCCTTGGTAGGGTTTTCCTCTGTATAACTGTTAGGTTCAGGTTTTTTTTTCTTTTTTCGTTCCAATTACATTTTGTTCCTGTTTTATGTATTTATAGATATAAGCATGGAAATAATTCATTCATATAAATACATCTGTGTGAATGGAAGAACTTTTTTCTGTTTTTTTTTTCTATTTTATTTTTAAAAATTTTGAAATTTAATTTTATTTATTTTTTTATACAGCAGGTTCTTATTAGTTATCTATTTTATGCATATGCATGTATACAGGTCAATCCCAATCTCCCAACTCATCCCAACACCACCACCCCATGGCTTCCCCCACTTGGTGTCCATACGTTTGTTCTCTACCTCTGTGTCTCTATTTCTGCCCTGCAAACCAGTTCATCTGTACCATTTTTCTAGGTTCCACATATATGCATTAATATACAATATTTGTTTTTCTCTTTCTGACTTACTTCACTCTGTATGACAGTCTCTAGATCCATCG
This sequence comes from Mesoplodon densirostris, assembly GCF_025265405.1. NCBI lineage: Eukaryota > Metazoa > Chordata > Mammalia > Artiodactyla > Ziphiidae > Mesoplodon > Mesoplodon densirostris. The sequence continues at coordinate 79,495,452 of NC_082667.1, read as the reverse complement.
TCTTCTCTACAAACGACCCAGTTTCATTCCTTTTTATGGCTGAGTAATATTCCATTTTATATATGTACCACATCTTTATCCATTCGTCTGTCTGTGGGCATTTAGGTTGCTTCCATTACCTGGCTATTGTAAATAGTGCTGCAATGAACTTTGTGGTGAATGTGTCTTTTTGATTTATGGTTTTCTTTGGGTCTATGCCCAGAAGTGGGATTGCTGGATCCTATGGTAATTCTCTTTTTAGTTTTTTAAAGGAACCTCCATACTGTTCTCCATAGTGACTGTATCAATTTACCTTCCCAACAATAGTGGAAGAGGGTTCCTTTTGTCCACACCTTCCCCAGAATTTGTTGTTTGTAGATTTTCTGATGATGCCGATTCTAAGAGGTGTGAGGTCATACCTCATTGTCATTTGGATTTGCATTTCTCTAATAATTAGTGATGTTGAGCAGCTTTTCATGTGCGTCTTGGCCATCTCTGTGACTTCTTTGAAGAAACGTCTATTTAGATCTTCTGCCCATTTTTGTATTGGGATGTTTGTTTTATTAATATTAAGCTGCGTGAGCTGTTTATATATATTGGAGATTAAACCTTTGTCCATTGATTCGTTTGCGATCGTTTTCGCCCATTCTGAGGGTTGCCTTTTTCCATTCCCCTTTTTTAACCAAAAAAGAAAGAAAGCAAAGGAAGAAGAACACTAATGTGCGTGAAATATGCCTCTTGAAACTCTCGTTTTGAAATATGGACGTCTTTTGAATTGTTTGGTCGATATATGACCCCAGGATTTGTTTTCATTGCAGGTGTCATTACAGGCCTGCAATGATTTTGAATATCCACTGACCATTAGCGCTGGGATTAAAGCTGCTGTTGTGTGAAACGGCCACAAGGTGGCAGCAGTTCTCCCTTACCAAATCTGGTTAACTAGGGCAACAGAGCCTCAATGGAAGACGTGTTCTAGATTGGAATTTAGAATGGAATGTGCCAGGAGAATGCTCCTCAAGTTTGTCTCACTACTTCTTGTTCGTGTTTTAATTTAATTTTTAATTTTTTTATTACAGCAAGTTTGATGTCAACGTTTGGCTTGTTGTAGGTGTGCAAGATGTGGTTCTTTTACACATATACATATGTCTGTTCTTCCTGGGATCCTTTTCCCATGTACGTTATGACAGAATGTTGAGTAGTCTTCTCTTGGTATTCCGTAGGTCTTTGGTGATTATATATTTCACCTGTGTTTGTATATGTCTGTTAACCCCAAGATCGTAATGAATCCAATCCTCACACCTTTCCATTGGTGAACCATAAGTTTGTTTAATGAATCTGTGATTGCTCTTCTCCGTGGAAATATCTGCCCTGGTATCAATTTTTAGGTAACACCTATAAGTGATATCCTACGATATGTGTCTTTCACTTTCTGACTTACTACCAGTCACGTGATTACCTCTAGACTCATCTACGGTGCTGCAAATGGCATTGTGTCCTTTTTTCCCTTGGCTAATATTGTGTCTTAGCGAGGTCCATTTTCTGCAATGTGATTCCCTGAGGGCTGAGGATTAGCTGACCTGGGCAGCCTGACCCTGCCGGCAAGCCCTCCTCAGGTGTGCCTGGGTTGAGGTCAATATAAACAGCACTCCAGGCAGCAATAGCCCCTGCAGCTGTGCCTGACTCCATATTCTCTGCCCCGTCAGCAGTCTCGGGGCTGTGCTGGTGGGAGGGAGTGAGGGTCCACGGCTTTGTTGGTGGCCCGGTGTGAGTGGGGCTCTGCTGGACTTTCTGCAGGAGTTGCCAGGCTGCCACCTGTAAAGAAGAGGATGTGTCACCCATAACTTCCACTGGAATTTCTCTCCGGGCTGATGTGAGGAAGGGAAAAAAGGAGTGGGGGCCTGGACAGGAGGGGTATCTCAGGCAGGGAAATGGAAAGCTTCCAGAAGAGCGCCCGGTGCCAGGACCATCCTGGCTGGCCTGCAGGCAGCAAGTTGGCCTGCGTGCTGTCGCTGGTGTGGCTCCACGGCCCTTCCTCTAGGCTTTCAAGCCCTTGTACATATTCAGGTGTTTTACCTGGGAAGGTTGGGAAGAGTTCAGCAGCAGCTGGCCTGGGGCTCAGCTCATGTTTACTCACAGAGGCCTCGGCACGGTCCCCCAGCTTTGCAATGAGGACACTCCTTGCGTGGGGGGGCGGGGCTGCTGGCTGTATGGGAGATGATTCCCCACCTCTGACCAATTTCAGAATTCTTTACGGCTGGAGCAAGTGCCTTGGTAGGGTTTTCCTCTGTATAACTGTTAGGTTCAGGTTTTTTTTTCTTTTTTCGTTCCAATTACATTTTGTTCCTGTTTTATGTATTTATAGATATAAGCATGGAAATAATTCATTCATATAAATACATCTGTGTGAATGGAAGAACTTTTTTCTGTTTTTTTTTCTATTTTATTTTTAAAAATTTTGAAATTTAATTTTATTTATTTTTTTATACAGCAGGTTCTTATTAGTTATCTATTTTATGCATATGCATGTATACAGGTCAATCCCAATCTCCCAACTCATCCCAACACCACCACCCCATGGCTTCCCCCACTTGGTGTCCATACGTTTGTTCTCTACCTCTGTGTCTCTATTTCTGCCCTGCAAACCAGTTCATCTGTACCATTTTTCTAGGTTCCACATATATGCATTAATATACAATATTTGTTTTTCTCTTTCTGACTTACTTCACTCTGTATGACAGTCTCTAGATCCATCGTCTTCTCTACAAACGACCCAGTTTCATTCCTTTTTATGGCTGAGTAATATTCCATTTTATATATGTACCACTTCTTTATCCATTCGTCTGTCTGTGGGCATTTAGGTTGCTTCCATTACCTGGCTATTGTAAATAGTGCTGCAATGAACTTTGTGGTGAATGTGTCTTTTTGATTTATGGTTTTCTTTGGGTCTATGCCCAGAAGTGGGATTGCTGGATCCTATGGTAATTCTCTTTTTAGTTTTTTAAAGGAACCTCCATACTGTTCTCCATAGTGACTGTATCAATTTACCTTCCCAACAATAGTGGAAGAGGGTTCCTTTTGTCCACACCTTCCCCAGAATTTGTTGTTTGTAGATTTTCTGATGATGCCGATTCTAAGAGGTGTGAGGTCATACCTCATTGTCATTTGGATTTGCATTTCTCTAATAATTAGTGATGTTGAGCAGCTTTTCATGTGCGTCTTGGCCATCTCTGTGACTTCTTTGAAGAAACGTCTATTTAGATCTTCTGCCCATTTTTGTATTGGGATGTTTGTTTTATTAATATTAAGCTGCGTGAGCTGTTTATATATATTGGAGATTAAACCTTTGTCCATTGATTCGTTTGCGATCGTTTTCGCCCATTCTGAGGGTTGCCTTTTTCCATTCCCCTTTTTTAACCAAAAAAGAAAGAAAGCAAAGGAAGAAGAACACTAATGTGCGTGAAATATGCCTCTTGAAACTCTCGTTTTGAAATATGGACGTCTTTTGAATTGTTTGGTCGATATATGACCCCAGGATTTGTTTTCATTGCAGGTGTCATTACAGGCCTGCAATGATTTTGAATATCCACTGACCATTAGCGCTGGGATTAAAGCTGCTGTTGTGTGAAACGGCCACAAGGTGGCAGCAGTTCTCCCTTACCAAATCTGGTTAACTAGGGCAACAGAGCCTCAATGGAAGACGTGTTCTAGATTGGAATTTAGAATGGAATGTGCCAGGAGAATGCTCCTCAAGTTTGTCTCACTACTTCTTGTTCGTGTTTTAATTTAATTTTTAATTTTTTTATTACAGCAAGTTTGATGACAACGTTTGGCTTGTTGTAGGTGTGCAAGATGTGGTTCTTTTACACATATACATATGTCTGTTCTTCCTGGGATCCTTTTCCCATGTACGTTATGACAGAATGTTGAGTAGTCTTCTCTTGGTATTCCGTAGGTCTTTGGTGATTATATATTTCACCTGTGTTTGTATATGTCTGTTAACCCCAAGATCGTAATGAATCCAATCCTCACACCTTTCCATTGGTGAACCATAAGTTTGTTTAATGAATCTGTGATTGCTCTTCTCCGTGGAAATATCTGCCCTGGTATCAATTTTTAGGTAACACCTATAAGTGATATCCTACGATATGTGTCTTTCACTTTCTGACTTACTACCAGTCACGTGATTACCTCTAGACTCATCTACGGTGCTGCAAATGGCATTGTGTCCTTTTTTCCCTTGGCTAATATTGTGTCTTAGCGAGGTCCATTTTCTGCAATGTGATTCCCTGAGGGCTGAGGATTAGCTGACCTGGGCAGCCTGACCCTGCCGGCAAGCCCTCCTCAGGTGTGCCTGGGTTGAGGTCAATATAAACAGCACTCCAGGCAGCAATAGCCCCTGCAGCTGTGCCTGACTCCATATTCTCTGCCCCGTCAGCAGTCTCGGGGCTGTGCTGGTGGGAGGGAGTGAGGGTCCACGGCTTTGTTGGTGGCCCGGTGTGAGTGGGGCTCTGCTGGACTTTCTGCAGGAGTTGCCAGGCTGCCACCTGTAAAGAAGAGGATGTGTCACCCATAACTTCCACTGGAATTTCTCTCCGGGCTGATGTGAGGAAGGGAAAAAAGGAGTGGGGGCCTGGACAGGAGGGGTATCTCAGGCAGGGAAATGGAAAGCTTCCAGAAGAGCGCCCGGTGCCAGGACCATCCTGGCTGGCCTGCAGGCAGCAAGTTGGCCTGCGTGCTGTCGCTGGTGTGGCTCCATGGCCCTTCCTCTAGGCTTTCAAGCCCTTGTACATATTCAGGTGTTTTACCTGGGAAGGTTGGGAAGAGTTCAGCAGCAGCTGGCCTGGGGCTCAGCTCATGTTTACTCACAGAGGCCTCGGCACGGTCCCCCAGCTTTGCAATGAGGACACTCCTTGCGTGGGGGGGCGGGGCTGCTGGCTGTATGGGAGATGATTCCCCACCTCTGACCAATTTCAGAATTGTTTACGGCTGGAGCAAGTGCCTTGGTAGGGTTTTCCTCTGTATAACTGTTAGGTTCAGGTTTTTTTTTCTTTTTTCGTTCCAATTACATTTTGTTCCTGTTTTATGTATTTATAGATATAAGCATGGAAATAATTCATTCATATAAATACATCTGTGTGAATGGAAGAACTTTTTTCTGTTTTTTTTTCAATTTTATTTTTAAAAATTTTGAAATTTAATTTTATTTATTTTTATATACAGCAGGTTTTTATTAGTTATCTATTTTATGCATATGCATGTATACAGGTCAATCCCAATCTCCCAACTCATCCCAACACCACCACCCCATGGCTTCCCCCACTTGGTGTCCATACGTTTGTTCTCTACCTCTGTGTCTCTATTTCTGCCCTGCAAACCAGTTCATCTGTACCATTTTTCTAGGTTCCACATATATGCATTAATATACAATATTTGTTTTTCTCTTTCTGACTTACTTCACTCTGTATGACAGTCTCTAGATCCATCGACTTCTCTACAAACGACCCAGTTTCATTCCTTTTTATGGCTGAGTAATATTCCATTTTATATATGTACCACATCTTTATCCATTCGTCTGTCTGTGGGCATTTAGGTTGCTTCCATTACCTGGCTATTGTAAATAGTGCTGCAATGAACTTTGTGGTGAATGTGTCTTTTTGATTTATGGTTTTCTTTGGGTCTATGCCCAGAAGTGGGATTGCTGGATCCTATGGTAATTCTCTTTTTAGTTTTTTAAAGGAACCTCCATACTGTTCTCCATAGTGACTGTATCAATTTACCTTCCCAACAATAGTGGAAGAGGGTTCCTTTTGTCCACACCTTCCCCAGAATTTGTTGTTTGTAGATTTTCTGATGATGCCGATTCTAAGAGGTGTGAGGTCATACCTCATTGTCATTTGGATTTGCATTTCTCTAATAATTAGTGATGTTGAGCAGCTTTTCATGTGCGTCTTGGCCATCTCTGTGACTTCTTTGAAGAAACGTCTATTTAGATCTTCTGCCCATTTTTGTATTGGGATATTTGTTTTATTAATATTAAGCTGCGTGAGCTGTTTATATATATTGGAGATTAAACCTTTGTCCATTGATTCGTTTGCGATCGTTTTCGCCCATTCTGAGGGTTGCCTTTTTCCATTCCCCTTTTTTAACCAAAAAAGAAAGAAAGCAAAGGAAGAAGAACACTAATGTGCGTGAAATATGCCTCTTGAAACTCTCGTTTTGAAATATGGACGTCTTTTGAATTGTTTGGTCGATATATGACCCCAGGATTTGTTTTCATTGCAGGTGTCATTACAGGCCTGCAATGATTTTGAATATCCACTGACCATTAGCGCTGGGATTAAAGCTGCTGTTGTGTGAAACGGCCACAAGGTGGCAGCAGTTCTCCCTTACCAAATCTGGTTAACTAGGGCAACAGAGCCTCAATGGAAGACGTGTTCTAGATTGGAATTTAGAATGGAATGTGCCAGGAGAATGCTCCTCAAGTTTGTCTCACTACTTCTTGTTCGTGTTTTAATTTAATTTTTAATTTTTTTATTACAGCAAGTTTGATGACAACGTTTGGCTTGTTGTAGGTGTGCAAGATGTGGTTCTTTTACACATATACATATGTCTGTTCTTCCTGGGATCCTTTTCCCATGTACGTTATGACAGAATGTTGAGTAGTCTTCTCTTGGTATTCCGTAGGTCTTTGGTGATTATATATTTCACCTGTGTTTGTATATGTCTGTTAACCCCAAGATCGTAATGAATCCAATCCTCACACCTTTCCATTGGTGAACCATAAGTTTGTTTAATGAATCTGTGATTGCTCTTCTCCGTGGAAATATCTGCCCTGGTATCAATTTTTAGGTAACACCTATAAGTGATATCCTACGATATGTGTCTTTCACTTTCTGACTTACTACCAGTCACGTGATTACCTCTAGACTCATCTACGGTGCTGCAAATGGCATTGTGTCCTTTTTTCCCTTGGCTAATATTGTGTCTTAGCGAGGTCCATTTTCTGCAATGTGATTCCCTGAGGGCTGATGATTAGCTGACCTGGGCAGCCTGACCCTGCCGGCAAGCCCTCCTCAGGTGTGCCTGGGTTGAGGTCAATATAAACAGCACTCCAGGCAGCAATAGCCCCTGCAGCTGTGCCTGACTCCATATTCTCTGCCCCGTCAGCAGTCTCGGGGCTGTGCTGGTGGGAGGGAGTGAGGGTCCACGGCTTTGTTGGTGGCCCGGTGTGAGTGGGGCTCTGCTGGACTTTCTGCAGGAGTTGCCAGGCTGCCACCTGTAAAGAAGAGGATGTGTCACCCATAACTTCCACTGGAATTTCTCTCCGGGCTGATGTGAGGAAGGGAAAAAAGGAGTGGGGGCCTGGACAGGAGGGGTATCTCAGGCAGGGAAATGGAAAGCTTCCAGAAGAGCGCCCGGTGCCAGGACCATCCTGGCTGGCCTGCAGGCAGCAAGTTGGCCTGCGTGCTGTCGCTGGTGTGGCTCCACGGCCCTTCCTCTAGGCTTTCAAGCCCTTGTACATATTCAGGTGTTTTACCTGGGAAGGTTGGGAAGAGTTCAGCAGCAGCTGGCCTGGGGCTCAGCTCATGTTTACTCACAGAGGCCTCGGCACGGTCCCCCAGCTTTGCAATGAGGACACTCCTTGCGTGGGGGGGCGGGGCTGCTGGCTGTATGGGAGATGATTCCCCACCTCTGACCAATTTCAGAATTGTTTACGGCTGGAGCAAGTGCCTTGGTAGGGTTTTCCTCTGTATAACTGTTAGGTTCAGGTTTTTTTTTCTTTTTTCGTTCCAATTACATTTTGTTCCTGTTTTATGTATTTATAGATATAAGCATGGAAATAATTCATTCATATAAATACATCTGTGTGAATGGAAGAACTTTTTTCTGCTTTTTTTTCAATTTTATTTTTAAAAATTTTGAAATTTAATTTTATTTATTTTTTTATACAGCAGGTTCTTATTAGTTATCTATTTTATGCATATGCATGTATACAGGTCAATCCCAATCTCCCAATTCATCCCAACACCACCACCCCATGGCTTCCCCCACTTGGTGTCCATACGTTTGTTCTCTACCTCTGTGTCTCTATTTCTGCCCTGCAAACCAGTTCATCTGTACCATTTTTCTAGGTTCCACATATATGCATTAATATACAATATTTGTTTTTCTCTTTCTGACTTACTTCACTCTGTATGACAGTCTCTAGATCCATCGACTTCTCTACAAACGCCCCAGTTTCATTCCTTTTTATGGCTGAGTAATATTCCATTTTATATATGTACCACATCTTTATCCATTCGTCTGTCTGTGGGCATTTAGGTTGCTTCCATTACCTGGCTATTGTAAATAGTGCTGCAATGAACTTTGTGGTGAATGTGTCTTTTTGATTTATGGTTTTCTTTGGGTCTATGCCCAGAAGTGGGATTGCTGGATCCTATGGTAATTCTCTTTTTAGTTTTTTAAAGGAACCTCCATACTGTTCTCCATAGTGACTGTATTAATTTACCTTCCCAACAATAGTGGAAGAGGGTTCCTTTTGTCCACACCTTCCCCAGAATTTGTTGTTTGTAGATTTTCTGATGATGCCGATTCTAAGAGGTGTGAGGTCATACCTCGTTTTCATTTGGATTTGCATTTCTCTAATAATTAGTGATGTTGAGCAGCTTTTCATGTGCGTCTTGGCCATATCTGTGACTTCTTTGAAGAAACATCTATTTAGATCTTCTGCCCATTTTTGTATTGGGTTGTTTGTTTTATTAATATTAAGCTGCGTGAGCTGTTTATATATATTGGAGATTAAACCTTTGTCCATTGATTCGTTTGCGATCGTTTTCGCCCATTCTGAGGGTTGCCTTTTTCCATTCCCAGTTTTTTAACCAAAAAAGAAAGAAAGCAAAGGAAGCAGAACACTAATGTGCGTGAAATATGCCTCTTGAAACTGTCGTTTTGAAATATGGACGTCTTTTGAATTTTTTGGTCGATATATGACCCCAGGATTTGTTTTCAGGGCAGGTGTCATTTACAGGTCTGCAATGATTTTGAATATCCACTGACCATTAGTGCTGGGATTAAAGCTGCTGTTGTGTGAAACGGCCACAAGGTGGCAGCAGTTCTCCCTTACCAAATCTGGTTACTAGGGCAACAGAGCCTCAATGGAAGTCGTGTTCTAGATTGGAATTTAGAATGGAATGTGCCAGGAGAATGCCCATCAAGTTTGTCTCACTACTTCTTCTTCGTGCTTTTAATTTAAGTTTTTTATTTTTTATTACAGCAAGTTTGATGTCAACGTTTGGCTTGTTGTAGGTGTGCAAGATGTGGTTCTTTTACACATATACATATGTCTGTCCTTCCTGGGATCCTGTTCCCATGTACGTTATGACACAATGTTGAGTAGTCTTCTCTTGGTATTCCGTAGGTCTTTGGTGATTATATATTTCACCTGTGTTTGTATATGTCTGTTAACCCCAATATCGTAATGACTCCAATCCTCACACCTTCACATTGGTGAACCATAAGTTTGTTTAATGAATCTGTGATTGCCCTTCTCCGTGGAAATATCTGCCCTGGTATCAATTTTTAGGTAACACCTATAAGTGATATCCTACGATATCTGTCTTTGACTTTCTGACTTACTACAAGTCACGTGATTACCTCTAGACTCATCTACGGTGCTGCAAATGGCATTGTGTCCTTTTTTCCCTTGGCTAATATTGTGTCTTAGCGAGGTCCATTTTCTGCAATGTGATTCCCTGAGGGCTGAGGATTAGCTGACCTGGGCAGCCTGACCCTGCCGGCAAGCCCTCCCCAGGTGTGCCTGGGTTGAGGTCAATATAAACAGCACTCCAGGCAGCAATAGCCCCTGCAGCTGTGCCTGACTCCATATTCTCTGCCCCGTCAGCAGTCTCGGGGCTGTGCTGGTGGAGGGAGTGAGGGGCCACGGCTTTGTTGGTGGCCCGGTGTGAGTGGGGCTCTGCTGGACTTTCTGCAGGAGTTGCCAGGCTGCCACCTGTAAAGAAGAGGATGTGTCACCCATAACTTCCACTGGAATTTCTCTCCGGGCTGAGGTGAGGAAGGAAAAAAGGGAGTGGGTGCCGGGACAGTAGCGGTATCTCAGGCAGGGAAATGGAAAGTTTCCAGAAGAGCACCCGGGGCCAGGACCATCCTGGCTGGCCTGCCTGCAGCAAGTTGGCCTGCGTGCTGTCGCTGGTGTGGCTCCATGGCCTTTCCTCTAGGCTTTCAAGCCCTTGTACATATTCAGGTGTTTTACCTGGGAAGGGTGGGAACAGTTCAGCAGCAGCTGGCCTGTGGCTCAGCTCACGTTTACTCACAGAGAACTCGGCAAGGTCCCCCAGCTTTGCAATGAGGACACTCTTTGCGTGTGGGTGGGCAGGGCTGCTGGCTGTATGGGAGATGATTCCCCACCTCTGACCAATTTCAGAATTGTTTACCGCTGGTGCAAGTGCCTTGGTAGGGTTTTCCTCTGTATAACTGTTAGGTTCAGGTTTTTTTTTCTTTTTTCGTTCCAATTACATTTTGTTCCTGTTTTATGTATTTATAGATATAAGCATGGAAATAATTCATTCATATAAATACATCTGTGTGAATGGAAGAACTTTTTTCTGTTTTTTTTTTCTATTTTATTTTTAAAAATTTTGAAATTTAATTTTATTTATTTTTTTATACAGCAGGTTCTTATTAGTTATCTATTTTATGCATATGCATGTATACAGGTCAATCCCAATCTCCCAACTCATCCCAACACCACCACCCCATGGCTTCCCCCACTTGGTGTCCATACGTTTGTTCTCTACCTCTGTGTCTCTATTTCTGCCCTGCAAACCAGTTCATCTGTACCATTTTTCTAGGTTCCACATATATGCATTAATATACAATATTTGTTTTTCTCTTTCTGACTTACTTCACTCTGTATGACAGTCTCTAGATCCATCGTCTTCTCTACAAACGACCCAGTTTCATTCCTTTTTATGGCTGAGTAATATTCCATTTTATATATGTACCACATCTTTATCCATTCGTCTGTCTGTGGGCATTTAGGTTGCTTCCATTACCTGGCTATTGTAAATAGTGCTGCAATGAACTTTGTGGTGAATGTGTCTTTTTGATTTATGGTTTTCTTTGGGTCTATGCCCAGAAGTGGGATTGCTGGATCCTATGGTAATTCTCTTTTTAGTTTTTTAAAGGAACCTCCATACTGTTCTCCATAGTGACTGTATCAATTTACCTTCCCAACAATAGTGGAAGAGGGTTCCTTTTGTCCACACCTTCCCCAGAATTTGTTGTTTGTAGATTTTCTGATGATGCCGATTCTAAGAGGTGTGAGGTCATACCTCATTGTCATTTGGATTTGCATTTCTCTAATAATTAGTGATGTTGAGCAGCTTTTCATGTGCGTCTTGGCCATCTCTGTGACTTCTTTGAAGAAACGTCTATTTAGATCTTCTGCCCATTTTTGTATTGGGATGTTTGTTTTATTAATATTAAGCTGCGTGAGCTGTTTATATATATTGGAGATTAAACCTTTGTCCATTGATTCGTTTGCGATCGTTTTCGCCCATTCTGAGGGTTGCCTTTTTCCATTCCCCTTTTTTAACCAAAAAAGAAAGAAAGCAAAGGAAGAAGAACACTAATGTGCGTGAAATATGCCTCTTGAAACTCTCGTTTTGAAATATGGACGTCTTTTGAATTGTTTGGTCGATATATGACCCCAGGATTTGTTTTCATTGCAGGTGTCATTACAGGCCTGCAATGATTTTGAATATCCACTGACCATTAGCGCTGGGATTAAAGCTGCTGTTGTGTGAAACGGCCACAAGGTGGCAGCAGTTCTCCCTTACCAAATCTGGTTAACTAGGGCAACAGAGCCTCAATGGAAGACGTGTTCTAGATTGGAATTTAGAATGGAATGTGCCAGGAGAATGCTCCTCAAGTTTGTCTCACTACTTCTTGTTCGTGTTTTAATTTAATTTTTAATTTTTTTATTACAGCAAGTTTGATGTCAACGTTTGGCTTGTTGTAGGTGTGCAAGATGTGGTTCTTTTACACATATACATATGTCTGTTCTTCCTGGGATCCTTTTCCCATGTACGTTATGACAGAATGTTGAGTAGTCTTCTCTTGGTATTCCGTAGGTCTTTGGTGATTATATATTTCACCTGTGTTTGTATATGTCTGTTAACCCCAAGATCGTAATGAATCCAATCCTCACACCTTTCCATTGGTGAACCATAAGTTTGTTTAATGAATCTGTGATTGCTCTTCTCCGTGGAAATATCTGCCCTGGTATCAATTTTTAGGTAACACCTATAAGTGATATCCTACGATATGTGTCTTTCACTTTCTGACTTACTACCAGTCACGTGATTACCTCTAGACTCATCTACGGTGCTGCAAATGGCATTGTGTCCTTTTTTCCCTTGGCTAATATTGTGTCTTAGCGAGGTCCATTTTCTGCAATGTGATTCCCTGAGGGCTGAGGATTAGCTGACCTGGGCAGCCTGACCCTGCCGGCAAGCCCTCCTCAGGTGTGCCTGGGTTGAGGTCAATATAAACAGCACTCCAGGCAGCAATAGCCCCTGCAGCTGTGCCTGACTCCATATTCTCTGCCCCGTCAGCAGTCTCGGGGCTGTGCTGGTGGGAGGGAGTGAGGGTCCACGGCTTTGTTGGTGGCCCGGTGTGAGTGGGGCTCTGCTGGACTTTCTGCAGGAGTTGCCAGGCTGCCACCTGTAAAGAAGAGGATGTGTCACCCATAACTTCCACTGGAATTTCTCTCCGGGCTGATGTGAGGAAGGGAAAAAAGGAGTGGGGGCCTGGACAGGAGGGGTATCTCAGGCAGGGAAATGGAAAGCTTCCAGAAGAGCGCCCGGTGCCAGGACCATCCTGGCTGGCCTGCAGGCAGCAAGTTGGCCTGCGTGCTGTCGCTGGTGTGGCTCCACGGCCCTTCCTCTAGGCTTTCAAGCCCTTGTACATATTCAGGTGTTTTACCTGGGAAGGTTGGGAAGAGTTCAGCAGCAGCTGGCCTGGGGCTCAGCTCATGTTTACTCACAGAGGCCTCGGCACGGTCCCCCAGCTTTGCAATGAGGACACTCCTTGCGTGGGGGGGCGGGGCTGCTGGCTGTATGGGAGATGATTCCCCACCTCTGACCAATTTCAGAATTCTTTACGGCTGGAGCAAGTGCCTTGGTAGGGTTTTCCTCTGTATAACTGTTAGGTTCAGGTTTTTTTTTCTTTTTTCGTTCCAATTACATTTTGTTCCTGTTTTATGTATTTATAGATATAAGCATGGAAATAATTCATTCATATAAATACATCTGTGTGAATGGAAGAACTTTTTTCTGTTTTTTTTTTCTATTTTATTTTTAAAAATTTTGAAATTTAATTTTATTTATTTTTTTATACAGCAGGTTCTTATTAGTTATCTATTTTATGCATATGCATGTATACAGGTCAATCCCAATCTCCCAACTCATCCCAACACCACCACCCCATGGCTTCCCCCACTTGGTGTCCATACGTTTGTTCTCTACCTCTGTGTCTCTATTTCTGCCCTGCAAACCAGTTCATCTGTACCATTTTTCTAGGTTCCACATATATGCATTAATATACAATATTTGTTTTTCTCTTTCTGACTTACTTCACTCTGTATGACAGTCTCTAGATCCATCGTCTTCTCTACAAACGACCCAGTTTCATTCCTTTTTATGGCTGAGTAATATTCCATTTTATATATGTACCACATCTTTATCCATTCGTCTGTCTGTGGGCATTTAGGTTGCTTCCATTACCTGGCTATTGTAAATAGTGCTGCAATGAACTTTGTGGTGAATGTGTCTTTTTGATTTATGGTTTTCTTTGGGTCTATGCCCAGAAGTGGGATTGCTGGATCCTATGGTAATTCTCTTTTTAGTTTTTTAAAGGAACCTCCATACTGTTCTCCATAGTGACTGTATCAATTTACCTTCCCAACAATAGTGGAAGAGGGTTCCTTTTGTCCACACCTTCCCCAGAATTTGTTGTTTGTAGATTTTCTGATGATGCCGATTCTAAGAGGTGTGAGGTCATACCTCATTGTCATTTGGATTTGCATTTCTCTAATAATTAGTGATGTTGAGCAGCTTTTCATGTGCGTCTTGGCCATCTCTGTGACTTCTTTGAAGAAACGTCTATTTAGATCTTCTGCCCATTTTTGTATTGGGATGTTTGTTTTATTAATATTAAGCTGCGTGAGCTGTTTATATATATTGGAGATTAAACCTTTGTCCATTGATTCGTTTGCGATCGTTTTCGCCCATTCTGAGGGTTGCCTTTTTCCATTCCCCTTTTTTAACCAAAAAAGAAAGAAAGCAAAGGAAGAAGAACACTAATGTGCGTGAAATATGCCTCTTGAAACTCTCGTTTTGAAATATGGACGTCTTTTGAATTGTTTGGTCGATATATGACCCCAGGATTTGTTTTCATTGCAGGTGTCATTACAGGCCTGCAATGATTTTGAATATCCACTGACCATTAGCGCTGGGATTAAAGCTGCTGTTGTGTGAAACGGCCACAAGGTGGCAGCAGTTCTCCCTTACCAAATCTGGTTAACTAGGGCAACAGAGCCTCAATGGAAGACGTGTTCTAGATTGGAATTTAGAATGGAATGTGCCAGGAGAATGCTCCTCAAGTTTGTCTCACTACTTCTTGTTCGTGTTTTAATTTAATTTTTAATTTTTTTATTACAGCAAGTTTGATGTCAACGTTTGGCTTGTTGTAGGTGTGCAAGATGTGGTTCTTTTACACATATACATATGTCTGTTCTTCCTGGGATCCTTTTCCCATGTACGTTATGACAGAATGTTGAGTAGTCTTCTCTTGGTATTCCGTAGGTCTTTGGTGATTATATATTTCACCTGTGTTTGTATATGTCTGTTAACCCCAAGATCGTAATGAATCCAATCCTCACACCTTTCCATTGGTGAACCATAAGTTTGTTTAATGAATCTGTGATTGCTCTTCTCCGTGGAAATATCTGCCCTGGTATCAATTTTTAGGTAACACCTATAAGTGATATCCTACGATATGTGTCTTTCACTTTCTGACTTACTACCAGTCACGTGATTACCTCTAGACTCATCTACGGTGCTGCAAATGGCATTGTGTCCTTTTTTCCCTTGGCTAATATTGTGTCTTAGCGAGGTCCATTTTCTGCAATGTGATTCCCTGAGGGCTGAGGATTAGCTGACCTGGGCAGCCTGACCCTGCCGGCAAGCCCTCCTCAGGTGTGCCTGGGTTGAGGTCAATATAAACAGCACTCCAGGCAGCAATAGCCCCTGCAGCTGTGCCTGACTCCATATTCTCTGCCCCGTCAGCAGTCTCGGGGCTGTGCTGGTGGGAGGGAGTGAGGGTCCACGGCTTTGTTGGTGGCCCGGTGTGAGTGGGGCTCTGCTGGACTTTCTGCAGGAGTTGCCAGGCTGCCACCTGTAAAGAAGAGGATGTGTCACCCATAACTTCCACTGGAATTTCTCTCCGGGCTGATGTGAGGAAGGGAAAAAAGGAGTGGGGGCCTGGACAGGAGGGGTATCTCAGGCAGGGAAATGGAAAGCTTCCAGAAGAGCGCCCGGTGCCAGGACCATCCTGGCTGGCCTGCAGGCAGCAAGTTGGCCTGCGTGCTGTCGCTGGTGTGGCTCCACGGCCCTTCCTCTAGGCTTTCAAGCCCTTGTACATATTCAGGTGTTTTACCTGGGAAGGTTGGGAAGAGTTCAGCAGCAGCTGGCCTGGGGCTCAGCTCATGTTTACTCACAGAGGCCTCGGCACGGTCCCCCAGCTTTGCAATGAGGACACTCCTTGCGTGGGGGGGCGGGGCTGCTGGCTGTATGGGAGATGATTCCCCACCTCTGACCAATTTCAGAATTCTTTACGGCTGGAGCAAGTGCCTTGGTAGGGTTTTCCTCTGTATAACTGTTAGGTTCAGGTTTTTTTTTCTTTTTTCGTTCCAATTACATTTTGTTCCTGTTTTATGTATTTATAGATATAAGCATGGAAATAATTCATTCATATAAATACATCTGTGTGAATGGAAGAACTTTTTTCTGTTTTTTTTTCTATTTTATTTTTAAAAATTTTGAAATTTAATTTTATTTATTTTTTTATACAGCAGGTTCTTATTAGTTATCTATTTTATGCATATGCATGTATACAGGTCAATCCCAATCTCCCAACTCATCCCAACACCACCACCCCATGGCTTCCCCCACTTGGTGTCCATACGTTTGTTCTCTACCTCTGTGTCTCTATTTCTGCCCTGCAAACCAGTTCATCTGTACCATTTTTCTAGGTTCCACATATATGCATTAATATACAATATTTGTTTTTCTCTTTCTGACTTACTTCACTCTGTATGACAGTCTCTAGATCCATCGTCTTCTCTACAAACGACCCAGTTTCATTCCTTTTTATGGCTGAGTAATATTCCATTTTATATATGTACCACTTCTTTATCCATTCGTCTGTCTGTGGGCATTTAGGTTGCTTCCATTACCTGGCTATTGTAAATAGTGCTGCAATGAACTTTGTGGTGAATGTGTCTTTTTGATTTATGGTTTTCTTTGGGTCTATGCCCAGAAGTGGGATTGCTGGATCCTATGGTAATTCTCTTTTTAGTTTTTTAAAGGAACCTCCATACTGTTCTCCATAGTGACTGTATCAATTTACCTTCCCAACAATAGTGGAAGAGGGTTCCTTTTGTCCACACCTTCCCCAGAATTTGTTGTTTGTAGATTTTCTGATGATGCCGATTCTAAGAGGTGTGAGGTCATACCTCATTGTCATTTGGATTTGCATTTCTCTAATAATTAGTGATGTTGAGCAGCTTTTCATGTGCGTCTTGGCCATCTCTGTGACTTCTTTGAAGAAACGTCTATTTAGATCTTCTGCCCATTTTTGTATTGGGATGTTTGTTTTATTAATATTAAGCTGCGTGAGCTGTTTATATATATTGGAGATTAAACCTTTGTCCATTGATTCGTTTGCGATCGTTTTCGCCCATTCTGAGGGTTGCCTTTTTCCATTCCCCTTTTTTAACCAAAAAAGAAAGAAAGCAAAGGAAGAAGAACACTAATGTGCGTGAAATATGCCTCTTGAAACTCTCGTTTTGAAATATGGACGTCTTTTGAATTGTTTGGTCGATATATGACCCCAGGATTTGTTTTCATTGCAGGTGTCATTACAGGCCTGCAATGATTTTGAATATCCACTGACCATTAGCGCTGGGATTAAAGCTGCTGTTGTGTGAAACGGCCACAAGGTGGCAGCAGTTCTCCCTTACCAAATCTGGTTAACTAGGGCAACAGAGCCTCAATGGAAGACGTGTTCTAGATTGGAATTTAGAATGGAATGTGCCAGGAGAATGCTCCTCAAGTTTGTCTCACTACTTCTTGTTCGTGTTTTAATTTAATTTTTAATTTTTTTATTACAGCAAGTTTGATGACAACGTTTGGCTTGTTGTAGGTGTGCAAGATGTGGTTCTTTTACACATATACATATGTCTGTTCTTCCTGGGATCCTTTTCCCATGTACGTTATGACAGAATGTTGAGTAGTCTTCTCTTGGTATTCCGTAGGTCTTTGGTGATTATATATTTCACCTGTGTTTGTATATGTCTGTTAACCCCAAGATCGTAATGAATCCAATCCTCACACCTTTCCATTGGTGAACCATAAGTTTGTTTAATGAATCTGTGATTGCTCTTCTCCGTGGAAATATCTGCCCTGGTATCAATTTTTAGGTAACACCTATAAGTGATATCCTACGATATGTGTCTTTCACTTTCTGACTTACTACCAGTCACGTGATTACCTCTAGACTCATCTACGGTGCTGCAAATGGCATTGTGTCCTTTTTTCCCTTGGCTAATATTGTGTCTTAGCGAGGTCCATTTTCTGCAATGTGATTCCCTGAGGGCTGAGGATTAGCTGACCTGGGCAGCCTGACCCTGCCGGCAAGCCCTCCTCAGGTGTGCCTGGGTTGAGGTCAATATAAACAGCACTCCAGGCAGCAATAGCCCCTGCAGCTGTGCCTGACTCCATATTCTCTGCCCCGTCAGCAGTCTCGGGGCTGTGCTGGTGGGAGGGAGTGAGGGTCCACGGCTTTGTTGGTGGCCCGGTGTGAGTGGGGCTCTGCTGGACTTTCTGCAGGAGTTGCCAGGCTGCCACCTGTAAAGAAGAGGATGTGTCACCCATAACTTCCACTGGAATTTCTCTCCGGGCTGATGTGAGGAAGGGAAAAAAGGAGTGGGGGCCTGGACAGGAGGGGTATCTCAGGCAGGGAAATGGAAAGCTTCCAGAAGAGCGCCCGGTGCCAGGACCATCCTGGCTGGCCTGCAGGCAGCAAGTTGGCCTGCGTGCTGTCGCTGGTGTGGCTCCATGGCCCTTCCTCTAGGCTTTCAAGCCCTTGTACATATTCAGGTGTTTTACCTGGGAAGGTTGGGAAGAGTTCAGCAGCAGCTGGCCTGGGGCTCAGCTCATGTTTACTCACAGAGGCCTCGGCACGGTCCCCCAGCTTTGCAATGAGGACACTCCTTGCGTGGGGGGGCGGGGCTGCTGGCTGTATGGGAGATGATTCCCCACCTCTGACCAATTTCAGAATTGTTTACGGCTGGAGCAAGTGCCTTGGTAGGGTTTTCCTCTGTATAACTGTTAGGTTCAGGTTTTTTTTTCTTTTTTCGTTCCAATTACATTTTGTTCCTGTTTTATGTATTTATAGATATAAGCATGGAAATAATTCATTCATATAAATACATCTGTGTGAATGGAAGAACTTTTTTCTGTTTTTTTTTCAATTTTATTTTTAAAAATTTTGAAATTTAATTTTATTTATTTTTATATACAGCAGGTTTTTATTAGTTATCTATTTTATGCATATGCATGTATACAGGTCAATCCCAATCTCCCAACTCATCCCAACACCACCACCCCATGGCTTCCCCCACTTGGTGTCCATACGTTTGTTCTCTACCTCTGTGTCTCTATTTCTGCCCTGCAAACCAGTTCATCTGTACCATTTTTCTAGGTTCCACATATATGCATTAATATACAATATTTGTTTTTCTCTTTCTGACTTACTTCACTCTGTATGACAGTCTCTAGATCCATCGACTTCTCTACAAACGACCCAGTTTCATTCCTTTTTATGGCTGAGTAATATTCCATTTTATATATGTACCACATCTTTATCCATTCGTCTGTCTGTGGGCATTTAGGTTGCTTCCATTACCTGGCTATTGTAAATAGTGCTGCAATGAACTTTGTGGTGAATGTGTCTTTTTGATTTATGGTTTTCTTTGGGTCTATGCCCAGAAGTGGGATTGCTGGATCCTATGGTAATTCTCTTTTTAGTTTTTTAAAGGAACCTCCATACTGTTCTCCATAGTGACTGTATCAATTTACCTTCCCAACAATAGTGGAAGAGGGTTCCTTTTGTCCACACCTTCCCCAGAATTTGTTGTTTGTAGATTTTCTGATGATGCCGATTCTAAGAGGTGTGAGGTCATACCTCATTGTCATTTGGATTTGCATTTCTCTAATAATTAGTGATGTTGAGCAGCTTTTCATGTGCGTCTTGGCCATCTCTGTGACTTCTTTGAAGAAACGTCTATTTAGATCTTCTGCCCATTTTTGTATTGGGATATTTGTTTTATTAATATTAAGCTGCGTGAGCTGTTTATATATATTGGAGATTAAACCTTTGTCCATTGATTCGTTTGCGATCGTTTTCGCCCATTCTGAGGGTTGCCTTTTTCCATTCCCCTTTTTTAACCAAAAAAGAAAGAAAGCAAAGGAAGAAGAACACTAATGTGCGTGAAATATGCCTCTTGAAACTCTCGTTTTGAAATATGGACGTCTTTTGAATTGTTTGGTCGATATATGACCCCAGGATTTGTTTTCATTGCAGGTGTCATTACAGGCCTGCAATGATTTTGAATATCCACTGACCATTAGCGCTGGGATTAAAGCTGCTGTTGTGTGAAACGGCCACAAGGTGGCAGCAGTTCTCCCTTACCAAATCTGGTTAACTAGGGCAACAGAGCCTCAATGGAAGACGTGTTCTAGATTGGAATTTAGAATGGAATGTGCCAGGAGAATGCTCCTCAAGTTTGTCTCACTACTTCTTGTTCGTGTTTTAATTTAATTTTTAATTTTTTTATTACAGCAAGTTTGATGACAACGTTTGGCTTGTTGTAGGTGTGCAAGATGTGGTTCTTTTACACATATACATATGTCTGTTCTTCCTGGGATCCTTTTCCCATGTACGTTATGACAGAATGTTGAGTAGTCTTCTCTTGGTATTCCGTAGGTCTTTGGTGATTATATATTTCACCTGTGTTTGTATATGTCTGTTAACCCCAAGATCGTAATGAATCCAATCCTCACACCTTTCCATTGGTGAACCATAAGTTTGTTTAATGAATCTGTGATTGCTCTTCTCCGTGGAAATATCTGCCCTGGTATCAATTTTTAGGTAACACCTATAAGTGATATCCTACGATATGTGTCTTTCACTTTCTGACTTACTACCAGTCACGTGATTACCTCTAGACTCATCTACGGTGCTGCAAATGGCATTGTGTCCTTTTTTCCCTTGGCTAATATTGTGTCTTAGCGAGGTCCATTTTCTGCAATGTGATTCCCTGAGGGCTGATGATTAGCTGACCTGGGCAGCCTGACCCTGCCGGCAAGCCCTCCTCAGGTGTGCCTGGGTTGAGGTCAATATAAACAGCACTCCAGGCAGCAATAGCCCCTGCAGCTGTGCCTGACTCCATATTCTCTGCCCCGTCAGCAGTCTCGGGGCTGTGCTGGTGGGAGGGAGTGAGGGTCCACGGCTTTGTTGGTGGCCCGGTGTGAGTGGGGCTCTGCTGGACTTTCTGCAGGAGTTGCCAGGCTGCCACCTGTAAAGAAGAGGATGTGTCACCCATAACTTCCACTGGAATTTCTCTCCGGGCTGATGTGAGGAAGGGAAAAAAGGAGTGGGGGCCTGGACAGGAGGGGTATCTCAGGCAGGGAAATGGAAAGCTTCCAGAAGAGCGCCCGGTGCCAGGACCATCCTGGCTGGCCTGCAGGCAGCAAGTTGGCCTGCGTGCTGTCGCTGGTGTGGCTCCACGGCCCTTCCTCTAGGCTTTCAAGCCCTTGTACATATTCAGGTGTTTTACCTGGGAAGGTTGGGAAGAGTTCAGCAGCAGCTGGCCTGGGGCTCAGCTCATGTTTACTCACAGAGGCCTCGGCACGGTCCCCCAGCTTTGCAATGAGGACACTCCTTGCGTGGGGGGGCGGGGCTGCTGGCTGTATGGGAGATGATTCCCCACCTCTGACCAATTTCAGAATTGTTTACGGCTGGAGCAAGTGCCTTGGTAGGGTTTTCCTCTGTATAACTGTTAGGTTCAGGTTTTTTTTTCTTTTTTCGTTCCAATTACATTTTGTTCCTGTTTTATGTATTTATAGATATAAGCATGGAAATAATTCATTCATATAAATACATCTGTGTGAATGGAAGAACTTTTTTCTGCTTTTTTTTCAATTTTATTTTTAAAAATTTTGAAATTTAATTTTATTTATTTTTTTATACAGCAGGTTCTTATTAGTTATCTATTTTATGCATATGCATGTATACAGGTCAATCCCAATCTCCCAATTCATCCCAACACCACCACCCCATGGCTTCCCCCACTTGGTGTCCATACGTTTGTTCTCTACCTCTGTGTCTCTATTTCTGCCCTGCAAACCAGTTCATCTGTACCATTTTTCTAGGTTCCACATATATGCATTAATATACAATATTTGTTTTTCTCTTTCTGACTTACTTCACTCTGTATGACAGTCTCTAGATCCATCGACTTCTCTACAAACGCCCCAGTTTCATTCCTTTTTATGGCTGAGTAATATTCCATTTTATATATGTACCACATCTTTATCCATTCGTCTGTCTGTGGGCATTTAGGTTGCTTCCATTACCTGGCTATTGTAAATAGTGCTGCAATGAACTTTGTGGTGAATGTGTCTTTTTGATTTATGGTTTTCTTTGGGTCTATGCCCAGAAGTGGGATTGCTGGATCCTATGGTAATTCTCTTTTTAGTTTTTTAAAGGAACCTCCATACTGTTCTCCATAGTGACTGTATTAATTTACCTTCCCAACAATAGTGGAAGAGGGTTCCTTTTGTCCACACCTTCCCCAGAATTTGTTGTTTGTAGATTTTCTGATGATGCCGATTCTAAGAGGTGTGAGGTCATACCTCGTTTTCATTTGGATTTGCATTTCTCTAATAATTAGTGATGTTGAGCAGCTTTTCATGTGCGTCTTGGCCATATCTGTGACTTCTTTGAAGAAACATCTATTTAGATCTTCTGCCCATTTTTGTATTGGGTTGTTTGTTTTATTAATATTAAGCTGCGTGAGCTGTTTATATATATTGGAGATTAAACCTTTGTCCATTGATTCGTTTGCGATCGTTTTCGCCCATTCTGAGGGTTGCCTTTTTCCATTCCCAGTTTTTTAACCAAAAAAGAAAGAAAGCAAAGGAAGCAGAACACTAATGTGCGTGAAATATGCCTCTTGAAACTGTCGTTTTGAAATATGGACGTCTTTTGAATTTTTTGGTCGATATATGACCCCAGGATTTGTTTTCAGGGCAGGTGTCATTTACAGGTCTGCAATGATTTTGAATATCCACTGACCATTAGTGCTGGGATTAAAGCTGCTGTTGTGTGAAACGGCCACAAGGTGGCAGCAGTTCTCCCTTACCAAATCTGGTTACTAGGGCAACAGAGCCTCAATGGAAGTCGTGTTCTAGATTGGAATTTAGAATGGAATGTGCCAGGAGAATGCCCATCAAGTTTGTCTCACTACTTCTTCTTCGTGCTTTTAATTTAAGTTTTTTATTTTTTATTACAGCAAGTTTGATGTCAACGTTTGGCTTGTTGTAGGTGTGCAAGATGTGGTTCTTTTACACATATACATATGTCTGTCCTTCCTGGGATCCTGTTCCCATGTACGTTATGACACAATGTTGAGTAGTCTTCTCTTGGTATTCCGTAGGTCTTTGGTGATTATATATTTCACCTGTGTTTGTATATGTCTGTTAACCCCAATATCGTAATGACTCCAATCCTCACACCTTCACATTGGTGAACCATAAGTTTGTTTAATGAATCTGTGATTGCCCTTCTCCGTGGAAATATCTGCCCTGGTATCAATTTTTAGGTAACACCTATAAGTGATATCCTACGATATCTGTCTTTGACTTTCTGACTTACTACAAGTCACGTGATTACCTCTAGACTCATCTACGGTGCTGCAAATGGCATTGTGTCCTTTTTTCCCTTGGCTAATATTGTGTCTTAGCGAGGTCCATTTTCTGCAATGTGATTCCCTGAGGGCTGAGGATTAGCTGACCTGGGCAGCCTGACCCTGCCGGCAAGCCCTCCCCAGGTGTGCCTGGGTTGAGGTCAATATAAACAGCACTCCAGGCAGCAATAGCCCCTGCAGCTGTGCCTGACTCCATATTCTCTGCCCCGTCAGCAGTCTCGGGGCTGTGCTGGTGGAGGGAGTGAGGGGCCACGGCTTTGTTGGTGGCCCGGTGTGAGTGGGGCTCTGCTGGACTTTCTGCAGGAGTTGCCAGGCTGCCACCTGTAAAGAAGAGGATGTGTCACCCATAACTTCCACTGGAATTTCTCTCCGGGCTGAGGTGAGGAAGGAAAAAAGGGAGTGGGTGCCGGGACAGTAGCGGTATCTCAGGCAGGGAAATGGAAAGTTTCCAGAAGAGCACCCGGGGCCAGGACCATCCTGGCTGGCCTGCCTGCAGCAAGTTGGCCTGCGTGCTGTCGCTGGTGTGGCTCCATGGCCTTTCCTCTAGGCTTTCAAGCCCTTGTACATATTCAGGTGTTTTACCTGGGAAGGGTGGGAACAGTTCAGCAGCAGCTGGCCTGTGGCTCAGCTCACGTTTACTCACAGAGAACTCGGCAAGGTCCCCCAGCTTTGCAATGAGGACACTCTTTGCGTGTGGGTGGGCAGGGCTGCTGGCTGTATGGGAGATGATTCCCCACCTCTGACCAATTTCAGAATTGTTTACCGCTGGTGCAAGTGCCTTGGTAGGGTTTTCCTCTGTATAACTGTTAGGTTCAGGTTTTTTTTTCTTTTTTCGTTCCAATTACATTTTGTTCCTGTTTTATGTATTTATAGATATAAGCATGGAAATAATTCATTCATATAAATACATCTGTGTGAATGGAAGAACTTTTTTCTGGTTTATTTTTAAATTTTATTTTTAAAAATTTTGAAATTTAAATTTATTTATTTTTTTATACAGCAGGTTCTTATTAGTTATCTATTTTATGCATATACATGTATACAGGTCAATCCCAATCTCCCAACTCATCCCACCACAACCACCCCATGGCTTCCCCCACTTGGTGTCCATACGTTTGTTCTCTACCTCTGTGTCTCTGTTTCGGCCCTGCAAACGAGTTCATCTGTACCATTTTTCTAGGTTCCACATATATGCATTAATATACAATATTTGTTTTTCTCTTTCTGACTTACTTCACTCTGTATGACAGTCTCTAGATCCACCGACTTCCTTACAAATGACCCAGTTTCATTCCTTTTTATGGCTGAGTAATATTCCATTTTATATATGTACCACTTCTTTATCCATTCGTCTGTCTGTGGGCATTTAGGTTGCTTCCATTACCTGGCTATTGTAAATAGTGCTGCAATGAACATTGTGGTGAATGTGTCTTTTTGATTTATGGCTTTCTCTGTGTATATGCCCAAAAGTGGGATTGCTGGATCCTATGGTAATTCTCTTTTTAGTTTTTAAAAGGAACCTCCATAGTGTTCTCCATAGTGACTGTATCAATTTACCTGCCCACCAATAGTGGAAGAGGGCTCCTTTTGTCCACACCCTCCCCAGAATTTGTTGTTTGTAGATTTTCTGATGATGCCGATTCTAAGAGGTGTGAGGTCATACCTCATTGTCGTTTGGATTTGCATTTCTCTAATAATTAGTGATGTTGAGCAGCTTTTCATGTGCGTCTTGGCCATCTCTGTGACTTCTTTGAAGAAACGTCTATTTAGATCTTCTGCCCATTTTTGTATTGGGTTGTTTGTTTTATTAATATTAAGCTGCGTGAGCTGTTTATATAAATTGGAGATTAAACCTTTGTCCATTGATTCGTTTGCGATCGTTTTCGCCCATTCTGAGGGTTGCCTTTTTCCATTCCCGTTTTTTTAACCAAAAAAGAAAGAAAGCAAAGGAAGCAGAACACTAACGTGCGTGAAATATGCCTCTTGAAACTGTCGTTTTGAAATATGGACGTCTTTTGAATTTTTTGGTCGATATATGACCCCAGGATTTGTTTTCAGGGCAGGTGTCATTTAGAGGCATGCAATGATTTTGAATATCCACTGACCATTAGCGCTGGGATTAAAGCTGCTGTTGTGTGAAACGGCCACGAGGTGGCAGCAGTTCTCCCTTACCAAATCTGGTTACTAGGGCAACAGAGCCTCAATGGAAGTCGTGTTCTAGATTGGAATTTGGAATGGAATGTGCCAGGAGAATGCCCATCAAGTTTGTCTCACTACTTCTTGTTCATGTTTTTAATTTAATTTTTTATTTTTTATTACAGGAAGTTTGATGTCAACGTTTGGCTTGTTGTAGGTGTGCAAGATGTGGTTCTTTTACACATATACATGTGTCTGTTCTTCCTGGGATCCTGTTCCCATGTATGTTATGACAGAATGTTGAGTAGACTTCTCTTGGTATTCCATAGGTCTTTGGTGATTATATATTTCACCTGTGTTTGTATATGTCCGTTAACCCCAATATCGTAATGAATCCAATCCTCACACCTTTCCATTGGTGAACCATAAGTTTGTTTAATGAATCTGTGATTGCCCTTCTCCGTGGAAATATCTGCCCTGGTATCAATTTTTAGGTAACACCCATAAGTGATATCCTACGATATGTGTCTTTCACTTTCTGACTTACTACAAGTCACGTGATTACCTCTAGACTCATCTACGGTGCTGCAAATGGCATTGAGTCCTTTTTTCCCTTGGCTAATATTCTGTCTTAGCGAGGTCCATTTTCTGCAATGTGATTCCCTGAGGGCTGAGGATTAGCTGACCTGGGCAGCCTGACCCTGCCGGCAAGCCCTCCCCAGGTGTGCCTGGGTTGAGGTCAATATAAACAGCACTCCAGGCAGCAATAGCCCCTGCAGCTGTGCCTGACTCCATATTCTCTGCCCCGTCAGCAGTCTCGGGGCTGTGCTGGTGGGAGGGTGGGAGGGTCCACGGCTTTGTTGGTGGCCCGGTGTGAGTGGGGCTCTGCTGGACTTTCTGCAGTAGTTGCCAGGCTGCCACCTGTAAAGAAGAGGATGTGTCACCCATAACTTCCACTGGAATTTCTCTCCGGGCTGAGGTGAGGAAGGAAAAAAAGGAGTGGGGGCCGGGACAGGAGGGGTATCTCAGGTAGGGAAATGGAAAGCTTCCAGAAGAGCGCCCGGGGCCAGGACCATCCTGGCTGGCCTGCAGGCAGCAAGTTGGCCTGCGTGCTGTCGCTGGTGTGGCTCCACGGCCCTTCCTCTAGGCTTTCAAGCCCTTGTACATATTCAAGTGTTTTACCTGGGATGGTTGGGAAGAGTTCAACAGCAGCTGGCATGAGGCTCAGCTCACGTTTACTCACAGAGGCCTCGGCAAGGTCCCCCGGCTTTGCAATGAGGACACTCCTTCTTGGGCGGGGGGGCGGGGCTGCTGGCTGTATGGGAGATGATTCCCCACCTCTCACCAATTTCAGAATTCTTTACCGCTGGAGCAAGTGCCTTGGTAGGGTTTTCTTCTGTATAACTGTTAGGTTCAGGTTTTTTTTTTCTTTTTTCGTTCCAATTACATTTTGTTCCTGTTTTATGTATTTATAGATATAAGCATGGAAATAATTCATTCATATAAATACATCTGTGTGAATGGAAGAACTTTTTTCTGGTTTCTTTTTAAATTTTATTTTTAAAAATTTTGAAATTTAAATTTATTTATTTTTTTATACAGCAGGTTCTTATTAGTTATCTATTTTATGCATATATATGTATACAGGTCAATCCCAATCTCCCAACTCATCCCACCACCACCACCCCATGTCTTCCCCCACTTGGTGTCCATACGTTTGTTCTCTACCTCTGTGTCTCTATTTCTGCCCTGCAAACCAGTTCATCTGTACCATTTTTCTAGGTTCCACATATATGCATTAATATACAATATTTGTTTTTCTCTTTCTGACTTACTTCACTCTGTATGACAGTCTCTAGATCCATCGACTTCTCTACAAACGACCCAGTTTCATTCCTTTTTATGGCTGAGTAATATTCCATTTTTTATATGTACCACTTCTTTATCCATTCGTCTGTCTGTGGGCATTTAGGTTGCTTCCATTACCTGGCTATTGTAAATAGTGCTGCAATGAACATTGTGGTGAATGTGTCTTTTTGATTTATCGTTGTCTCTGGTTATATGCCCAGAATTGGGTTTGCTGGATCCTATGGTAATTCTCTTTTTAGTTTTTTAAAGGAACCTCCATAGTGTTCTCCATAGTGACTGTATCAATTTACCTTCCCACCAATAGTGGAAGAGGGTTCCTTTTGTCCACACCCTCCCCAGAATTTGTTGTTTGTAGATTTTCTGATGATGCCGATTCTAATAGGTGTGAGGTCATACCTCATTGTCATTTGGATTTGCATTTCTCTAATAATTAGTGATGTTGAGCAGCTTTTCATGTGCGTCTTGGCCATTTCTGTGACTTCTTTGAAGAAACGTCTATTTAGATCTTCTGCCCATTTTTGTATTGGGTTGTTTGTTTTATTAATATTAAGCTGCGTGAGCTGTTTATATATATTGGAGATTAAACCTTTGTCCATTGATTCGTTTGCGATTGTTTTCGCCCATTCTGAGGGTTGCCTTTTTCCATTCCCGTTTTTTTAACCAAAAAAGAAAGAAAGCAAAGGAAACAGAACACTAATGTGCGTGAAATATGCCTCTTGAAACTGTCGTTTTGAAATATGGACGTCTTTTGAATTTTTTGGTCGATATATGACCCCAGGATTTGTTTTCAGGGCAGGTGTCATTTACAGGTCTGCAATGATTTTGAATATCCACTGACCATTAGCGCTGGGATTAAAGCTGCTGTTGTGTGAAACGGCCACAAGGTGGCAGCAGTTCTCCCTTACCAAATCTGGTTACTAGGGCAACAGAGCCTCAATGGAAGTCGTGTTCTAGATTGGAATTTAGAATGGAATGTGCCAGGAGAATGCCCATCAAGTTTGTCTCACTACTTCTTCTTCGTGTTTTTAATTTAATTTTTTATTTTTTATTACAGCAAGTTTGATGTCAACGTTTGGCTTGTTGTAGGTGTGCAAGATGTGGTTCTTTTACACATATACATATGTCTGTTCTTCCTGGGATCCTGTTCCCATGTACGTTATGACAGAATGTTGAGTAGTCTTCTCTTGGTATTCCGTAGGTCTTTGGTGATTATATAGTTCACCTGTGTTTGTATATGTCTGTTAACCCCAAGATCGTAATGAATCCAATCCTCACACCTTCGCATTGGTGAACCATAAGTTTGTTTAATGAATCTGTGATTGCCCTTCTCTGTGGAAATATCTGCCCTGGTACCAATTTTTATGTAACACCTATAAGTGATATCCTACGATATGTGTCTTTCACTTTCTGACTTACTACAAGTCACGTGATTACCTCTAGACTCATCTACGGTGCTGCAAATGGCATTGTGTCCTTTTTTCCCTTGGCTAATATTGTGTCTTAGCGAGGTCCATTTTCTGCAATGTGATTCCCTGAGGGCTGATGATTAGCTGACCTGGGCAGCCTGACCCTGCCGGCAAGCCCTCCCCAGGTGTGCCTGGGTTGAGGTAAATATAAACAGCACCCCAGGCAGCAATAGCCCCTGCAGCTGTGCCTGACTCCATATTCTCTGCCCCGTCAGCAGTCTCGGGGCTGTGCTGGTGGGAGGGTGTGAGGGTCCACGGCTTTGTTGGTGGCCCGGTGTGAGTGGGGCTCTGCTGGACTTTCTGCACGAGTTGCCAGGCTGCCACCTGTAAAGAAGAGGATGTGTCACCCATAACTTCCACTGGAATTTCTCTCCGGGCTGATGTGAGGAAGGAAAAAAGGGAGTGGGTGCCGGGACAGGAGGGGTACCTCAGGCAGGGAAATGGAAAGCTTCCAGAAGAGCACCCGGGGCCAGGACCATCCTGGCTGGCCTGCAGGCAGCAAGTTGGCCTGCGTGCTGTCGCTGGTGTGGCTCCATGGCCCTTCCTCTAGGCTTTCAAGCCCTTGTACATATTCAAGTGTTTTACCTGGGAAGGGTGGGAACAGTTCAGCAGCAGCTGGCCTGGGGCTCAGCTCATGTTTACTCACAGAGGCCTCGGCACGGTCCCCCAGCTTTGCAATGAGGACGCTACTTGCGTGTGGGGGGGCGGGGCTGCTGGCTGTATGGGAGATGATTCACCACCTCTGACCAATTTCAGAATTGTTTACCGCTGGTGCAAGTGCCTTGGTAGGGTTTTCCTCTGTATAACTGTTAGGTTCAGGATTTTTTTTCTTTTTTCATTCCAATTACATTTTGTTCCTGTTTTATGTATTTATAGATATAAGCATGGAAATAATTCATTCGTATAAATACATCTGTGTGAATGGAAGAACTTTTTTCTGTTTTTTTTCAATTTTATTTTTAAACATTTTGAAATTTAATTTTATTTATTTTTTTATACAGCAGGTTATTATTACTTATCTATTTTATGCATATGCATGTATACAGGTCAATCCCAATCTCCCAACTCATCCCACCACCACCACCCCATGGCTTCCCCCACTTGGTGTCCATACGTTTGTTCTCTACCTCTGTGTCTCTATTTCTGCCCTGCAAACCAGTTCATCTGTACCATTTTTCTAGGTTCCACATATATGCATTAATATACAATATTTGTTTTTCTCTTTCTGACTTACTTCACTCTGTATGACAGTCTCTAGATCCATCGACTTCTCTACAAATGACCCAGTTTCATTCCTTTTTATGGCTGAGTAATATTCCATTTTATATATGTACCACTTCTTTATCCATTCGTCTGTCTGTGGGCATTTAGGTTGCTTCCATTACCTGGCTATTGTAAATAGTGCTGCAATGAACATTGTGGTGAATGTGTCTTTTTGATTTATGGTTGTCTCTGGGTATATGCCCAGAATTGGGTTTGCTGGATCCTATGGTAATTCTCTTTTTAGTTTTTTAAATGAATCTCCATAGTGTTCTCCATAGTGACTGTATCAATTTACCTGCCCACCAATAGTGGAAGAGGGCTCCTTTTGTCCACACCCTCCCCAGAATTTGTTGTTTGTAGATTTTCTGATGATGCCGATTCTAAGAGGTGTGAGGTCATACCTCATTGTCGTTTGGATTTGCATTTCTCTAATAATTAGTGATGTTGAGCAGCTTTTCATGTGCGTCTTGGCCATCTCTGTGACTTCTTTGAAGAAACGTCTATTTAGATCTTCTGCCCATTTTTGTATTGGGTTGTTTGTTTTATTAATATTAAGCTGCGTGAGCTGTTTATATAAATTGGAGATTAAACCTTTGTCCATTGATTCATTTGCGATCGTTTTCGCCCATTCTGAGGGTTGCCTTTTTCCATTCCCGTTTTTTTAACCAAAAAAGAAAGAAAGCAAAGGAAGCAGAACACTAACGTGTGTGAAATATGCCTCTTGAAACTGTCGTTTTGAAATATGGACGTCTTTTGAATTTTTTGGTCGATATATGACCCCAGGATTTGTTTTCAGGGCAGGTGTCATTTAGAGGCATGCAATGATTTTGAATATCCACTGACCATTAGCGCTGGGATTAAAGCTGCTGTTGTGTGAAACGGCCACGAGGTGGCAGCAGTTCTCCCTTACCAAATCTGGTTACTAGGGCAACAGAGCCTCAATGGAAGTCGTGTTCTAGATTGGAATTTGGAATGGAATGTGCCAGGAGAATGCCCATCAAGTTTGTCTCAGTACTTCTTGTTCGTGTTTTTAATTTAATTTTTTATTTTTTATTACAGGAAGTTTGATGTCAACGTTTGGCTTGTTGTAGGTGTGCAAGATGTGGTTCTTTTACACATATACATATGTCTGTTCTTCCTGGGATCCTGTTCCCATGTATGTTATGACAGAATGTTGAGTAGACTTCTCTTGGTATTCCATAGGTCTTTGGTGATTATATATTTCACCTGTGTTTGTATATGTCCGTTAACCCCAATATCGTAATGAATCCAATCCTCACACCTTTCCATTGGTGAACCATAAGTTTGTTTAATGAATCTGTGATTGCCCTTCTCCGTGGAAATATCTGCCCTGGTATCAATTTTTAGGTAACACCCATAAGTGATATCCTACGATATGTGTCTTTCACTTTCTGACTTACTACAAGTCACGTGATTACCTCTAGACTCATCTACGGTGCTGCAAATGGCATTGGGTCCTTTTTTCCCTTGGCTAATATTGTGTCTTAGCGAGGTCCATTTTCTGCAATGTGATTCCCTGAGGGCTGAGGATTAGCTGACCTGGGCAGCCTGACCCTGCCGGCAAGCCCTCCCCAGGTGTGCCTGGGTTGAGGTCAATATAAACAGCACTCCAGGCAGCAATAGCCCCTGCAGCTGTGCCTGACTCCATATTCTCTGCCCCGTCAGCAGTCTCGGGGCTGTGCTGGTGGGAGGGTGGGAGGGTCCACGGCTTTGTTGGTGGCCCGGTGTGAGTGGGGCTCTGCTGGACTTTCTGCAGTAGTTGCCAGGCTGCCACCTGTAAAGAAGAGGATGTGTCACCCATAACTTCCACTGGAATTTCTCTCCGGGCTGAGGTGAGGAAGGAAAAAAAGGAGTGGGGGCCGGGACAGGAGGGGTATCTCAGGTAGGGAAATGGAAAGCTTCCAGAAGAGCGCCCGGGGCCAGGACCATCCTGGCTGGCCTGCAGGCAGCAAGTTGGCCTGCGTGCTGTCGCTGGTGTGGCTCCACGGCCCTTCCTCTAGGCTTTCAAGCCCTTGTACATATTCAGGTGTTTTACCTGGGAAGGTTGGGAAGAGTTCAACAGCAGCTGGCATGAGGCTCAGCTCACGTTTACTCACAGAGGCCTCGGCAAGGTCCTCCGGCTTTGCAATGAGGACACTCCTTCGTGGGTGGGGGCGGGGATGCTGGCTGTATGGGAGATGATTCCCCACCTCTCACCAATTTCAGAATTCTTTACCGCTGGAGCAAGTGCCTTGGTAGGGTTTTCTTCTGTATAACTGTTAGGTTCAGGTTTTTTTTTCTTTTTTCGTTCCAATTACATTTTGTTCCTGTTTTATGTATTTATAGATATAAGCATGGAAATAATTCATTCATATAAATACATCTGTGTGAATGGAAGAACTTTTTTCTGGTTTCTTTTTAAATTTTATTTTTAAAAATTTTGAAATTTAAATTTATTTATTTTTTTATACAGCAGGTTCTTATTAGTTATCTATTTTATGCATATATATGTATACAGGTCAATCCCAATCTCCCAACTCATCCCAACACCACCACCCCATGGCTTCCCCCACTTGGTGTCCATACGTTTGTTCTCTACCTCTGTGTCTCTATTTCTGCCCTACAAACCAGTTCATCTGTACCATTTTTCTAGGTTCCACATATATGCATTAATATACAATATTTGTTTTTCTCTTTCTGACTTACTTCACTCTGTATGACAGTCTCTAGATCCATCGACTTCTCTACAAATGACCCAGTTTCATTCCTTTTTATGGCTGAGTAATATTCCATTTTATATATGTACCACTTCTTTATCCATTCGTCTGTCTGTGGGCATTTAGGTTGCTTCCATTACCTGGCTATTGTAAATAGTGCTGCAATGAACATTGTGGTGAATGTGTCTTTTTGATTTATGGTTGTCTCTGGGTATATGCCCAGAATTGGGTTTGCTGGATCCTATGGTAATTCTCTTTTTAGTTTTTTAAAGGAACCTCCATAGTGTTCTCCATAGTGACTGTATCAATTTACCTTCCCACCAATAGTGGAAGAGGGCTCCTTTTGTCCACACCCTCCCCAGAATTTGTTGTTTGTAGATTTTCTGATGATGCCGATTCTAAGAGGTGTGAGGTCATACCTCATTGTCGTTTGGATTTGCATTTCTCTAATAATTAGTGATGTTGAGCAGCTTTTCATGTGCGTCTTGGCCATTTCTGTGACTTCTTTGAAGAAACGTCTATTTAGATCTTCTGCCCATTTTTGTATTGGGTTGTTTGTTTTATTAATATTAAGCTGCGTGAGCTGTTTATATATATTGGAGATTAAACCTTTGTCCATTGATTCGTTTGCGATCGTTTTCGCCCATTCTGAGGGTTGCCTTTTTCCATTCCCGTTTTTTTAACCAAAAAAGAAAGAAAGCAAAGGAAGCAGAACACTAATGTGCGTGAAATATGCCTCTTGAAACTGTCGTTTTGAAATATGGACGTCTTTTGAATTTTTTGGTCGATATATGACCCCAGGATTTGTTTTCAGGGCAGGTGTCATTTACAGGTCTGCAATGATTTTGAATATCCACTGACCATTAGCGCTGGGATTAAAGCTGCTGTTGTGTGAAACGGCCACAAGGTGGCAGCAGTTCTCCCTTACCAAATCTGGTTACTAGGGCAACAGAGCCTCAATGGAAGTCGTGTTCTAGATTGGAATTTAGAATGGAATGTGCCAGGAGAATGCCCATCAAGTTTGTCTCACTACTTCTTCTTCGTGTTTTTAATTGAATTTTTTATTTTTTATTACAGCAAGTTTGATGTCAACGTTTGGCTTGTTGTAGGTGTGCAAGATGTGGTTCTTTTACACATATACATATGTCTGTTCTTGCTGGGATCCTGTTCCCATGTACGTTATGACAGAATGTTGAGTAGTCTTCTCTTGGTATTCCGTAGGTCTTTGGTGATTATATAGTTCACCTGTGTTTGTATATGTCTGTTAACCCCAAGATCGTAATGAATCCAATCCTCACACCTTCGCATTGGTGAACCATAAGTTTGTTTAATGAATCTGTGATTGCCCTTCTCCGTGGAAATATCTGCCCTGGTACCAATTTTTATGTAACACCTATAAGTGATATCCTACGATATGTGTCTTTCACTTTCTGACTTACTACAAGTCACATGATTACCTCTAGACTCATCTACGGTGCTGCAAATGGCATTGGGTCCTTTTTTCCCTTGGCTAATATTGTGTCTTAGCGAGGTCCATTTTCTGCAATGTGATTCCCTGAGGGCTGAGGATTAGCTGACCTGGGCAGCCTGACCCTGCCGGCAAGCCCTCCCCAGGTGTGCCTGGGTTGAGGTAAATATAAACAGCACCCCAGGCAGCAATAGCCCCTGCAGCTGTGCCTGACTCCATATTCTCTGCCCCGTCAGCAGTCTCGGGGCTGTGCTGGTGGGAGGGTGGGAGGGTCCACGGCTTTGTTGGTGGCCCGGTGTGAGTGGGGCTCTGCTGGACTTTCTGCAGTAGTTGCCAGGCTGCCACCTGTAAAGAAGAGGATGTGTCACCCATAACTTCCACTGGAATTTCTCTCCGGGCTGATGTGAGGAAGGAAAAAAGGGAGTGGGTGCCGGGACAGGAGGGGTACCTCAGGCAGGGAAATGGAAAGCTTCCAGAAGAGCACCCGGGGCCAGGACCATCCTGGCTGGCCTGCAGGCAGCAAGTTGGCCTGCGTGCTGTCGCTGGTGTGGCTCCACGGCCCTTCCTCTAGGCTTTCAAGCCCTTGTACATATTCAAGTGTTTTACCTGGGAAGGGTGGGAACAGTTCAGCAGCAGCTGGCCTGGGGCTCAGCTCATGTTTACTCACAGAGGCGTCGGCACGGTCCCCCAGCTTTGCAATGAGGACACTCCTTGCGTGTGGGGGGGCGGGGCTGCTGGCTGTATGGGAGATGATTCCCCACCTCTGACCAATTTCAGAATTGTTTACCGCTGGTGCAAGTGCCTTGGTAGGGTTTTCCTCTGTATAACTGTTAGGTTCAGTATTTTTTTTCTTTTTTTATTCCAATTACATTTTGTTCCTGTTTTATGTATTTATAGATATAAGCATGGAAATAATTCATTCGTATAAATACATCTGTGTGAATGGAAGAACTTTTTTCTGTTTTTTTTCAATTTTATTTTTAAACATTTTGAAATTTAATTTTATTTATTTTTTTATACAGCAGGTTATTATTAGTTATCTATTTTATGCATATGCATGTATACAGGTCAATCCCAATCTCCCAACTCATCCCACCACCACCACCCCATGGCTTCCCCCACTTGGTGTCCATACATTTGTTCTCTACCTCTGTGTCTCTATTTCTGCCCTGCAAACCAGTTCATCTGTACCATTTTTCTAGGTTCCACATATATGCATTAATATACAATATTTGTTTTTCTCTTTCTGACTTACTTCACTCTGTGTGACAGTCTCTAGATCCATCGACTTCTCTACAAACGACCCAGTTTCATTCCTTTTTATGGCTGAGTAATATTCCATTTTTTATATGTACCACTTCTTTATCCATTCGTCTGTCTGTGGGCATTTAGGTTGCTTCCATTACCTGGCTATTGTAAATAGTGCTGCAATGAACATTGTGGTGAATGTGTCTTTTTGATTTATCGTTGTCTCTGGTTATATGCCCAGAATTGGGTTTGCTGGATCCTATGGTAATTCTCTTTTTAGTTTTTTAAAGGAACCTCCATAGTGTTCTCCATAGTGACTGTATCAATTTACCTTCCCACCAATAGTGGAAGAGGGTTCCTTTTGTCCACACCCTCCCCAGAATTTGTTGTTTGTAGATTTTCTGATGATGCCGATTCTAATAGGTGTGAGGTCATACCTCATTGTCATTTGGATTTGCATTTCTCTAATAATTAGTGATGTTGAGCAGCTTTTCATGTGCGTCTTGGCCATTTCTGTGACTTCTTTGAAGAAACGTCTATTTAGATCTTCTGCCCATTTTTGTATTGGGTTGTTTGTTTTATTAATATTAAGCTGCGTGAGCTGTTTATATATATTGGAGATTAAACCTTTGTCCATTGATTCGTTTGCGATTGTTTTCGCCCATTCTGAGGGTTGCCTTTTTCCATTCCCGTTTTTTTAACCAAAAAAGAAAGAAAGCAAAGGAAACAGAACACTAATGTGCGTGAAATATGCCTCTTGAAACTGTCGTTTTGAAATATGGACGTCTTTTGAATTTTTTGGTCGATATATGACCCCAGGATTTGTTTTCAGGGCAGGTGTCATTTACAGGTCTGCAATGATTTTGAATATCCACTGACCATTAGCGCTGGGATTAAAGCTGCTGTTGTGTGAAACGGCCACAAGGTGGCAGCAGTTCTCCCTTACCAAATCTGGTTACTAGGGCAACAGAGCCTCAATGGAAGTCGTGTTCTAGATTGGAATTTAGAATGGAATGTGCCAGGAGAATGCCCATCAAGTTTGTCTCACTACTTCTTCTTCGTGTTTTTAATTTAATTTTTTATTTTTTATTACAGCAAGTTTGATGTCAACGTTTGGCTTGTTGTAGGTGTGCAAGATGTGGTTCTTTTACACATATACATATGTCTGTTCTTCCTGGGATCCTGTTCCCATGTACGTTATGACAGAATGTTGAGTAGTCTTCTCTTGGTATTCCGTAGGTCTTTGGTGATTATATAGTTCACCTGTGTTTGTATATGTCTGTTAACCCCAAGATCGTAATGAATCCAATCCTCACACCTTCGCATTGGTGAACCATAAGTTTGTTTAATGAATCTGTGATTGCCCTTCTCTGTGGAAATATCTGCCCTGGTACCAATTTTTATGTAACACCTATAAGTGATATCCTACGATATGTGTCTTTCACTTTCTGACTTACTACAAGTCACGTGATTACCTCTAGACTCATCTACGGTGCTGCAAATGGCATTGTGTCCTTTTTTCCCTTGGCTAATATTGTGTCTTAGCGAGGTCCATTTTCTGCAATGTGATTCCCTGAGGGCTGATGATTAGCTGACCTGGGCAGCCTGACCCTGCCGGCAAGCCCTCCCCAGGTGTGCCTGGGTTGAGGTAAATATAAACAGCACCCCAGGCAGCAATAGCCCCTGCAGCTGTGCCTGACTCCATATTCTCTGCCCCGTCAGCAGTCTCGGGGCTGTGCTGGTGGGAGGGTGTGAGGGTCCACGGCTTTGTTGGTGGCCCGGTGTGAGTGGGGCTCTGCTGGACTTTCTGCACGAGTTGCCAGGCTGCCACCTGTAAAGAAGAGGATGTGTCACCCATAACTTCCACTGGAATTTCTCTCCGGGCTGATGTGAGGAAGGAAAAAAGGGAGTGGGTGCCGGGACAGGAGGGGTACCTCAGGCAGGGAAATGGAAAGCTTCCAGAAGAGCACCCGGGGCCAGGACCATCCTGGCTGGCCTGCAGGCAGCAAGTTGGCCTGCGTGCTGTCGCTGGTGTGGCTCCATGGCCCTTCCTCTAGGCTTTCAAGCCCTTGTACATATTCAAGTGTTTTACCTGGGAAGGGTGGGAACAGTTCAGCAGCAGCTGGCCTGGGGCTCAGCTCATGTTTACTCACAGAGGCCTCGGCACGGTCCCCCAGCTTTGCAATGAGGACGCTACTTGCGTGTGGGGGGGCGGGGCTGCTGGCTGTATGGGAGATGATTCACCACCTCTGACCAATTTCAGAATTGTTTACCGCTGGTGCAAGTGCCTTGGTAGGGTTTTCCTCTGTATAACTGTTAGGTTCAGGATTTTTTTTCTTTTTTCATTCCAATTACATTTTGTTCCTGTTTTATGTATTTATAGATATAAGCATGGAAATAATTCATTCGTATAAATACATCTGTGTGAATGGAAGAACTTTTTTCTGTTTTTTTTCAATTTTATTTTTAAACATTTTGAAATTTAATTTTATTTATTTTTTTATACAGCAGGTTATTATTACTTATCTATTTTATGCATATGCATGTATACAGGTCAATCCCAATCTCCCAACTCATCCCACCACCACCACCCCATGGCTTCCCCCACTTGGTGTCCATACGTTTGTTCTCTACCTCTGTGTCTCTATTTCTGCCCTGCAAACCAGTTCATCTGTACCATTTTTCTAGGTTCCACATATATGCATTAATATACAATATTTGTTTTTCTCTTTCTGACTTACTTCACTCTGTATGACAGTCTCTAGATCCATCGACTTCTCTACAAATGATCCAGTTTCATTCCTTTTTATGGCTGAGTAATATTCCATTTTATATATGTACCACTTCTTTATCCATTCGTCTGTCTGTGGGCATTTAGGTTGCTTCCATTACCTGGCTATTGTAAATAGTGCTGCAATGAACATTGTGGTGAATGTGTCTTTTTGATTTATGGTTGTCTCTGGGTATATGCCCAGAATTGGGTTTGCTGGATCCTATGGTAATTCTCTTTTTAGTTTTTTAAATGAATCTCCATAGTGTTCTCCATAGTGACTGTATCAATTTACCTGCCCACCAATAGTGGAAGAGGGCTCCTTTTGTCCACACCCTCCCCAGAATTTGTTGTTTGTAGATTTTCTGATGATGCCGATTCTAAGAGGTGTGAGGTCATACCTCATTGTCGTTTGGATTTGCATTTCTCTAATAATTAGTGATGTTGAGCAGCTTTTCATGTGCGTCTTGGCCATCTCTGTGACTTCTTTGAAGAAACGTCTATTTAGATCTTCTGCCCATTTTTGTATTGGGTTGTTTGTTTTATTAATATTAAGCTGCGTGAGCTGTTTATATAAATTGGAGATTAAACCTTTGTCCATTGATTCATTTGCGATCGTTTTCGCCCATTCTGAGGGTTGCCTTTTTCCATTCCCGTTTTTTTAACCAAAAAAGAAAGAAAGCAAAGGAAGCAGAACACTAACGTGCGTGAAATATGCCTCTTGAAACTGTCGTTTTGAAATATGGACGTCTTTTGAATTTTTTGGTCGATATATGACCCCAGGATTTGTTTTCAGGGCAGGTGTCATTTAGAGGCATGCAATGATTTTGAATATCCACTGACCATTAGCGCTGGGATTAAAGCTGCTGTTGTGTGAAACGGCCACGAGGTGGCAGCAGTTCTCCCTTACCAAATCTGGTTACTAGGGCAACAGAGCCTCAATGGAAGTCGTGTTCTAGATTGGAATTTGGAATGGAATGTGCCAGGAGAATGCCCATCAAGTTTGTCTCAGTACTTCTTGTTCGTGTTTTTAATTTAATTTTTTATTTTTTATTACAGGAAGTTTGATGTCAACGTTTGGCTTGTTGTAGGTGTGCAAGATGTGGTTCTTTTACACATATACATATGTCTGTTCTTCCTGGGATCCTGTTCCCATGTATGTTATGACAGAATGTTGAGTAGACTTCTCTTGGTATTCCATAGGTCTTTGGTGATTATATATTTCACCTGTGTTTGTATATGTCCGTTAACCCCAATATCGTAATGAATCCAATCCTCACACCTTTCCATTGGTGAACCATAAGTTTGTTTAATGAATCTGTGATTGCCCTTCTCCGTGGAAATATCTGCCCTGGTATCAATTTTTAGGTAACACCCATAAGTGATATCCTACGATATGTGTCTTTCACTTTCTGACTTACTACAAGTCACGTGATTACCTCTAGACTCATCTACGGTGCTGCAAATGGCATTGGGTCCTTTTTTCCCTTGGCTAATATTGTGTCTTAGCGAGGTCCATTTTCTGCAATGTGATTCCCTGAGGGCTGAGGATTAGCTGACCTGGGCAGCCTGACCCTGCCGGCAAGCCCTCCCCAGGTGTGCCTGGGTTGAGGTCAATATAAACAGCACTCCAGGCAGCAATAGCCCCTGCAGCTGTGCCTGACTCCATATTCTCTGCCCCGTCAGCAGTCTCGGGGCTGTGCTGGTGGGAGGGTGGGAGGGTCCACGGCTTTGTTGGTGGCCCGGTGTGAGTGGGGCTCTGCTGGACTTTCTGCAGTAGTTGCCAGGCTGCCACCTGTAAAGAAGAGGATGTGTCACCCATAACTTCCACTGGAATTTCTCTCCGGGCTGATGTGAGGAAGGAAAAAAGGGAGTGGGTGCCGGGACAGGAGGGGTACCTCAGGCAGGGAAATGGAAAGCTTCCAGAAGAGCACCCGGGGCCAGGACCATCCTGGCTGGCCTGCAGGCAGCAAGTTGGCCTGCGTGCTGTCGCTGGTGTGGCTCCACGGCCCTTCCTCTAGGCTTTCAAGCCCTTGTACATATTCAAGTGTTTTACCTGGGAAGGGTGGGAACAGTTCAGCAGCAGCTGGCCTGGGGCTCAGCTCATGTTTACTCACAGAGGCGTCGGCACGGTCCCCCAGCTTTGCAATGAGGACACTCCTTGCGTGTGGGGGGGCGGGGCTGCTGGCTGTATGGGAGATGATTCCCCACCTCTGACCAATTTCAGAATTGTTTACCGCTGGTGCAAGTGCCTTGGTAGGGTTTTCCTCTGTATAACTGTTAGGTTCAGTATTTTTTTTCTTTTTTTATTCCAATTACATTTTGTTCCTGTTTTATGTATTTATAGATATAAGCATGGAAATAATTCATTCGTATAAATACATCTGTGTGAATGGAAGAACTTTTTTCTGTTTTTTTTCAATTTTATTTTTAAACATTTTGAAATTTAATTTTATTTATTTTTTTATACAGCAGGTTATTATTAGTTATCTATTTTATGCATATGCATGTATACAGGTCAATCCCAATCTCCCAACTCATCCCACCACCACCACCCCATGGCTTCCCCCACTTGGTGTCCATACATTTGTTCTCTACCTCTGTGTCTCTATTTCTGCCCTGCAAACCAGTTCATCTGTACCATTTTTCTAGGTTCCACATATATGCATTAATATACAATATTTGTTTTTCTCTTTCTGACTTACTTCACTCTGTGTGACAGTCTCTAGATCCATCGACTTCTCTACAAACGACCCAGTTTCATTCCTTTTTATGGCTGAGTAATATTCCATTTTTTATATGTACCACTTCTTTATCCATTCGTCTGTCTGTGGGCATTTAGGTTGCTTCCATTACCTGGCTATTGTAAATAGTGCTGCAATGAACATTGTGGTGAATGTGTCTTTTTGATTTATCGTTGTCTCTGGTTATATGCCCAGAATTGGGTTTGCTGGATCCTATGGTAATTCTCTTTTTAGTTTTTTAAAGGAACCTCCATAGTGTTCTCCATAGTGACTGTATCAATTTACCTTCCCACCAATAGTGGAAGAGGGTTCCTTTTGTCCACACCCTCCCCAGAATTTGTTGTTTGTAGATTTTCTGATGATGCCGATTCTAATAGGTGTGAGGTCATACCTCATTGTCATTTGGATTTGCATTTCTCTAATAATTAGTGATGTTGAGCAGCTTTTCATGTGCGTCTTGGCCATTTCTGTGACTTCTTTGAAGAAACGTCTATTTAGATCTTCTGCCCATTTTTGTATTGGGTTGTTTGTTTTATTAATATTAAGCTGCGTGAGCTGTTTATATATATTGGAGATTAAACCTTTGTCCATTGATTCGTTTGCGATTGTTTTCGCCCATTCTGAGGGTTGCCTTTTTCCATTCCCGTTTTTTTAACCAAAAAAGAAAGAAAGCAAAGGAAACAGAACACTAATGTGCGTGAAATATGCCTCTTGAAACTGTCGTTTTGAAATATGGACGTCTTTTGAATTTTTTGGTCGATATATGACCCCAGGATTTGTTTTCAGGGCAGGTGTCATTTACAGGTCTGCAATGATTTTGAATATCCACTGACCATTAGCGCTGGGATTAAAGCTGCTGTTGTGTGAAACGGCCACAAGGTGGCAGCAGTTCTCCCTTACCAAATCTGGTTACTAGGGCAACAGAGCCTCAATGGAAGTCGTGTTCTAGATTGGAATTTAGAATGGAATGTGCCAGGAGAATGCCCATCAAGTTTGTCTCACTACTTCTTCTTCGTGTTTTTAATTTAATTTTTTATTTTTTATTACAGCAAGTTTGATGTCAACGTTTGGCTTGTTGTAGGTGTGCAAGATGTGGTTCTTTTACACATATACATATGTCTGTTCTTCCTGGGATCCTGTTCCCATGTACGTTATGACAGAATGTTGAGTAGTCTTCTCTTGGTATTCCGTAGGTCTTTGGTGATTATATAGTTCACCTGTGTTTGTATATGTCTGTTAACCCCAAGATCGTAATGAATCCAATCCTCACACCTTCGCATTGGTGAACCATAAGTTTGTTTAATGAATCTGTGATTGCCCTTCTCTGTGGAAATATCTGCCCTGGTACCAATTTTTATGTAACACCTATAAGTGATATCCTACGATATGTGTCTTTCACTTTCTGACTTACTACAAGTCACGTGATTACCTCTAGACTCATCTACGGTGCTGCAAATGGCATTGTGTCCTTTTTTCCCTTGGCTAATATTGTGTCTTAGCGAGGTCCATTTTCTGCAATGTGATTCCCTGAGGGCTGATGATTAGCTGACCTGGGCAGCCTGACCCTGCCGGCAAGCCCTCCCCAGGTGTGCCTGGGTTGAGGTAAATATAAACAGCACCCCAGGCAGCAATAGCCCCTGCAGCTGTGCCTGACTCCATATTCTCTGCCCCGTCAGCAGTCTCGGGGCTGTGCTGGTGGGAGGGTGTGAGGGTCCACGGCTTTGTTGGTGGCCCGGTGTGAGTGGGGCTCTGCTGGACTTTCTGCACGAGTTGCCAGGCTGCCACCTGTAAAGAAGAGGATGTGTCACCCATAACTTCCACTGGAATTTCTCTCCGGGCTGATGTGAGGAAGGAAAAAAGGGAGTGGGTGCCGGGACAGGAGGGGTACCTCAGGCAGGGAAATGGAAAGCTTCCAGAAGAGCACCCGGGGCCAGGACCATCCTGGCTGGCCTGCAGGCAGCAAGTTGGCCTGCGTGCTGTCGCTGGTGTGGCTCCATGGCCCTTCCTCTAGGCTTTCAAGCCCTTGTACATATTCAAGTGTTTTACCTGGGAAGGGTGGGAACAGTTCAGCAGCAGCTGGCCTGGGGCTCAGCTCATGTTTACTCACAGAGGCCTCGGCACGGTCCCCCAGCTTTGCAATGAGGACGCTACTTGCGTGTGGGGGGGCGGGGCTGCTGGCTGTATGGGAGATGATTCACCACCTCTGACCAATTTCAGAATTGTTTACCGCTGGTGCAAGTGCCTTGGTAGGGTTTTCCTCTGTATAACTGTTAGGTTCAGGATTTTTTTTCTTTTTTCATTCCAATTACATTTTGTTCCTGTTTTATGTATTTATAGATATAAGCATGGAAATAATTCATTCGTATAAATACATCTGTGTGAATGGAAGAACTTTTTTCTGTTTTTTTTCAATTTTATTTTTAAACATTTTGAAATTTAATTTTATTTATTTTTTTATACAGCAGGTTATTATTACTTATCTATTTTATGCATATGCATGTATACAGGTCAATCCCAATCTCCCAACTCATCCCACCACCACCACCCCATGGCTTCCCCCACTTGGTGTCCATACGTTTGTTCTCTACCTCTGTGTCTCTATTTCTGCCCTGCAAACCAGTTCATCTGTACCATTTTTCTAGGTTCCACATATATGCATTAATATACAATATTTGTTTTTCTCTTTCTGACTTACTTCACTCTGTATGACAGTCTCTAGATCCATCGACTTCTCTACAAATGACCCAGTTTCATTCCTTTTTATGGCTGAGTAATATTCCATTTTATATATGTACCACTTCTTTATCCATTCGTCTGTCTGTGGGCATTTAGGTTGCTTCCATTACCTGGCTATTGTAAATAGTGCTGCAATGAACATTGTGGTGAATGTGTCTTTTTGATTTATGGTTGTCTCTGGGTATATGCCCAGAATTGGGTTTGCTGGATCCTATGGTAATTCTCTTTTTAGTTTTTTAAATGAATCTCCATAGTGTTCTCCATAGTGACTGTATCAATTTACCTGCCCACCAATAGTGGAAGAGGGCTCCTTTTGTCCACACCCTCCCCAGAATTTGTTGTTTGTAGATTTTCTGATGATGCCGATTCTAAGAGGTGTGAGGTCATAC
The DNA here is from genome assembly GCF_025265405.1 of Mesoplodon densirostris. Taxonomy (NCBI): domain Eukaryota; kingdom Metazoa; phylum Chordata; class Mammalia; order Artiodactyla; family Ziphiidae; genus Mesoplodon; species Mesoplodon densirostris. The sequence goes on along the minus strand of NC_082667.1, from coordinate 79,451,314 downwards.
CTCATTGTCGTTTGGATTTGCATTTCTCTAATAATTAGTGATGTTGAGCAGCTTTTCATGTGCGTCTTGGCCATCTCTGTGACTTCTTTGAAGAAACGTCTATTTAGATCTTCTGCCCATTTTTGTATTGGGTTGTTTGTTTTATTAATATTAAGCTGCGTGAGCTGTTTATATAAATTGGAGATTAAACCTTTGTCCATTGATTCATTTGCGATCGTTTTCGCCCATTCTGAGGGTTGCCTTTTTCCATTCCCGTTTTTTTAACCAAAAAAGAAAGAAAGCAAAGGAAGCAGAACACTAACGTGCGTGAAATATGCCTCTTGAAACTGTCGTTTTGAAATATGGACGTCTTTTGAATTTTTTGGTCGATATATGACCCCAGGATTTGTTTTCAGGGCAGGTGTCATTTAGAGGCATGCAATGATTTTGAATATCCACTGACCATTAGCGCTGGGATTAAAGCTGCTGTTGTGTGAAACGGCCACGAGGTGGCAGCAGTTCTCCCTTACCAAATCTGGTTACTAGGGCAACAGAGCCTCAATGGAAGTCGTGTTCTAGATTGGAATTTGGAATGGAATGTGCCAGGAGAATGCCCATCAAGTTTGTCTCAGTACTTCTTGTTCGTGTTTTTAATTTAATTTTTTATTTTTTATTACAGGAAGTTTGATGTCAACGTTTGGCTTGTTGTAGGTGTGCAAGATGTGGTTCTTTTACACATATACATATGTCTGTTCTTCCTGGGATCCTGTTCCCATGTATGTTATGACAGAATGTTGAGTAGACTTCTCTTGGTATTCCATAGGTCTTTGGTGATTATATATTTCACCTGTGTTTGTATATGTCCGTTAACCCCAATATCGTAATGAATCCAATCCTCACACCTTTCCATTGGTGAACCATAAGTTTGTTTAATGAATCTGTGATTGCCCTTCTCCGTGGAAATATCTGCCCTGGTATCAATTTTTAGGTAACACCCATAAGTGATATCCTACGATATGTGTCTTTCACTTTCTGACTTACTACAAGTCACGTGATTACCTCTAGACTCATCTACGGTGCTGCAAATGGCATTGGGTCCTTTTTTCCCTTGGCTAATATTGTGTCTTAGCGAGGTCCATTTTCTGCAATGTGATTCCCTGAGGGCTGAGGATTAGCTGACCTGGGCAGCCTGACCCTGCCGGCAAGCCCTCCCCAGGTGTGCCTGGGTTGAGGTCAATATAAACAGCACTCCAGGCAGCAATAGCCCCTGCAGCTGTGCCTGACTCCATATTCTCTGCCCCGTCAGCAGTCTCGGGGCTGTGCTGGTGGGAGGGTGGGAGGGTCCACGGCTTTGTTGGTGGCCCGGTGTGAGTGGGGCTCTGCTGGACTTTCTGCAGTAGTTGCCAGGCTGCCACCTGTAAAGAAGAGGATGTGTCACCCATAACTTCCACTGGAATTTCTCTCCGGGCTGATGTGAGGAAGGAAAAAAGGGAGTGGGTGCCGGGACAGGAGGGGTACCTCAGGCAGGGAAATGGAAAGCTTCCAGAAGAGCACCCGGGGCCAGGACCATCCTGGCTGGCCTGCAGGCAGCAAGTTGGCCTGCGTGCTGTCGCTGGTGTGGCTCCACGGCCCTTCCTCTAGGCTTTCAAGCCCTTGTACATATTCAAGTGTTTTACCTGGGAAGGGTGGGAACAGTTCAGCAGCAGCTGGCCTGGGGCTCAGCTCATGTTTACTCACAGAGGCGTCGGCACGGTCCCCCAGCTTTGCAATGAGGACACTCCTTGCGTGTGGGGGGGCGGGGCTGCTGGCTGTATGGGAGATGATTCCCCACCTCTGACCAATTTCAGAATTGTTTACCGCTGGTGCAAGTGCCTTGGTAGGGTTTTCCTCTGTATAACTGTTAGGTTCAGTATTTTTTTTCTTTTTTTATTCCAATTACATTTTGTTCCTGTTTTATGTATTTATAGATATAAGCATGGAAATAATTCATTCGTATAAATACATCTGTGTGAATGGAAGAACTTTTTTCTGTTTTTTTTCAATTTTATTTTTAAACATTTTGAAATTTAATTTTATTTATTTTTTTATACAGCAGGTTATTATTAGTTATCTATTTTATGCATATGCATGTATACAGGTCAATCCCAATCTCCCAACTCATCCCACCACCACCACCCCATGGCTTCCCCCACTTGGTGTCCATACATTTGTTCTCTACCTCTGTGTCTCTATTTCTGCCCTGCAAACCAGTTCATCTGTACCATTTTTCTAGGTTCCACATATATGCATTAATATACAATATTTGTTTTTCTCTTTCTGACTTACTTCACTCTGTGTGACAGTCTCTAGATCCATCGACTTCTCTACAAACGACCCAGTTTCATTCCTTTTTATGGCTGAGTAATATTCCATTTTTTATATGTACCACTTCTTTATCCATTCGTCTGTCTGTGGGCATTTAGGTTGCTTCCATTACCTGGCTATTGTAAATAGTGCTGCAATGAACATTGTGGTGAATGTGTCTTTTTGATTTATCGTTGTCTCTGGTTATATGCCCAGAATTGGGTTTGCTGGATCCTATGGTAATTCTCTTTTTAGTTTTTTAAAGGAACCTCCATAGTGTTCTCCATAGTGACTGTATCAATTTACCTTCCCACCAATAGTGGAAGAGGGTTCCTTTTGTCCACACCCTCCCCAGAATTTGTTGTTTGTAGATTTTCTGATGATGCCGATTCTAATAGGTGTGAGGTCATACCTCATTGTCATTTGGATTTGCATTTCTCTAATAATTAGTGATGTTGAGCAGCTTTTCATGTGCGTCTTGGCCATTTCTGTGACTTCTTTGAAGAAACGTCTATTTAGATCTTCTGCCCATTTTTGTATTGGGTTGTTTGTTTTATTAATATTAAGCTGCGTGAGCTGTTTATATATATTGGAGATTAAACCTTTGTCCATTGATTCGTTTGCGATTGTTTTCGCCCATTCTGAGGGTTGCCTTTTTCCATTCCCGTTTTTTTAACCAAAAAAGAAAGAAAGCAAAGGAAACAGAACACTAATGTGCGTGAAATATGCCTCTTGAAACTGTCGTTTTGAAATATGGACGTCTTTTGAATTTTTTGGTCGATATATGACCCCAGGATTTGTTTTCAGGGCAGGTGTCATTTACAGGTCTGCAATGATTTTGAATATCCACTGACCATTAGCGCTGGGATTAAAGCTGCTGTTGTGTGAAACGGCCACAAGGTGGCAGCAGTTCTCCCTTACCAAATCTGGTTACTAGGGCAACAGAGCCTCAATGGAAGTCGTGTTCTAGATTGGAATTTAGAATGGAATGTGCCAGGAGAATGCCCATCAAGTTTGTCTCACTACTTCTTCTTCGTGTTTTTAATTTAATTTTTTATTTTTTATTACAGCAAGTTTGATGTCAACGTTTGGCTTGTTGTAGGTGTGCAAGATGTGGTTCTTTTACACATATACATATGTCTGTTCTTCCTGGGATCCTGTTCCCATGTACGTTATGACAGAATGTTGAGTAGTCTTCTCTTGGTATTCCGTAGGTCTTTGGTGATTATATAGTTCACCTGTGTTTGTATATGTCTGTTAACCCCAAGATCGTAATGAATCCAATCCTCACACCTTCGCATTGGTGAACCATAAGTTTGTTTAATGAATCTGTGATTGCCCTTCTCTGTGGAAATATCTGCCCTGGTACCAATTTTTATGTAACACCTATAAGTGATATCCTACGATATGTGTCTTTCACTTTCTGACTTACTACAAGTCACGTGATTACCTCTAGACTCATCTACGGTGCTGCAAATGGCATTGTGTCCTTTTTTCCCTTGGCTAATATTGTGTCTTAGCGAGGTCCATTTTCTGCAATGTGATTCCCTGAGGGCTGATGATTAGCTGACCTGGGCAGCCTGACCCTGCCGGCAAGCCCTCCCCAGGTGTGCCTGGGTTGAGGTAAATATAAACAGCACCCCAGGCAGCAATAGCCCCTGCAGCTGTGCCTGACTCCATATTCTCTGCCCCGTCAGCAGTCTCGGGGCTGTGCTGGTGGGAGGGTGTGAGGGTCCACGGCTTTGTTGGTGGCCCGGTGTGAGTGGGGCTCTGCTGGACTTTCTGCACGAGTTGCCAGGCTGCCACCTGTAAAGAAGAGGATGTGTCACCCATAACTTCCACTGGAATTTCTCTCCGGGCTGATGTGAGGAAGGAAAAAAGGGAGTGGGTGCCGGGACAGGAGGGGTACCTCAGGCAGGGAAATGGAAAGCTTCCAGAAGAGCACCCGGGGCCAGGACCATCCTGGCTGGCCTGCAGGCAGCAAGTTGGCCTGCGTGCTGTCGCTGGTGTGGCTCCATGGCCCTTCCTCTAGGCTTTCAAGCCCTTGTACATATTCAAGTGTTTTACCTGGGAAGGGTGGGAACAGTTCAGCAGCAGCTGGCCTGGGGCTCAGCTCATGTTTACTCACAGAGGCCTCGGCACGGTCCCCCAGCTTTGCAATGAGGACGCTACTTGCGTGTGGGGGGGCGGGGCTGCTGGCTGTATGGGAGATGATTCACCACCTCTGACCAATTTCAGAATTGTTTACCGCTGGTGCAAGTGCCTTGGTAGGGTTTTCCTCTGTATAACTGTTAGGTTCAGGATTTTTTTTCTTTTTTCATTCCAATTACATTTTGTTCCTGTTTTATGTATTTATAGATATAAGCATGGAAATAATTCATTCGTATAAATACATCTGTGTGAATGGAAGAACTTTTTTCTGTTTTTTTTCAATTTTATTTTTAAACATTTTGAAATTTAATTTTATTTATTTTTTTATACAGCAGGTTATTATTACTTATCTATTTTATGCATATGCATGTATACAGGTCAATCCCAATCTCCCAACTCATCCCACCACCACCACCCCATGGCTTCCCCCACTTGGTGTCCATACGTTTGTTCTCTACCTCTGTGTCTCTATTTCTGCCCTGCAAACCAGTTCATCTGTACCATTTTTCTAGGTTCCACATATATGCATTAATATACAATATTTGTTTTTCTCTTTCTGACTTACTTCACTCTGTATGACAGTCTCTAGATCCATCGACTTCTCTACAAATGACCCAGTTTCATTCCTTTTTATGGCTGAGTAATATTCCATTTTATATATGTACCACTTCTTTATCCATTCGTCTGTCTGTGGGCATTTAGGTTGCTTCCATTACCTGGCTATTGTAAATAGTGCTGCAATGAACATTGTGGTGAATGTGTCTTTTTGATTTATGGTTGTCTCTGGGTATATGCCCAGAATTGGGTTTGCTGGATCCTATGGTAATTCTCTTTTTAGTTTTTTAAATGAATCTCCATAGTGTTCTCCATAGTGACTGTATCAATTTACCTGCCCACCAATAGTGGAAGAGGGCTCCTTTTGTCCACACCCTCCCCAGAATTTGTTGTTTGTAGATTTTCTGATGATGCCGATTCTAAGAGGTGTGAGGTCATACCTCATTGTCGTTTGGATTTGCATTTCTCTAATAATTAGTGATGTTGAGCAGCTTTTCATGTGCGTCTTGGCCATCTCTGTGACTTCTTTGAAGAAACGTCTATTTAGATCTTCTGCCCATTTTTGTATTGGGTTGTTTGTTTTATTAATATTAAGCTGCGTGAGCTGTTTATATAAATTGGAGATTAAACCTTTGTCCATTGATTCATTTGCGATCGTTTTCGCCCATTCTGAGGGTTGCCTTTTTCCATTCCCGTTTTTTTAACCAAAAAAGAAAGAAAGCAAAGGAAGCAGAACACTAACGTGCGTGAAATATGCCTCTTGAAACTGTCGTTTTGAAATATGGACGTCTTTTGAATTTTTTGGTCGATATATGACCCCAGGATTTGTTTTCAGGGCAGGTGTCATTTAGAGGCATGCAATGATTTTGAATATCCACTGACCATTAGCGCTGGGATTAAAGCTGCTGTTGTGTGAAACGGCCACGAGGTGGCAGCAGTTCTCCCTTACCAAATCTGGTTACTAGGGCAACAGAGCCTCAATGGAAGTCGTGTTCTAGATTGGAATTTGGAATGGAATGTGCCAGGAGAATGCCCATCAAGTTTGTCTCAGTACTTCTTGTTCGTGTTTTTAATTTAATTTTTTATTTTTTATTACAGGAAGTTTGATGTCAACGTTTGGCTTGTTGTAGGTGTGCAAGATGTGGTTCTTTTACACATATACATATGTCTGTTCTTCCTGGGATCCTGTTCCCATGTATGTTATGACAGAATGTTGAGTAGACTTCTCTTGGTATTCCATAGGTCTTTGGTGATTATATATTTCACCAGTGTTTGTATATGTCCGTTAACCCCAATATCGTAATGAATCCAATCCTCACACCTTTCCATTGGTGAACCATAAGTTTGTTTAATGAATCTGTGATTGCCCTTCTCCGTGGAAATATCTGCCCTGGTATCAATTTTTAGGTAACACCCATAAGTGATATCCTACGATATGTGTCTTTCACTTTCTGACTTACTACAAGTCACGTGATTACCTCTAGACTCATCTACGGTGCTGCAAATGGCATTGGGTCCTTTTTTCCCTTGGCTAATATTGTGTCTTAGCGAGGTCCATTTTCTGCAATGTGATTCCCTGAGGGCTGAGGATTAGCTGACCTGGGCAGCCTGACCCTGCCGGCAAGCCCTCCCCAGGTGTGCCTGGGTTGAGGTCAATATAAACAGCACTCCAGGCAGCAATAGCCCCTGCAGCTGTGCCTGACTCCATATTCTCTGCCCCGTCAGCAGTCTCGGGGCTGTGCTGGTGGGAGGGTGGGAGGGTCCACGGCTTTGTTGGTGGCCCGGTGTGAGTGGGGCTCTGCTGGACTTTCTGCAGTAGTTGCCAGGCTGCCACCTGTAAAGAAGAGGATGTGTCACCCATAACTTCCACTGGAATTTCTCTCCGGGCTGAGGTGAGGAAGGAAAAAAAGGAGTGGGGGCCGGGACAGGAGGGGTATCTCAGGTAGGGAAATGGAAAGCTTCCAGAAGAGCGCCCGGGGCCAGGACCATCCTGGCTGGCCTGCAGGCAGCAAGTTGGCCTGCGTGCTGTCGCTGGTGTGGCTCCACGGCCCTTCCTCTAGGCTTTCAAGCCCTTGTACATATTCAGGTGTTTTACCTGGGAAGGTTGGGAAGAGTTCAACAGCAGCTGGCATGAGGCTCAGCTCACGTTTACTCACAGAGGCCTCGGCAAGGTCCTCCGGCTTTGCAATGAGGACACTCCTTCGTGGGTGGGGGCGGGGATGCTGGCTGTATGGGAGATGATTCCCCACCTCTCACCAATTTCAGAATTCTTTACCGCTGGAGCAAGTGCCTTGGTAGGGTTTTCTTCTGTATAACTGTTAGGTTCAGGTTTTTTTTTCTTTTTTCGTTCCAATTACATTTTGTTCCTGTTTTATGTATTTATAGATATAAGCATGGAAATAATTCATTCATATAAATACATCTGTGTGAATGGAAGAACTTTTTTCTGGTTTCTTTTTAAATTTTATTTTTAAAAATTTTGAAATTTAAATTTATTTATTTTTTTATACAGCAGGTTCTTATTAGTTATCTATTTTATGCATATATATGTATACAGGTCAATCCCAATCTCCCAACTCATCCCACCACCACCACCCCATGGCTTCCCCCACTTGGTGTCCATACGTTTGTTCTCTACCTCTGTGTCTCTATTTCTGCCCTGCAAACCAGTTCATCTGTACCATTTTTCTAGGTTCCACATATATGCATTAATATACAATATTTGTTTTTCTCTTTCTGACTTACTTCACTCTGTATGACAGTCTCTAGATCCATCGACTTCTCTACAAATGACCCAGTTTCATTCCTTTTTATGGCTGAGTAATATTCCATTTTATATATGTACCACTTCTTTATCCATTCGTCTGTCTGTGGGCATTTAGGTTGCTTCCATTACCTGGCTATTGTAAATAGTGCTGCAATGAACATTGTGGTGAATGTGTCTTTTTGATTTATGGTTGTCTCTGGGTATATGCCCAGAATTGGGTTTGCTGGATCCTATGGTAATTCTCTTTTTAGTTTTTTAAAGGAACCTCCATAGTGTTCTCCATAGTGACTGTATCAATTTACCTTCCCACCAATAGTGGAAGAGGGCTCCTTTTGTCCACACCCTCCCCAGAATTTGTTGTTTGTAGATTTTCTGATGATGCCGATTCTAAGAGGTGTGAGGTCATACCTCATTGTCGTTTGGATTTGCATTTCTCTAATAATTAGTGATGTTGAGCAGCTTTTCATGTGCGTCTTGGCCATTTCTGTGACTTCTTTGAAGAAACGTCTATTTAGATCTTCTGCCCATTTTTGTATTGGGTTGTTTGTTTTATTAATATTAAGCTGCGTGAGCTGTTTATATATATTGGAGATTAAACCTTTGTCCATTGATTCGTTTGCGATCGTTTTCGCCCATTCTGAGGGTTGCCTTTTTCCATTCCCGTTTTTTTAACCAAAAAAGAAAGAAAGCAAAGGAAGCAGAACACTAATGTGCGTGAAATATGCCTCTTGAAACTGTCGTTTTGAAATATGGACGTCTTTTGAATTTTTTGGTCGATATATGACCCCAGGATTTGTTTTCAGGGCAGGTGTCATTTACAGGTCTGCAATGATTTTGAATATCCACTGACCATTAGCGCTGGGATTAAAGCTGCTGTTGTGTGAAACGGCCACAAGGTGGCAGCAGTTCTCCCTTACCAAATCTGGTTACTAGGGCAACAGAGCCTCAATGGAAGTCGTGTTCTAGATTGGAATTTAGAATGGAATGTGCCAGGAGAATGCCCATCAAGTTTGTCTCACTACTTCTTCTTCGTGTTTTTAATTTAATTTTTTATTTTTTATTACAGCAAGTTTGATGTCAACGTTTGGCTTGTTGTAGGTGTGCAAGATGTGGTTCTTTTACACATATACATATGTCTGTTCTTCCTGGGATCCTGTTCCCATGTACGTTATGACAGAATGTTGAGTAGTCTTCTCTTGGTATTCCGTAGGTCTTTGGTGATTATATAGTTCACCTGTGTTTGTATATGTCTGTTAACCCCAAGATCGTAATGAATCCAATCCTCACACCTTCGCATTGGTGAACCATAAGTTTGTTTAATGAATCTGTGATTGCCCTTCTCCGTGGAAATATCTGCCCTGGTACCAATTTTTATGTAACACCTATAAGTGATATCCTACGATATGTGTCTTTCACTTTCTGACTTACTACAAGTCACGTGATTACCTCTAGACTCATCTACGGTGCTGCAAATGGCATTGGGTCCTTTTTTCCCTTGGCTAATATTGTGTCTTAGCGAGGTCCATTTTCTGCAATGTGATTCCCTGAGGGCTGAGGATTAGCTGACCTGGGCAGCCTGACCCTGCCGGCAAGCCCTCCCCAGGTGTGCCTGGGTTGAGGTCAATATAAACAGCACCCCAGGCAGCAATAGCCCCTGCAGCTGTGCCTGACTCCATATTCTCTGCCCCGTCAGCAGTCTCGGGGCTGTGCTGGTGGGAGGGTGGGAGGGTCCACGGCTTTGTTGGTGGCCCGGTGTGAGTGGGGCTCTGCTGGACTTTCTGCAGGAGTTGCCAGGCTGCCACCTGTAAAGAAGAGGATGTGTCACCCATAACTTCCACTGGAATTTCTCTCCGGGCTGATGTGAGGAAGGAAAAAAGGGAGTGGGTGCCGGGACAGGAGGGGTACCTCAGGCAGGGAAATGGAAAGCTTCCAGAAGAGCACCCGGGGCCAGGACCATCCTGGCTGGCCTGCAGGCAGCAAGTTGGCCTGCGTGCTGTCGCTGGTGTGGCTCCACGGCCCTTCCTCTAGGCTTTCAAGCCCTTGTACATATTCAAGTGTTTTACCTGGGAAGGGTGGGAACAGTTCAGCAGCAGCTGGCCTGGGGCTCAGCTCATGTTTACTCACAGAGGCCTCGGCACGGTCCCCCAGCTTTGCAATGAGGACGCTCCTTGCGTGTGGGGGGGCGGGGCTGCTGGCTGTATGGGAGATGATTCCCCACCTCTGACCAATTTCAGAATTGTTTACCGCTGGTGCAAGTGCCTTGGTAGGGTTTTCCTCTGTATAACTGTTAGGTTCAGGATTTTTTTTCTTTTTTCATTCCAATTACATTTTGTTCCTGTTTTATGTATTTATAGATATAAGCATGGAAATAATTCATTCGTATAAATACATCTGTGTGAATGGAAGAACTTTTTTCTGTTTTTTTTCAATTTTATTTTTAAACATTTTGAAATTTAATTTTATTTATTTTTTTATACAGCAGGTTATTATTAGTTATCTATTTTATGCATATGCATGTATACAGGTCAATCCCAATCTCCCAACTCATCCCACCACCACCACCCCATGGCTTCCCCCACTTTGTGTTCATACGTTTGTTCTCTACCTCTGTGTCTCTATTTCTGCCCTGCAAACCAGTTCATCTGTACCATTTTTCTAGGTTCCACATATATGCATTAATATACAATATTTGTTTTTCTCTTTCTGACTTACTTCACTCTGTATGACACTCTCTAGATCCACCGACTTCTCTACAAATGACCCAGTTTCATTCCTTTTTATGGCTGAGTAATATTCCATTTTATATATTTACCACTTCTTTATCCATTCGTCTGTCTGTGGGCATTTAGGTTGCTTCCATTACCTGGCTATTGTAAATAGTGCTGCAATGAACATTGTGGTGAATGTGTCTTTTTGATTTATGGCTTTCTCTGGGTATATGCCCAAAAGTGGGATTGCTGGATCCTATGGTAATTCTCTTTTTAGTTTTTTAAAGGAACCTCCATAGTGTTCTCCATAGTGACTGTATCAATTTACCTGCCCACCAGTAGTGGAAGAGGGCTCCTTTTGTCCACACCCTCCCCAGAATTTGTTGTTTGTAGATTTTCTGATGATGCCGATTCTAAGAGGTGTGAGGTCATACCTCATTGTCGTTTGGATTTGCATTTCTCTAATAATTAGTGATGTTGAGCAGCTTTTCATGTGCGTCTTGGCCATCTCTGTGACTTCTTTGAAGAAACGTCTATTTAGATCTTCTGCCCATTTTTGTATTGGGTTGTTTGTTTTATTAATATTAAGCTGCGTGAGCTGTTTATATAAATTGGAGATTAAACCTTTGTCCATTGATTCGTTTGCGATCGTTTTCGCCCATTCTGAGGGTTGCCTTTTTCCATTCCCGTTTTTTTAACCAAAAAAGAAAGAAAGCAAAGGAAGCAGAACACTAACGTGCGTGAAATATGCCTCTTGAAACTGTCGTTTTGAAATATGGACGTCTTTTGAATTTTTTGGTCGATATATGACCCCAGGATTTGTTTTCAGGGCAGGTGTCATTTAGAGGCATGCAATGATTTTGAATATCCACTGACCATTAGCGCTGGGATTAAAGCTGCTGTTGTGTGAAACGGCCACGAGGTGGCAGCAGTTCTCCCTTACCAAATCTGGTTACTAGGGCAACAGAGCCTCAATGGAAGTCGTGTTCTAGATTGGAATTTGGAATGGAATGTGCCAGGAGAATGCCCATCAAGTTTGTCTCAGTACTTCTTGTTCGTGTTTTTAATTTAATTTTTTATTTTTTATTACAGGAAGTTTGATGTCAACGTTTGGCTTGTTGTAGGTGTGCAAGATGTGGTTCTTTTACACATATACATATGTCTGTTCTTCCTGGGATCCTGTTCCCATGTATGTTATGACAGAATGTTGAGTAGACTTCTCTTGGTATTCCATAGGTCTTTGGTGATTATATATTTCACCTGTGTTTGTATATGTCCGTTAACCCCAATATCGTAATGAATCCAATCCTCACACCTTTCCATTGGTGAACCATAAGTTTGTTTAATGAATCTGTGATTGCCCTTCTCCGTGGAAATATCTGCCCTGGTATCAATTTTTAGGTAACACCCATAAGTGATATCCTACGATATGTGTCTTTCACTTTCTGACTTACTACAAGTCACGTGATTACCTCTAGACTCATCTACGGTGCTGCAAATGGCATTGGGTCCTTTTTTCCCTTGGCTAATATTGTGTCTTAGCGAGGTCCATTTTCTGCAATGTGATTCCCTGAGGGCTGAGGATTAGCTGACCTGGGCAGCCTGACCCTGCCGGCAAGCCCTCCCCAGGTGTGCCTGGGTTGAGGTCAATATAAACAGCACTCCAGGCAGCAATAGCCCCTGCAGCTGTGCCTGACTCCATATTCTCTGCCCCGTCAGCAGTCTCGGGGCTGTGCTGGTGGGAGGGTGGGAGGGTCCACGGCTTTGTTGGTGGCCCGGTGTGAGTGGGGCTCTGCTGGACTTTCTGCAGGAGTTGCCAGGCTGCCACCTCTAAAGAAGAGGATGTGTCACCCATAACTTCCACTGGAATTTCTCTCCGGGCTGAGGTGAGGAAGGAAAAAAAGGAGTGGGGGCCGGGACAGGAGGGGTATCTCAGGTAGGGAAATGGAAAGCTTCCAGAAGAGCGCCCGGGGCCAGGACCATCCTGGCTGGCCTGCAGGCAGCAAGTTGGCCTGCGTGCTGTCGCTGGTGTGGCTCCACGGCCCTTCCTCTAGGCTTTCAAGCCCTTGTACATATTCAGGTGTTTTACCTGTGAAGGTTGGGAAGAGTTCAACAGCAGCTGGCATGAGGCTCAGCTCACGTTTACTCACAGAGGCCTCGGCAAGGTCCCCCGGCTTTGCAATGAGGACACTCCTTCGTGGGTGGGGGCGGGGCTGCTGGCTGTATGGGAGATGATTCCCCACCTCTCACCAATTTCAGAATTCTTTACCGCTGGAGCAAGTGCCTTGGTAGGGTTTTCTTCTGTATAACTGTTAGGTTCAGGTTTTTTTTTCTTTTTTCGTTCCAATTACATTTTGTTCCTGTTTTATGTATTTATAGATATAAGCATGGAAATAATTCATTCATATAAATACATCTGTGTGAATGGAAGAACTTTTTTCTGGTTTCTTTTTAAATTTTATTTTTAAAAATTTTGAAATTTAAATTTATTTATTTTTTTATACAGCAGGTTCTTATTAGTTATCTATTTTATGCATATATATGTATACAGGTCAATACCAATCTCCCAACTCATCCCACCACCACCACCCCATGGCTTCCCCCACTTGGTGTCCATACGTTTGTTCTCTACCTCTGTGTCTCTATTTCTGCCCTGCAAACCAGTTCATCTGTACCATTTTTCTAGGTTCCACATATATGCATTAATATACAATATTTGTTTTTCTCTTTCTGACTTACTTCACTCTGTATGACAGTCTCTAGATCCATCGACTTCTCTACAAATGACCCAGTTTCATTCCTTTTTATGGCTGAGTAATATTCCATTTTATATATGTACCACTTCTTTATCCATTCGTCTGTCTGTGGGCATTTAGGTTGCTTCCATTACCTGGCTATTGTAAATAGTGCTGCAATGAACATTGTGGTGAATGTGTCTTTTTGATTTATGGTTTTCTCTGGGTATATGCCCAGAATTGGGTTTGCTGGATCCTATGGTAATTCTCTTTTTAGTTTTTTAAATGAATCTCCATAGTGTTCTCCATAGTGACTGTATCAATTTACCTGCCCACCAATAGTGGAAGAGGGCTCCTTTTGTCCACACCCTCCCCAGAATTTGTTGTTTGTAGATTTTCTGATGATGCCGATTCTAAGAGGTGTGAGGTCATACCTCATTGTCGTTTGGATTTGCATTTCTCTAATAATTAGTGATGTTGAGCAGCTTTTCATGTGCGTCTTGGCCATTTCTGTGACTTCTTTGAAGAAACGTCTATTTAGATCTTCTGCCCATTTTTGTATTGGGTTGTTTGTTTTATTAATATTAAGCTGCGTGAGCTGTTTATATATATTGGAGATTAAACCTTTGTCCATTGATTCGTTTGCGATCGTTTTCGCCCATTCTGAGGGTTGCCTTTTTCCATTCCCGTTTTTTTAACCAAAAAAGAAAGAAAGCAAAGGAAGCAGAACACTAATGTGCGTGAAATATGCCTCTTGAAACTGTCGTTTTGAAATATGGACGTCTTTTGAATTTTTTGGTCGATATATGACCCCAGGATTTGTTTTCAGGGCAGGTGTCATTTACAGGTCTGCAATGATTTTGAATATCCACTGACCATTAGCGCTGGGATTAAAGCTGCTGTTGTGTGAAACGGCCACAAGGTGGCAGCAGTTCTCCCTTACCAAATCTGGTTACTAGGGCAACAGAGCCTCAATGGAAGTCGTGTTCTAGATTGGAATTTAGAATGGAATGTGCCAGGAGAATGCCCATCAAGTTTGTCTCACTACTTCTTCTTCGTGTTTTTAATTGAATTTTTTATTTTTTATTACAGCAAGTTTGATGTCAACGTTTGGCTTGTTGTAGGTGTGCAAGATGTGGTTCTTTTACACATATACATATGTCTGTTCTTCCTGGGATCCTGTTCCCATGTACGTTATGACAGAATGTTGAGTAGTCTTCTCTTGGTATTCCGTAGGTCTTTGGTGATTATATAGTTCACCTGTGTTTGTATATGTCTGTTAACCCCAAGATCGTAATGAATCCAATCCTCACACCTTCGCATTGGTGAACCATAAGTTTGTTTAATGAATCTGTGATTGCCCTTCTCCGTGGAAATATCTGCCCTGGTACCAATTTTTATGTAACACCTATAAGTGATATCCTACGATATGTGTCTTTCACTTTCTGACTTACTACAAGTCACGTGATTACCTCTAGACTCATCTACGGTGCTGCAAATGGCATTGTGTCCTTTTTTCCCTTGGCTAATATTGTGTCTTAGCGAGGTCCATTTTCTGCAATGTGATTCCCTGAGGGCTGAGGATTAGCTGACCTGGGCAGCCTGACCCTGCCGGCAAGCCCTCCCCAGGTGTGCCTGGGTTGAGGTCAATATAAACAGCACCCCAGGCAGCAATAGCCCCTGCAGCTGTGCCTGACTCCATATTCTCTGCCCCGTCAGCAGTCTCGGGGCTGTGCTGGTGGGAGGGTGTGAGGGTCCACGGCTTTGTTGGTGGCCCGGTGTGAGTGGGGCTCTGCTGGACTTTCTGCACGAGTTGCCAGGCTGCCACCTGTAAAGAAGAGGATGTGTCACCCATAACTTCCACTGGAATTTCTCTCCGGGCTGATGTGAGGAAGGAAAAAAGGGAGTGGGTGCCGGGACAGGAGGGGTATCTCAGGCAGGGAAATGGAAAGCTTCCAGAAGAGCACCCGGGGCCAGGACCATCCTGGCTGGCCTGCAGGCAGCAAGTTGGCCTGCGTGCTGTCGCTGGTGTTGCTCCACGGCCCTTCCTCTAGGCTTTCAAGCCCTTGTACATATTCAAGTGTTTTACCTGGGAAGGGTGGGAACAGTTCAGCAGCAGCTGGCCTGGGGCTCAGCTCATGTTTACTCACAGAGGCCTCGGCACGGTCCCCCAGCTTTGCAATGAGGACGCTCCTTGCGTGTGGGGGGGCGGGGCTGCTGGCTCTATGGGAGATGATTCCCCACCTCTGACCAATTTCAGAATTGTTTACCGCTGGTGCAAGTGCCTTGGTAGGGTTTTCCTCTGTATAACTGTTAGGTTCAGGATTTTTTTTCTTTTTTCATTCCAATTACATTTTGTTCCTGTTTTATGTATTTATAGATATAAGCATGGAAATAATTCATTCGTATAAATACATCTGTGTGAATGGAAGAACTTTTTTCTGTTTTTCTTCAATTTAATTTTTAAACATTTTGAAATTTAATTTTATTTATTTTTTTATACAGCAGGTTCTTATTAGTTATCTATTTTATGCATATGCATGTATACAGGTCAATCCCAATCTCCCAACTCATCCCACCACCACCACCCCATGGCTTCCCCCACTTGGTGTCCATACGTTTGTTCTCTACCTCTGTGTCTCTATTTCTGCCCTGCAAACCAGTTCATCTGTACCATTTTTCTAGGTTCCACATATATGCATTAATATACAATATTTGTTTTTCTCTTTCTGACTTACTTCACTCTGTATGACAGTCTCTAGATCCATCGACTTCTCTACAAATGACCCAGTTTCATTCCTTTTTATGGCTGAGTAATATTCCATTTTATATATGTACCACTTCTTTATCCATTCGTCTGTCTGTGGGCATTTAGGTTGCTTCCATTACCTGGCTATTGTAAATAGTGCTGCAATGAACATTGTGGTGAATGTGTCTTTTTGATTTATGGTTTTCTCTGGGTATATGCCCAGAATTGGGTTTGCTGGATCCTATGGTAATTCTCTTTTTAGTTTTTTAAATGAATCTCCATAGTGTTCTCCATAGTGACTGTATCAATTTACCTGCCCACCAATAGTGGAAGAGGGCTCCTTTTGTCCACACCCTCCCCAGAATTTGTTGTTTGTAGATTTTCTGATGATGCCGATTCTAAGAGGTGTGAGGTCATACCTCATTGTCGTTTGGATTTGCATTTCTCTAATAATTAGTGATGTTGAGCAGCTTTTCATGTGCGTCTTGGCCATTTCTGTGACTTCTTTGAAGAAACGTCTATTTAGATCTTCTGCCCATTTTTGTATTGGGTTGTTTGTTTTATTAATATTAAGCTGCGTGAGCTGTTTATATATATTGGAGATTAAACCTTTGTCCATTGATTCGTTTGCGATCGTTTTCGCCCATTCTGAGGGTTGCCTTTTTCCATTCCCGTTTTTTTAACCAAAAAAGAAAGAAAGCAAAGGAAGCAGAACACTAATGTGCGTGAAATATGCCTCTTGAAACTGTCGTTTTGAAATATGGACGTCTTTTGAATTTTTTGGTCGATATATGACCCCAGGATTTGTTTTCAGGGCAGGTGTCATTTACAGGTCTGCAATGATTTTGAATATCCACTGACCATTAGCGCTGGGATTAAAGCTGCTGTTGTGTGAAACGGCCACAAGGTGGCAGCAGTTCTCCCTTACCAAATCTGGTTACTAGGGCAACAGAGCCTCAATGGAAGTCGTGTTCTAGATTGGAATTTAGAATGGAATGTGCCAGGAGAATGCCCATCAAGTTTGTCTCACTACTTCTTCTTCGTGTTTTTAATTGAATTTTTTATTTTTTATTACAGCAAGTTTGATGTCAACGTTTGGCTTGTTGTAGGTGTGCAAGATGTGGTTCTTTTACACATATACCTATGTCTGTTCTTCCTGGGATCCTGTTCCCATGTACGTTATGACAGAATGTTGAGTAGTCTTCTCTTGGTATTCCGTAGGTCTTTGGTGATTATATAGTTCACCTGTGTTTGTATATGTCTGTTAACCCCAAGATCGTAATGAATCCAATCCTCACACCTTCGCATTGGTGAACCATAAGTTTGTTTAATGAATCTGTGATTGCCCTTCTCCGTGGAAATATCTGCCCTGGTACCAATTTTTATGTAACACCTATAAGTGATATCCTACGATATGTGTCTTTCACTTTCTGACTTACTACAAGTCACGTGATTACCTCTAGACTCATCTACGGTGCTGCAAATGGCATTGTGTCCTTTTTTCCCTTGGCTAATATTGTGTCTTAGCGAGGTCCATTTTCTGCAATGTGATTCCCTGAGGGCTGAGGATTAGCTGACCTGGGCAGCCTGACCCTGCCGGCAAGCCCTCCCCAGGTGTGCCTGGGTTGAGGTCAATATAAACAGCACCCCAGGCAGCAATAGCCCCTGCAGCTGTGCCTGACTCCATATTCTCTGCCCCGTCAGCAGTCTCGGGGCTGTGCTGGTGGGAGGGTGTGAGGGTCCACGGCTTTGTTGGTGGCCCGGTGTGAGTGGGGCTCTGCTGGACTTTCTGCACGAGTTGCCAGGCTGCCACCTGTAAAGAAGAGGATGTGTCACCCATAACTTCCACTGGAATTTCTCTCCGGGCTGATGTGAGGAAGGAAAAAAGGGAGTGGGTGCCGGGACAGGAGGGGTACCTCAGGCAGGGAAATGGAAAGCTTCCAGAAGAGCACCCGGGGCCAGGACCATCCTGGCTGGCCTGCAGGCAGCAAGTTGGCCTGCGTGCTGTCGCTGGTGTGGCTCCACGGCCCTTCCTCTAGGCTTTCAAGCCCTTGTACATATTCAAGTGTTTTACCTGGGAAGGGTGGGAACAGTTCAGCAGCAGCTGGCCTGGGGCTCAGCTCATGTTTACTCACAGAGGCCTCGGCACGGTCCCCCAGCTTTGCAATGAGGACGCTCCTTGCGTGTGGGGGGGCGGGGCTGCTGGCTGTATGGGAGATGATTCACCACCTCTGACCAATTTCAGAATTGTTTACCGCTGGTGCAAGTGCCTTGGTAGGGTTTTCCTCTGTATAACTGTTAGGTTCAGGATTTTTTTTCTTTTTTCATTCCAATTACATTTTGTTCCTGTTTTATGTATTTATAGATATAAGCATGGAAATAATTCATTCATATAAATACATCTGTGTGAATGGAAGAACTTTTTTCTGGTTTCTTTTTAAATTTTATTTTTAAAAATTTTGAAATTTAAATTTATTTATTTTTTTATACAGCAGGTTCTTATTAGTTATCTATTTTATGCATATATATGTATACAGGTCAATACCAATCTCCCAACTCATCCCACCACCACCACCCCATGGCTTCCCCCACTTGGTGTCCATACGTTTGTTCTCTACCTCTGTGTCTCTATTTCTGCCCTGCAAACCAGTTCATCTGTACCATTTTTCTAGGTTCCACATATATGCATTAATATACAATATTTGTTTTTCTCTTTCTGACTTACTTCACTCTGTATGACAGTCTCTAGATCCATCGACTTCTCTACAAATGACCCAGTTTCATTCCTTTTTATGGCTGAGTAATATTCCATTTTATATATGTACCACTTCTTTATCCATTCGTCTGTCTGTGGGCATTTAGGTTGCTTCCATTACCTGGCTATTGTAAATAGTGCTGCAATGAACATTGTGGTGAATGTGTCTTTTTGATTTATGGTTTTCTCTGGGTATATGCCCAGAATTGGGTTTGCTGGATCCTATGGTAATTCTCTTTTTAGTTTTTTAAATGAATCTCCATAGTGTTCTCCATAGTGACTGTATCAATTTACCTGCCCACCAATAGTGGAAGAGGGCTCCTTTTGTCCACACCCTCCCCAGAATTTGTTGTTTGTAGATTTTCTGATGATGCCGATTCTAAGAGGTGTGAGGTCATACCTCATTGTCGTTTGGATTTGCATTTCTCTAATAATTAGTGATGTTGAGCAGCTTTTCATGTGCGTCTTGGCCATTTCTGTGACTTCTTTGAAGAAACGTCTATTTAGATCTTCTGCCCATTTTTGTATTGGGTTGTTTGTTTTATTAATATTAAGCTGCGTGAGCTGTTTATATATATTGGAGATTAAACCTTTGTCCATTGATTCGTTTGCGATCGTTTTCGCCCATTCTGAGGGTTGCCTTTTTCCATTCCCGTTTTTTTAACCAAAAAAGAAAGAAAGCAAAGGAAGCAGAACACTAATGTGCGTGAAATATGCCTCTTGAAACTGTCGTTTTGAAATATGGACGTCTTTTGAATTTTTTGGTCGATATATGACCCCAGGATTTGTTTTCAGGGCAGGTGTCATTTACAGGTCTGCAATGATTTTGAATATCCACTGACCATTAGCGCTGGGATTAAAGCTGCTGTTGTGTGAAACGGCCACAAGGTGGCAGCAGTTCTCCCTTACCAAATCTGGTTACTAGGGCAACAGAGCCTCAATGGAAGTCGTGTTCTAGATTGGAATTTAGAATGGAATGTGCCAGGAGAATGCCCATCAAGTTTGTCTCACTACTTCTTCTTCGTGTTTTTAATTGAATTTTTTATTTTTTATTACAGCAAGTTTGATGTCAACGTTTGGCTTGTTGTAGGTGTGCAAGATGTGGTTCTTTTACACATATACATATGTCTGTTCTTGCTGGGATCCTGTTCCCATGTACGTTATGACAGAATGTTGAGTAGTCTTCTCTTGGTATTCCGTAGGTCTTTGGTGATTATATAGTTCACCTGTGTTTGTATATGTCTGTTAACCCCAAGATCGTAATGAATCCAATCCTCACACCTTCGCATTGGTGAACCATAAGTTTGTTTAATGAATCTGTGATTGCCCTTCTCCGTGGAAATATCTGCCCTGGTACCAATTTTTATGTAACACCTATAAGTGATATCCTACGATATGTGTCTTTCACTTTCTGACTTACTACAAGTCACGTGATTACCTCTAGACTCATCTACGGTGCTGCAAATGGCATTGTGTCCTTTTTTCCCTTGGCTAATATTGTGTCTTAGCGAGGTCCATTTTCTGCAATGTGATTCCCTGAGGGCTGAGGATTAGCTGACCTGGGCAGCCTGACCCTGCCGGCAAGCCCTCCCCAGGTGTGCCTGGGTTGAGGTCAATATAAACAGCACCCCAGGCAGCAATAGCCCCTGCAGCTGTGCCTGACTCCATATTCTCTGCCCCGTCAGCAGTCTCGGGGCTGTGCTGGTGGGAGGGTGTGAGGGTCCACGGCTTTGTTGGTGGCCCGGTGTGAGTGGGGCTCTGCTGGACTTTCTGCACGAGTTGCCAGGCTGCCACCTGTAAAGAAGAGGATGTGTCACCCATAACTTCCACTGGAATTTCTCTCCGGGCTGATGTGAGGAAGGAAAAAAGGGAGTGGGTGCCGGGACAGGAGGGGTATCTCAGGCAGGGAAATGGAAAGCTTCCAGAAGAGCACCCGGGGCCAGGACCATCCTGGCTGGCCTGCAGGCAGCAAGTTGGCCTGCGTGCTGTCGCTGGTGTTGCTCCACGGCCCTTCCTCTAGGCTTTCAAGCCCTTGTACATATTCAAGTGTTTTACCTGGGAAGGGTGGGAACAGTTCAGCAGCAGCTGGCCTGGGGCTCAGCTCATGTTTACTCACAGAGGCCTCGGCACGGTCCCCCAGCTTTGCAATGAGGACGCTCCTTGCGTGTGGGGGGGCGGGGCTGCTGGCTCTATGGGAGATGATTCCCCACCTCTGACCAATTTCAGAATTGTTTACCGCTGGTGCAAGTGCCTTGGTAGGGTTTTCCTCTGTATAACTGTTAGGTTCAGGATTTTTTTTCTTTTTTCATTCCAATTACATTTTGTTCCTGTTTTATGTATTTATAGATATAAGCATGGAAATAATTCATTCGTATAAATACATCTGTGTGAATGGAAGAACTTTTTTCTGTTTTTCTTCAATTTAATTTTTAAACATTTTGAAATTTAATTTTATTTATTTTTTTATACAGCAGGTTCTTATTAGTTATCTATTTTATGCATATGCATGTATACAGGTCAATCCCAATCTCCCAACTCATCCCACCACCACCACCCCATGGCTTCCCCCACTTGGTGTCCATACGTTTGTTCTCTACCTCTGTGTCTCTATTTCTGCCCTGCAAACCAGTTCATCTGTACCATTTTTCTAGGTTCCACATATATGCATTAATATACAATATTTGTTTTTCTCTTTCTGACTTACTTCACTCTGTATGACAGTCTCTAGATCCATCGACTTCTCTACAAATGACCCAGTTTCATTCCTTTTTATGGCTGAGTAATATTCCATTTTATATATGTACCACTTCTTTATCCATTCGTCTGTCTGTGGGCATTTAGGTTGCTTCCATTACCTGGCTATTGTAAATAGTGCTGCAATGAACATTGTGGTGAATGTGTCTTTTTGATTTATGGTTTTCTCTGGGTATATGCCCAGAATTGGGTTTGCTGGATCCTATGGTAATTCTCTTTTTAGTTTTTTAAATGAATCTCCATAGTGTTCTCCATAGTGACTGTATCAATTTACCTGCCCACCAATAGTGGAAGAGGGCTCCTTTTGTCCACACCCTCCCCAGAATTTGTTGTTTGTAGATTTTCTGATGATGCCGATTCTAAGAGGTGTGAGGTCATACCTCATTGTCGTTTGGATTTGCATTTCTCTAATAATTAGTGATGTTGAGCAGCTTTTCATGTGCGTCTTGGCCATTTCTGTGACTTCTTTGAAGAAACGTCTATTTAGATCTTCTGCCCATTTTTGTATTGGGTTGTTTGTTTTATTAATATTAAGCTGCGTGAGCTGTTTATATATATTGGAGATTAAACCTTTGTCCATTGATTCGTTTGCGATCGTTTTCGCCCATTCTGAGGGTTGCCTTTTTCCATTCCCGTTTTTTTAACCAAAAAAGAAAGAAAGCAAAGGAAGCAGAACACTAATGTGCGTGAAATATGCCTCTTGAAACTGTCGTTTTGAAATATGGACGTCTTTTGAATTTTTTGGTCGATATATGACCCCAGGATTTGTTTTCAGGGCAGGTGTCATTTACAGGTCTGCAATGATTTTGAATATCCACTGACCATTAGCGCTGGGATTAAAGCTGCTGTTGTGTGAAACGGCCACAAGGTGGCAGCAGTTCTCCCTTACCAAATCTGGTTACTAGGGCAACAGAGCCTCAATGGAAGTCGTGTTCTAGATTGGAATTTAGAATGGAATGTGCCAGGAGAATGCCCATCAAGTTTGTCTCACTACTTCTTCTTCGTGTTTTTAATTGAATTTTTTATTTTTTATTACAGCAAGTTTGATGTCAACGTTTGGCTTGTTGTAGGTGTGCAAGATGTGGTTCTTTTACACATATACCTATGTCTGTTCTTCCTGGGATCCTGTTCCCATGTACGTTATGACAGAATGTTGAGTAGTCTTCTCTTGGTATTCCGTAGGTCTTTGGTGATTATATAGTTCACCTGTGTTTGTATATGTCTGTTAACCCCAAGATCGTAATGAATCCAATCCTCACACCTTCGCATTGGTGAACCATAAGTTTGTTTAATGAATCTGTGATTGCCCTTCTCCGTGGAAATATCTGCCCTGGTACCAATTTTTATGTAACACCTATAAGTGATATCCTACGATATGTGTCTTTCACTTTCTGACTTACTACAAGTCACGTGATTACCTCTAGACTCATCTACGGTGCTGCAAATGGCATTGTGTCCTTTTTTCCCTTGGCTAATATTGTGTCTTAGCGAGGTCCATTTTCTGCAATGTGATTCCCTGAGGGCTGAGGATTAGCTGACCTGGGCAGCCTGACCCTGCCGGCAAGCCCTCCCCAGGTGTGCCTGGGTTGAGGTCAATATAAACAGCACCCCAGGCAGCAATAGCCCCTGCAGCTGTGCCTGACTCCATATTCTCTGCCCCGTCAGCAGTCTCGGGGCTGTGCTGGTGGGAGGGTGTGAGGGTCCACGGCTTTGTTGGTGGCCCGGTGTGAGTGGGGCTCTGCTGGACTTTCTGCACGAGTTGCCAGGCTGCCACCTGTAAAGAAGAGGATGTGTCACCCATAACTTCCACTGGAATTTCTCTCCGGGCTGATGTGAGGAAGGAAAAAAGGGAGTGGGTGCCGGGACAGGAGGGGTACCTCAGGCAGGGAAATGGAAAGCTTCCAGAAGAGCACCCGGGGCCAGGACCATCCTGGCTGGCCTGCAGGCAGCAAGTTGGCCTGCGTGCTGTCGCTGGTGTGGCTCCACGGCCCTTCCTCTAGGCTTTCAAGCCCTTGTACATATTCAAGTGTTTTACCTGGGAAGGGTGGGAACAGTTCAGCAGCAGCTGGCCTGGGGCTCAGCTCATGTTTACTCACAGAGGCCTCGGCACGGTCCCCCAGCTTTGCAATGAGGACGCTCCTTGCGTGTGGGGGGGCGGGGCTGCTGGCTGTATGGGAGATGATTCACCACCTCTGACCAATTTCAGAATTGTTTACCGCTGGTGCAAGTGCCTTGGTAGGGTTTTCCTCTGTATAACTGTTAGGTTCAGGATTTTTTTTCTTTTTTCATTCCAATTACATTTTGTTCCTGTTTTATGTATTTATAGATATAAGCATGGAAATAATTCATTCGTATAAATACATCTGTGTGAATGGAAGAACTTTTTTCTGTTTTTTTTCAATTTTATTTTTAAACATTTTGAAATTTAATTTTATTTATTTTTTTATACAGCAGGTTATTATTAGTTATCTATTTTATGCATATGCATGTATACAGGTCAATCCCAATCTCCCAACTCATCCCACCACCACCACCCCATGGCTTCCCCCACTTGGTGTCCATAGGTTTGTTCTCTACCTCTGTGTCTCTATTTCTGCCCTGCAAACCAGTTCATCTGTACCATTTTTCTAGGTTCCACATATATGCATTAATATACAATATTTGTTTTTCTCTTTCTGACTTACTTCACTCTGTATGACAGTCTCTAGATCCATCGACTTCTCTACAAATGACCCAGTTTCATTCCTTTTTATGGCTGAGTAATATTCCATTTTATATATGTACCACTTCTTTATCCATTCGTCTGTCTGTGGGCATTTAGGTTGCTTCCATTACCTGGCTATTGTAAATAGTGCTGCAATGAACATTGTGGTGAATGTGTCTTTTTGATTTATGGTTTTCTCTGGGTATATGCCCAGAATTGGGTTTGCTGGATCCTATGGTAATTCTCTTTTTAGTTTTTTAAATGAATCTCCATAGTGTTCTCCATAGTGACTGTATCAATTTACCTGCCCACCAATAGTGGAAGAGGGCTCCTTTTGTCCACACCCTCCCCAGAATTTGTTGTTTGTAGATTTTCTGATGATGCCGATTCTAAGAGGTGTGAGGTCATACCTCATTGTCGTTTGGATTTGCATTTCTCTAATAATTAGTGATGTTGAGCAGCTTTTCATGTGCGTCTTGGCCATTTCTGTGACTTCTTTGAAGAAACGTCTATTTAGATCTTCTGCCCATTTTTGTATTGGGTTGTTTGTTTTATTAATATTAAGCTGCGTGAGCTGTTTATATATATTGGAGATTAAACCTTTGTCCATTGATTCGTTTGCGATCGTTTTCGCCCATTCTGAGGGTTGCCTTTTTCCATTCCCGTTTTTTTAACCAAAAAAGAAAGAAAGCAAAGGAAGCAGAACACTAATGTGCGTGAAATATGCCTCTTGAAACTGTCGTTTTGAAATATGGACGTCTTTTGAATTTTTTGGTCGATATATGACCCCAGGATTTGTTTTCAGGGCAGGTGTCATTTACAGGTCTGCAATGATTTTGAATATCCACTGACCATTAGCGCTGGGATTAAAGCTGCTGTTGTGTGAAACGGCCACAAGGTGGCAGCAGTTCTCCCTTACCAAATCTGGTTACTAGGGCAACAGAGCCTCAATGGAAGTCGTGTTCTAGATTGGAATTTAGAATGGAATGTGCCAGGAGAATGCCCATCAAGTTTGTCTCACTACTTCTTGTTAGTGTTTTTAATTGAATTTTTTATTTTTTATTACAGCAAGTTTGATGTCAACGTTTGGCTTGTTGTAGGTGTGCAAGATGTGGTTCTTTTACACATATACATATGTCTGTTCTTCCTGGGATCCTGTTCCCATGTACGTTATGACAGAATGTTGAGTAGTCTTCTCTTGGTATTCCGTAGGTCTTTGGTGATTATATAGTTCACCTGTGTTTGTATATGTCTGTTAACCCCAAGATCGTAATGAATCCAATCCTCACACCTTCGCATTGGTGAACCATAAGTTTGTTTAATGAATCTGTGATTGCCCTTCTCTGTGGAAATATCTGCCCTGGTACCAATTTTTATGTAACACCTATAAGTGATATCCTACGATATGTGTCTTTCACTTTCTGACTTACTACAAGTCACGTGATTACCTCTAGACTCATCTACGGTGCTGCAAATGGCATTGTGTCCTTTTTTCCCTTGGCTAATATTGTGTCTTAGCGAGGTCCATTTTCTGCAATGTGATTCCCTGAGGGCTGAGGATTAGCTGACCTGGGCAGCCTGACCCTGCCGGCAAGCCCTCCCCAGGTGTGCCTGGGTTGAGGTCAATATAAACAGCACCCCAGGCAGCAATAGCCCCTGCAGCTGTGCCTGACTCCATATTCTCTGCCCCGTCAGCAGTCTCGGGGCTGTGCTGGTGGGAGGGTGTGAGGGTCCACGGCTTTGTTGGTGGCCCGGTGTGAGTGGGGCTCTGCTGGACTTTCTGCACGAGTTGCCAGGCTGCCACCTGTAAAGAAGAGGATGTGTCACCCATAACTTCCACTGGAATTTCTCTCCGGGCTGATGTGAGGAAGGAAAAAAGGGAGTGGGTGCCGGGACAGGAGGGGTACCTCAGGCAGGGAAATGGAAAGCTTCCAGAAGAGCACCCGGGGCCAGGACCATCCTGGCTGGCCTGCAGGCAGCAAGTTGGCCTGTGTGCTGTCGCTGGTGTGGCTCCACGGCCCTTCCTCTAGGCTTTCAAGCCCTTGTACATATTCAAGTGTTTTACCTGGGAAGGGTGGGAACAGTTCAGCAGCAGCTGGCCTGGGGCTCAGCTCATGTTTACTCACAGAGGCCTCGGCACGGTCCCCCAGCTTTGCAATGAGGACGCTACTTGCGTGTGGGGGGGCGGGGCTGCTGGCTGTATGGGAGATGATTCACCACCTCTGACCAATTTCAGAATTGTTTACCGCTGGTGCAAGTGCCTTGGTAGGGTTTTCCTCTGTATAACTGTTAGGTTCAGGATTTTTTTTCTTTTTTCATTCCAATTACATTTTGTTCCTGTTTTATGTATTTATAGATATAAGCATGGAAATAATTCATTCGTATAAATACATCTGTGTGAATGGAAGAACTTTTTTCTGTTTTTTTTCAATTTTATTTTTAAACATTTTGAAATTTAATTTTATTTATTTTTTTATACAGCAGGTTATTATTAGTTATCTATTTTATGCATATGCATGTATACAGGTCAATCCCAATCTCCCAACTCATCCCACCACCACCACCCCATGGCTTCCCCCACTTGGTGTCCATAGGTTTGTTCTCTACCTCTGTGTCTCTATTTCTGCCCTGCAAACCAGTTCATCTGTACCATTTTTCTAGGTTCCACATATATGCATTAATATACAATATTTGTTTTTCTCTTTCTGACTTACTTCACTCTGTATGACAGTCTCTAGATCCATCGACTTCTCTACAAATGACCCAGTTTCATTCCTTTTTATGGCTGAGTAATATTCCATTTTATATATGTACCACTTCTTTATCCATTCGTCTGTCTGTGGGCATTTAGGTTGCTTCCATTACCTGGCTATTGTAAATAGTGCTGCAATGAACATTGTGGTGAATGTGTCTTTTTGATTTATGGTTTTCTCTGGGTATATGCCCAGAATTGGGTTTGCTGGATCCTATGGTAATTCTCTTTTTAGTTTTTTAAATGAATCTCCATAGTGTTCTCCATAGTGACTGTATCAATTTACCTGCCCACCAATAGTGGAAGAGGGCTCCTTTTGTCCACACCCTCCCCAGAATTTGTTGTTTGTAGATTTTCTGATGATGCCGATTCTAAGAGGTGTGAGGTCATACCTCATTGTCGTTTGGATTTGCATTTCTCTAATAATTAGTGATGTTGAGCAGCTTTTCATGTGCGTCTTGGCCATTTCTGTGACTTCTTTGAAGAAACGTCTATTTAGATCTTCTGCCCATTTTTGTATTGGGTTGTTTGTTTTATTAATATTAAGCTGCGTGAGCTGTTTATATATATTGGAGATTAAACCTTTGTCCATTGATTCGTTTGCGATCGTTTTCGCCCATTCTGAGGGTTGCCTTTTTCCATTCCCGTTTTTTTAACCAAAAAAGAAAGAAAGCAAAGGAAGCAGAACACTAATGTGCGTGAAATATGCCTCTTGAAACTGTCGTTTTGAAATATGGACGTCTTTTGAATTTTTTGGTCGATATATGACCCCAGGATTTGTTTTCAGGGCAGGTGTCATTTACAGGTCTGCAATGATTTTGAATATCCACTGACCATTAGCGCTGGGATTAAAGCTGCTGTTGTGTGAAACGGCCACAAGGTGGCAGCAGTTCTCCCTTACCAAATCTGGTTACTAGGGCAACAGAGCCTCAATGGAAGTCGTGTTCTAGATTGGAATTTAGAATGGAATGTGCCAGGAGAATGCCCATCAAGTTTGTCTCACTACTTCTTGTTAGTGTTTTTAATTGAATTTTTTATTTTTTATTACAGCAAGTTTGATGTCAACGTTTGGCTTGTTGTAGGTGTGCAAGATGTGGTTCTTTTACACATATACATATGTCTGTTCTTCCTGGGATCCTGTTCCCATGTACGTTATGACAGAATGTTGAGTAGTCTTCTCTTGGTATTCCGTAGGTCTTTGGTGATTATATAGTTCACCTGTGTTTGTATATGTCTGTTAACCCCAAGATCGTAATGAATCCAATCCTCACACCTTCGCATTGGTGAACCATAAGTTTGTTTAATGAATCTGTGATTGCCCTTCTCTGTGGAAATATCTGCCCTGGTACCAATTTTTATGTAACACCTATAAGTGATATCCTACGATATGTGTCTTTCACTTTCTGACTTACTACAAGTCACGTGATTACCTCTAGACTCATCTA
This sequence comes from Mesoplodon densirostris, assembly GCF_025265405.1. Classification (NCBI taxonomy): domain Eukaryota; kingdom Metazoa; phylum Chordata; class Mammalia; order Artiodactyla; family Ziphiidae; genus Mesoplodon; species Mesoplodon densirostris. Next base: position 79,422,917 of record NC_082667.1, on the reverse strand, counting down.
CGGTGCTGCAAATGGCATTGTGTCCTTTTTTCCCTTGGCTAATATTGTGTCTTAGCGAGGTCCATTTTCTGCAATGTGATTCCCTGAGGGCTGAGGATTAGCTGACCTGGGCAGCCTGACCCTGCCGGCAAGCCCTCCCCAGGTGTGCCTGGGTTGAGGTCAATATAAACAGCACCCCAGGCAGCAATAGCCCCTGCAGCTGTGCCTGACTCCATATTCTCTGCCCCGTCAGCAGTCTCGGGGCTGTGCTGGTGGGAGGGTGTGAGGGTCCACGGCTTTGTTGGTGGCCCGGTGTGAGTGGGGCTCTGCTGGACTTTCTGCACGAGTTGCCAGGCTGCCACCTGTAAAGAAGAGGATGTGTCACCCATAACTTCCACTGGAATTTCTCTCCGGGCTGATGTGAGGAAGGAAAAAAGGGAGTGGGTGCCGGGACAGGAGGGGTACCTCAGGCAGGGAAATGGAAAGCTTCCAGAAGAGCACCCGGGGCCAGGACCATCCTGGCTGGCCTGCAGGCAGCAAGTTGGCCTGCGTGCTGTCGCTGGTGTGGCTCCACGGCCCTTCCTCTAGGCTTTCAAGCCCTTGTACATATTCAAGTGTTTTACCTGGGAAGGGTGGGAACAGTTCAGCAGCAGCTGGCCTGGGGCTCAGCTCATGTTTACTCACAGAGGCCTCGGCACGGTCCCCCAGCTTTGCAATGAGGACGCTACTTGCGTGTGGGGGGGCGGGGCTGCTGGCTGTATGGGAGATGATTCACCACCTCTGACCAATTTCAGAATTGTTTACCGCTGGTGCAAGTGCCTTGGTAGGGTTTTCCTCTGTATAACTGTTAGGTTCAGGATTTTTTTTCTTTTTTCATTCCAATTACATTTTGTTCCTGTTTTATGTATTTATAGATATAAGCATGGAAATAATTCATTCGTATAAATACATCTGTGTGAATGGAAGAACTTTTTTCTGTTTTTTTTCAATTTTATTTTTAAACATTTTGAAATTTAATTTTATTTATTTTTTTATACAGCAGGTTATTATTAGTTATCTATTTTATGCATATGCATGTATACAGGTCAATCCCAATCTCCCAACTCATCCCACCACCACCACCCCATGGCTTCCCCCACTTGGTGTCCATAGGTTTGTTCTCTACCTCTGTGTCTCTATTTCTGCCCTGCAAACCAGTTCATCTGTACCATTTTTCTAGGTTCCACATATATGCATTAATATACAATATTTGTTTTTCTCTTTCTGACTTACTTCACTCTGTATGACAGTCTCTAGATCCATCGACTTCTCTACAAATGACCCAGTTTCATTCCTTTTTATGGCTGAGTAATATTCCATTTTATATATGTACCACTTCTTTATCCATTCGTCTGTCTGTGGGCATTTAGGTTGCTTCCATTACCTGGCTATTGTAAATAGTGCTGCAATGAACATTGTGGTGAATGTGTCTTTTTGATTTATGGTTTTCTCTGGGTATATGCCCAGAATTGGGTTTGCTGGATCCTATGGTAATTCTCTTTTTAGTTTTTTAAATGAATCTCCATAGTGTTCTCCATAGTGACTGTATCAATTTACCTGCCCACCAATAGTGGAAGAGGGCTCCTTTTGTCCACACCCTCCCCAGAATTTGTTGTTTGTAGATTTTCTGATGATGCCGATTCTAAGAGGTGTGAGGTCATACCTCATTGTCGTTTGGATTTGCATTTCTCTAATAATTAGTGATGTTGAGCAGCTTTTCATGTGCGTCTTGGCCATTTCTGTGACTTCTTTGAAGAAACGTCTATTTAGATCTTCTGCCCATTTTTGTATTGGGTTGTTTGTTTTATTAATATTAAGCTGCGTGAGCTGTTTATATATATTGGAGATTAAACCTTTGTCCATTGATTCGTTTGCGATCGTTTTCGCCCATTCTGAGGGTTGCCTTTTTCCATTCCCGTTTTTTTAACCAAAAAAGAAAGAAAGCAAAGGAAGCAGAACACTAATGTGCGTGAAATATGCCTCTTGAAACTGTCGTTTTGAAATATGGACGTCTTTTGAATTTTTTGGTCGATATATGACCCCAGGATTTGTTTTCAGGGCAGGTGTCATTTACAGGTCTGCAATGATTTTGAATATCCACTGACCATTAGCGCTGGGATTAAAGCTGCTGTTGTGTGAAACGGCCACAAGGTGGCAGCAGTTCTCCCTTACCAAATCTGGTTACTAGGGCAACAGAGCCTCAATGGAAGTCGTGTTCTAGATTGGAATTTAGAATGGAATGTGCCAGGAGAATGCCCATCAAGTTTGTCTCACTACTTCTTGTTAGTGTTTTTAATTGAATTTTTTATTTTTTATTACAGCAAGTTTGATGTCAACGTTTGGCTTGTTGTAGGTGTGCAAGATGTGGTTCTTTTACACATATACATATGTCTGTTCTTCCTGGGATCCTGTTCCCATGTACGTTATGACAGAATGTTGAGTAGTCTTCTCTTGGTATTCCGTAGGTCTTTGGTGATTATATAGTTCACCTGTGTTTGTATATGTCTGTTAACCCCAAGATCGTAATGAATCCAATCCTCACACCTTCGCATTGGTGAACCATAAGTTTGTTTAATGAATCTGTGATTGCCCTTCTCTGTGGAAATATCTGCCCTGGTACCAATTTTTATGTAACACCTATAAGTGATATCCTACGATATGTGTCTTTCACTTTCTGACTTACTACAAGTCACGTGATTACCTCTAGACTCATCTACGGTGCTGCAAATGGCATTGTGTCCTTTTTTCCCTTGGCTAATATTGTGTCTTAGCGAGGTCCATTTTCTGCAATGTGATTCCCTGAGGGCTGAGGATTAGCTGACCTGGGCAGCCTGACCCTGCCGGCAAGCCCTCCCCAGGTGTGCCTGGGTTGAGGTCAATATAAACAGCACCCCAGGCAGCAATAGCCCCTGCAGCTGTGCCTGACTCCATATTCTCTGCCCCGTCAGCAGTCTCGGGGCTGTGCTGGTGGGAGGGTGTGAGGGTCCACGGCTTTGTTGGTGGCCCGGTGTGAGTGGGGCTCTGCTGGACTTTCTGCACGAGTTGCCAGGCTGCCACCTGTAAAGAAGAGGATGTGTCACCCATAACTTCCACTGGAATTTCTCTCCGGGCTGATGTGAGGAAGGAAAAAAGGGAGTGGGTGCCGGGACAGGAGGGGTACCTCAGGCAGGGAAATGGAAAGCTTCCAGAAGAGCACCCGGGGCCAGGACCATCCTGGCTGGCCTGCAGGCAGCAAGTTGGCCTGTGTGCTGTCGCTGGTGTGGCTCCACGGCCCTTCCTCTAGGCTTTCAAGCCCTTGTACATATTCAAGTGTTTTACCTGGGAAGGGTGGGAACAGTTCAGCAGCAGCTGGCCTGGGGCTCAGCTCATGTTTACTCACAGAGGCCTCGGCACGGTCCCCCAGCTTTGCAATGAGGACGCTACTTGCGTGTGGGGGGGCGGGGCTGCTGGCTGTATGGGAGATGATTCACCACCTCTGACCAATTTCAGAATTGTTTACCGCTGGTGCAAGTGCCTTGGTAGGGTTTTCCTCTGTATAACTGTTAGGTTCAGGATTTTTTTTCTTTTTTCATTCCAATTACATTTTGTTCCTGTTTTATGTATTTATAGATATAAGCATGGAAATAATTCATTCGTATAAATACATCTGTGTGAATGGAAGAACTTTTTTCTGTTTTTTTTCAATTTTATTTTTAAACATTTTGAAATTTAATTTTATTTATTTTTTTATACAGCAGGTTATTATTAGTTATCTATTTTATGCATATGCATGTATACAGGTCAATCCCAATCTCCCAACTCATCCCACCACCACCACCCCATGGCTTCCCCCACTTGGTGTCCATAGGTTTGTTCTCTACCTCTGTGTCTCTATTTCTGCCCTGCAAACCAGTTCATCTGTACCATTTTTCTAGGTTCCACATATATGCATTAATATACAATATTTGTTTTTCTCTTTCTGACTTACTTCACTCTGTATGACAGTCTCTAGATCCATCGACTTCTCTACAAATGACCCAGTTTCATTCCTTTTTATGGCTGAGTAATATTCCATTTTATATATGTACCACTTCTTTATCCATTCGTCTGTCTGTGGGCATTTAGGTTGCTTCCATTACCTGGCTATTGTAAATAGTGCTGCAATGAACATTGTGGTGAATGTGTCTTTTTGATTTATGGTTTTCTCTGGGTATATGCCCAGAATTGGGTTTGCTGGATCCTATGGTAATTCTCTTTTTAGTTTTTTAAATGAATCTCCATAGTGTTCTCCATAGTGACTGTATCAATTTACCTGCCCACCAATAGTGGAAGAGGGCTCCTTTTGTCCACACCCTCCCCAGAATTTGTTGTTTGTAGATTTTCTGATGATGCCGATTCTAAGAGGTGTGAGGTCATACCTCATTGTCGTTTGGATTTGCATTTCTCTAATAATTAGTGATGTTGAGCAGCTTTTCATGTGCGTCTTGGCCATTTCTGTGACTTCTTTGAAGAAACGTCTATTTAGATCTTCTGCCCATTTTTGTATTGGGTTGTTTGTTTTATTAATATTAAGCTGCGTGAGCTGTTTATATATATTGGAGATTAAACCTTTGTCCATTGATTCGTTTGCGATCGTTTTCGCCCATTCTGAGGGTTGCCTTTTTCCATTCCCGTTTTTTTAACCAAAAAAGAAAGAAAGCAAAGGAAGCAGAACACTAATGTGCGTGAAATATGCCTCTTGAAACTGTCGTTTTGAAATATGGACGTCTTTTGAATTTTTTGGTCGATATATGACCCCAGGATTTGTTTTCAGGGCAGGTGTCATTTACAGGTCTGCAATGATTTTGAATATCCACTGACCATTAGCGCTGGGATTAAAGCTGCTGTTGTGTGAAACGGCCACAAGGTGGCAGCAGTTCTCCCTTACCAAATCTGGTTACTAGGGCAACAGAGCCTCAATGGAAGTCGTGTTCTAGATTGGAATTTAGAATGGAATGTGCCAGGAGAATGCCCATCAAGTTTGTCTCACTACTTCTTGTTAGTGTTTTTAATTGAATTTTTTATTTTTTATTACAGCAAGTTTGATGTCAACGTTTGGCTTGTTGTAGGTGTGCAAGATGTGGTTCTTTTACACATATACATATGTCTGTTCTTCCTGGGATCCTGTTCCCATGTACGTTATGACAGAATGTTGAGTAGTCTTCTCTTGGTATTCCGTAGGTCTTTGGTGATTATATAGTTCACCTGTGTTTGTATATGTCTGTTAACCCCAAGATCGTAATGAATCCAATCCTCACACCTTCGCATTGGTGAACCATAAGTTTGTTTAATGAATCTGTGATTGCCCTTCTCTGTGGAAATATCTGCCCTGGTACCAATTTTTATGTAACACCTATAAGTGATATCCTACGATATGTGTCTTTCACTTTCTGACTTACTACAAGTCACGTGATTACCTCTAGACTCATCTACGGTGCTGCAAATGGCATTGTGTCCTTTTTTCCCTTGGCTAATATTGTGTCTTAGCGAGGTCCATTTTCTGCAATGTGATTCCCTGAGGGCTGAGGATTAGCTGACCTGGGCAGCCTGACCCTGCCGGCAAGCCCTCCCCAGGTGTGCCTGGGTTGAGGTCAATATAAACAGCACCCCAGGCAGCAATAGCCCCTGCAGCTGTGCCTGACTCCATATTCTCTGCCCCGTCAGCAGTCTCGGGGCTGTGCTGGTGGGAGGGTGTGAGGGTCCACGGCTTTGTTGGTGGCCCGGTGTGAGTGGGGCTCTGCTGGACTTTCTGCACGAGTTGCCAGGCTGCCACCTGTAAAGAAGAGGATGTGTCACCCATAACTTCCACTGGAATTTCTCTCCGGGCTGATGTGAGGAAGGAAAAAAGGGAGTGGGTGCCGGGACAGGAGGGGTACCTCAGGCAGGGAAATGGAAAGCTTCCAGAAGAGCACCCGGGGCCAGGACCATCCTGGCTGGCCTGCAGGCAGCAAGTTGGCCTGCGTGCTGTCGCTGGTGTGGCTCCACGGCCCTTCCTCTAGGCTTTCAAGCCCTTGTACATATTCAAGTGTTTTACCTGGGAAGGGTGGGAACAGTTCAGCAGCAGCTGGCCTGGGGCTCAGCTCATGTTTACTCACAGAGGCCTCGGCACGGTCCCCCAGCTTTGCAATGAGGACGCTACTTGCGTGTGGGGGGGCGGGGCTGCTGGCTGTATGGGAGATGATTCACCACCTCTGACCAATTTCAGAATTGTTTACCGCTGGTGCAAGTGCCTTGGTAGGGTTTTCCTCTGTATAACTGTTAGGTTCAGGATTTTTTTTCTTTTTTCATTCCAATTACATTTTGTTCCTGTTTTATGTATTTATAGATATAAGCATGGAAATAATTCATTCGTATAAATACATCTGTGTGAATGGAAGAACTTTTTTCTGTTTTTTTTCAATTTTATTTTTAAACATTTTGAAATTTAATTTTATTTATTTTTTTATACAGCAGGTTATTATTAGTTATCTATTTTATGCATATGCATGTATACAGGTCAATCCCAATCTCCCAACTCATCCCACCACCACCACCCCATGGCTTCCCCCACTTGGTGTCCATAGGTTTGTTCTCTACCTCTGTGTCTCTATTTCTGCCCTGCAAACCAGTTCATCTGTACCATTTTTCTAGGTTCCACATATATGCATTAATATACAATATTTGTTTTTCTCTTTCTGACTTACTTCACTCTGTATGACAGTCTCTAGATCCATCGACTTCTCTACAAATGACCCAGTTTCATTCCTTTTTATGGCTGAGTAATATTCCATTTTATATATGTACCACTTCTTTATCCATTCGTCTGTCTGTGGGCATTTAGGTTGCTTCCATTACCTGGCTATTGTAAATAGTGCTGCAATGAACATTGTGGTGAATGTGTCTTTTTGATTTATGGTTTTCTCTGGGTATATGCCCAGAATTGGGTTTGCTGGATCCTATGGTAATTCTCTTTTTAGTTTTTTAAATGAATCTCCATAGTGTTCTCCATAGTGACTGTATCAATTTACCTGCCCACCAATAGTGGAAGAGGGCTCCTTTTGTCCACACCCTCCCCAGAATTTGTTGTTTGTAGATTTTCTGATGATGCCGATTCTAAGAGGTGTGAGGTCATACCTCATTGTCGTTTGGATTTGCATTTCTCTAATAATTAGTGATGTTGAGCAGCTTTTCATGTGCGTCTTGGCCATTTCTGTGACTTCTTTGAAGAAACGTCTATTTAGATCTTCTGCCCATTTTTGTATTGGGTTGTTTGTTTTATTAATATTAAGCTGCGTGAGCTGTTTATATATATTGGAGATTAAACCTTTGTCCATTGATTCGTTTGCGATCGTTTTCGCCCATTCTGAGGGTTGCCTTTTTCCATTCCCGTTTTTTTAACCAAAAAAGAAAGAAAGCAAAGGAAGCAGAACACTAATGTGCGTGAAATATGCCTCTTGAAACTGTCGTTTTGAAATATGGACGTCTTTTGAATTTTTTGGTCGATATATGACCCCAGGATTTGTTTTCAGGGCAGGTGTCATTTACAGGTCTGCAATGATTTTGAATATCCACTGACCATTAGCGCTGGGATTAAAGCTGCTGTTGTGTGAAACGGCCACAAGGTGGCAGCAGTTCTCCCTTACCAAATCTGGTTACTAGGGCAACAGAGCCTCAATGGAAGTCGTGTTCTAGATTGGAATTTAGAATGGAATGTGCCAGGAGAATGCCCATCAAGTTTGTCTCACTACTTCTTGTTAGTGTTTTTAATTGAATTTTTTATTTTTTATTACAGCAAGTTTGATGACAACGTTTGGCTTGTTGTAGGTGTGCAAGATGTGGTTCTTTTACACATATACATATGTCTGTTCTTCCTGGGATCCTGTTCCCATGTACGTTATGACAGAATGTTGAGTAGTCTTCTCTTGGTATTCCGTAGGTCTTTGGTGATTATATATTTCACCTGTGTTTGTATATGTCTGTTAACCCCAAGATCGTAATGAATCCAATCCTCACACCTTCGCATTGGTGAACCATAAGTTTGTTTAATGAATCTGTGATTGCCCTTCTCTGTGGAAATATCTGCCCTGGTACCAATTTTTATGTAACACCTATAAGTGATATCCTACGATATGTGTCTTTCACTTTCTGACTTACTACAAGTCACGTGATTACCTCTAGACTCATCTACGGTGCTGCAAATGGCATTGTGTCCTTTTTTCCCTTGGCTAATATTGTGTCTTAGCGAGGTCCATTTTCTGCAATGTGATTCCCTGAGGGCTGAGGATTAGCTGACCTGGGCAGCCTGACCCTGCCGGCAAGCCCTCCCCAGGTGTGCCTGGGTTGAGGTCAATATAAACAGCACCCCAGGCAGCAATAGCCCCTGCAGCTGTGCCTGACTCCATATTCTCTGCCCCGTCAGCAGTCTCGGGGCTGTGCTGGTGGGAGGGTGTGAGGGTCCACGGCTTTGTTGGTGGCCCGGTGTGAGTGGGGCTCTGCTGGACTTTCTGCACGAGTTGCCAGGCTGCCACCTGTAAAGAAGAGGATGTGTCACCCATAACTTCCACTGGAATTTCTCTCCGGGCTGATGTGAGGAAGGAAAAAAGGGAGTGGGTGCCGGGACAGGAGGGGTACCTCAGGCAGGGAAATGGAAAGCTTCCAGAAGAGCACCCGGGGCCAGGACCATCCTGGCTGGCCTGCAGGCAGCAAGTTGGCCTGCGTGCTGTCGCTGGTGTGGCTCCACGGCCCTTCCTCTAGGCTTTCAAGCCCTTGTACATATTCAAGTGTTTTACCTGGGAAGGGTGGGAACAGTTCAGCAGCAGCTGGCCTGGGGCTCAGCTCATGTTTACTCACAGAGGCCTCGGCACGGTCCCCCAGCTTTGCAATGAGGACGCTACTTGCGTGTGGGGGGGCGGGGCTGCTGGCTGTATGGGAGATGATTCACCACCTCTGACCAATTTCAGAATTGTTTACCGCTGGTGCAAGTGCCTTGGTAGGGTTTTCCTCTGTATAACTGTTAGGTTCAGGATTTTTTTTCTTTTTTCATTCCAATTACATTTTGTTCCTGTTTTATGTATTTATAGATATAAGCATGGAAATAATTCATTCGTATAAATACATCTGTGTGAATGGAAGAACTTTTTTCTGTTTTTTTTCAATTTTATTTTTAAACATTTTGAAATTTAATTTTATTTATTTTTTTATACAGCAGGTTATTATTAGTTATCTATTTTATGCATATGCATGTATACAGGTCAATCCCAATCTCCCAACTCATCCCACCACCACCACCCCATGGCTTCCCCCACTTGGTGTCCATAGGTTTGTTCTCTACCTCTGTGTCTCTATTTCTGCCCTGCAAACCAGTTCATCTGTACCATTTTTCTAGGTTCCACATATATGCATTAATATACAATATTTGTTTTTCTCTTTCTGACTTACTTCACTCTGTATGACAGTCTCTAGATCCATCGACTTCTCTACAAATGACCCAGTTTCATTCCTTTTTATGGCTGAGTAATATTCCATTTTATATATGTACCACTTCTTTATCCATTCGTCTGTCTGTGGGCATTTAGGTTGCTTCCATTACCTGGCTATTGTAAATAGTGCTGCAATGAACATTGTGGTGAATGTGTCTTTTTGATTTATGGTTTTCTCTGGGTATATGCCCAGAATTGGGTTTGCTGGATCCTATGGTAATTCTCTTTTTAGTTTTTTAAATGAATCTCCATAGTGTTCTCCATAGTGACTGTATCAATTTACCTGCCCACCAATAGTGGAAGAGGGCTCCTTTTGTCCACACCCTCCCCAGAATTTGTTGTTTGTAGATTTTCTGATGATGCCGATTCTAAGAGGTGTGAGGTCATACCTCATTGTCGTTTGGATTTGCATTTCTCTAATAATTAGTGATGTTGAGCAGCTTTTCATGTGCGTCTTGGCCATTTCTGTGACTTCTTTGAAGAAACGTCTATTTAGATCTTCTGCCCATTTTTGTATTGGGTTGTTTGTTTTATTAATATTAAGCTGCGTGAGCTGTTTATATATATTGGAGATTAAACCTTTGTCCATTGATTCGTTTGCGATCGTTTTCGCCCATTCTGAGGGTTGCCTTTTTCCATTCCCGTTTTTTTAACCAAAAAAGAAAGAAAGCAAAGGAAGCAGAACACTAATGTGCGTGAAATATGCCTCTTGAAACTGTCGTTTTGAAATATGGACGTCTTTTGAATTTTTTGGTCGATATATGACCCCAGGATTTGTTTTCAGGGCAGGTGTCATTTACAGGTCTGCAATGATTTTGAATATCCACTGACCATTAGCGCTGGGATTAAAGCTGCTGTTGTGTGAAACGGCCACAAGGTGGCAGCAGTTCTCCCTTACCAAATCTGGTTACTAGGGCAACAGAGCCTCAATGGAAGTCGTGTTCTAGATTGGAATTTAGAATGGAATGTGCCAGGAGAATGCCCATCAAGTTTGTCTCACTACTTCTTGTTAGTGTTTTTAATTGAATTTTTTATTTTTTATTACAGCAAGTTTGATGTCAACGTTTGGCTTGTTGTAGGTGTGCAAGATGTGGTTCTTTTACACATATACATATGTCTGTTCTTCCTGGGATCCTGTTCCCATGTACGTTATGACAGAATGTTGAGTAGTCTTCTCTTGGTATTCCGTAGGTCTTTGGTGATTATATAGTTCACCTGTGTTTGTATATGTCTGTTAACCCCAAGATCGTAATGAATCCAATCCTCACACCTTCGCATTGGTGAACCATAAGTTTGTTTAATGAATCTGTGATTGCCCTTCTCCGTGGAAATATCTGCCCTGGTACCAATTTTTATGTAACACCTATAAGTGATATCCTACGATATGTGTCTTTCACTTTCTGACTTACTACAAGTCACGTGATTACCTCTAGACTCATCTACGGTGCTGCAAATGGCATTGTGTCCTTTTTTCCCTTGGCTAATATTGTGTCTTAGCGAGGTCCATTTTCTGCAATGTGATTGCCTGAGGGCTGAGGATTAGCTGACCTGGGCAGCCTGACCCTGCCGGCAAGCCCTCCCCAGGTGTGCCTGGGTTGAGGTCAATATAAACCGCACCCCAGGCAGCAATAGCCCCTGCAGCTGTGCCTGACTCCATATTCTCTGCCCCGTCAGCAGTCTCGGGGCTGTGCTGGTGGGAGGGTGTGAGGGTCCACGGCTTTGTTGGTGGCCCGGTGTGAGTGGGGCTCTGCTGGACTTTCTGCAGGAGTTGCCAGGCTGCCACCTGTAAAGAAGAGGATGTGTCACCCATAACTTCCACTGGAATTTCTCTCCGGGCTGATGTGAGGAAGGAAAAAAGGGAGTGGGTGCCGGGACAGGAGGGGTATCTCAGGCAGGGAAATGGAAAGCTTCCAGAAGAGCACCAGGGGCCAGGACCATCCTGGCTGGCCTGCAGGCAGCAAGTTGGCCTGCGTGCTGTCGCTGGTGTGGCTCCAAGGCCCTTCCTCTAGGCTTTCAAGCCCTTGTACATATTCAAGTGTTTTACCTGGGAAGGGTGGGAACACTTCAGCAGCAGCTGGCCTGGGGCTCAGCTCATGTTTACTCACAGAGACCTCGGCACTGTCCCCCAGCTTTGCAATGAGGACGCTCCTTGCGTGTGGGGGAGCGGGGCTGCTGGCTGTATGGGAGATGATTCCCCACCTCTGACCAATTTCAGAATTGTTTACCGCTGGTGCAAGTGCCTTGGTAGGGTTTTCCTCTGTATAACTGTTAGGTTCAGGATTTTTTTTCATTTTTCATTCCAATTACATTTTGTTCCTGTTTCATGTATTTATAGATATAAGCATGGAAATAATTCATTCATATAAATACATCTGTGTGAATGGAAGAACTTTTTTCTGGTTTATTTTAAAATTTTATTTTTAAAAATTTTGAAATTTAAATTTATTTATTGTTTTATACAGCAGGTTCTTATTAGTTATCTATTTTATGCATATACATGTATACAGGTCAATCCCAATCTCCCAACTCATCCCACCACCACCACCCCATGGCTTCCCCCACTTGGTGTCCATACGTTTGTTCTCTACCTCTGTGTCTCTATTTCTGCCCTGCAAACCAGTTCATCTGTACCATTTTTCTAGGTTCCACATATATGCATTAATATACAATATTTGTTTTTCTCTTTCTGACTTACTTCACTCTGTATGACACTCTCTAGATCCACCAACTTCTCTACAAATGACCCAGTTTCATTCCTTTTTATGGCTGAGTAATATTCCATTTTATATATGTACCACTTCTTTATCCATTCGTCTGTCTGTGGGCATTTAGGTTGCTTCCATTTCCTGGCTATTGTAAATAGTGCTGCAATGAACATTGTGCTGAATGTGTCTTTTTGATTTATGGCTTTCTCTGGGTATATGCCCAAAAGTGGGATTGCTGGATCCTATGGTAATTCTCTTTTTAGTTTTTTAAAGGAACCTCCATAGTGTTCTCCATTGTGACTGTATCAATTTACCTGCCCACCAATAGTGGAAGAGGGCTCCTTTTGTCCACACCCTCCCCAGAATTTGTTGTTTGTAGATTTTCTGATGATGCCGATTCTAAGAGGTGTGAGGTCATACCTCATTGTCGTTTGGATTTGCATTTCTCTAATAATTAGTGATGTTGAGCAGCTTTTCATGTGCATCTTGGCCATCTCTGTGACTTCTTTGAAGAAACGTCTATTTAGATCTTCTGCCCATTTTTGTATTGGGTTGTTTGTTTTATTAATATTAAGCTGCGTGAGCTGTTTATATAAATTGGAGATTAAAACTTTGTCCATTGATTCGTTTGCGATCGTTTTCGCCCATTCTGAGGGTTGCCTTTTTCCATTCCCGTTTTTTTAACCAAAAAAGAAAGAAAGCAAAGGAAGCAGAACACTAATGTGCGTGAAATATGCCTCTTGAAACTGTCGTTTTGAAATATGGACGTCTTTTGAATTTTTTGGTCGATATATGACCCCAGGATTTGTTTTCAGGGCAGGTGTCATTTAGAGGCATGCAATGATTTTGAATATCCACTGACCATTAGCGCTGGGATTAAAGCTGCTGTTGTGTGAAACGGCCACGAGGTGGCAGCAGTTCTCCCTTACCAAATCTGGTTACTAGGGCAACAGAGCCTCAATGGAAGTCGTGTTCTAGATTGGAATTTAGAATGGAATGTGCCAGGAGAATGCCCATCAAGTTTGTCACATTACTTCTTGTTCGTGTTTTTAATTTAATTTTTTATTTTTTATTACAGGAAGTTTGATGTCAACGTTTGGCTTGTTGTAGGTGTGCAAGATGTGGTTCTTTTACACATATACATATGTCTGTTCTTCCTGGGATCCTGTTCCCATGTATGTTATGACAGAATGTTGAGTAGACTTCTCTTGGTATTCCATAGGTCTTTGGTGATTACATATTTCACCTGTGTTTGTATATGTCCGTTAACCCCAATATCGTAATGAATCCAATCCTCACACCTTTCCATTGGTGAACCATAAGTTTGTTTAATGAATCTGTGATTGCCCTTCTCCGTGGAAATATCTGCCCTGGTATCAATTTTTAGGTAACACCCATAAGTGATATCCTACGATATGTGTCTTTCACTTTCTGACTTACTACAAGTCACGTGATTACCTCTAGACTCATCTACGGTGCTGCAAATGGCATTGGGTCCCTTTTTCCCTTGGCTAATATTCTGTCTTAGCGAGGTCCATTTTCTGCAATGTGATTCCCTGAGGGCTGAGGATTAGCTGACCTGGGCAGCCTGACCCTGCCGGCAAGCCCTCCCCAGGTGTGCCTGTGTTGAGGTCAATATAAACAGCACTCCAGGCAGCAATAACCCCTGCAGCTGTGCCTGACTCCATATTCTCTGCCCCGTCAGCAGTCTCGGGGCTGTGCTGGTGGGAGGGTGGGAGGGTCCACGGCTTTGTTGGTGGCCCGGTGTGAGTGGGGCTCTGCTGGACTTTCTGCAGTAGTTGCCAGGCTGCCACCTGTAAAGAAGAGGATGTGTCACCCATAACTTCCACTGGAATTTCTCTCCGGGCTGAGGTGAGGAAGGAAAAAAAGGAGTGGGGGCCGGGACAGGAAGGGTATCTCAGGTAGGGAAATGGAAAGCTTCCAGAAGAGCGTCCGGGGCCAGGACCATCCTGGCTGGCCTGCAGGCAGCAAGTTGGCCTGCGTGCTGTCGCTGGTGTGGCTCCACGGCCCTTCCTCTAGGCTTTCAAGCCCTTGTACATATTCAGGTGTTTTACCTGGGAAGGTTGGGAAGAGTTCAACAGCAGCTGGCCTGAGGCTCAGCTCACGTTTACTCACAGAGGCCTCGGCAAGGTCTCCCGGCTTTGCAATGAGGACACTCCTTCGTGGGGCGGGGGGCGGGGCTGCTGGCTGTATGGGAGATGATTCCCCACCTCTGACCAATTTCAGAATTGTTTACCGCTGGTGCAAGTGCCTTGGTAGGGTTTTCCTCTGTATAACTGTTAGGTTCAGGTTTTTTTTTCTTTTTTCGTTCCAATTACATTTTGTTCCTGTTTTATGTATTTATAGATATAAGCATGGAAATAATTCATTCATATAAATACATCTGTGTGAATGGAAGAACTTTTTTCTGGTTTCTTTTTAAATTTTATTTTTAAAAATTTTGAAATTTAAATTTATTTATTTTTTTATACAGCAGGTTCTTATTAGTTATCTATTTTATGCATATATATGTATACAGGTCAATCCCAATCTCCCAACTCATCCCACCACCACCACCCCATGGCTTCCCCCACTTGGTGTCCATACGTTTGTTCTCTACCTCTGTGTCTCTATTTCTGCCCTGCAAACCAGTTCATCTGTACCATTTTTCTAGGTTCCACATATATGCATTAATATACAATATTTGTTTTTCTCTTTCTGACTTACTTCACTCTGTATGACAGTCTCTAGATCCATCGACTTCTCTACAAACGACCCAGTTTCATTCCTTTTTATGGCTGAGTAATATTCCATTTTATATATGTACCACATCTTTATCCATTCGTCTGTCTGTGGGCATTTAGGTTGCTTCCATTACCTGGCTATTGTAAATAGTGCTGCAATGAACTTTGTGGTGAATGTGTCTTTTTGATTTATGGTTTTCTTTGGGTCTATGCCCAGAAGTGGGATTGCTGGATCCTATGGTAATTCTCTTTTTAGTTTTTTAAAGGAACCTCCATACTGTTCTCCATAGTGACTGTATCAATTTACCTTCCCAACAATAGTGGAAGAGGGTTCCTTTTGTCCACACCTTCCCCAGAATTTGTTGTTTGTAGATTTTCTGATGATGCCGATTCTAAGAGGTGTGAGGTCATACCTCATTGTCATTTGGATTTGCATTTCTCTAATAATTAGTGATGTTGAGCAGCTTTTCATGTGCGTCTTGGCCATCTCTGTGACTTCTTTGAAGAAACGTCTATTTAGATCTTCTGCCCATTTTTGTATTGGGATGTTTGTTTTATTAATATTAAGCTGCGTGAGCTGTTTATATATATTGGAGGTTAAACCTTTGTCCATTGATTCGTTTGCGATCGTTTTCGCCCATTCTGAGGGTTGCCTTTTTCCATTCCCCTTTTTTTAACCAAAAAAGAAAGAAAGCAAAGGAAGAAGAACACTAATGTGCGTGAAATATGCCTCTTGAAACTCTCGTTTTGAAATATGGACGTCTTTTGAATTGTTTGGTCGATATATGACCCCAGGATTTGTTTTCATTGCAGGTGTCATTACAGGCCTGCAATGATTTTGAATATCTACTGACCATTAGCGCTGGGATTAAAGCTGCTGTTGTGTGAAACGGCCACAAGGTGGCAGCAGTTCTCCCTTACCAAATCTGGTTAACTAGGGCAACAGAGCCTCAATGGAAGACGTGTTCTAGATTGGAATTTAGAATGGAATGTGCCAGGAGAATGCTCCTCAAGTTTGTCTCACTACTTCTTGCTCGTGTTTTAATTTAATTTTTAATTTTTTTATTACAGCAAGTTTGATGACAACGTTTGGCTTGTTGTAGGTGTGCAAGATGTGGTTCTTTTACACATATACATATGTCTGTTCTTCCTGGGATCCTTTTCCCATGTACGTTATGACAGAATGTTGAGTAGTCTTCTCTTGGTATTCCGTAGGTCTTTGGTGATTATATATTTCACCTGTGTTTGTATATGTCTGTTAACCCCAAGATCGTAATGAATCCAATCCTCACACCTTTCCATTGGTGAACCATAAGTTTGTTTAATGAATCTGTGATTGCTCTTCTCCGTGGAAATATCTGCCCTGGTATCAATTTTTAGGTAACACCTATAAGTGATATCCTACGATATGTGTCTTTCACTTTCTGACTTACTACCAGTCACGTGATTACCTCTAGACTCATCTACGGTGCTGCAAATGGCATTGTGTCCTTTTTTCCCTTGGCTAATATTGTGTCTTAGCGAGGTCCATTTTCTGCAATGTGATTCCCTGAGGGCTGATGATTAGCTGACCTGGGCAGCCTGACCCTGCCGGCAAGCCCTCCTCAGGTGTGCCTGGGTTGAGGTCAATATAAACAGCACTCCAGGCAGCAATAGCCCCTGCAGCTGTGCCTGACTCCATATTCTCTGCCCCGTCAGCAGTCTCGGGGCTGTGCTGGTGGGAGGGAGTGAGGGTCCACGGCTTTGTTGGTGGCCCGGTGTGAGTGGGGCTCTGCTGGACTTTCTGCAGGAGTTGCCAGGCTGCCACCTGTAAAGAAGAGGATGTGTCACCCATAACTTCCACTGGAATTTCTCTCCGGGCTGATGTGAGGAAGGGAAAAAAGGAGTGGGGGCCTGGACAGGAGGGGTATCTCAGGCAGGGAAATGGAAAGCTTCCAGAAGAGCGCCCGGTGCCAGGACCATCCTGGCTGGCCTGCAGGCAGCAAGTTGGCCTGCGTGCTGTCGCTGGTGTGGCTCCACGGCCCTTCCTCTAGGCTTTCAAGCCCTTGTACATATTCAGGTGTTTTACCTGGGAAGGTTGGGAAGAGTTCAGCAGCAGCTGGCCTGGGGCTCAGCTCATGTTTACTCACAGAGGCCTCGGCACGGTCCCCCAGCTTTGCAATGAGGACACTCCTTGCGTGGGGGGGCGGGGCTGCTGGCTGTATGGGAGATGATTCCCCACCTCTGACCAATTTCAGAATTGTTTACGGCTGGAGCAAGTGCCTTGGTAGGGTTTTCCTCTGTATAACTGTTAGGTTCAGGTTTTTTTTTCTTTTTTCGTTCCAATTACATTTTGTTCCTGTTTTATGTATTTATAGATATAAGCATGGAAATAATTCATTCATATAAATACATCTGTGTGAATGGAAGAACTTTTTTCTGGTTTCTTTTTAAATTTTATTTTTAAAAATTTTGAAATTTAAATTTATTTATTTTTTTATACAGCAGGTTCTTATTAGTTATCTATTTTATGCATATATATGTATACAGGTCAATCCCAATCTCCCAACTCATCCCACCACCACCACCCCATGGCTTCCCCCACTTGGTGTCCATACGTTTGTTCTCTACCTCTGTGTCTCTATTTCTGCCCTGCAAACCAGTTCATCTGTACCATTTTTCTAGGTTCCACATATATGCATTAATATACAATATTTGTTTTTCTCTTTCTGACTTACTTCACTCTGTATGACAGTCTCTAGATCCATCGACTTCTCTACAAACGACCCAGTTTCATTCCTTTTTATGGCTGAGTAATATTCCATTTTATATATGTACCACATCTTTATCCATTCGTCTGTCTGTGGGCATTTAGGTTGCTTCCATTACCTGGCTATTGTAAATAGTGCTGCAATGAACTTTGTGGTGAATGTGTCTTTTTGATTTATGGTTTTCTTTGGGTCTATGCCCAGAAGTGGGATTGCTGGATCCTATGGTAATTCTCTTTTTAGTTTTTTAAAGGAACCTCCATACTGTTCTCCATAGTGACTGTATCAATTTACCTTCCCAACAATAGTGGAAGAGGGTTCCTTTTGTCCACACCTTCCCCAGAATTTGTTGTTTGTAGATTTTCTGATGATGCCGATTCTAAGAGGTGTGAGGTCATACCTCATTGTCATTTGGATTTGCATTTCTCTAATAATTAGTGATGTTGAGCAGCTTTTCATGTGCGTCTTGGCCATCTCTGTGACTTCTTTGAAGAAACGTCTATTTAGATCTTCTGCCCATTTTTGTATTGGGATGTTTGTTTTATTAATATTAAGCTGCGTGAGCTGTTTATATATATTGGAGGTTAAACCTTTGTCCATTGATTCGTTTGCGATCGTTTTCGCCCATTCTGAGGGTTGCCTTTTTCCATTCCCCTTTTTTTAACCAAAAAAGAAAGAAAGCAAAGGAAGAAGAACACTAATGTGCGTGAAATATGCCTCTTGAAACTCTCGTTTTGAAATATGGACGTCTTTTGAATTGTTTGGTCGATATATGACCCCAGGATTTGTTTTCATTGCAGGTGTCATTACAGGCCTGCAATGATTTTGAATATCTACTGACCATTAGCGCTGGGATTAAAGCTGCTGTTGTGTGAAACGGCCACAAGGTGGCAGCAGTTCTCCCTTACCAAATCTGGTTAACTAGGGCAACAGAGCCTCAATGGAAGACGTGTTCTAGATTGGAATTTAGAATGGAATGTGCCAGGAGAATGCTCCTCAAGTTTGTCTCACTACTTCTTGCTCGTGTTTTAATTTAATTTTTAATTTTTTTATTACAGCAAGTTTGATGACAACGTTTGGCTTGTTGTAGGTGTGCAAGATGTGGTTCTTTTACACATATACATATGTCTGTTCTTCCTGGGATCCTTTTCCCATGTACGTTATGACAGAATGTTGAGTAGTCTTCTCTTGGTATTCCGTAGGTCTTTGGTGATTATATATTTCACCTGTGTTTGTATATGTCTGTTAACCCCAAGATCGTAATGAATCCAATCCTCACACCTTTCCATTGGTGAACCATAAGTTTGTTTAATGAATCTGTGATTGCTCTTCTCCGTGGAAATATCTGCCCTGGTATCAATTTTTAGGTAACACCTATAAGTGATATCCTACGATATGTGTCTTTCACTTTCTGACTTACTACCAGTCACGTGATTACCTCTAGACTCATCTACGGTGCTGCAAATGGCATTGTGTCCTTTTTTCCCTTGGCTAATATTGTGTCTTAGCGAGGTCCATTTTCTGCAATGTGATTCCCTGAGGGCTGATGATTAGCTGACCTGGGCAGCCTGACCCTGCCGGCAAGCCCTCCTCAGGTGTGCCTGGGTTGAGGTCAATATAAACAGCACTCCAGGCAGCAATAGCCCCTGCAGCTGTGCCTGACTCCATATTCTCTGCCCCGTCAGCAGTCTCGGGGCTGTGCTGGTGGGAGGGAGTGAGGGTCCACGGCTTTGTTGGTGGCCCGGTGTGAGTGGGGCTCTGCTGGACTTTCTGCAGGAGTTGCCAGGCTGCCACCTGTAAAGAAGAGGATGTGTCACCCATAACTTCCACTGGAATTTCTCTCCGGGCTGATGTGAGGAAGGGAAAAAAGGAGTGGGGGCCTGGACAGGAGGGGTATCTCAGGCAGGGAAATGGAAAGCTTCCAGAAGAGCGCCCGGTGCCAGGACCATCCTGGCTGGCCTGCAGGCAGCAAGTTGGCCTGCGTGCTGTCGCTGGTGTGGCTCCACGGCCCTTCCTCTAGGCTTTCAAGCCCTTGTACATATTCAGGTGTTTTACCTGGGAAGGTTGGGAAGAGTTCAGCAGCAGCTGGCCTGGGGCTCAGCTCATGTTTACTCACAGAGGCCTCGGCACGGTCCCCCAGCTTTGCAATGAGGACACTCCTTGCGTGGGGGGGCGGGGCTGCTGGCTGTATGGGAGATGATTCCCCACCTCTGACCAATTTCAGAATTGTTTACGGCTGGAGCAAGTGCCTTGGTAGGGTTTTCCTCTGTATAACTGGTAGGTTCAGGTTTTTTTTTCTTTTTTCGTTCCAATTACATTTTGTTCCTGTTTTATGTATTTATAGATATAAGCATGGAAATAATTCATTCATATAAATACATCTGTGTGAATGGAAGAACTTTTTTCTGTTTTTTTTCAATTTTATTTTTAAACATTTTGAAATTTAATTTTATTTATTTTTTTATACAGCAGGTTCTTATTAGTTATCTGTTTTATGCATATGCATGTATACAGGTCAATCCCAATCTCCCAACTCATCCCAACACCACCACCCCATGGCTTCCCCCACTTGGTGTCCATACGTTTGTTCTCTACCTCTGTGTCTCTATTTCTGCCCTGCAAACCAGTTCATCTGTACCATTTTTCTAGGTTCCACATATATGCATTAATATACAATATTTGTTTTTCTCTTTCTGACTTACTTCACTCTGTATGACAGTCTCTAGATCCATCGACTTCTCTACAAACGACCCAGTTTCATTCCTTTTTATGGCTGAGTAATATTCCATTTTATATATGTACCACTTCTTTATCCATTCGTCTGTCTGTGGGCATTTAGGTTGCTTCCATTACCTGGCTATTGTAAATAGTGCTGCAATGAACTTTGTGGTGAATGTGTCTTTTTGATTTATGGTTTTCTTTGGGTCTATGCCCAGAAGTGGGATTGCTGGATCCTATGGTAATTCTCTTTTTAGTTTTTTAAAGGAACCTCCATACTGTTCTCCATAGTGACTGTATCAATTTACCTTCCCAACAATAGTGGAAGAGGGTTCCTTTTGTCCACACCTTCCCCACAATTTGTTGTTTGTAGATTTTCTGATGATGCCGATTCTAAGAGGTGTGAGGTCATACCTCATTGTCATTTGGATTTGCATTTCTCTAATAATTAGTGATGTTGAGCAGCTTTTCATGTGCGTCTTGGCCATCTCTGTGACTTCTTTGAAGAAACGTCTATTTAGATCTTCTGCCCATTTTTGTATTGGGATGTTTGTTTTATTAATATTAAGCTGCGTGAGCTGTTTATATATATTGGAGGTTAAACCTTTGTCCATTGATTCGTTTGCGATCGTTTTCGCCCATTCTGAGGGTTGCCTTTTTCCATTCCCCTTTTTTTTAACCAAAAAAGAAAGAAAGCAAAGGAAGAAGAACACTAATGTGCGTGAAATATGCCTCTTGAAACTCTCGTTTTGAAATATGGACGTCTTTTGAATTGTTTGGTCGATATATGACCCCAGGATTTGTTTTCATTGCAGGTGTCATTACAGGCCTGCAATGATTTTGAATATCTACTGACCATTAGCGCTGGGATTAAAGCTGCTGTTGTGTGAAACGGCCACAAGGTGGCAGCAGTTCTCCCTTACCAAATCTGGTTAACTAGGGCAACAGAGCCTCAATGGAAGACGTGTTCTAGATTGGAATTTAGAATGGAATGTGCCAGGAGAATGCTCCTCAAGTTTGTCTCACTACTTCTTGCTCGTGTTTTAATTTAATTTTTAATTTTTTTATTACAGCAAGTTTGATGACAACGTTTGGCTTGTTGTAGGTGTGCAAGATGTGGTTCTTTTACACATATACATATGTCTGTTCTTCCTGGGATCCTTTTCCCATGTACGTTATGACAGAATGTTGAGTAGTCTTCTCTTGGTATTCCGTAGGTCTTTGGTGATTATATATTTCACCTGTGTTTGTATATGTCTGTTAACCCCAAGATCGTAATGAATCCAATCCTCACACCTTTCCATTGGTGAACCATAAGTTTGTTTAATGAATCTGTGATTGCCCTTCTCCGTGGAAATATCTGCCCTGGTATCAATTTTTAGGTAACACCTATAAGTGATATCCTACGATATGTGTCTTTCACTTTCTGACTTACTACCAGTCACGTGATTACCTCTAGACTCATCTACGGTGCTGCAAATGGCATTGTGTCCTTTTTTCCCTTGGCTAATATTGTGTCTTAGCGAGGTCCATTTTCTGCAATGTGATTCCCTGAGGGCTGATGATTAGCTGACCTGGGCAGCCTGACCCTGCCGGCAAGCCCTCCTCAGGTGTGCCTGGGTTGAGGTCAATATAAACAGCACTCCAGGCAGCAATAGCCCCTGCAGCTGTGCCTGACTCCATATTCTCTGCCCCGTCAGCAGTCTCGGGGCTGTGCTGGTGGGAGGGAGTGAGGGTCCACGGCTTTGTTGGTGGCCCGGTGTGAGTGGGGCTCTGCTGGACTTTCTGCAGGAGTTGCCAGGCTGCCACCTGTAAAGAAGAGGATGTGTCACCCATAACTTCCACTGGAATTTCTCTCCGGCCTGATGTGAGGAAGGGAAAAAAGGAGTGGGGGCCTGGACAGGAGGGGTATCTCAGGCAGGGAAATGGAAAGCTTCCAGAAGAGCGCCCGGTGCCAGGACCATCCTGGCTGGCCTGCAGGCAGCAAGTTGGCCTGCGTGCTGTCGCTGGTGTGGCTCCACGGCCCTTCCTCTAGGCTTTCAAGCCCTTGTACATATTCAGGTGTTTTACCTGGGAAGGTTGGGAAGAGTTCAGCAGCAGCTGGCCTGGGGCTCAGCTCATGTTTACTCACAGAGGCCTCGGCACGGTCCCCCAGCTTTGCAATGAGGACACTCCTTGCGTGGGGGGGCGGGGCTGCTGGCTGTATGGGAGATGATTCCCCACCTCTGACCAATTTCAGAATTGTTTACGGCTGGAGCAAGTGCCTTGGTAGGGTTTTCCTCTGTATAACTGTTAGGTTCAGGTTTTTTTTTCTTTTTTCGTTCCAATTACATTTTGTTCCTGTTTTATGTATTTATAGATATAAGCATGGAAATAATTCATTCATATAAATACATCTGTGTGAATGGAAGAACTTTTTTCTGTTTTTTTTTCAATTTTATTTTTAAAAATTTTGAAATTTAATTTTATTTATTTTTTTATACAGCAGGTTCTTATTAGTTATCTGTTTTATGCATATGCATGTATACAGGTCAATCCCAATCTCCCAACTCATCCCAACACCACCACCCCATGGCTTCCCCCACTTGGTGTCCATACGTTTGTTCTCTACCTCTGTGTCTCTATTTCTGCCCTGCAAACCAGTTCATCTGTACCATTTTTCTAGGTTCCACATATATGCATTAATATACAATATTTGTTTTTCTCTTTCTGACTTACTTCACTCTGTATGACAGTCTCTAGATCCATCGACTTCTCTACAAACGACCCAGTTTCATTCCTTTTTATGGCTGAGTAATATTCCATTTTATATATGTACCACTTCTTTATCCATTCGTCTGTCTGTGGGCATTTAGGTTGCTTCCATTACCTGGCTATTGTAAATAGTGCTGCAATGAACTTTGTGGTGAATGTGTCTTTTTGATTTATGGTTTTCTTTGGGTCTATGCCCAGAAGTGGGATTGCTGGATCCTATGGTAATTCTCTTTTTAGTTTTTTAAAGGAACCTCCATACTGTTCTCCATAGTGACTGTATCAATTTACCTTCCCAACAATAGTGGAAGAGGGTTCCTTTTGTCCACACCTTCCCCACAATTTGTTGTTTGTAGATTTTCTGATGATGCCGATTCTAAGAGGTGTGAGGTCATACCTCATTGTCATTTGGATTTGCATTTCTCTAATAATTAGTGATGTTGAGCAGCTTTTCATGTGCGTCTTGGCCATCTCTGTGACTTCTTTGAAGAAACGTCTATTTAGATCTTCTGCCCATTTTTGTATTGGGATGTTTGTTTTATTAATATTAAGCTGCGTGAGCTGTTTATATATATTGGAGGTTAAACCTTTGTCCATTGATTCGTTTGCGATCGTTTTCGCCCATTCTGAGGGTTGCCTTTTTCCATTCCCCTTTTTTTAACCAAAAAAGAAAGAAAGCAAAGGAAGAAGAACACTAATGTGCGTGAAATATGCCTCTTGAAACTCTCGTTTTGAAATATGGACGTCTTTTGAATTGTTTGGTCGATATATGACCCCAGGATTTGTTTTCATTGCAGGTGTCATTACAGGCCTGCAATGATTTTGAATATCTACTGACCATTAGCGCTGGGATTAAAGCTGCTGTTGTGTGAAACGGCCACAAGGTGGCAGCAGTTCTCCCTTACCAAATCTGGTTAACTAGGGCAACAGAGCCTCAATGGAAGACGTGTTCTAGATTGGAATTTAGAATGGAATGTGCCAGGAGAATGCTCCTCAAGTTTGTCTCACTACTTCTTGCTCGTGTTTTAATTTAATTTTTAATTTTTTTATTACAGCAAGTTTGATGACAACGTTTGGCTTGTTGTAGGTGTGCAAGATGTGGTTCTTTTACACATATACATATGTCTGTTCTTCCTGGGATCCTTTTCCCATGTACGTTATGACAGAATGTTGAGTAGTCTTCTCTTGGTATTCCGTAGGTCTTTGGTGATTATATATTTCACCTGTGTTTGTATATGTCTGTTAACCCCAAGATCGTAATGAATCCAATCCTCACACCTTTCCATTGGTGAACCATAAGTTTGTTTAATGAATCTGTGATTGCTCTTCTCCGTGGAAATATCTGCCCTGGTATCAATTTTTAGGTAACACCTATAAGTGATATCCTACGATATGTGTCTTTCACTTTCTGACTTACTACCAGTCACGTGATTACCTCTAGACTCATCTACGGTGCTGCAAATGGCATTGTGTCCTTTTTTCCCTTGGCTAATATTGTGTCTTAGCGAGGTCCATTTTCTGCAATGTGATTCCCTGAGGGCTGATGATTAGCTGACCTGGGCAGCCTGACCCTGCCGGCAAGCCCTCCTCAGGTGTGCCTGGGTTGAGGTCAATATAAACAGCACTCCAGGCAGCAATAGCCCCTGCAGCTGTGCCTGACTCCATATTCTCTGCCCCGTCAGCAGTCTCGGGGCTGTGCTGGTGGGAGGGAGTGAGGGTCCACGGCTTTGTTGGTGGCCCGGTGTGAGTGGGGCTCTGCTGGACTTTCTGCAGGAGTTGCCAGGCTGCCACCTGTAAAGAAGAGGATGTGTCACCCATAACTTCCACTGGAATTTCTCTCCGGGCTGATGTGAGGAAGGGAAAAAAGGAGTGGGGGCCTGGACAGGAGGGGTATCTCAGGCAGGGAAATGGAAAGCTTCCAGAAGAGCGCCCGGTGCCAGGACCATCCTGGCTGGCCTGCAGGCAGCAAGTTGGCCTGCGTGCTGTCGCTGGTGTGGCTCCACGGCCCTTCCTCTAGGCTTTCAAGCCCTTGTACATATTCAGGTGTTTTACCTGGGAAGGTTGGGAAGAGTTCAGCAGCAGCTGGCCTGGGGCTCAGCTCATGTTTACTCACAGAGGCCTCGGCACGGTCCCCCAGCTTTGCAATGAGGACACTCCTTGCGTGGGGGGGCGGGGCTGCTGGCTGTATGGGAGATGATTCCCCACCTCTGACCAATTTCAGAATTGTTTACGGCTGGAGCAAGTGCCTTGGTAGGGTTTTCCTCTGTATAACTGTTAGGTTCAGGTTTTTTTTTTCTTTTTTCGTTCCAATTACATTTTGTTCCTGTTTTATGTATTTATAGATATAAGCATGGAAATAATTCATTCATATAAATACATCTGTGTGAATGGAAGAACTTTTTTCTGTTTTTTTTTCAATTTTATTTTTAAAAATTTTGAAATTTAATTTTATTTATTTTTTTATACAGCAGGTTCTTATTAGTTATCTGTTTTATGCATATGCATGTATACAGGTCAATCCCAATCTCCCAACTCATCCCAACACCACCACCCCATGGCTTCCCCCACTTGGTGTCCATACGTTTGTTCTCTACCTCTGTGTCTCTATTTCTGCCCTGCAAACCAGTTCATCTGTACCATTTTTCTAGGTTCCACATATATGCATTAATATACAATATTTGTTTTTCTCTTTCTGACTTACTTCACTCTGTATGACAGTCTCTAGATCCATCGACTTCTCTACAAACGACCCAGTTTCATTCCTTTTTATGGCTGAGTAATATTCCATTTTATATATGTACCACTTCTTTATCCATTCGTCTGTCTGTGGGCATTTAGGTTGCTTCCATTACCTGGCTATTGTAAATAGTGCTGCAATGAACTTTGTGGTGAATGTGTCTTTTTGATTTATGGTTTTCTTTGGGTCTATGCCCAGAAGTGGGATTGCTGGATCCTATGGTAATTCTCTTTTTAGTTTTTTAAAGGAACCTCCATACTGTTCTCCATAGTGACTGTATCAATTTACCTTCCCAACAATAGTGGAAGAGGGTTCCTTTTGTCCACACCTTCCCCAGAATTTGTTGTTTGTAGATTTTCTGATGATGCCGATTCTAAGAGGTGTGAGGTCATACCTCATTGTCATTTGGATTTGCATTTCTCTAATAATTAGTGATGTTGAGCAGCTTTTCATGTGCGTCTTGGCCATCTCTGTGACTTCTTTGAAGAAACGTCTATTTAGATCTTCTGCCCATTTTTGTATTGGGATGTTTGTTTTATTAATATTAAGCTGCGTGAGCTGTTTATATATATTGGAGGTTAAACCTTTGTCCATTGATTCGTTTGCGATCGTTTTCGCCCATTCTGAGGGTTGCCTTTTTCCATTCCCCTTTTTTTAACCAAAAAAGAAAGAAAGCAAAGGAAGAAGAACACTAATGTGCGTGAAATATGCCTCTTGAAACTCTCGTTTTGAAATATGGACGTCTTTTGAATTGTTTGGTCGATATATGACCCCAGGATTTGTTTTCATTGCAGGTGTCATTACAGGCCTGCAATGATTTTGAATATCTACTGACCATTAGCGCTGGGATTAAAGCTGCTGTTGTGTGAAACGGCCACAAGGTGGCAGCAGTTCTCCCTTACCAAATCTGGTTAACTAGGGCAACAGAGCCTCAATGGAAGACGTGTTCTAGATTGGAATTTAGAATGGAATGTGCCAGGAGAATGCTCCTCAAGTTTGTCTCACTACTTCTTGCTCGTGTTTTAATTTAATTTTTAATTTTTTTATTACAGCAAGTTTGATGACAACGTTTGGCTTGTTGTAGGTGTGCAAGATGTGGTTCTTTTACACATATACATATGTCTGTTCTTCCTGGGATCCTTTTCCCATGTACGTTATGACAGAATGTTGAGTAGTCTTCTCTTGGTATTCCGTAGGTCTTTGGTGATTATATATTTCACCTGTGTTTGTATATGTCTGTTAACCCCAAGATCGTAATGAATCCAATCCTCACACCTTTCCATTGGTGAACCATAAGTTTGTTTAATGAATCTGTGATTGCTCTTCTCCGTGGAAATATCTGCCCTGGTATCAATTTTTAGGTAACACCTATAAGTGATATCCTACGATATGTGTCTTTCACTTTCTGACTTACTACCAGTCACGTGATTACCTCTAGACTCATCTACGGTGCTGCAAATGGCATTGTGTCCTTTTTTCCCTTGGCTAATATTGTGTCTTAGCGAGGTCCATTTTCTGCAATGTGATTCCCTGAGGGCTGATGATTAGCTGACCTGGGCAGCCTGACCCTGCCGGCAAGCCCTCCTCAGGTGTGCCTGGGTTGAGGTCAATATAAACAGCACTCCAGGCAGCAATAGCCCCTGCAGCTGTGCCTGACTCCATATTCTCTGCCCCGTCAGCAGTCTCGGGGCTGTGCTGGTGGGAGGGAGTGAGGGTCCACGGCTTTGTTGGTGGCCCGGTGTGAGTGGGGCTCTGCTGGACTTTCTGCAGGAGTTGCCAGGCTGCCACCTGTAAAGAAGAGGATGTGTCACCCATAACTTCCACTGGAATTTCTCTCCGGGCTGATGTGAGGAAGGGAAAAAAGGAGTGGGGGCCTGGACAGGAGGGGTATCTCAGGCAGGGAAATGGAAAGCTTCCAGAAGAGCGCCCGGTGCCAGGACCATCCTGGCTGGCCTGCAGGCAGCAAGTTGGCCTGCGTGCTGTCGCTGGTGTGGCTCCACGGCCCTTCCTCTAGGCTTTCAAGCCCTTGTACATATTCAGGTGTTTTACCTGGGAAGGTTGGGAAGAGTTCAGCAGCAGCTGGCCTGGGGCTCAGCTCATGTTTACTCACAGAGGCCTCGGCACGGTCCCCCAGCTTTGCAATGAGGACACTCCTTGCGTGGGGGGGCGGGGCTGCTGGCTGTATGGGAGATGATTCCCCACCTCTGACCAATTTCAGAATTGTTTACGGCTGGAGCAAGTGCCTTGGTAGGGTTTTCCTCTGTATAACTGTTAGGTTCAGGTTTTTTTTTCTTTTTTCGTTCCAATTACATTTTGTTCCTGTTTTATGTATTTATAGATATAAGCATGGAAATAATTCATTCATATAAATACATCTGTGTGAATGGAAGAACTTTTTTCTGTTTTTTTTTCAATTTTATTTTTAAAAATTTTGAAATTTAATTTTATTTATTTTTTTATACAGCAGGTTCTTATTAGTTATCTGTTTTATGCATATGCATGTATACAGGTCAATCCCAATCTCCCAACTCATCCCAACACCACCACCCCATGGCTTCCCCCACTTGGTGTCCATACGTTTGTTCTCTACCTCTGTGTCTCTATTTCTGCCCTGCAAACCAGTTCATCTGTACCATTTTTCTAGGTTCCACATATATGCATTAATATACAATATTTGTTTTTCTCTTTCTGACTTACTTCACTCTGTATGACAGTCTCTAGATCCATCGACTTCTCTACAAACGACCCAGTTTCATTCCTTTTTATGGCTGAGTAATATTCCATTTTATATATGTACCACATCTTTATCCATTCGTCTGTCTGTGGGCATTTAGGTTGCTTCCATTACCTGGCTATTGTAAATAGTGCTGCAATGAACTTTGTGGTGAATGTGTCTTTTTGATTTATGGTTTTCTTTGGGTCTATGCCCAGAAGTGGGATTGCTGGATCCTATGGTAATTCTCTTTTTAGTTTTTTAAAGGAACCTCCATACTGTTCTCCATAGTGACTGTATCAATTTACCTTCCCAACAATAGTGGAAGAGGGTTCCTTTTGTCCACACCTTCCCCAGAATTTGTTGTTTGTAGATTTTCTGATGATGCCGATTCTAAGAGGTGTGAGGTCATACCTCATTGTCATTTGGATTTGCATTTCTCTAATAATTAGTGATGTTGAGCAGCTTTTCATGTGCGTCTTGGCCATCTCTGTGACTTCTTTGAAGAAACGTCTATTTAGATCTTCTGCCCATTTTTGTATTGGGATGTTTGTTTTATTAATATTAAGCTGCGTGAGCTGTTTATATATATTGGAGGTTAAACCTTTGTCCATTGATTCGTTTGCGATCGTTTTCGCCCATTCTGAGGGTTGCCTTTTTCCATTCCCCTTTTTTTAACCAAAAAAGAAAGAAAGCAAAGGAAGAAGAACACTAATGTGCGTGAAATATGCCTCTTGAAACTCTCGTTTTGAAATATGGACGTCTTTTGAATTGTTTGGTCGATATATGACCCCAGGATTTGTTTTCATTGCAGGTGTCATTACAGGCCTGCAATGATTTTGAATATCTACTGACCATTAGCGCTGGGATTAAAGCTGCTGTTGTGTGAAACGGCCACAAGGTGGCAGCAGTTCTCCCTTACCAAATCTGGTTAACTAGGGCAACAGAGCCTCAATGGAAGACGTGTTCTAGATTGGAATTTAGAATGGAATGTGCCAGGAGAATGCTCCTCAAGTTTGTCTCACTACTTCTTGCTCGTGTTTTAATTTAATTTTTAATTTTTTTATTACAGCAAGTTTGATGACAACGTTTGGCTTGTTGTAGGTGTGCAAGATGTGGTTCTTTTACACATATACATATGTCTGTTCTTCCTGGGATCCTTTTCCCATGTACGTTATGACAGAATGTTGAGTAGTCTTCTCTTGGTATTCCGTAGGTCTTTGGTGATTATATATTTCACCTGTGTTTGTATATGTCTGTTAACCCCAAGATCGTAATGAATCCAATCCTCACACCTTTCCATTGGTGAACCATAAGTTTGTTTAATGAATCTGTGATTGCTCTTCTCCGTGGAAATATCTGCCCTGGTATCAATTTTTAGGTAACACCTATAAGTGATATCCTACGATATGTGTCTTTCACTTTCTGACTTACTACCAGTCACGTGATTACCTCTAGACTCATCTACGGTGCTGCAAATGGCATTGTGTCCTTTTTTCCCTTGGCTAATATTGTGTCTTAGCGAGGTCCATTTTCTGCAATGTGATTCCCTGAGGGCTGATGATTAGCTGACCTGGGCAGCCTGACCCTGCCGGCAAGCCCTCCTCAGGTGTGCCTGGGTTGAGGTCAATATAAACAGCACTCCAGGCAGCAATAGCCCCTGCAGCTGTGCCTGACTCCATATTCTCTGCCCCGTCAGCAGTCTCGGGGCTGTGCTGGTGGGAGGGAGTGAGGGTCCACGGCTTTGTTGGTGGCCCGGTGTGAGTGGGGCTCTGCTGGACTTTCTGCAGGAGTTGCCAGGCTGCCACCTGTAAAGAAGAGGATGTGTCACCCATAACTTCCACTGGAATTTCTCTCCGGGCTGATGTGAGGAAGGGAAAAAAGGAGTGGGGGCCTGGACAGGAGGGGTATCTCAGGCAGGGAAATGGAAAGCTTCCAGAAGAGCGCCCGGTGCCAGGACCATCCTGGCTGGCCTGCAGGCAGCAAGTTGGCCTGCGTGCTGTCGCTGGTGTGGCTCCACGGCCCTTCCTCTAGGCTTTCAAGCCCTTGTACATATTCAGGTGTTTTACCTGGGAAGGTTGGGAAGAGTTCAGCAGCAGCTGGCCTGGGGCTCAGCTCATGTTTACTCACAGAGGCCTCGGCACGGTCCCCCAGCTTTGCAATGAGGACACTCCTTGCGTGGGGGGGCGGGGCTGCTGGCTGTATGGGAGATGATTCCCCACCTCTGACCAATTTCAGAATTGTTTACGGCTGGAGCAAGTGCCTTGGTAGGGTTTTCCTCTGTATAACTGTTAGGTTCAGGTTTTTTTTTCTTTTTTCGTTCCAATTACATTTTGTTCCTGTTTTATGTATTTATAGATATAAGCATGGAAATAATTCATTCATATAAATACATCTGTGTGAATGGAAGAACTTTTTTCTGTTTTTTTTTCAATTTTATTTTTAAAAATTTTGAAATTTAATTTTATTTATTTTTTTATACAGCAGGTTCTTATTAGTTATCTGTTTTATGCATATGCATGTATACAGGTCAATCCCAATCTCCCAACTCATCCCAACACCACCACCCCATGGCTTCCCCCACTTGGTGTCCATACGTTTGTTCTCTACCTCTGTGTCTCTATTTCTGCCCTGCAAACCAGTTCATCTGTACCATTTTTCTAGGTTCCACATATATGCATTAATATACAATATTTGTTTTTCTCTTTCTGACTTACTTCACTCTGTATGACAGTCTCTAGATCCATCGACTTCTCTACAAACGACCCAGTTTCATTCCTTTTTATGGCTGAGTAATATTCCATTTTATATATGTACCACTTCTTTATCCATTCGTCTGTCTGTGGGCATTTAGGTTGCTTCCATTACCTGGCTATTGTAAATAGTGCTGCAATGAACTTTGTGGTGAATGTGTCTTTTTGATTTATGGTTTTCTTTGGGTCTATGCCCAGAAGTGGGATTGCTGGATCCTATGGTAATTCTCTTTTTAGTTTTTTAAAGGAACCTCCATACTGTTCTCCATAGTGACTGTATCAATTTACCTTCCCAACAATAGTGGAAGAGGGTTCCTTTTGTCCACACCTTCCCCAGAATTTGTTGTTTGTAGATTTTCTGATGATGCCGATTCTAAGAGGTGTGAGGTCATACCTCATTGTCATTTGGATTTGCATTTCTCTAATAATTAGTGATGTTGAGCAGCTTTTCATGTGCGTCTTGGCCATCTCTGTGACTTCTTTGAAGAAACGTCTATTTAGATCTTCTGCCCATTTTTGTATTGGGATGTTTGTTTTATTAATATTAAGCTGCGTGAGCTGTTTATATATATTGGAGGTTAAACCTTTGTCCATTGATTCGTTTGCGATCGTTTTCGCCCATTCTGAGGGTTGCCTTTTTCCATTCCCCTTTTTTTAACCAAAAAAGAAAGAAAGCAAAGGAAGAAGAACACTAATGTGCGTGAAATATGCCTCTTGAAACTCTCGTTTTGAAATATGGACGTCTTTTGAATTGTTTGGTCGATATATGACCCCAGGATTTGTTTTCATTGCAGGTGTCATTACAGGCCTGCAATGATTTTGAATATCTACTGACCATTAGCGCTGGGATTAAAGCTGCTGTTGTGTGAAACGGCCACAAGGTGGCAGCAGTTCTCCCTTACCAAATCTGGTTAACTAGGGCAACAGAGCCTCAATGGAAGACGTGTTCTTGATTGGAATTTAGAATGGAATGTGCCAGGAGAATGCTCCTCAAGTTTGTCTCACTACTTCTTGCTCGTGTTTTAATTTAATTTTTAATTTTTTTATTACAGCAAGTTTGATGACAACGTTTGGCTTGTTGTAGGTGTGCAAGATGTGGTTCTTTTACACATATACATATGTCTGTTCTTCCTGGGATCCTTTTCCCATGTACGTTATGACAGAATGTTGAGTAGTCTTCTCTTGGTATTCCGTAGGTCTTTGGTGATTATATATTTCACCTGTGTTTGTATATGTCTGTTAACCCCAAGATCGTAATGAATCCAATCCTCACACCTTTCCATTGGTGAACCATAAGTTTGTTTAATGAATCTGTGATTGCTCTTCTCCGTGGAAATATCTGCCCTGGTATCAATTTTTAGGTAACACCTATAAGTGATATCCTACGATATGTGTCTTTCACTTTCTGACTTACTACCAGTCACGTGATTACCTCTAGACTCATCTACGGTGCTGCAAATGGCATTGTGTCCTTTTTTCCCTTGGCTAATATTGTGTCTTAGCGAGGTCCATTTTCTGCAATGTGATTCCCTGAGGGCTGATGATTAGCTGACCTGGGCAGCCTGACCCTGCCGGCAAGCCCTCCTCAGGTGTGCCTGGGTTGAGGTCAATATAAACAGCACTCCAGGCAGCAATAGCCCCTGCAGCTGTGCCTGACTCCATATTCTCTGCCCCGTCAGCAGTCTCGGGGCTGTGCTGGTGGGAGGGAGTGAGGGTCCACGGCTTTGTTGGTGGCCCGGTGTGAGTGGGGCTCTGCTGGACTTTCTGCAGGAGTTGCCAGGCTGCCACCTGTAAAGAAGAGGATGTGTCACCCATAACTTCCACTGGAATTTCTCTCCGGGCTGATGTGAGGAAGGGAAAAAAGGAGTGGGGGCCTGGACAGGAGGGGTATCTCAGGCAGGGAAATGGAAAGCTTCCAGAAGAGCGCCCGGTGCCAGGACCATCCTGGCTGGCCTGCAGGCAGTAAGTTGGCCTGCGTGCTGTCGCTGGTGTGGCTCCACGGCCCTTCCTCTAGGCTTTCAAGCCCTTGTACATATTCAGGTGTTTTACCTGGGAAGGTTGGGAAGAGTTCAGCAGCAGCTGGCCTGGGGCTCAGCTCATGTTTACTCACAGAGGCCTCGGCACGGTCCCCCAGCTTTGCAATGAGGACACTCCTTGCGTGGGGGGGCGGGGCTGCTGGCTGTATGGGAGATGATTCCCCACCTCTGACCAATTTCAGAATTGTTTACGGCTGGAGCAAGTGCCTTGGTAGGGTTTTCCTCTGTATAACTGTTAGGTTCAGGTTTTTTTTTCTTTTTTCGTTCCAATTACATTTTGTTCCTGTTTTATGTATTTATAGATATAAGCATGGAAATAATTCATTCATATAAATACATCTGTGTGAATGGAAGAACTTTTTTCTGTTTTTTTTTCAATTTTATTTTTAAAAATTTTGAAATTTAATTTTATTTATTTTTTTTATACAGCAGGTTCTTATTAGTTATCTGTTTTATGCATATGCATGTATACAGGTCAATCCCAATCTCCCAACTCATCCCACCACCACCACCCCATGGCTTCCCCCACTTGGTGTCCATACGTTTGTTCTCTACCTCTGTGTCTCTATTTCTGCCCTGCAAACCAGTTCATCTGTACCATTTTTCTAGGTTCCACATATATGCATTAATATACAATATTTGTTTTTCTCTTTCTGACTTACTTCACTCTGTATGACAGTCTCTAGATCCATCGACTTCTCTACAAACGACCCAGTTTCATTCCTTTTTATGGCTGAGTAATATTCCATTTTATATATGTACCACTTCTTTATCCATTCGTCTGTCTGTGGGCATTTAGGTTGCTTCCATTACCTGGCTATTGTAAATAGTGCTGCAATGAACTTTGTGGTGAATGTGTCTTTTTGATTTATGGTTTTCTTTGGGTCTATGCCCAGAAGTGGGATTGCTGGATCCTATGGTAATTCTCTTTTTAGTTTTTTAAAGGAACCTCCATACTGTTCTCCATAGTGACTGTATCAATTTACCTTCCCAACAATAGTGGAAGAGGGTTCCTTTTGTCCACACCTTCCCCAGAATTTGTTGTTTGTAGATTTTCTGATGATGCCGATTCTAAGAGGTGTGAGGTCATACCTCATTGTCATTTGGATTTGCATTTCTCTAATAATTAGTGATGTTGAGCAGCTTTTCATGTGCGTCTTGGCCATCTCTGTGACTTCTTTGAAGAAACGTCTATTTAGATCTTCTGCCCATTTTTGTATTGGGATGTTTGTTTTATTAATATTAAGCTGCGTGAGCTGTTTATATATATTGGAGGTTAAACCTTTGTCCATTGATTCGTTTGCGATCGTTTTCGCCCATTCTGAGGGTTGCCTTTTTCCATTCCCCTTTTTTTAACCAAAAAAGAAAGAAAGCAAAGGAAGAAGAACACTAATGTGCGTGAAATATGCCTCTTGAAACTCTCGTTTTGAAATATGGACGTCTTTTGAATTGTTTGGTCGATATATGACCCCAGGATTTGTTTTCATTGCAGGTGTCATTACAGGCCTGCAATGATTTTGAATATCTACTGACCATTAGCGCTGGGATTAAAGCTGCTGTTGTGTGAAACGGCCACAAGGTGGCAGCAGTTCTCCCTTACCAAATCTGGTTAACTAGGGCAACAGAGCCTCAATGGAAGACGTGTTCTTGATTGGAATTTAGAATGGAATGTGCCAGGAGAATGCTCCTCAAGTTTGTCTCACTACTTCTTGCTCGTGTTTTAATTTAAATTTTAATTTTTTTATTACAGCAAGTTTGATGACAACGTTTGGCTTGTTGTAGGTGTGCAAGATGTGGTTCTTTTACACATATACATATGTCTGTTCTTCCTGGGATCCTTTTCCCATGTACGTTATGACAGAATGTTGAGTAGTCTTCTCTTGGTATTCCGTAGGTCTTTGGTGATTATATATTTCACCTGTGTTTGTATATGTCTGTTAACCCCAAGATCGTAATGAATCCAATCCTCACACCTTTCCATTGGTGAACCATAAGTTTGTTTAATGAATCTGTGATTGCTCTTCTCCGTGGAAATATCTGCCCTGGTATCAATTTTTAGGTAACACCTATAAGTGATATCCTACGATATGTGTCTTTCACTTTCTGACTTACTACCAGTCACGTGATTACCTCTAGACTCATCTACGGTGCTGCAAATGGCATTGTGTCCTTTTTTCCCTTGGCTAATATTGTGTCTTAGCGAGGTCCATTTTCTGCAATGTGATTCCCTGAGGGCTGATGATTAGCTGACCTGGGCAGCCTGACCCTGCCGGCAAGCCCTCCTCAGGTGTGCCTGGGTTGAGGTCAATATAAACAGCACTCCAGGCAGCAATAGCCCCTGCAGCTGTGCCTGACTCCATATTCTCTGCCCCGTCAGCAGTCTCGGGGCTGTGCTGGTGGGAGGGAGGGAGGGTCCACGGCTTTGTTGGTGGCCCGGTGTGAGTGGGGCTCTGCTGGACTTTCTGCAGGAGTTGCCAGGCTGCCACCTGTAAAGAAGAGGATGTGTCACCCATAACTTCCACTGGAATTTCTCTCCGGGCTGATGTGAGGAAGGGAAAAAAGGAGTGGGGGCCTGGACAGGAGGGGTATCTCAGGCAGGGAAATGGAAAGCTTCCAGAAGAGCGCCCGGTGCCAGGACCATCCTGGCTGGCCTGCAGGCAGCAAGTTGGCCTGCGTGCTGTCGCTGGTGTGGCTCCACGGCCCTTCCTCTAGGCTTTCAAGCCCTTGTACATATTCAGGTGTTTTACCTGGGAAGGTTGGGAAGAGTTCAGCAGCAGCTGGCCTGGGGCTCAGCTCATGTTTACTCACAGAGGCCTCGGCACGGTCCCCCGGCTTTGCAATGAGGACACTCCTTGCGTGGGGGGGCGGGGCTGCTGGCTGTATGGGAGATGATTCCCCACCTCTCACCAATTTCAGAATTGTTTACGGCTGGAGCAAGTGCCTTGGTAGGGTTTTCCTCTGTATAACTGTTAGGTTCAGTTTTTTTTTTTCTTTTTTCGTTCCAATTACATTTTGTTCCTGTTTTATGTATTTATAGATATAAGCATGGAAATAATTCATTCATATAAATACATCTGTGTGAATGGAAGAACTTTTTTCTGTTTTTTTTTCAATTTTATTTTTAAAAATTTTGAAATTTAATTTTATTTATTTTTTTTATACAGCAGGTTCTTATTAGTTATCTGTTTTATGCATATGCATGTATACAGGTCAATCCCAATCTCCCAACTCATCCCAACACCACCACCCCATGGCTTCCCCCACTTGGTGTCCATACGTTTGTTCTCTACCTCTGTGTCTCTATTTCTGCCCTGCAAACCAGTTCATCTGTACCATTTTTCTAGGTTCCACATATATGCATTAATATACAATATTTGTTTTTCTCTTTCTGACTTACTTCACTCTGTATGACAGTCTCTAGATCCATCGACTTCTCTACAAACGACCCAGTTTCATTCCTTTTTATGGCTGAGTAATATTCCATTTTATATATGTACCACTTCTTTATCCATTCGTCTGTCTGTGGGCATTTAGGTTGCTTCCATTACCTGGCTATTGTAAATAGTGCTGCAATGAACTTTGTGGTGAATGTGTCTTTTTGATTTATGGTTTTCTTTGGGTCTATGCCCAGAAGTGGGATTGCTGGATCCTATGGTAATTCTCTTTTTAGTTTTTTAAAGGAACCTCCATACTGTTCTCCATAGTGACTGTATCAATTTACCTTCCCAACAATAGTGGAAGAGGGTTCCTTTTGTCCACACCTTCCCCACAATTTGTTGTTTGTAGATTTTCTGATGATGCCGATTCTAAGAGGTGTGAGGTCATACCTCATTGTCATTTGGATTTGCATTTCTCTAATAATTAGTGATGTTGAGCAGCTTTTCATGTGCGTCTTGGCCATCTCTGTGACTTCTTTGAAGAAACGTCTATTTAGATCTTCTGCCCATTTTTGTATTGGGATGTTTATTTTATTAATATTAAGCTGCGTGAGCTGTTTATATATATTGGAGGTTAAACCTTTGTCCATTGATTCGTTTGCGATCGTTTTCGCCCATTCTGAGGGTTGCCTTTTTCCATTCCCCTTTTTTTAACCAAAAAAGAAAGAAAGCAAAGGAAGAAGAACACTAATGTGCGTGAAATATGCCTCTTGAAACTCTCGTTTTGAAATATGGACGTCTTTTGAATTGTTTGGTCGATATATGACCCCAGGATTTGTTTTCATTGCAGGTGTCATTACAGGCCTGCAATGATTTTGAATATCTACTGACCATTAGCGCTGGGATTAAAGCTGCTGTTGTGTGAAACGGCCACAAGGTGGCAGCAGTTCTCCCTTACCAAATCTGGTTAACTAGGGCAACAGAGCCTCAATGGAAGACGTGTTCTAGATTGGAATTTAGAATGGAATGTGCCAGGAGAATGCTCCTCAAGTTTGTCTCACTACTTCTTGCTCGTGTTTTAATTTAATTTTTAATTTTTTTATTACAGCAAGTTTGATGACAACGTTTGGCTTGTTGTAGGTGTGCAAGATGTGGTTCTTTTACACATATACATATGTCTGTTCTTCCTGGGATCCTTTTCCCATGTACGTTATGACAGAATGTTGAGTAGTCTTCTCTTGGTATTCCGTAGGTCTTTGGTGATTATATATTTCACCTGTGTTTGTATATGTCTGTTAACCCCAAGATCGTAATGAATCCAATCCTCACACCTTTCCATTGGTGAACCATAAGTTTGTTTAATGAATCTGTGATTGCTCTTCTCCGTGGAAATATCTGCCCTGGTATCAATTTTTAGGTAACACCTATAAGTGATATCCTACGATATGTGTCTTTCACTTTCTGACTTACTACCAGTCACGTGATTACCTCTAGACTCATCTACGGTGCTGCAAATGGCATTGTGTCCTTTTTTCCCTTGGCTAATATTGTGTCTTAGCGAGGTCCATTTTCTGCAATGTGATTCCCTGAGGGCTGATGATTAGCTGACCTGGGCAGCCTGACCCTGCCGGCAAGCCCTCCTCAGGTGTGCCTGGGTTGAGGTCAATATAAACAGCACTCCAGGCAGCAATAGCCCCTGCAGCTGTGCCTGACTCCATATTCTCTGCCCCGTCAGCAGTCTCGGGGCTGTGCTGGTGGGAGGGAGGGAGGGTCCACGGCTTTGTTGGTGGCCCGGTGTGAGTGGGGCTCTGCTGGACTTTCTGCAGGAGTTGCCAGGCTGCCACCTGTAAAGAAGAGGATGTGTCACCCATAACTTCCACTGGAATTTCTCTCCGGGCTGATGTGAGGAAGGGAAAAAAGGAGTGGGGGCCTGGACAGGAGGGGTATCTCAGGCAGGGAAATGGAAAGCTTCCAGAAGAGCGCCCGGTGCCAGGACCATCCTGGCTGGCCTGCAGGCAGCAAGTTGGCCTGCGTGCTGTCGCTGGTGTGGCTCCACGGCCCTTCCTCTAGGCTTTCAAGCCCTTGTACATATTCAGGTGTTTTACCTGGGAAGGTTGGGAAGAGTTCAGCAGCAGCTGGCCTGGGGCTCAGCTCATGTTTACTCACAGAGGCCTCGGCACGGTCCCCCGGCTTTGCAATGAGGACACTCCTTGCGTGGGGGGGCGGGGCTGCTGGCTGTATGGGAGATGATTCCCCACCTCTGACCAATTTCAGAATTGTTTACGGCTGGAGCAAGTGCCTTGGTAGGGTTTTCCTCTGTATAACTGTTAGGTTCAGGTTTTTTTTTCTTTTTTCGTTCCAATTACATTTTGTTCCTGTTTTATGTATTTATAGATATAAGCATGGAAATAATTCATTCATATAAATACATCTGTGTGAATGGAAGAACTTTTTTCTGTTTTTTTTTCAATTTTATTTTTAAAAATTTTGAAATTTAATTTTATTTATTTTTTTATACAGCAGGTTCTTATTAGTTATCTGTTTTATGCATATGCATGTATACAGGTCAATCCCAATCTCCCAACTCATCCCACCACCACCACCCCATGGCTTCCCCCACTTGGTGTCCATACGTTTGTTCTCTACCTCTGTGTCTCTATTTCTGCCCTGCAAACCAGTTCATCTGTACCATTTTTCTAGGTTCCACATATATGCATTAATATACAATATTTGTTTTTCTCTTTCTGACTTACTTCACTCTGTATGACAGTCTCTAGATCCATCGACTTCTCTACAAACGACCCAGTTTCATTCCTTTTTATGGCTGAGTAATATTCCATTTTATATATGTACCACTTCTTTATCCATTCGTCTGTCTGTGGGCATTTAGGTTGCTTCCATTACCTGGCTATTGTAAATAGTGCTGCAATGAACTTTGTGGTGAATGTGTCTTTTTGATTTATGGTTTTCTTTGGGTCTATGCCCAGAAGTGGGATTGCTGGATCCTATGGTAATTCTCTTTTTAGTTTTTTAAAGGAACCTCCATACTGTTCTCCATAGTGACTGTATCAATTTACCTTCCCAACAATAGTGGAAGAGGGTTCCTTTTGTCCACACCTTCCCCAGAATTTGTTGTTTGTAGATTTTCTGATGATGCCGATTCTAAGAGGTGTGAGGTCATACCTCATTGTCATTTGGATTTGCATTTCTCTAATAATTAGTGATGTTGAGCAGCTTTTCATGTGCGTCTTGGCCATCTCTGTGACTTCTTTGAAGAAACGTCTATTTAGATCTTCTGCCCATTTTTGTATTGGGATGTTTGTTTTATTAATATTAAGCTGCATGAGCTGTTTATATATATTGGAGATTAAACCTTTGTCCATTGATTCGTTTGCGATCGTTTTCGCCCATTCTGAGGGTTGCCTTTTTCCATTCCCCTTTTTTTAACCAAAAAAGAAAGAAAGCAAAGGAAGAAGAACACTAATGTGCGTGAAATATGCCTCTTGAAACTCTCGTTTTGAAATATGGACGTCTTTTGAATTGTTTGGTCGATATATGACCCCAGGATTTGTTTTCATTGCAGGTGTCATTACAGGCCTGCAATGATTTTGAATATCCACTGACCATTAGCGCTGGGATTAAAGCTGCTGTTGTGTGAAACGGCCACAAGGTGGCAGCAGTTCTCCCTTACCAAATCTGGTTAACTAGGGCAACAGAGCCTCAATGGAAGACGTGTTCTAGATTGGAATTTAGAATGGAATGTGCCAGGAGAATGCTCCTCAAGTTTGTCTCACTACTTCTTGTTCGTGTTTTAATTTAATTTTTTATTTTTTTATTACAGCAAGTTTGATGACAACGTTTGGCTTGTTGTAGGAGTGCAAGATGTGGTTCTTTTACACATATACATATGTCTGTTCTTCCTGGGATCCTTTTCCCATGTACGTTATGACAGAATGTTGAGTAGTCTTCTCTTGGTATTCCGTAGGTCTTTGGTGATTATATATTTCACCTGTGTTTGTATATGTCTGTTAACCCCAAGATCGTAATGAATCCAATCCTCACACCTTTCCATTGGTGAACCATAAGTTTGTTTAATGAATCTGTGATTGCTCTTCTCCGTGGAAATATCTGCCCTGGTATCAATTTTTAGGTAACACCTATAAGTGATATCCTACGATATGTGTCTTTCACTTTCTGACTTACTACCAGTCACGTGATTACCTCTAGACTCATCTACGGTGCTGCAAATGGCATTGTGTCCTTTTTTCCCTTGGCTAATATTGTGTCTTAGCGAGGTCCATTTTCTGCAATGTGATTCCCTGAGGGCTGATGATTAGCTGACCTGGGCAGCCTGACCCTGCCGGCAAGCCCTCCTCAGGTGTGCCTGGGTTGAGGTCAATATAAACAGCACTCCAGGCAGCAATAGCCCCTGCAGCTGTGCCTGACTCCATATTCTCTGCCCCGTCAGCAGTCTCGGGGCTGTGCTGGTGGGAGGGAGTGAGGGTCCACGGCTTTGTTGGTGGCCCGGTGTGAGTGGGGCTCTGCTGGACTTTCTGCAGGAGTTTCCAGGCTGCCACCTGTAAAGAAGAGGATGTGTCACCCATAACTTCCACTGGAATTTCTCTCCGGGCTGAGGTGAGGAAGGAAAAAAAGGAGTGGGGGCCGGGACAGGAGGGGTATCTCAGGTAGGGAAATGGAAAGCTTCCAGAAGAGCGCCCGGGGCCAGGACCATCCTGGCTGGCCTGCAGGCAGCAAGTTGGCCTGCGTGCTGTCGCTGGTGTGGCTCCACGGCCCTTCCTCTAGGCTTTCAAGCCCTTGTACATATTCAGGTGTTTTACCTGGGAAGGTTGGGAAGAGTTCAGCAGCAGCTGGCATGAGGCTCAGCTCACGTTTACTCACAGAGGCCTCGGCAAGGTCCCCCGGCTTTGCAATGAGGACACTCCTTCGTGGGGGGGGGGCGGGGCTGCTGGCTGTATGGGAGATGATTCCCCACCTCTCACCAATTTCAGAATTGTTTACCGCTGGAGCAAGTGCCTTGGTAGGGTTTTCCTCTGTATAACTGTTAGGTTCAGGTTTTTTTTTCTTTTTTCGTTCCAATTACATTTTGTTCCTGTTTTATGTATTTATAGATATAAGCATGGAAATAATTCATTCATATAAATACATCTGTGTGAATGGAAGAACTTTTTTCTGGTTTCTTTTTAAATTTTATTTTTAAAAATTTTGAAATTTAAATTTATTTATTTTTTTATACAGCAGGTTCTTATTAGTTATCTATTTTATGCATATATATGTATACAGGTCAATCCCAATCTCCCAACTCATCCCACCACCACCACCCCTGGCTTCCCCCACTTGGTGTCCATACGTTTGTTCTCTACCTCTGTGTCTCTATTTCTGCCCTGCAAACCAGTTCATCTGTACCATTTTTCTAGGTTCCACATATATGCATTAATATACAATATTTGTTTTTCTCTTTCTGACTTACTTCACTTTGTAAGACAGTCTCTAGATCCATCGACTTCTCTACAAACGACCCAGTTTCATTCCTTTTTATGGCTGAGTAATATTCCATTTTATATATGTACCACTTCTTTATCCATTCGACTGTCTGTGGGCATTTAGGTTGCTTCCATTACCTGGCTATTGTAAATAGTGCTGCAATGAACTTTGTGGTGAATGTGTCTTTTTGATTTATGGTTTTCTCTGGGTATATGCCCAGAATTGGGTTTGCTGGATCCTATGGTAATTCTCTTTTTAGTTTTTTAATGGAACCTCCATAGTGTTCTCCATAGTGACTGTATCAATTTACCTTCCCACCAATAGTGGAAGAGGGTTCCTTTTGTCCACACCCTCCTCAGAATTTGTTGTTTGTAGATTTTCTGATGATGCCGATTCTAATAGGTGTGAGGTCATACCTCATTGTCATTTGGATTTGCATTTCTCTAATAATTAGTGATGTTGAGCAGCTTTTCATGTGCGTCTTGGCCATTTCTGTGACTTCTTTGAAGAAACGTCTATTTAGATCTTCTGCCCATTTTTGTATTGGGTTGTTTGTTTTATTAATATTAAGCTGTGTGAGCTGTTTATATATATTGGAGATTAAACCTTTTTCCATTGATTCGTTTGCGATCGTTTTCGCCCATTCTGAGGGTTGCCTTTTTCCATTGCCATTTTTTTAACCAAAAAAGAAAGCAAGCAAAGGAAGCAGAACACTAATGTGCGTGAAATATGCCTCTTGAAACTGTCGTTTTGAAATATGGATGTCTTTTGAATTTTTTGGTCGATATATGACCCCAGGATTTGTTTTCAGGGCAGGTGTCATTTACAGGTCTGCAATGATTTTGAATATCCACTGACCATTAGCGCTGGGATTAAAGCTGCTGTTGTGTGAAACGGCCACAAGGTGGCAGCAGTTCTCCCTTACCAAATCTGGTTACTAGGGCAACAGAGCCTCAATGGAAGTCGTGTTCTAGATTGGAATTTAGAATGGAATGTGCCAGGAGAATGCCCCTCAAGTTTGTCTCACTACTTCTTCTTCGTGTTTTTAATTTAATTTTTTATTTTTTATTACAGCAAGTTTGATGTCAACGTTTGGCTTGTTGTAGGTGTGCAAGATGTGGTTCTTTTACACATATACATATGTCTGTTCTTCCTGGGATCCTGTTCCCATGTACGTTATGACAGAATGTTGAGTAGTCTTCTCTTGGTATTCCGTAGGTCTTTGGTGATTATATATTTCACCTGTGTTTGTATATGTCTGTTAACCCCAAGATCGTAATGAATCCAATCCTCACACCTTCGCATTGGTGAACCATAAGTTTGTTTAATGAATCTGTGATAGCCCTTCTCCGTGGAAATATCTGCCCTGGTATCAATTTTTATGTAACACCTATAAGTGATATCCTACGATATGTGTCTTTCACTTTCTGACTTACTACCAGTCACGTGATTACCTCTAGACTCATCTACGGTGCTGCAAATGGCATTGTGTCCTTTTTTCCCTTGGCTAATATTGTGTCTTAGCGAGGTCCATTTTCTGCAATGTGATTCCCTGAGGGCTGAGGATTAGCTGACCTGGGCAGCCTGACCCTGCCGGCAAGCCCTCCCCAGGTGTTCCTGGGTTGAGGTCAATATAAACAGCACACCAG
Organism: Mesoplodon densirostris; assembly: GCF_025265405.1. Lineage (NCBI taxonomy): Eukaryota > Metazoa > Chordata > Mammalia > Artiodactyla > Ziphiidae > Mesoplodon > Mesoplodon densirostris. Next base: position 79,378,991 of record NC_082667.1, on the reverse strand, counting down.
GCAGCAATAGCCCCTGCAGCTGTGCCTGACTCCATATTCTCTGCCCCGTCAGCAGTCTCGGGGCTGTGCTGGTGGGAGGGTGTGAGGGTCCACGGCTTTGTTGGTGGCCCGGTGTGAGTGGGGCTCTGCTGGACTTTCTGCACGAGTTGCCAGGCTGCCACCTGTAAAGAAGAGGATGTGTCACCCATAACTTCCACTGGAATTTCTCTCCGGGCTGATGTGAGGAAGGAAAAAAGGGAGTGGGTGCCGGGACAGGAGGGGTATCTCAGGCAGGGAAATGGAAAGCTTCCAGAAGAGCCCCCGGAGCCAGGACCATCCTGGCTGGCTTGCAGGCAGCAAGTTGGCCTGCGTGCTGTCGCTGGTGTGGCTCCACGGCCCTTCCTCTAGGCTTTCAAGCCCTTGTACATATTCAAGTGTTTTACCTGAGAAGGGTGGGAACAGTTCAGCAGCAGCTGGCCTGGGGCTCAGCTCATGTTTACTCACAGAGGCCTCGGCACAGTCCCCCAGCTTTGCAATGAGGACGCTCCTTGCGTGTGGTGGTGCGGGGCTGCTGGCTGTATGGGAGATGATTCCCCACCTCTGACCAATTTCAGAATTGTTTACCGCTGGTGCAAGTGCCTTGGTAGGGTTTTCCTCTGTATAACTGTTAGGTTCACGATTTTTTTTTCTTTTTTCATTCCAATTACATTTTGTTCCTGTTTTATGTATTTATAGATATAAGCATGGAAATAATTCATTTGTATAAATACATCTGTGTGAATGGAAGAACTTTTTTCTGTTTTTTTTCAATTTTATTTTTAAACATTTTGAAATTTAATTTTATTTATTTTTTTATACAGCAGGTTATTATTAGTTATCTATTTTATGCATATGCATGTATACAGGTCAATCACAATCTCCCAACTCATCCTACCACCACCACCTCATAGCTTACCCCACTTGGTGTCCATATGTTTGTTCTCTACCTCTGTGTCTCTATTTCTGCCCTGCAAACCAGTTCATCTGTACCATTTTTCTAGGTTCCACATATATGCATTAATATACAATATTTGTTTTTCTCTTTCTGACTTACTTCACTCTGTATGACAGTCTCTAGATCCATCGACTTCTCTACAAATGACCCAGTTTCATCCTTTTTATGGCTGAGTAATATTCCATTTTATATATGTACCACATCTTTATCCATTCGTCTGTCTGTGGGCATTTAGGTTGCTTCCATTACCTGGCTATTGTAAATAGTGCTGCAATGAACTTTGTGGTGAATGTGTCTTTTTGATTTATGGTTTTCTTTGGGTCTATGCCCAGAAGTGGGATTGCTGGATCCTATGGTAATTCTCTTTTTAGTTTTTTAAAGGAACCTCCATACTGTTCTCCATAGTGACTGTATCAATTTACCTTCCCAACAATAGTGGAAGAGGGTTCCTTTTGTCCACACCTTCCCCAGAATTTGTTGTTTGTAGATTTTCTGATGATGCCGATTCTAAGAGGTGTGAGGTCATACCTCATTGTCGTTTGGATTTGCATTTCTCTAATAATTAGTGATGTTGAGCAGCTTTTCATGTGCGTCTTGGCCATCTCTGTGACTTCTTTGAAGAAACGTCTATTTAGATCTTCTGCCCATTTTTGTATTCGGATGTTTGTTTTATTAATATTAAGCTGCGTGAGCTGTTTATATATATTGGAGGTTAAACCTTTGTCCATTGATTCGTTTGCGATCGTTTTCGCCCATTCTGAGGGTTGCCTTTTTCCATTCCCGTTTTTTTAACCAAAAAAGAAAGAAAGCAAAGGAAGAAGAACACTAATGTGCGTGAAATATGCCTCTTGAAACTGTCGTTTTGAAATATGGACGTCTTTTGAATTGTTTGGTCGATACATGACCCCAGGATTTGTTTTCATTGCAGGTGTCATTACAGGCCTTTGTCTGACGCTAAAGATGAGCTGGGGGAGGGCAGTGCTCCAAGCAGCAGAGAGAAGCACACGCTGTGGCTGACCACAATTTTCCCGAACTGCATCAGGCACCCCCGACCTAAGCGTGTGGGCGAACACCGACACTACGACTGGGTCCAAGGGCCTGGGCCTCCCAAACGTGCCCACCACCCCCGACTGTCCCGTCTCAGGAGGATTTCACGCCCATCCTGTCCTCGACGTTCACCTACGGGCCCTCACTCACCATCACCGGTGAGGTTTCTGGGGTCCGGAGCAGGCTGCAGGCCACAGGCCACAAGCACACACACTGAAGAAAGCGGGAGAAAGACCTCCACTTGCTGCCAACTCATCTCATTAGTCCAGGAAGTCTCGAGGGCAAAGCCCGAAGTCAACCCCAGTGGGGGAGCAGCTGATGGGACCGCAGAGTGTGACTCGAGGCAAACACTAGCTTTCTCTCCAGTTTGGCCTCCAAAACAGAATACACCCCGTCTGGTAGGAAGAACGGCCTCGTTGATCCCACGCCCTCGGAGCGTGCTGTCAACTCCTAGTGACTGCAAACAAGCCTCTGCCACAGAGAACAATTCTGCTCCTCTTTGTGGTGCCTTCATCAGCCCTCATCTCACTTGAACGGAACCTCTGCCTTCGGAGGGAGAATCCGAGTACTCTCCACTCCCTCCCATAGGAGACTGTCACTCTGGAGGGTCTGGCTCTGGCTGCAAGTGTCATTCCACTGCTACCAAAAACCCGTATCCGTACCTGCTACAAAACAGAACACATACCTGCTACGCTGGAGGTCTTGCACTGCCATTGCTCTGCTCTACTGTATCAGACTATTACCAACTACAGGACTAGCATTTCTCCGGAAAAAGGAGATGTGTGCCAGGAAACAACATTTCATAGGTGTTTCACTCCTGGATGCCGCAACGCTCAAAAGGACAACCAGCCATGCAATCCACAGCTGGGAAGGGTGCCCAGAGCAGCCCGTTCTCCGAACAACCAGCACCCAGACGCTGGGCCATTGGAAGCATATTGTTTCCTCTCACCTCCCTCGGCACTGGGAGTGGAACCGCCCCGTTCCCAACGACTTGGTACCACACGCGAGCCGCCTGGGTTCACTTACATCTCTCACTGTCGTTCTGGTCGGCAATGGCCTCCTCCAGGGTGACCGACTTTGGCTTTTTGTCCTGACTTCCTTTCAGCCTTTTCCAGTCAGCGGGGCTGAATTTGCACACCTTGGAGTCTTTGGTCGTGGGGTGGCCACCTTCTCGCTCTTTCATCTCCAACTCTGAGAAGCGCATCACTGCACGCCAGAAAGAGAACGGAGATGGAAAAAAGACACACCTTACCACCAAAGCTATTTCACTGCCCTTACCTTAAAGGAAAGTATCTTCAAAGAAAAGTTTGCCCAAAACCAACCACAATTTATGATACAACTGAGATATTTTATTTTATTTTATTTATTTATTTATTTATTTTTTTGCGGTACGCGGGCCTCTCACTGTTGTGGCCTCTCCCATTGCGGAGCACAGGCTCCAGATGCGCAGGCTCAGCGGCCACGGCCCACGGGACCAGCCGCTCCGCGGCATATGGGATCCTCCCAGACCGGGGCACAAACCCGTATCTCCTGCATCGGCAGGCGGACTCCCAACCACTGCGCCACCAGGGAGGACCCAACTGAGATATTTTAAAATTGAACGATAAAAATGTAAGAGTGTCTATGTGTAACTAGTCACACACTCTTTCTTCGTAAAGCCATATGTATGTAGAGATATATGTGGTGTGTATGTATAGCCATACATACACTGTGGCATAGAGACAGACATTCTCTTTCGATGGTAAATAAAACAAAAACACAACGCAAAGAAAGCGAAACAAAAACACAACAGAAAAGAAAACAAATGCACAGTGAATAAAGACGACCATGGCCCACAAACTTCCCTTTGTATATTTGGAAATGAAATTTAACTCAAAAGGTTTATGTAAGATTCTAGTAATAAAAATTTGAAGAACTGACCTCACAGTAAGCAGCGGGTAGACATAAAATACTGTCCTCTTGTAATCCTTCCATCTATGTCATTAAAATGGGCACTCAATGGATCATTTAGATAACTTGATCCATTTTTATAAGCATAAACCAATTTTTTTCTTAACATTGCAAAACAATTTGGCTTTATTTGTCTTTTAATTAAAAGTAAAATATCTTAAGGAAATTCCTATACAACATCTATCATTCACTAGCAAGTTAAATACATACTCTATCCCTTTAAGCAAGGTTTGTTTTTTTGTTTTGTTTGTTTGTTTGCTTTATGGTGGAAAAAAATTGCACGAATCTCACAGACATGCGGCCGCTACACACCTCCACCAAGTATCACGTAAGGCATTCTAAGCAGCGCTTTGAGGTATATTTGTTAACGTACAGTAACGGCAGAGAAATCAAAGCGATTGATAGGTAAATGTCATGCAGTCTTTTAGACATCCTTCGCAATAATTAAAACTTCCGTTATCAGCATTCGAGTGGAGTTCGCTTAAAATCTACAGAATAACTTCAAGTATCCACTTACGTCCCCTTACTGGACACATTTCAAACATTTAAATTATCCTAAGCTTCATTAACCAAATCAGCCCGGTGTCCTGCCCTATCATACCCCCGGCCCCCTCCTCTTCACACATTAAAAAAACCTGACAACTGGTCAGGCTCCTGAAATTCGGGTGGGGGGGGGCTCACCTGCAATGCCCCCTGGTCCCGGCCGAGCTGACTGGAGTCTGCGTACAGTCCGGTAGCGACACGCTTGAACCGGTCACCCACGTAACCAGCGGAGTTTGCGATTCTCTTTGCCAGCTTAGATGGCTTCGGTTTCAGAACTTTGCCATCGGTTGATCCTGCCTCGTCAGCTCCGTCTTTGGTATAGGTGGGGGTGACGTCCACACTCGGTGGGGCACTGCCCACGCAAAATGGTTTGGGATCCTCTTGGGTTTTCCCGAAAGTGACCGCAGAGCCGTCGCTCCCCAGGGTCGGCTCCAGGAATGGAGTCGAGACCGGCGTCGCCAGGTTCTCCTTGTTGGTTACCACTGGAACATTCTCCTTGCTTAAGCCGGAAACTGGCTGGCCCGGAGCCTGTTTGAAAGTATAGGCTTCGTGGAAGTCACTGATGCGCCCCAACTCCTCTCTCAGGGCAATGAAATCCCAGTGTGGCTGTAGGGCCACATTTTACTTTTTTATTTTTAATATATGTTCACATGTTTCCATAAAGGATCCAAGGTGGCCCATAACGTAAGGACACACAATATTAGCTTTAAAAAAACATGAAAAAAAAAAGGGAAATCATGATCCTGGAAAAGGGTTGTATCCCTTTAAGGGGTGAGAATAACAGAATGAGTGAGCCAAAGATTTGGGAAAGGATCTCACATTTCCAAATGTCCAAATCTTAAAATTGCACCAAGTGGGAATGTAGCTGTGGCAGTATTAACCTGAGAGAGCTCTATGATCGTTGTCTTTACTCATCACTTGGTTGCAAGTTTATAAATGACAGGGTAAGTGAAGGAGGGCAAGTAGACAGATAAGAGTCATTTCCTGATTCTCAAAAGAAGGGGCATCACCTAGGGAAGGGGACTCCAAAATCCTACAGGAATCCTCTGGATATACTAAATTTTCTAGGTGGCAAAAGTATCTCATTTGACCCTAGCAGCCAGATGGAACTTAGAAAAGTAGTGAAAAGCTACTCAACTGAATGCAAGTCATATGACTAGGAGCAGGTCAGTGAAAAGTTCAAGGGAAGATGCTGTGGAAGAGCAGTTCACCTTGTGCTTGAGCGTCCTCAGAACGTGCAATGGGAGGTGCAGGACCTGCTCTGTCTCACAGGGACCCTCCAACCTCTAAACTCATCTTTCCTGGGAAGCTGAATTCAAAGAGTCAATTTTAAAAAAAGATAGGGCTTCCCTGGTGGTGCAGTGGTTGAGAGTCCGCCTGCCGATGCAGGGGACACGGGTTCGTGCCCCGGTCCAGGAAGGTCCCACATGCCGCGGAGCGGCTGGGCCCGTGAGCCACGGCCGCCGAGCCTGCGTGTCCGGAGCCTGTGCTCTGCAATGGGAGAGGCCACAACAGTGAGAGGCCCGTGTACCACAAAAAATAAATAAATAAATACATAAATTTAAAAAAGATAAAAGTCTCTAGTAGAGAAATTTTATCAGAGCCTAGTATTAAGAGCTGTAGAGCCACAAGTTTCCCATGATACAGCCTTAGCAGAGGCTGTTAAGGCAGTGACAGAAAATTTGTACCGAGGGAAATAGCAGAAGAGTTTGCCTACAATTCACGAAAAGGATCCCTGCACTTGGCCTGAAGGAAATCAGCAAAATTTGTAACACCTTGTGTATTTGTATGTGGGATTGAGAATGAATTTAATTTTTTAATTTCTCTGAATTATCACATAAGATTCAGAAGATGCTCTCTCTGCCTAGAAGCTACCCCACTGGGATAACTATGCCTACGGAGTTCCTTTGCCTAGGACTCCTACTTGCTAACAGACTGGCAGCCTGGCCAGAGGGCCTGGTCGCTGCTCCCAGTGCAATGGTGGATATGGTGTCAACACTTGCAAAATCAAAGCCCCTCACATCCTCTCCATGCCTAGGTCCCACCCCCCACCCCACTCACCACTGATGTTCAGGAAGGGGAAGGTGTCCTGGATGGGAACGTGGTGCTGTGACTGGTCCAGCTCATCTTCCTCATCTTCTTCATCCACATCATTATCTTTCTCATCCCAAGGAGCAGATCCAGTGGATCCTACCCGAGAAACACACACACACACACACACACACAAAGGTCAAAAGTGAGGTGCTCACGTTGCACTGTCATCCCTGCAGCTGACCCACTGTTCAAGCTAGGCACTGCCAGCACAGAGGTTCCTTGGGTTCAGTGTGCACCCTCAATGCCAAAGAGTGGGAACCAAGGGTGTTCACCCCACTCCCAGCTCCTCCTACGGAGCCCCAGTGCAAGCTCTCATCCCCTCCCCTATCCAGGAGCTGCAGACCCTACTCCCTTCTCCTAGAAATCTTTTAATTCCTACTCTAAACCCCTTTCTACACATTCGCATCCCTTCTAAGGACCCAAGGAGCACAGCTTCTCTCCTTTATAAGCTTACTGTGAAGACAGACCCTTCCCTCATGGCAGAGCCTCACTAGATTCACTGGAGGTCAAGTCTAAATTATCTGGCTCTTAGTCGGAACTGGCTAAACATTGAGTAAATATAGGGATCAGGTGGTATTCTCCTAGGAAAAATACCATACAAATTAAATGATCACTTACCCATCATTTATAAAGAGAACTTAATAGCCTTCCTAATGTCATGGCAATTGATTCTTAGAACAGCCTTTGAAATACGCAGGAAAGATGAGAACCCAGATTTTATAGTGGAAGAAGCTCAGGCTCAAAACGTTGAATGACTTGATTCAATGTCCCACAAGTAGTGAAATGGAAAGACCGAGGTTTATAACTCAGACCTTCTAAGTTTTAAGCCCTCCTTCTTCTAAACTACCTGGCCTCTCTTCTCAGTGTTGAGTCCCAAGAGAAGTTATTTTTATAGAACTCAATACCCCCTCTTCTTTCTAATGCTTTACTGTTCCACTGGGTGGGCAGGAAGACTGTGCTGAGTTTATATCTTTTGTTCTCTGGGTTCTTTCTAGGGACAGCATTTCTTGCTTTATTTACCAGTCTTCAACTTTGTAAGCGAGGCGACTTTCAAGTCGACTATCGCTTTAAGGGTCCAGCCCGGAACCTGGCACACTGTCCACCTTCTCCCCAGCAGCTGGGGCCTCACCTGGGTTAATGATAGAGCCCTGGGGCTGGGGGATGTCACACACTTGATATATCTTCACTGGGTTCATGGGCACCTCCTTGGTGCCGTCGTACATCAGGTTGAATTCCCTGCTCTTGTTGAGCGCACAGCGGAGCTGGGCCTTCCATTTAGCTGGGTCGGGGTCGTCCACCCCTTCCTGGTACTTCCCCTGTCTCCACAGCCCAGGCCTGAGGGATAGGAAACTGCAGTGAGTGCCTGCTTGTTGCCCAGAAACACTGCAAAGTGTGCCCGCCCTCCCTCATACAGACACAGATACACACAGCCCTGCCTGACCGCCCCATCACCCCAACTCCAATTTACAGAGACTGCAGCAGAAAACACCACGCTGGGGACCAGGCAAGGCAGGGCCTGAGACAAATTAAGCCAAATGCAAATACAGTATTTTAAAAAGAGGAGCCTCATCTCAAGTGCTTGTGCCAGCATCATCTGTCAACACTACAATGGCCTTAATGAAGGGTTGAAAATAAAGAAAAATCTGGAACAAGTATACACCAAAATACTAATGGTAACTTTTGGATAGCAAGACTTCAGGTAATTTTGTTTTGTTTTGCTTGCCTTATTTGTTTTTCACATGAATTGCTTATATAATAAGAAGAGAAAGGGAGGTGGCGTATGATATGAAGAATTTAGGCTTGCTGTTCCCTCTCCCTTCAGTCTTTAATCTGATGCACAAATAACTGTTGAAACCAAGTACCTTTAGGAGTAGCAGCCCATAGGAGGGCAGGAAGCACGCTCTGGGGGTTCAGCTTGCCTCAGTGCGAGGCTGAGGGCCTCAAGTCCTAATAAACTCACACCACCTGCCTTTCCCTGCTTCCTCAAACTCCCACATTGGGAACATTTTGCTGGGAACACCAGTGGCTGGTGGCCTGGGCCAAAACCAGTGTGGCCCCGCCTCTCTGGTTTTCAATTTCCAGGTCTAACAGGCATTTATGTGTCTGTTCACGGGATATCAGCCCTCCCCCACTGTTAACCTATCTCAGATGTCTACACTTTCTTCAGGGCTGTGACGTATGTGCTGGTGCAGAAAAGGGGGATGTCTTTGGCAGAGGACTCAAGATCAAGAGAACGAGATGGACCGGCCAGACTGCTCCCACTTGATGTTAGGAAGATAAGGTGGCCATGTAGTTAGAATTCTGCAGGGGAACATAGCCTATAGAGTCTATGGGTTTGCGGATCCACAACTTTTATTTTTTCAGTAATGCCAACCAAGCTCATAAGAGACTGACACAAAATCCAGAATGCCAGTCTACTCGTTTTCAATGGGGGATAAAGCTGGTCAGTGACCAGCATGGTTAAGTCCAATAACCTGGACATAACCATGTATGATCTCAACCAGTAACTCCTGTATCTGGTTTCTAATGACAATTCCAAGAACATAAGACCCACTCAACATTTAAATCCAAATTTTCAGATGACTCCAAAGCTAAATGGAAATGATTTGATATTCAACTCTAGATTTGCATTATCTAGACTATCTCTTACCCAGTTGGGTAACCCAGAATCGACAGTAAAAGGCTCCTGCTTTCCCAAAAATCACAGGGTGCAGAAATGAAAAGCACTGGAAAGGCAAGACCCCCAGTGAATTTGCAAAGCTGCTCCTGTGTCTTTTTCTTTTTGACCTTGAAGCCAGGAGAAATTCTAAAAATACAAATGTATTCATTTTTAAAACTTGACTTTACTGAATATTGTTCAGATCCCCAAGCCTACAAAAAGAATTTTATTTTTTAAAAATGCTCCCTGGGGCTTCCCTGGTGGCGCAGTGGTTGAGAGTCCGCCTGCCCATGCAGGGGGCACGGGTTCGTGCCCCGGTCTGGGAGGATCCCGCGTGCCGCGGAGCGGCTGAGCCCGTGGGCCGTGGCCGCGGGGCTTGCACGTCCGGAGCCTGTGCTCCGTGGCGGGAGGGGCCGCAACGGTGGGAGGCCCATTCACCGCAAAAAAAAAAAGAAAAAAAAGAAAAAAAAATGCTCCCTGCCCCAAAGGAGTTTACAATCCCTTAAAGGAGACAGATGAGTCAATAGATCAGAAATACAGATACTATGTGAACACCAGTAAAACTGCCTAATCCATAAAGAGTCGGGGGGTAGGTATGGTTGGCCAAGTTTATCAGAATTTATGATTCTAGGGCTGAATTTTGAACATGGGTAGAAGTTAACCAGGTGAGAAGCGTGGGTCACGATACTCTAAGCAGAAGAAGCTTTATGGGCAAAGGCAGAGGCTGAAAAGCACAGTGCTTAGGGGACCTACAAGCAGTTCAGCTTGCGTGGAGGCAGCATGAGATGAAAGTCTGGGCTTGTAAGTAGGAACCATGCCAAGGAGTTTGGACCTGATTCTTAGAACACTGAGAACCACTGAGAGATTTAAGCAGGTTGTGATGTGATCAGATGTAAGTTTTAGAAAGAACCCTCTAGCTGCAGGACTGAAAAGGGTTTGAAGGGAGGCAAGGCATGAAGAGAATACATAGTCTCTATATAATCCATGTAATAGTGTCTCTAGGGTCTGAACTAAGGAGGTGGCCGTAGGGATAGAGGATACAGGTAATGGACGAGCCGTTAAAGACGCTGACGTGACAAAGCTTGATGAGGAACTAATTCCTTGAAGAAGGTGAGAGAGAAATCAAGGATGATTCCCTGGTTTAGGGTTTGGGAGACTGGGTGGGGGGTGATGCTGGCCACTGAGATAGGAGCAGGTTTAGAAAGATGATTTCCCTTTGGAAATGTCGGATTTCAGATGCCTGTGGAAGGCATAGGGGAGAACGCCCGGCATGCCCAGGGCAGTTTTTTATCCCTACTCACCTCTCACATCACCTGAGGGACTCTCCCTGCCTGCCTCCAGCCTGGAAGAAGGTCCAGCAGATTACTGACATCTCTGCCCTGTGGGCAAGGACCAATTTCTTTTCATTTCTGTATCCCTGCTCAGGCTTTAGCACACAGTAGGTCAATGTGTATTTGTTGAATTGCCTCAAATTTACAGAAATACACTTCTTGGGAATGGAATGAATAAGTTGCTATTACAGATGCAAGACCAGAAAAACAGCTATGAGCAGAAGGCCAAGGAGACACTGCAGAAAGTGCTGGAGGAGAAAATGCGTGCAGGACAGCAACTGCAGAGCAAACAGGTGTGGGGATGCTCCATAACCCTTGGGGCTGGGAACCCTGGGGCAGTCTGGGTGGCAAGGGAGCCAGCTGCACAACTCCCTGGAACCCCCAAGGCACCACCCTCTCCTCTGATCTCCCTCAGCGGCCCCTGGCCCTGGCCGAGCACAAGTGTGAAGAGTGGAAGAGCCAGTACGAGAGCCACCCCCAGCATGCAACTGTCCCCGACCCTGCCAGCCCAGTAATCATGAACGCCGTCTTCCTTCTCTTTTTTACAATGTGGTACATATGGATTTTTTTTAACTGAGATTTAACCAGCTTTTAAACCTTTCTTCTTTCTAACAATATCAGTACTCTCTGACTCTCCAAATGCGCCTTTTCAAGTTGATTTAATTTATGGTAAAATCACCCTTCATACTTTCCCTTTCTTTTTTAAACCTCCCCATGGTAGTATAATGTAGTAGAAGGAGATTTGGCCTGGGAGCTTGGACACCAGGGTTCTAGCTGCAGTAACCCACAGTTACACACGTTATATTATTAAAGAAAAAAGTAACTTACAGAAATGTATGAGGCCATTATGCACATACACACAAATATATATTCACTCATATATCCATAAAAAAGTAGCCTGGAAGGTTCTATAAAATGTTAAAGGTGTTCATCCCAGGGTGGAGGAGATATACGTTAACTATATTACCCTCTTAAATTTTTACAGTAAATATATATTACTTTTATAATTTAAAAAGCCAAACTTTTCATTTTTAAAAACCTAAAACATGAAAGAAAACTGGAAAACCAAGAAAATTAAAACAATCCCTAAGTCTGAGGCAACGATTTTTGTATCCGAGTACAAGTGATGAATGAAAATACTAAGAATGGTGTGTGACACCTTAAAGTATAGAAAAAAATACAGTAAGGCAAGTAGGCATTAAGATAATAGAATATAAAAAGTTACCCAGATATTTTCAGACAATGGACTACTATTCCAGTAATAAAAAGAAATGAATTACTAATATGAGCTACACGGATGAGTCACAAGAACATGAGGAGCCAAAGAGGCCATGTGCAAAAGGGTACTTGTTGTATGCTTCCATTCATATGAATTTCTAGAATAGGAAACACTAATACATAGTGAAAGAAAGCATGTCAGTGGTTGCCTGATGCCAGGCCTGGGAAACTGACTGTAAAAGGACAAGAAGGAACTTTTTGCAGGTATTGGAAGTGTTCTGTATCTTGACTTTGGCGATGACAATATAGATATACACATTTGTCAAGACTTATCAAATTACATGCTTAAAACGGGTACACTTTGTTGAATGTAATTCATACTTCAATAAAGTTGATTTTAAAGTTAAATTAAAAAGTCACCTATGGGGGCTTCCCTGGTGGCACAGTGGTTAAGAATTCGCCTGCTAATGCAGGGGACGTGGTTTCAAGCCCTAGTCTGGGAAGATCCCACATGCCGCCGAGCAACTAAGCCCGTGCGCCACAACTACAGAGCCTGTGCTCTAGAGCCCGTGAGCCACAACTACTGAGCCCGTGTGCCACAACTACCGAAGCCCACGTGCCTAGAGCCCATGCTCCACAACAAGAGAAGCCACCACAGTGAGAAGCCGGCGCACTGCAACAAAGACACACTGCAGCCAAAAATAAATAAATTAATAATAATTTTTAAAAAAATAGTCACCTAGATGTCTGAGTGAGACAGAGTCCATTTCAGCTTTCAGTCCCAGCTCTTCTCTGAAGCCTCCCCTCATTCACCCTGGCAGCATGTGACCACTTTGCATCTCTTTAACACCTTATATTTATCGGTTCCATTCAGATTTGATGCTTGAAAAGTTTTGTATATTTTATGTCTATCTTCCATTAAACTTGGTCCCTCTAAGGCAGGAACAATAATCTCTTTCATAAATTGAGACCATTACAAAAACAGAATTATGTGCCCTTTCCTCTCAATCAGGGGAATTTGAAGTAGGATTGATGAAACCCTAGAAATCATAAGCAAAAATGTCATTTCTGCATTTTTATGGCCACAGGGTCCTGTGTTTTCATCAGATTCTTGAAGATATCACAGAGCCCAACAATGTTAAGAATCTCTGCTTTGAATCCATGTGCTTTCACCCAGCTCTATGGTACAAGGCACCCTGCCCCTGGGGCAATCTGTCTGTGGTCCCTGCAAAGATGATAAACCCACATCAGAGACACTCACTCTTCTGCACGTCAGTGGACTCTACTGCCATCTCTTCCTCCACAATGACGTCACTATCGCCATCTTCAAGATTCATTTCTGTCTCATCTAGAACACTGTCTTCTTCCTCTTCCTCCTCCTCACCTTCCTTGGAGACATCCTTTAATGTGGCAAGTAGTCTGTTGTAACCAGAAACTTGTTCTGGTTCAGTCTATGCTTCACTTTCAGAACTTGAAGTATCTATAAACTCTCTGACTAAAAGGAAAATGGGGATTTTAAAAACAAAAATTATACTGTTCTTGTTGCTACCCCACGACTATCATCAGGCCCACAGTGGAACCAAGTTCAGACTTTTCTAAATAAAAACTAGCTTTTCTGCAAATATGCAATCCTATCTATTCAACCAGACCTAGCACCAAATTTGTTTAAAACAGCTAATCTAGCTATGATTCTAGAAGCGCTTCCTCTTCTTTGAACTGCTCATGTTCCACATGGGAAGACAGCAAACTAAACACATGGAGCTTTAGGTTATAAGGCGATCTAACCTATGTGTCAGACATCTGGCACCTTTAAAGGAGCAACAGGAAAACTTACAACAAAAAAGTGTACTTTATTTCTGAGTCTGTGGTAATGAAATAAGACCTTTGATGATTTTGCACTCTATTTTATGTTAAGCAAACATGACATTCCCTCTTAGGATTCACCAAGAGCCCTGTGGTAAGCCTCCTTAACAGGTTCTAACAGGCTAATCTCTCAGGACAGTTTCATACTCTATACGATATTAGTTATCACAATGGCATTTTAACAGACATCTGCACTTAAAACTAAGCAATATTACTAAAATATAGCTTACATCTAAAATCAAAGAGAGTGGAAATGTAGCCAAACTTTAGTACCATATATAATCTTAAAAGTAACAGTCCAGAATCTACTATCATAAAGAAGGTATAAAGCATTACCAGTTGACAAGTCTGTGGTTTTGCTTCCTTTCTGGAAACCCTGAGAAGAAGCAGGCAATGTTAAACTTTAACTACTAGTATGTAGCAATTAGGAAAAGTCTAATGATACAACTTTCAATTAACATGGCAGACTATACCGTTATAAATACATTATATCTATTGTCAAGTAAAAACCCCATATGCATTTGGACAGGTTTTGGAAGGATATGCCAAATAGATAATAAGAGACGAATGAAAAAGTCTAACAAGACCACATGACAAATACTACAGTCACACAGTAACAGGCTCTCATACAAAAGATGGGAAATTTTGGCAAATAAAAGCCCTCGGGGTTCACCTTTTCTAGCAGACTTCTTAAGTAGACTATCCCTCTAACTGTTGATAAAGCAGCCCAAAGGGGTGGGATGAGCACTAAGATCATAACTGAGAGTCTGGACACTTAGAGAGGAACCCACAACTACCCAAACATTAGTTTCCTCATGGTCATTGAATAGATAGGTGATGTCGAGGGTCCCAAGCAATTTTTTTTTCATTTTTTTAACTTATTTAATTTATTTATTTTTGCCTGCTATGGGTCTTCGTTGCTGCACCCGGGCTTTCTCTAGTTGCGGCGAGAGGTGGCTTCTCTTGTTGTGGAGCAGGGGCTCTAGGCTCCTGGGCATCAGTAGTTGCACCACCCTGGCTCAGTAGTTGTGGCTCGCGGGCTCTGGCGTGCAGGCTCAATAGTTGTGGTGCACGGGCTTACTTGCACCGCGGCATGTGGGATCTTCCCGGACCAGGGCTCGAACCCCTGTCCCCTCCGTTGGCAGGCGGATTCTTAACCACTGCGCCACCAGGGAAGCCCCCAAGCAATTCTTTAAAAACATATAAAACGGGGCTTCCCTGGTGGCGCAGTGGTTGAGAGTCTGCCTGCCAATGCAGGGGACACGGGTCGAGCCCTGGTCTGGGAGGATCCCACATGCCGCGGAGCAACTGGCCCCGTGAGCCACAATTACTGAGCCTGTGCGTCTGGAGCCTGTGCTCCGCAACAAGAGAGGCCGCGATAGTGAGAGGCCCGCGCACCGCGATGAGGAGTGGCCCCCACTTGCCGCAACTAGAGAAAGCCCTCGCACAGAAACGAAGACCCAACATAGCCATGAATAAATAAATAAAAATTAAAAACAAAACATATAAAACGAACACAAGCTTATAAAATCTCTGCCCAGTCGTCACACAGGAGGCGTGCCGTCTAGCATAAAACTACAGGCTCAACAAAGGGTAGGAAGACCGGCGAAGAACCCCATCTCAGGCGGGAAGCCGCCAGGATCCCCGGGCGAGCTAGGCCGGCGCCGGGGCAGCGTGGCACGCGGCGGGAGCTGCCCTGTCACTACCCCTGGGGCACCGGCGGACCAAACGCGGGGACACGCGGGCTCCCACCGGGAAAGGACGCCGGCAGCGCCGGTCCCAGCCTTGCCTCTCCATACCTGTCATAGAAGGGATGCTCCTCGCCGAAATCCCTTAGATGCTTCTTCTGCTTTTTAGTTAGGGAGTCGAGCAGCTGGCTCTGGCTAGGGGGCGGAATGGGAAACAGGAAGTTCTAACGCCTGTCGTACAAGCGCGACGTAAAGCGGGTCTGCTTTATGGCACCCTGCTTCCGCCGTAAAGCGCCGATGGCAAACCCGCGTGAATGGGTTGACGAGACGACTTCCAGGTGAAAAACGCGATTCTTGGAGGCTGGCTGACTTGACGTCTTCCCCATGGGCAAACGCGGGAGCCGCAGCCGGAGCCAGAGCCAGCTGCTCAACTCCCTAACTAAAAAGCAGAAGAAGCATCTAAGGGATTTCGGCGAGGAGCATCCCTTCTATGACAGGTATGGAGAGGCAAGGCTGGGACCGGCGCTGCCGGCGTCCTTTCCCGGTGGGAGCCCGCGTGTCCCCGCGTTTGGTCCGCCGGTGCCCCGGGGATAGTGACAGGGCAGCTCCCGCCGCGTGCCACGCTGCCCCGGCGCCGGCCTAGCTCGCCCGGGGATCCTGGCGGCTTCCCGCCTGAGATGGGGTTCTTCGCCGATCTTCCTACCCTTTGTTGAGCCTGTGGTTTTATGCTAGACGGCACGCCTCCTGTGTGGCGACTGGGCAGAGATTTTATAAGCTTGTGTTCGTTTTATATGTTTTTAAAGAATTGCTTGGGGGGCTTCCCTGGTGGCGCAGTGGTTAAGAATCCGCCTGCCAACGGAGGGGACAGGGGTTCGAGCCCTGGTCCGGGAAGATCCCACATGCCGCGGTGCAAGTAAGCCCGTGCGCCACAACTATTGAGCCTGCACTCCAGAGCCCGCGAGCCACAACTACTGAGCCAGGGTGGTGCAACTACTGATGCCCAGGAGCCTAGAGCCCCTGCTCCACAACAAGAGAAGCCACCTCTCGCCGCAACTAGAGAAAGCCCGGGTGCAGCAACGAAGACCCATAGCAGGCAAAAATAAATAAATTAAATAAGTTAAAAAAAGAATTGCTTGGGACCCTCGACATCACCTATCTATTCAATGACCATGAGGAAACTAATGTTTGGGTAGTTGTGGGTTCCTCTCTAAGTGTCCAGACTCTCAGTTATGATCTTAGTGCTCATCCCACCCCTTTGGGCTGCTTTATCAACAGTTAGAGGGATAGTCTACTTAAGAAATTTGCTAGAAAAGGTGAACCCCGAGGGCTTTTTTTTTTTTTTTTTCTTTTTGCGGTATGCGGGCCTCTTACTGTTGTGGCCTCTCCCGTTGCGGAGCACAGGCTCCGGATGCGCAGGCCCAGCGGCCATGGCTCACGGGCCCAGCCACTCCGCGGCATATGGGATCCTCCCAGATCGGGGCACGAACCCGTATCCCCTGCATCGGCAGGCGGACTCTCAACCACTGCGCCACCAGGGAGGCCCCCGAGGGCTTTTATTTGCCAAAATTTCCCATCTTTTGGATGAGAGCCTGTTACTGTGTGACTGTAGTATTTGTCATGTGGTCTTGTTAGACTTTTTCATTCGTCTCTTATTATCTATTTGGCATATCCTTCCAAAACCTGTCCAAATGCATATGGGGTTTTTACTTGACAATAGATATAATGTATTTATAACGGTATAGTCTGCCACGTTCATTGAAAGTTGTATCATTAGACTTTTCCTAATTGCTACATACTAGTAGTTAAAGTTTAACATTGCCTGTTTCTTCTCAGGGTTTCCAGAAAGGAAGCAAAACCACAGACTTGTCAACTGGTAATGCTTTATACCTTCTTTATGATAGTAGATTCTGGACTGTTACTTTTAAGATTATATATGGTACTAAAGTTTGGCTACATTTCCACTCTCTTTGATTTTAGATGTAAGCTATATTTTAGTAATATTGCTTAGTTTTAAGTGCAGATGTCTGTTAAAATGCCATTGTGATAACTAATATCGTATAGAGTATGAAACTGTCCTGAGAGATTAGCCTGTTAGAACCTGTTAAGGAGGCTTACCACAGGGCTCTTGGTGAATCCTAAGAGGGAATGTCATGTTTGCTTAACATAAAATAGAGTGCAAAATCATCAAAGGTCTTATTTCATTACCACAGACTCAGAAATAAAGTACACTTTTTTGTTGTAAGTTTTCCTGTTGCTCCTTTAAAGGTGCCAGATGTCTGACACATAGGTTAGATCGCCTTATAACCTAAAGCTCCATGTGTTTAGTTTGCTGTCTTCCCATGTGGAACATGAGCAGTTCAAAGAAGAGGAAGCGCTTCTAGAATCATAGCTAGATTAGCTGTTTTAAACAAATTTGGTGCTAGGTCTGGTTGAATAGATAGGATTGCATATTTGCAGAAAAGCTAGTTTTTATTTAGAAAAGTCTGAACTTGGTTCCACTGTGGGCCTGATGATAGTCGTGGGGTAGCAACAAGAACAGTATAATTTTTGTTTTTAAAATCCCCATTTTCCTTTTAGTCAGAGAGTTTATAGATACTTCAAGTTCTGAAAGTGAAGCATAGACTGAACCAGAACAAGTTTCTGGTTACAACAGACTACTTGCCACATTAAAGGATGTCTCCAAGGAAGGTGAGGAGGAGGAAGAGGAAGAAGACAGTGTTCTAGATGAGACAGAAATGAATCTTGAAGATGGCGATAGTGACGTCATTGTGGAGGAAGAGATGGCAGTAGAGTCCACTGACGTGCAGAAGAGTGAGTGTCTCTGATGTGGGTTTATCATCTTTGCAGGGACCACAGACAGATTGCCCCAGGGGCAGGGTGCCTTGTACCATAGAGCTGGGTGAAAGCACATGGATTCAAAGCAGAGATTCTTAACATTGTTGGGCTCTGTGATATCTTCAAGAATCTGATGAAAACACAGGACCCTGTGGCCATAAAAATGCAGAAATGACATTTTTGCTTATGATTTCTAGGGTTTCATCAATCCTACTTCAAATTCCCCTGATTGAGAGGAAAGGGCACATAATTCTGTTTTTGTAATGGTCTCAATTTATGAAAGAGATTATTGTTCCTGCCTTAGAGGGACCAAGTTTAATGGAAGATAGACATAAAATATACAAAACTTTTCAAGCATCAAATCTGAATGGAACCGATAAATATAAGGTGTTAAAGAGATGCAAAGTGGTCACATGCTGCCAGGGTGAATGAGGGGAGGCTTCAGAGAAGAGCTGGGACTGAAAGCTGAAATGGACTCTGTCTCACTCAGACATCTAGGTGACTATTTTTTTAAAAATTATTATTAATTTATTTATTTTTGGCTGCAGTGTGTCTTTGTTGCAGTGCGCCGGCTTCTCACTGTGGTGGCTTCTCTTGTTGTGGAGCATGGGCTCTAGGCACGTGGGCTTCGGTAGTTGTGGCACACGGGCTCAGTAGTTGTGGCTCACGGGCTCTAGAGCACAGGCTCTGTAGTTGTGGCGCACGGGCTTAGTTGCTCGGCGGCATGTGGGATCTTCCCAGACTAGGGCTTGAAACCACGTCCCCTGCATTAGCAGGCGAATTCTTAACCACTGTGCCACCAGGGAAGCCCCCATAGGTGACTTTTTAATTTAACTTTAAAATCAACTTTATTGAAGTATGAATTACATTCAACAAAGTGTACCCGTTTTAAGCATGTAATTTGATAAGTCTTGACAAATGTGTATATCTATATTGTCATCGCCAAAGTCAAGATACAGAACACTTCCAATACCTGCAAAAAGTTCCTTCTTGTCCTTTTACAGTCAGTTTCCCAGGCCTGGCATCAGGCAACCACTGACATGCTTTCTTTCACTATGTATTAGTGTTTCCTATTCTAGAAATTCATATGAATGGAAGCATACAACAAGTACCCTTTTGCACATGGCCTCTTTGGCTCCTCATGTTCTTGTGACTCATCCGTGTAGCTCATATTAGTAATTCATTTCTTTTTATTACTGGAATAGTAGTCCATTGTCTGAAAATATCTGGGTAACTTTTTATATTCTATTATCTTAATGCCTACTTGCCTTACTGTATTTTTTTCTATACTTTAAGGTGTCACACACCATTCTTAGTATTTTCATTCATCACTTGTACTCGGATACAAAAATCGTTGCCTCAGACTTAGGGATTGTTTTAATTTTCTTGGTTTTCCAGTTTTCTTTCATGTTTTAGGTTTTTAAAAATGAAAAGTTTGGCTTTTTAAATTATAAAAGTAATATATATTTACTGTAAAAATTTAAGAGGGTAATATAGTTAACGTATATCTCCTCCACCCTGGGATGAACACCTTTAACATTTTATAGAACCTTCCAGGCTACTTTTTTATGGATATATGAGTGAATATATATTTGTGTGTATGTGCATAATGGCCTCATACATTTCTGTAAGTTACTTTTTTCTTTAATAATATAACGTGTGTAACTGTGGGTTACTGCAGCTAGAACCCTGGTGTCCAAGCTCCCAGGCCAAATCTCCTTCTACTACATTATACTACCATGGGGAGGTTTAAAAAAGAAAGGGAAAGTATGAAGGGTGATTTTACCATAAATTAAATCAACTTGAAAAGGCGCATTTGGAGAGTCAGAGAGTACTGATATTGTTAGAAAGAAGAAAGGTTTAAAAGCTGGTTAAATCTCAGTTAAAAAAAATCCATATGTACCACATTGTAAAAAAGAGAAGGAAGACGGCGTTCATGATTACTGGGCTGGCAGGGTCGGGGACAGTTGCATGCTGGGGGTGGCTCTCGTACTGGCTCTTCCACTCTTCACACTTGTGCTCGGCCAGGGCCAGGGGCCGCTGAGGGAGATCAGAGGAGAGGGTGGTGCCTTGGGGGTTCCAGGGAGTTGTGCAGCTGGCTCCCTTGCCACCCAGACTGCCCCAGGGTTCCCAGCCCCAAGGGTTATGGAGCATCCCCACACCTGTTTGCTCTGCAGTTGCTGTCCTGCACGCATTTTCTCCTCCAGCACTTTCTGCAGTGTCTCCTTGGCCTTCTGCTCATAGCTGTTTTTCTGGTCTTGCATCTGTAATAGCAACTTATTCATTCCATTCCCAAGAAGTGTATTTCTGTAAATTTGAGGCAATTCAACAAATACACATTGACCTACTGTGTGCTAAAGCCTGAGCAGGGATACAGAAATGAAAAGAAATTGGTCCTTGCCCACAGGGCAGAGATGTCAGTAATCTGCTGGACCTTCTTCCAGGCTGGAGGCAGGCAGGGAGAGTCCCTCAGGTGATGTGAGAGGTGAGTAGGGATAAAAAACTGCCCTGGGCATGCCGGGCGTTCTCCCCTATGCCTTCCACAGGCATCTGAAATCCGACATTTCCAAAGGGAAATCATCTTTCTAAACCTGCTCCTATCTCAGTGGCCAGCATCACCCCCCACCCAGTCTCCCAAACCCTAAACCAGGGAATCATCCTTGATTTCTCTCTCACCTTCTTCAAGGAATTAGTTCCTCATCAAGCTTTGTCACGTCAGCGTCTTTAACGGCTCGTCCATTACCTGTATCCTCTATCCCTACGGCCACCTCCTTAGTTCAGACCCTAGAGACACTATTACATGGATTATATAGAGACTATGTATTCTCTTCATGCCTTGCCTCCCTTCAAACCCTTTTCAGTCCTGCAGCTAGAGGGTTCTTTCTAAAACTTACATCTGATCACATCACAACCTGCTTAAATCTCTCAGTGGTTCTCAGTGTTCTAAGAATCAGGTCCAAACTCCTTGGCATGGTTCCTACTTACAAGCCCAGACTTTCATCTCATGCTGCCTCCACGCAAGCTGAACTGCTTGTAGGTCCCCTAAGCACTGTGCTTTTCAGCCTCTGCCTTTGCCCATAAAGCTTCTTCTGCTTAGAGTATCGTGACCCACGCTTCTCACCTGGTTAACTTCTACCCATGTTCAAAATTCAGCCCTAGAATCATAAATTCTGATAAACTTGGCCAACCATACCTACCCCCCGACTCTTTATGGATTAGGCAGTTTTACTGGTGTTCACATAGTATCTGTATTTCTGATCTATTGACTCATCTGTCTCCTTTAAGGGATTGTAAACTCCTTTGGGGCAGGGAGCATTTTTTTTTCTTTTTTTTCTTTTTTTTTTTGCGGTGAATGGGCCTCCCACCGTTGCGGCCCCTCCCGCCACGGAGCACAGGCTCCGGACGTGCAAGCCCCGCGGCCACGGCCCACGGGCTCAGCCGCTCCGCGGCACGCGGGATCCTCCCAGACCGGGGCACGAACCCGTGCCCCCTGCATGGGCAGGCGGACTCTCAACCACTGCGCCACCAGGGAAGCCCCAGGGAGCATTTTTTAAAAAATAAAATTCTTTTTGTAGGCTTGGGGATCTGAACAATATTCAGTAAAGTCAAGTTTTAAAAATGAATACATTTGTATTTTTAGAATTTCTCCTGGCTTCAAGGTCAAAAAGAAAAAGACACAGGAGCAGCTTTGCAAATTCACTGGGGGTCTTGCCTTTCCAGTGCTTTTCATTTCTGCACCCTGTGATTTTTGGGAAAGCAGGAGCCTTTTACTGTCGATTCTGGGTTACCCAACTGGGTAAGAGATAGTCTAGATAATGCAAATCTAGAGTTGAATATCAAATCATTTCCATTTAGCTTTGGAGTCATCTGAAAATTTGGATTTAAATGTTGAGTGGGTCTTATGTTCTTGGAATTGTCATTAGAAACCAGATACAGGAGTTACTGGTTGAGATCATACATGGTTATGTCCAGGTTATTGGACTTAACCATGCTGGTCACTGACCAGCTTTATCCCCCATTGAAAACGAGTAGACTGGCATTCTGGATTTTGTGTCAGTCTCTTATGAGCTTGGTTGGCATTACTGAAAAAATAAAAGTTGTGGATCCGCAAACCCATAGACTCTATAGGCTATGTTCCCCTGCAGAATTCTAACTACATGGCCACCTTATCTTCCTAACATCAAGTGGGAGCAGTCTGGCCGGTCCATCTCGTTCTCTTGATCTTGAGTCCTCTGCCAAAGACATCCCCCTTTTCTGCACCAGCACATACGTCACAGCCCTGAAGAAAGTGTAGACATCTGAGATAGGTTAACAGTGGGGGAGGGCTGATATCCCGTGAACAGACACATAAATGCCTGTTAGACCTGGAAATTGAAAACCAGAGAGGTGGGGCCACACTGGTTTTGGCCCAGGCCACCAGCCACTGGTGTTCCCAGCAAAATGTTCCCAATGTGGGAGTTTGAGGAAGCAGGGAAAGGCAGGTGGTGTGAGTTTATTAGGACTTGAGGCCCTCAGCCTCGCACTGAGGCAAGCTGAACCCCCAGAGCGTGCTTCCTGCCCTCCTATGGGCTGCTACTCCTAAAGGTACTTGGTTTCAACAGTTATTTGTGCATCAGATTAAAGACTGAAGGGAGAGGGAACAGCAAGCCTAAATTCTTCATATCATATGCCACCTCCCTTTCTCTTCTTATTATATAAGCAATTCATGTGAAAAACAAATAAGGCAAGCAAAACAAAACAAAATTACCTGAAGTCTTGCTATCCAAAAGTTACCATTAGTATTTTGGTGTATACTTGTTCCAGATTTTTCTTTATTTTCAACCCTTCATTAAGGCCATTGTAGTGTTGACAGATGATGCTGGCACAAGCACTTGAGATGAGGCTCCTCTTTTTAAAATACTGTATTTGCATTTGGCTTAATTTGTCTCAGGCCCTGCCTTGCCTGGTCCCCAGCGTGGTGTTTTCTGCTGCAGTCTCTGTAAATTGGAGTTGGGGTGATGGGGCGGTCAGGCAGGGCTGTGTGCATCTGTGTCTGTATGAGGGAGGGCGGGCACACTTTCCAGTGTTTCTGGGCAACAAGCAGGCACTCACTGCAGTTTCCTATCCCTCAGGCCTGGGCTGTGGAGACAGGGGAAGTACCAGGAAGGGGTGGACGACCCCGACCCAGCTAAATGGAAGGCCCAGCTCCGCTGTGCGCTCAACAAGAGCAGGGAATTCAACCTGATGTACGATGGCACCAAGGAGGTGCCCATGAACCCAGTGAAGATATATCAAGTGTGTGACATCCCCCAGCCCCAGGGCTCTATCATTAACCCAGGTGAGGCCCAAGCTGCTGGGGAGAAGGTGGACAGTGTGCCAGGTTCCGGGCTGGACCCTTAAAGCGATAGTCGACTTGAAAGTCGCCTCGCTTACAAAGTTGAAGACTGGTAAATAAAGCAAGAAATGCTGTCCCTAGAAAGAACCCAGAGAACAAAAGATATAAACTCAGCACAGTCTTCCTGCCCACCCAGTGGAACAGTAAAGCATTAGAAAGAAGAGGGGGTATTGAGTTCTATAAAAAATAACTTCTCTTGGGACTCAACACTGAGAAGAGAGGCCAGGTAGTTTAGAAGAAGGAGGGCTTAAAACTTAGAAGGTCTGAGTTATAAACCTCGGTCTTTCCATTTCACTACTTGTGGGACATTGAATCAAGTCATTCAACGTTTTGAGCCTGAGCTTCTTCCACTATAAAATCTGGGTTCTCATCTTTCCTGCGTATTTCAAAGGCTGTTCTAAGAATCAATTGCCATGACATTAGGAAGGCTATTAAGTTCTCTTTATAAATGATGGGTAAGTGATCATTTAATTTGTATGGTATTTTTCCTAGGAGAATACCACCTGATCCCTATATTTACTCAATGTTGAGCCAGTTCCGACTAAGAGCCAGATAATTTAGACTTGACCTCCAGTGAATCTAGTGAGGCTCTGCCATGAGGGAAGGGTCTGTCTTCACAGTAAGCTTATAAAGGAGAGAAGCTGTGCTCCTTGGGTCCTTAGAAGGGATGCGAATGTGTAGAAAGGGGTTTAGAGTAGGAATTAAAAGATTTCTAGGAGAAGGGAGTAGGGTCTGCAGCTCCTGGATAGGGGAGGGGATGAGAGCTTGCACTGGGGCTCCATAGGAGGAGCTGGGAGTGGGGTGAACACCCTTGGTTCCCACTCTTTGGCATTGAGGGTGCACACTGAACCCAAGGAACCTCTGTGCTGGCAGTGCCTAGCTTGAACAGTAGGTCAGCTGCAGGGATGACAGTGCAACGTGAGCACCTCACTTTTGACCTTTGTGTGTGTGTGTGTGTGTGTGTGTGTGTGTGTGTGTTTCTCGGGTAGGATCCACTGGATCTGCTCCTTGGGATGAGAAAGATAATGATGTGGATGAAGAAGATGAGGAAGATGAGCTGGACCAGTCACAGCACCACGTTCCCATCCAGGACACCTTCCCCTTCCTGAACATCAGTGGTGAGTGGGGTGGGGGGTGGGACAGAGGCATGGAGAGGATGTAAGGGGCTTTGATTTTGCAAGCGTTGACACCATATCCACCATTGCACTGGGAGCAGCGACCAGGCCCTGGGGCCAGGCTGCCAGTCTGTTAGCAAGTAGGAGTCCTAGGCAAAGGAACTCCGTAGGCATAGTTATCCCAGTGGGGTGGCTTCTAGGCAGAGAGAGCATCTTCTGAATCTTATGTGATAATTCAGAGAAATTAAAAAATTAAATTCATTCTCAATCCCACATACAAATACACAAGCTGTTACAAATTTTGCTGATTTCCTTCAGGCCAAGTGCAGGGATCCTTTTCGTGAATTGTAGGCAAACTCTTCTGCTATTTCCCTCGGTACAAATTTTCTGTCACTGCCTTAACAGCCTCTGCTAAGGCTGTATCATGGGAAACTTGTGGCTCTACAGCTCTTAATACTAGGCTCTGATAAAATTTCTCTACTAGAGACTTTTATCTTTTTTAAATTAATTAATTAATTAATTAATTTTTTGTGGTACACGGGCCTCTCACTGTTGTGGCCTCTCCCATTGCGGAGCACAGGCTCCGGACACGCAGGCTCGGCGGCCGTGGCTCACGGGCCCAGCCACTCTGCGGCATGTGTGATCTTCCCGGACTGGGGCACGAACCCGTGTCCCCTGCATCGGCAGGTGGACTCTCAACCACTGTGCCACCAGGGAAGCCCTATGGTTTTTAAAAATTGACTCTTTGAATTCAGCTTCCCAGGAAAGATGAGTTTAGAGGTTGGAGGGTCCCTGTGAGACAGAGCAGGTCCTGCACCTCCCATTGCACGTTCTGAGGACGCTCAAGCACAAGGTGAACTGCTCTTCCACAGCATCTTCCCTTGAACTTTTCACTGACCTGCTCCTAGTCATATGACTTGCATTCAGTTGAGTAGCTTTTCACTACTTTTCTAAGTTCCATCTGGCTGCTAGGGTCAAATGAGATACTTTTGCCACCTAGAAAATTTAGTATATCCAGAGGATTCCTGTAGGGTTTTGGAGTACCCTTCCCTAGGTGATGCCCCTTCTTTGAGGATTCTCAAAAGGAAATGACTCTTATCTGTCTACTTGCCCTCCTTCACTTACCCTGTCATTTATAACCTTGCAAGCAAGTGATGAGTAAAGACAATGATCATAGAGCTCTCTCAGGTTAATACTGCCACAGCTACATGCCCACTTGGTGCAATTTTAAGATTTGGACATTTGGAAATGTGAAATCCTTTCCCAAATCTTTGGCTCACTCATTCTGTTATTCTCAGCCCTTAAAAGGATGCAACCCATTTCCAGGATCATGATTTCCCTTTTTTTTTTTTTCATGTTTTTTTAAAGCTAATATTGTGTGTCCTTACGTTATGGGCCACCTTGGATCCTTTATGGAAACGTGAACGTATATTAAAAATAAAAAAGTAAAATGTGGCCCTACAGCCACACCGGGATTTCATTGCCCTGAGAGAGGAGTTGGGGCGCATCAGTGACTTCCACGAAGCCTATACTTTCAAACAGGCTCCGGGCCAGCCAGTTTCCAGCTTAAGCAAGGAGAATGGTCCAGCGGTAACCACAAGGAGAACCTGGCGACGCCGATCTCGACTCCATTCCTGGAGCCGACCCTGGGGAGCGACGGCTCTGCGGTCACTTTCGGGAAAACCCAAGAGGATCCGAAACCATTTTGCGTGGGCAGTGCCCCACCGAGTGTGGACGTCACCCCCACCTACACCAAAGACGGAGCTGATGAGGCAGGATCAACCGATGGCAAAGTTCTGAACCCAAAGCCATCTAAGCTGGCAAAGAGAATCGCAAACTCCGCTGGTTATGTGGGTGACCGGTTCAAGTGTCTCGCTACCGGACTGTACGCAGACTCCAGTCAGCTCGGCCGGGACCAGGGGGCATTGCAGGTGATCCCCCCCCCACCCGAATTTCAGGAGCCTGACCAGTTGTCAGGTTTTTTTAATGTGTGAAGAGGAGGGGGCCGGGGGTATGATAGGGCAGGACACCGGGCTGATTTGGTTAATGAAGCTTAGGATAATTTAAATGTTTGAAATGTGTCCAGTAAGGGGACGTAAGTGGATACTTGAAGTTATTCTGTAGATTTTAAGCGAACTCCACTCGAATGCTGATAACGGAAGTTTTAATTATTGCGAAGGATGTCTAAAAGACTGCATGACATTTACCTATCAATCGCTTTGATTTCTCTGCCGTTACTGTACGTTAACAAATATACCTCAAAGCGCTGCTTAGAATGCCTTACGTGATACTTGGTGGAGGTGTGTAGCGGCCGCATGTATGTGAGATTCGTGCAATTTTTTTTTCCACCCAAAAAACAAACAAACAAACAAAACAAAAACACAAACCTTGCTTAAAGGGGTAGAGTATGTATTTACCTTGCTAGTGAATGATAGATGTTGTATAGGAATTTCCTTAAGATATTTTACTTTTAATTAAAAGACAAATAAAGCCAAATTGTTTTGCAATGTTAAGAAAAAAATTGGTTTATGCTTATAAAAATGGATGAAGTTATCTAAATGATCCATTGAGTGCCCATTTTAATGACATAGATGGAAGGATTACAAGAGGACAGTATTTTATGTCTACCCGCTGCTTACTGTGAGGTCCGTTCTTCAAATTTTTATTACTAGAATCTTCCATAAACCTTTTGAGTTAAATTTCATTTCTAAATATACAAAGGGAAGTTTGTGGGCCGTGGTCGTCTTTATTCACTGTGCATTTGTTTTCTTTTCTGTTGTGTTTTTGTTTCGCTTTCTTTGTGTTGTGTTTTTGTGTTGTTTTATTTACCTTCGAAAGAAAATGTCTGTCTGTATGCCACAGTGTATGTATGGCTATACATACACACCACATATATCTCTACATACATATGGCTTTACGAATAAAGAGTGCGTGACTAGTTACACATAGACACTCTTACGTTTTTATCGTTCAATTTTAAAATATCTCAGTTGTATCATAAATTGTGGTTGGTTTTGGGCAAACTTTTCTTTGAAGATACTTTCCTTTAAGGTAAGGGCAGTGAAATAGCTTTGGTGGTAAGGTGTGTCTTTTTTCCATCTCCGTTCTCTTTGTAGCGTGCAGTGATGCGCTTCTCAGAGTTGGAGATGAAAGAGCGAGAAGGTGGCCACCCCACGACCAAAGACTCCGAGGTGCACAAATTCAGCCCCGCTGACTGGGAAAGGCTGAAAGGAAGTAAGGACAAAAAGCCAAAGTCGTTCGCCCCGGAGGAGGCCATTGCCGACCAGAACGACAGTGAGAGATGTAAGTGAACCCAGGCGGCTCGCGTGTGGTACCACGTCAGTGGGAACGGGGCGGTTCTGCTCCCAGTGCCGAGGGAGGTGAGAGGAAACAATACGCTTCCGATGGCCCAGCGTCTGGGTGCTGGCTGTTCGGAGAACGGGCTGCTCTGGCCACCCTTTAAATGTAACAGTTAAAAAAATGAAAACACATTAGTTCTTTGGAAAATGTCACCCACATCATCTTCATCACCATTGCCATTGATCTTTGTGTCCTTTGAACCTTTGATAACCCATGAATGAGAGAAATTCTGTGTGTTACATTTTGTTTTTCTCTTCCCAGGCTTCACTACTTTCAGTTCCTCAAAAACTGTCATGCCATTATTAAGAAATCAAAGCAAGCAGGAAGTTTTAAATGACTCCAAAAAATTGAGTGAGCCTCTACCACATGTTAGGCCAGGAGACAGCTTCCTAGTTCGGCCCTATAATATCACTCGCTCCCTTTACTTGGAAAATTGCTAAATGCTACTACTGGACAGACGCCCTGCTGCTAATACAGACTGACTCTATAAGCCCCAGCCTACTGAGCTGTCCAACTATGAGATGAACTGTTATTTATTTATTATTATTATTATTATTATTATTATTATTATTATTATTATTATTATTATCCTTATCATCCTCTAACATATTTTGAGGGCTTCCTGTGAACTGGGCCCTGCTGAAGCATTTTGTGTGCATTTTTATCATTTAATCTGCATGACAGCCCTAAACAGGGACTCTATTATTATCCCCATCTTAGAGATGAAGAAGCTGAGACTCAAAAGGTGAAGTGAGAGGACAGCATTACCTTGATACCAAACCCAGACAAGGACACTACAAGAAAACTACAGACCAATATCTCTTATGAACACTGATACCACAATCCTCAACAAAATAGGAGGAAACTGAATTCAACAGCACATTAAAAGGATCATACACTATGACCAAGTGGGATTTATTCTTGGAATGCAGACTTGATGGTTCAACATATGAAAATTAATCCACGTAATACATCACATTAACAGAAAGAAGGAAAAAAATGATCATCTCGATTGATGTACAAAAAGCATTTGACAAAATGCAACACTCTTTCATGATAAAAGCACTCAACAAACAGGGAATAGAGGGAAATTACCTCAACATAATAAAGGTCAAATATGAAAAGCCCACAGGTAGCATCATACTCAAAGGTGAAAGTCTGAAAGCTTTTCCTCTAAGATCAAGAAGAAGATAAGGATACCTGCTTTTGCCACTTCTATTCAACAAAGTACTGGAAGTCCTAGCCAGAGCAATTAGGCAAGAAAAAGAAATAAAGGCATCCAAATTCGAAAGGAAGAAGTAAAATTATCTCTGTTCACAGGCAACATGATCTTACATGTACAAAATCCTAAAGAGTCCATGAAAAACCACAACCCTCTTAGAACTAATAAACAACATTCAGAAGCAAAATCGTAGGATACAAAATCAACAACAAACATCAGTTGTGTTTCTATATGCTCTCAATGAACAATCTGAAAAGGAAGTTAAGAAAATAATTTCATTTATGATAGCATCAAAAAGAATAACATACTTTGGGATAAATTTAACCAAGGTGGTAAAAGATGTGTACACTGAAAACTACAAAGTGCAGCTGAAAGAAATTAAAGACACAAATAAATGGAAAGACACCCTGTATTCATGGGTTGGAAGACTTAATATTGTTAAGATGTCATTACTACATAGCAGGATCTACAGGTTCAAAATCCCAACAGCAGTTTTGGCAGAAATAGAAAAATCCATCCTAAAATTCATATGGAATCTCAGTGGACCCAAAATAGCCAAAAGAATCTTGAGAAAGAATAGCAAAGCTGGAGGTCTCACACTTCCTGATTTCAAATCTTACTGCATACAAAGGTACAGCAATCAAAACAGTGTGATACTGACATAAGGTCAGGCACATAGGCCAATAGAATAGAATAGATAGCACAGAAATAAAACTTTGCATATATGGTCAAATGACTTTTGACAAGGGTGCCAAGATTATTCAATGGGGAAAGAACAGTATTTTCAACAAATGATGCTGGGAAAGACTGCAAAAGAATTAAGTTGAACTCTTACCTTACACCATGTATAAAAATTAACTCAAAGTGGATCAAAGACTTAAACGTAGTCTAAAACTATAAAACTTGTAGAGGAAAACACAGGAGGAAAGCTTTATGACACTGGATTTGGCAATGCTTTTCTGGATATGATACCAAAAGCATAGGCAGCAAAAGTAAAAATAGATAAATTCAACTATGTCAAAATTTAAAACTTCTATGAATCAAAGGACACAATAAACAGGGTGAAAGGCCATCTAGAGAATGGGAGAAAATAGTTGCAAATCACAAATCTGAAAAAGGGTTAATATGAAGAATATATAGAGAACTATAACTCAACAACAACAACAACAAAAAACCCCCCAAATAACCTGATCAAATATGGGCATAGAACTGGAATAGACATTTCTCCAAAGAAGATATACAAATGTCCAACAAGCATATAAAAAGATGCTCAACATTACTAGTCATTAGGGAAATGCAAATCAAAACCACAGTGAGATACCACCTCATACCCATTAGGATGGCTACTATCAAAAACAAACAAACAGCAACAGAAAATAAGTGTTGGCAAGGATGTAGAGTAGGGGAACACTAATGCACTGCTGAGAATGTAAAATGGAGCAGCTGATAGGAAAAACAGTAGAGCGGCTTCTCAAACAATTTAGAATAAAATTATATGATCCAGCAAGTCCACTTCCGGGTATATACCCCAAAGAATTGAAAGCAGGAACTTAAAGAGATATTTGTACACTCATGTTTATAGTAGCATTATTCACAATTGCCAAAAGTTGGAAGCCACCCAAATGCCCACTGACCGATGATTGGATAAGCAAAATGTGGTCCATCCATACAGTGGAATATTATTCAGTGTAGGAGGAAGGAAATTCTGACACATGCTACAACATGGATGAACCGTGAGGACATGATGTGAAATAAGTGTCACAAAAAGGCAAATTTTGTATGATTCCACTTATGTGAGGTACATAGAGTAGTCAAGCTCATAGAAACAGAATAGGGGTTGCCAGGGGCTGGGGAAGGGGGAAACGGGGAGTTGTTGTTTAATGGGTACAGTTTCAGTTTTGCAAGATGAAAAATTCTGAGGCTGGTTGCACAACAATGTGAATAACTTACAACTACTGATCTGTACACTTAAAAGTGGTTAAGACGGTAAACTTTATATGTATTTTACCACGATTTAAAAAATGGCTAAGATGAAGGGACTCACTCAACATCAGGATGCTAGCACAGGGCAATGTCAGGGTTTGAACCCAAGTCTAATTCCAAAACCTGTACCTTTGATTTGTACCCTGTGATTTTCAGAGTAGAGAGTGATTTAATAATGAGAGAGGAGACAGGCAGGACCTAATAGAGAAAACAAGTGCATTTTTTAAAGGCTCCTGCATTTTACATGTTTAAAAAGTATATAGTGAGTCCATAAAATATTGAGACGTTTAAACATCTCTTAACAATGACCATCTGCTCTGATGACTCCTGTGCTTTGAGGAAGCCTCCTCGGGAAGCTGACTTAGTTATGACGTTGCCCTGACGTTCGCTGACGTTGTCGCTGAGGTTCGACGTGTACCTGGAACCGTCCTTTGGAGCTAGGTTTCAACCTTGCATCACCTGGAGCTGGGAAGCCCCATCTCAGACCATAACTTCCCGCTCCCAGCCTTCCTTATCCTCTGTCTCGTCCTCTCCTTGAGTCACGTAGCCTTTGCTCCCTGTCCCCTCCCTATGTGTAATGCCCTATGCTCACCCAGCCTGGGCCCTGCTCAAGCTCACCAGCTCCTTCAAGTCCATCCTGGCCCCCAAACCCTCCTGCCACCCTCACACTTCTGTCCTGAGGCTGTCCCAGTGCCCTCTGGGCCCCCCAGCCAGCAGGTCCCTGGTCTTAGGCTTTTCATTCTACTTTGATAACAGCCTCCTAGGTCTTCACCTCCTGCACCTGCCTGCATCCTCCGTCTGCTTCTCCAGACCCTCCTCCATCCCTTTCCACGGTGCCCTCTGCCCAGCAGGCCCACCTGTGCAGCTACATCCATGGGCTGATGGGCTCCTTGCCTCTGGTTTCTGGTTGGGTTTGGCCAATGGGGGGGTTAGAGATCAGAGCAGGGAGGAGAGAGCTTGGGGTACTTACTCCCCTGGCTTCCTTTCTGTGGGGCCACACAGCTTCCCTCAGAGGACTCTACCCAGCCCTCAGGGTCTCCGGGTCCCAGGAAATGCCCCTGCCCCTCACCCCTCAGCTCTGGGGGTGGGAACAGTCCTCACTCATACTAGCTCTGGGCCCTGCACTATCGTTTGTGGTTTCTCTGAGCCCTGCCCACTCCCTATGGAGTCCCTTCAGGAAACTCCCCTCCATCACTCCACTCCCCTGTGAATGTACCTTCAGCTCCCTGCCAGGACCTGGACTTCCCAGGCATGGAGAAGCTCTTAGGTGGGATCTTCAAGGCTTCTCTTAGCTGCCAAGCGCCTCCGGGTGGTCCTGCCTTCATCCCACCCTGGTCTGGTCCCTCTCCTCAACCATCTCCTCTTCTGCATCCTCACCTTGACAGTGTAACTTCTGTCTAACCTGTGAACGTGCTCACCACTCCCTTGGCCTGGAAACGCCGCCCCTTCCCCCTTCCTTTCCTTTATTGTCAAATGGCTTCAAGAGGTTCCTCTCCCGCTGGGTCCTCAACCCACTGCCATTGCCCTCGTGGGCCTCCTCGGGCTGTCGGCCTCCCTGTGACATGTGACACAGTTGTCAGAGAGAGGCACGTGGCCTGGTGGTTCAGGGGTTGGGGGAGCAGGGCAACGTGGTGGTTATTAGACTGGGCTCGAGCCCAGCTTTCCTACTTCCTAGCAGGGCGACCTTGGGCAAGTGATACCTCAGCTTCCTCATCTGTAAGGTAACAAAAGGACAGTCTTATAAGTTACTGGTGACATATAAATGATATAATACATACTAAAGCACTAAAGCTTCTCTTTGGTTGCTCCCTGAGCAGCAAAAGTGAGTATGATAAGCTGGGCTTTGTAGGATTGACAAAAGGTACTGCTTGGTGAAATGTTCAAAGGAGTGGGATAACATTTTTGAAATTAACGTGTGTGTGTGTGTGTGTGTGTTATCTATTTCTTTTAACCTTTTGGTTCTAGGCTATCCCATCCCCCAGCCCCATCCCCCCACTGCCTCCAGAAAGGGATATAGTGCAGAAATAGTAAAAAAAAAAATGGGATTTTCAAAAGAATAAGGATATGAGGAAACGGCCAGGCGCGGGTGAGACGTCGGGTCTGGGAGTGGAAGGAAAGAAGAAGCTTCTCTGCTTCCCCGTCGGCTGGATCCTTCCTCCCCGTCTCCCCGGGAGAGCCCTGTGGACCGGCGAGGCCTCAGGAGAGGCTGGTCCTGAAACCAGACCGCCCGAGCGTGGTGCCAAGTTCCCCAGCCTCCCTCTGTGACCTCAGGCAGGATACTCGGCCTATCTGTGCCTCAACGCCCTCATCTGTAAAGTGGGGCAAACAAAACTAACCTCCTAAGGATGAAATGAGTTAATACACTCGAAAGTGCCCAGAACAGTACCTGGCACAAAGCAAGCTGTCTCTGTGATGAATACCCTCAACCTGGCAGCAGCTCTCTGGCTCCTTCACCTCTCTGACTGCTTCCAGGTCTCCACGCCGGGCTCCTCTCCCCTCAGATGTCCGTTTCCTCCGCACTCTGTCCATGAGCTGGGGCCACTGGGCCACCCCCTCGATTCGCAGGTGTGTATTTCCAATCCCTGGTTCATCTCCAGGCCCCAAACTGCCTGGGTGCTTCCGGGATGTTGAGGTGCTCACTCAACCCGTCCTGCTTCCTGCCCTCTTGGTAACGGGATTATCACCTGCCAGCTCATCCAGCCATCTTTCTCCGTGGCCTGTGGCATTGATCCTACTGATTCTTCCAGAAAGCTCTCAGACCAGTCCCAAAGCAACGGTCCAGTCAGGTGGTAGTATTAATGTGGTGGGCAGAATGGTCTCCCAAAGATGCCCATGCCCTGATCCCCAGAACCAGGGAATATGCTCCATGAGGTGGCCAAAGGGACTGTGCCGATGTCAAGGTTACTAATCAGTGCTCTTAAAAGAGGGAGACTAAGGACTTCCCTTGTGTTGCAGTGGTTAAGAATCCGCCTGCCAATGCAGGGGACACGGGTTCGAGCCCTGGTCCGGGAAGATCCCCCATGCCATGGAGCAACGAAGCCCGTGTGCCACACCTACCGAGCCTGCGTTCCAGAGCCCACGAGCCACAACTACTGAGCCCACGTGCCACAACTACTGAATCTGCATGCCTAGAGCCCGTGCTCCACAACAAGAGAAGCTACTGCAATGAGAAGCCCGTGCACCGCAACAAAGAGTAACCCTCGCTCGCTGCAACTAGAGAAAGCCACGAAGACCAAACACAGCCAAAAACTTTTTTAAAATTTTTTAAAAAGTGGGAGGCTATCCTGGGTTATCCAGGTGGGACTAATTGAACTCCACCAGTCCTTATAAGCAGAGAACTTACTCTGGCTGGATTGGAGAGATAAGTGGTGTTTCTTGCTGGGCCCCCACTTAACAGCCCCAATGCTCCTCTTCCTGGGAAAGCACCAGGTCAACGTTTCCTCTTTACCCAAATCCCCCCCTAGATGGCACCACCTCAGTCTGTTGCATGAATGAGGATCAGGAGAACATTGATCTCACATTTCACTGACAACCCCCATTCTCGATTCCACAGGGTGGAATTTCCCTAGCTTACTCAATTATTTTGTTATCTCAGTTAACTGAGAATTTCCAATTTAGATATTAGATGTTCCCAAAGCTAAATTTACACTGAAAAAGTGAAGCTTCTGTTTTTAGAAGCTTGAGTCAGCTCAGTCTGAAACTCAGCCCCACCTCCCCCGTCTAGCTGTGTGATTTGGGCCAGTTCCTTAACCTTTCTGAGTCCCATGTACCTGTCATCAAATGAGGATAATAATGATAATAGTAGTTCTCACCCGCACAGGATTTGTTTTGTGGATATAATTCTATAAATATATATACAGAACATACATAGATGATGTATAAAGCCATGTGAGATGCAGTAAGTAGTCCATAAATGTATGCTGTAGCTGTTTGTATTATGTATGCTATTCAAAAGATTATGATCTTTCTTTCATCTCACATCCATCAGAATGGCTAGTATAAAAAAAAAAGGGAAATCACAAGTGTTGGTGAGGACGCAGGGAAAGTGGAACCCTTGTGCCCTGTTGTGAGAATGTAACTTGGTGCAGCCACTATGGAAAACAGCATGGCAGTTCCTCAAACAATTAAAAATAAAATTATCATATGATCCAGCAAGTCTACTTTTGGGTATATATCCCAAAGAACTGAAAGCAGGGCCTTGAAGAGATATTTATACACCCATGTTCATAGCATTGTTTGCAACAGCCAAAAGGTGGAAACAACCCAAGTGTCCATCAGTAGATGAATGAATAAACAAAATGTGGTGAATCCACACAATGGAATATTATTCAGCCTTAAAAAAGGAAGGAAATTTGGACACATGCTACAGCATGGATGAACATGGACATTATACTCAGTGAAAGGATATTATATTCAGTGAAAGAAGCCAGTCATGAAAAGACAAATACTGTTATGATTCTACTTATATGAGATACCCAGAGTAGCCAAGGTCATAGAGACAGAAAGCAGAACGGTGGTTGCTGGGGCTGGGATGGGGGGAAAAGGGGAGTTGTTGTTTCATGGGTGCAGTTTCAGTTCTGCAAGATTCAAAGAGTTCTGGAGATGGATGGGGGTGATGGCTGCACAACAGTGTGAATATATTTAATGCCACTGAACTGCACACTTAATAAAAGTGGTTAAGATGGTGAATTTTATGTTATGCATATCTTACCACAATAAAAAAAAATGAGAAAAATGAGATCACGATCTAGCCCTTTCCTCTGAACTTTTTCCTCTTGGAAGCCCTCCATCTGCTGGTGAGAAACTAGTCCCATCAATTGTTGTGGTGGGTACTGACCAATGAAATCAGCCGCCAGTTCCCAAACAGGGGACAAAACATTGCCTGAGGATTGGTGAGACCAAACAGGTGAACCCCCAGAGCAAGGAGCACTTGTGGAGAAGCCAGGGGTGAGGTGGGGGGGGAGGGGGGAGGATGGGAGCACGACCCAGGCAGGAGGACAAGCGCGATGCAGATGGGGAGCCAGCAAGTGCACCCTCCCAGGCCTGTTTCATTCCGTGGATTTCCCCACAGAGAGTCCACCTGTCACCTGTCTCAAAATGCAGGTGTTCGCTTAGAATAAGAGAAACGTGAATTAAAATGACACAGGTACCATACTTCACCGCGTAGATCAGTGAAGATCCAATGGGGGGTCAGCACCCTAGGCTGGGGAGGGAGTGGGAGACGGGCGTCCACTGCTGGCAGGACACCACATCCGGAAACCTCTGGTGGGAAATTTGGCCATGCAAATCAGAGCTACAGCTGTGTGTGTCCTTTGACAGAGCAGACATACCTGCATGTCCGTGACATTATGCAAATAGTAGGAGGATCGCAGCAGCTTTGTTTAATAATAATAAACAAGATTATGGTGTAGGCTCTGGTTCTTTCCTGAGAGGCAGCCCAGAACTGGCAGGGGCCAGGAAAAGGGACGAGAGTCATCCGGCTGGATGGGATCTGGGGTGTGTGTATGAGATCAGTCTGGCTTCACGACCCTCAGATCCCACGCAAGAAGGGCTGACACAGGCTGGAGAGATGGCTAAACCCATGAGAAAGGAGATGGCTGGCAGGACACTGACCACCGAGGGTGAGGGGTGGACACCAGCATTTCATCTCCCTGTCATGTCTGTTCTTTCTTTATCTCTTCCATCTCCACCCTCCTAGCTGCAGCCCTGAACTGACTTGGGCTGTCCTAGAGCTCAGTCTTCTAGGGATCCTGGGACTTCCCCAGGGTGGGACTGGGCGAGTCCCTGGGGAGGGGTAGGGTCAGTCAGCCCTTCATTGTTTACCCTTCGCTTCTCTTTTCCTCAAAACAAAGTTTATTGAAAGAATACACAAACACACACACACACACACACAAGCAGGAGCTCTGCTGATCAAGAAGGGAGTGGGAGGGAGCACTGATGGTGGGGTTCTCAAAGTGTGGTCCTGGAACCAACTCCAGGGACTCCATTCCCCCCACCTGAACCTGGGGAGCATATAAATGTGAAGATTCCTGGGCCTTACCCCAAACCCACTGGGTCAGAATGCCTAGGAGTTCATGTTGAACAACCACTCTTAAACATACGGAAAATCCAACAACCACTGGCTTTGGTGTTTCTTCATTCTGGAAGAACTGAGTCCCTTTCTCAGCAGAGTTTAAATAACAGCCACATCCAACTCTAAAAATTACACTTTACAAGGCACATCAAATCATATAAATTATAACTTGCAAGGTTTAGCTGTGAAATGAGCAAGGCTGAGGCTTTTGAGCCATGTAAAATGGGAGAGGGGAGATTGTGAATAGAGCTCCTGATGGCTCATCTGCACACAGCAGCCGGGATGTTCACTGGCAGGTCTCCCCCTTGTTTACAATCCTTGAAGCCTTCTTCCCACTGCTTTTCAGATAAAGATCCAAACCCTTATGGTGACATGAAGGAGGCCTACTTGTCCCTTAGCCCTCCTCCTTCCCACTCTGACTTCTGGACGCCCTGGTTTTCTCTCAGTCCCTTGGGTTCACAATATGCTCTTCCACCCCAGGGCCCTTGCACATGCCATTCCCTTCTCCTTTTGTCTAGTTAAGTCCTCCTTGTCTTCCATATTCCTTTCCTTTACAGCCCCAATGTTGGAATGGAATTAGTCACACCTTTGTGGGATCATTTGACTTATTTCTCTCTCTCCTGGCAGCTTCCTGATGGCAGGGACCATGTCCAGTTCTGCCGTCACTGTACCCCTAGACTTGGCTCGGTGCTGAGGCTCTGGGTAAATACTGTGCAATGAATGAGTGATAGCAACAGTTATCACTGTTGACTATAAACACTTCTCAGTAGCCTGGCTATAAACAGGCTTCCTATTGCCTTAGGGAACCAAACTCCTTACAGGATATAGAAAAAAGTCTGGAGGGTAAAACCCTGCAAATATCAATATTGATTTTTCCCTGAGCCAAATGATTACAAGTGACTTTTATTTTCTTCCTTATATTTTCCTTTCTCCCAATTTTTAAAAACAAGAAGCATGTAACTACCTTCCATTATCGGAAAGAGTAAATGATGTCGAAATACTACGATACCAATAGTCCAA
Source organism: Mesoplodon densirostris (assembly GCF_025265405.1). Lineage (NCBI taxonomy): Eukaryota > Metazoa > Chordata > Mammalia > Artiodactyla > Ziphiidae > Mesoplodon > Mesoplodon densirostris. Next base: position 79,340,643 of record NC_082667.1, on the reverse strand, counting down.
ACAACATGTCAGCCTTGCTGATGAGTAGAAATCTTTAGAAGCATGACTGCCTATTCTTTAGGATTGATCCAGGCAAATAAAACAAACAATCTTTTTTATTTGCTAGATGTAACATCTGGGTAATTGCAAGGATGATTTTTAGTAATATAAATCCCTGAAATTTTTTTTTTTTTTTTTGCAGTCCACGGGCCTCTCACTGTTGTGGCCTCTCCCGTTGCGGAGCTCAGGCTCCGGACACGCTGGCTCAGCGGCCATGGCTCACGGGCTCAGCCGCTCCGCGGCATGTGGGATATTCCCAGACCGGGGCACGAACCCGTGTCCCTTGTATCAGCAGGCGGACTCTCAACCACTGCGCCACCAGGGAAGCCTAGTGACGTATTTCTTAAGCTAAGTCCGAGGAGCAGTAAGCAGTCAATTATTTATATACAATGAATGCAACTCAATTTCTGTCTAGTTAATAACTGTCCTCATTAGTTCCCTTTTCCAAATGGCTTATTAATGTCAGTGGATCCTCATCTCAACCCTGTGCACCTCTGAGGATTCTTCTCAGTCTCTGTTTTAGGAGACCATAATAATGATCATTGTGTCATTCACTGAGCACCACATGCCAGGCTCTTTATATGCATTTCTCACTTAATCCTCAGAATAACCCTGTGAGGTAAGAGGTTTACAGACAGGGAAAAGGAGCTCAGAGTGATTAAGTAATTTGGTTGAAGTCACTCAGACACAAAGTAGCCTAATGAGATTCAAACCCAGGTCTGTATATCACCAAAGCCTGTGCTTTTAAAAATTACTACAGTTTTCTAATATCATAGTCGGGTTCAAAACAGAGATCTCTGCCTCTACTTTAGCCAGACAGGAAATAAAACTACCCCAAATCTATGCCTTGTTAGGATAAAGAAGAAACTACAGTTCTTCTTCTTCTTCTTTTTCCTCCCACTTGCACACTGCACAGATGTTCTGTGTCCTTGAATGGAGACCATATCATGGAGGAGAATCTCACGGGGAGGTTCATGAAGTTATCTTTAAATCTGTTGCATTTACAATAAACATTCTCAGAAAACTAGGAATAAAGGGGGAAATTTCTCACTTGGTAAGAACATGTATAAAACCCTACAGCTAACCTCCTAACTAACGGTGAAAGAGTAACTGCTTTCCCCTAAGGTCAGGAACAAGCGAATATAAGGATTTATACACTGCTCTTGTTCAGCAGAGTCCTGGAAGTCTTAACCAGGGAAATAAAGCAAGGAAAAGAAGATTCAAGCCATTCACATCTCCTTTTCTGAAAGGACAAATAAAATTGTTCTTATTTGCAGATGACATGATTGTTTATGTATAAAATCCCAAGAAATCTACAAAAGCCCTTATATAAGAAAGTGCAGTTAAGGTTGCAAGATACCAAGAAGCATACAAAAATTAATTGTATTTCTATGTACTGTCAATGAACATGTGGACACCAAAATTAAAAATATAATACCACTTACAATCACACACACAAAAAAAAGGAGACATACTTAAGTGTAAATCTAACAAAACATGTACACGACTGGTATGCTGAAAACTACAAAACACTCATGAGAGACACTGAATAAATGGAGAAATATACCATGTTCATGAATTGGAAGACAATGTAGGAGTATATCAATTATTCTCACATTGATATATAGGATTAAACACAATTCCAATCAATATTACAGCATGATATTTTGTGTATACAGACAGGCTTACACTGAAATGTAAATGGAAAGGCAAAGGAACTAGAATAGGTTAAAAAAATTCTTTAAAGAAAGTGGGAGGAATCACTCTACCTGATTTAAGACTTACATAGCAACAGTAATCAAGGCTATGTCATAATGGTAGATCCATTATGACAAATAGATCCATGAAACATAATAGGGAACTAAGAAGTAGCCCCCATAGAAAGTATGGCCAGATTATTTCTGACAAACTTGCAAAAGCAATTCAATGGAGAAAGGATAGTCTTTTCAACAAATGGTTCTGGAACAACTAAATATCCACATGCAAGAAAAATGAACTTTGACCTAAATCTCACATCATAAACGACAGTGAACCCAAAATGGTTCATAGATTTAAAAATGAAACTATAAAACACTTAGAAGAAAACATAAGAGAAAATCCTCAGGGTCAGGGACCTTGTGGCATGTTCTTAGACATGACACTAAAAGCATGATTTATAAAAGAAAAACTAACTACCTGGACTTCATCAAGAATTAAAGCTTTTGCTCTGTGAAATACTCTGCTAAGAGAATGAAAAGACAAGCTACGGATGGGAGAAAATATTTGCAAACCATATATCTGACAAGGGACTCATATCTAAAATATATAAAGAATTCTCAAAACTCAATGGTAAAAAACCAAACAATTCGATTAGAGACACTTAAAAGATATGAAGAGATATTTCACTGAAGAGGATATGCAGAAGGCAAACACGTACATGAAAAGACATTTAACATCACTATCGATTTGGAAAATGCAAGTTAAGACTATGATGAGATACCACTACACACTTACTAAAACAGCTAAAATGAAAAACCGTGTTTATGCTAATTGCTGGTGAGGATGTGTCTCATACATTGCTGGTGGAAATGAAAAATGGTACAGCCACGCTGTACAAGCCTAGCAGTTTCTTTACAAACCGAATATATATTAACACATATGTTAATCCATGCATTCATACTCCTGAGCATTTATCACAGAGAAATAAAAACTTATGCTCATACAAAAACCTGTACACAAATGTTTATAGTACATTTATTTGTAATAGCCCCAAATGGAAACAAAATGTCCTTCAAAAAGTGAATGGTTAAACATAGGTGATACATCCATACCGTGGACTATTACTCAGCAATAAAAGAACAAGCTAATAACCTAAATGGATGTCAAGGGCACTACACTGACTAAAAAAAAAAAATCAATCACAAAGGTCATACATACATGATGAAAATTATAGAGACGGAGAACAGATTAGTGGTTTCGGAGCGTGGGGACGATGGTGGGAGGAGGAATTGTGACTATAAAAGGAGCATCACAAGGGACATCTCTGATAATGGAATACTCCTATATCCTGAGGGCCACACCCAAATCCACACGTGGTAAAATGGCACAGGACTCCACACATGCTTCGTGCCATTCCCTCTACTATTTGTGCATCTATAATTATTTAAAAATAAAGTTTAAAAAACTCTGTTGAGTGAAGTCTGAGAGTGGTCTGCCTTTCACAGTCCTAAAGGGATTCCATTGCATTTCTCTTTCTGCTTCAATATTTTAATCCCTTTCAAAACGTTAAAAGGCTCAAAGCCACTGTTTTTATAATTCCTTACTTACAATTTCTTCCAACTTCCTTGGCTGTCAATGAGCTGGGACTGTGGACCAAGCCACAGCTAATTAAGAGAATGGAATGAAATGAAGTGAGAGAGCACTGAGGCCATGCCCAGGGCTTACCCTGATTTACTACTTGGAGGTACGGGGGCGGGGGAGGGCTCTGAGGGGCCCATAGTCTCCAGAAGCTCTGGAAAGGGCGAGAGGCCATTGCTCAAGCTGGGCACTTCAGGTGGCCGTGGCTGCCAGACGCGGAGCAGGTGAAGGTCAAGCATCAGCTCTAAGCCCACCTTCCAAACCACGCCATCAGGGTGGGACACTGCACACACAGTCAGCAAAGGACACAGGGCCCATCGCACTTTGCACTGTGCTCATTCTTACCACATGTGCCAGGGAGACCCAGCACATGCCGGGATTGGTTATTGGTGGCACACCGAGGAAGGCTGGGACTGTTAGCCAGAGGCTGTGCTTTACAAGAGACTGGAGTCCACAGAACAGTAAGGACTTTTGGTGGTGTGAGGGGTAGGGAGGGTCGGGGACTGGCTAGGAAGAGGTCTTACCTCTAAAACAAGGTCTGAATTTTCATGCCTTCCAATCGTAGTGCTTTTATTCAGGACAAAATAGCCTTCTGCACTCTTTAGATAGGCTTTCATATTCTCTGCTTTCCCTATAAAAGGTTTTCAGAAAACAATTTTGTTAGAAAAATACAGTCCTCTAATTATTCAATGTCATATTTAGAATGAATGGAATACACCATAATGTCCACAGGAGAAGGCAGCAGAGGTAGGAGTGGATAGCTGAATTTAACAATCAATGATCACAATAATTCCACACATTTTTAAGACTGTCCTTTTAACAGTGATAGCTGGCATAGATGAGCTTGCTTCTGATCACAAGAGGACATCCTTTATGTAACTCAGGGCACAAACAAGCAATAGCAAAAAAAAAAAAACCAAACAAATCTGAATTCCACTGATAACCGCTCTCCACCTCCCATTAAGCTTAGTTTGGGGTTAGTTATATGACAGAATCAAGTACTCAGTGTTACTAACCCACCACTTACTAGCTCTGTGACTCTGAGTGAGTTACTTATTCTCTCTCTATGCCTCTGTTTCCTCATCTGTAAAATGGGACTAATAATACTCTGTATCCCAAAGAGTTTTGTGAGGATTAAATGTGAAGCATCTAGAATGGTGATTGCTACATTAAACACCCATTTATCCTACTGTGATTGTGACTGTTATTAATCATGGGCTTCTGAACCTTGACTCAAGAAACCCCAACTTCGGGCTTCCCTGGTGGCGCAGTGTTTGGGAGTCCGCCTGCCGATGCAGGGGACACGGGTTCGTGCCCTGGTCCGGGAGGATCCCGCGTGCCGTGGAGCGGCTGGGCCCGTGAGCCATGGCCGCTGAGCCTGCGCGTCCGGAGCCTGTGCTCTGCAACGGGAGAGGCCACAACAATGAGAGGCCCGCGTACCGCAAAAAAAAAAAAAAAAAAAAAGAAACCCCAACTTCTACAGAGCTTCTTAAAGTGTGGAAGAGTCAGTCATCAAGCAAATGGGCATTAGAAGATACTTTCTTTTTAAGTCACCGCATTCCTTCATATATTTAGGTTGAAAAAAAAAATGATTTCCAAAGACAAAATATCAAGATTATAGCTTGGCTGTACGGTCAAGACTCTGTACGTATCTTTTCCTGGCATTTTATTATGAAAATGTCAAACACACAGAAAAGTTGAAAGAAGAGGATGGTGAACTTCTATAGAACCACCACCCAGATTCTACAATCAACATTTTGCTCTATTTGCTTTATCACATATCTACCCATCTATACATTTTATATTTTAATGCATTTCAAAGTAAATCCTATACATGTTTTTAAAATTTATTTATTTATTTTTGGCTGTGTTGGGTCTTCGTTTCTGTGCGAGGGCTTTCTCTAGTTGTGGCAAACGGGGGCCACTCTTCATCGCGGTGCGCGGGCCTCTCACTATCGCAGCCTATCTTGTTGCGGAGCACAGGCTCCAGATGCGCAGGCTCAGTAGTTGTGGCTCACAGGCCTAGTTGCTCCGCGGCATGTGGGATCTTCCCAGACCAGGGCTCGAACCCGTGTCCCCTGTATTAGCAGGCAGATTCTCAACCACTGCACCACCAGGGAAGCCCTATACATGTTTTTGAAAACATAAAAACGTCAGTGACTACTTCAGCTTCTTCCAAGATGTTGATGATAATTCACATGATATTTGAATTCTGATCCATCTTAGTGCCATGTCAAAGAAAGTCTCTGTGTTGGGTCTTCGTTGCTGCAGGTGGGCTTTCTCTAGTTGCGGCGAGCGGAGGCTACTCTTCCTCAGGATGCGCAGGCTTCTCATTGCGGTGGCTTCTCCTGTTGCGGAGCATGGGCTCTAGGTGTGCAGGCTTCAGTAGTTGGAGCACGTGGGCTCAGTAGTTGTGGCACACGGGCCCTAGTTGTGGCTCGCGGGCTCCAGAGTGCAGGCTCAGTAGTTGTGGTGCACTGGCTTAGTTGCTCCGAGGCATGTGGGATCTTCCTGGACCAGGACTCGAACCCGTGTCCCCTGCATTGGCAGGCGGATTCTTAACCGCTGAGCCACCAGGAAAGTCCCCAAAGTCTCTTTTCAACTGAAAGGTCACTGAAGTGTGAAGTTGTTAGACTGTGGATAAAAACAAAAATCATCTAGGTCTGAACGTAGAGGGTCTCCGGTCTGGCTCTGCTTTCAATCAACATCTCCATCATCATTCCGTCACTGAATCCCTACTAAGTGCCAGGCACTGGGCTGTCCTTTTACACACGTGGCCTCTTTTCACCCTCAGAACCACCCTGCGAGGCAGGTGTCAGTATTGTCCCGCTTTACAAATGAGGAAACTGAGACTCAGAGAAGTGAAGGTCACACAATAGTAAGTGTGTGACAACTCTGGGCCTTTGCATGTAACCAGTGGACAAACCTCCATTGCTGCTGGTGGGGCAGAGTAGGGGTGGGGGAATTGCACTGTCTGCTGACACTTGGCACGTGTAATAAAAGAAAGTCCTTGAAACCAGCATTCTATGCTCTGAAAGGAAGACGAGACCCTACCTGGGGGTAAGAGAAATAAAAATAAGCAGGATAGTTTATATTTGTAAACTTTGAGGCCTGTGGATGTCCCACAAATATTGATGCTTTCAGATAATGAGAAATAAGTTTTATTAAGTTCGCTGTCATGTGTACAGGGGAAAAGACATTTCCTCTTCCCAAAGAACCATGCTCTGCTGCCTTCAGTTATTAATCTTCAATTGCAGAGGACCATGTTAGCACGCAACACATTCAAGTCTAATTAAGCTAAAATGGAAACTTCCAAATGTCTCTTCTTCAGGAAAACCACAGGAAACGCCACTAATCGAAAACTTAAACTTGGATCATGTGCATATTTGTTTTTTAGCTCTCACCCCAGACGTCCCCAAGGCTGGGGTCTTCTCTCTGCTCAGACGTCCCCCCTCGGGGCAACCACCTGACCACTCTGGCTAAAGGCACCCTCAGTCATGTTATTCCCCTGCTAGTTTTCCCCTGCTGTGTTTCCTTCCTTCTACTTATCATTCTCTGACATGTTCTTGTTCCTTTCTTTAGTTATGCTTGCTGTTGGTTTCTCTTTCACTAAGATATATGTTCCTCGAAAACCAGGACTGTGTTCATTTTGTTAAGAAGCAATTCTTCATGGGTATTTTGTGTTTGTACCCATCTTCAGAGCAAAGGCATTGAAAGATTTTGTCCTGCACTCACTTTCCGAGGCTGCTTGTATGGCAAACAGCCTGCGAGGATAGAGGTAATGTTTCTAATAAAGATAACGGCTCCTTCTGGGGCAAAAGTTGGGCAGGTTTGCTAGCAGCCCCTTTCAAAGATTGCAGTTTCCTGAGTTTGGAGTTCCTTACCTGGGACACAGACCCACTGTGCGCACAGCATCCACACTGGCTGCTCTGCACCACCCCGAGGGACTTTCAGGGCAACAGGAACCAATGTGCATATGCAGCTCTGGCTGCCTGTTATGTAGGCTGTGTTGTGAGTAATCAAGTTCTTTGTTTCTGGCCCAGGAGTCTCCTGTCTTCTGCCAGGAACTATAAAGTGGGCAGGCTAACTTACTAACTTTCAAACAGGGTCAAATGTCAGACCCTTTGCAGTTCCTGCCAGTTCTGTTCATTACCCCTTCTCCAGGGTAGGGGGCGGCGGGGGGGGGGCAGAACCTGACACATAGTAGGTGCTTGGGAAACACTTGCTGAGTGAATGAAAATACAAAGGGCACCTCAAAGCAAGTCAGTACAGCCAGCTGGCTAGGAAGCTTTGATAGTAACTACCTTTCATTTTTCCTGTCAGTATCTAGCTTAGATGACTCCTTGGAAAACCTAAATTCTATCTCTTTAGCTTTTGGATTGGACAATATTTCTCCACCTTCATTTTGCCCTGTGCATCACTTCCTTGCGTGAAAACACTGTCAAAGTAATTTGAATGTGTGGAGCTCTGTGAATTCGTTCTTACTCAGCGCCATGGAGCACCAGCCACAGGAAAGAGCAAAAGGGCTTCAGTCATCTGCGTTCCCCCGACCACTTTGGATGGCTCAGAATTGGGCTATAGGAGCAAACTTACTTTTGAGGTATACAGTGGCCTCAAAGTTCCTTAAAGAAGGGGAGTTCAGGTAAGCTGTGGGTGTGGGTGTGTGTGTGTCTCTGACCATTGGGTGGGTGTTGTCCATAAATCAGGGGAAACAGGGGTTCCTCTCTTAATCCCAGCTATACCCACAGGACATCCAAGAGCTGGTGCCCAAGAGAGGCTTAAAGCTCCTGTGCCGCCTCCCTTGGGGGGCGAGGTAGGGGCTGCACTTAGGAAGGAATGGCTGGTGTTGGGGCACCTTTTCTGGGGTGCTCCTGGCGACCCGAGCCTGGATCAGAGAGTTCGGACTCGGCTGGCGCCGGGTCCCCTGCCTACCCCAACGCCCTTGACCTCGCAGGGCTGGCCTCCTCCGGCCCAGGTTTCCGCCCGCCGCCTCCTCGCGCGCCGCTCTCACCTGGCCTGAGGAAGAGGCCCACGCCTCGTCCTCCGCCGAGAGCCCTGACCTCCGCCCTGCCGCCCTCCCGCGGAGTCTCCAGGCGACGGCCCGCAGCCCGCGCGCCCGCCCGGCCTGTTTACAAACGTCGCCACGGCAACGCCATTCTGACGGCCGAGCTGGGGAGGGGCATGGCGTGCGCGGCGCCCGAGGATGAGGGGGAGGTGCGCTGGCAGCACCCGGCCAATTACAGCCCGCTGCAGCGCTGCGAGCCCTCCCCGACCTGCCCCCTAGAGGTCCCCAGCCCCGTTTCCAGGATGGGGAAACAGGCTCAGTGTTCACAGAAGTAGCTGCAAGTCTTACAGCGGGGAGGGAGCAGCCTCAAAAATCCTTCCTAGTTATCTTAGCTCCAGGCTCGGTGCGTTGAGGAGGGGGTGGTCAGGCGTGGGAGGGAAATGGAGCTGAACCACGAGAAGCTTGGAGATTAGTACCCCCGTCTCACCGGAATCTCTAGTTCTCTCTGTTGTGGAGGAGAAAACAGAGTAAGCTGGGGGGGACCATCACTTCTGGGGGTGGGGGTGGAGATGGGAGATGGGTGGGGTGGAAGGAACACTTCTGAAAGAATGAAAGATTCTCCCACGTGCTAGGGAAAGGGTATTTACAAGCCCTCAACCTTACTGTTCCTGTCCTTCCCTGTCAAAACTCGCGTTTATTTATTCATGTGTTCCTTAATTCTACAAACATCACCTGAGTCCCTACAAGGTCAGACGGTGGCCCCAGTGTTGACCTGGATCAGATCCTTAAGAAACCCCCCCGCACTCCCCATGGGCACGGGGCTGGGGGGATGGAGCATGTGGAGAAGACATGCAAATGCCAACTGTCTCCCCTCACCCCATGTCACCTTTTTCAGATCAGCCCCTTCTGTCTGAGAGCAGAACAGCCCCACTGACTACCTACAGAATGCCTCATTTCCCTGCCAGGAAATGACGGACAAGGTGCCCCAAGACAAACTCAAAATATTCATCTGAGAAAGATGAAAGATGGCAGACTCCACTCTAGTCAATTAGAAGAAGATATAAGAGAGAAAAATCATGGAAATCGATAGGGGATGGAATATATGGTAAAGATGCTCCCACATGCCTAGAGGCTCTTGGAAATGCACATTCCCTGGCACAGACCTCAGAGATTCTGATTAAGCAGCTCTGGAGCATGGTCCAGGAATGAATTTGTTGCATTCTTGCAAATTCCTTGTGCATTTGTTAAAAGCTAGGCAAAACCTCAGGACTTATTCAACCCTGCAGTTGAATCGCAGAGCCCTCCCAGCACTTGTGCCTAGAAATCTCTTCCAGGCCCTCAGTCAGCCTGGAAGGTTCTGCCTGGGTTAGTTCCATTGGACCAGAAAGACCTTAGGAATGTATGAGGAGTGACCACAGAGGCCGGGGCCCTGAGTGGTAACTTCAGAGGAACAGAGAGGGTCAGGCTCAACTCTCCAGGCACATTTCTGCCTCAGGGCCTTTGCAGTTACTGTTTCTTCTCCCTACCAGGCACTTCCCCCAGGGATCTCCTTCAGCTCCTTCAGATTTTTACTCAAATATCACCCTATTTAAAAGGGTCTTGGAATTCCCTGTCGGTCCAGTGTTTAGGACTCGGTGCTTTCACTGCCCGGTTCGATCCCTGGTCGATCCTGCAAGCCCCATGATGCCACCCAAAAAAACAAAACAAAACAAAAAACACCCCCCCAAAAACATGAATAACAAAACAAACACCTCACTGTATTGCTCTTTCCTTCATCTTACCACTCCTCTAACATGCTATTTATTTAGTTTCCTTCTCTTATTTGTTGTCAGTCTCCCCACTCCCAACTCCCCCCTGCCCCCCAACTTAAGCTCCATGAGGGCAGGGTTTTTTTTTCTCTTTTGTTCACTGCTGTATCACCAGTACCTAGAACAGTGCCTGAATGAACGAATGAGTGAATGAACAGGGGCAGCCCTTGCCACCCACCCACAGCCTTGCCTCCTACTCTTGAGCTGCTGAGCTGAACTGTCCTTACCCCAGGACCTAGGCTTCTGTAGCCTTGGCCCTCGCCAGCCCCACCGCCATCTCCATGCTTGTCTTCAATGTCATCAACATGAGCACAGAACGCAACCCTGCTCACTGCCAGCCAGACCCTACGGAGCCCATGCAGGCCAGCCTGGAGCCGGAGCCGCCCTTGGCCCCCTGATAGGCTTGGGAGAGCATATGTTGCCATTAGTCCATCTCTCGATGAGGAAATACTAAACGCAGAACAAAGCTGACATTCAGGCTCACTGGAGCAGAAATTGCCAAAACTTGATTGGATCCTGCCGCTCCCCACAGGATGCCACAGTCATGTCAAAGGGTGTGTGAAAGTCTTAAAACCCAGTTCCGTGTCATCCACTTAAATTTCAAAAACAGAAACTAAAATACCCCAATAACTCATGGCTTTAACATAGCATGTCCTGGGCTGAGTGAGAGTTGTACTTTGCGATGATGGGGTGTTCAAAATACTGCACCTGGGGAATTCCCTGGCGGTCCACTGGTTAGGACTTGGTGCTTTCACTGCCATGGCCCGGGTTCAATCCCTGGTGGGGAAATTAAGATCCCGCAAGCCACATGGCATGGCCAAAAAAAAAAAAGAGGTTTCTAACTTATACGGGCTTCTTAGTGATGCCTGTAATCAATCAGTCTTCTTGTGATCTGGGTGGCTACCAAGGCTGTACTGTATCTCCATCAACATCAGGATGCTGGTGTCTGAAAGGCCTGGGTCCAGGTCCCAGCTTTGTCATTCCCAGCTGTCCTCATAATACTGGAGCGAGTAATGTTAACTCTGGGCTTTCCACCCGCAGGGCTCTGTCCCAGTCCTTCCTGTGGATCATCTCATTTAATCCTCACCATAACCTGGGGCAGTAGGTGTGTGTGAAACACCTGGAGCTCTGTACAGAAGCACTCAAAAATGTCGTGATGGGTATTGTTTCTATCACATCACTCCCACTTGAACAGGAAAATAGGGCTCAAGAGACATGGAGGTATGTGACCAGGGTGACACAGCCAGAAAAGGATTTGAATCCAGATGACGGTGACGGGACGGTATTTTCCCCGGGGACCACACGTGACAGGTGTCACAGCCATGAGACACCCATGCTCACCACCTGCTTTCCCTCAGCCCTGAACAATCTGGGCTTCCGGCTGTCCTGAAGTTTGGGCAGTGCCTGCAGCAAGAGGGGGAGGGAGCTGAGGCCAGGAGGGGGTAGCTGGGGCTTGCCAGGGACCTCTCCTGCCACCCACTGGGCTTCTTTCCTGCAGGACCTCTGCCCCATAAAATCTCATTGGGCCACAGTTACCTTCCCTGGGCTGTCCTTGACTGGGAGAGCCCATCCACTGTGCCCCCTCCCCAGATCTGCTTGTTGTCCCCTGCATTCCAACAAGAAATGAATGCTGGCCTCCTGCCTGGAAGAGGTAGGGAGATTGCCCAGCCTTTAAGGGGTAAGAGAGAGCCAGGGAAAGAACTGGAGAAGGAGAAAGAGGGAGTAAAAGAGAGAAAGAGCGCTCAAGGATCAGGAAGTAGCTAAGCTGTTGAGTAGGTGACAGATGAGAGAGCAAAGGGCCATTGGAGGCTCCACAGTCCATTCATAACCTGACGCTATGGGCTAAGGAAATGCAGGTTTTTATACACACACACACACACACACACACACACAGGTTCACAAAAATAAATTCAAACCACAGAATCACAGCTGGTCACTGAGGCCTTCTGCGGCCGTGCTCACCCCCTTCCCCTGTCAGAAAATGAGAAGTCACCCAGGTGTTTTCTCAGATAGAGACAAGGCTGGTTGGGATGTTCATCTCTTGCAAATCAGAGCTCTGCCAGGGGGCTTCCCTGGTGGCGCAGTGGTTGGGAGTCTGCGTGCCAATGCAGGGGACGTGGGTTCGAGCCCTTGTCCGGGAGGATCCCACATGCCGCAGAGCAACTAGGCCCGTGAGCCACAACTACTGAGCCTGCGCGTCTGGAGTTTGTGCTCTGCAACAAGAGAGGCCGTGATAGTGAGAGGCCTGTGCACCGCGATGAAGAGTGACCCCCGCTTGCCACAACTGGAGAAAGCCCTCGCACAGAAACGAAGAAACAACACAGGCAAAAATAAATAAATAAATTAATTAAAACAAATTAAAACAAAAACAGAAAACATTGTCTCTAAAAAAAAAAAAAAAAAAAAAACAGAAAAAAAGCTTTGCCAGGGAGGTCAGTCTGTATGTTGTTTGAAAACTGCAGATGAAGGGTGCTGATCCCACCTCTGATCGGCCTGGTTTCATTTGTTTGTTTGTTTTATTCTGTCTGTACCTCACTTCTCTCACCTGTAAAATGGAGGTAATAACAGCATTGACTGTAAAGACCAAATGGGTTAATATGTGTGAAGTAGTAAACTGTGCCCGATACCACAGACTCCTTCTGTGAATGTCCGTGTTGCTGTCTGTCTGTTTGCTTGTTTTTGTTGCTTTCTTGATGATGTGGGAGGACAGCACCATCTCAACCCGATCGCGGCCATCCTGGGGAGAACTTTGATTTGCATCGTCTCAGTCCCAACCCAGAGCAAACTTGACCTCTGAACACTCGCATATCATCTTGCTTGTTGCCCAGGGACCTTTCTGGGTGTGGGTGTCAGAGGCAGGCTGAGCTCCCCTTATCACTGCTAGAGGGATTCTGAGAATCCAGCTGGTCTCTGTGGGGTGGCACCTGCAGGACAACTCCATAAATTCGACTTGCAGGCATCCAGGCACATCAACCTCCACTACTTCTTTTTTTTTGATATTAACAATGAACCATTATGAATGAGGTGAACCAAACTAGCTAATATTTATTGAGGCTTGTTAGGTACCAGCTGCTATGCCATGCACTGTTTTATTTAATTCTTAGCCCAACCCATTTTACAGAAGCGGGCTCAGAAAAGTCAAGTAACTTGCGCAGTTACAAATCTTGTAAGTGATAGGTCCAAGATTCGAACCCTGGCTGTTTGACTCCAGCATATTGTCATTTTTGTAAACTTTTGTTTTCAAAACATAATCTACATCTCGAAAAGAACACAACTGATAAGTGTACGCTTGAAGAATTTTCACAAAGTGTATGCACCCACCCTAACCAGAACCCAGAACAAGAAGCAGAACATTACCACCCACCCCCGCCCCTCCGAGAAGACTCCCTGTGCTCACTTCTGGTTAGCCCCTCCCGCTTGTCTGATTCCAATCATAGATTAATTCTGCTTGGTTTTGAACCTCATGGAAATGGAATCTTACAGATTCCATTTGCTGCCTGGTTTCTTTCACTCAACTATGTGAGGTTCGACCACGTTGTCTGATGTAGCTGTGGTTCATTCATTCTCACTGCTGCATTGCTTTACACTCTGTTATCTATTCCTGCAGAACAAATTATGGCAAACTTAACGGATCCAAAAAACACACACTTATGTCACAGTTTCTGTGGGTCAGGAATCCGGGCACTGCTTAGCTGGGTTCTCTGCTCAGGGTCTCTCCCAGGCTGCAATGAGGGAGGTGGCCAGGGCTGGGGTCTCATCTGAGGCTCAGCTGGGGAAGGATCCTCTTTCCAGTTCATGTGGTGGTTGGCAAGATACAGTTTCCTGAGCGTTGTTAGTTAGTCTGAGGGCCTCACCTCCTTGCTGGCTGTTAGCCAGAGATCCTGCACTGTTTCTTGCCATGTGGGCCTCTCCATAAGGTGGCTTGCTTCATCAAAGCCAGTGAGAGTCCATAGAAAGAGTCTCCAGGCAAGATGGAAGTTACAGTCTTCTGTAACATAATCACAGAAATGACATGCCCATCACCTTTGCAGCATCTACTGATTAGAAATAAGGTACAGTCCGTCCTACTCGCAAGGGGAAGGGACACAGAGGTGTGAACACCATGGATAATTGGGGGCCGTTGTGTATGCCTTTTGGTATGCACATGTGCACATATCTCTTCGTTATATATCTAGGAGTAGAATTTCTGGGTCACACATACGTCCCGCTTTACGAGATTCTGCCAAACATTTTTCCAAAGTGCAGGTACCCTCTACACTCCCTCAGCAGGCTATGAGTTTCCCAGTTAGAGCACATGCTTTCAATACACTCCTCCCCTCTCTCCTTACAGAAGGGGTGTTTGAGCTGGGGCTCTTTGGGAAGACAGGTCCTAATTCTGGCCCCATGTCAGAATCATTGAATTCCCTGGCCGCTTCACCAGACATTCTGATCATTTGAGGGCTCAGATACAAACTGGAAGGTCCACTCCATGAGGCGAGGATCCCTGTATCCTTGGTGTCCGGAGCAGTACCCGGCAGCAGTGCCTGGCAGGTACCAGGGAGCTGGCACTCAATAAATGTTGTTTTGATTAAGTGAATGAGTTCAGGAAATATTGTTCAAGAGATGGGCCCCAGGGCGGGTATAAGCTGCTTAAACGGGAAGGAAACTTTGTTGTGTCTGAGGCTGTGTTCATTTTTCTGGGAAGAGGGCTCAGAGCCTCAACCAGGTATGTCCCCAACAAAGGTTAAGGGCCGCTGTGATTGGATACTGTCCGGCTTAGGTATTTTATCACATGAAGAAAGACTTGGTCCCAGGTTAGGTGGCATGGGAACTGTGGACAAGGTCCCATGGTCCTTAGAAGTAAAAAGCGAGACAGTGTTTGCCTGGGGTGGCTCATAAACTGAGACCTTGCTTGTTTTGACCTTTGACCCATGGTACCTCTTTTGGTACATCTAGCCACTGCCTGGCCTCCTGGGACCCTCCCTGTGTCTGTCTGTTGAACAGAAAATTCCAGAAGGCCTCGGTGCCCTGAGTTTCCATCAGGGGCAAGCCAAGATGAGCCCTAGCTTTTGAAAAACCCCTTTCAGTCCATAGAAAGCTTCCCTGTTTATCTGGTTTGAGATGACCTCATCCTTTGTCACCTTCTCTCTTGTTTTCTGGAGGTTGCTCAGCGTCTTCCTGCTGTCTGCATTCTTTTCTCACGTGAATAGTGCACCTATTTTGGGCATTTTGTCGTTGTTGTTTTGGGTCATTCCCGTCACACATTTTTTGTATTCCTTTCCAGTCAGATCAACCTCATGCCTCTCTAGACATTTCTTCTCAGGTTTCCTCTGAATCATTTCGTTTGGTCTAAATATGTCCAGTGTTTCCTCCTTCCTCACTGCACTCCACATAGACCCTCTCTTTTCCGCGGAACAACTGTTCTTTTCTTTCGAATCCCTGACCCAAATCCTCATCTTTCACCATGTTTTCTGACTTCTCTTAAGAACTGATTGTTTTTTGAAACTTAAGCCTCAAATATCATCCCTTCTAATCTGCGTCTGAATTTGGATCACGATCAAGAAGCAGGCGAGACAGGAACGTGGCTGGGTAATTAGGATCCTCAGCAGAAGGGCTGAGTGTTCATCAGGGCTGTCAGAGGGGCCTGGGGATGGAGGGAGAGGTATCTTCTTCTGCCTCGGGTAGGGCTTAGGGTGGGGTTGTCAGGAAAGCGCTAAGAAAAAAGGACCCATTTGACTTGAGTTCTGAAGGACGAGTAGGATTTCCGGAGGTAGAGCAGGGAGAGCAGAGGATGGTCCAGGGAAGGAGCAGTGGGAATGGAGGCTAGAAGACGAGTCATCAGAGAAGCTAGGGACAGGAGTACAGAAGGAGAGGGGTGGCCAGGTGCTGAGACCGCAGACTGAAGGTCCATGGTCAGCCCTCAGATATGTTTGTCTGGCTTTCCCAACGTGTTAAAAGACTTTTAATTAGTTGCTGAAGGAATAGGCCGCTTTCTGTGGAGTGACAGAGAAACCTATTCAAATTGTCTTTAGCATGAATGCAAATTCACTGGTTACCAAAAATGAAAAGTCTAGAGGGAACCTCTTGGTTCAGGCTCAGATGATTTCATGAGGCCTTGGCCTCTCTCCAGCTCTCAGGGATTCTTTGAACCATGTGGATCCAACCTTAGACAGAATCTCTGTATAATGGTCACAAAAAGGCGGCCGAAGCTCCAACCCTTACATCTTCTCAGCTTTAAATTCCATAGGGAAGGATAGGAGTCTTTTTCCTAAGCTTCCCCCAATGGCTTCACTGCTTCTCATTTTCTCTGGGTGGGTCACAAGCCCATTGCTGAGCCAATTATTGTGGCCCAGGAGACTGCTCTGATTGGCTGAGCTTGAGCCAACATGCCCATCCCTGCAGCCAGAGGTGGAATCAACAGTGTCTCTGAGAAACTGGACTGAGACTAGGAGAAAGGTGTTGTCTCCAAAGGGGGATTATAACGCCATAATATTTTAGAAGAGAGGTGAATTGTTATTAGGTGAAGAAAACCAGATGTCTACCACAGTAGCCAACATGTACAGATCATTAACATCTGGATTTATGCCTTTTTTTGGGAAAATGGGAATATCTGGCAATACCTGGACTCTCTTCTTGTATATAGATCAACAATCTGCTGGGGCTGCGAAGAGGCTCCCTCTTTAGATACAGCCTATGTTCTGCCTGCCCAATGCACTGCTCATATTTCCTCTCTGGCTCCTGGAAGCACTTGAATTTTTATTGCCAGCATAATTTGATTCTGTAAAGAAATCTGTTCTTCCCACCAGAATGGAAGAGCCAAATGTACAGGGGTCAAATAGCTCTCCTGTGCTCCCACAAACTCCTGAGGACAAATGCCTGGCCATTTTTAATAGTCTCGTTCCTTGCTCATTTTAAAAGCCTTCTTTAAAAAAAATATTGAATACATAGTGATTTTAGAATCTGTTATCTGATAATTCCAACATCTGAAGTCTTTGGGTGGGAGTGGCAGAGGGGTGGTGTCTCAATATCTTGTTTGTTGTGTCTGCTTACTCTGGCTCATACTGACTTATTGCTTGGATGTTTAGTAATTTGACTGTGATCTCATTCTTGATTGAACTTAATCTGTGGGAATCCTGAGGGGTCTGATTGCTGGCTGCTTTGCTCTCGGAAGTCTTTTTTGTTTGTTTCAGCTGGATGCCGGGGATGCTAATAACCTCTGAACACTGACATTTATTTCCTCAACTGGGAGTTTTCCCACTGAATACATGGAGTATAAACTTGAGCCCCAGACCCACGTGGTTACAAACCTTCAGGGTGATCATCATCATCATCAGTATTGTGGCCATTATTAGTTTTCCCCTCCAGAGCCACATTGAAAACTACAGGTTTTCATAGGCTCCCCTTTCTGAAAGTCCAGAAGAAAAATTTTTTTAAGCCCTCCTCTTGCCAGGGTGTGGAGCATCTTTGAGGGTGCCAGCTTAATACAGGCATCTTAGACTTGGTTAGCTCACTTTTCAAGGCCCAAGTCTTAATCTCCTGTTTCCTGCACTTACTAAAGGCAAATGGCTTCCTCATTTGCTTATGCTTTGGTTGTAGCTCACTCTGTTTGTATGTGTGTCTGTATGTTCCTTTGAGATTGCCTACATAAAAATTGTTTTTTATTATGGGATTTTGGAAACACACACAAAACTAGAGAAGCCTGCGATTAACTCCATGTATTCATCATCCAGCTTCAACATTTTCCCAGTGTTCTCTCATTCTTTTATCTTCCTTTTTGAGTTTTTTTCTAGGTTAATTTAAAGCAAGTTGTGTCATTTCACCCATAAAGACATCCTAACTGAAAGGACTTTTTGTTCCTTTACATTATCCCCGCCTTGACATGATCACAGCTAAAAATACTTATAATCATTCCTGAATAACATCTAATATTCAGTCCATGCTCACATTTCCTTGATTCTCTCAGAGATATCTTTTTTACTTTTATCTTTGTTAGAATCAGGATCCAGACAAGGTCCACACATTACACTTGGTTGTTACGTCTCTGAAATGTCTTTAATTCTGTAACAGCAACACCCCACCCCTGACCTTTTTTATCCCCCAGCCACTGATTTGTTGGAGAAACTGGGTCTTTTGTCCTGGAGAACATTCACATCCTGGATTTAGCTGATCACTTCTTCTTGGTTTCAGTTAACTTGTTCCTCTTTTCCCCATGTTTCCTGTAAACAAATAGTTAGATCTAGAGGACTGAGGAGATCAAAGTCTTTTTGTTGTCCAGACGCCTTCATAGGCGGTACTGTGTGATCCATCCTGCATAACACAGTGAGCACATAATGTCTGGTCATCCTGTTTTTAATGATATTGAGACTGAATGGTAGGCCCAGTGCTAACAGACTGAGCCATCCATTACAAGGTCCCCAACAGCTTCTTTTCCCCCAATAATTAACATTTTTAATTTTTAATTATGGTAAAATATACATAACGTAACATTTACCATCTTAACCATTTAAAAATATACAGTTCGGGCTTCCCTGGTGGCGCAGTGGTTGAGAGTCCGCCTGCCGATGCAGGGGACGCGGGTTCGTGCCCTGGTCCGGGAAGATGCCACATGCCGCAGAGCTGCTGGGCTCGTGAGCCATGGCCGCTGAGCATGCACGTCCGGAGCCTGTGCTCCGCAACGGGAGAGGCCACAACAGTGAGAGCCCTGCGGACCGCAAAAACAAACAAACAAACAAACAAACAAAACACACAAGTGGCACGGAGGAAGCCAGAATCTTGAGAATACCTGGGCCCAAGGAAATCTTGGAAGATAGTGAGTTAAAGAGAATAGTGAGGATAAGACGATGGTAGGAGAGCATGTATGCTTTTTGGTCCTGTGTACTAAGGCTTTTGTATACAAGCTCCCATTGGGAAGGCTACGAGCTAGGTGCCATTTTTATTCTCATCTTAAAGAAGAAGGATCTGAGCTAATTAAGCAGAGGGAAGGTTAGGGGCTTCTCCTGGCTGAGACCACAAGACAAAGCGGTGGTCACGCCCCCTAGCCAGGACTTGATTGGCTGGAGATTTGATTGGCAGGAGAGCTGAGCGGCTTCTCCTGCCAGAAGCAGCCGGTGCCCTTCAGCCTTTCTTCCACTTCAAGCCCTAAGAAAGGGCTTGCGTGCTTCCCAAGTGGCAACTTCTGTGCATTTAAAAATTTCCTCTTGAAAATCCCAGCCTTAGCCCATTCACAAAAGGTATCTGGATCCTTTCTTGGCCGTGGCCGAGTCATATTCACCAAAGAGAAGAGCGCATCCCATAAGAGCTGGCGGCTTTGGGAGGACCGGGGAAGGCGTCAGCTGGCAGGAAGCTCCCTGAAAGAAATAGAGGAATTCCCACCCATCCATGAGCTGCCTATTCTTCCCCCTTAGAAACAGGGCTTGTGATGTGCCAGGCACTGCAGGCATTTTGCCATTTAACCCTCCCACTGCCCCACGGAGTAGGCCCCTTGCTAACAGTTTTGGTTGCTTTTGTTGAGGAACCTGTGATACAGAGGTCAAGCCACTTACTCAGGGTCATTCGGGGCAGTGGTGGGGCTTGACCCCTATTTGTTTGACTCCAAATCTGGCCTCTGAACTCTGAGAGACACTGCCGGCTTCTCGAGGGATGTGGGATGTGGATTCGAGTGCGCACGGCCTGGGCCGCGGTTCCCGTCCCTCTGCCACATGGACAGAGCCACAGACCCAGTTCGCTGTGAAGGCCCAGCATCTTATACCAAGTCTCATTTTCACAGCCAAAGATATTAGTGTGGAAATAGTACTTTTGATTCTTGAAAGGTCTGCTTGGTGAAGAGATGGTCAAACATTAAAACTACAAACTCCATTCTTTTGGTGGGGGGAATTCTGAAGCTTAAGATGTGTCATTTCATCTCAGTGCTTCAACCTTGCCACCTCTGTGAACGGGTGAAGAGTTTCAAAGTTTTATACAGAAGGCTAAAAAACTAAGGCTCCTTGTGAAAATACTAAGTGTAAAACTTAGAAAAGAGGAATTCTACTTTCTGTTCATTTCTGCTTAAAGACAACGAAGATATACTCCCTGGAAGGAACGGATGCCAAGACAGATGTATACAAGTGCCCTTTAGGATCCAGCAAAACTTTCAAATGTATTATTGTTTTCTTCCCGACAAACAGGGATTTCTGACGACATATTAACAACAAGCCTGAAATGCAAACCTGAGTCCTGGAGTGAAACCCCCAGGAGCAATCGTGCGATGTATCCAAGGGGGCCACCCTGGTAAGGGAGACACAGAAGGAGGGGGTGTGGAAAAGTGAACATGGGCGGGGGAGGGCAGCAGGTGGGGAGGGAATCCTGTTTCTGCCACTTAGTAGCCAGGGAACGGTACCCTCTGTCAACTCAGCTTTCCCCTCTCTCTAAGGGGCTGACACTTGCCAGCATCCCTTGCGGGTTGATGGGAGAGATGAAGCATGTGCGGTGTGGAGCAGGTGCCTGTCCCTTGGTCAGTCTTTCCCCCAGTTGTGAATTCCACGAATTTGAAAGCTACTAGTTGTAGCTCTTCTGGGGACCCTGACACAGGTTCAGCTTGGCCATTTCAGACCCTTCTCGGCTGAGGGATGTCCAGCGCCAAACAGGATGGCATGTCCCTTGCGTTGTGTGTGAATGAGGCAGCCCAGGAATAATGCATGTGAAACCTCATTATGTAAATCCTCAGGTTTTCAGTACATGACAGTGGCTTTTTTGGGGGCCCTTCTCTGTCCCATTCTGTGGTCTGGTGTCTCTGCTTTGGGACCTAGTCTGCCAAGCCCTGGGGGTGGTGGTGGGCACCTTGGGGAGGGGTGAGCTCTCCAGAGGGCACATCAAAGGGAAAGTCACAACTCTGTCACTGGCCCAGCTCTCCCTGGCATTGCTTGGTGTGAAAGGAAACTATCCTCTGCCTGAGGCAGCCCCATGTCACACACAGACTAAGGCCTGTGATGTTTAATTCACAGCAGTGAGCACTGGAAACACCGCATCCAGGCTCCCTCAGAGCAGGACAGCCACTTTTCATTTCTGGGGCTCTAAGCAGAGAGCCTGCTGTCTGGAAACCTATTGCCTGGAAGGTTCGCAGGATGGAGGGCAGGCTTCTGCAAGGAACTATCTGACCATCACCTCCTGGTTGAGGAGAAGGGCACCCTTCTATGACCTTGGCCTCCTTAGAGCTCATGCAGGCAACAAACACACACATACAAATACACACACATGCAAACACACAGCACATACTCACATGTACACACATACATGCAAGCATGCGTGTACAAATACACAGCCCCAAGTCAGAAAGACTGGAGTACTATTCTGGCTACTCACAAGAGCAAACCCAAATCTTTATTCTCAGAGAGCTTATCCCTCAGTGTATCCCTGCCACCTGGCAGAACAATGAAAATCAGAAGCGCCGCCTTTAAAAACACTCGGGCTGTTCACTCAACTGATTGTGGTCATCATTGCAGGAGGCAGGGAAGTCAGATCATGATGCTGGACACCCTTAAGCTCAGTACAGTGCTGTGTGTCAATTATGTCTCAATAAAACTGGTAGAAAAAATAGTTATCTGGATAGAAAGAACAAGATAAAATACACGAATTATCAAAAGTTAAAAAAATACAGACGAGCTAGACTATGAGTCTCAGAAAGCACTGTTCACAACAGCCAGGACATGGAAGCAGCCTAAATGTCGATGGAGGAGTGGATAAAGAAGATGTGGTACAAATATACAGTGGAATACTACTCAGCCGTAAAAAAGAATGAAGTAATGCCATTTGCAGCAACATGGATGGACCTAGAGACTATCATACTATGTGAAGTAAGTCAGACAAAGACAAGTATCATATGAATTCACTTATATGTGGAATCTAAAAAAAATGATACAAATGTGCTTATTTATAAAACAGAAACAGACTCACAGACTTTGAAAACAAACTTATGGTTACCAAAGTGGAAATGTGGTGGGGAGGGATAAATTTAGAGTTTGGGATTAACATATACACACTATTATATATAAAATATATAATCAACAAGGACCTACTGTATAGCACAGGGAACTCTACTCAATATTCTGTAATAACTTATATGGGAAAAGAATCTGAAAAAGAATAGATATATGTGTATGTATAACTGAATCACTTTGCTGTACACCTGAAACTAACACAACACTGTAAATCAACTATACTCCAATATAAAATAAAAATTAACTTAAAAAAAAGAAAGTTAAAAAAAATAGAGGCAAGCTAGACTATGAGTCTCAGAGAGGTTAAGCTGACACATATATATAGAATCTAAAAAAAAAAAATGTTCTGATGAACCTAGGGGCAGCCAGGAATAAAGACACAGATGTAGAGAATGGACTTGAGGACATGGGGAGGGGGAAGGGTAAACTGGGACGAAGTGAGAGAGTGGCACGGACATATATACACAACCAAAGGTAAAACAGATAGCCAGTGGGAAGCAGCCGCATGGCACAGGGAGATTAGCTCAGTGCTTTGCGACCATCTAGAGGGGTGGGATAAGGAGGGTGGGAGGGAGACACAAGAGGGAGGGATGTGAGGATATACGTATGCATATAGCTGATTCACTTTGTTATACAGCAGAAACGAACACCACACTGTAAAGCAATTATACTCCAATAAAGATGTTAAAAAAAAAAAAGCTGCCTGAAGTCACACAGTAAGTGGCAGAACAAGAGTCTAAACCTAAGTCTGCCTAACGCTAAAGCTATTCTGTCACCTTCCTTTGCAATGAGCGAATGCATTCTGTGCTGCCTGGATCCCACCGGGACCTCAGTTGGCTGTTTCTAAAGGGAGCTGAGGGGCAGCCTCAGAGGCTCTGCTCTGAGCAGGGACCTCTCACCTTCTGCTGCCTGATCGCCCTGGTGACCCTCTTCTCCCGGTGCAGCCGCTCTTCCATGTGCACCAGGGCCTCCTTCAGCAGCGCCTTTTCTTCGGCCTCTTTGGAGATGTCGTCCTTCAGCTTTGCCACCTGTGACTGGTACATCTGAACCGACACTTTGCTCTGCCTGAGCACACAGGAGAGACAAAGTCTCTTTTCTCCTCATCTTTCTCACTCACCACCAATGCTCCCGACCTGGGAGATCCTCAGAACACTTCCATATATGCCTGGTTTCGCGGTTTCCTTACAAGTGGGGGGAAGGCTGAAGATGTGGGGACTAGAGGGCAGAATAAATAGCCCATTGGCTGTGGACGTGCAGCATGAAGGGGGCACAGGTTATGCTACCAGCCCCTCCCAATTTCCCAGAGAGGGTGGGGGAACGGATACCACTGAAAATAGGATGGAATTATGAAAAGCACACACATGGTGAAACATCAGACACATTTATAAAAGGTGCACCTTGTTCCTTAACAGTACGGTACTTTAACTGCTGCTTTCTTGCCCAGAGACTTGGGTCCATCAGGCCCTGAGTCACCATCCCGCCTCCCCCCTCCACACCCAGGCCTCTGTCCTCTTGTCCTGATCCCTACGGGTCTGGAGCTGCCCCGAGGTTTAGCCTGGAGAATGGAGGCCTGGGCCTTTTGCTGGGGACATGGGCCATACTTGAGCTGTTCAATGTCCTTCTCGTATCGTTTCAAAAGCTCTTCTTTCCTCTGCAGCTGGTTCTTGAGAAGGGTGATCTTATCAAACACCAGGTAGAGGTCTCTTTGTCGAAGCTGGTAGACTCTCTCCCTCTCTTTTGGGGAGAGGTGTTTCATGGACACGTGACCTGACATATCTTTGATGTTCATCATAGTCCCGAGGGTTTTGCTCATATCCAAGTACTACGAGAAAGCGTTTCACAGGTAAGAGGCCTGGCCCAAGACCGCTGGTGGCCACTTTGAGGAGGCAAACATCTAATTCTGTTTCATTCATTTTCTGCAGTTGCAGAGAAGAAACACATGCTTTGCAAATGAGTGCATTTGGGGCTTTTAGTATGACTTTCATTTTCCCCCGCATCCATTTACACTATGCCATTTTGAGAATT
This sequence comes from Mesoplodon densirostris, assembly GCF_025265405.1. Taxonomy (NCBI): domain Eukaryota; kingdom Metazoa; phylum Chordata; class Mammalia; order Artiodactyla; family Ziphiidae; genus Mesoplodon; species Mesoplodon densirostris. The sequence continues at coordinate 79,316,479 of NC_082667.1, read as the reverse complement.
GGGGGGAGGGGGGGAGGGGGAATGACAACAGATATAAACATTCATTCTTACTACCCAGTCTTCCAAGGAATTGGGCTCTGCAATTTCCAGCCCATGCTGGGATAGGAGATGGGTCTCGTGGAGCTACTGTAACAACTAAACATGTATGTGAGGTTGATGTGTAAACTATCTGCAGGGCACGCAAGTTTGGACAGGAGGGGACTGATGCTGGGTATACCTACCAGCTTTTCACTAAGATCTAAAGCCTCAGCCACATCCGTTTTCCATAACTTCTCAGTGGCCATGATGGACCCTGGGCTGGAAAGGCCATTTTGAAGCTGAAATTTAAAAAAAGAAAAAAAAGTCTCTTGGCATTCCATTATGATTTTCTACATCCAGAAGAATAACCCAAAGAATAATGGAAGAACTGGAAAGTTACTAAAGAATAATTTGAGAGAGTTAATTTTTTTAACATCTTTATTGGAGTATAATTGCTTTACAATGCTGTGTTAGTTTCTGTTGTATCAAAAAGTGAATCAGCTATACGTATCCATATATCCCCATATCCCCTGCCTCTTGCGTCTCCCTCCCACCCTCCCTATCTCACCCCTCTAGGTAGACACACAGCACTGACCTGCTCTCCCTGTGCGATGCAGCTGCTTCCCACTAGCTATCTATTTTACCTTTGGTAGCGTGTGTGTGTATATATGTCCATGCCAAGAGACTTGGTTTTAAATCCAGTCTGACTCTGTGAACTGCTTTCTTTATGTCTGTGCTCCTACCCCTTCAGAGCACGACTGCCTTTGAAATGATGCATCACTTGTGCCATTCTTTGGCCACTGTCTCGTCTGTCTTCCCTTTAGGCCAGTGGTTCTCAACCGGGGGTGACTCTGTCCACCCCACCCCCTCCAGGACATTTAGCAATGCCTGGACACATTTGTGGTTGTCATAATTGCTGCTGGCGTCTAGTGGGTAGAGGACAAGGATGCTGCTAAACACCCCACGATGCATAGGGCAGTCTCCCAAACAAAGAGTTACCTGGCTCAAAAAATCAGTACCGCTGATGTTGAGAAGACAAGCTCCAGAAAAATGGGGACCATGTGGTCACTATCTCCCTCCTTGTGCCCAGCATGGCACCTGGCAATGAGTGCTGCATAGTGGGCATGTTTGTTGAATGAACGAATGAAGGTTAAGTGGAAAATAGCCTCCCTCCTTTTTATTAAAGGAATCTCATTTCTGTGCAGCAGAAACCATACCCTCACAAAATTTGGCCCAACCTTCTCCTAGCTCTGGAACCTGGTGGGTGGGCATCACTTCAGACCCTTTCCAGAGACAATGCAGATAGTGTTTGCAGCTGCATCTCCCTAAGACCCCAACCAGCCAGCTGGCTGCTGGAAGCCCAACTGACTGCATGGAAAGGCCACCAGACTGAATAGGGGACCTGATCTGAACGACTACAAATAACCATAGTAAACATCCTTAAAAAATAAAGTGGCTTTTAATGCTTGCCATGAGCCTCTCTTAGCCCTAGCATTTGTTGGCACTACCCTGAAAACCTCTGAGATTAAAAACAAAACAACTGGCGGTGCCGCCCAAGTACCCAGGAGGAAGGCACGGGCCCTCCCTGCCTGAGGGATTAGAAGTCTAAAGTGGATGAACACTTAGTGACCATCTTGTTGGAGACCCTCTTCCTACGTGGTATCTGAGACTCAGTGGAAATGTAATTCTCTGTCCAAGGTCACACAAGGCAGCACCAGTGGAACCAGAAGTCTGGGCTCTGGACTTACCATATGTTTCTTCAGTCATGCATCACAGAATTATTGAACACCTACTAGACTAGATGCTGGAGATGTAATGCTATCCACTTATCTCAATACCACGTTTAAAAAACCTATCTTTTGGACCCGGAGGAAGATGGCGGAAGAGTAAGACGCGGAGATCACCTTCCTCCCCACAGATACATCAGAAATTCATCTACACGTGGAGCAACTCCTACAGAACACCTACTGAACGCTGACAGAAGACCTCAGACCCCCCGAAAGGCAAGAAACTCCCCACATACCTGGGTAGGGCAAAAGAAAAAAAGAATAAACAGAGACAATAGGATAGGGACGGGACCTGCACCAGTGGGAGGGAGCCGTGAAGGAGGAAAGGTTTCCACACACTACAAGCCCCTTCGCGGGCGGAGGCTGCAGGTGGCGGAGGGGGAAAGCTTCGGAGTAGCGGAGGAGAGCACAGCAACAGGGGTGTGGAGGGCAAAGCAGAGAGATTCTGGCACAGAGGATCGGTGCCCTCAGGCACACACCAGCCCGAGAGGCTTGTCTGCTTGGCCGCCGGGGCGGGCGGGGCTGGGAGCTGAGGCTCGGGTATCGGCTTTCAGTCGGAGCGCAGGGAGAGGACTGGGGCTGGCTGCAGGAAGAGAGCCTGAAGGGGTTAGTGCACCACGGCTAGCCTGGAGGGAGTCCGGGGAAAGGGTCTGGAGCTGCCGAAGAGGCAAGAGACTTTTTTCCCTTTTGTTTCCTGGTGCGCGAGGAGAGGGCATTAAGAGGGCTGCTTGGGGAAGCGCCGGAGACAGGCGCGAGCCGCGGCTAAAGGCGCGGACCTCGGAGACGGGCGTGGGACGCTGGGGCTGCCACTGCCGCCGCCGCCGCGGGGCCTGTGTGCGAGCGCGGGTCACTGTCCGCCCTGCCTTCCGGGGGGACTGTGCACCCCGCCACTGCCGGGGTCCCGGGACCCGGGGACGGCTTTCCCGGGAAAGTGCACGGAGCGCCTCGGGCTGCTGCAACATCACGCCGGCCTCTGCCGCCGCAGGCCCGCCCCACACTGCGCGCCCCTCCCTCCCCTCTGCCTGAGTGAGCCAGAGCCCCCAAATCAGCGGCTCCTTTAAACCCGTCCTGTCTGAGCGAAGAACCGACGCCCTCCGGCGACCTACGCGCAGAGGCGGGGCCAGGTCCAGGGCTGAGACCCGGGAGCTGTGAGAGCAGAGAAGAGACAGGGAAATCTCTCTGTGCAGCCTCGGAGGCAGCGGATTAAAGCTCCACGGCCCATTTGATGTGCCCTGCGTCTGTGGAGTGCATGAATGGACAGCGAATCATCCCAAATTGAGGAAGTGGACTTTGAGGACAAGATTTAAGACTTTCCCCCCTTTTCCTCTTTTTACAACGAATTATCCCAAATTAAGGAGGTGGACTTAGAGAGCAAGATTTCAGACTTCTCGCCCTTTTCCTCTTTTTACAACGAATTATCCCAAATTGAGGAGGTGGACTTGGAGAGCAAGATTTTTGATTTTTCCCCCTGCTCTCTTTTTGTGAATGTGTATGTGTAATCTTCTGTGCAAGAGTCTCTCTGTATAGCTTTGCTTCCACCATATGTCCCAGGGTTCTATCTGTCCGTTTTTTTTTTCAATCATTACTTTTTAATTTTAATAACGCTACTATATTTCATAGTTTATTCTATTTTACTTTACCTGCTCTTTCTTTTTTTTCCTACCTTTCCTTCCTCCCTCCCTCCCTCCGCTCCTCCTTTCCTTCTTTTTCTTTCCTCCCTCCCTCCCTCCCACCCTTCTTCTTTCCACTTTCTTTTTCTTTCCTTCCTCCCTCCTCTCTTTCTTTCTTTCTTTCCATCCTTCCTCCCTCCCTCCCTCCTTTCTTTCTTCCTTCCTTCCTTCCTTCCTTTCTTCCCTTCTTCCTTTCTTTCCCTCTCACTTTCTTTCTTCTAATAATTCTTTCTTTCTACTTTTTCTCCCTGTTATTCTGAGCCGGGTGGATGAAAGGCTCTTGGTGCTGCAGCCAGGAGTCAGTGCTGTGCCTCTGAAGTGGGAGAGCCAATTTCAGAACACGGGTCCACAAGAGACCTTCCAGCTCCACATAATATCAAGCAGCGAAAATCTCCCAGAGATCTCCATCTCAACACCAGCACCGAGCTTCAGTCAACGACCAGCAGGCTACAGTGCTGGTCACCCTATGCCAAGCAACTAGCAAGGCAGGAACATAAACCCACCCATTATCAGAGAGGCTACCTAAAAACATAATAAGGCCACAGGCACCCCAAAACACACCACCAGACGTGGACCTGTCCACCAGAAAGACAAGATCGAGCCTCAACCACCAGAACACAGGCATTAGTCCCCCCCCACCAGGAAGCCTACACAACCTACTGAAACAACCTTAGCCACTGGGGACACACACCAAAAACAACGGGAACTATGAATCTGCAGCCTGCAAAAAGGAGACCCCAAACACAGTAAGAGAAGCAAAATGAGAAGACAGAAAAACACACAGCAGGTGAAGGAGCAAGATAAAAACCTACCAGACCTAACAAATGAAGAGGTAATAGGCAGTCTACCTGAAAAAGAATTCAGAATAATGATAGTAAAGCTGATCCAAGATTCTATTTCCAAGATCCAAAATCTTGGAAATAGAATAGACAAAATGCAAGAAACAGTTAACAAGGACCTAGAAGAACTAAAGATGAATCAAGCATCAATTAAAAATACAATAAATGAAATGAAAAATACTCTAGATGGGATCAATAGCAGAATAACTGAGGCAGAAGAATGGATAAGTGAGGTGGAAGATAAAATAGTGGAAATAACGGATGCAGAGCAAAATAAAGAAAAAAAGAATGAAAAGAACAGAGGACAGTCTCAGAGACCTCTGGGACAACATTAAACGCACCAACATTCGAATTATAGGGGTTCCAGAAGAAGAAGACAAAAAGAAAGGGGCTGAGAAAATATTTGAAGAGATTATAGTTGAAAACTTCCCTAATATGGGAAAGGAAATAGTTAATCAAGTCCAGGAGGCACAGAGAGTCCCATACAGAATAAATCCAAGGAGAAATACGCCAAGACACATATTAATCAAACTGTCAAAAATTAAACACAAAGAAATCATATTAAAAGCAGCAAGGGAAAAGCAACAAATAACACACAAGGGAATCCCCATCAGGTTAACAGCTGATCTCTCAGCAGAAACTCTACAAGCCAGAAAGGAGTGGCAGGACATAATTAAAGTGATGAAGGAGACAAACCTGCAACCAAGATTACTCTACCCAGCAAGGATCTCATTCAGATTTGATGGAGAAATTAAAACCTTTACAGACAAGCAAAAGCTGAGAGAGTTCAGCACCACCAAACCAGCTTTACAACAAATACTAAAGGAACTTCTCTAGGCAAGAAACACAACAGAAGGAATATACCTACAATAACGAACCCAAAGCAATTAAGGAAATGGGAATAGGAACACACATATCAATAATTACCTTAAATGTAAATGGACTAAATGCTCCCACCAAAAGACAGAGAGTGGCTGAATGGATACAAAAACAAGACCCATATATATGCTGTCTACAAGAGACCCACTTCAGACCTAGAGACACATACAGACTGAAAGTAAGGGGATGGAAAAAGATATTCCATGCAAATGGAAATCAAAAGAAAGCTGGAGTAGCAATTCTTATATCAGACAAAATAGACTTTAAAATAAAGACTATTAGAAGAGACAAAGAAGGACACTACATAACGATAAAGGGATCGATCCAAGAAGAAGATATAACAATTGTAAATCTTTATGCACCCAACATAGGAGCACCTCAATACATAAGGCAAATACTAACAGCCATAAAAGGGGAAGTCGACAGTAACACAATCATAGTAGGGGACTTTAACACCCCACTTTCACCAATGGACAGATCATCCAAAATGAAAATAAATAAGGAAACACAAGCTTTAAATGATACATTAAACAAGATGGACTTAGTTGATATTTATAGGACATTCCATCCAAAAACAACAGAATACACATTTTTCTCAAGTGCTCATGGAACATTCTCCAGGATAGATCATATCTTGGGTCACAAATCAAGCCTTGGTAAATTTAAGAAAATTGAAATTGTATCAAGTATCTTTTCCGACCACAATGCTATGAGACTAGACATCAATTACAGGAAAAGATCTGTAAAAAATACAAACACATGGAGACTAAACAATACACTACTCAATAACGAAGTGATCACTGAAGAAATCAAAGAGGAAATTAAAAAATACCTAGAAACAAATGACAATGGAGACACGACGACCCAAAACCTATGGGACGCAGCAAAAGCAGTTCTAAGGGGGCAGTTTATAGCAATACAATCCCACCTTAAGAAACAGGAAACATCTCGAGTAAACAACCTGACCCTGCACCTAAAGCAATTAGAGAAAGAAGAACAAAAAAACCCAAAGTTAGCAGAAGGAAAGAAATCATAAAAAGCAGATCAGAAATAAATGAAAAAGAAATGAAGGAAACGATAGCAAAGATCAACCAAACTAAAAGCTGGTTCTTTGAGAAGATAAACAAAATTGACAAACCTTTAGCCAGACTCATCAAGAAAAGAAGGGAGAAGACTCAAATCAATAGAATTAGAAATGAAAAAGGAGAAGTAACAACTGACACTGCAGAAATACAAAGGATCATGAGAGATTACTACAAGCAACTCTATGCCAATAAAATGCACAACCTGGAAGAAATGGACAAATTCTTAGAAATGCACAATCTGCCAAGACTGAATCAGGAAGAAATAGAAAATATGAATAGACCAATCACAAGCACTGAAATTGAAACTGTGATTAAAAATCTTCCAACAAACAAAAGCCCAGGACCAGATGGCTTCACAGGCGAATTCTATCAAACATTTAAAGAAGAGCTAACACCCATCCTTCTCAAACTCTTCCAAACAATTTCAGAGGAAGGAACACTCCCAAACTCATTCTACGAGGCCATCATCACCTTGATACCAAAACCAGGCAAGGATGTCACAAAGAAAGAAAACTACAGGCCAATATCACTGATGAACATAGATGCAAACATCCTCAACAAAATACTAGCAAACAGAATCCAACAGCACATTAAAATGATCTTACACCATGATCAAGTTGGGTTTATTCCAGGAATGCAAGCATTCTTCAATATACGCAAATCAATCAATGTGATACACCATATTAACAAGTTGAAGGAGAAAAACCATATGATCATCTCAATAGATGCAGAGAAAGCTTTCGACAAAATTCAACACCCATTTATGATAAAAACCCTGCAGAAAGTAGGCATAGAGGGAACTTTCCTCAACATAATAAAGGCCATATATGACAAACCCACAGCCAGCATCGTCCTCAATGGTGAAAAACTGAAACCATTTCCACTAAGATCAGGAACAAGACAAGGCTGCCCACTCTCATCACTCTTATTCAACCTAGTTTTGGAAGTTTTAGCCACAGCAATCAGAGAAGAAAAGGAAATAAAAGGAATCCAAATTGGAAAAGAAGAAGTAAAGCTTTCACTGTTTGCAGATGACATGATACTATACATAGAGAATCCTAAAGATGCTACCAGAAAACTACTAGAGCTAATCAATGAATTTGGTAAAGTAGCAGGATACAAAATTAATGCAAAGAAATCTCTGGCATTCCTGTACACTAATGATGAAAAATCTGAAAATGAAATCAAGAAAACACTCCCATTTACCATTGCAACAAAAAGAATAAAATATCTAGGAATAAACCTACCTAAGGAGACAAAAGACCTGTATGCAGAAAATTATAAGACACTGATGAAAAAAATTAAAGATGATACAAATAGATGGAGAGATATACCATGCTCCTGGATTAGAAGAATCAATACTGTGAAAATGACTCTACTACACAAAGCAATCTACAGATTCAATGCAATCCCTATCAAACTACCACTGGCATTTTTCACAGAACTAGAACAAAAAATTTCAAAATTTGTTTGGAAAAACAAAAGACCCTGAATAGCCAAAGCAATCTTGAGAACGAAAAACGGAGCTGGAGGAATCAGGCTCCCTGACTTCAGACTATACTACAAAGCTACAGTAATCAAGACAGTGTGGTACTGGCATAAAAACAGAAAGATAGATCAATGGAACAGGATAGAAAGCCCAGAGATAAACCCACGCACATATGGTCACCTTATCTTTGATAAAGGAGTCAGGAATGTACAGTGGAGAAAGGACAGCCTCTTCAATAAGTGGTGCTGGGAAAACTGGACAGGGACATGTAAAAGTATGAGATTAGATCATTCCCTAACACCATACACAAAACTAAGCTCAAAATGGATTAAAGACCTAAATGTAAGGCCAGACACTATCAAACTCTTAGAGGAAAACATAGGCAGAACACTCTATGACATAAATCACAGCAAGATCCTTTTGGACCCACCTCCTAGAGAAATGGAAATAAAAACAAAGATAAACAAATGGGACCTAATGAAACTTCAAAGCTTTTGCACAGCTAAGGAAACCATAAACAGGACCAAAAGACAACCCTCAGAATGGGAGAAAATATTTGCAAATGAAGCAACTGACAAAGGATTAATCTCCAAAATTTATAAACAGCTCATGCAGCTCAATAGCAAAAAAACAAACAACCCAATCCAAAAATGGGCAGAAGACTTAAATAGGCATTTCTCCAAAGAAGATATACAGACTGCCAACAAACACATGAAAGAATGCTCAACATCATTAATCATTAGAGAAATGCAAATCAAAACTACAATGAGATATCATCTTACACCAGTCAGAATGGCCATCATCAAGAAATCTAGAAACAATAAATGCTGGAGAGGGTGTGGAGAAAAGGGAACACTCTTGCACTGCTGGTGGGAATGTGAATTGGTACAGCCACTATGGAGAACAGTATGGAGGTTCCTTAAAAAACTACAAATAGAACTACCATATGACCCAGCAATCCCACTACTGGGCATATACCCTGAGAAAACCATAATTCAAAAAGAGACATGTACCAAAATGTTCATTGCAGCTCTATTCACAATAGCCTGGAGATGAAAACAACCTAAGTGTCCATCATCGGATGAATGGATAAAGAAGATGTGGCACATATATACAATGGAATATTACTCAGCCATAAAAAGAAACGAAACTGAGCTATTTGTAATGAGGTGGATAGACCTAGAGTCTGTCATACAGAGTGAAGTAAGTCAGAAAGAGAAAGACAAATACCGTATGCTAACACATATATATGGAATTTAAAAAAAATGTCATGAAGAACCTAGGGGTAAAACGGGAATAAAGACACAGACCTACTTGAGAATGGACTTGAGGATATGGGGAGGGGGAAGGGTAAGCTGTGACAAAGCGAAAGAGAGGCATGGACATATATACACTACCAAACGTAAGGTAGATAGCTAGTGGGAAGCAGCCGCATAGAACAGGGAGATCAGCTCGGTGCTTTGTGACCGCCTGGAGGGGTGGGATGGGGAGGGTGGGAGGGAGGGAGATGCATGAGGGAAGGATGTGGGAACAGATGTATATGTATGACTGATTCACTTTGTTATAAAGAAGAAACTAATAAAAAAATAAAAAAATAAAAACAAAACAACTACAAAAATATAAAGGCCCCCAAAGTAACTGTGATAGATAAGAGTGGACATATTTGTCTATGTATCTATGGAGATGAGAATAAAAGAGGGTATCTGAAGATGACAATAAACCGGGCAGATCTGCTGCACAAAGAACCTGAGATGCTGCTCAGTGTCTTCAGCTACCCTGAGCTGCATCCTCTGTACCTCTCCAGACGCCCCCTCTTTTCCTGAGGGGAGGGTCACTAAGGAAGAGCCTGGGCTACAGGATCCAAGCACACAGTCCCCACCCGGTCTCTGCAGGCTAGCAGACACACCACCAGGGACACACCCCTGGTGTGTCTTCAATCATTATTCTGTGACCTTGGGTGAGGTACTTGACCTCCTGAAGCCTTAATTTTTCTTATCTCTTAAATGGGGACAAGAATAGTAACTATGACACAAGGCTGCTACGATGGTTCAATGACATAAGGCATGGAGCCAGCTGAGCTCAACGCCTGGCACACAGTAAGCAGTTCACAGATGTCAGCTATTCTTCCTCCTGCTCTTTCGTTTAATTACTGCCAATCTTGGAGGATTGAGAGTTGGGAGGTTTCCTGCTCTGTGGTGTCAGTGGTGGGATGAGGGCTTGTTGCCAAGGGGAAGGTCAATCTTGGAAGCAGGACCATCAGGACGTGAGATCCAGCTGAGCTCCCCACCTGGAGACGGTCCCTCTACTCCCAGCCTCAGAGAAGGAAGGTTCGATTTTATCAGGAAAACCAACACGTTTCTGAAGACTCACACATCTAGACGTGTGAGCAAATGTCTAGAAAAATTGTAGGAGAAAATGCTGGTACAGAGAGGATGGCTTTATTATGTTTTCCAAAAGCTGGTTTAGACCAGCTGCCACAGCAAGCCACGCTGACCTGAGCTGTCCATTGTCATGTGTCAGTCAAACACCCGATCAAACATCCATTTAGGATACAGGGCACCTTCAACCTAACAATCAAATTACTTCTGAAAATCCTGGCAAATACAAACTATGCTCCCTAAGAAAGGAAGGTTGTCTTGGATAATACTCTTTAAATACTGTTTGACAACAATAACTATCATCTATTAAAGTGCTCGCTATGAGCTAGGCACTGGGATAAGCACTTTACATAATGATCTCCTTTAATTTTTCCATCCTCATTTTACAGAAGGGAAATGAAGTCCCAGAAAGGTTAGGAGCCTGCCCAAGGTCACAGAGCTTGCAGAGCTGGGATTAGGACACAGGTCTCTGATTCTAGAACTTGTGTCTTCTTAATCATCATGGCTCCCTTTGGCTGCCCTTTATGTGTTCATGTTTTTCAGTTTATAGCAAAAAGCAAATGTTAGGCAAGCTCATGACATAATGTTGTACATAAGCTTGTTGGATATTTTCTGCAGAATATAACATGTGATGTGAAAAGGAGGGCCCAGAGATTGACCTGGCCAACATCAGTGCAATGCTATATCATGCTGTACGTGATGGGAAGCCGCCTTTCTATTCAAACATTGGATCGCTGGTACGGCCAGGCACCGATCAGTCCATACAGGTGCCAGCCCATCAGGGAGGACCTGGCCTCGAACCAATGATGTATACAGTGGTGCCAGGGCACACAGCTAGTGTCTGTCCTCATGCCCACCCTCCCCACTTGTCAGTCAGTGCAGAAACAAAGTTTCTTTGGTTACTGTTCGGATCTCTACTCTTGAAAAAGGTGGCAAGTCAGGTTTTACATCCAATATTTTCTGAACATGTTTTTCCATCCCGAGGGTCTTTAAGTCTAGAAATGATCGATCCATGTGGTCCTTATGATCTATAAAAGAAATAATTTACATTCAAAAGAAAGGCTCAGGAAGAAGTTACTGCATGTAAAAGTCACAGCTGCTATTTACTGGACACTTACCACAGGCCAGTACTAATTAGCTCACCATCCTCCCTTGGCAGGTGAGGCATCGAGGCCCAGAGAGGTGACATGACTTGTCCAAGGCCACACAGCTCAGATGAGGCTGCAGCCTCCCAGGGCAGGGGCACTGAGGGGGAACCTTCGGCCACAGGTGTGAGGATGGACTTGAACCCAGGCTTCTGTGTCCTAGCCCAGGGCTCCACCCAGCAGCAATCTTGGTTTCTTGAAAGCCCTATTCCCTCTAAACAGGGTATTTATCCTGGGTAGTTCCCCAAGGTTGGTCCTTGCACACCATCCGTCTATGAAAAAGTCCCAGGGGAGGTGCCATCATTCACCTGGTGTGATCACTGCTTGGCTGAGGCCCCACTGGGAGTGGGCACGCGTGGGTATGCAGAGTTGGAGGGGATGGCGTGTCAGAATGGAAGATGTGGTTGCGTGAATGATGCCTCCCCCCCAAAGATGTCTGGGTCCTAATCCTTAGAGCCTATGAACATTACCTAACAGGGCAGAAGGACCTTTGCAGATGTGATGAAGGTAAGGATCTTGAGATGCGGGCTTATCCTGGATTAGCTGGGGGGACCCAATATAGGCGCATGGGTTCTTACAAGAAGCAGACACAGGGAGTCTGACTACAGACAGACAGAGACGGTGATGTGACAGAAGCAGAGAGTTGAAGGTGCTCCTCTGCCGTGAGCCAAGGAAAGTGGGGAATTTTTATTTCCTCGCCTTTTCCAGTCTAGAGACTAGAAAAGGCAAGGAAACGGATTCTTTCCTAGAGCCTCCAGAAGGAACCAGCCCCTTGCCTTTACCTTAGCGAAACTGATTTTGGACCTTTGGCCTCCAGAACTGTAAAGAATAAATATGAGTTGTGTTAAGCCCCTCAGTTTGTGGTAATTTGTTAGAACAGCCATAGGAAACTAATATGGGGGGTGAAGGCAGGAGGTAGGATGAGAGGTGGGGAAATGCAGTGCATGTTCTGGAAGAGCTTAATTGGGGTAGAGCAGATGATGGGGGAGGGGAGGAGTAGAGGGAAGAGTCGGGATGGAAAGCTGAGCTCAGTTTGTGGCCAGCCTAGAACCGTAGCCTAAAGAGTATAAACTTGATTTAAACATCACTGAAATGTCACGAGTGTGACCTGTGTGCCCGGCCCTCTGCCAAGCAATCAACGCATCACCCCACTGTACTGTCCCGCCATCGCCTCCTTTTACACATGAGGCAGTCGGGCTCTGAGACGTGTGGCTGCTGGACGCCACACAGCTGGCACATGGCTGAGCCAGGGCTTGGGATCACAGTGGTGTGACTCCAGGGTCTGAGTCACTGCTGTTTCAGCTTCTGATGGAGCAGTGAGTTGGCTTAATGAAGGGTGATTGTTTTTTTCAGAACAATAACCGGGATGTATTAGAGACGAAGGAGCCGGCAGCATTCCTCAGCTGCAGCATTCTCGACGTGTTGGGCTGGACAGTCCTCGCTGTGGGAGCCGTCCTGGGCACCGTAGGACGTTTAGCAGCATCCCTGGCCTCCACCTACTGGCTGCCAGGAGCATCACCCACCCAAGCTGTAATTATCAAAGATGAGACGGTTTCAAGAAAGCAAACCGAGAGGGTTGGGTAGGCCAGAGAGAACATGGCGGGGGGAGGAAGCTGGGGCTTCAGTGCAGGGGGGGCCACGTCAGTTGCCAAGGAGGCAAAGACAATGTGGGAAGTTGGTGGTGAGCACACAGGGTGTAATGCACTTCAAGGTCTTAGTGGGACAGGAGTACAAGCAGTAGAAAAGGAGCTAAAGAAGCAGTGGTCCCAGTGAAGATGCACCAGCTTGGAGCGTATGTTTGATGACGAAGGAGAAAGATGGAGTGGGAGGCTGTAGACACTGAAGAAGGAGGTCGTGATTCAGGAGCTTGTGCACAAGGTGGTCTGGGAGGGAGAGAGAAGGGGAGACTCAGGGAGGGAAGAGCTGCATTTGGAAAGAGAACATAGTGAGGGAAGATGGAGGGAAAGGAGGAAAGGTGGGTGCGGAGAGAGACAGGAGGAGAGCTGAACCGGCTCGTGCCTGGGCCCTTGACCTCTGACAATGCCACTTGCTGAGAATTTCCAGCTTGGAAGAGTGAGAATAATAATATTATAATAATAGCTATTCAGTATTAACCACTTGCCGTGTGCCAGGCACCATGCCAGAAGTTTACCACGTGATATTTTCTGAGCATTACAAACAGCCCAGCAAGGAAATGTGTTTGCATTTATAGGTGAGACACAGACGCCCAGCAAGGTTCAGCTATGGAGCTGGTAAGCAGTAGGATCAGAATTCAGACCTAGGTCTGTCATTCTCTTTTCAGAGAGACTAGAGGCTGGAGAGTGAAGGGCTGGGCTGGCTGATGTGAAGGGTGCGTGAGGAGAGGGGCGCTGGGCGGATCCCGAGATGGCAGAGATGGTGATGCGGACTTGGGCTGTTGGAAAGAGGGATTTTCTTCTTTGGGAGAAGAAGCAATTCTTGATTATAGTTCTGGATACAAAAGTTACACATGCCTGTTACACAAATCCAAACAGGTCAGAAACCCATAAAGTGGAAAGTGTCCCCCCGCTGTATCCTCAGTGGCCGGCACACAGTAGGGCTGCAATAAATAGTTGTTGAACGAATGAGTGAAAGTCAAGGCTCACGCAGTCTCATCATGCTGGGATAATACTCTCAACACTTTTATGTCTTTTCCTCCAGATTTCTCCTGTGGTCGGATATTGGCATTTGAAAAAAAAAAAAAGAAAAAAAAGGGGAGAACACTGTGCATATTGTATTACAACTTTCTTTTTTTTCACATAAAAATACTGCGTATCTTGGATATCTGAGAAAGAGCGATTTTCTACGTATGCAGGGAATCCTTTTATTTGCAACAAAGTCTTGCAGAAATAGACACAATCAACTGAGCTTGCAAAGATAAATGTAAAAAGTCCTTTCTTTCCCTTATCAAAAGAAGCTGAGAAACCAGGCAGGACGAGAGGGGAGCTAACTTTTAAGGTCCTCCTTAGATGTTTCCTGTCTTCCAGTGGGACCACACAGTAATCCTTCACCAATCAGATTTTTTTTTTTTTTAGGTCACAGCTTTTTTATTTTTTAATTGAGATATAGTCAATGTAAAATATTGTATGTTTCAGGTGTACAACATAGTGATTCACAATTTTTAAAGGTTATATTCCATTTATAGTTATTATAAAATATTGGCTATGGGCTTCCCTGGTGGCGCAGTGGTTGAGAGTCTGCCTGCTAATGCAGGGGACACGGGTTCGGGCCCTGGTCTGGGAGGATCCCAAATGCCGCGGAGCGACTAGGCCTGTGAGCCACAACTACTGAGCCTGCGCGTCTGGAGCCTGTGCTCCGCAATGAGAGAGGCCGCGATAGTGAGAGGCCAGCGCACCACAATGAGGAGTGGTCCCCGCTTGCCACAACTAGAGAAAGCCCTCGCACAGAAACGAAGACCCAAGACAGCCAAAAAAATAAATAAATAAACAAATGTGGGGTTTAAAAAAAAAAAAGAAAATAATTTTAAAAAAATTAGGGGGCCTCCCTGGTGGCGCAAGTGGTTGAGAGTCCGCCTGCCGATGCAGGGGATACGGGTTCGTGCCCCGGTCTGGGAGGATCCCATATGCCGCGGAGCGGCTGGGCCCGTGAGCCATGGCCGCTGAGCCTGCGCGTCCGGAGCCTGCGCGTCCGGAGCCTGTGCTCCGCAACGGGGGAGGCCACAACAGTGAGAGGCCCGCATACGGCAAAAAAAAAAAAAAAAAAAAAAAAAATTAGGAAAAACTGAAATTAAAAAAATATATATTGGCTATATTCCCTGTGCTGTAAAATATATCATTGTAGCTTATTTATTTTATACATAGTAGTTTGTACCTCTTTTTTTTAAATTGGAGTATAGCTGCTTTACGATATTGTGTTAGTTTCTGCTGTACAGCAACGTGAATCAGCTCTATGTATTCATATATCCCCTCTTTTTTGAATTTCCTTCCCATTCCGATCACAAAAGGGTGGAACGCTTCATGAATTTCCGTGTCATCCTTGCACAGGGGCCATGTTAATCTTCTCTGTATTGTTCCGATTTTAGTATATGTGCTGCTGAAGTGAGCACAGAAGTTTGTTCCTCTTATTTCCCTACCTCTAACTTGTCCCTCCCCCTTTCCCGCTCCCCACTGGTAACCACTAGTTTGTTTTCTATATCTGTGAGTCTATTTCTTTTTTTTGTTATATTCACTAGTTTTATTTTTTAGATTCCACATAAAAGTGGTATCATACAGTATTTATCTTTCTCTGTATGACTTATTTCACTAAGCACAGTACACTCCAAGTCCATCCATGTTGCTGCAAATGGCAAAATTGCATTCTTTTTTATGGCTGAGTAGTATTCCACTGCATATATATATATATCTATATATATATGTATCACATCTATTTTTTGGGGGGGGCCACACCATGCAGCTTGTGGGATCTTAGTTCCCCAACCAGGGACTGAACCTGGGCCGTAGCAGTGAAAGCGTCAACTCCTATCCACTGGACCGCCAGGGAATTCCCTACTGCATCTTCTTTATCCACTCATCTGTTGATGGGCACTTAGGTTGCTTTCATGTCTTGGCTATCGTAAATAATGCTGCTATGAACATTGGGGTGCATGTATCTTTTTGAATTAGTGTTTTCCATTTTAGGGGAATAAATACCCAGGAGTGGAATTGCTGGATCATGTGGTAGTTCTATTTTTAGTGTTTTGAGAAACCTTCAAACTGTTTTCCGTAGTGGCCACACCAATTTACATTTCCACCAACAGTGTACAAGGGTTCCCTTTTCTCCATATCCTCGCCAACACTTGTTATTTGTGTTCTTTTTGGTGACGGCCATTCTGACAGGTGTTAGGTGATATCTTAACCAATCAGATCTTTAGTAGTGACCCCAATCTCCTGGGCTGCTCATGACATGATCCAACCATAGTTACTCAACCTGGATTTCCCTGAGGGATTTATTCCAGGATTTTACAGACCTAGCTCGTTACGTGCGTTTTATCCCTTAGGACAATATTTTAAAAGGCAGGTAGTATGGTGGTTCAGAGCAGGGGCTTTGAGGTCAGAGGGACCTGGATGGAGTCCCAGCTTTACCACTCGGCAGCTAGGAAATGCAGCCCATTGTCAAGAGCCGAGGAAGAAGGCCTGGGAAGAGAACTGAGTGCTCACGGCTAAGAAAATCTGACTAGCTGTCAAATAGAGATGCGGCAGGGGTCACAGGTAAAGGCACCTCGGCGTGAGTAAATCAAGCTGCCCTACCTGTGCGCATACCCATCTGCTTGCCATCCACATTTAGTTCACATTCAATCAACAAGTATTCAAGGCTGATGCGGATGGCAGCTACCGTTTCCTAAGGCTTATGTGTGACCCTATGATTTGGGTACCACGTCGTTTAATTCTCACAACTACCTGGTGAGATCTTAACCCCATTTTATAACCAAGTAAACAGAGGCACACAGAAGTCGAGACCTGCTCACACAGTGAGTAAGCGCACACTTGATAGTCACACCTTAGTAGCTGGTCTCCAAAGCCTGAACTCAGACTTATTCGCTCTAATGCAAATGGGGCTTTGCTGGGGCGAGGCCCGCGGTGCGCATCAGACACCCTTCACTCCAGGGAATGAAACTCTCAGGTTTGTCTCTGTTCAAGTTAACGACAGAACCTGTCCTCTAGGAACTGGGCATGTACCTGGTACCCCTCTGGATCTTCAGAGGGCATGTGGGGTCACAGAAAAAACACAAGTGCTAGGATCACAACGACCTCAGTTTGAGTCCTGACCCTACCATGTACCAGCTGTGTGACTTTGAGCAAGTTTCTTAATGTTATTGATACTCAGTTTCTTTACTTGCAAAATAAAGACGACAATAGTACCTGGCTCATTGGGCTGTTGGAAGATGAAAGTACACAGTACATGTAAAACAACTAACACAGTGACAAGTACCCAGGAGGAGTTAAACAAACCATCGTTCCTACCCTCCTCTTAGGAACTGTGAACACAGAAGGCTCTTAGGACTGTTTGTGTATGGTGATGAGTGACTGGGGGATCCCCTGCTGGCCTCAGTAATGGGAAGTACCTTGAATCACTTATCATGGTGGACTAACACATAAAAAGTTTTTGAGCCAGCTTCTTTTTTTTTTTTTTTTTTTTTTTTTGCGGTACATGGGCCTCTCACTGTTGTGGCCTCTCTCATTGCGGAGCACAGGCTCCGGATGCACAGGCTCAGCGGCCATGGCTCACGGGCCCAGCTGCTCCACGGCATGTGGGATCTTCCCGGACCGGGGCACGAACCCGTGTCCCCTGCATCGGCAGGCGGACTCTCAACCACTGCGCCACCAGGGAAGCCCCTGATGGCTTAATTTCGCAACCCATGTTTCTTTACGGGAATGTATGACTAGATTTAGAGACAGAGGCTTCAGTGACTCCTGAAGCCTGGGGAGGGGACAGTGCACACATTGCTTGGCCCTGCTATTACTAGGATAGAGATCATGGTCTTTCCTTGTTTTAGTTCTGATTTTGAAGAACAGCTAGAACTGTGGGCCACATCTCTCTTGGTTTCATGCACACTCAGACTCTGCCATGATTACAACGACAGTAATACAGGGGTTGGGGAGGGGTTGGGTTGCCGGGAGAAATGCAGCGCCCCTGTTCTCTATGCTATCTGTGAGGGGCAGGCACTTACAGAAAAGTTAATCTTGATTTTGCCTTTTTTTTTTAATACTTTTTTTTTCTTAAACCCCACATTTGTTTATTTATTTATTTTTTTGGCTGTCTTGGGTCTTTGTTTCTGTGAGAGGGCTTTCTCTAGTTGCGGCAAGCAGGGGCCACTCTTCATCGCGGTGCGCAGGCCTCTCACTATCGCGGCCTCTCGTTGCGGAGCACAGGCTCCAGACGCGCAGGCTCAGTAGTTGTGGCTCACGGGCCTAGCTGCTCCGCGGCATGTGGGATCCTCCCAGACCAGGGCTCGAACCCGTGTCCCATGCATTAGCAGGCAGACTCCCAACCACTGTGCCACCAGAGAAGCCTTGCCTTTCTTTTTAAACACGTTTAAAAGAAATTCACACCACCTTCTAGATTACCTTAGAGATATCCTGGCTGGGGTTGCTTAATCACCAGAGTTGAAAATCACTCCTCTATTCTCATTCATTATTGTAAGAATGTCAAATTTGCGCAGCCTCTCTGGAGAGCGCTTTGGCAAGTAGTATCAAGGATAAATGTTGGTGTGGCCCTGGGCTCTCCCTTCTCATTCAATACTTTCTTCCTAGTGATACCATTCACCCATATGGCTTTAATCACCATCCATCCATCCACCCGTCCATCCATCCCATCTGACTAAGCACCCGCTATGTGGCACATGTTCTTCTGGGTTCCGGGGCCACATCACTGATACGGTTGGATATCCAGGGTGACAGCTGCGTCCTTGGCACCTCACTTTGGATGTCTACAGGCACCTCACACTCATCTTCCCTCTCAAACCTGGTCCTCCTGTGGCATTCCTTACTCTGGATTTTAGTGAAGGAACCACATCTGTACTTTTAACACAAGCCAGAAACCTGGAGATCTGTAGCCCCCTTTCTCTCCATCACTTGCCTTCTAGCCATATCTAACTCCATCACTGAGGCCTTCTGATTCATCTCTTAAAATCCCCTGGAATCTTCTCTCTTGCTCCGTCCCCTCCATTGCCACAGTGAGGGCCACCATCGTGTCTTGTGACAGCCTCCTAACTGCTCTCCCGGGGTTCTGTGCTGGCCACCTTCCTGTACGTTTTCCACTCGTGGCCAAGATGACTGTCTCCAAATGCAAGCCTGTTCCATCAGTTCCTTACTTAAAACCTTTCGTGGGCTTGTCTCTGCTCTCAGGTTAAAGCAGAGCTTCTTACCAGGGCTCTGCAAGCCCCCGGCCACACCATGATACAGCCCCTGTGGACCTCCTTCACCAGTCCCTGCCTTCCGCCTCCTTTTCTTTTAGCCCCGTGAGTTCTCCATGCTTCCTGCGATCCCACCACGCTGCTCCCTCCACCCAGAATGCCCTCCCCTCCCCTCTTTGGCAAATAACTCCTATGCACCCTGCAGTTGCCCTGCCGTCCCTGACCAGGTCAGAGCCCTGCACTTCTCCTTCAAAGCAACTGTCATGAATAAAGTTTTACATGTGAGTGATTTTTCAGTTAATGCCCCACCCTATTCCTCCCTGAGACCCTAAGATCTACAAGCGCAGGGAGAGTGCCTGTTAGTTCCCCAATATTTTATAATGAAAGATTTCAAATGTACAGTGAAGAGGGAGGAATTTTACAGCCAACATCCATATACCCCATAACCTGAATTCTACCTGTTTCTGACCCCATTATGTTTCCAACCTTCACTGTGCCTGGTATCTAGGAGGCCTGCGATAAATCTTTGTTGAATGAAAGTGGTTCATATCCTTCCACATCTAGGATGATAAAGATAAGACGAACAGGTATGTGTGAATAATATTTATGTCAGCCTCATCTATTAAGTGTGAAAAACTGGAAGCAACTTAAATGCCCATTATAGAGGACTGGCTAAATAAATTACGGTACACCCTTCAGAATGGGGTTCCTTGCCATCAGTGACAGCGATGATGTAGATCTGTGTGTATTGACATGGAAGGGTGCTCCAGATGTACTGTTAGGAATGAAACTAAAGGAATTTGGGTATAATATGACATTATTCTTTTGTAAAGTTAAAAAATCAATACACGTGTATAGGTAGTGCCTATTTTATGCCAGGTACTATTTTAAGTACTTTACATGTATCAATGCATTTTAATCCTCACAAAAATCCTAAGGGGTGAGTATTCCCTATTATCCCCATTTTACAGGTAAAGAAACAGGCACAGAGAGGGGAAGTAACTTGCCTAGAATCACACAGCTCTTTCCATGGGAAAATGCCCTGGAAGTTCCACACAAAATATGATAGTAGTGACGATACCAAACGCTAGCGTGCATGTGAAGCAACAGGAACTCTCATTCATTGCTGGCGGGAACGCAAAACAGCCACTTTGGAAAAGAGTTTTGTGGTTTTCTTAAAAACTAAACGTACTCTACGGACTTCCCTGGTGGCCTAGTGGTTAAGAATCCGCCCGCCAATGCAAGGGACACAGGTCCAAGCCCTGGTCTGGGAAGATCCCACATGCCACGGAGCAACTAAGCCTGTGTGCCACAACTACTGAGCCTGTGCTCTAGAGCCCGTGAGCCACAACTACTGAGCCCGTGTGCCACAACTACTGAAGCCTTCGCACCTAGAGCCCATGCAATGCAACAAGAGAAGCCACTGCAATGAGAAGCCCGTGCACCACAAGGAAGAGTAGCCCCCGCTTGCCGTAACTAGAGAAAGCCCGTGCGCAGCAATGAAGACCCAACGCAGCCAAAAATAAATAAAATAAAATAAATTAATTTAAAAAAAAACCTAAATGTACTCTAACCACACGATTCAGCAACCGCGCCCTTGGTATTTACTCAAAGAAGTTGAAAACATGTCCACAGAAAACCCTGCATGTGGACGTTTATGGCAGCTTTATTCATAACTGCCAAAACTTGGAAGCCACCAGGATGTCCTTCAGTAGGTGAATGGATAATGGAATATTACTGGGCACTTAAAAAGAAAAAAAGAGCTATCAAGCCAAGAAAAGACTTGGAGGAAATGAAAATGCATATTACTAAATAAAAGAAACTAATCTGAAAAGTTGTATGATTCCAACTACATGATATCCTGGAAAAGGCAAAAACTATGGTGATGGTAAAAAGATCTGTGGTTGCCAGGGGCTGCGGGGGGGCTGGGAGGGAGCACAGAGGATGTTCAGAGCAGTGAAACTATTCTTTTTTTGAGGGGGGGGATAGGTTCTTTAATTTGGAATAAAAATGTCCAGTTTTGAAAAGAAAAGACGTTATCTTAAAAACTTAAGTCCTCAAACCACAGGTTTCCCCATGACGAGTTGAATTCCTGAACACTGCAGAGGGATTACTGGAGATGTTGATTACTTAAGGCACTAATAGGAAGGCACTGAAGAACAGCAGGGCCAGGCTTCAATCAGACAAACATGCGCTGCCATGGAGGAATTGCATAGGCTGGCTTTGAAGTTGGCTTCTCCTTTGCTTCTTTTTATTTTGTTAAACTTGTAGCTTTACTTTCCTCAATTTCTAGAATATCAGTTTCTAGATATTTGGGTTTATGGGTTATCATCATTTTGCTTTATTACCACGTCCCTGATCTGTAACTTCACCCACCCCACTTGCCCTCTATGGACTCCACAGGTGGCTTTTAATGAATTCTGCGTACTTTCTGTTACTGTGTAGTTACAGAGTGACCTGAGAAGTGAAACTCATAAATCGAGTTGACCTAATACCAGGGCTTTGTGCACAGAATCCACCAATCTGCTCAGAGATGGCCTGATCTGAACCACATCCCCCGCCGTGCTCCCTGGCTTCTGCTTAGGGCAGTAGATTTGGGATCAAAGGCACCTTCAGGACTGGACCATCTTCCCGGTGGAGCATCGTGATTTACAGGGCCTCTGGGTCCTCCCCGGGGTGGGCCTCATTATTGGTGGACCTGCTGGTCTCAGGACTTAATGAAGCTCAGGTTGTTGATGTCTCATCGCAGAAAGAATTCAGTGAGAGACAAAGTGATAGGTAAGACATGGACTTATTTAGAGAGAAACACACTCCACAGACAGAGCGTGGGCCATCTCAGAAGGCGAGAAAGGCCAGGGCAGTGAAACGATTCTGTATGATATTATAATGGTGGATACATGTCATCACACATTTGTCCAAGTCCAAACCCATAGGATGTACAACACCAAGAGTGACCCCTACACAGCACTGTAAATCAACTACACTCCAATAAAATTAAAATGAAAAAGAGTGAACCCTAATATAAACCATGGACTTTGGGTGATTAGGGTGTGTCAATGTAGGTTCATCAGTCCTGACAACTGTACCTCTCTGGTGCTGATGCTGATAAATGGGGGAGGCTGTGTATGAGTGGGGACAGGGGGTACCTGGGAAATCTCTGTATCATCCTCTCAATTTTGCCATGAACATAAAACTGCTCTAAAAAACGTCTCTACTCTATATATGTATATATATGGTTACTTCTGAGAGAGAAGATTTAGCATAATTTCGATTTTTCCTTTTGCCACGGTCACGTCTCATTTTTCTCCAGTAATCACGTCTCACTTGTGTACTTTTTTCCAGAAACACTGCTTCTCAAGTGGTGAAGCAAAGTGAAGTCTGGAGAAGGGAACACTTGGCCACATACCTAAGAAGCCTCCCTCAACAGATGTCCCATCGTGATCAGATTCAACGCAATATTTCAGTCATGTAACTATGTGAGAAAAGAGTTTCAATCACCTTTGTCGGAGCTGGAGAACTGGATCCCCACCTCGTGGAGGAGATGCTCCGTTTCCTCCAGCCAGGACAGTGACAGGCGCAAGATGTCCAGTGCCACCTTCTGGAGCCCTGAGACAGGTGGGCTCACCTGCAGGTGCTGTAGGAGGTCGACCTCCTTCTTCAGGTCATTGCTAGAGCAAGACATTGTCATGCATGCCTGGAAAGAGATGAGGTCGTGAGGAGCCCGGGCACCATCGCCAGAAATACCACCTGACGGTTGTGACCCACACAGAGCAGTGTTCTTGACGGGCCCGTGAAGCAGGCAGAGCTGTATGTTGGCCGCCCTGTGACGGCCCAGTTCTACTTCCCTTTTTTGGGGGGCGGAAGGAAGGAGGCAGCTTTTATTTCACGTGCACACTAATTGGGACTCTGGATGGACAAATAGACCCTTTGTTTAGGTATAGGCAATTCCAAAGCCAAATTGCCAAGGACGATTTGGCTGAAAGGAGAAGCAAATTTGGTTACAGAATTCCTGCTGAGATCAACACACAAGCTGGTCATAAAGTGCGGTTTCCTGATTTGAAAGAGTGCTGACAAGCCAACATTTGCCCAGACTCCCCAAATAGTAGCTGCATATTTCCAGAGAAAGCAGAAGCAGCTGCCTGATGTGATAAGCTGGATCCCTGCGTGGGGGCCATGAAGTGGGGGCTCTGCCAGACCCTCTGGTCCAATAAGGGTAAGAGCAGCCTTCCACTGCTGGGACAGAAAAGAAGACTGCAAATAAAGACCAGAATGTTTCTTTGGTTTCTCTGGAAATAACACGGGGCTGTTTTTTTTCCCCCGGGGTCTGGGGCCTCCCAAAGGCAGTACTTGGAGTGTGTCGGGCAGCTTCTCCTTGGCCACACCAAGTTCACCTGGGAGGCATTTCTGGAGGTCCTTTGTTTTCTGAGCTCAAACAGATTTCTCCAACAAGAGAAAAGGTGGACTAAAAGCAGAGCTGGACAATTTCCTGAACAAGGAGCACAAAAATGAGACACAGGGGACATTTGAGGAATGGAGAAGGGGGCACCTGGCAACTGTCTAAGGATGTCTTCAGCTTCTTGATGTTCTGGGTGATTTCCTCCTCTTTGCAGCTGCTGAGCTGGGTCTCCTTCTGCAGGGTCCGCTTTTGCTGCCAAACGTTGCTATTGTCCTCTGTGACCCTGGTGCTCTTTTCTAGTAACTGGTGAGAAAAAGAAAAAAAAAAGATTTAAAATGCAGGGTGGGGCTTCCCTGGTGGCGCGGTGGTTGGGAGTCTGCCTGCCGATGCAGGGGATGCGGGTTCAAGCCCTGGTCGGGGAAGATCCCACATGCCGCGGAGCAACTGGGCCTGTGAGCCACAACTACTGAGCCTGCGCGTCTGGAGCCTGTGCTCCGCAACGAGAGGCCGCGATAGTGAGAGGCCCGTGCACCGCGATGAAGGGTGGCCCCTGCTCGCCGCAACTGGAGAAAGCCCTTGCACAGAAACGAAGACTCAACCCAGCAAAAATAAATAAATAAATAAATTAAAATGCAGGGTGGCTCTGGGGGGAGGGGGCCTGGAGGGCTTCAGCTTAAGCTCGGAGGAGGGAGGTCCTGGCGTGTTTTGGGGATGGCTCTGGAGGGTGGATATTGGCTCTGTCACCGGGGCATGTTTCCCAGGATCAGAGATGCTGTTTTAAGAGCCAAAGGCCTGTCATGTGGCCACGAGTGTGTTCTAGATTCTTCTGCATTCTGGAAGGGATTCATCATGCTGAGCCTGATGCTGTGGGCTCCTAAAAAGGAGGTCGTCCGAGAGAAGCCCGTGGTGTGATCTTGTGACCCGCGCGCTGACACCCAGGGTTGGAGAGGATAAACGGAAGGATAATAAGGCATCGTTACAGCCAGAGGCCCACCCTCACTGCCATCTGCCACTTCAGGAGGAACGAGCGAGCGAGGACGCACCGTCCATGCTGAGGCCGCCCCTTTCCTCGCGGGGCTAACGGAGGTTCACCGTGCGGGTCTGCCGACCAGACACAGTCCTGGGTGGTTTAATTTGATTTTCACAGAAACACTGCAAGGGAGTTTACCTGGCTTTTACTTGAAAAGCCAGGAAATCCCAGAAAATCAAAACAAATCTTTATGGTGTAGCAACAGTGTGAAAATTATGTGCCACCAACAAAAAACAGGAACATATGCTCCCAGTGTCTGGAGCCCCGGGTCCCTGAAGGAGAAAGTGGGGAAGAGAGACGAGCCTGCTGATTGGAGACGGGTTTGTCCTGGAACGGTTTCACGCGTCCGCAGGTGGCCTTGAGGACCTGACCTCTGAAAAGCTCCAGCTGCAGCACAAAGAAAGGGAAGGGGATGAGGTGAGTGGCGCAGCTGCAGCTGCAAGGCTGGGGGAGGCGCCTCCATCGCTGGGTCTGGGAGAAATCGGTGAGAAGGCTCTGCACGCCTTTAGTGGTCATTATGGGTAATTAACACCTTCACCTCTCACCGGAAGGGGCAGTGCCCACACAAGAGAGGGGGACAGCAGGTTTTAATGACTTTTCAGGTGTGCCCGCCTAACCTAGCCGACGCACACGGTCAGCACACACACGTCTTGGGCTCTCAGAAGAGCCACTTGCTGCCAATTATCCAGTGGGAAGTCCAGGGCCAGGAGCGCTCTTCCATAATTGCTACGTTGGCACCAGGCTGTGAGATAAACATTGAGGCTGTCAGCCCGGGTAACTCGTGTCATCAGCAAGGGCGCCTGGGGAGAGGAGGAGGAGCTGCCTGCTGCCGTTTTGTGCCTTAGACCTTGTGTCCTGAAGATGACGTCTCCTGTATTCCTCTCCAGGTCCCCGGAGCCTGGTGCAGCGCCTGGCACACAGCAGGCACTCAATAAACGTTCATCGAATGCTTAGAACAGAAACACCTGTCAAGTCAAATGTTCAAAGTCCTCTCCTTCAGTTCAGCCAGTTTTTACTGAGTGCCTCCCTGATGCTGGTGTCTTCATATTACGGATGATGAAACAACGCAGTTAAATTAAATCAGGGCTTCTAGAATGACGAGTTCAAGATGCCCCAGGCTCATGAGACTTGAACGGCAAAGAAGCCCAAGTTTCTCTGGAAATTTCCCAACGTGATGGCCCTTGGCCTGGGTTTTTGGCTCACTGGCAAAATGTGGTCATGAAAGGCTCTACAACAGAGCCCTGAAGGACCACAAGGGCCACAGAATCAATGAGAACGTGAACAGGTCCTAAGACACAGGAGTCTGCTGCACACCAGGGAGCTCTGGGAAGCCAAGTAGAGGAATTGTGACTCTCCTAAGGACACCTCTGCAGTCATCCTGCCGGAAGCCAGCCGGGTGATTGGAGGGACTCTGGGTCGTCTGCTGGTTTCATGGCCAAGGGAGGGTCCTAGCTCGCCTGAGGAAGAGGTTATGTAGAGGACCCTGTGGGCAATGGCCCGCGTTATCACCAGAGGCGCCCTACAGGACTGCTTGGTGGGGGGTGGGGGTGGGGAGGGACAGGTCCTGCTGGACGGTGGGCTGAGTCCTGTGGTCACTGGCCTGGGGAAGGGCAGGACCTCAGGCCGGGAGCGGGCTGTGGAGACAAGGGGGTGAAACAGGAAGGCCCAGGCAGTGCAGAGAAGCCTTGTTCGTCCTTTCTCTCTCGAGTCTAGACCTGGAGGAATCTCAGTGTCTCTGAGGGTCTTCCTGGATGACCCCTGGCCAGAGCCATGACCAGGCGCTTGGCAAGTGGCGCAGATCATGCCCTCAAGGCGGGTGTTCGCCGTGGGTGCAGAGTGCCAGCAAGGTGAGGGGTAGCCCAGGTGCACAGAGGGAAGCCCAGGCTGGCGGGCTCTCTGCCTTGCTAAGGGGTCGGCACCCTGCAGGAGAAAGGACACCGGGGGTGATGGTGTGGAAGTTGGTTGAAGAGGCTTTCAAACCTGCCTGAGGGTCAGCATCGTCATTTAACTTGTGGGTGCCTCTGAAGTTCAGCGCGTGGGACAAATTCCGGTCACACTGATGGTCCAGGCTTGGATGCTACCAAACGCAAGGGCTTTGGGAGCTGGGCTGGGTGGGACGGAGGGCTCCTTTGAGGATCGTGGTTCTTAACCTTTTTTGGTGGTTTACAGATCCTTCTGAGCATCCAATGAGTGACGAGGTGGACTCACTCTCCCAGAAAAAGAAAAGCACAAACACATACACGCAAAACGTTCTTGGTCCCCCTGGAGCCGTGGCTGCCAGGAGAGGATGCCTCGTGGAGGGGGTCCAAGATGGGCTGCCCTCGGTGGGCTGTGTTCTGGAGGGCCAGTGCCCCGTCTTGGGTTCTCGTTTGCTCTCCCTTAGCCTTTGGTGAAGGCTCGTTTGCATGTCCTGGCCCTCATGTCTGTGCCACGTGTCAGAGGAAGGGCCACTGGGCCATCTTGGGTCAGAGCCCTGGGAAATGGCCCTCTCCCCACCCTGCCCACCTCCACCTGGCATAAGCTGTGGTATTCTGGGTTTTACTTTATTAAGAAAAGTGGCAGGACTTCCCTGGCGCTCCAGTGGTTAAGACTCCACGCAGCCACTGCAGGGGGCACGGGTTCCATGCCTGGTCGGGGAACTAAAATCCTGCAAGCCACGCGGTTCGGCCAAACAAAACAAACAAACAAACAGAAATGTGGCATTTCCCTGGGGACACTGACTGTAGCATCTGCTTGGGGGCCCAGAGGAAGAAAGATCGCTCTAAATGTCAGGACAAAAAATGTGAAGGAGAGGGCCTCCCTGGTGGCGCGGTGGTTAAGAGTCCGCCTGCCGATGCAGGGGATACGGGTTCGTGCCCCGGTCTGGGAGGATCCCATATGCCGCGGAGCGGCTAGACCCGTGAGCCATGGCCGCTGGGCCTGCGCATCCGGAGCCTGTGGTCCACAACGGGAGAGGCCACAACAGTGAGAGGCCCACATACCGCAAAAAAGAAAAAAAAAAATGTGAAGGAGAAAGTGCTAGAAACACCACCGGGGTCAAGAGCTCAAACCCTTCCCAAGAGGGAACTGCACAGCTGGTTCACTGGGGTGGGCCTTGAGCTGGGACTGGCTGCTTGGTCAGGGTCTCAGGCAACAGCAAACACTGGAGTGGGCAGCTTCCCAGAAGGAAAAGCCTCTTTAGTGAAATCCATGGGGACGCGGAAGCCGCACAAAGCCCTGCCCCTGAGATAAGCGGGTGAACTAAGCCAGGCCGTCTTCCTCCTCATTCATCCCTGCCGGCCGCTTGGGTGCGGGATTCCGTGGAGAGCACGGGCCCGTGAAGGGGCTCTGCAGCACGCCTACCTGACCTACTGCCCTTTCCAAATTGGCTTTAATGAGGTTTGCTCTGTTCCTCATTTCTTTCAGCTGAAGCAATTTCCTTCTGGAATCCTCCCGAAGCTTCTCTTCCACCTGAAAGGATGATGAAAGCATGGGCTTGCTGCTAATGTGATCATCATGCCCTCTGGGGAAACTCTTCTCGGGGGGTGCTAATGGCAGTGGGGGAGTCCCTGAGGGGTAGGGACAGCTGCAGCCCAGCAGCAGGGGTCACAGGCATGCAAAGGGTAGAGGCAAACTCACAGGGAGTTGCCCCCTACGGGAAAGGGCTGAGCTCTGCACCCGGGGCTCAACTATGTTCTACCGCACACTCCCATCCCAGCTCGGTCCCTAACAAGCCGTACGACACTGGGAAAGTTATTTCACTGCTCTGTGACTCAGTGTCCTCATCTGTCAAATGGGGATGATGATACTAGTATCACTGCATAGAGTTATTGTGGGCATTCAATGTTTGGAATAGTGCTTAAGGGCTCTGTGAGTGTGTTAAGTACTGTTGTAACCTATGAAAGGTGGACGGGAATGTCCGCCGTACAGTCTCGTTCTAATAACTCGTGATGGGTACTTGGAAATGTTATGATTGGGTTTATTATCATAACTGTTTGTCGTTACCACCTTGAGCACACTCACTGGTGGTAACCTCTCTGGAGGCTTGCTAAAGCAATGTCTATTAAGAATTGAAGCCTGCCAAGGAAGGCATTTAAAGTGGAGAAGCTTGCCTACTTTTCCCCCCTTGCTTGGGTAACAGTCAACGCACGGTAAGCTTGGGCGTGCTCCACGCTACCCTTGGCTGGCCAGTGTAGGCCTCGCAGCTGCTCAATTCTTGGATGCACCTGCTGAGCCCTGGGCCCTGGCACTAACAGGAAATGAGGCAAACACTCGTAAATAAATGGAAAGTTTTTGTGCTGAAACAAATTCACAGGCTGTGTTTTTAGGGATCTGAAGAGGGGGATCACAGGGATGTAATAAAAGACCCAGAAAAGCCCTTAAGAGCTTTCTTCTGAGTAGTGTGGTCCAGTGGAAGAGCCTCTACCCAGCTCCGTTACCTTGGAAAAGTCATCTAAGCTCTCTGGGCCTTAGTTTTCTCCCAGGTCTAAACATGCTCTGACTTCTATTTCAGCAGCCTGTTTCATATGCTGCAAAAGCCAAGTCCAGCTTTGGACTCTGCCCCTTTTAGTGTTCTGCATGAACAGCCCCCGTTCCTGTCCCCAAGCCTCAGAGTCACCTTCAAAAGCCGCCCTGCTCCCTCTCTCACACTCGGGGGTCTCACGCCTGTCCTCCAACCCTCTCAAATGCAAGCTGGACTATGACAACTGGCCTCCTAGCCTCGAGTTTAGTTTCTTCCAGTGCAATCTTAACGGTACTGTGAGAGTTACCCTGCTATAAGGCAGCTCTGTCCAACAGAACTTTCTGCAACGGTACAGGTACTCTGAGCGAGGCTGTGTTGTCTAATGCGGCAGCCACCAGCCACATCTGGGGATCGAGCACTCGAAATGGGGCTGGAGTGGCGGAGGAACTGAATTAAAATTTTATTTAATTTTCATTAATTTCAGTGTAAACAGTAGCATGTGGCTGTTTGCTATGCCAGGGTAACTGAAGTCAGATGAACCTGGAGTCAGACAAAACTGACTGTGCCATTGGGCTAGTTACTTTACTAGTAACTAGTAGCCTTGACTTTCTCATCTGTAAAATGGAGAGGATGATTTCTAGATCACAGCGCTGTTGTAAAGATTAAGAGGTGAAAAGTTCAGGGTAACGCCTAGTACATGACAAATTGTAACTATCATTTTCACCCTAATTACTGTCCACGAATGTCATTGCATCAGTCACTTGTTCAGGAGGCTTAGTAGCTCCCCACTGCCTGTGTGGTACAGAGCCCAAGCGCCTGAACTAAGGCAAAACACCAAGCCAGAGATTCAAGAAGCCCCTACGAACTCTGTACGAGGTAAATAGAACTGGATCCACACCTAGATAAACCATAATAAACCTGCTGGAAATCAAGGGAAAAGACAATCTTAAAAGCAACCGGAGAAAAAGACAGATTATGCAAAGGTACAACAGTTAGGCTTACAGATGACTTCTAAATAGAAATAATAGGAGCCGCAAGACAATAGTGACATATCTAATGCTGTATCTAATGTGCTGAAAGAAAAGAATTGCCATTGTAGAATTCAATACGCAGTCAAATGTGTTTTAAGAATGAAGGTTAAATATACATCTCCAGACAGACACACAGGCACATTTGAGAATTTGTCATCAGCAGAGCCACAATGAGGGAAAACATTAAAGGGTATTCTTCAGACACAAGAAAAATGAACCCAGGTGGGTGATCAGAGATGCAGAAAAGACAAGCAACAGTAAGGGTGATGTGTGGATATGATACTGACGATAGCAAAACACTAATAATGTCTTGTGGGGTTTTAACTATCAAGAGGAGTTTAGAAAATGACAGCAATGGCTTCTAACTCTGGAGGGGGTCAGTGAAGTTAAGGTGTTTGAAGCTCACTGCACTGTCAAGGAGAAGGGCAGGATCATCAACTACTAGTGCCTCCTGGGAAGTTAAGAATGCAGGGCTTCCCTGGTGGTGCAGCGGTGGAGAGTCCACCTGCCGATGCAGGGGACATGGGTTCGTGTCCTGGTCCGGGAGGATCCCACATGCCGCAGAGCGGCTGGGCCCGTGAGCCATGGCCACTGAGCCTGTGCATCCGGAGCCTGTGCTCCGCAATGGAAGAGGCCACAACAGTGAGAGGCCCGCGTACCGAAAAAAAAAAAAAAAAAAGAATGCACTTAATAGTCTTCAGGATGACTACTAAGAAAATAGTAGAAGAGTGAAAAACTTAATTAATGTGTGATTTTGGTGAGTCAAGGATGAATGCTATTGTCTTACTATTACTAAAAGAATAGTAAAAAAGTGAAATATTTCCAAGCTAATAGAGGGGGAAAGTGGAATAAGAGAAAACCATCCACTCAGAAGGAGGCAAGAAAGGAGAGAAAAAGGAACATACCACGGATGGTACAACTGGTATTGAGCAAGAAGGTAGAGTTAAACCCCAGTACACGAGTAATTACATAATATAAATGGACTAAAAGTCAAAGATTGTCAAACTGGATTTTGTAAAATTGATACGCTATTTGAAGGCATATGTCTAAACCTTAAGACAAAATTTGACAGAGAACGTATGAAAAAGATATGGTATGAAAACTCTAACCAACAGAAAGCCAGTGGTGAAGCTAAATGACAAAGGAGACGTTAAGGGAGAAACACTACTAGAGATGAAAAGGGACATTTCATGATGATCTAAATTTTTGCTCTACAGGAAGTATTAGGATTCTAAATTTATATGCACCTAGTAACACAGCCTCAAAATATATAAAGCAAACATCGTTCATATTAAAAGAAGAAACACTCAAATTACAAACATGTTGAGATTTTTAAAAACATTCTCAATGATGGAACAAAAAGACAAAAAAAAATCAATATGAGAATTTAAGTTGGAACAACATCATTGGCAAACTTGATTTAATGGATCAATTCTTTCTTAGATAATTTCACAAGTAAGATTTGGAGGCAGTCTAGGGTAGTGGTTACACACAGGAGCTTTGGAGTCAGGCAGACCTGGATTCAAGTTCTGCCACAACTACTTTATGCAAGTGAACTTGGATAACTTCCCTCACCTCTGTGAGCCTCAGTTTTCCCGACTGTAAAGTGGGGTTAATACCAGTATAGACCGCATGGGGTCATTGTGAGGATGAACAGAGATGAGGCAGGTGGAGTGCTTGCCCCAGAGTGGTTCCCAGGCCGACCTGTCCCTGCCATACCTTGCTCTTTTCCCGCAGCGTCATAGAGATCAGGCTCTGCTCGGTACTGCTCCTTTTCAGCTCCACCCTGAGCTTCCTCATTTCTTTTTCCATGTCATGGATTTGCTGAAAGAGTTCCAACAACAGGGAAGTCAACTCCACAACTCATTTCATCCGGTTCATTAAGGCAGAAACCTAGTCTGGGATTCGCTTAACTCCTTCTCTTGGGGGACAATTCCACATCTTTGAGGCAAAGTAGACTTTCTTTCAATGGATGCAATGAAAGGGCTGGGTGAGGGAAAATTTGAGTTTCTTTTGAAGATCAGCATGGATCCTGGATTAAGCAGTACAAGATACCTATCCACTCATTAGAATCTCTTTCCTTGGGGTATATTTTTGAGTTCAACCTAAATAAGGGCTGTTTGGAAGACACAATGGGCACAGTTTGGAAGAAAAGAACAATGACATTTTTCTTTTTTCTCATTTGAGGTAGAGAAGTGTGCTCCTGACAGAGAGAAGAACACACGTCTCCTGCCCCCGTCCCAGGCACCGTCCTTTCCAACGGATGGAAAACGTATGCCTGGTGATGTGCACGAGGGTTCGGGCCGGAACAGGGGGTGAACATTTACATTGAGTGGTCATCTTTTCATTGTATTGATTTTTATGTTCACCTTCCATACAAGGCCAGTGATACATTTGCTTTTTATTTTGTTTTTATGAATTGTTGTAAAATTGAATGCATTTAAGCAAAAATACTTCAAGAAGAGTTGTGTTAATAACAGTGCTCAGGGCTGTGATAAAACTTGTGACAGTGGATCATGAAAGTCTGGGCATCACAAGTCCAGGGGTAGGGACCACGGTGAATTTCTAGCAGCATATGGTGGCCACCTCCCGTCCCTTTCCCCAGGGGAAACCTGATGAGGGGCCTTGAGCCAACTGCCCAGAAAATCTGGGGAGAGTGTGTTTTCCATGGTCTTTTCACCCATCTCTTTGAGGACAGCAAATCAAATAATTAGGAGACTACATTAACAGACAAACACCCAGAAAGCCCCAGAGCTTGTGCTAGCTAATGGGCCAAGGAACCCGTCCAAAACCCTCAAGGCCACAATCTAGGCTTTCAGTGGACACCGAGGGGTCAGGAGGTTCAACGCACTGTTTTGCAGAGTTTTAACTCTTTCTCTTGGGCTTCCCACTTCTCCTTCTGGGCATCTTCCTTCTGTAACTCTTCTTTCAGCACTGAGCACTGTGGAGAAAAAGGACAAGGCCACGGGGGCTTGCCTGGGGGTCCCAAGTACCTGTGTTCACGCCCAGGAGTGTTTCCTGCTGTATAACCCAATCACACCTCTGAATTCTGAGAGGTGAGACCATTTGTGTGATGGGAGCACGGGATCCTGCAGTCATTCCCAGTTCACCCCTCTCATGAGTTCTGAGGAATAGAGCCTCTAAATTCCTCTTCAAAAGCCAGCAAACTTCACTGCAGGGGAAATCCAGCTTTGTAGAGTCTGGGTACTTAGGGTGCAGGAATTGGGATGTTTTCACGCTGTGACCGGTGAGGGTGGAGGGGGCTGAGCCAGTGAGCTCGGGTCCATCTTAGGGCTCTTGTGCAGGTTGCATCTCAAAGACACAACTGCCCCGACTGGTGTGGAGGGGTAAACAGAGCTGTCTTGCCTGAGGGCGGCTTGGCAACAGGCATTAAGGGCGTAAGCATGGATGTGCCTTCTTTTGACCCAGCAATTCCCACTTTAGGAATGTACCTTAAGGACAATGACTGGAGAAATAAGTAAATCTGTAGTTTCAAGGATGCTCTTCACAGAATTGTCAGTAACAGTGGAAGAAAAAAAAAAAAAGAGGAAACAACCCAAGTGTTGTTTAGAACAGCAGACCACTTTATAACACTGGGTACATCCAGGAGAAAGTATGTAGCTTTTAAGACGAATGATAAGAGTGTTGATTTATTAGAATGGGAAAATAATAAGTATTTAAAAATTTTTAAAATGGGCATAGTATAAATTCACTATAAAATGATTGATTGATTGATTTCTAGACAATATATAGAAACAAGACTGGAAGAACATACATGAAAATATTAACACTGATTTCTCAAGGTAACATTTCTTCTCCTCTCTTTTTATTTTTTCTTCTCAATGTCATCTACTTATTTTTCTAAAATTAACACACATGATGTATGTCATTTAAAAAAAGGCATCTCAAATGTTCACAAGAGCAGTACCTTTGGTGGTAACGAGCCCTTGTGCTATAGGCCAGCACAGTCTAGAGGAGAAGGGACCTCATTCCGAGGTCAACGAGGAAGGGGAAACGGGGACATAAATCATCCAAATGCACTTCAGGAGGTAGAAGAGCCAAGCAGGTGCTGTCTTTGCAGATTCCTTCTACTTAGCACCAGCTCTGCATCCCCTTCCCGTCCCCAACACACACACACACACACACACACACATACACCATATTAAACAGCTATAGCACATGCCTGGGAAGACACTCTGCTTGGGAGAAACGAATGCAGAGGGCTTGGCCAGGCAGCCGACCTCGGGCAGAGGCAGAAGAGCACAACGAAAACCAGCCTCCCACTTCTCGGAAAACGATTTTGTCATCCCCATTTCACAGATGGGGAAATGGAGGCCAAATAAGTTACAATAAAAGAAAGCTCTGGGATTGGACCCTGGTCTGTCTGATCCCAAAGCTCGTGCAGTGCCTTTCACCAGCTCCAAACTGGGTATGGTAATATGTACCAGGTATTACTTATTGTGCCTTTTCCTTGGAACCTCAAGATCTGTTCTCACCCCACCCCCATGCAGACCTAGCTATCGGGTAGCCTCTGGGAATCTCTGAGTTGCCACCTGAGATGAAACCTTTGAGGTTTTACCTTGACTCACAGAAACAGGCACATCATACAAATACTGAGAAATCTTATCCTATAGAGGCAGGATTCTAAAGTTAGCATTGAAGGCAAGATTTGCAAATAGTCAAAGTTACATGTAAAAAGCTCTTTGCTTGCCTACCACATTCATCTTCCATAGAGACATTCTACACACTAAAGTCTAAGGAAGAAATGAGAGTCTGCGTGTTTGCATCTGGATCTTCAAACATTCTGCTTTGAAGACAATTATGAGAACCAGTGGTGCAGGGACCATGATGCAGCCGTGTGGTCATCCTTGCTCACAGAGAGATCGTATTCTGTTTAATATTAAACTTTGCAATGGCAGTATATGCTCATAGGTGTGTTTGTTGCTGGGATTAAACAAACTCATTTATAATAGGGGATGGAAAATGTTTGCTGGATTTGAAAATCTATTATGCTTATTCTGAGCCACATACATGCTGTCCTTTGAAAGGCTTCAGAGAAGTTGGCCACCTGCCCAGCAGCTACCCTCCCTGTGTCCTTGGGCACTGGCCTCATCTCACCACCGTGTGTCATGTGACTCCACTGTGTCTGCTTTTCGCAGCTACAATTTGCTGATGACCCGACACTCACTCTGGAGCTGAGGGCTTCGAGCTGGTGATCCTTTCCTTTGTTCTCACTTTTCAGTTGATTCACCTCCTGTTGTAGTTGTTGAACTTGACCATCCTTTACTAACAGGTCTCTTTGCAAAGATGACACCATCTCTGTAAAAGAACCAAACAAACCAAAACAAAAGACTCATGGAGGTGAAAGAGGCAGGAAGGATTATTGGCAACACTATGGCTGTCAGCCAACGTTTGGACAAGACCTTCCAAGCCTGGGCCACCACCGGTGCCCGCTTAGAACTGGGGAGGCTTTTTCCAAGGGTCCCAGAGCAGGAATGGGAATGAGAGCAAAGTCCACGGAACAGGGTTTGAGGCTTCAGTGAGAATGAGGGGCAGTCAGCAGCAGCGAGAGGAGAAGCCTTTAGGGGCCCCTTGTGGGCACAAGCCAGGCAAAGCTGGGAGGAGAGGCCACACCATTGGCCTGGGAGACAGAGGCCCAGCACAGGGAATGTCCAGGAATTCTTCTCCAGATGCCAGGAGACGGGCGTGTGGCAGAGGGCACTGCTGGACGCTATTGATGGGGTGGTTGGTTTCACAGTCCTCTGAGTTTGGACCCCTGTCTACCACTTATTAGCTTGGTGGTCTTGGACAAGCTATTTCACCTCCCACTGTCTGTCCCACACAGAGTTATTGTAAGGGTCAAATGAGACGTTATGTCCAAGAACACAAAGTGGCTAAATTATGTTTGTTCCATGGCGCCTATTATTTTTCTCGGCAGCCAGCTTCCAAAATGGCCCCAATGATTCCTGCCGCCTAGAATTCATGCCCTGTGTAGCCCCTCCCACCCTGAATAGGGCTGCCAGGGTAACAAATATGATACTGTGGAAAGGACGGACTGTTTCCTTCCAGGCTGTCTCATAAAAGACACTGTGACCTCCTCTTTGCTCCCTCTTGAATCACTCACTCTGGGGGAAGCCAACTGCTGTGTTGTGAGGACCCTCAAGCAGCCCTAGAGAGAAGCATGTGTGCTGAGGGACTAAGGCCTCCAGCCAATAGCCACATGAGCAGCCATTCTGAAGGGGGATCCTCCGGCTCCCCCCGAGGCTTTAGATGACATGACTTATGCCCCAGCCGACATCTTGACTGCAACTCATGAGAACTAAGTCACCCCCCGCTCAAATTCCTGAACTAGAGAAACTGGGGGAGATAATAAATATTGGTTGGGGTTTTATCCATTACATTTTGGGGTAACTTGTTATGCAGCAATAGATAACTACTCCATTACTGTAGTATCATTTTTTTAACATCTTTATTGGAGTATAATTGCTTTACAATGGTGTGTTAGTTTCTGCTTTATAACCAAGTGAATCAGTTATGCATATACATATCTCCCCATATCTCTTCCCTCTTGCATTGTAGTATCATTTTGAATAAAAGTGGGAAGAAGGGTGCATAAATGCAGTGGTATTGGGTTATCTCCTACGGTTCTTTTCTTGAAAGAACATCAGGCTCAGTTTTAGTGGTAGGTATCAATCAAGAATGTCTATGAAATAAAGCACAAAATGCTCCAGAATTTCATTTTAAAAATGAGCTTTGCCTCCAGGACACAGTTCAGTTACTTGGAAATCCCTCTGGGGCTTGCCACACTTTGAGTGGGTCCAGCCCATCTCAAGCATTATCCCAACCCAGGTCTGTCCAACTCCCTGATCGGAGAAGGAGGGATCTGAGACAGGCTTGATGCTTGGATGAGGTTTCACTGGCCGACATACGGGAGGAAGGTGAGGACCAGCGAGTTCATCCTTCCATTCCTGGTGCCCAGAACAGCACCTAGCCTGGGGGATGTGCTCAGAAAATATCTGAGGACATCCCAAGTGAGGGAGGAGCATAAGCAGAGACCTGGGGGCAGCAGGGGGTGGGGGTGGGTGTTATTAAGTTGCAGAGTGAAGCAGAAGAAAAGCACAGATTCATACAGAGATGGTGATTCACGTGCGACTCAATGCTATGCCTGGCTTCTACAGCTGTGGGCATGTTTCCTGCTCTGCGCTGGCTGCTTTCAGAGTGATGTGCCCCTCCGAGGCTCACTGCCTCCTCCCTGTCACCTGCTTCTCTCCCTCCCTTCGTCTGTGAGTGGTCCCATCCTCTTCAGGTCTCTAGGCATCTCAGGTCCTGCTTAAAAACCTCCACTGGATTCCCAAAACCCTTGGAATAAAAACCCAGACCCCCCGACCCTGCCCATCCCCACAATCCCCTGTTCACTCCATGCAGCCTCTCTTGCCCTTGGCTTGTCCTTGCCCACCTGAAACAGGTCCTCTCTAAAAGAAGGACATAGCCATGGAGGATACAACATAAACTGGTTAGAATCAGCTAGGTCCAAGGGGGCGTAAGATTCGACTTCCAGGGGAACTGGAGCCTCATTACAGGCTCATTGTAATACATGAGCAAAATGACACACCCACCAGCACCAGGACAGTTCGGAGGCTGACCATAAAGGTCAAAAAGTGGGTGGTGGGGCTTCCCTGGTGGCACGGTGGTTGAGAGTCCACCTGCCGATTCAGGGGACATGGGTTCGTGCCCCGGTCCAGGAAGATCCTACATGCCGTGGAGTGGCTGGGCCCGTGAGCCATGGCCACAGAGCCTGCGCGTCCGGAGCCTGTGCTCCGCAACGGGAGAGGCCACAACAGCGAGAGGCCCGTGTACAGGAAAAAAAAAAAAGTGGGTGTTGGCCCAATTCCTGGAAATCCCCGCCCCTTCCCCAAAATATTAGAGTTGTCCCAATCCTCCCACTCATTAGCCTATAAAATTACCCAGCCCATAAAAACTAACCACCCCACATTTGGGGGCCTCTAGCCTTCTGAGATGGCCCACACTCTGTCTGTGGAGTGTGTTTCTCTCTAAAGAAATCCACTTCTTACTTGGTCTCTCACTGAATTCTTTCTGCGATGAGACATAAAGAACCTGAGCTTTAGTAAGTCCCGAGACCAGATGCGTGATCTCGATTAAAAGATAGGGGGGTCTGAGTGGGTTCGAGTCCCAGCCCACGGGTTCAAGTCCCACCTGAGTTCCATGGTTGCACACCCACTAAGCTGATCCCCCTTGGCCTCCCCCCCTGAAGCGCTGGCCACCAAGACACACAGTTTATTTTCTCCACAGCAGCACTGCTCTCTGAAGTGGGCTTGTTTATTCATCCCTTTACTTTTATTGTCTGTCACCCCCTCCCGAATCTGTGAGTACAGGAATCTGACTGTCTTGCTTGGCTCTCCCTCCCCGGAGCCTGGAACGGGGCCTGACACCTAGTAGGAGCTCAAGAAACACGTGGAAGCAATGAAGGAATCCAGGGAATCAAAGCTCAGCCACAGCTGTGCGTTGGCTGCCCCTCTGCCAACCCAAGCCCTTGATCAGGGAACCACCTCGGATCAAATTAGAAAATGGTTTCCCTTGGGCCCAAGTGCACTCGGCTGAAATGGGTGAGACCATGGGTGCCTTAAAGGAGTGACCCCATTTTGTCCACGCTCTAGTTTGCACTCAGGCTGCTTTGTGGAACCACCCAAGCCACAAGGCGACCTGTGTTCTCCCTGGTGGGGCCAGTGCTCAGGAGACCTTGTAGCCAAGAGATACCATTCTCTCAAATATTTACCAGGCCCTGCCCTCGGAACTGGGTGGCAAGAAACCTCCACTGAGGGAGAACTCTAATGCACCGACACGGGTGATCCCTGAGGCTGCACCCAGGTCACGGGCACAGGTGCGCTGGTTGACTGGTGATGTCTGCAGGGGGAGGGCAGAAGCTCTGGGTCCAGAATGCACAAGGGCCTCACCTGACGTGATGGCGGCGTCCCTCCTTAAGTTCTCGGCCTTGTGCTTCAGGGAGGTGATTTCCAGGGTCTGGCTCAGCACCTGGTTGTAGCCTTGCTGTAGGGCACTGATCTGTGGAAGGAGGCAACACACCGTCAGAGGGGGCCAGCCAGGACTGCAGGACACACCGGTACTTCTCCAACGTTGGGCAAAGAGTCGGGCTGATCTTGGATCGGGGTGTTGGGGAAACCAAGGTTTTCAGTTGTCACTAGTGGAAGGGGCAGGAGGGGCCTGTTCCTTCAGTGACCACCATGTCATCGGTCCTGAAGACACGAACTTTATCTTTGTGGCCACCCAGGGGCTCCGGTGCTGCTGTCTTCCTATGACCTGTGAGTTTTCAGCCATAAATAGACCAGCTGTTGGTTCCAGATCATCCAGCACTGACTGGATGCACAGTAAAGTTCAAGAGCCGGGAGCAGGTTATGAAATGAATTCCCTCTAATGAGAATAGAGGGTAGTTTATACCTCACAGAACACTCCAGAGTTTACAGAGCCCGTTCACACATGCTACACTGATACTCGTCACAGCGTTGCTGAAGGCTGACGTTCCCATTAATGTGCCCATTTTGCAAGGGAGCCAGGTTGAGACTCAGAGAGGCGAGGCCCCCTGCTCGGGATCACGCGGCTGGTCAGACGTGGAGTCTGATTCAAACCCAGTCTTTAGTTGCCTGGTTCCTCCTTCCCAGGTGGCTCTAGGAATGAGCGTGAGAAGTTGGAGGCTGTAAAGCATGGCATGGACTCGGGAGCCGGACTGTGGCCTTCAAGTCCTGTCTCTGCCAGTTAACGCGCTTTGTGAACACAAGGAGGACACCATATTCTGTTTCCTTTTGTTCAG
Source organism: Mesoplodon densirostris (assembly GCF_025265405.1). NCBI lineage: Eukaryota > Metazoa > Chordata > Mammalia > Artiodactyla > Ziphiidae > Mesoplodon > Mesoplodon densirostris. Next base: position 79,276,577 of record NC_082667.1, on the reverse strand, counting down.
TCTGCACGCGGGGTGATGGTAGTCCCAACCTGATAGGATTGTTAGAAGTATTTTAATAAGTAAGCATGTGTACAAGTGCTCAGATCAAGCCTGGCACACGGCACAGGGGGATGAGCTATGACGGTCCTCTCCTCTGACTACCCACGGGGTGTTTTTTTTCTTTTGTTTTGGGTTTATTTTGGGTTTTTTTTGTGGTACGCGGGCCTCTCACTGTTGTGGCCTCTCCCATTGTGGAGCACAGGCTCCGGTCGTGCATGCTCAGCGATCATGGCTCAGGGGCCCAGCCGCTCCGCAGCATGTGGTATCTTTCCGGACCGGGGCACGAACCCGTGTCCCCTGCATTGGCAGGTGGACTCTCAACCACTGCGCCACCAGGGAAGCTCTCACGGTGTGTTTTAGCTTCAACTTCCCTCGTCCGTCTCTAGGGAAGGTAGTTGGTAATCTTTATGTGTGCATTTGTAAGCCTTGCCAGGCTCACTTAAACGCCAGTGTGGTTGTTATTAAGAGGAAATACAGGGGCTTCCCTGGTGACGAGGTGGGTGACAGTCCACCTGCCGATGCAGGTGACGCGGGTTCGTGACCCAGTCCGGGAAGATCCCACATGCCGTGGAGCGGCTGGGCCCCTGAGCCATGGTCGCTGAGCCTGCACGACCAGAGCCTGTGCTCCGCAATGGGAGAGGCCACAACAGTGAGAGGCATGTGTACCACACAAAAAAATAATAATAAAAAAATAAAGGTAATACAGGAATCGTGGGTGGGAGCACCACAGGCCGGCTCTATCTATGGCTGCTGTGAGCACCCTCTAAGTCCATGGCTCAGAGCCCCCTCAAGGGCGGGCCCCCCTCCAGGGGTCTAGGTCTACACGTGGGGTGCGGAAGGCTCTCCATCAAATGCAACGTTGGTAAGGGCCCGAAAGTAGCTGCCAGGCCTCGGCCTCCACAGAGCAGGTACCCGAGAGGCCGGGAAAGAGAGCTGGGCCCAGAACCCCCTCCCTCTCGGTCTGATGTGGCCAGACTGCTTGTTCTGAGTGGCCCGGACATTCCCACCTCTAGGTGCACTGTGGGCCTTTGCCCTGTGATTTTTCAGATTTCAGGCCTCAGTACTCCCACAGGGACACATTTATTGGGGCATAAATGTCAAGCAATCCGTAGACAGGACAAGAGCTAGCTTGTATTTTTTTTTTTTTTCGCTGTACGCGGGCCTCTCACTGTTGTGGCCTCTCCCGTTGCGGAGCACAGGCTCCGGAAGTGCAGGCTCAGTGGCCATGGCCCACGGGCCCAGCCGCTCCGCAGCATGTGGGATCTTCCCAGACCGGGGCACGAACCTGCGTCCCCTGCATCGGCAGGCGGACTGTCAACCACTGCACCGCCAGGGAAGCCCCACTAGCTTGTTTTGATAGATCAAAACGGAAGTGACAAGGAGAAGGATGCAATATCTTTTCTTTTTTTAAAAATAAATTTTATTTATTTATTTATTTATTTTTGGTGTGTTGGGTCTTTGTTGCGGTGCATAGGCTTATTGTGGCGCCTTCTCTTGTTGCACAGCCTGGGCTCTAAGCACACGGGCTTCAGTAGTTGTGGCACGAGTGCTCAGTAGTTGTGGCACACAGGCTTACATGCTCCACGGCATGTGGGATCTTCCCGGACCAGGGCTCGATCCCGTGTCCCCTGCACTGGCAGGCAGATTCCTAACCACTGTGCCACCAGGGAAGTCCTGGGTGCAATTTCTTTGTTCTCCTAAGGTAAGGTTGCCAGAGTTAGGGGAGGAAAAAAGGATGTTCACTTAAAATAGGATTTCAGATAATGAATAATATTTTAGTGCAAATGTGTCCCATGCAATATTTGGGACACACACTAAAACGAAATTCTAAAATTCAAATTTAACTGGGTGTCCTTACTTTATCTGGCAACCCCACCCGAAGAGAGTTCATAAACTTCAGTCATTCATATACCACTTTCACTATTTGTCCCATGTCTCTTGGCTAGCCCTACTATAATTTCTTAGCATTTTTCGTAGAAGCAGCTCCCTTTTTAAACTTAAAAACGTTCATTAAATTAAAAATAACTGTTATAAGAGTAAATAGAGACTCAGTGTCTTAAATAAAAATAATCCCTCCAAAAGAAGAAGTACAGGAATTTCCCTGTTTACAATCAGACCAGGTTGTGGGCATCACGCTAAAAAAAAAAAAAAAAAAAAAAAGATTGGGGGGAGGTGGTGGGCATGCCCAGGTAATGGAGTTCGGGCGTGCTGATATGGCCACCAGATGGCGCTCACAGCCTTTGGTCTTGGTTTGTGTCCTTGGAAATCTTGTCATTATTACTCTGGTAGAATTAACAGATACGTCAAGGTCTCACAAGTTTTCTGACTCGTTTCATACACCATCATGGTTCAGAGTCTAGGACATTTGGGGCAGTTACACTTACTTTTTCCCTGGGGCACCTGAGACATTATTGGGGGGGGTCTATGCTAGAAGTTGCGGGGACACAGGCCACTCTGACCCCCACTCTCCCCAAGGCTATACTTTTGCATGTTTGTGCTTTGGAAACTTTGAGTGAAAAAATTCTTTCACATCTTACTTTTCTCTGTTGGGGGGAAATACAACTTTTCCATAAAAGGTCCTTGGAACACTGAAAGTGTTTGTAAGCTCTTCTCAGCTTAATGCTTTTATTTGCATGATACCAGAGATAGAACACACAGAGACAAACTTCCAGAAGGGAAAACATATGTTCCCCTCTAAGACTCCAGTGGTTTTGACAGATTGAAAATATTTCAATCTGAGTGTCAGAGTTTTAGGATTTCGGATTGCTGGAAAACTCCAAAGAGTCTTCAAACCTCTTTGATACTTTTACTATCAAAATAAATATCCATATTGTTTGTAATGGCATAAATTCCAAGATGTTTAATGTCTGTTAAGCTGTGTAATAAAATGGGCACTGAATCATAAGAAAGTTAAGAGTGCTAGGAGGAGTGATTGTTTCAGGATGATAATTTGGCTTCTAATTAGCACAGGCGTATAAGAGCACATAGAGGTAAGAATTTTCTAGTGATATTGTAGCGGATCGAAGATCTCTGAGAGCAAATCATTATACACACACCTTCGGGGACCAGGGAAAACACATAAAGTAATCAGAACCATAAATCAACCTGCCATGTGGCTTACACTTCTGGTGGAATGCTCTGCAGGCAGTAGAATACTTAAGAAACTAAAATGTCAGTGGATGAAACTCGATTTGAGTTCAAACCAAGGGAGCTTCTGGTTCATATATGCCTTGCTATAAAATATTCTTCTTCAGTTATAAGTGAAGCTCCAGGGGTAGGGGCGGCAACAGCATGATGCATCAGTGTAATTATTTCTAGATAATTTCTTTGTAGAAAAACATTTTTTCCCCCAGATATCGGCAGCCACTTTAAATAATACTCAAATTGGGACCGGCTGATATTCAAAGATATGTGGAAATTATATAATATTCTATGTCAAATATATTTCAATTATTTAAAAAAAGGTATGTGGGGAATTCCCTGGCAGTCCAGTGGTTAGGACTCTGTGCTTCCACTGCTGGAGGCCTGGGTTTGATCCCTGGTCAGGGAACTAAGATCCTGTAAGCCGCGTGGTACGGCCAAAAAACAAAAAGGTATGTGGGAATAATTCAGCCTCGTACATGTACCTGAAAAAGACATGTCATTTTCTCAGGAAAGCTCTGAAATGGGAGAATAACTGAAAGGAATATTTCAGCAAAATTGTGTTCAATTCAAGAAAAAGATGCTCATTAATGTGTCAGCTACATGTCAAGGTAGCTGTTTGCACTAATAATTCCTATAGGACCTGTTACTTTCATTGTTTTTTGAAAACCAGGTTTGAAGGAGAGTCATTAGTTCATTTAAATATTAGAGCATGTATTTGTTGACTTGTTTATTCTGTCTCCCTCACTAGAGCATAACAGGGGGAAGGATCATGTCTGTCTTGTTCTCTGCTGAATTCTCAGAGCCTGGAAGAGGGCATGGCACGGGATAGGCCCCCCAAAATATTTATTTGGATTAATGGACAGATGGATGGATGGATGAATAAAGAACAAACAAACAGACACGGTCCTAACAGAGTTCTAGAAGGTTACTGGGCCCAACCTTTGCCTTCATGGAGCTTACAGTTTCCTGCTAGAATCTCCTAGGTTCACCATACACAATCTGTGTCCTTTCTAGAGCACCATTTCTAGGACTGAAACTGTGTACCTAGAATCGGTTACAGAAGGGAAAGACAGTAAACAGAGAACAAGAGAACAAAGGCCCCCAAGCACTGACTACGGTTTTTTTTTCTCTCTCTCTCTTTTTTAAAAATGTTTACTGGGCCTCCCTGGTGGCGCAAGTGGTTGAGAGTCCGCCTGCCGATGCAGGGGATACGGGTTCGTGCCCCGGTCTGGGAGGATCCCATATGCCGCGGAGCGGCTGGGCCCGTGAGCCATGGCCGCTGAGCCTGCGTGTCCGGAGCCTGCGCGTCCGGAGCCTGTGCTCCGCAACGGGGGAGGCCACAACAGTGAGAGGCCCGCATACAGCAAAAAAAAAAAAAAAAAAAAAAAAAAATGTTTATTTATTTATTTATACTTTTCTTATTAGTCACCCATTTTATACACATCAGTGTATACATGTAAATCCCAATCTCTCAATTCATCATACCACCATCCCCACCCCCTGCCGCTTTCGCCCCTTGGTGTCCATACGTTTGTTCTCTACATGTGTGTCTCCATTTCTGCTCTGCAAACTGGTTCATCTTTACCATTTTTCTAGGTTCCAAATATATGTGTTAATATATGATATTTGTTCTTCTCTTTCTGACTTACTTCACTCTGTATGGCAGTCTCTAGATGCATCCACGTCTCTACAAATGACCCAATTTTGTTCCTTTTTATGGCTGAGTAATATTCCATTGTACATATTTACCATTTCCTCTTTAACTATTCGTCTGTTGATGGGCATTTAGGTTGCTTCCATGATCTGGCTATTCTAAATAGTACGGCAATGAACATTGGGGTGCATGTGGCTTTTTGAATTATGGTTTTCTCTGGGTATATGACCAGTAGTGGGATTGCTGGGTCCTATGGTAATTCTATTTTTAGTTTTTTAAGGAACCTCCATACTGTTCTCCATAGTGGCTGTATCAGTTTACATTCCCACCAACAGTGCAAGAGGGTCCCCTTTTCTCCACACCTTCTCCAGCATTTGTTGTTTGTAGATTTTCTGATGATGCCCATTCTAACTGGTGTGAGCTGATACCTCATTGTAGTTTTGATTTGCATTTCTCTAATAATTAATGATGTTGAGCAGCTTTTCATGTGCTTCTTGGCCAGCAGTATATCTTCTTTGGAGAAATGTCTATTTAGGTCTTCTGCCCATTTTTGGATTGGGTTGTTTGTTTTTTTAATATTGAGCTGCATGAGCTGTTTATATATTTTGGAAATTAATCATTTGTCAGTTGCTTCCTTTGCAAATATTTTCTCCCATTCTGAGGGTTGTCTTTTCATCTTGTTTATGGTTTCCTTTGCTGTGCAAAAGCTTTGAAGTTTCATTAGGTCCCATTTGTTTATTTTGGTATTTATTTCCATTACTCTAGGAAGTGGATCAAAAAATATCTTGCTGTGATTTATGTCAAAGAGTGTTCTTCCTATGTTTTCCTCTAAGAATTTTAGAGTGTCTGGTCTTACATTTAGGTCTCTAATCCATTTTGAGTTTATTTTTGTGTATGGCGTTAGGGAGTGTTCTAATTTCATTCTTTTACATGTAGCTGTCCAGTTTTCCCAGCACCACTTATTGAAGAGACTGTCTTTTCTCCACTGTATATCCTTGCCTCCTTTGTCATAGATTAGTTGACCATAGGTGCGTGGGTTTACCTCTGGGCTTTCTATCCAGTTCCATTGACCTATATTTCTGTTTTTGTGCCAGTACCATATTGTCTTGATTACTGTGGCTTTGTAGTATAGGCTGAATTTAGGGAGTCTGATTCCTCCAGCTCTGTTTTTTCCCCTCAAGTCTGATTTGGCTATTTGGGGTCTTTTGTGTCTCCACACAAATTTTAAGTTTATTTGTTCTAGTTCTGTAAAAAATGCCATTGGTAATTTGATAGGGATTGCATTGAATCTGTAGATTGCTTTGGGTAGTATAGACATTTTCACAATATTGATTCTTCCAATCCAAGAACGTGGTATATCTCTCCATCTGTTGCTATCATCTTTAATTTCTTTCATCAGTGTCTTACAGTTTTCTGCATACAGGTCTTTGTCTCCCTAGGTAGGTTTATTCCTAGGTATTGTATTTTTTGGTTGCAGTGGTACATGGGAGTGTTTCCTTAATTTCTCTTTCAGATTTTCCATCATTAGTGTATAGGAATGCAAGAGATTTCTGTGCATTCATTTTGTGTCCTGCAACTTGACCAAGTTCACTGATTAGCTCTAGTAGTTTTCTGGTGCCATCTTTAGGATTCTCTCTGTAGAGTATCCTGTCATCTGCAAACAGTGACAGGTTTACTTCTTCTTTTTCAATTTGGATTCCTTTTATTGCTTTTTCTTCACTGATTGCTGTGGCTACGACTTCCAAAACTATGTTGAAGAATAGTAGTGAGAGTGGACATCCTTGTCTTGTTCCTGATCTTAGAGGAAATGCTTTCAGTTTTTCACCATTGAGAATGATGTTTGCTGTGGCTTTGTCATATATGGCCTTTACTATGGTGAAGTAGGTTCCCTCTATGCCCACTTTCTGGAGAGTTTTTATCATAAATCAGTGTTGAATTTTGTCAAAAGCGTTTTCTGCATCCATTGAGGTGATCATATGGTTTTTCTTTTTCAATTTGTTAATATCGTGTATCACATTGATTGATTTGCATATATTGAAGAATCCTTGCCTCTCTGGGATAAATCCCACTTGATCATGGTGTACGATCCTTTTAATGTGTTGTTGGATTCTGTTTGCTAGTATTTTGTTGAAGATTTTTGCATCTATATTTATCAGTGATATTGGTCTGTAATTTTCTTTTTTTGTAGTATCTTTGTCTGGTTTTGGTATCAGGGTGATGGTGGCCTCAGAGAATGAGTTTGGGAGTGTTCCTTCCTCTGCAATTTTTTGGAAGAGTTTGAGAAGGATGGGTGTTAGCTCGTCTCTAAATGTTTGATAGAATTCACCTGTGAAGCCTTCTGGTCCTGGACTTCTGTTTGTTGGAAGATTTTTAATCACAGTTTCAATTCCATTACTTGTGATTGGTCTGTTCATATTTTCTATTTCTTCCTGGTTCAGTCTTGAAAGGTTATAACTTTCTAAGAATTTGTTCATGTCTTCTAGGTTGTCCATTTTATTGGCATAGAGTTGCTTGTAGTTGTCTCTTAGGATGCTTTGTATTTCTGCGGTGTCTGTTGTAACTTCTTTTTCCTTTCTAATTTTTTTGATTTGAGTCCTCTCCCTCTTTTTCTTGATGAGTCTGGCTAATGGTTTATCAATTTTGTTTAACTTCTCAAAGAACCAGCTTTTAGTTTTATTGATCTTTGCTATTGTTTTCTTTGTTTCTATTTCATTTATTTCTGCTCTGATCTTTATGATTTCTTTCCTTCTGCTCACTTTGGGTTTTGTTTGTTCTTCTTTCTCTAGTTCCTTTAGGTGTAATGTTAGATTGTTTATTTGAGATTTTTCTTGTTTCTTGAGGTGGGCTTGTATAGCTATAAACTTCCCTCTAAAACTATGGGATGCTTTTGCTGCATCCCATAGGTTTTGGATCGTCGTGTTTTCATTGTCATTTGTCTCAAGGTATTTTTTGATTTCCTCTTTGATTTCTTCAGTGATCTCTTGGTTATTTAGTAACGTACTGTTTAGCCTCTATGTTTTTGTGTTTTTTACAGGTTTTTCCCTGTAATTCATTTCTAATCTCATAGCGTTGTCGTCAAAAAAGATGCTTGATATGATTTTAATTTTCTTCAATTTCCTGAGGCTTGATTTTTGACCCAACACGTGATCTATCCTGGAAAATGTTCCGTGTGCACTTGAGAAGAAAGTGCAATCTGCTGTTTTTGGACGGAATGTCCTACAAATATCAATTAAATCTATCTGGTCTATTGTGTCATTTAAAGCTTGTGTTTCCTTATTAATTTTCTCTTTGGATGATCTGTCCATTGGTGTAAGTGAGGTGTTCAAGTCCCCCACTATTATTGTGTTACTGTTGATTTCCTCTTTTAGAGCTGTTAGCAGTTGCCTTATGTATTGAGGTGCTCCTATGCTGGGTGCATATATATTTATAATTGTTATATCTTCTTCTTGGATTGATCCCTTGATCCTTACGTAGTGTCCTTCCTTGTCTCTTGTAACATTCTTTATTTTAAAGTGTATATTATCTGATATGAGTAATGCTACTCCAGCTTTCTTTGATTTCCATTTGCATGGAATATCTTTTTCCATCCCCTCACTTTCAGTCTGTATGTGTCCCTAGGTCTGAAGTGGGTCTCCTGTAGAAAGCATATATATGGGTCTTGTTTTTGTATCCATTCAGCAACCCTGTGTCTTTTGGTTGGAGCATTTAATCCATTCGCGTTTAAGGTAATTATCGATATGTATGTTCCTATGACCATTTTCTTAATTGTTTTGGGTTTGTTTTTGTAGGTCCTTTTCTTCTCTTGTGTTTCCCACTTAGAGAAGTTCCTTTAACATTTGTTGTAGAGCTGCTTTGGTGGTGCTCAATTCTCTTAGCTTTTGCTTGTCTGTCAAGCTTTTGATTTCTCCATCGAATCTCAATGAGATCCTTGCTGGGTAGAGTAATCTTGGTTGTAGGTTCTTCCCTTTCATCACTTTAAGTATATCATGCCACTCCCTTCTGGCTTGTAGACTTTCTGCTGAGAAATCAGCTGTTAACCTTCTGGGAGTTCCCTTGTATGTTATTTGTCATTTTTCCCTTGTTGCTGTCAATAATTTTTCTTTAATTTTTGCCAAGTTGATTACTATGTGTCTCGGTGTGTTTCTCCTTGGGTTTCTCCTGTATGGGACTCTCTGTGCTTCCTGGACTTGGGTGGCTATTTCCTTTCCGATGTTAGGGAAGTTTTTGACTATAATCTCTTCAATATCTTCTCGGGTCCTTTCTCTCTCTCTTCTCCTTCTGGGACCCATATAATGTGAACGTTGTTGTGTTTAATGTTGTCCCAGAGGTCTCTTAAGCTGTCTTCATTTCTTTTCATTCTTTTATCTTTATTCTGTTCCGCAGCAGTGAATTCCACCATTCTGTCTTCCAGGTCACTTATCCGTTCTTTTGCCCCAGTTATTCTATTGATTCCTTCTAGTGTATTTCTTTTTCAGTTATTGTATTCTTCATCTCTGTTTGTTTGTTCTTTAATTCTTCTAGATCTTTGTTAAACGTTTCTTGCATCTTCTGGATCTTTGCCTCCATTCTTTTTCTGAGGTCCAGGATCATCTTCACTATCATTATTCTGAATTCTTTTTCTGGAAGATTGCCTCTCTCCATTTCATTTAGTTGTTTTTCTGGGGTTTTATCTTGTTCCTTCATCTGTTACATAGCCCTCTGCCTTTTCATCTTCGCTCTCTTTCTGTGGATATGGTTTTTGTTCCACAGGCTGCAGGATTGTAGTTCTTCTTGCTGCTGCTGTCTGCCCTCTGGTGGATGAGGCTATCTAAGAGGCTTGTGGAAGTTTCCTGATGGGAGGGACTGGTGCTGGGTAGAGCTGGCTCTTGCAATGGTGGGCAGAGCTCAGTAAAACTTTAATCTGCTTGTCTGCTGATGGGTGGGTTGGTTTCCCTCCCTGTTAGTTGTTTGGCCTGAGGTGACCCAACACTGGAGCCTACCCGGGCTCTTTGGCGGGGTTAATGGCAGACTCTGGGAGGGCTCATGCCAAGGAATACTTCGCAGAACTTCTGCTGCCAGTGTCCTTGTCCCTTGGTGAGCCACAGCTGCCCCCGCCTCTGCAGGAGACCCTCCAACACTAGCAGGTAGGTCTGGTTCAGTCTCCTATGGGGGTCACTGCTCCTTCCCCTGGGTCCCAATGCACACACTACTTTGTGTGTGCCCTCCAAGAGTGGAATCTCTCTTTCCCCCAGTCCTGCCAAAGTCCTGCAATCAAATCCCACTAGCCTTCAAAGTCTGAGTCTCTAGGAATTCCTCCTCCCATTGCCTGACCCCCAGGTTGGGAAGCCTGATGTTGAGCTCAGAACCTTCACTCCAGTGGGTGGACTTCTGTTGTATAAGTGTTCTCCAGTTTGTGAGTCACCCACCCAGCAGTGATGGGATTTGATTTTATTGGGATTGCGCCCCTCCTACTGTCTCTTTGTGCCTTCTCCTTTGTCTTTGCATGTGGGGTATCTTTTTGGCGAGCTCCAGTGTCTTCCTGTCGATGATTGTTCAGCAGTTAGTTGTGATTCCAGTGCTCTCGAAAGACGGAGTGACAGCATGTCCTTCTACTCCGCCATGTTGAACCAAATCTGACTACGGTTTTAAGCAGAATTATGCACTGAGGCCAAAATTCATCAATGACCAACTGCTTTTTTATCGACTTTGTTGAGATATAATTTATGAACAAGATCAGTGGCCAATTTTAAAGTAATTCTTTAAAACTTAAAAAAATTTTTTTTTTTTTTTTTGGATTTAGTTTCACGAGGAAGGAAGTTGACTGGTAAATCCAGACATTCTGGGTGGAGAATTTTTGGTGAAATTCCCTATAAATGAACCAGCAGCTGCCTTCAGGGTTTGATAAAGGCCTCAGTGTTTGGAACACTGTGGGGTTCCTTCTCCCCATCTCCAGCTCTTTCTGGCTGGGTCTGGGTGGGTGTGAGAAGTGGTCACTGAAGCGACAGGAGTTGGGTGGAAATGCAAAGTGGGTGTGAAAGCATGAGGTGTACACGGTGGCAGAGCTGAGCCCAAATCACATCACTGCCTCTCACTTGCTGTGCAAGCTGTAACAAGCTCCTGGGCATCTCTGAGCGTGCCTCAGTCTCCTCATCTGTAGAATGGCATCTGCCAGAAGACTGAGGTTTAAATAGCTAATGAGGGGACTTCCCTCATGGTGCAGTGGTTAAGAATCTGCCTGCCAATGCAGGGGACACGAGTTCGAGCCCTGGTCCAGGAAGATCCCACATGCTGTGCAGAAACTATGCCCGTGGGCCACAACTACTGAGCCTGCACTCTAGAGTCTGTGAGCCACAGCTACTGAAGCCCTCATGCTGCAACTACTGAAGCCCACGTGCCTAGAGCCCATGCTCTGCAGCAAGAGAAGCCACTGAAATGAGAAGCCCACGCACCGCAGTGAAGAGTAGACCCTACTCACTGCAACTAGAGAAAGCCTGTGCACAGCAACAAAGACCCAATGCAGCCATAAATAAATACATTAAATAAGTAAATAAATAAATAAATAAATAAGCTAATGCACCCAAAGCACCTGCACCGGGGCCTGAACATGGTAGGCACTTAATGAAATCTAATATTGTTCTTACAAGGCTAGAAACTTGCCAACTCTCCACTCCCTGGATCTGCACTCTTCACCATGCTGTGCTCAATGCCCATTTCCAACTACCCGGGTGGCTCCCCCCAGGCTCTACCTGAGAGCTGTCACCCTGTGTTGTGACCCCAAGGCCCCAACCCACTTGTCTCTGAGCCCTACCTGGTTTTTCAAGCTCTGGATCTCTCTCTGTTGGGCATCGTCCTCTTCATGCAGAACCTGAAACTTGGGCGGGATCACCCTCTCCTTCTGCCTGGAGGTGGCTGTTTCCAACAGCTTCTGCCTCAGGTTGGCCACTTGGTTCTGCAGGCTTGCTATCACCGTGTCTTTGTATTTAGATTCAAGTTCAAAATCGGAGAGACGGCTGACTTCTTTTCCCAGCAGCCGAATTATTTCATCCTGGGTGGAGGACAGATGGGAAATTTACTAGGTGTGGGTCTGGATGTAAGTCTGAGCCCATTTAAAGAAAGACAGGAAAAATATGGTATCATTCTTTGGGAAGGTGAGGGCAGGCAGGGAGGGAAAAAGCAGACTTTCAAGGCTATCTCTGTCACTTGGAAAATCTCATAGAGACAAGAATTGGGTTAAAATGATGTACTTGTATATAGACTCCTGTAATGGATGTCTGTACCTCACAGGTACGGAAACTTTCCTTTCCCCGAGAATTAGACTTTCATATTAAGAACAACCATCCCACTTGGGAACATTTGTTGCTAGAAAGTTTACTTAGAATGATTTCATTTATAATATACAGCCTAGCACACTGGGGACCTAGGAAAGGTACTTAGGAAAACAACATTCTGTTTGACCACATTCTGCCTATAATGGGGGTTATTTGTTTTAACTTAAAACATTCTGAACTATTTGTTTTCCCTTTCCTCTCTTCTAATATTTCCTGCCTCTTTTGGCTATTCATGTATGAATTTTTTCCAGGTAACTCAATCTGGAAAGTAAATGAGACAGGAATAGTGATTTATTTGCATGGGCTCATGTAAACTTTCGGCTGGAAAAACAAAATTGCTGGTAGACTGTACCCACAGGTATAATTAACCCTGTCCTCCATCTCTCCAGTGAAAAAGCTCTGCAGCCAAAGAATTGGTTAGGTTTTCCAAAAAAGGAAAAAAAAATTCCCCCAAACTTCTCACCAAACGTTATCAATAAAATGTCAGAAAAACTGAAGAAGAAGAAGAAGAAGAAAAAATTCCCCAGAGGCCTTTTCCAAAGCAGTCACAGGAGGAGGTAAACGGGCAATTTCTGGGCCAGCTCATTCCCAGGAGAGCCGTCCAGTCAGCCTCACGACCTGCTAGCTCCGTGACCTGGGGAAGGACAGGGTCTCGCTCATGAGAAAGCCTGTCTGACATTGCCAGCTGCTGCCAGGGGCCTTCCTTTGGGTCCTTGTGAAAGTTGGTGGCAAAACTTCAAGAGAGAGCATCAGACATATTCCCTACTCCTGGGCAGTTTCCCCTGTTTCACCCTGTTATGATCAGCCAGGTGCTTATTCATTTTTCATGCAACAAACATTCATCGGGCAGCAACTAAGTGCCAGGCCCCGTGCCAGTGCTGGAATATAAGAAGTTTGCAGAGGGCAGTGGACAGCTGTGGGTTCTGCTTTCCTGGTGAGGGTCCCCTTGCCCTTCTGGAGGGAGCGTTCCTCCTTCCATGGGGTCTGGGTAGGATTGTCAGTCATGTGCCCTGCTCCTTCCTGTCCCACCTCCCCATGTGCATGTGGCCCAAGCTGGTCAATCAGAGATTTCACACATCGATTACAGAGGGAGAGGATCTTGCCTTCTTTTGGATCATAAACTTTAAATATGTAGGCTTGTTTGCCTGAGTTTGTCTTTTCTGACACACAAAGCCAGCCTTATGTAGAAAGCCAGACTCTGAGGGAAACAGAGGGGAGAGGTTGGTAGTGGGGAGGTGTTCTGATGACATTATTCAAGCTCCTGGATCTAGCCATACCTGAAGCTAGTGGCCCTTTAAATTTTCCAATAAGTTGAGCTAATCGATGCTCCCCCTCAAGCTAATTTGTTTATTGTCACTTGAAGGAGTCCTGGCAAGTCAGGGTAAAAATGGCTTATAAAGAGAAAGAATTCTTTCTATTATAAATAGAAAAAATGATAAATGGCTTATAAAAATTTTCTATAAATAGAAAAAATTATAGTGGTTGCACTATATTTCCGAGTTAAAATTGAGGCAGGTTGAAAAATGGCAACAAACACTTTGCAGTTTTGCCATCCAGTCTATTTCCCCACCCTCTAGTCTAGGCTGGCCCCGTGACTTGCTTTAACCAACGGAATGGAGTGGAAGTGATGCTGCATGATCTCCAGGCAAGTTCTTACAGGCTGTGCAGCTTCTGCTCTGGCCCCCTGGGAACTCCGAGACCACCGTGCTGTGATGAAAAACCACATGCACAAAGGGGTGCACCAGTCCAGGCGTCCTGGCTGAGGCCCTAGATGTGGGAAGGAGGCCAATGGAGACCGACCACCAACCTGGCCAAGCCAGCAGCTTACTGAGGCCGCATGAGTGAGGCCAGGGGACGCGAGCAAAGGAACCTTCCAGGTCAACCCATAGATTCTGGGGAATAATGAATTGCTGTTTGAAGCCGCTAAGTTTTGGGATGGCTTGTTACACAGCGATAAATACAGAATCCGAGTGTGGCTTCTCGCCTTTCTGCAACATTTTTCAGAGTCTGGTCCCAGGATGCCTGGTTGGAACCCCCTGCCTCCTGAAGGTTTGGATTTCCGTGTCTGACAAGAACCCCAGGTAGGTCTGCTCCTCACAAACTCTGAGAATTGCTGCAGGAGCAGGCCCTGGCCCTGAAGGAAAGCGAGATATTATAGACTGCTTCTTTTAGAGTAACTTTCAGGTCGTGTCTAAGTGGGGAGAAATTGACCTGGGCCCTTCCCAGGATGGCTTGAATCCACCTGTTCTGCTCGCATCCCTGCTTTAAACCTCTCTGGTTCTTTAACAAGTCTCTTGGCCCAGGCCTCCCTGACTTCAGTGCTCATTTCCTCCTGCTAGGAATGTGTTTTTGCATCACTGTTCCATCACTGAAGGTTGACCAAGTGATTACTGTGTGGGAGTTAGAAGTACCCGCTGAGAAGCTAACCAGACCTCGCTTTGAATCCTAACACTGCTCCTTGCACTGGGCAGCCTTGAACACATTACTGAACCTCTCTGAGCTTCAGTTTCCTCATCTGCAAAGTGAGGGTGATAAAATCTATTTTGAAGATGGTGAAGATTAACGAGCTAATAAATGTCAAGTGCACAGGACATGGCCCAGCACACAGTAGGTGCTCAGTACCTTGTAGTTGTAGATGTTATTTGGGATAAAATGAGCAGTGGCCAAACCTGGCTGAATGTCTTGGGAGGAAGAGGTGGTTTCTTGGAAGTAGGAAAAAGGGACAGTCCTTGAGACACAGAGAACAAGAGGCAGTGGCAATCTCTCCATGGTCCCTCTTGCTGCTGTAGCTCTGTGCTTCCCCGAGACCCCTCACCTTATCGTACTGGGACAGGTCCTGGTCCACAAAAATTTCTCTGTAGGGCTCTGCCCCAGGAATTTCCTCGGCCACTGATTGTTCCGACAGTTCTGCCGCGTTGGTCCACACTAACACACAAGATCAACAGAGAATGCAGAGGAGACAGTGAGTTTCCCCAAAGTCTTAAAGAATATTTTCAGATTAACCTTCACATTCATGAGACTTATGCACTGAAAGCATTGCAGGAGGACTGGAAAGGGCAAGAGCTGCCTCATTTCTCTTCCCCAGCGTTAACTGCACTGATGCACTGTGGTGTGTCTCTTTCCTGACTTTTTTCTATGCTGCATAAGAGCTGAGGACCTTGGGCAAGTCATTTGCTCTCTCTAAGCCTTCGTTTCCACATACATAATTCAGGATCCCTGATAGTCTCTGCTATAAAGGGCTATCTGGAGATTAAATAGAATAATGATATAGAGCAGGGCTTGGCAAACTATGGCCCTGCGGCCAAATCTAGCCTTCTGCCTATTTTTGTAAATAAAGTTTTATTGCAACACAGCCACAGTGATTCATTTACATATTATTTATGGCTGCTTCCCAGCTACAAAGGCAGAGCTGAGTAGTTGCAGCAGAGACCATGTGACCCACAAGTACTAAAGTATTTACTATCTGGCTCTTTACAGGAAAAGTTTGCTGACCCCTCAAGTAGAGCATTTAGCACTAAACATTAGCTATATATTTTTTATTGCAGTCATATCTTTTCAAAAAACAAAAATGCATTTACATGTCAGAGATTCTTATCCAGCTTACTTTTCAGCTAACAATATCAAAAACATCTTCCCATGTCAGTATTTGTAGCTGTACTTGGTTCTTTTCCAGGGCAGCATTGTGGTCCATTGTCCAACTGTGCCAAACGTGTTTAACTAGGATCCACTTGATAGCCATTTAAGCTTTCCTATATTTTTTCTTATTTACCCCAGTATTACAAAGCCTTTTTATATGACTTTCAGGGATTATGGCATTGCGTTTGGGGACCCCACTCTGTATCACATCAGACATCTCGCAATTCACTCACATCAACACTGAATACATTTCTTTTTATTGGTGTAGAAACGTTTGTAAAGATTTCTATAATTCTACGTGTGAGATCACTTGGGCCCAAGCAGCATATTTTAAATTTCCAAGTGACTATGGTTTCTGGAAAGTCACTGCACATTCTTATCTTCTTGTGAAGTGAGAAACTGAACAAATTGTTTTCAGTGGTGATGAAACTTTAATGAGTATTAACATTAATGATGAATGAAGCACGCACTGTCATGTATGTGGACATTCATCATTTATTCATTTTGCTTCTATATTTTTTATTTATGCATTTTAGAGTCAAAGATTCCTGCCCCCCAGCCAGGTCTCAAACCTCTTTGTGGACCCCAGAACCTCTAGTGGACATAGCTGATGGCCTGTGGTGCCCAGAGAATGCACAGCCTTGCGTGTTAAATGAGCAGCCCTGGCCACAGTGTTTCCTGGGGCACGAGGAACAGAAGGGCCTGGAACTTCAGCAGCTGCCCATTTTCTCTCCCTCCACCTCCCCAACTAGGTCCATGATTAGAAAACTGTTATTTGAAGCTCACTGCCCCCATCTGACTCTCTTGGATCCTGAGCAGCTAAGTCCTAACTGACTACAGCAGCAGTGCCTGATAGAGAAATAAGGGGAGCTACAGAATGCAATTTTCAATTTTCTAGTAGTCACGTTAAAAAGGTAAAAAGAAGAGAGGAATTTTTTTTTTTTTTTTTTTTTTTTCTTTTTTTTTGCGGTATGCGGGCCTCTCACTGCCGTGGCCTCTCCCGTTGCGGAGCACAGGCTCCGGATGCGCAGGCCCAGCGGCCATGGCTCACGGGCCCAGCCGCTCCGCGGCATATGGGATCCCCCCAGACCGGGGCACGAACCCGTATCCCCTGCATCGGCAGGCGGACTCTCAACCACTGCGCCACCAGGGAGGCCCAAGAAGAGAGGAATTTTTAATGATCAATTTTATTTAACCCAATACATTAAAAAGCATCATTTCAACACATAATCTACAAAAAATATGGAGATATTTTATATTCTTTTTCTTCGAGGCATGAAGCCTTTGAAATCTGGGGTTTATTTTACACTGATTGCGCATCTCAATTTGGAAACTGAGTTTTCAGGAGGAAGATTTCATCTGTTTTTATATTCCTCAAGAAATCGGCTCTCACTGGAGGAAGCTACTGACTGGCCTGTGTCCCCAGGGAGGGCCTCGGGGTCTGACCCTAACTGGGCCCCTGTCCAGGCTCAGCTTAGAGTTCTGGCGTCTAATGCCATCTCTAGGGGTGACTCCGGCTGCCTCTGCGACCCTGTCGTGGCTGTCTTGAGGGACGCTTCCCTGCAAGATGATGGCCGGAGGGGGGACTTCATCAAACTTACAGAACAGGCTGATCGATGGGGTCCCTTTACTGGGGAAGGTGTGTTTACTCAAAGTCTTTGTGGGGCTAGAATTTGCTCTGAGACTTGCTTTCCTTACACCCAGGCAGGGAGGTGCGGGAGCAATTACCCCTCACCTGCCCCAAACTTCTTTACCGGCTACTGTTATTTATCAAAAAGAACCTAAGGGCCATGTATGACCAAACCGGCTTAACTCTAGATGCTGGATCCTTCGAAGGTCCCAGTGGGGAGAAGCCCCAGGGAGAGTCGGGAAGGCTGGGGCAGTGGGACGGCGGATATGGGGACGCAGGCACTTTAAGAATTTTCGGGCATGAGCTGTTGGCCAAAAGGCAGGGGAGTTACTTTAATATTTTAACAACCCTCAACTGTCCTGGTGTGCTCCAATAATCACCAGTCCGCAGCAGGGGCAGTATGTGTGCACCTTAACTGTGTCTTTAAGACATTGTAAGTTGTAAATAAAAGTTAAATAACAATCATGGTTAGGTAATAACTTAAGTTTTAAATTTTAATATTTAAAATTTAAATATTAAAATTTTAAAATATTTAAATTATTAAGATTGTAAAATTTAAAATTTAAATATTAAAATATTAAATATTTTAATATTTACTGAATGTTCGCTATGCACCAGGCGCTGTGCTCAGCACTTACAGGCAGGATACGATTTCGTCTTCATAACAACCCAGTGAGATAGGCTTTATTATTCCCATCTCCATTTTATACGTGAGAGATATGAGGCACAGAGACGTCAAGTCACCTGCTCAAGGACACACAGCTGGTAAGTGGTAGAGTCAAGGGATGAACCTAAGTTTGTTGGATTCAGAGCCTATGCTTTTAACCACTATGTAGTCAATGTATTGAAGTGGGAAGATGTTTATGACATATTATTGAATTTTAAAAATCAGGGCTTCCCTGGTGGCGCAGTGGTTGAGAGTCCGCCTGCCGATGCAGGGGACGCCGGTTCGTGCCCCGGTCCGGGAAGATCCCACGTGCCGCGGAGCGGCTGGGCCTGTGAGCCATGGCCGCTGAGCCTGCGTGTCCGGAGCCTGTGCTCCGCAACGGGAGAGGCCACAACAGTGAGAGGCCCGCGTACCGCAAAAAAAAAAAAAAAAAAAAAAAAAAATCAGGTAGGGAATTCCTTGGCAGTCCAGTGATTAGGATTCTGTGCTTCCACTGCAGGGGGCACAGGTTCCATCCCTGGCTGGGGAACAAAGATCCTGCAAGCTGAGCGGCATGGCCAAAAAAAGAAAAAAAAAGGTTACCTATGTTAGGTTCATATGATCCCATTATTGGGAAAAAAATATATATATATATGAATCAAGATGCTATTTTAATAAGTCACTCCACATATTTTCTTTTCTCAGTAATTCTTCCCCACCTCCCATGAGCTCTTGCCATTAAGATTTGGCCTTGGAGCTGACGTTTTATTGCCTTGTGGTAAAGGAAGGATGAGTATTAACTAGAACAGGGTGATTTTTCCCCCAGGGAAAATGATGTTTTGATTTTTGACAATGTCTGGAGACATTTTTGAGTACCACAGTTAGGGTGGTTGGTGGTGGTGGTGGTGTTGCTACTGGTATCTCTGGTGGGTAGGAGTCAGGGATGCTGCTAAACATTCTACAGTGGACAGGACAGATCCTTCAACAAGGAGTTATGCGACCCACCTGTCACTGTGCCAAGATTGAGAAACCCTGACCTGATCTGCAGTAAATAAATCCTTGGCTTTGGGTTTTCAAATAGAATTTTTCAAGTCTAAAGCAAGGTGACAGTCTAACAGTAAACCAATTTAATTGGAAGAGCCCAGCTTTGCTAAGAGAGGAAAGAGCTTTCTCGGAACCCTTAAAAAGAGGTGTTTTCTGTCAAGAGACAGCATGGAGGACTGGAGCACAGAGTTTTCTCGAAAGCGTGGAGTAGAGAGGCCCAGACAGAAAGGAACTCCCCGTGACACGGGAAGATGAAAGTCCTTTTCTGAGGATGGCGAGAGTGTCAGGGGAACGAGGGCAAACGTTTGGAAACATGAGACCTGGCTGAGAGGCTGAGGAGATAGAGTCCAGGTAGATGTGAGGGACTCTAAGCCATACGACTCATCCTTCATTTCTCCAGGGGGAATCCAAGTCCTTCAGAGAAGCCCCAAGTTCAGCATGGCACTGGAGAAACCGGTGATTACAGTGGAAAAATTTAAATGGCGGAGTGAAAAAAAGAAAAGAAACAGCCCATGTGCCATGTGTCCCAAGGACACATTAAAAAAAAAAACCCCAAAACCCTGTATATATGTTCATAAGACAGAACATGATGCATACAACAAAATGAATGAATCTCAGAAATACTATGCTGAGTGAAAAAAGCCTTCCACAAAGGAACATGTACTACATGGTTCTGTGTACTTGAGATTGTAGAACAGGAATATCTAATCCATGGCGGGAAAAGAATTCAGAAGAGTGGGTGCCTCTGGGGCCTGGGGCTGGGAATTGACTGGGGAGGGACATGAGGGAACTTTCTGGGGTGATGGTAATGTTCTATATCTTGATAGGAATTTGGGTTACATAGTTGTGCACGACTGGCAAAACTCAGGGGCACATTCAAGATCTACGCCTTTCAGGGTGTGGTAGCCAGTCTCCAAGATGGCCCCACTGATTCTTGTCGCCTGGTATTCAGACCCTTGCATCATCCTCTCCAATACTGGATGGACTTTATATTAGTTAGCTGGGGCTGCCATAACAAAACACCACAGGAGGTCTTAACAAAAGAAATTCATTTTCTCACAGTTCTGGAGGCTGGAAGTCCAAGATCAAGGTGTGGGCAGGGTTAGGCCTCTCTCCTTGGCTTGCAGACGGCCACCTTCCTGCTGTGTCCTCACATGCCCTTTTCTCTGTGCACGTGCAGCCCTGGCGTCTCTCTCTCTCTTCTTACAAGGACACCAGCCCTTGGATTAGGGCCCACCCAATCATCTCATTTGAACTTACTCATCTATTTCAATACACTATCTCCAATTAGGGTCACATTCTGCGATATTGGGATTGAGGCCTCAGCATATGCATTTTGGGGGAATGCAAATCAGTCCGTAACAAAGCTTCTCTATGTAACCAAGGATATTGCAGAAATGACACAGTTTGATTCCTGAGGTTAGATCCTAAAAGACATTGCAGCTTCTGCCTCACTCTCTAGGACCACTTGTCTGGAGGAGCTGGCAGCTTGAGGATGCTCAAGCAACGTATGGAGAGGTCCGCTTAGTGAAGAACTGAGGCCTCTTACCAAAAGCCATGGGAGTGACCCATCCTGGAGGTGGGTCCTCCAGCCCCAGACAAGCCCCCAGAGGACCACAGCCCAGCCACCACCATGACTGCAACTTCATGGACAATCCTGAGCAAGAATCCCCCAGCTAAGCCATTCCCAACTTCCTGACTCAGAGAAGCTAGGAGATAATAAATGTTTACTGTTGTTTTAGGCCATGACATCCTGCAGTAATTTGTTATGCAACAATAAGTAGCAAATACAGGTTTGGGCACCAGGAGTGGTGCAAAATTTAACAAAAACCCTACAATGTGGAGTGGTTTGGGATGGAACAGTGGCCAGAAGCTGGAGGACTTTGGCCAAGAGTCTTTGAGAAAGCCTGAATAGTCTTAGTAGAAGCCCGATGGCCTTTGAGGAGGCCGTGAGGGAAGGGTCCCAGGAAAGTGAGGAAAATGTTACTGGGGTTAAGGGATCCTTGTTAGGTGGTGGCAGAAGGTTTCCTAACACGTTGCCTGTGGTCATGAGGAAGGTAGAAAATGTTTGTGATGAGGCTGAGTGGTCAAGCTAAAGAGAGTCCCAGACAGAGTCTTGGAAGGTGCTAGCTGGTTACATCTTGCTACTTATAGTGAAATGTGAGCGGGAGAGACAGTTAAAGGAAGGGCTGTTAAACCAGGGCAATGCTCTGGGCTTGAAAATTCCCTGCCTCTCCAGGTGGCAAATGAAATGTAAGAAACAGGTTCTGGGCAAAGATCAAATCAAGGGCACTCTCAAGAAAACACAGTCCAGAGAAGAAGCTGAGGGTGTGGTTGTAAAATCCTTTGTTAAGAATACAGATCCAGGGCAGTGTCCAAGAGAACCCTTCGGTCAAAGAACTGGGCTTCTAAGAAGCTTCTGTCCTTTGTCAGTCTTTGCAGAAGCCCATGGTGGAAGGGCTTGTGACAAAAAAGTCTGTGGGCGTGGTTTTTGCCTGATAGGATGAACCCCAATAAGAAGCACTGCCAACTCAGACTGACAGAGACCCACAAAAGTCAAAGAAGCGTCTGGACCCCCAAGCTTCTACAGGCAGGAAGCAGGCTATAAAACTATGCAGCCACATCCATGGGACACCTTTCATAGGAAAGGGAGGACGACTCAGAAGGCGGAACTCAGGGACCAGCGGGCAGAGCCAAGAGCCCTGGTAAGTCATTTCTGGGCAAGAGTTGGACTGAAGCCCAGTCAAGGAACTGCCGATATTGTCCCAGCTGGACTTCAGAACTGCTGTGGGCCAGGGACTCCTGTGTGTTTCCTGTTTCTCTTCTTTTGGAACAAGAGGAGTGTGTGGAGCAGTGATGCTATGCCTGTCCCACCAGTATGTGCTGGGTGTGTGAGGGACAGACCCTCTGTGCAGAGGTCTTCAGATTTCTGGAAGTAGTACTTGATGAGCTGAACGTAACATACTACACCCATGAGCCCCATCTGTACCTGGACTTGATTTAGACGAGATTCTGGAATTTGAGCCGATGCTGTTACTGGGGTGAGATTTTGGGGGGCCTCGGGAGAGAGGAGGAGGAGTGTGAATCATGGAGGACCCGAGGGCAGGCTGTGGTAGCCGGCCTCCAAGATGACTGCTGATAATCCCTGGGGACTCAGAGGGGTCTGCGGCTGGGACGCAGAAAACAGAGAATGGGACCTTCACACCAGTGGCCACAGAAGAAACCTGGGAATCATGCCAGGGACTAAGTCAAGCCAGCTACACTGCCAGTAAGGCTGGCAAGGCCAAGAGGATGGTGACAGACAGGAAGTCTCCTCCCCAAGTGCCATGAGGCCTTCTGGGGGGGAGGGGGGGAGAAGGAATCCCTGATGGCTGTGTGTCCCCAAAGTGACCAGGCTGTGAGTGACAGTCACTGAGATAACCAGCCTTAAATTTGACTGAAAAGCGTTATTTTAGATTAGATTGAATACATAACCTCCGGAGAAGTAATTTTCTCCATAAGCCTCAGTCTCCTCTTACCTGTAAAATGGTAATAAAATATTTAAAAACCTCCTAAGGCAAGAGGGATTTCAGTTACCAATATGTCTGTACATCTGAGTTGAAGTATATAAATTTAGATTCTGATACAAATTCATATATATTCATATATATGTACAAACACACACACACACACACACACTCACCACAGAGGTACTGACGTGTGCAGATGGGCAGAGCACAGTCTTGGAGGAGTTTGTACCAAAAAGTCAACAGGGAGAATTCTGGTGATAAGGGTGACAGCTTATCTTTTACTGTTTTCTAACTTTCTGCTTATCCCAATTTTTTCACATTTGATTATGTTCTACTTCAGAACCAGAGAACATAAGCAAAAGCCAGAGAAAGACAAATAGCATACCATATTGCTTATATGTGGAATCTAAAAAAAGGTACAAATAGAGATAGAGTTACAGATGTAGAAAATAAACTTATGGTTACCGGGAATAAGAGGGGGGAGGGATAAATTGGAAGAGAGGGATTGACATACACAATACTATACATAAAAGAGATAACTAAGAAGGACCTACTGGATAGCACAGGGACCTCTCCTCAATACTCTGTAATGGTCTATATGGGAAAAGAATCTAAAAAAGAGTGGATACATGTATATGTTGAACAGATTCAGTGTGCTGCATACCTGAAACTAACACAACACTGTAAATCAACTGCACCTCAATAAAACTTTTTAAAAAAAGGGGAAAGCAGAAACTGAGACCCATCCTCCTAGCAAAAGCCCCTCCCCTAAGCTGCCAAGGAAGCATCCATGAGTACCTTGCCTGATGATGGGAACGCTGTGGGCGGCTCTGTCCACCTCGAAGGAGAACATCTTCTCGCTGGCACTCACGGGCTGCCTGTGGGAGGCTGGTGGGACCATGGGGGGCTCGGGGGACCCCTGCGACCAGCTCCTCTGCACTGACGCTGTCCAGATGCCCGGGTAGATGGGGGTCTGTGGTGGTGAGGGTGACTGGTTCAGTTGCTGGGTGGCCCAAGGTGGCTGTGGCCTTGGCCAAGGTTCTGGGCCCCTCACCCATGGGAAGGAGACCTGCAGGGGCAGACAAGAGGGTCAGGGGAGGTTACGAGCAGCTAGGGTGGTCTTCACCTTTCTGTCCCGGCGACATAATTGCTGCCTTAGATTTTGGCGTATAAGTCACTTCTCCCAAGAATCCCTCCCACACTCTCCCCAAATTTGGGATGGCGGTCCCCACCATGGGTCACCTTGCACACTATCACACCACCATTTATTGGGTGCAGCCTTCGTGCCAGGCACCCAGTCAAGAGATTCACATGCATTACCTCATTTAATACCCCTGATGCTCTGTGATGAGCCCGAGGCTGAGCAAGACCTAGTGACTTTCCCAGGACCACAGATTTGGCAGTGAGCGTCTGAGCTGGTACAACGCCACCTCTGAGCTCTGAGAGGCTGACAGCTTTTTGTCTACCTTGCTCAGCACCGTATCCTCAGCTCCTAGAATAAACCCTTGGCACATACACAGTAGGTCCTTAAATACTGGTTGAAAGAATGAATGAACACATCTCCGAGATTCAAGCTCAGCTCTCCAGGACACACACATCCACACTGTGTGTCTCCCTGGCACTCCCATTCCACCTGTTCCCCGAAGCCGAGAGCTCTGGGGTGGCAGGCACCCCAACGGGCTCGCACCCCAACTGGCTCATTAACCTGTGATCCTCAACATCTGCCACATCTGATTCTTGCCAGACGCTCCATAAATATCTATCGAGGGAACCTTTTTTCATCTGACCCGGCGGAAGATGTCTGTATCTACTTTCATTAGAGAGCACATCAAAATCCATCTACACCGGGAGAAGCAAATGCTGAGAGGTGCTGACACCTGGCTTTGTCTTGGTTAATGCTCTTGTGGCCGTCCCTCCCCGAGCCTAGTGGTTAAACTGTGACATCGTGAATGCTACCATTTATTGTAATTACTCACCGATTTCTCGCGATAGCCCTGAAGGGGAGGAGCTCTCCTTATTCCTAGCTTACAAATGAGGCTTGGAGAGGTTAAGGACTTCACCAAGCTCAGGTGGTGGTGGAGAGGGTGGTGGGACTGAGGTTCTGGAAAGCTCTTTCCCTCTCTGTCTCTCTCTCCCTTCTCTGCCCCAACCCCACCCCCAGTCTCTTGGCAGAAAAAAACACACTTTTCAAGGAAGAAGCTAAGTTCAAAGGTTTGCCGCCTGTGGCGGTCACGTTTCTCTTTCTGCAGACTGCAGACACAGAATGAGAAACAGGACAGAATGCTTCCGAAATAGGAGCACTGGCAGACAGAACTTCCTAGAGCTCCAGCTGGATTGTATTCAAGAGGAAGGTTCTCCACTCACTCAGGTTCCCAAACCAGTCTTTTAGCTACAGTCTTTCCCAGCCAAGTCAAGAATCTGGTGAATTCCCCTGAAGACTTTTTTGGAGTCAGGGAGAACACTGTTCGGGAAAATCAAACTCCAATTGCCTGGCGACACCTGGCCCAGCATTTATGATGACACTGGCCCCGTTGAAACCTGTTTCAGGAACGGACTTGGCAGTGTTCCAGAGCTCTGTTACCTTATGTGAAGATTCGAATTTCTCTCCACTGTGGGCACCTCGGTCTCCACCTAAGCTTTCTTCCTTTCTCTCCTTTCAGAAGCTGAGGTGTCCTGCTTCTGCCTTGCACTCACTTCTCCATTCATCCTATCCCTTCCCGTCCTCTCCTCTGGGGCTGTCTTGCCTCAATCATTCCTACAACCTTTCCTCATCGATTTAATAAAGATTTATCGAATGAAAGGGCTGAAGGTGGGAAGGGGGAAATTTGAATATGTTTTACCCCCGCCTGATAGAAAACAAATCGAGAGACCACGGGTAGTGTGGAGGAATTCCTTTGTGTGCTGGGATGCTCAGGTAGATGTGCCTCACTGCCCACTAACTGCCAGGGTGCTGAAGGGAGTGCTCATATCTCATGCCTCAAGTGGTTCACTGCCGTAGTGTACAGGCCGCAACCCACCTGGCTCTTCTGGAAATTCCAGGAATCTCCCTCCCAATCTGTCGGCCCATTGCTGTGGGTGGGGCTAAGCAATCAACCAATCACACTCCCTGGACATACTGATTGGTTCAGTGGTGGGGCAAGTGATGCAATCAGAGCCAAGGAGACCCAAGAAGACTTGGCTGGACACCAGGATCTGGAGTGACCTGGTGGGACTTCACAATGCAGCCAGCATGAAGGAGTGGAGCCCAGACATGGAGAGAGGGAAGCTGTTTATTTATTTTTCAAATTGTGGTAAATAACCTGCAACATAAAATTTATCATCTTAGCCATTTTAAAGTATACAGTTCAGTGGTGTTAAGAATAGTCACATTTCTGTGAGATGGATCTCCAGAACTTTTTCATCTTGCAAAATGTAAACTCTATTAACCATTAGACAACAACTCCCCATTCCCTCCGCCACCCAGCCCGTGGTGACCAACATTCTGTCTCTATGAATTGGACTACTCTAAGTACCAAGTACCTCAAATAAGTGAAATCACATGGTACCTCTCTTTTTGTGACTGGCGTATTTCACTTAGCATAATGCCCTCAAGGTTCATCCATGTTGTAACATGTCAGAATTTCCTTCTTTTATTTTATTATTTTTTTGTGTGTGTGGTAGGCGGGCCTCTCACTGCTGTGGCCTCTCTCGTTGTGGAGCACAGGCTCCGGACGCGCATGGTCAGCGGCCATGGCTCACGGGCCCGGCCGCTCCGCGGCATGCGGGATCCTCCCGGACTGGGGCATGAACCCGTGTCCCCTGCATCGGCAGGCGGACTCTCAACCACTGCGCCACCAGGGAAGCCCTTCCTTCATTTTTAAGGCTAAATAATATTCCACCATACAGTTTAGAGTGTATTTTTTTAATCCATTAAGTGTCATGGGCACTTGGGTGGTTTCTACCTCATGGCTATTATAACTATGCTGCTGTCTGTGAACATGGTGGGGAAAATAAGGAAGCTGGTTTTGAGCACTGGCTGGGGTGCTACCCTGAAGTGCTCCATCCCTGAGGCTGGCTAGAGCTGGTTTCTGTTGCTTGCAGCACACAGAGCCCGAACGATAGGGCCCCTAGTGGGAAGGAGCCAAAGATGTATCAACGCAGCAGAGACTCCAAGCTCTTCGGGTTTAAAAATTTAAAAATAAAGGTTTTTTTTTTTTTTCTCTGAAGCATGTTGGTTGAGGGTAGCTTTAGTTGGATGGTTAAAGTTGGTTTTCTCTAGTTTACCGGCTTGCTTTATCAAAGGGAAGGTCAAGGTTTTCTCAGAAATTCCTGCTGGCAACTACAACGATACAGGCAGGGAGAAAAGGAAACATAAGAAGAAGACTCACATTAAAAGCTAGCTCTGGGCTGTACAGGAAGCATGGGGTCAAGGTCAGTTATCAACAAGTTTGTTTTTATTATTTATTTATTTTAGATTTAATTCTATTTATTTTTGTCTGTGTTGGGTTTTCGTTGCTACGTGCAGGCTTTCTTTAGTTGCGGCGAGCGGGGGGCTACTCTTGTTGTGGTGCGCAGGCTTCTCCTTGTGGTGGCTTCTCTTGTTTCGGAGTGTGGGCTCTAGGCGCATGGGCTGCAGTAGCTGGGGCACATGGGCTCAGCAGTTGTGGCACGTGGGCTCCAGAGCACAGGCTCAGTAGTTGTGGCGCATGGGCTTAGTTCCTCCACGACACATGGGATCTTCCCAGACCAGGGCTCGAACCTGTGTCCCCTGCACTGGCAGGTGGATTCTTATCCACTGTGTCACCAGGGAAGTCTTCAAGTCTGTTTTTAGAAACTTTAGTTTAAAAATACACGCTAATGCCTTTTCTCTTTCTTTGTGTCTGTTCTCTGACCATATGGTATGTTGCCATGGTTGGGTTTTTTGTTTTGTTTTTGAGGTAGCATATGTGATACTCCTGATTTCTTTTCCATACTACCTTTAAAATAGCAGGTTGGGGCTTCCTGGTGGTGCAGTGGTTGAGAGTCCGCCTGCCGATGTAGGGAATATGGGTTCGTGCCCCGGTCCGGGAAGATCCCACATGCCACAGAGCAGCTAGGCCCGTGAGACATGGCCGCTGAACCTGCGCGTCTGGAGCCTGTGCTCCGCAACGGGAGAGGCCACAACAGTGAGAGGCCCGTGTACCGAAAAAAAAAAAAAAGCAGGTTGTCAACCACCTGGATTAACCATGACCACATCCACGGCTGAATTTATATTAGCTTTAATAAACACAGGTCAATGATTTACTCAAGAAATCACTATCCATTTTTTTTCAAATTATCTATTTGTACTTTGTGTTATTTACCCAATATCTGCTTCTAACCCTGAAAAGAGTGTAAGTTGAATGGGACACCCTAAAAAAAATTCGAAGTAGTTTGCACATCGAGTGCCTACAGTACACATGAATTCTGCCAGGAAGCCCTGGAGCCTGCAGAGAAGGTGGAAACTTAGACCTTGCCCTTGGAGAGCTTGTTATGTGCTCTGCCATTTGTAAGTAATTGTGGACAATACAACGACTATGAGCCACTGTGTAGAGAAGCCACAGATGTGCCACAGACTGTGCTGGGCACTTAATGCATGTGGTCTCATCTGATCTCCAGAATAATCTTGCAGGAGGCATTTTACCCCTCATTGTGTGGATTAAGAAACTGAAGCTCAGAGAGGTTAAATGACTTGCCCAACGTCTCACGGCCAGGAAGTGGTGACACAATTTGACTCCAATACCTGTGCTCTTAGGACTTCTAGGTTACTCCAAGTCATGATTTATTACCTGCTTTCCATACTCACAAACGGATCTTAGACGATTGGTTAGTGAATGATAGGATATTTTCCAAGTTAAAAAAAGGAAACGAACATTAGATGGTGTGAAAAAACACAAGACATCGCATGGGCTACTTAGAAATGGGATTTTCTAGGAACACTGACAAATGTCTTATGGAAGTGTTATTCTTTCTGGTACATGCCACGCCCTGGAAGCAGCTCAGAGGACCCCAGCCTCCATCCGGGAAGACCTGTGGTATGTTCACTGCTGTACCAGAGGAGTGCTGGGGCCAGCTGGTACCCGCCCACGAGAACTGATTGTTAAATGTCCAGGAATTTTGCCAACTGGTTGATAAACACAGCCATTAATAAGAATTAACTTACATAAATTTACAATTAAATTATATCAGAAACAATTGGTATACAAACTTAAAAGTCACCCCTTCCTAATTATTTTACTCTATTTTATTATTACCTATGCTCTTGAGGTTATTTCACTCTACTATATGTTTCTGTTGGAAATGTTACATAGTAATGTGTTACCACACCTCTCTTTCCTTCTCTGTATTCAGGGATGTGTCATTGGGAGCTGGAAATTGACCGTGGAGGGCGTATTACACCATAGAAATCAGGAAATGTTATAAATGAGGGCTTGGTTTTTAAAAAGTTTTATAAATAGGTTTAATAATGGTGGTTCATGTAGAGCTTGATTTTGTTTGTTTGTTTGTTTTGTTGATTGCCTAGACTTAAGACGGTAATGGAGAAAATGTTAACAATGCAGATTATACAAAAGCATGTTGTGTCTTAGCCGTTATGTTATGAATAGAGCAAAAAATTGGGGAAACGTTCTTCCAGTATTTAAAAATTATTATCTGATGCAGCAACAAAGTCACTCATGTCACTGATGAACATGTGAAGTTCTAACGTCTTTCTTTTTTCACTTGTATTATTCATAAATCCAAAATATCCAAAAATACCCACGAGTGCTCAGGTTGGGAACTCTCTCATTCATCAACTGCAATGAGAAATTGGCTATGGATACAAGAGTTCACCTAAAGTCAATGAAAGCATTCTGTGAGACTCAGCTGGCTATATAGAATTTACAAGAAAGAGTACTGTATATTTTGTTACATGGATAGACTGTGCTACACATTCTTTATATCAGTAAACCTTATGCTATGCATCCATGTACTTTACTTTTCCCAGAGAGCTGGTCATTAAATATTTACCAGCCCATCGCTGGCTGTGCTGGCACCCAGCAGAGTGCCTGCTACTCATGGTAGGTGTTCGCTGACTGAGCTGAACGGTTGGCAAATGGAGTGTAAATAAAAAGCACTTTGATTCTGGGGCTGGGATGGGGAAAACACATGCTAAGCCTGGTGCATCTTGTAACAGCAAAGAGTAAGCAAGTGCCCAAAACGAAAAGGTGGGGAGGTGCTCAAGGACACAGCAAGCAATCTGAAAGAGCTCCCAGTGGCCAAGGCTGGAAGAATTTGAGCGAAGAAATATTTAATGAGTATTGGATTATAATTCAAAGTGTAAAATCAGTATACATGGATCCATACTGACATAGATACATTAGTGAGTAAATACATAAAGGAGGGAGAAGAGACCGGCTTCCTTACAGAAGAATTTAACATACATAGATGTGGAGCTTAATTCCCATGGTCTGGAAGGGCCTGGGGGGTAGGGGTGATGGTGGCGAGCAGGGACACTGACCGCAGCATGGAGGAGCCATGGACCTGGAAAGACAGAATGGAGACTAGAAAACATGGCCAGTAGATCTCAGAAGCCAGGAGAGGGTGCTAGTTGGTGCCAGGACAAATGGCCTTTATCTCAACAGCTACCGGGGTGCCACCGTAACTCAGAGACGGGTAATAATTCTATGTCCCCAAGAAAAGGGTAAATCATGTACGGGGCTTCAGTGTGAGAAATCAGGGTTATACATTTAGAACACAGAACCGCCAAGTTATACATTATTTTTAGGTTTTGGAACTTAAAAGAATTAAGTCCCTTTGAGCTGTTCAGAAAAGCCATTCGTTTGGGGTTTTCCCAGCTGTGTTAAAGGAGATCTGGCCCATCTAATTTTCCCATTTTCTTGTAAATCTTCAATCTTACAGTTTTTCCTTTCCTTTCAAGTTCTAATCAGCTTCCTGGTCAGTCCATAAAATGGGAAATAGAATCTAATGAGAAAACAGCCGGATTTTTGCAAATAGCTTTTGCTACCCCTAGACTTGGCCTGCTTCAATTGGGTCTTGCCAGATAGAGAGACGGAATGAATGAATGAATGAATGATCATCAACTAAGTTCAGAGAAGGAGCAACGTGGTTCTGATTTGGTAACAAAGGGTGTGGCCTGCCAGAGGAAGCAGGACGCGGCCCGATTCCTGGCCGGGTCCGGGTTCTGTCTCAGCAGGATGCTAAGGGTTCAGCCCGCGCTCCCGTCTCCACCTCCCCCGATGTCATCTGCATCGCCTGTAGACATCTGGTGACAACACAGCCTCAGGGGTCCTTGTGTGTGAGTTTCTGCTGCAGAGGCCGAGCCTGAGGCTGTCTGCTGCCCCCTGCCTTCCACTTCACTGGTCTCGGGAAATCGCCTTTGATATAAAACACCCAGCCTCAGGAGTTCTCATCACATAAGTAAGTCCCCACGGGACCTGTAAGAGCACAGGGTAGAGGAAATCCTACAAGGTCAGGTAGGAGATGACAAAGCTTGACCAGAAAGAGGCTTTGTTCTGAAGGGCACCATAGTCTCTGGTCATTCACTCAGTTGCCGGCTCCTCAACCCCCGGTACAGTAAAGCCACATCCTCCTCAAGAACGGACCCTATTCAGAGGTCCCAGGAACATGGAAATGCCACCCTTCTTGGGGATGGACAACTAAGGCACCGACTCTGAGCTTCTCATCACACCAGTTCACCACAGGAGAGAAATGAGCAACTCTGCTTCCTTGGAGACTGGCCTGGGACTTTTCCAATGGAAAAGTGGATTATTCATCATTTTCCTCCCCCCACATCCCTAGTGGCAAATCCTGTTAGGAAGGCTCCACTTAGGCAATAGGAATGCTTCTTAATGTCATGGACATCTTCTTTGTTTTTGCCTCCCCCGCATCCATTTCTTCCATCTTTTGGATGGGCACCTTAATTTTTTTTCAGGGAAGACACCCTTTCCCTGACAATCCTGAGTCCATAGAACTCTGACCCTTCCACACCAGGGGTGAGACCATAACCCAGGCCTGGCCAATCAGAGCATTCCTTGCCCCTGGCCTCAGTGATTGGTTCAGGGGAAGCCACGTGATCCAAGCCACTGTCAATGAAGATGCTGGCCCTTTCCCTGGAACTGCTACTTTGTAGGGTGCTGGGGCTGCTGGTGGCCTCTTTCCTACAGGTGAGAAGAGTCTGTCTGAGATTGGGAAGCTAACAGGGAAGAAAGAGTCAGATTCCTGACCATGATTTGGGCGCCTGGATCCAGCTGGGCCTAAGCTGCAGCTTTTGGCCTTTTCAGTTCCATGAGCTTTATTTTTTTATTTTTATTTTTTTGCCTAGGATACTTTTAGTTGGTTTTCTGACACTTGCAAACAATCAAATTTCCTGGACAGTATGCTTACTGAGACTTTAGCATAAGCATCACTATATACTCAGAGTGAAAGTTGTTTTAAAGGTTATGACATGCTCAAATAAAACCCACCAGACTGTCATCATGCACCAAATTTACCTTTCAACTTATAAAAGTAAAGCAGCATCTCCAGAGAAGAATGATTTAAGACCAAGGAACCAATCATAAGACAAGTAGTAAAACGCTGCTTAGAGAAACTTTGATAGATAAATAGTTCTCTAGCTACAGCAGGCTTCAGACTACAAACCCCAAATTTCTGCTTCAAAAGTGACTCAGGGAAGACATTCCATAGTTTCATTTATTTCGTTTTTTGGCCTCGCCGTGCACTTGTGGGATCTTAGTTACCTGACCGGGAATTGAACCCAGGCCCTCAGCAGTGAGAGCACTGAGAGCACTGAGTCCTAACCACTGGACGACCAGGGAATTCCCAACAGTCCACAGTTTTAAAAGAAAACGTTCCAGTTGAAGAAACAGGTAAAATTTATAATATGCATCTGTTGTATATATAATATGTTAATGTCTAGTACATTTATCAGATCCATGTCAATGTAATTATATTATTACTATATTTGCAAATGCATATATATGTGTATGTATAGTTAGAACCACATATTTCCAGCTCTTTTTTAAAGAGGTATTGAAAAGACTGTTCAAAGTTTATTTTACCAGCTTGTCTGTTTTTTCTTATTCCTCAGTAAACTTAAGCAATTAACCAGCACATTTCCTGGCACACAGTAAGGCTCAATCTGAGTGAGTTCTTTCTCCCCAGCTCCCCCCTCTATTTTAAGTTCTTCTTTTAGAAACCAAGTCAAATGAAAGAGGCAGGACTGCATAGTGTTACAGGCAGAGGCTGGCAAACGTTTTCTGTAGCGCCAGACAGTAAGCATTTCCAGCCCTGTGGGCCATAGGATCTGCCCAGCTTACTCTGCCCTTGTAGCCGACAACACAGGCAATACTGAAATGACTGGGACGGCTGTGTTCCCAGGAAACTTTACAGAAACAGGCGATGGCCCGCATTGGCCCTGGGCCATAACGTGCCGACCTCGGGTTAAGACCTTGGGATCCAGCGTCACACAGACTCTGGTCCGGCTTCCGGCTCTGCTCCGTCTCTGGGACCCTGACGAGTGTGTCATTTCTGTGCCTTGTCTGTAAGACACAGGGATACCAACAGCCATTTCTTAGTCTGTGAGAAGTGGGTCAGATAGTGCACGTGAAATGCTGGGAACACTTCCTGGTCCATAATAAATGAGCATAAAACATTAGCCACCAGGTGTGATCACCATCGTCAAAAAAGGAGAAGAAAGGGCACAACTGAATTTGTCCAGGAACGGCAGCAATATCCCTGGTAAAGAGTTAGTGGGTGGACTTCCCTGGGGGCGCAGTGGTTAAGAATCCGCCTGCCAATGCAGGGGACAGGGATTCGAGCCCTGGTCCAGGAAGATCCCACATGCCGCGGAGCAACTAAGCCCATGGGCCACAACTACTGAGCCTGTGCTCTAGAGCCCGTGAGCCACAACTACTGAGCCCGCGTGCCACAACTACTGAATCCCACGCACCTAGAGCCCATGCTCCGCAACAAGAGAAGCCACCGCAAAGAGAAACTCGCGCACTGCAAAGAAGGGTAGCCCCCGCTCGCCGCAACTAGAGAAAGACCGCGCGCATCAACGAAGACCCAACGCAGCCAAAAATAAATAAATAAAATAAATAAAATAATTAAAGAAAAAAAGTTAGTGGAGCCAGGGACTTCCCTGGCCGTCCAGTGGTTAAGACTCCACGCTTCCAATGCAGGGGGTACAGGTTTGATCCCCGGTTGAGGAACTAAGATCCTGCATTGGTGTAGCCAAAAAAAAAAGTTAGTGGAGCCAAACAAGCAAGGAAGCCAGATAACTGAAAATGCAGTTTCTCCTATTATCAGTGGCTTTCGTTTTTACCCACATAATGAATCGTCAGCGTGTGAAATTGCAGGTTGGACTGGGAATTGCAAGACCTTCCTTAACCGCTGGGCAGTGAAGGACCTGCCTGGGCTCTCACGGCCCCACGATGCTTCGTGCTATTAGGAAAAGGCTCCAAGGGACTCAGGAGAGCCGGCTTTTAATCCTGCCTCTGGATCTATAGGACTGATGCCTAACCTTGGGGAAGTCACTGAAACTCTCTGAGCCTCAGTTTATGCCATGATAGGGGTGGTCCCAGGGACCTCTATAAAAACAACTGAAGGGGGAAAGGGGACCTGGGATTAATGAGTAGCTCCTTGGCAGAAATTGGAAATTGAAGCTCAGAAAGGTAAAGCCAGTTGCAGCTGGCATTTCAACTTGGGTCCATCCAACTCCAAAGCCCTTGCTTTCTCGATTGTGTTCTGCAGAGCTTCCCCATTAAAGCAGCAAGGAATATTGGCCGACAGAGGGCGCTCTTCTCGCAAGACAGGACGTCATGACATTGCAGGGACAGAAGACAGTATCCAGGAGCCACGTGGGAGAGTCTGGCTGGACTGGGAACAGGGCAGAGCAGGCTACAGGGAAGGCCAGACACAGGCAGTCATGGGGATGGGGGCTGCCGCCAAGGAGCTGTCAACCCCCTCATGGAACAACTCGGCACGTCATTTGTGGCGCCTGGCTTCCTTTTTCATTCTGGCCATTTCCATCCGTTTTGCCGTATTTCAGAACAGAGAAAGACATGATTGATACATACGGGTGACGTGGGTTTCCTTACTCAGCTGCCTTGTAAGAACGGCGCCACTGTGACTAGCACAGCTTGTTTCCACACCTCCTTTCCCAGAGCTCAGAAAGCACGAGTAAAGGCAACAACCAACAAAACCCACAACATGGCAGCACACCTGACTCTGGGACTTCAATTTCCCACGCCTGGTGCCAAGACTCTATGGGATTAATCAACGGTTGCTTCAGAGCATTGCAGATGGCCCTGCGGGTTATGTCCTGCACAGTTTCAGTGGGCGCCATCCACATGGACTACGTTGTGAATGGTGACCCTGGAGTTGTGCAATATGGCAGCCCTAGGTAATACTTTGATGAGAGAGGTATAATTTACAAAGTATGGTCCTGGGGGCTTCCCTGGTGGTGCAGTGGTTGAGAGTCCACCTGCCGATGCAGGGGACACGGGTTTGGGCCCCGGTCCAGGAAGATCCCACATGCCGCGGAGCGGCTGGGCCTGTGAGCCATGGCCAATGAGCCTGCACGTCCGGAGCCTGTGCTCTGCAACGGGAGAGGCCACAACAGTGAGACGCCCGTAACCACAAAAAAAAAAAAAAAAAAAAAGGATGGTCCTGGGCACAACCTGGCTGCCAATGCACTTTGTCAAACAAGAGATTTTCTTTATATTTTTCCATCTTGTATGTTATTCTATGGGTAATTTATCTGCAAATGTATTTATCTGCTAGCGGGGGCAGGTATTGGGAGGTTTCCCTGTCCATAAGGACACTTACAAAGGAGGCATCTTGGCTGCTCCATGCTGGTTTGCTTGACTCTAAAGCTGAGGGTTATCATGTGCATATTAAGTGCCAGACGCTGGACTAAGCAATTTACGCACTTTGCCCACTTAATACCACAGTCACTCAAGGTGGTAGGAACTATTGTTACAGGAGTGGGGACCGAGGCCCTGAGAGGTAGATGATTTGTGCACGTCCAGTATAAAAGCCGGTCAAGAGCAGGGCTGGGACGGCGCTGGAGTCAGCCTGACCTCAGGGCACGTGCTCTAACCACTGTGACATCTGCAAACACATCTGGATTCCTAACCGCCCCGCACCTCACCCCCCTCCCCCAATAAAATGCTGTCACACCCTCCTCTGTTGGTTAGGGTCACCACAAAACCTGAAATAAATGCTTTCATTTGGGAACTCTTTGTCGGGAGAAGAACAGTTCTCATCATACTTAATCTGTATGATATCAGGGCAGTCCTCCGTGGAAACTCCATCCAAGGAGGAAACACAGCGCCCTCACCAGGGACCCCAAAATCAATTGGAAACAAGAATATGCCGGAAGCAAGACGGCCACGAATTTTTTAGAAAAACTGGGCTTCAAAATATTTGATGAGAGATGCTCTTCAATACCTCTCCCTTTTCCCCTCTTCCTTTCTCTTCTTTTAAATAGCCAGCAGGTTGGGGTCATCAGGAAGTGGAATTTGTAGGAAGGTGTCAGTCAGTCCACAGGCTGCCCTCACACGGACGCTGCAAAGGACCCCTCCATGAATATGAGCATCATGGATGGAAGCTTCTCAAGCTGGGGATGCCCCGGCAGAGAGCACTTTTCAGAAGATGGGGCTGTGGAGAGTCCTGCACAGTGCCCTGGGCACAGGCCAGGGGAACACTTGTGCAGCTGCCTGCAGTCAACCGAGGAATGAAGCAAGGTGCAAGTACGTGTAGGAATAAGAATTGAAAAAATCCGTGCATATTCGAGTGATCGTGAGAGTATGCTTTCCACGGTGTGAAAACCAGTCAAGGCTACTGCTCCAGCTAGCATCAGACTGAATGGTTTTCTCCCCTACTTTTTCCGCAAGTGGGGATAGTGTTTAATTTGCACTGACTAGCTGTGTGGCCCTGGGGAAATTACTTAACCTCTCTAAGTTTCGGATTCCTTGTCTGTCAAATGGGGATCATGGGAGAACCCATCTCATAGGTTGCTATGAGCGTGAAATAAGGGAGAGCAGGTGAATTGCTTAGCACAGTGCTGTTCACGTCAGTGATTCCTCCTGCTGCTCTCCTGGTTTCTCTTCTTACAAAGCATCTTCTTCCGTCTTATCTACTCAAGGTTAGAGGTCATCATCACTTTTTCCCACAATTATATAAGAAGCACCTTGTAAAATAAAGTCCCCATTCCATAGTTGTACACACGTGTGCATAACAAACTTACTCAAAATGGCCAAAAGGTGGAAGCAACCCAAGTGGCCATGGATGGATGAACAGGTAAACAAAATGTGGTGAATCCATACAATGAAATATTCAACTGGAATGAACCATGAGGATATCATACTAAGTGAAATAAGATGGTCACAAACGGACAAACAATGTAAGATACCATTTATATGAGGAACCTAGAATAGTCCAATTCACAGACACAGAAAGCATGGTGGGAGGGGAGGAAGGAAGCAGGGGGTTTGATGTGATGGGCATAGAGTTTCAGTGTGGGAAGATGAACAAAGTTCTGAAGATGGATGGGGGTGATGGCTGCACAACAGTGTGAATAGATTTAATGCCACTGTGAACTGCACACTTAAACATGGTTAAGATGGTAAATTTTATGTGTATTTTACCATAATTTTGAAAATTAAAAGTTAAAAACAAACCCCAAAATGAAATACCTCCAAGGTTTCTCCGAGGTTTGGGGTGATAGAAATGGAGGAAAATGTTCTGAGAGCAGGTTGTGGTGATGGCTGCACAACTCCATCAATATATTCAAATTGATTGAATTGGACACTTCAAATGGGTGAAGTTTCTGTTATGTAAATTGTACTTCAGTGAAGCTGTTAAGAGCAAGCAAGCAAACAAACACATGCTGTGATCGGGAGGAAACTTTGGAGGATGAAGGAGCTGTTCACTGTCTTGATTGTGGCTATGGTTTCACAGGTGTACCCATATGTCAAAGCCCATCCACTTACAGACTTTAAACATGTGCCGTTTATGGCATGTCAATTATATCTCAAGAAAGCTGTATTTTAAAAAGGCAGAACAGTATTCCATATATAAACAAACTCCTTATAATATATTAAACTCCTTAGAATATATTAAACTATATAATTAATTAAACAATGCCTCCTTTGGATGGAAATTTAGGTTTCAAATTTTATGCCCCTATCAATAATATTTCAATAAATATCTTTGTAGGAAAAAAAAAGAAAAAAATGCAGATATTATTTGCTGCTCCCCTATTCTTCTCCCCACGGGCAAGCCACAGAGTCAGAATTTCCCAGGGAGGGGGCCTGGGAACCTGTAATTTTACTGAACATTCCTGAAAAATTCTTGGAATCAGACATGTTGGGGCACATTGAATCAAACTTCATGAACTTGGATTTTCAGGTTTGGGAGTGTGAAATCCCCTTTTCTTTGATCCCTAAA
Source organism: Mesoplodon densirostris (assembly GCF_025265405.1). NCBI lineage: Eukaryota > Metazoa > Chordata > Mammalia > Artiodactyla > Ziphiidae > Mesoplodon > Mesoplodon densirostris. Next base: position 79,238,518 of record NC_082667.1, on the reverse strand, counting down.
AAATTCTGTAAGTGTTCCATACAAATGATTCTAAATTTCGGTTTCCCTCCTATTGGCGGTGCATCAGAATCATCAGGGAGCTTGTGAGAATGCATATTCCCAGGCCCTACTCCCAGGGAGGATGTGTATGGTTGCCAGATTTCGCATAAATAAAGAAATGAATAAATCAATATATAATAAACTATAGGGAGTCCGTTAAATCTGAATTTCAGATAAACACCAAATAATTTTTTTAGCATAAGTGGTTCCTTGCAATAGTTGGGCCACACCTGTACATAAAAATTATTTGTTGCTTATCTGAAATTCAGATTTAACTGGGTGTCCTGTATTTCATCTGGGAATCCTAAGTATGAGTCCTCAGGCCTGGGGTGAAGCCCAGATCTGCACTGTTGGTCTGCTCCCCACGTGCTTCTGACGAGGGGGATCCTTAGAACCCATGTTGAGAACCCCTGATCAGGTCAACACCTTCTGGGTCAGGAGCCCCTCCTCAGGGCGGCCAGTGGATCCCAGTGCATCCCACAAGTGAGCACACTTTAATGTTGGTCCAAGGAGGAAAAGGGGGCTGAGAAGCAGCAGGAGAAAACTGTCCCAGGTTTTCAAAGCCAAACGTGGTGGATGCGGTGTCACGGGCCCTGCAGCCTGAGGGACGGTGCTCATCTTCTCTGAGTGAGTATTTAGGGCTGCCTAGTGGACCCACACCCCAGGATTCTGTCTAGATTCTCTAAACTTTATTTATTTATACCCAGCCTCGTCCCAGAAAGGACTTTAAGCCTCGGAGGTCTCAGTCCATGCAGCGTTCTTGGTGCTGGGGAGTGAGGTTAACACGCCGTCTCTCTGGGACACACACGACAGGTATTAATTGTGTGCTCACCACGAATGGGCATTATTCTGGGAGTTTTACAATGATAACCATCTCATTTAGCCCTCGAGATAAGCCTGCAAGGTCATTGCTGTCGTTGGCCCCATTTTGTAGATGAGGAAACCGAGGTTCCGAGGGGTCCAATGGCTTGTGCAAGAGCGCACCGAGTAGGCCAGTGGCAGAGCTGGGGTTCTGACCCAGGACTGTGTTGCTAACCAGCCCCCATCCTGCCTCCCTACTGAACCAGATACTTCTTGTCACTGAGCTTTGCTGGGCGAATTTTGGGTTACGTTCCGCTTAACCTGGGGCCATACTTTAGGTCCTGATCCCTGGAACATTTCTGATCCGGTGTGATAACAGCTGGCAGGCCTTGAGCGTCTACTCTGGCCAGAGACTTTGACTTTTTATACATAGATACTCTCTCAACGCCCTGCACCGCTGAGAAGACCCAGACCAAGGCATACAGAGAAGCCTGGCCGAGGTCGCAAAGTTAGGAAGTTGCAGAGCACTGATCTGCCTAAAAAGGAAGCATCCATCTCTGCATCTTCAAAAGCACACACTTGCTTTCCACCTCCCCTCGCCAAGCTTCACTTTTCAGGAAAACGCTCTCGCTCCGGGCTGGTCGCTAGGCAACCCTTGCATGTAATTCCACGAAATGCCCAGAAGAGGGCGCGAGGACTCGCTCTCCCCGGGCACCCACGCGATGGGGCTGAACTTCGCAGAATCGCGAAAGGAAGAGTGACGCGCTCCAGACGAACTCCACCTGTGGCCGTACCCGAGCCGTAGGCTGCACGGAAGGTGACACAACACGACACCTCTGCACCCCACCCCACCCCACCCCCGCAGGGGCCTGGACTCACCGAGGCTGGGTTTTCGATGACCAGTTCGTAGGTCAGCCCTCTGGACCCAAACCTCAGGATGTCTCCGGGTAGGAGCTTCACAGCCACGTTCTGAATGTGGCACTCATTGACGAACGTGCCGTTGCAGGAATTGCAGTCGTGGAGAACAAAGCTGCTTTCGGCCTCATTATATTCAATGAGTGCGTGATGGTTGTCGACGTCTGCAGACTGAAATGCAGAAGGGGGACAGTCAGAGCCAGGAATAACAGGAATAACAAGGAATAACTAGTGCCACTGACACTGGGTGCCCCAATGTGCTAACCACTTCATCTGGCTGGACAGTCACTGCAATCCTCATTTTAAGAGGAGGATGCTGAGGGTCAGAGACGTTAAGTGACTTGCCTAAGGCCACACAGCTAGTGAGTGGAGGGTCACCAGACCCTGACAGCAGACCCAGAATAGATGCCCAGTTTTGGGGTAGGACGTCAGGCAACACAGAGGCAAGAGGGAACTCGGGGGGAATTGGCCAGGAAGTGGCCACTTGATAGTTCTCTGATCCCATGCAAGTATCCTTTTGGTTGTCCCGAGTGGCAAGACAGCAGAAATGGCCCAACACAAACCAGAAAGGTCAGTTGGCAAGTGACAACTGTCCATTTACTGCAAGTGTTAAAGTTAAGGGGAGGTTTTGTAATAATTGTTGTTTGTTCTATTCATTTTTAAAATAACATGTTTTTTGTAATAATGCAGAAAATGAGAACTAGAGAAAAACACAAAGAAGACATTAAAATCACTTAGACTCCCGTCCCCCAGAGGCAGGCACCGAGAACACGGTGGTTCACATCCTTCCAGTCTTTTCTCTATGCTTACAATCTTTTTAAAAAGTTTAAACACAATTGAGCTCACACCACAAAACATAGTTTTATAACTACCTTTTAAAAGCCTTGGTGTAGGGCCTCCCTGGTGGCGCAGTGGTTAAGAGTCCGCCTGCCAATGCAGGGGATACGGGTTCGTGCCCCGGTCTGGGAGGATCCCATATGCCGCGGAGCGGCTGGGCCCGTGAGCCATGGCCGCTGGGCCTGCGCATCCGGAGCCTGTGCTCCGCAACGGGAGAGGCCACAACAGTGAGAGGCCCGCATACCGCAAAAAGAAAAAAAAAAAAAAAAAAAAAAGCCTTGCTGTACAATGAAGGTTTTTCCCATGTGCTTAATTATTACTGTTGCTTCTTAAAAGCTAATCAGAATTTATCTAACCAAAGATGATCTATTTTTCAATAGGGGCCCTGGTGTGACCACATTTCCCTCAAAAGAGAGAGACCCCAGACAGTGATTTGTCAGTGGCGTCAGAAACCTCCTGTGTAACCACTTTAATAAGAAGAATGAGCAAAACTCGGCACCAAGGAGGAAATATCACATCCCCCCCTGGCCCCGGCGCCCTGGACTATGGGCTGCAGGGCACGTGTGAAGTCCTCTGTCTTCTCAGGACACTGCCTATGAGCCATCCACTCCAACCTGAGACTTTGCAAATATTTTCTAAGTCACTCTTCTCAGAGTGCCTCATCCAACTTTCATAGAGAGTACTTGGACTTAGAAATCTATACTAACGTCCCACAATATAATTATAACCAATAGCTTATATTAATAATAGCTTATAATATATGAATAGATAATAATATAACTGCATATATTAGTAGAATATATTAATGACACATTATGTGTAATTACACAAATGCCAGGAAATTTGCTAAGTGCTTTACTGCATTATCCCGTTTCATCTTCACAATAATTCAAAGGGATACTTCCTCATTTAAAAAAAAATTTAATTTTTTATTGAAGTCTAGTTGATTTACAATGTTGTGTTAGTTTCAGGTGTACAGCAAAGTGATTCAGTTATACATATATATAATATCTATTCTTTTTCAGATTCTTTTCTATCACAGGTTACTGCAAGATATTGAATATAGTTCCCTGTGCTGTACAGTAGGTCCGATAGTTACTCATTTTTTAGATGAGGAAACTGAGGCATAGAACGATTAAGTGTGCCCACAGTCAGCCACTTTGACTCGCTTGGCTTGTTCCCAGGTTTGCCTGATTCAAATGACTGTGCCTTTACCCACTTTTCAAATTCCTACCAAACACTTTGGCACTTAAAATACTGAAACACAAGAAGAAAGCAGGAGTAGCTCTATTAATTTCAGGCAGAGCCAACTTCAGAGGAAGGAAAGTTATCAGGGATAAAGAGAGGCGATACATAGTGATAAAGGGGTCGATTCTCCAAGCAGACATAACAGTCCTTCATTGTATGTACCCAACAAGAGAGCATCAAAGTATGGAAGGCAAAAACTGATAGGACTGCAAGGAGAAGCAGATGAATCCATCATGGTAGCTGGAGACCTCAACAGCCCTCTGTCAGTGACGGGCAGACCCACCAGGCAGAAAATTAGTAAGAATGCAGTTGAACTGAATAGCACTACCATCATCTGGATCTAACTGGCAACCACACAGCTTCATCCCACAGCAACAAAACACACATCCTTCTCAAGCTCCCATGGAACATTCATGAAGCAGACCACATTCCAGGCCACAAAATATACCTCAACAAATGTAAAAGAATAGAAATTATGCAAAGTACGTTTTCAGAACACAATGGAATTAGGCTAGAAACCAATACCAGAAAGACAGCTGGAAAATACCCAAATATTTGGAGATTAAACAACACACCTCTAAATAACAGATGGGTCAAGGAGGGAGTCTCATGGGAAATAAAAATTTATCTTGAGCTAAATGAAAATGAAAATGCAACCTATGAAAATTTGCAAGATGCAGTGAAAGCAGTGCTTGGAGGGAAGTTTATGGCATTGAAGGCATACATTTGAAAAGATCTAAGCTTCCACCTTATGAAACTAGAGAAAGAAGAGCAATATAAGCCTACCACAAGCACAAGACAAGAAGCAATGAATGAAATAAAAAGCAGGAAAACAATAGAGAAAAGTCAGCAAAATAAAGAGCTGTTCGGTTTTTTTTTTTTTTTTTTTTTTTTTTTTTTTTTTTTTTTTTTTTTTTTTGTAAAGATCAATGAAATTGACAAACCTCTAGCAGGATAACCAAGAAAAAAAGAGAGAAGATACAAATTACTCAAATCAGAAATGAAAGCGATGGCATCACTACTGATCTCATGGACACTGAAGAGATAATAAAGGAATATTATGAATAATTCTATGCCCACAGATTTTATAACTTAATGAAGTGGACCATTTCCTTGAAAGACACAATCTACTGAAACTCACACAAGGAGAAATAAATACTCTGAATAGACTCATATCTAGTAAAGAATTTGAATCAATAATGAATAACCTTCCAAAATGGAAAGCACCAGGCCTGGATGGGTTCACTGGTCAATTCTATCAAACATGAAGGAAAGAATGATATCAGTTCTAAATAATCTCTTCCAGAAAATAGAAGAAGAGAGAACACTTCCCAGCTCATTCTGTGAGGCCAAGCTTATTCTAATAGCAAAACCAGATAAAGATATTGCAAAACAGGAAAATTGCAGACCAATACCTCCCATGAACATAGATGCAAAATCCTCAACAAAATATTAGCAAATTGAATCCAGTGATGTATAAAAAGACTTCTACACCACAGTCAAGTGGGATTTATTCCAGGTATGCAAGGCTGGTTCAACATTTGGAAATCAATTAATGTAATCCATCACATCAACAGCGTAGAGAAGAGAAATCGCATTATCATAACAGTAGATGCAAAAAGAGCATTTGACAAAATTAAACACCATCCATGATAAACTAACAAACCACCAAACCACCACAACAACTCTTGGCAAATTAGGGATGGAGGGGAACTTCCTCAACCTGATAAAGTACATCTATAAAAACCCTAAAGCTAACGTCATATTTAATGGTGAGAAACTAGAAACTTTCCAATTAAGATCACGAATAAGGTGAAGATGTCCCCTTTCACCACTCATTTTCAACATTGTACTGTATCTCCTAGCTAATGCAACAAGGCAAGAAAAGAGAATAAAAGATAGATTGGGAAGGAAAAAGAAATCTTCTTTGGTGAGGTGTTTGTTCAGATCTTTTGCCCATTTTGCAGATGGCATGATTATCTATGCAGAAAATCCCAAAGAACCGACAGAAAGCCCTCCTGGAACTAATGAGCAATTGTACCCAGGTTGCAGAATACATGATTAATATACAAAAGTCAATTGCTTTCCTATATACCAACAATGAACAAGAGGAATATGAAATTAAAAACACAACACCATTTACATTAGCACCAAAAAAAAAAAATGAAGTACTTAGGAATAAATCTAACAAAATACTTAGCTATATGAAGAGGTATATGAAGAAAACTACAAAATGTTGATGAAAGAAATCAAAGTAGTCTAAATAAATGAAGAGATATTTCATGTTTATTTGAAATTCCTTAATGATATATGATGTTTAACATCTTTTCATATGCTTATTTGACATCTGTAGATTTTCTTTGGTGAGGTGTCTGTTGAGCTCTTTTGCCCATTTTTAAGTTGGGTTGTTTGGTTTCTTATTGTTGATTTTTAAGACTCATTTATATTGTTTATTTATTTATTTTATTGAAATGTAGTCGATTTACAATGTTGTATTAATTTCTGCTGTACAGCAAAGTGATTCAGTTATACATATATATACATTCTTTTTAAAATATTCTTTTCCATTATGGTTTATCACAGGATATTGAATATAGTTCCCTGTGCTATACAGTAGGACCTTGTTGTTTCTCCATCCTGGATGTAACAGCTCACATCTGCTAACCTCAACCCCCCACTCCATCTCTCCCTCAACCCCCTCCCCCTTGGCAACCACAGTCTGTTCTCTATATCCATGAAGACTCATTTATTTTGGATACATGCTTACAGCATCTTTATTCATAACTGCCAAAAACTGGAAGCAACCAAGATGTCCTTTAAAAGGTAAATGGATAGACAAATTGTGGTACATCCATACAATGAAATACTAGTGATAAAAATAAATGAGTTATCAAATAACAAAAAAGACATGGAGGAATCTTAAATGCATATTGCTTAGTGAAAGAACCTAGTCTGAAAAGGTTACATACCGTATGATTCCAACTGTATGAAATTCTGGAAAAAGTAAAACTATAAGGAGAGTAAAAGATCAGTGCTTGCCAGGGGCACAGGGGCTCTGGGGCTCAGGATGAAGAGGAGGGGCACAGGGGATTTTACGGCAGTGAAAATATTTTTTATGATACTGTAATGGTGGATACTTGTCACTATACATTTGTCAAAATGAAAGAACGTACAATGCAAAGAGTGAACCCTAATGTAAACTATGGACTTAGTTAATAATAGCATATCAATATTCGTTCATCAGTTGTAACGAATGTACCGCACTAATGCATGATGTTAATAATAGGGGAAACTGTGTGTATTGGAGGGGTGGATATATGGGAACTCTGTATTCTCTGCTAAAATTCCTGTAAACCTAAAACTGTTCAAAAAAATAAAGTATTAAAAAAAATGAAAACACATTAGTTCTTTGGAAAATGTCACCCACATCATCTTCATCACCATTGCCATTGATCTTTGTGTCCTTTGAACCTTTGATAACACATGAATAAGAGAAATTCTGTGTGTTACATTTTGTTTTTCTCTTGCCAGGCTTCACTGCTTTCAGTTCCTCAAAAACTGTCAAGCCATTATTAAGAAATCAAAGCAAGCAGGAAGTTTTAAATGACTCCACAAATTTGGGTGAGCCTCTACCACATGTTAGGCCAGGAGACAGCTTCCTAGTTTGGCCCTATAATATCACTTGCTCCCTTTACTTGGAAAATTGCTAAATGCTGCTACTGGACAGATGCCCTGCTGCTAATACAGACTGACTCTATAAGCCCCAGCCTACTGAGCTGTCCAACTATGAGATGAACTGTTATTTATTTATTATTATTTTTATTATTATCCTTATCATCCTCTAACATATTTTGAGGTCTTCCTGTGAACTGGGCCCTGCTGAAGCATTTTGTGTGCATTTTTATCATTTAATCTGCATGACAGCCCTAAACAGGGACTCTATTATTATCTCCATCTTAGAGATGAAGAAGCTGAGACTCAAAAGCTGAAGTGAGAGGACAGCATTACCTTGATACCAAACCCAGACAAAGACACTACAAGAAAACTACAGACCAATATCTCTTATGAACACTGATACCACAATCCTCAACAAAATAGGAGGAAACCGAATTCAACAGCACATTAAAAGGATCATACACTATGACCAAGTGGGATTTATTCTTGGAATGCAGACTTGATGGTTCAACATATGAAAATTAATCCACGTAATACATCACATTAACAGAAAGAAGGAAAAAAATGATCATCTCGATTGATGTACAAAAAGCATTTGACAAAATGCAACACTCTTTCATGATAAAAGCACTCCACAAACAGGGAATAGAGGGAAATTACCTCAACATAATAAAGGTCAAATATGAAAGGCCCACAGGTAGCATCATACTCAAAGGTGAAAGACTGAAAGCTTTTCCTCTAATTTCAAGAATAAGATAAGGATACCTGCTTTTGCCACTTCTATTCAACAAAGTACTGGAAGTCCTAGCCAGAGCAATTAGGCAAGACAAAGAAATAAAGGCATCCAAATTCGAAAGGAAGAAGTAAAATTATCTCTGTTCACAGGCAACATGATCTTACATGTACAAAATCCTAAAGAGTCCATGAAAAACCACAGCCCTCGTAGAACTAATAAATAACATTTACTAGCAAAATCGTAGGACACAAAATCAACACACAAACATCAGTTGTGTTTCTATATGCTCACAATGAACAATCTGAAAAGGAAGTTAAGAAAATAATTTCATTTACAATAGCATCAAAATGAATAACATATTTTGGGATAAACTTAACCAAGGTGGCAAAAGATGTGTACACTGAAAACTACAAAGTGCTGCTGAAAGAAATTAAAGACACAAATAAATGGAAAGACACCCTGTATTCGTGGGTTGGAAGACTTAATATTGTGAAGATGTCATTACTACACAGCAGGATCTACAGATTCAAAATCCCAACAGCAGTTTTGGCAGAAATAGAAAAATCCATCCTAAAATTCATATGGAATCTCAGTGGACCCCAAATAGCCAAAATAATCTTGAGAAAGAAAAGCAAAGTTGGAGGTCTCACACTTCCTGATTTCAAAACTTACTGCATACAAAGGTACAGTAATCAAAACAGTGTGATACTGACATAAGGTCAGGCACATAGGCCAATAGAATAGAATAGAGAGCACAGAAATAAAACTTTGCATATATGGTCCAATGATTTTTGACAAGGGTGCCAAGATTATTCAATGGGGAAAGAACAGTATTTTCAACAAATGATGCTGGGAAAGACTGCAAAAGAATTAAGTTGAACTCTTACCTTACACCATGTATAAAAATTAACTCAAAGTGGATCAAAGACTTAAACAGAGTCTAAAGCTATAAAACTTTTAGAGGAAAGCACAGGAGGAAAGCTTTATGACATTGGATTTGGCAATGCATTTTTGGATATGATACAAAAAGCATAGGCAGCAAAAGTAAAAATAGATAAATTCAACTATATCAAAAATTAAAACTTCTGTGAATCAAAGGACATAATAAACAGGGTGAAAGGCCATCTAGAGAATGGGAGAAAATAGTTGCAAATCACAAATCTGAAAAAGGGTTAATATGAAGAATATATAGAGAACTATAACTCAACAACAACAACAAAAAAGAACCCCCAAATAACTTGACCAAATATGGGCATAGAACTGGAATAGACATTTCTCCAAAGAAGATATATAAATGTCCAACAAGCATATAAAAAGATGCTCAACATTACTAGTCATTAGGGAAATGCAAATCAAAACCACAGTGAGATACCACCTCATACCCATTAGGATGGCTACTATCAAAACCAAAAAAACAGCAACAGAAAATAACAAGTGTTGGCAAGGATGTAGAGTAGGGGAACACTTATGCACCGCTGAGAATGTAAAATGGTGCAGCTGATATGGAAAACAGTAGAGCGGCTTCTCAAACAATTTAGAATAAAATTATCATATGATCCAGCAAGTCCACTTCCGGGTATATACCCCAAAGAATTGAAAACAGGAACTTAAAGAGTTATTTGTACACTCATGTTTATAGTAGCATTATTCACAATTGCCAAAAGGTGGAAGCCATCCAAGTGCCCACTGACTGATGATTGGATAAGCAAAATGTGGTCCATCCATACAGTGGAATATTATTCAGTGTAGGAGGAAGGAAATTCTGACACATGCTACAACATGGATGAACTGTGAGGACATTATGTGAAATAAGTGTCACAAAAAAGCAAATTTTGTATGATTCCACTATGTGAGGTACATAAAGTAGTCAAGCTCATAGAAACAAAATAGAACGGGGGTTGCCAGGAGCTGGGGAAGGGGAAACGGGGAATTGTTGTTTAATGAGTACAGTTTCAGTTTTGCAAGATGAAAAATTCTGAGGCTGGTTGCACAACAATGTGAATAACTTACAACTACTGATCTGTACACTTAAAAGTGGTTAAGATGGTAAACTTTATAAGTATTTTACCACGATTTAAAAAATGGCTAAGATGAAGGGACTCACTCAACATCAGGATGCTAGCACAGGGCAATGTCAGGGTTTGAACCCAAGTCTAATTCCAAAACTTGTACCTTTGATTTGTACCCTGTGATTTTCAGAGTAGAGAGTGATTTACTAATGAGAGAGGAGACAGGCAGGACCTAATATACAAAACAAGTGCATTTTTTAAGGCTCCTGCATTGAAAATGTCTTTAAAAAGTATATAGTGAGTCCATAAAATATTGAGACTTTGAAACTTCTATTAACAATGACCATCTGCTCTGATGACCCCTGTGCTTTAAGGAAGCCTCCTCGGGAAGCTGACTTAGTTATGACATTGCCCTGAGGTTCGCTGACATTGTCGCTGAGGTTCAACGTGTACCTGGAACCGTCCTTTGGAGCTAGGTTTCAACCTTGCATCACCTGGCACTGGGAAGCCCCATCTCAGACCATAACCTCCCACTCCCGGCCTTCCTCATCCTCTGTCTCGTCCTCTCCTTGAGTCACGTAGCCTTTGCTCCCTGTTTGCTCCCTATGGGTAATGCCCTATGCTCACACAGCCTGGGCCCTGCTCAAGCTCACCAGCTCCTTCAAGTCCATCCCGGCCCCCAAACCCTCCTGCCACCCTCACACTTCTGTCCTGAGGCTGGCCCAGTGCCCTTTGGGCCCCCCAGCCTGCAGGTCCCTGCTCTCAGGCTTTTCATTCTACTTTGACAACAGCCTCCTAGGTCTTCACCTCCTGCACCTGCCTGCATCCTCCGTCTGCTTCTCCCAACCCTCCTCCATCCCTTTACACGGCGCCCTCTGCCCAGCAGGGCCACCTGTGCAGCTACATCCATGGGCTGATGGGCTCCTTGCCTCTGGTTTCTGGTTGGGTTTGGCCAATGGGGGGGTTAGAGATCAGAGCAGGGAGGAGAGAGCTTGGGGTACTTACTCCCCTGGCTTCCATTCTCTGGGGCCACACAGCTTCCCTCAGAGGACTCTACCCAGCCCTCAGGGTCTCCGGGTCCCAGGAAATGCCCCTGCCCCTCACCCCTCAGCTCTGGGGGTGGGAACAGTCCTCACTCATACTAGCTCTGGGCCCTGCACTATCCTTTGTGGTTTCTCTGAGCCCTGCCCACTCCCTATGGAGTCCCTTCAGGAAACTCCCCTCCATCACTCCACACCCCTGTGAATGTGCCTTCAGCTCCCTGCCAGGACCTGGACTTCCCAGGCATGGAGAAGCTCCTAGATGGGACCTTCAAGGCTTCTCTTAGCTGCCAAGGGCCTCCGGGTGGTCCTGCCTTCATCCCACCCTGGTCTGGTCCCTCTCCTCAACCATCTCCTCTTCTGCATCCTCACCTTGACAGTGTAACTTTCGTCTAACCTGTGAACGTGCTCACCACCCCCTCGGCCTGGAAACGCCGCCCCTTCCCCCTTCCTTTCCTTTATTGTCAAATGGCTTCAAGAGGTTCCTCTCCCGCTGGGTCCTCAACCCACTGTCATTGCCCCCGGGGGCCTCCTCGGGCTCTCGGCCTCCCTGTGACATGTGACACAGTTGTCAGAGAGAGGCACGTGGCCTGGTGGTTCAGGGGTTGGGGGAGCAGGGCAACGTGGTGGTTATTAGACTGGGCTCGAGCCCAGCTCTCCTACTTCCTAGCAGGGTGACCTTGGGCAAGTGATACCTCAGCTTCCTCATCTGTAAGGTAACAAAAGCACAGTCTTATAAGCTACTGGTGACGTATAAATGATATAATACATACTAAAGCACTTAGAAGAGAACATAGGGCAAATGGGAAATGTTCTCTATTATGAACAAGAGGATGGGCTCTGGAGTTAGAAAGCCTTGAGTTCAAGTCCCACCAATGCTACCTTCCAGCTGTGCAGCCTGGGGCACGGTCCTTTGCTTCTCTTTGGTTGCTCCCTGAGCAGCAAAAATGAGTTTGATAAGCTGGGCTTAGTAGGATTGACAAAAGGTACTGCTTGATGACATGTTCAAAGGAGTGGGATAACATTTTTGAAATGAACTTGTGTGTGTGTGTGTGTGTTTGTGTGTGTGTGTGTGTGTTTTATCTATTTCTTTTAACCTTTTGGTTCTAGGCTATCCCATCCCCCAGCCCCATCCCCCCACTGCCTCCGGAAAGGGATGTAGTGCAGAAATAGTAAAAAAAAAAAAATGGGGTTTTCAAAAGAATAAGGATATGAGGAAACGGCCAGGCGCTGGTGAGACGAGTCTGGGAGTGGAAGGAAAGAAGAAGCTTCTCTGCTTCCCCGTCAGCTGGCTCCTTCCTCCCCGGTCTCCCCGGGAGAGCCCTGTGGACCGGCAAGGCCTCAGGAGAGGCTGGTCCTGAAATCAGACCGCCCGAGCGTGGTGCCCAGTGCCCCAGCCTCCCTCTGTGACCTCAGGCAGGATACTCGGCCTACCTGTGCCTCAACGCCCTCATCTGTAAAGTGGGGCAAACAACACTAACCTCCTAAGGATGAAATGAGTTAATACACTCGAGAGTGCCCAGAACAGTACCTGGCACAAAGAAAGCTGTCTCTGTGATGAATACCCTCAGCCTGGCAGCAGCTCTCTGGCTCCCTCACCTCTCTGACTGCTTCCAGGTCTCCACGCCGGGCTCCTCTCCCCTCAGATGTCCGTTTCCTCCACACTCTATCCATGGGCTGGGGCCACTGGGCCACCCCCTCGATTCGCAGGTGTGTATTTCCAACCCCTGGTTCATCTCCAGGCCCCAAACTGCCTGGCTGCTTCCGGGATGTTGAGGTGCTCACTCAACCAGTCCTGCTTCCTGCCCTCTTGGTAACGGGATTATCACCTGCCAGCTCATCCAGCCATCTTTCTCCATGGCCTGTGGCATTGATCCTACTGATTCTTCCAGAAAGCTCTCAGACCAGTCCCAAAGCAACGGTCCAGTCAGGTGGTAGTATTAATGTGGTGGGCAGAATGGTCTCCCAAAGATGCCCATGCCCTGATCCCCAGAACCTGGGAATATGCTCCATGAGGTGGCCAAAGGGACTGTGCCGATGTCAAGGTTACTAATCAGTGCTCTTAAAAGAGGGAGACTAAGGACTTCCCTGGTGTTGCAGTGGTTAAGAATCCGCCTGCCAATGCAGGGGACACGGGTTCGAGCCCTGGTACGGGAAGATCCCACATGCCATGGAGCAACGAAGCCCGCATGCCACAACTACTGAGCTTGCGCTCCAGAGCCCACGAGCCACAACTACTGAGCCCACGTGCCACAACTACTGAATCTGCATGCCTAGAGCCCGTGCTCCACAACAAGAGAAGCCACTGCAATGAGAAGCCCGTGCACCGCAACAAAGAGTAACCCTCGCTCGCTGCAACTAGAGAAAGCCTGTGCTCAGCAACGAAGACCAAACCCAGCCAAAAACTTTTTAAAAATTTTTTAAAAAGTGGGAGACTATCCTGGGTTATCCAGGTGGGACTAATTGAACTCCACCAGTCCTTATAAGCAGAGAACTTACTCTGGCTGGATTGGAGAGATAAGTGGTGTTTCTTGCTGGGCCCCCACTTAACAGCCCCAATGCTCCTCTTCCTGGGAAAGCACCAGGTCAACGTTTCCTCTTTACCCAAATCCCCCGCTAGATGGCACCACCTCAGTCTGTTGCATGAATGAGGATCAGGAGAACATTGATCTCACATTTCACTGACAACCCCCATTCTCGATTCCACAGGGTGGAATTTCCCTAGCTTAGTCAATTATCTTGTTATCTCAGTTAACTGAGAATTTCCAATTTAGATATTAGATGTTCCCAAAGCTAAATTTACACTCAAAAAGTGAAGCTTCTGTTTTTAGAAGCTTGAGTCAGCTCAGTCTGAAACTCAGCCCCACCTCCCCCGTCTAGCTGTGTGATTTGGGCCAGTTCCTTAAACTTTCTGAGTCCCATGTCCATGTCATCAAATGAGGATAATAATGATAATAGTAGTTCTCACCCGCACAGGATTTGTTTTGTGGATATAATTCTATAAATATATATACAGAACATACATAGATGATGTATAAAGCCATGTGAGATGCAGTAAGTAGTCCATAAATGTATGCTGTAGCTGTTTGCATTATGTATGCTATTCAAAAGATTATGATCTTTCTTTCATCTCACATCCATCAGAATGGCTACTATAAAAAAAAAAGGGAAATCACAAGTGTTGGTGAGGACGCAGGGAAAGTGGAACCCTTGTGCCCTGTTGTGAGAATGTAACTTGGTGCAGCCACTATGGAAAACAGCATGGCAGTTCCTCAAACAATTAAAAATAAAATTATCATATGATCCAGCAAGTCTACTTTTGGGTATATATCCCAAAGAACTGAAAGCAGGGCCTTGAAGAGATATTTATACACCCATGTTCATAGCATTGTTTGCAACAGCCAAAAGGTGGAAACAACCCAAGTGTCCATCAGTAGATGAATGAATAAACAAAATGTGGTGAATCCACACAATGGAATATTATTCAGCCTTAAAAAAGGAAGGAAATTCGGACACATGCTACAGCATGGATGAACATGGACATTATACTCAGTGAAAGGACATTATACTCAGTGAAAGAAGCCAGTCATGAAAAGACAAATACTGTTATGATTCTACTTATATGAGATACCCAGAGTAGCCAAGGTCATAGAGACAGAAAGCAGAATGGTGGTTGCTGGGGGCTGGGATGGGGGGACAAGGGGAGTTGTTGTTTCATGGGTGCAGTTTCAGTTCTGCAAGATTCAAAGAGTTCTGGAGATGGATGGGGGTGATGGCTGCACAACAGTGTGAATATATTTAATGCCACTGAACTGCACACTTAATAAAAGTGGTTAAGATGGTAAATTTTATGTTATGCATATCTTACCACAATAAAAAAAATGAGAAAAATGAGATCACGATCTAGCCCTTTCCTCTGAACATTTTCCTCTTGGAAGCCCTCCATCTGCTGGTAAGAAACTAGTCCCATCAATTGCTGTGCTGGGTACTGACCAATGAAATCAGCCGCCAGTTCCCAAACAGGGGACAAAACATTCCTTGAGGACTGGTGAGACCTATCAGGTGAACCACCAGAGCAAGGAGCACTTGGGGAGAAGCCAGGGGTGAGGTGGGGGGGAGGGGGGAGGATGGGAGCACGACCCAGGCAGGAGGACAAGCGCGATGCAGATGGGGAGCCAGCAAGTGCACCCTCCCAGGCCTGTTTCATTCCGTGGATTTCCCCACAGAGAGTCCACCTGTCACCTTCTGTCTCAAAATGCAGGTGTTCGCTTAGAATAAGAGAAATGTGAATTAAAATGACACAGGTACCATACTTCACCCCGTAGATCAGTGAAGATCCAATGGGGGGTCAGCACCCTAGGCTGGGGAGGGAGTGGGAGACAGGCGTCCTCTGCTGGCAGGACACCACATCCGGAAACCTCTGGTGGGAAATTTGGCCATGCCCATCAGAGCTAGAGCTGTGTGTGTCCTTTGACAGAGCAGACATACCTGCATGTCCGTGAAATTATGCAAATAATAGGAGAATCCAAGCAGCCTTGTTTAATAATAATAAACAAGATTATGGTGTAGGCTCTGGTTCTTTCCTGAGAGGCAGCCCAGAACTGACAGGGGCCAGGAAAAGGGACGAGAGTCATCCGGCTGGATGGGATCTGGGGTATGTGTATGAGATCAGTCTGGCTTCACGACCCTCAGATCCCACGCGAGAAGGGCTGACACAGGCTGGAGAGATGGCTAAACCCATGAGAAAGGAGATGGCTGGCAGGACACTGACCACCGAGGGTGAGGTGTGGACACCAGCATTTCATCCCCCTGTCATGTCTGTTCTTTCTTTTTCTCTTCCATCTCCACCTTCCTAGCTGCAGCCCTGCACTGACTTGGGCTGTCCTAGAGCTCAGTCTTCTAGGGATCCTGGGACTTCCCCAGGGTGGGACTGGGGGAGTCCCTGGGGAGGGGTAGGTTCAGTCAGCCCTTCATTGTTTACCCTTCGCTTCTCTTTTCCTCAAAACAAAGTTTATTGAAAGAATACACACACACACACACACACACACACACACACACACACACACACGCAAGCAGGAGCTCTGCTGATCAAGAAGGGAGAGGGAGGGAGCACTGATGGTGGGGTTCTCAAAGTGTGGTCCTGGAATCAACTCCAGGGACTCCATTCCCCACACCTGAACCTGGGGAGTATATAAATGTGAAGATTCCTGGGCCTTACCCCAAACCCACTGGGTCAGAATGCCTAGGAGTTCATGTTGAACAACCACTCTTAAACATGTGGAAAATCCAACAACCACTGGCTTTGGTGTTTCTTCATTCTGGAAGAACTGAGTCCCTTTCTCAGCAGAGTTTAAATAACAGCCATATCCAACTCTAAAAAATACAGTTTACAAGGTACATCAAATCATATAAATTATAACTTGCAAGGTTTAACTGTGAAATGAGCAAGGCTGAGGCTTTTGAGCCATGTAAAATGGGAGAGGGGAGATTGTGAATAGAGCTCCTGATGGCTCATCTGCACACAGCAGCCGGGATGTTTACTGGCAGGTCTCCCCCTTGTTTACAATCCTTCAAGCCTTCTTCCCACTGCTTTCAGATAAAGATCAAAACCCATATGGTGACATGAAGGAGGCCGACTTGTCCCTTAGCCCTCCTCCTTCCCACTCTGACTTCTGGACGCCCTGGTTTTCTCTCAGTCCCTTGGGTTCACAATATGCTCTTCCACCCCAGGGCCCTTGCACATGCCATTCCCTTCTCCTTTTATCTAGTTAAGTCCTCCTTGTCTTCCATATTCCTTTCCTTTACAGCCCCAATGTTGGAATGGAATTAGTCACACCTTTGTGGGATCATTTGACTTATTTCTCTCTCTCCTGGCATCTTCCTGATGGCAGTGACCATGTCCGGTTCTGACATCACTGTACCCCTAGACTTGGCTCGGTGCTGAGGCTCTGGGTAAATACTGTGCAATGAATGAGTGATAGCAACAGTTATCACTGTTGACTATAAACAGTTCTCACTAGCCTGGCTATAAACAGGCTTCCTACTGCCTTAGGGAACCAAACTCCTTACAGGATATAGAAAAAAGTCTGGAGGGTAAAACCCTGCAAATATCAATATTGATTTTTCCCTGAGCCAAATGATTACAAGTGACTTTTATTTTCTTCCTTATATTTTCCTTTCTCCCAATTTTTAAAAACAAGAAGCATGTAACTACCTTCCATTATCGGAAAGAGTAAATGATGTTGAAATACTACGATACCAATAGTCAAAACAACATGTCAACCTTGCTGATGAGTAGAAATCTTTAGAAGCATGACTGCCTATTCTTTAGGATTGATCCAGGCAAATAAAACAAACAATCTTTTTTATTTGCTAGATGTAACCTCTGGGTAATTGCAAGGATGATTTTTAGTAATATAAATCCCTGAAATTTTTTTTTTTTTTTTTTTTTTTTTTTTTGCGGTACACGGGCCTCTCACTGTTGTGGCCTCTCCCGTTGCGGAGCTCACCCTCCGGACACGCTGGCTCAGCGGCCATGGCTCACGGGCCCAGCCGCTCCGCGGCATGTGGGATATTCCCGGACCGGGGCACGAACCCGTGTCCCTTGTATCGGCAGGCGGACTCTCAACCACTTCGCCACCAGGGAAGCCTAGTGACGTATTTCTTAAGCTAAGTCCGAGGAGCAGTAAGCAGTCAATTATTTATATACAATGAATGCAACTCAATTTCTGTCTAGTTAATAACTGTCCTCATTAGTTCCCTTTTCCAAATGGCTTATTAATGTCAGTGGATCCTCATCTCAACCCTGTGCACCTCTGAGGATTCTTCTCAGTCTCTGTTTTAGGAGACCATAATAATGATCATTGTGACATTCACTGAGCACCACATGCCAGGCTCTTTATATGCATTTCTCACTTAATCCTCAGAATAACCCTGTGAGGTAAGAGGTTTACAGACAGGGAAAAGGAGCTCAGAGTGATTAAGTAATTTGGTTGAAGTCACTCAGCCACAAAGTAGCCTAATGAGATTCAAACCCAGCTCTGTCTATCTCCAAAGCCTGGGCTTTTAAAAATTACTACAGTTTTCTAATATCATAGTCAGGTTCAAAACAGAGATCTCTGTCTCTACTTTAGCCAGACAGGAAATAAAACTACCCCAAATCTATGCCTTGTTAGGATAAAGAAGAAACTACAGTTCTTCTTCTTCTTCTTTTTCCTCCCACTTTGCACACTGCACAGATGTTCTGTGTCCTTGAAGGGAGACCATATCATGGAGGAGAATCTCACGGGGAGGTTCATGGAGTTATCTTTAAATCTGTTGCGTTTACAATAAACATTCTCAGAAAACTAGGAATAAAGGGGGAAATTTCTCACTTGGTAAGAACATGTATAAAAACCCTACAGCTAACCTCCTACTTAATGGTGAAAGAGTAACTGCTTTCCCCTAAGGTCAGGAACAAGCGAATATAAGGATTTATACACTGCTCTTGTTCAGCAGAGTCCTGGAAGTCTTAACCAGGGAAATAAAGCAAGGAAAAGAAGATTAAAAGCATTCAGATCTCCTTTTCTGAAAGAAGAAATAAAATTGTTCTTATTTGCAGATGACATGATTGTTTATGTATAAAATCCCAAGAAATCTACAAAAGCCCTTATATAAGAAAGTGCAGTTAAGGTTGCAAGATACCAAGAAGCATACAAAAATCAACTGTATTTCTATATACTGTCAATGAACATGTGGACACCAAAATTAAAAATATAATACCATTTACAATCGCTCAAAAAAAAAAAGAGAGACATAGTTAAGTGTAAATCTAACAAAACATGTTCAGGACTCGTATGCTGAAAACTACAAAACACTCATGCGAGACACTGAATAAATGGAGAAATATACCATGTTCATGAATTGGAAGACAATGTAGGAGTATATCAATTATTCTCACATTGATATATAGGATAAAACACAATTCCAATCAAAATTACAGCATGATATTTTGTGTATACAGACAGGCTTACACTAAAATGTAAATGGAAAGGCAAAGGAACTAGAATAGGTTAAAAAATTTCTTTAAAGAAAAGTGGGAGGAATCACACTACCTGATTTAAGACTTACATAGCGACAGTAATCAAGGCTATGTCATAATGGTAGATCCATTATGACAAATAGATCCATGTAACATAATAGGGAACTAAGAAGTAGCCCCCATAGAAAGTATGGCCAGATTATTTTTGACAAACGTGCAAAAGCAATTCAATGGAGAAAGGATAGTCTTTTCAACAAATGGTTCTGGAACAACTAAATATCCACATGCAAGAAAAATGAACTTTGACCTAAATCTCACATCATAAATGACAGTGAACCCAAAATGGTTCATAGATTTAAAAATAAAACTATAAAACACTTAGAAGAAAACATAAGAGAAAATCCTCAGGGTCAGGGACGTTGTGGCATGTTCTTAGACATGACACTAAAAGCATGATCTATAAAAGAAAAAATAACTAACTGGACTTCATCAAGAGTTAAAGCTTTTGCTCTGTGAAATACTCTGCTAAGAGAATGAGAAGACAAGCTACGGATGGGAGAAAATATTTGCAAACCATCTATCTGACAAGGGACTCATATCTAAAATACATAAAGAAATCTCAAAACTCAATGGTAAAAAACTAAACAATTCGATTAGAGACACTTAAAAGATATGAAGAGATATTTCACTGAAGAGGATATGCAGAAGGCAAACACATACATGAAAAGACATTTAACATCACTATCGATTTGGAAAATGCAAGTTAAGACTATGATGAGCTACCACTACACACTTACTAAAACAGCTAAAATGAAAAACAGTGTTTATGCTAATTGCTGGTGAGGATGTGTCTCATACATTGCTGGTGGAAATGAAAAATGGTACAGCAACGCTGGATAAGACTGGCAGTTTTTTTACAAACCGAATATATATAAACACATATGTTAATCCATGCAATCATACTCCTGATCATTTATCACAGAGAAATAAAAACTTATGTTCACACAAAAACCTGTACACAAATGTTTATAGTACATTTATTTGTAATAGCCCCAAATGGAAACAAAATGTCCTTCAAAAAGTGAATGGTTAAACATAGGTGATACGTCCATACCGTGGACTATTACTCAGCAATAAAAGAACAAGCTAATAACCTAAATGGATGTCAAGGGCACTACACTGACTAAAAAAAAAAATCAATCACAAAGGTCATACATACATGATGAAAATTATAGAGACGGAGAACAGATTAGTGGTTTTCGGAGTGTGGGGACGATGGTGGGAGGAGGAATTGTGACTATAAAAGGAGCATCACAAGGGACATCTCTGATAATGGAATACTCCTATATCCTGAGGGCCACACCCAAATCCACACGTGGTAAAATGGCACAGGACTCCACACATGCTTCGTGCCATTCCCTCTACTATTTGTGCATCTATAATTATTTCAAAATAAAGTTTAAAAAAATCTGTTGAGTGAAGTCTGAGAGTGGTCTGCCTTTCACAGTCGTAAAGGGATTCCATTGCATTTCTCTTTCTGCTTCAATATTTTAATCCCTTTCAAAATGTTAAAAGGCTCAAAGCCACTGTTTTTATAATTCCTTACTTACAATTTCTTCCAACTTCCTTGGCTGTCAATGAGCTGGGACTGTGGACCAAGCCACAGCTAATTCAGAGAATGGAATGAAATGAAGTGAGAGAGCGCTGAGGCCACGCCCAGGGCTTACCCTGATTTACTACTTGGAGGTATGGGGGCGGGGGAGGGCTCGGAGGGGCCCATAGTCTCCAGAAGCTCTGGAAAGGGCGAGAGGCCATTGCTCAAGCTGGGCACTTCAGGTGGCCGTGGCTGCCAGACGCGGAGCAGGTGAAGGTCAAGCATCAGCTCTAAGCCCACCTTCCAAACCACGCCATCAGGGTGGGACACTGCACACACAGTCAGCAAAGGACACAGGGCCCATCGCACTTTGCACTGTGCTCATTCTTACCACATGTGCCAGGGAGACCCAGCACATGCCGGGATTGGTTATTGGTGGCACACCGAGGAAGGCTGGGACTGTTAGCCAGAGGCTGTGCTTTACAAGAGACTGGAGTCCACAGAACAGTAAGGACTTTTGGTGGTGTGAGGGGTAGGGAGGGTCGGGGACTGGCTAGGAAGAGGTCTTACCTCTAAAACAAGGTCTGAATTTTCATGCCTTCCAATCGTAGTGCTTTTATTCAGGACAAAATAGCCTTCTGCACTCTTTAGATAGGCTTTCATATTCTCTGCTTTCCCTATAAAAGGTTTTCAGAAAACAATTTTGTTAGAAAAATACAGTCCTCTAATTATTCAATGTCATATTTAGAATGAATGGAATACACCATAATGTCCACAGGAGAAGTCAGCAGAGGTAGGAGTGGATAGCTGGATTTAACAATGATCACAATGATAATTCCACACATTTTTAAGACTGTCCTTTTAACAGTGATAGCCGGCATAGATGAGCTTGCTTCTGATCACAAGAGGACATCCTTTATGTAACTCAGAGCACAAACAAGCAATAGCAAAAATAAAAAACCCAAACAAATCTGAATTCCACTGATAACCGCTCTCCACCTCCCATTAAGCTTAGTTTGGGGTTAGTTATCTGACAGAATCAAATACTCAGTGTTACTAACCCACCACTTACTAGCTCTGTGACTCTGAGTGAGTTACTTATTCTCTCTCTATGCCTCTGTTTCCTCATCTGTAAAATGGGGCTAATGATACTCTGTATCCCAAAGAGTTTTGTGAGGATTAAATGTGAAGCATCTAGAATGGTGATTGCTACACTAAACACCCATTTGTCCTACTGTGATTGTGACTGTTATTAATCTTGGGCTTCTGAACTTTGACTCAAGAAACTCCAACTTCTACAGAGCTTCTTAAAGTGTGGAAGAGTCAGTCATCAAGGAAATGGGCATTAGAAGATACTTTCTTTTTAAGTCACCGCATTCCTTCATATATTTAGGTTGAAAAAAAAATGATTTCCAAAGACAAAATATCAAGATTATAGCTTAGCTGTATGGTCAAGACTCTGTACGTATCTTTTGCTGGCATTTTATTATGAAAATGTCAAACACACAGAAAAGTTGAAAGAAGTGGATCGTGAACTTCTATAGAACCACCACTCAGATTTTACAATCAACATTTTGTTCTATTTGCTTTATCACATATCTACCCATCTATACATTTTATATTTTAATGCATTTCAAAGTAAACCCTATAAATGTTTTTAAATTTTATTTATTTATTTTTGGCTGTGTTGGGTCTTCGTTTCTGTGCGAGGGCTTTCTCTAGTTGCGGCAAGCAGGGGCCACTCATCATCACGGTGCACGGGCCTCTCGCTATCGCGGCCTCTCATGTTGTGGAGCACAGGCTCCAGATGTGCAGGCTCAGTAGTTGTGGCTCATGGGCCTAGTTGCTCCGCGGCACATGGGATCTTCCCAGACCAGGGCTCGAACCCATGTCCCCTGTATTAGAAGGCAGATTCTCAACCACTGCGCCACCAGGGAAGCCCTATACATGTTTTTAAATTTTTTTATTTTTATTTATTTATTATTATTTTGTTTTTTTTTAGCGGTACGTGGGCCTCTCACTGTTGTGGCCTCTCCCGTTGCGGAGCACAGGCTCCGGATGCACAGGCTCAGAGGCCATGGCTTACGGGCCCAGCCGCTCCGTGGCATGTGGGATCCTCCCAGACCGGGGCACGAACCTGTGTCCCCTGCATCGGCAGGCGGACTCTCAACCACTGTGCCACCAGGGAAGCCCATATATACATGTGTTTTAAAACATAAAAATTTCAGTGACTTCAGCTGGTTCCAAGATTTTCATGATAATTCACATGATATTTGAATTCTGATCCATCTCAGTGCCATGTCAAAGATAGTCTCTTTTCTTTTTTTTCCTTTTTTTTTTTTTTTTTTTGGCTGTGTTGGGTCTTCGTTGCTGCATGTGGGCTTTCTCTAGTTGCGGCGAGAGGAGGCTACTCTTCCTCACAGTGTGCAGGCTTCTCATTGTGGTGGCTTCTCCTGTTGTGGAGCATGGGCTCTAGGTGTGCAGGCTTCAGTAGTTGGAGCACGTGGGCTCAGTAGTTGCGGCACACGGGCCCTAGTTGTGGCTCGCTGGCTCTAGAGTGCAGGCTCAGTAGTTGTGGTGCACTGGCTTAGTTGCTCCGAGGCATGTGGGATCTTCCTGGACCAGGGCTCGAACCCGTGTCCCCTGCATTGGCAGGCAGATTCTTAACCGCTGAGCCACCAGGAAAGTCCCCAAAGTCTCTTTTCAACTGAAAGGTCACTGAAGTGTGAAGTTGTTAGACTGTGGATAAAAACAAAAATCATCTAGGTCTGAACGTAGAGGGTCTGCGGTCTGGCTCTGCTTTCCATCAACATCTCCATCATCATTCCATCACTGAATCCCTACTAAGTGCCAGGCACTGGGCTATCCTTTTACACACGTGGCCTCTTTTCATCCTCAGAACCACCCTGCGAGGCAGGTGTCCGTATTGTCCCACTTTACAAATGAGGAAACTGAGACTCAGAGAAGTTAAGGTCACACAATAGTAAGTGTGTGACAACTCTGGGCCTTTGCATGTAACCAGTGGACAAACCTCCATTGTTGCTGGTGGGGCAGAGTAGGGGTGGGGGAATTGCACTGTCTGCTGACACTTGGGACATGTAGTAAAAGAAAGTCCTTGAAACCAGCATTCTATCCTCTGAAAGGAAGACGAGACCCTACCTGGGGGTAAGAGAAATAAAAATAAGCAGGATAGTTTATATTTGTAAACTTTGAGGCCTGTGGATGTCCCACAAATATTGATGCTTTCAGATAATGAGAAATAAGTTTTATTAAGTTCGCTGTCATGTGTACAGGGGAAAAGACATTTCCTCTTCCCAAAGAACCATGCTCTGCTGCCTTCAGTTATTAATCTTCAATTGCAGAGGACCATGTTAGCACGCAACACATTCAAGTCTAATTAAGCTAAAATGGAAACTTCCAAGAAATGTCTCTTCTGCAGGAAAACCACAGGAAACGCCACTAATCTAAAACTTAAACTTGGATCATGTGCATATTTGTTTTTTAGCTCTCACCCCAGACGTCCCCAAGGCTGGGGTCTTCTCTCTGCTCAGACGTCCCCCCTCGGGGCAACCACCTGACTGACCACTCTGGCTAAAGGCACCCTCAGTCATGTTATTCCCCTGCTAGTTTTCCCCTGCTGTGTTTCCTTCCTTGTACTTATCATTCTCTGACATGTTCTTGTTCCTTTCTTTAGTTATGCTTGCTGTTGGTTTCTCTTTCACTAAGATATATGTTCCTGGAAAACCAGGACTGTGTTCATTTTGCTCAGAAGCGATTCTTCATGGGTATTTTGTGTTTGTACCCATCTTCAGAGCAAAGGCATTGAAAGATTTTGTCCTGCACTCACTTTCCGAGGATGCTTGTATGGCAAGCAGCCTGGGAGGATAGAGGTAATGTTTCTAATAAAGATAACGGCTCCTTCTGGGGCAAAAGTTGGGCAGGTTTGCTAGCAGCCCCTTTCAAAGATTGCAGTTTCCTGAGTTTGGAGCTCCTTACCTGGGACACAGACCCACTGTGCGCACAGCATCCACACTGGCTGCTCTGCACCAGCCCGAGGGACTTTCAGGGCAACAGGAACCAATGTGCATATGCAGCTCTGCTGCCTTTTATGTCAGCTGTGCTGTGAGTAATCAAGTTCTTTGTTTCTGGCCCAGGAGTCTCTTGTCTTCTGCCAGGAACTATAAGCTGGGCAGGCTAACTTACTAACTTTCAAACAGGGTCAAATGTCAGACCCTTTGCAGTTCCTGCCAGTTCTGTGCATTACCCCTTCTCCAGGACAGGGGGCGGCGGGGGGGCAGAACCTGACACATAGTAGGTGCTTGGGAAACACTTGCTGAGTGAATGAAAATACAAAGGGCACCTCTAAGCAAGTCAGTACAGCCAGCTGGCTAGGAAGCTTTGATAGTAACTACCTTTCATTTTTCCTGTCAGTATCTAGCTTAGATGACTCCTTGGAAAACCTAAATTCTATCTCTTTAGCTTTTGGATTGGACAATATTTCTCCACCTTCATTTTGCCCTGTGCATCACTTCCTTGCGTGAAAACACTGTCAAAGTAATTTGAATGTGTGGAGCTCTGTGAATTCGTTCTTACTCAGCGCCATGGAGCACCAGCCACAGGAAAGAGCAAAAGGGCTTCAGTCATCTGCGTTCCCCCGACCACTTTGGATGGCTCAGAATTGGGCTATAGGAGCAAACTTTCTTTTGAGGTTTACAGTGGCCTCAAAGTTCCTTAAAGAAAGGGAGTTCAGGGCCTCCCTGGTGGCGCAGTGGTTGAGAGTTCGCCTGCCGATGCAGGGGATACGGGTTCGTGCCCCGGTCTGGGAGGATCCCATATGCCGCGGAGCGGCTGGGCCCGTGAGCCATGGCCGCTGGGCCTGCGCATCCGGAGCCTGTGCTCCGCAACGGGAGAGGCCACAACAGTGAGAGGCCCGCATACCACAAAAAAAAAAAAAAAAGGGAGTTCAGGTAAGGGGCGGGTGTGTGTGTGTGTGTGTCTCTGACCATTGGGTGGGTGTTGTCCATAAATCATGGGAAACAGGGGTTCCTCTCTTAATCCCAGCTATACCCACAGGACATCCAAGAGCTAGTGCCCAGGAGAGGCTTAAAGCTCCCGTGCCGCCTCCCTTGGGGGGCGAGGTAGGGGCTGCACTTAGGAAGGAATGGCTGGTGTTGGGGCACCTTTTCTGGGGTGCTCCTGGCGACCCGAGCCTGGATCAGAGAGTTCGGACTCGGCTGGTGCCGGGTCCCCTGCCTACCCCAACGCCCTTGACCTCGCAGGGCTGGCCTCCTCCGGCCCAGGTTTCCGCCCGCCGCCTCCTCGCGCGCCGCTCTCACCTGGCCTGAGGAAGAAGCCCACGCCTCGTCCTCCGCCTAGAGCCCTGACCTCCGCTCTGCCGCCCTCCCGCGGAGTCTCCAGGCGAAGGCCCGCAGCCCGCGCGCGCGCCCGCCCGGCCTTTTTACAAACGTCGCCACGGCAACGCCATTCTGACGGCCGAGCTGGGGAGGGGCATGGCGTGCGCGGCGCCCGAGGATGAGGGGGAGGTGCGCTGGGAGCACCCGGCCAATTACAGCCCGCTGCAGCGCTGCGAGCCCTCCCCGACCTGCCCCCTAGAGGTCCCCAGGCCCGTTTCCAGGATGGGGAAACAGGCTCAGTGTTCACAGAAGTAGCTCCAAGTCTTACAGCGGGGAAGGAGCAGACTCAAGAATCCTTCCTACTGACCTTAGCTCTAGGTTCGGTGCGTTGAGGAGGGGGTGGTCAGGCATGGGAGGGTAATGGAGCTGAGCCACGAGAAGCTTGGAGGTTAGTACCCCCCGTCCCACCCGAAACTCTAGTTCTCTCTGTTGTGGAGGAGAAAACAGAGTAAGCTGGGGGGGACCATCACTTCTGGGGGTGGGGGTGGAGATGGGAGATGGGTGGGGTGGAAGGAACACTTCTGAAAGAATGGAAGATTCTCCCACGTGCTAGGAAAAGGGTATTTACAAGCCCACAGCCTTACTGTTCCTGTCCTTCCCTGTCAAAACTCGCGTTTATTCATTCATGTGTTCCTTACTTCTACAAACATCACCTGAGTCCCTACAAGGTCAGACGGTGGCCCCAGTGTTGACCTGGATCAGATCCTTAAGAAACCCCCCCGCACTCCCCATGGGCAAGGGGCTGGGGGGATGGAGCGTGTGGAGAAGACATGCAAATGCCAACTATCTCCCCTCACCCCATGTCACCTTTTTCAGATCAGCCCCTTCTGTCTGGGAGCAGAACAGCCCTGCTGACTACCTACAGAATGCCTCATTTCCCTGGCAGGAAATGACGGACAAGGTGCCCCAAGACAAACTCAAAATATTCATCTGAGAAAGATGAAAGATGGCAGACTCCACTCTAGTCAATTAGAAGACGATATAAGAGAGAAAAATCATGGAAATCGATACGGGATGGAATATATGGTAAAGATGCTCCCACATGCTTAGAGGCTCTTAGAAATGCACATTCCCTGGCACAGACCTCAGAGTTTCTGATTAGGCAACTCTGGAGCATGGTCCAGGAATGAATTTGTTGCATTCTTTCAAATTCCTTGTGCATTTGTTAAAAGCTTGGCAAAACCTCAGGACTTTTTCAACCCTGCAGTTGAATCGCAGAGCCCTCCCAGCACTTGTCCCTAGAAATCTCTTCCAGGCCCTCAGTCAGCCTGGAAGGTTCTGCCTGGGTTAGTTCCCTTCGACCAGAAAGACATTAGGAATGTATGAGGAGTGACCACAGAGGCCGGGGCCCTGAGTGGTAACTTCAGAGGAACAGAGAGGGTCAGGCTCAACTCTCCAGGCACATTTCTGCCTCAGGGCCTTTGCAGTTACTGTTTCTTCTCCCTACCAGGCACTTCCCCCAGGGATCTCCTTCAGCTCCTTCAGATTTTTACTCAAATATCACCCTATTTAAAAGGGTCTTGGAATTCCCTGGCGGTCCAGTGTTTAGGACTCGGTGCTTTCACTGCCCGGTTCGATCCCTGGTCGATCCTGGAAGCCCCATGATGCCACCCCAAAAAACAAAACAAAACAAAAAACACCCCCCCAAAAAACATGAATAACAAAACAAACACCTCACTCTATTGCTCTTCCCTTCATCTTACCACTCCTCTAACATGCTATTTATTTAGTTTCCTTCTCTTATTTGTTGTCAGTCTCCCCACTCCCAACTCCCCCCTGCCCCCCAACTTAAGCTCCATGAGGGCAGGGATTTTTTTTTCTCTTTTGTTCACTGCTGTATCACCAGTACATAGAACAGTGCCTGAATGAACGAATGAGTGAATGAACAGGGGCAGCCCTTGCCACCCGCCCACAGCCTTGCCTCCTACTCTTGAGCTGCTGAGCTGAACTGTCCTTACCCCAGGACCTAGGCTTCTGTAGCCTTGGCCCTCGCCAGCCCCGCCCCCATCTCCATGCTTGTCTTCAATGTCATCAACATGAGCACAAAACGCAACCCTGATCATTGCCAGCCAGACCCTATGGAGCCCATGCAGGCCAGCCTGGAGCCGGAGCCGCCCTTGGCCCCCTGATAGGCTTGGGAGAGCATATGTTGCCATTAGTCCATCTCTCGATGAGGAAATACTAAACGGAGAACAAAGCTGACATTCAGGCTCACTGGAGCAGAAATTGCCAAATCTTGATTGGATCCTGCCGCTCCCCACAGGATGCCACAGTCATCTCAAAGGGTGTGTGAAAGTCTTAAAACCCAGTTCCATGTCATCCACTTAAATTTCAAAAACAGAAACTAAAATACCCCAATAACTCATGGCTTTATCATAGCATGTCCTGGGCTGAGTGAGATTTGTACTTTGCGATGATGGGGTGTTCACAATACTGCACCTGAGGAATTCCCTGGCGGTCCACTGGTTAGGACTTGGTGCTTTCACTGCCATGGCCCGGGTTCAATCCCTGGTGGGGAAATTAAGATCCCGCAAGCCACAAGGCATGGCCAAAAAAAAAAAAAAGAGATTTCTAGTTTATATGGGCTCCTTGGTGATGCCTGTAATCAATCAATCTTATTGAGCTCTGGGTGGCTACCGAGGCTGTACTGTATCTCCATCAACATCAGGATGCTGGTGTCTGAAAGGCCTGGGTCCAGGTCCCAGCTTTGTCATTCCCAGCTGTCCTCATAATACTGGAGCGAGTAATGTTAACTCCGGGCTTTCCACCCTCAGGGCACTGTCACAGTCTTTCCTGTGGATCATCTCATTTAATCCTCACCATAACCTGGGCCAGTAGGTGTGTGTGAAACACCTGGAACAGGGAGCTCTGCACAGAAGCGCTCAAAAATGTCGTGATGGGTATTATTTCTATCACATCACTCCCACTTGAACAGGAAAATAGGGCTCAAGAGACATGGAGGTATGTGACCAGGGTGACACAGCCAGAAAAGGATTTGAATCCAGATGACGGTGACGGGACGGTATTTTCCCCGGGGACCACAGGTGACAGGTGTCACAGCCACGAGACACCCATGCTCACCACCTGCTTTCCCTCAGCCCTGAACAATCTGGGCTTCTGGCTGTCCTGAAGTTTGGGCAGTGCCTGCAGCAAGAGGGGGAGGGAGCTGAGGCCAGGAGCCGGTAGCTGGGGCTTGCCAGGGACCTCTCCTGCCACCCACTGGGCTTCTTTCCTGCAGGACCTCTGCCCCATAAAATCTCATTCGGCCACATTTACCTTCCCTGGGCTGTCCTTGACTGGGAGAGCCCATCCACTGTGCCCCCTCCCCAGATCTGCTTGTTGTCCCCTGAATTCCAACAAGAAATGAATGCTGGCCTCCCGCCTAGAAGAGGTAGGGAGTTGCCCAGCCTTTAAGGGGTAAGAGAGAGCCAGGGAAAGAGCTGGAACAGGAGAAAGGGAGAGTAAAAGAGAGAGAGAGTGCTCGAAGATCAGGAAGTAGCTAAGCTGTTGAGTAGGTGTCAGATGGGAGAGCAAAGGGCCACTGGAGGCTCCACAGTCCATTCATAACCTGACGCTATGGGCTAAGGAAATGCAGGTTTTTATACACACACACACACACACACACACACACACAGGTTCACAAAAATAAATTCAAACCACAAAATCACAGCTGGTCACTGAGGCCTTCTGCAGCTGTGCTCACCCCCTTCCCCTGTCAGAAAATGAGAAATCACCCAGGTGTTTTCTCAGATAGAGACAAGGCTGGTTGGGATGTTCATCTCTTGCAAATCAGAGATCTGCCAGGGGGCTTCCCTGGTGGCACAGTGGTTGAGAATCTGCCTGCCAATGCAGGGGACGTGGGTTCGAGCCCTTGTTTGGGAGGATCCCACATGCCGTGGAGCAACTAGGCCCGTGAGCGACAGCTACTGAGCCTGCACGTCTGGAGCTTGTGCTCTGCAACAAGAGAGGCCGCGATAGTGAGAGGCCTGTGCACCGTGATGAAGAGTGACCCCCGCTTGCCACACCTGGAGAAAGCCCTCGCACAGAAACGAAGACACAACACAGGCAAAAATAAATAAATTAATTAATTAAAACAAATTAAAACAAAAACAGAAAACACTGTGTCTAAAAAAAAAAAACAGAAAAAAAGCTTTGCCAGGGAGGTCAGTCTGTATGTTCTGTTTGAAAACTGCAGATGAAGGGTGCTGATCCCACCTCTGATCGGCCTGGTTTCGTTTGTTTGTTTGTTTTATTCTGTCTGTACCTCACTTCTCTCACCTGTAAAATGGAGGTAATAGCAACATTGACTGTAAAGACCAAATGGGTTAATATGTGTGAAGTAGTAAACTGTGCCCGATACCACAGGATCCTTCTATGAATGTCCGCGTTGCTGTCTGTCTGTTTGCTTGTTTTTGTTGCTTTCTTGATGATGTGGGAGGACAGCACCATCTCAACCCGATCACGGCCATCCTGGGGAGAGCTTTGATTTGCATCGTCTCAGTCCCAACCCAGAGCAAACTTGACCTCAGAACACTCGCATATCATCTTGCTTGTTGCCCAGGGGCCTTTCTGGGTGTGGGTGTCAGAGGCAGGCTGAGCTCCCCTGATCGCTGCTAGAGGGATTCTGAGAATCCAGCTGGTCTCTGTGGGGTGGCACCTGCAGGACAACTCCATAAATTCGACTTCCAGGCATCCAGGCAAATCAACCTCCACTACTTCTTTTTTTGAGATTAACAATGAACCATTATGAATGAGGTGAACCAAACTAGCTAATATTTATTGAGGCTTGTTAGGTACCAGCCACTATGCCATGCACTGTTTTATTTAATTCTTAGCCCAACCCATTTTACAGAGGCGGGCTCAGAAAAGTCAAGTAACTTGCCCAGTTACAAATCTTGTAAGTGATAGGTCCAAGATTCGAACCCTGGCTGTTGGACTCCAGCATATTGTCTTTTTTGTAAACTTTTGTTTTCAAAACATAATCTACATCTCGAAAAGAACACAACTGATAAGTGTACGCTTGAAGAATTTTCACAAAGTGTATGCACCCACCCTAACCAGAACCCAGAACAAGAAGCAGAACATCACCACCCGCCCCCGCCCCTCCGAGAAGACTCCCTGTGCTCACTTCTGGTAACCCCCTCCCGCTTGTCTGACTTCCAATCATAGATTAGTTCTGCTTGGTTTTGAACTTCATGGAAATGGAATCTTACAGATTCCATTTGCTGCCAGGTTTCTTTCACTCAACTATGTGAGGTTCGACCACGTTGTCTGATGTAGCTGTGGTTCATTCATTCTCACTGCTGCATTGCTTTACACTCTGTTATCTATTCCTGCAGAACAAATTATGGCAAACTTAACGGATCCAAAAAACACACACTTATGTCACAGTTTCTGTGGGTCAGGAATCCGGGCACTGCTGAGCTGGGTTCTCTGCTCAGGGTCTCTCCCAGGCTGCAATGAGGGAGGTGGCCAGGGCTGGGGTCTCATCTGAGGCTCAGCTGGGGAAGGATCCTCTTTCCAGTTCATGTGGTGGTTGGCAAGATACAGTTTCCTGAGCGTTGTTAGTTAGTCTGAGGGCCTCACCTCCTTGCTGGCTGTTAGCCAGAGATCCTGCACTGTTTCTTGCCATGTGGGCCTCTCCATAAGGTGGCTTGCTTCATGAAAGCCAGTGAGAGTCCATAGAGAGAGTCTCCAGGCAAGATGGAAGTTACAGTCTTCTGTAACATAATCACAGAAATGACATGCCCATCACCTTTGCAGCATCTACTGATTAGAAATAAGGTACAGTCCGTTCTACTCGCAAGGGGAAGGGACACAGAGGTGTGAACACCAGGGATAATTGGGGGCCGTTGTGTATGCCTTTTGGTATGCACATGTGCACATATCTCTTCGGTATATATCTAGGAGTAGAATTTCTGGGTCACACATACGTCCGGCTTTACGAGATTCTGCCAAACATTTTTCCAAAGTGCAGGTACCCTCTACACTCCCTCAGCAGGCTATGAGCTTCCCAGTTAGAGCACATGCTTTCAATACACTCCTCCCCTCTCTCCTTACAGAAGGGGTGTTTGAGCTGGGGCTCTTTGGGACGACAGGTCCTAATTCTGGCCCCATGTCAGAATCACTGAATTCCCGGGCCCTTCGCCAGACATTCTGATCATTTGAGGGCTCAGATACAAACTGGAAGGTCCACTCCATGAGGCGAGGATCCCTGTATCCTTGGTGCCTGGAGCAGTACATGGCAGCAGTACCTGGCAGGTACCAGGTAGCTGGAACTCAATAAATGTTTTTTTGATTAAGTGAATGAGTTTAGGAAATATTGTTCCAGAGATGGGCCCCAGGGCGGGTATAAGCTGCTTAAACGGGAAGGAAACTTTGTTGTGTCTGAGGCTGTGTGCATTTTTCTGGGAAGAGGGCTCAGAGCCTCAACCAGGTATGTCCCCAAGAAAGGTTAAAGGCCGCTGTGATTGGCTACTGTCCGGCTTAGGTATTTTATCACATGAAGAAAGACTTGGTCCCAGGGTCGGAGGCATGGGAACTGTGGACAAGGTCCCATGGTCCTTAGAAGTAAAAAGCGAGACAGTGTTTGCCTGGGGTGGCTCATAAACTGAGACCTTGCTTGTTTTGACCTTTGACCCATGGTAGCTCTTTTGGTACATCTAGCCACTGCCTGGCCTCCTGGGACCCTCCCTGTGTCTGTCTGTGGAACAGAAAATTCCAGAAGGCCTTGGTGCCCTGAGTTTCCATCAGGGGCAAGACAACATGAGCCCTAGCGTTTGAAAAACCCCTTTCAATGAATAGAAAGCCTCCCAGTTTATCTGGTTTGAGATGACCTCATCCTTTGTCACCTTCTCTCTTGTTTTCTGGAGGTTTCTCAGCGTCTTGCTGCTGTCTGCATTCTTTTCTCATGTGAACAGTGCACCTATTTTGGGCATTTTGTCGTTGTTGTTTTGGGTCATTCCCGTCACACATTTTTGTATTCCTTTACAGTCAGATCAATCTCATGCCTCTCTAGACATTTCTTCTCAGGTTTCCTCTGAATCATTTCGTTTGGTCTAAATATGTCCAGTGTTTCCTCCTTCCTCACTGCACTCCACATAGACCCTCTCTTTTCCCCGGAACAACTGTTCTTTTCTTTCGAATCCCTGACCCAAATCCTCATCTTTCACCATGTTTTCTGACTTCTCCTAAGAACTGATTGTTTTTTGAAACTTAAGCCTCAAATATCATCCCTTCTAATCTGCGTCTGAATTTGGATCACGATCAAGAAGCAGGCGAGACAGGAACGTGGCTGGGTAATTAGGATCCTCAGCAGAAGGGCTGAGTGTTCATCGGGAGGTCAGAGGGGCCTGGGGAAGGAGGGAGAGGTATCTTCTTCTGCCTCGGGTAGGGCTTAGGGTGGGGTTGTCAGGAAAGCGCTTAGAAAAAAGGACCCATTTGACTTGAGTTCTGAAGGATGAGTAGGATTTCCGGAGGCAGAGCAGGGAGAGAAGAGGATGGTCCAGGGCAGGAGCAGTGGGAATGGAGGCTAGAAGATGAGTCATCAGAGAAGCTAGGGACAGGAGTACAGAAGGAGAGGGGTGGCCAGGTGCTGAGACCGCAGACTGAAGGTCCATGGTTAGCCCTCAGATATGTTTGTCTAGCTTTCCCAGCGTGTTAAAAGACTTTTAATTAGTTGCTGAATGGAGAGGCCTCTTTCTGTGGAGTGACAGAGAAACCTATTCAAATTGTCTTTAGCATGAATGCAAATTCACTGGTTACCAAAAATGAAAAGTCTAGAGGGAACCTCTGGGTTCAGGCTCAGATGATTTCATGAGGCCTTGGCCTCTCTCCAGCTCTCAGGGATTCTTTGAACCACGTGGATCCAACCTTAGACAGAATCTCTGTATAATGGTCACAAAAAGGTGGCCAAAGCTCCAGCCCTTACATCTTCTCAGCTTTGAATTCCATAGGGAAGGATAAGAGTCTTTTTCCTAAGCTTCCCCCAATGGCCTCACTGCTTCTCATTTTCTCTGGGTGGGTCACAAGCCCATTCCTGAGCCAATTATTGTGGCCCAGGAGACTGCTCTGATTGCCTGAGCTTGAGCCAATGTGCCCATCCCTGAAGCCAGAGGTGGAATCAACACCATCTCTGAGAAACTGGACTGAGACTAGGAGAAAGGTGTTGTCCCCAAAGGGGGATCATAACACCATAGTATTTTAGAAGAGAGGTGAATTGTTATTAGGTGACAAAAACCAGATGTCTACCACAGTAGCCAACATGTACAGATCATTGACATCTGGATTTATGCCTTTTTTTGGGAAAATGGGAATATCTGGCAATACCTGGACTCTCTTCTTGTATATAGATCAACAATCTGCTGGGGCTGAGAAGAGGCTCCCTCTTTAGATACAGCCTATGTTCTGCCTGCCCAATGCACTGCTCATATTTCCTCTCTGGCTCCTGGAAGCACTTGAATATTTATTGCTAGCATAATTTGATTCTGTAAAGAAATCTGTTTTCCCCACCAGAATGGAAGAGCCAAATGTACAGGGGTCAAATAGCTCTCCTGTGCTCCCACAAACTCCTGAGGACAAATGCCTGGCCATTTTGATAGTCTCATTCCTTGCTCATTTTAAAAGCCTTCTTTTAAAAAAATATTGAATACATAGTGATTTTAGAATCTGTTATCTGATAATTCCAACATCTGAAGTCTTTGGGTGGGAGTGGCGGGGGGGGGGGTCTCAGTGTCTTGTTTGCTGTGTCTGCTTACTCTGGCTCATACTGACTTATTGCTTGGATGTTTAGTAATTTGACTGTGATCTCATTCTTGATTGAACTTAATCTGTGGGAATCCTGAGGGGTCTGATTCCTGGCTGCTTTGCTCTCGGAAGTCTTTTTTGTTTGTTTCAGCTGGATGCCTGGGATGCTAATAACCTCTGAACACTGACATTTATTTCCTCAACTTGGAGTTTTCCCACTGAATACATGGAGTGTAAACTTGAGCCCCAGACCCACGTGGTTATAAACCTTCAGGGTGATCATCATCATCATCAGTATTGTGGCCATTATTAGTTTTCCCCTCCAGAGCCACATTGAAAACTTCAGGTTTTCATAGGCTCCGTTTTCTGAAAGACCAGAAAAAAAAAATTTTAAGCCCTCCTCTTGCCAGGGTGTGGAGCATCTTTGAGGGTGCCAGCTTAATACAGGCATCTTAGACTTGGTTAGCTCACTTTGCAAGGCCCAAGGCTTAATCTCCCGTTTCCTGCACTTATTAATCGCAAATGGCTTCCTCATTTGCTTACGCTTTGGTTGTAGCTCACTCTGTTTGTGTTGTGTGTCTGTATGTTCCTTTGAGATTGCCTACATAAAAATTGTTTTTTATTATGGGATTTTGGAAACACACACAAAACTAGAGAAGCCTGCGATTAACTCCATGTATTCATCATCCAGCTTCAACATTTTCCCAGTGTTCTTTCATTTTTTTTTCTTCCTTTTTGAGTTTTTTTCTAGGTTAATTTAATGCAAGTTGTGTCATTTCACCCA
The DNA here is from genome assembly GCF_025265405.1 of Mesoplodon densirostris. Taxonomy (NCBI): domain Eukaryota; kingdom Metazoa; phylum Chordata; class Mammalia; order Artiodactyla; family Ziphiidae; genus Mesoplodon; species Mesoplodon densirostris. The sequence goes on along the minus strand of NC_082667.1, from coordinate 79,202,661 downwards.
TAAAGACATCCTAACTGAAAGGACATTTTGTTCCTTTACATTATCACCGCCTGGACATAATCACAGCTAAAAATACTTATAATCATTCCTGAATATCATCTAATATTCAGTCCATGCTCACATTTCCTTGATTCTCTCAGAAATATCTTTTTTACTGTTGATTTGTTAGAATCAGGATCCAGACAATGTCCACACATTACACTTGGTTGTTATGTCTCTGACATGTCTTTAATTCTGTAACAGCAACTCCCCGCCCCTGACCTTTTTTATCCCCCAGCCACTGATTTGTTGGCGAAACTGGGTCTTGTGTCCTGTAGAATATTCACATCCTGGATTTGGCTGATCACTTCCTCTTGGTTTCAGTTAACTTGTTCCTCTTTTCCCCATGTTTCCTGTAAACTAATAGTTAGATCTAGAGGTCTGAGGAGATCAAAGTCTTTTTTTTGTCCAGACGCCTTCCTAGGCGGTACTGTGTGATCCATCCTGCATCACACAGTGAGCACATAATGTCTGGTCATCCTGTTTTTAACGATATTGAGATTGAATGGTAGGTCCAATGCTAACAGACTGAGCCATCCATTACAACGTCTCCAACGGCTTTTTTTCCCCCAATAATTAACATTTTTAATTTTTCATTATGGTAAAATATACATAACATAACATTTACCATCTTAACCATTTAAAAATATACAGTTCACTAATGTTAAGGATATTTACATTGTTGCTTAACCAACCTCCAAAAACTTTTCATCATGTAAAACCGAAACTGTGTACCCCTTAAACAACTACTCTCCATTTTCCCCTTACTGCAGCCCCTGACAACCACCCATCTCTTTTCTACTTCTATGAATCTGGCTACGCTAGGGACCTCATATAAGTGGAATCATACGGTATTTGTCTTTTTAGTGACCGGCTTCTTTCACTTAGCATAATATCCTCAAGGTTCATCCATGTTGTAGCATGTGTCAGAATTTCCTTCCTTTTTAAGGCTGAATAATATTTCCTTGTGTGCATATACCTTGTTTTATCCATTCATTTGTAAATGGGCACTGGAGCTCATCCATCAACTTTTTACCTAATAGGTTTAGCATCTTTTGAGGATCATTCCCTGGATCCGTATTTCTTGTGGGGTCACAGAGTTGTGATTTTTTTCTGATTGTTATTCCTTTGGTAATTATTAGCTAGAATCCTTCATCAACCATTTGTTTATTTGTTTATCATAAACTACAGTTGGTTCAGGGAAGGCAGAATAAGAGATTGGTTCTTTCCTCCTATGTGTCATTATTCAAAGAAGCAACTGCCAAAGTGACCAGTGAGTTTTAAAAAATATCATTAGGAGTCTTTGATTTAAACAGTGTAGATGTGTTTTAATCCACTGAACTCATTATGTGGTTTGAGGCTCGTACTATGCCACCTCAGGGGTTCATGCAGGTTGGCTCCCGTGTTTTTGTTTTTCCAGGTGGAAACTATGCAGTATTTACTTGGAACCACCTATGTTTGTATTGCATTGGTGTGGTCTTTAGACAAACAACTCTGCCTCTCAGTTTTCCTTTGCTGTACAAGGAAGTTGGACAAAATGAGCTCGAGCACCATTCCTGTTCAAAACTCTCCCTTTTGTAGCATTTTCATTACATAGAACAGTATGGTTTAGTCATTGGATTCTTCCAGTCCTGTGACTGAATGCAGTTACCAACACCTTCCTTTCAGAAACATGAAAATTGCCACCCTGCTGATACTGTTTTTAGTCTACTTCTCCATACTGCATTTTCCCCCAGTAGACTTAAAGCTGTACCTCTCAGTTAGGGATATTTTGCCTCCCAGGGGACTTTTGACAATGTCTAGACACATGTTTGATTGTCACACCAGGGAGGAGCTACTGGTATCCAATAAGAAGAGGCCAGGGATGCTGCTAAACATCCTACAGTGCACAGGACGGCCCCCCTCACATAAATGCTCTCCGGCACCAAATATCATTACTGTCAAAGCTGAGAAACCCTGACTTGAAGAAATCCATAGAGATAAAATCATATTCCTCTTACTTATATGTTTCAGTGAAAGGAAGTACATATAAAAATGTACACATCTGAGAATTCGGCTATACATGACGTAGGACAATGAGATCATCTGTTTTTAACCTACCCATAGAATTTAGTCATTTGATGTGCATCTCCTTACTGTTTCCCATTCAATCTTATTTCTGGCTCCTATTCTACCCCTTGAGACCTTTCTATTATTGGCCTGAGGGAAGGTTAATGGACAATTTTTACTGCTTTCAGGTCAATGGAAAAATCTTAGGTCTTAAATTTTTTTTTTTAGACTCGGGAAATAAACATCAAAATCAACTTTTATCGTAAATAGCAGTTAGATATTTTTGGTCCCAATTCCTCTTTGCCATTTTAATTGATTGAGTGGATATTTTCAATAAACTTAGCATTACCTTTCAAATTATTGCTCTCTTCTGCTCACAGCATCTCCTGTGAGATGTGTATTCCTGAATCTTTCGCTCTCATGCTTTTGTGCTGATTTGAAAGAACCCACTTGGTGCTAAAATGAATTTATCATTGGCAACTGCTAGAATGGTGTTTCCTTTCCTAATCAAAAAGTCAATTCGTGGGCTCATACTTTGAATCTGATTTTCAAAACAGACAACTAATTTGTGAGAAACAAAAAAAAAATGCAGCTTTTATCTTTTTTGTGGTTGTTGTTCAGCTTTGAAAGAGGCAGCATTTAGATAAGGCAGGTACATTTATTTTTATTTTTGGCTGCGTTGGGTCTTTTTTGCTGCACACTGGCTTTCTCTAGTTGCGGCGAGCGGGGCTACTATTCGTTGCGCTGCGCGGGCTTCTCATTGCAGTGGCTTCTCTTGTTGCGAAGCACGGGCTCTAGGCACATGGGCTTCAGTAGTTGTGGCACGCGGGCTCAGTAGTTGTGGCTCACAGACTCTAGAGCACAGGCTCGGTAGTTGTCGCACATGGGCTTAGTTGCTCCGCGGCATGTGAGATCTTCCCAGACCAGGGCTCGAACCCATGCCCCCTGCATTGGCAGGCGGATTCTTAACCACTGTGCCACCAGGGAAGCCCAGGCAGGGGCATTTATTCACTTGTTTATATCAAGTATTCACACAATTTCTCTTACCAACACATATATTCACAGCTTGTCAAGTTTCACCCAAAAAGTAAAGGAAAAAGCTTGCTATCCCATTATTATATGATTTTTCTCTCTTTTGTGTTTTGTTAAAGTAGATGCTGATGATTTTTCTTGACTGGACATATCATCAAGGATGCTTTCTGAAATAAGTCATCTTGATGATAAACACTAAGGACATTTTCTTGCATTTCAAGTTCCCATGCACCACTCCAATTTTATACAGTATTGAGCCTAGGTGATCTCTGAGATGCATGCTGTATTGTTTGACATTGGTTCTTTTTTCTGATAAGGAAGACCTATAGCCCAGAAGGCTTTTTGCCATAACTTTTGCTTCCCAAATTGTATTCTAGTTGGTTTTGTTGTGGTTATTCACCCTCCATTAGTTCCAAGTATGCTTTTAAATAATCTAAAATTTCTCCAAATCAATTTGAGTTTCTAACTACTACTGACTCTTTTCTTTCCCACAGTTTTTATATTACAATTAAATTCCAGGTTTTAATGCACAGAGTTGGGACTGGAGATAGAGAAAAGGAGAAAGGGAAGAGAAGTCTGTTTCTATCATGCCATGGAGAATTTGATTTATAGTTCTGGACTGGGGAGGGATAGGAAAACAGTCTTTGTAAAAGACTGTTTCTTTAAAGGAAAATGGTAAGTACCACACTCAGACTGGTCTCCAAGGATGATTGTTTCCTGCTTCTTTCTTATGGAACTGACCCCGGGTGTCCAGGCTCTCTGCTGGGAATCCTCACTGCCCAAGAGAATGGATTTTCCTTTGTTCAGGGCAGCGTTTTTCAAACTCGGCCCCATTGACTGTGGGGTAGAACAGTTCTTTGTTGTGGGGACTGTCCTATGCATTGGTGGGTGTTTAGCAGAATCCCTGCTCTCCTAGATGCCAGCAGCAGCTCCCCCTCCAGCCACTGTGACTTTGCCAAATGTCCACTGGGGGGCAAACCCAATCCTGGTTGAGAACCACTGATCTGAGGTGAGAACATTCAGTTCTGGCGTTGGCTTGAATCCTTAACAGTGTCACTGCAAGCTGAGAACGTTTTGTCACATGTTGCATCTGGGAGCTGGTCGGCTTGTATCAGCATGTCATCCACCTAACTGCCTTCCTGGAAAGTGCAGAGTTCCAGGGGTCTGATGAGACACATGGCAGTCAGGCGGGTTGGTCCCAAGGAAACTCCTGTTGCCAGGGCTACGTTTTAAAGGTGTCTGGTGCACGTGTATACATGTTCGCTCTAGTGGCTTTTCTGGAGAAATTTGCATCTGTGTACTGTGTGCTCGTATTTCCCTATCTTCCCCTCCCTCTCTGGGTCAGCTTGCTTCGCAATGTCCAAGGAGAGCAGGTTTCCTGACCACTACTCTCCTTCAGTTATTGGAGGATCTGAGCCTGATGTGCTGTGGCTCGCTGTCACGTACCATCCCATCTTCAGGCACTCTGGGACATCGCTTCCTAGGCCAGCTGCATTGCTACAAAGAAACCGGGGAATGGCTTTCTCCTGTCGGCTCAGCATGAAAGGTGCTTCTGAATGGTCTGACGGTGCCTTGCGAACCACCATCCACACAGGTGGCAAGAACTTTGGAAAGCATCCACCCCTCTGCCATGAGGCTGTCATGAGGGGGTGCAGGCTTCCCATCAGAGGCACACGCTTCCCTGTCGGGGAGTGGAGACAGGAGGGTCTGAGCTGGAGGTTCCAGGCGCCTGTGCCTGGCTCATCCTGCACCCATGAACTTGGTTCTACCCCGCTGCCCACCACCACCACTGCCAGGCGCTGCTGGGCCATCTTAGTGGCTTGTCCTTACTGGTGATCTGCGACCTGAATGCCACCTAGCGAGAAAGCTGATGGACGACTTCATCAATGAGCTGTAGGACTATGGGCAACTCTTGTCTGCTCTGGGCCCGTTTCTCCCCCTGCAGAATATCAGATGTGGCTCCATCACCATTCCCTGCAGGGTGTTCTGTGAAAGCTGACCCTGGAAGATGCTCTGTGGGGAAAAAGAGTTTTGTGGCCAAATGGGTTTGGGAAATGTGACGTCATATAGCATCTGTTTGGAGATTCATAATGTGCACAAACATTTGAGAGATTTTCTGGAATTCTCGGCACCCAGGTGTCCATGTGGCTCACTCGTCACTTTTCTGCAATGTGATTTCCCTCGAGACTTTTCCTGATCACCCAGATCTGGGATCCCTTCTCATCTGTCCTTTACCCTGCCTCATTTGTCTTCACAGCACTTCTCATTTTCTGACACTGCATCGTATTTTTATTTATTGGTTTATTTTATGTCCCCCCTCCACCCAAGATGTGCCCTCTGTGTCAGCAGGGACTTGATCCATTTGTTTGCAGATTATCCCTAGCATGTGACCCATAGTAGGTGCTCAATAAAAATGTGTTGAATGAATAGACTGTTTAACTTGGAGATTCCCAAATGGAGCTCATCAGGGACGTTTTCCCATTAAAATCCTGGGAAATGTGCTTGGGGACTCACCAGGAAGAGGGTGGCTAAAATCCTGATGGCCGTGCTTCCTAGTACCAGCCACTTAGTTCTGAGTACACAGACAACTCGGCGTTAGACTGAAAACAAACAAAACGGACGTCATGAGAGTTGCCATCACGTGCCTTGAGGAACCAAGCCTTGTGCAAGGCTGACCCCAGGGCTGCCTCAACTGGTCTTACCTACGTGGCCCTGCTGCCGTTTTCCTGAGATGGCTTTATATGAAGATTCCTTGCAAACTATTGGTGGCGCCTGGTGAATTTTCCCAAAACACGGTTTCAGAAATGAGTGTGAGGCTCACACTTGGAGAAGTGCTTGAATCTTCAAGTTCTCCATCAGGAGACTGTGGTCTAGTCACAGCCACCACGTGGCAACTCCCCGCCACACCCCCGCCTCCACTCTGTGTCAGGTGTAGCTTTGGCACTTTGCCTGTGGTTTCCTCAGGTGCTCAAAAGTAGGAAACTCCAGGGCTTCCCTGGTGGCGCAGTGGTTGGGAGACCACCTGCCGATGCAGGGGACACGGGTTCGTGCCCCGGTCCGGGAGGATCCCACATGCCACGGAGCGGCTAGGCCCATGAGCCATGGCAGCTGGACCTGCGCATCTGGAGCCTGTGCTCCACAACGGGAGAGACCAGAACAGTGAGAGGCCTGCGTACCACAAAAAAAAAAAAAAAAAAAAAAAAAAAAAAAAAATTAGGAAACTCCATTTTGCTGGTGTAGAGAGGAAGGCTCAGAGGGATCCAATTATTTGCTCACGATCATCCTTCTAGGAAGCAGCAGTGCTTGGATTAAAAAAAAGTCCTCCCCAGTTGAAAGCCCATCTCTCGCCCTCTGCGCTTGCATACAGAACAGGGGCTCTCCTTTTGAACCTCCACACTTAAATACTCAGCACAATTTGTCCTAGGAGCTAAATGGGCCTGGCCAGGGCCCTTAAGGCAACAAATGAGACCAGTAATCCTCAGAAGGGCTCTTCGTGTACTGCCCAGTTATGGCCTGTGGTTTGATTGATCCATCCATTTCCAGGGATAAAGCTGTGTCCCATTTTCAGTTTTGCTCCACAGTTGTGGGTTTAGTTTAGATTTCCCATCTCACACGTGTTCATCCAGAGCCAAGGCGTCTCAGAACATTGGGCATCAAGCAACAGAAACCCACTGCAACTCGTTTAAGCATAAGATAGGACTTTATTGAAAGTAGCCTGGGGCATCCTATAGGACAGTGAGTGAGGCCAGGCTAAGGAGAGCCCAGAACTACCTCTTTCTATGAAGGACTGTTTTCTCCGTGAACCTCTGCTTCATGAGTCTCCTCTTGCAGACCAGCTTTCTCTGTGCACGTGGCTCCCTGGTGGCTTTCAAGTTGATTAGATCCAGTGCAAGTAGCCAGTCCAAAATGACCATGGTCATGGTCACCCAAGGCCACGGGACCCACTTTGGGAAACACTGTTCAAGCAAGGACCCTTCCCATGGAGAGCGGGGCTTCATGCTTTGTCCCCAGAACCCAGAACAGTACCCTGGCACATATCTGTGGAGCTCCATACTTATCTGTGGGTGGATGCAGCTGACTTAGCTGCACACACACACCAGGCAGCGCTCTGCACTGCAGTCACAGTTGTGCTCCAACACGATCTTTTATCTCAATCATCTGCTTGTGGCTCCCCTTCTCAGAACTGTAACTGGTCTCAGAAAAGTGAAAAGCAAAATTGAGACCAGGTGGAGTATCCACTGTGGGCCCAGCACTGCCTGATATGATGCAAAGGCAGGGCCCGCCTTCAAGGACATGGACTACATTTAGGATCCGACCTTAAAAGGGGAATTTATTGGGAGGACACAGCATTTCTTGTGGAACCCAGGGGCAGAAGTACAGCTGGGCTTTCCAAGGCATCAGGACCAAAGACCAGAAAGTCATCAGGACACAGCTATGTCTGAGGTCTCATCCTCATGTCGGCCTCTTTCAGCAATCAGCTTCTCTCTGTGCTGAGGTACGTCCCCTGCTTCACTCACCTGTGGACCCTTAATCCCTGATACCACATTGCCCAACCCAGGACCTGGGAGAGATGAGCCTAGCCCAGCCCAGCTTCTGATTGGTTCTCCTGGGTCAGGTGAACACATACCTATCAGCTGTGACTTGAGAGGGTGGAGGTCACATGGCACCAATATGGCTGCTGAGATTCCTCCTTTTGGGTGGGGGGGGAGTGCTGGGGGGAATTTTCTTTGCTCTTTCATAGCCCTGGGGCCAGTTAGGGCCCAAGAACAGGTGAGGTGGGTGGCTTTTGATTTTTCTCCCCTGTCTCTGCCTTTCTTATATTTAGTCTAAGAACAAAAACACGGCAGAGAGGAAAGGAAGGGCCAGGGTCTGTCTTCTAGTTTTTACCTTTTTAGCTTTTTCTGTAGTGAAAAGATAGAGAGCTCTGAGAAGTCTGAACCAGTGAACAAGCAGGACGAGTGTGCCTTCGGGAATTTTGAGGTGAAAGTGACCTCCTGCTTTGGTTTTAATTTACTCTTGCAGATAACTTCCTTGTCTTCCTAGGCACTATTCAGGGCTCCAGCCTATTGCTACCATTCCCAGCTAACATTCTCCCTGCCTTCCTTTTAGACGGAGGTGCATCCATGCTCCATATTTTATGTACTAAACATCCATGAGCTATTCTCTGAACAACGTGAATAATTTTCTACTTGATTGTTTCCACACATACAAAACAACTAAGGTCCTTTGTGCAATTCCCACAGCACTCCTGCCGTATAGGAAGAGTCCAGAAGTGTTCAGATCAAAGTGGGGGGCTGGTCTCTAATGAGTTGAAGATTGAGCCCCATGTTGGTTTGCTAAACACAGTGATGAATTCCCACAAGCTTAGTGGCCTAAAACAACAAACGTATTCTCTCATGGGTCTGGGGGCTGGAAGCCCCAAATCAGCATCAGCTGGGCTGCAATCAAGGTTTTTCAGAAGGACCAAACTCCCTTGGATGTTCTAGGGAGGAGTCCATCCCTTGCCTCTTCCAGCTCTGGTGGCTGCTGGCATCCCTTTTTTCTTTTCTTTTTTTTTTTTTTCTCGCTATGTAGGATTCCCATCTAGGGAAATACAATAATTTATATGTGCATTTTCCTGTTGATGGACATTTAAATTGTTTCCAATTTTCAATATGATTTCTTTTAAAAAAATTTTATATACTTTTTCAAGGTTACTTTACATTTACAGTTATTACAAAATATTGGCTATATTCCCTGTGTTGTACAATACATCCTTGAGCCTATCGTACACCCAGAAGTTTACATCTCTCACCTCCCCACCCTGTATTGCCCGCTCCTCCCACTCCGCGCTGGCAACCATTAGTTTATTCTCTATATCTGTGACTCTCCTTCTTTTTTGGTATATTCGGTAGTTTGTTGTATTTTTTACATTCCATATATAGGTGATATCCTACAGTATTTGTTTTTGTTTGACTTATTTCACTTACCACAATGCCCTCCAAGTCCACCCATGTTGCTGCAAATGGCAAAATTTCGTTCTTTTTTAAGGCTGAGTAGTATTCCATTGGTTATATGTACCACATCTTCTTTATCCATTCATCTCTTTTAAAATTTTTTTTTTTTTTTTTTTTTTTTTGCGGTACGCGGGCCTCTCACTGTTGTGGCCTCCCTCGTTGCAGAGCACAGGCTCCAGATGCACAGGCTCAACGGCCATGCCTCACGGGCCCAGCCTCACTGCAGCATGTGGGATCTTCCTGGACCGGGGCACAAACACGTGTCCCCTGCATCGGCAGGCGAACTCTCAACCACTGCGCCACCAGTGAAGCCCCTATCCATTCATCTCTTGATGACACTTAGGTTGCTTCCATATCTAGGTAATTGTAAATAATGGCGCTCTGAACATTGGGGTGCATGTATCTTTTCAAATACATGTTTTTGAAAACACGTGTTTTTGTTTTTTTTCAGATTTATACCCAGGAGTTGAGTTTCGAGGTCATATGGTAGTTCTATTTTTAGTTTTCTGAGAACCCTCCGTACTGTTTTCCACAGTGGCTGTGCCAGTTTACATTCCTACCAACACTGTACCAGGGTTCCATTTTCTCTAAACATTGTAAATTTTCTTCCTAGGGGTAATTGAGATGGTAGTTCAATAATAACATAAGATCAGGTGAAGTCTAAAGAAATTTTAGAAAACCTGGATAAAGTAAGAAAACATCTGTTCGCTGGCATCTGAATGTTAGAGAGACACCAAGACATGTGGGCCAAGTTCTGGAGAGAAGGGAAACACAGACGCAAGCTTGACATTTGGTGCAGCTTTTCTCCTTGGGGCATTTGCGGATTCAAATCTTACAGCCTAGGAGCTGAAAAGCCAAGGAGTCCAAAGACTCTAACCACAGAAGCTGCTGGCATCCCTTGACTTGTAGGTGCAGCACTCTAGTCCTGCCTCTGTGGTCCCTGCCTCCGCCTCTTCTTTGTATATAATCTCCTCCTGTCTCTCACTTATAAGTACACTTACAGATGGCACTTAGGGCGAGGATAGTCTCACCTCAAAATCCTTAGATCCGCAAAACTTTACCTTGTAAGGTAACATTCTCAGGTCCCAGGGATTAGAGCCTGAGATCTTTGAGGCCACCAGTCAGCCCACTGTAAGCCCTAAACGTCTTCTCTCCTGAGGAAGGTCTAGGCTGGGCAGAAACCCCGACAGACATCTACCAGAGGCCAGATTGAGAGCCCTTTTAGAAGGTCATTTCTCAGCTCATTTGGAACCTTGCTATTGCCCTTTTTTTTTTTTTCTTTTCTTTTCGGTACGTGGGTCTCTCACTGTTGCGGCCTCTACCGCTGCGGAGCACAGGCTCTGGATGCACAGGCTCAGCAGCCATGGCTCACGGGCCCAGCCGCTCGGTGGCATGTGGGATCCTCCCGGACCGGAGCACAAACCCGTGTCCCCTGCACTGGCAGGCGGACTCTCAACCACTGCGCCACCAAGGAAGCCCTGCCCTTTCTTTTTTCCTCCTGTTTGTCCTCAACAGGGGGAAGCATTAAGAGTAAATGAGGGGTTTCCCTGGTGGTGCAGTGGTTAAGAATCCGCCTGCCAATGCAGGGGACACAGGCTCGAGCCCTGGTCCAGGAAGATCCCACATGCCGCGGAGCAACTAAGCCCGTGCGCCACAACTACTGAGCCTGCGTTCTTGAGCCTGCGAGCCACAACTACTGAAGCCTCCATGCCTAGAGCCTGTGCTCCGCAACAAGAGAAGGCCATGGAATGAGAAGCCCGTGCAACACAACAAAGAGTAGCCCCTGGTCGCCACAACTAGAGAAAGCCCGGGCGCAGCAACGAAGACCCAATGCAGCCATAAATTTAAAAAATAATAATAATAATAAAAAAATAAATGCATTAATAGATTTTTTGTTTCCTCTCATCGTTAGTGTATTGCTTTCATTCCTAAGACCCTAAAAAATTGGAAACCCCACCACTTACCAGGAACACACTTCGCAACACGGATCCAAGGGAAGCTATTTTCTTCCGTAGACACTTCATGATATGAGAAAGATTAACACGTCCTTTGAAAGACCTCAAATACAGTGGAGTCACATAGGCATTACATTTAACTTATGCAAATTCAAATATTTGTATTCAACCAAAGTATTTTTTTTTTCCCACACAATTTGGCTTCCAAACATGAGCCAGCTACTTAACTACTGCCTGACCAAGTGATCTTTTCTGGTGCTGGAGATTGCTGTTTTGGGTTTTGGGGATATGGTACAGTATAATTAATATGTTCTTTATGGAAAACTGCTGGGATTTTCAAGATTATTTTTAACGTCAGGTGATGCCCACCCTTCTCACTGTGTAAGAAGTACCTTTAGTGGAAGATCATGCAAATCATTTTTCCCATTTCCTTCTAGTTTTAATCAGTATAAAGAATGCATTTGGTTTTAAAATATCAAAATACTTTTATTGTGCCTTTTTAAAAATAAAAAATAAATGATATTCATGGCTTCTGGCTCTTCCTCCTGTTTTGTTTGGTGGTCTCTGGCCGTACAAGAAAGGCAGGGAGAGAACAGATGGCTGGAGAGAAGGCAAAAATGAGGGTCTCTTCAAACACCACGGGAAAGGGGTGTGTCCACCTGGGCAGTGTGTGTTCTTTGATGACTGGGTACTTGGTCTGTCCTGATGGCCTGGGACTTGACCTACTGGGCTGTCTTGGTGCGGCAGAATGGGCAGCGTGAGATGGAGTTAGAAACCTGGGTTCCAGACTCAATTCTTGAATTTACTAGCTGTGTGACTTTAGACGGGCCATTTAACCTCTCTGGGTCTCAGCTTCCTCATTTGTAAAATGGGGAACATAATGCTATTTACCTCCCAGGGCTTGAGAGAGGATTAGACGAGAAGTGTTTTGAACACCGCAGAGCGCCATATAAACATGACTCACTGTTATGGAAGCGATAAAACTGGTTGCTGTTCACATTTATTATAATCAATTCAGATATAAATGCACTATACCATGGCCCCAACAGCCCTGAGGTTACCATTCTGTCCTGTGGCCCCAGTACACGCCCTGGGTTTTCTGAACTGCGGGCTTCTCAGAGCTCCTTGGAGGTGTGACATTTGGGTTTGTCACTACTCAAACACATAATTGCATCTACCAGGCCTAGGAGTCTGAATTTCAAACTTATTCTTCATATGCCTGCGTATGTTTACATTCATAATATCTGTGAAAAGAACCCCTCTCCTCACACACTCCAAAATACAGTATTGTGCAAAATACCAGTCTAGGAAGCAACACACTAGGGTAGCAACCTTTAATGTCGTAAAAAAGCATCTTAGTAGTTTGACGCAGAAGAGTTACACTGACTCACGGAGGATCATGCGAGGCCCAGCGGGACAACGTTTCTAGTTCCTTCCACCAGGTTTAGAAAACAGAAGGCTCTGGCTGGATTTGCTGGACTCTTCTCTCTTTAGCATCTCCCTTCCTTGGTCCATCTTTGGGGTGCATTTTCTGGCTCCAACCTACAACAAGCAAGAGCAACAAATGCCCAAACTCTATAATTGTAGGGAGATCCCCAAATATTCCTCAAATGACATTTTTTTTACTCAAAATAAAATCTTTGTTGTAAAAAATATTTATATACACACATAGACGTGAGCAAAACGAAGGTAAAATGATCCACCATTATCACACTACCCACAGGTAACCTTATTCACATTTTGGTGTACACTCTTCCAGATACACAGATAACGTTTTCTTCTTACATTTGCATCTTTTTTTGAACCAGGAGTTTCTGATTATAGGCAATTTCATTGGGATGGACTTTCTCTCGAAAAGCTGTTACTGAACTGAATGCCTTATGTCTCTGATGTCTTAGGAGGGTAAAATGCAGCATACTCTAGGGGGTCTGTCTAACCCTTTTCTGAGCACTACTCCTGGATCCAGGCAGCCATGTGTGTGACTCTGTCCCTGGTCATAGCTGATCAGGTACTTGGCACGGGCTAGGCTTTTAAGATGGTCACTCCCAGGATTTGGGGTTATGGGCTCTAAGATGCTACTTGCTTCCTGGGCTGGTCCTTTGAACTGGGGGACCGTGAGGTCATTCCTTCCTGTCACATGACTGGAGAGAGAGCAGAGATCAGGGGAGCCACACAGAGACACAGAGAGGAGATACGGCCTGTGTGTGCATGTGCACATGCTTGTGTGTGTGTAAAGAGATGATGCCTGAGATCTGATGGCTTACCTGTTCTATTTCGAGGCCAGGCTCTCTTTCAGCTCCCAGTTTTTATGAGGCACTCACCCTTATATCCTTAAAAAAGCCCCCTCCCCCCCTTTTTTATTTTTGGCGGTACACGGGTCTCTCAGTGTTGTGGCCTCTCCCGTTGCAGAGCACAGGCTCCGGATGCGCAGGCTCAGCGGCCATGGCTCACAGGCCCAGCCGCTCCGCGGCATGTGCGATCTTCCCAGACCGGGACATGAACTCGTGTCCCCTGCATCAGCAGGCGGACTCTCAACCACTGCGCCACCAGGGAAGCCCAAGGCCAACTCTTGGGGAAGGAGTCGCCCAAGGTACACTTGGCAAGGAACCTGGAGGAAAGCTTTCTGTACTGACGAGATCCTAGACACCAAACTTCTAAGCTCAGGCTGGAGGGCTGGGAGAATGGGAAGCTGGCTCTTTGCTCTTAGCCGAAGCACCATCTGCCCCCCTTCTGTTAAAGCCACAGGCAGCGTGAAGTTCCAGGGCGTCTCACATCTCAGAGAAGCACAATGTTCCCACAACATCCGGGACCCATCCCAATATCTCCTCTGCCATTTCACACCCCCAGGTGGTCCTCAGACAAAACCTAGATGTAGGGCAGTTTCTGCCTCCTCCCAGCTCAGTCATATATGTGAGTGAATAAGTAACAAACTTCCAGTCGTTTCCACTTTGCAGGGTGACAAACGTCTCAGATCAAGTGGGGCCCTCAGGATGCTCTCTATCCTCTTAACATCCTGCTCTGGGGAGTAACCACCTTCTGGTCTTAGCACAAGGATGCTGGTTGAGAAGCTTCTATTTTCCAAATATATCCCTCACCTAGAATATCTTCGTTTCTTCCCATGATAATTTGGTTGCCTCAGCATGACTGTGGCCTTTTATCAAACTTGAATGTCTCCTCTCTCATATTCAACCAAAATGTGTTTGGCTTTCTAGCTTCCTGAGAGCTCGCCTCTACTGTCTGCAAAGTGGGAACGTGGACTGGCTTAATTGCAGTTCCAGGGCTGATTTGTCAATGGCAATGTTTCAACATGTTCAAGATTTCGTAGTCTTAATTCTCAACTTTGAAGAGAATTCTAGAGGATGCTTCCTTGAAATTTAAGTGAAATGCCACTGGAAATGTATCAGGTTTATTACCTGGAGGTCTATAACCTAAAGGACTAAAAACTAGCACTCACCTGGGTGTCAGATCTGCACTGATTCCCAGCTCTCCTACTGAGCTGTGTGGCTCTGGACAAAGAAAGTCTCTGAGCCTCAGACACCTCATCTGTCAATTGGGTATAATAACAACACCCACCCCATAGGGTTGTTGTGAAGCTTAAAAGAGATACTGCACATCGAGTGTTTGGCTCTGTGCCCGGCACATGACAAATGCTCAATACATAATAGATGTGGGATAACTGTCCACTGGGCTTCCTGCTGACGTTCTAGGGTTTTCTCTCTTCTCTCTTCTGGCTCACCTGCAAATGTGAGTTCTGCATCTTTGAGTTCTTCATCAGCTCTCCAAACATTCGTCTCTTTAACACAGAAAGAATATTGACAAAATGTAGCTTATGTTCTTCTTTGCCTTTTGCATCAGAGAAAAATGGATTTTTCTCAACTTTCAGATGCTACCCATTTGGATGGAATGTTGAGCCTTCCTAGGTGAGGAGGTGAGGATAGAGGTCTGCAGAAGGGGGTGTGGCTTTGGGGCAACGCTACACTGTCCTGCTGCACCTTTTAGGGAATCTCTGTTCCAGATTCCAGCAGAGAAGGAGGTGGTCAACCAAGAAGGCTATGAAGGATACTGTATTCTTCTTGGAGGACAGATCTGCTTTAGCTGGAAGCAGAGCCTCCTAGATCAGTGGAAGAGGCTGTAGATGTCCAGTGGCTTTCCACCCAGTGGAAATGTTGAAAGCCCCAGTGGCTAACCTCCCTGGCAGGGACTACAGGGGCCTGTTGGGAAGCCAGCATCACTGAAAACCTGGAGCTTGCCGCTCCCCTGGGGTTTGATTACTATTGCTGACCCTGATCTGCTCAAGACCCTGCACCTCAGGGGCAGCTCATCCAAGAAAGAGCATCCCCTAGGCACTGGAGACACAAAAGTGAGAGGGAACTGGGGTCTCCCTTGCAGACTGACTCTCCGCAGGTGAATGTGCAGTGGTGTCAGGAAGGAGACGTTCTCCTAGAGCCCTGAGCATCCACTGGGGTCGCCAACCGGATTCCTACAGCGGCCAGGAAAGTAAAAGAAGTGGGTGAAGTGAGCTGGGGTGGTGGTGGACAGCAGCAAACACACGAGCCCAGCGCCTTTCTAAGGGGCCTGGAAGATGGAGGCTTGTGATGGTGGCTTGTGGGTCTGTGGGCCTAGGGTCGCCAGATCTTCCAAGTTTCCCAGAGAAGCTGGAAATCCAGAGTATTCCAGGAAACTGCCCTATTTTGAAATGTAACTTAAAAAAAAATCCCATGAGCCAAATGGAATATATCTGTGGGCTGCCATCTTGCGACACCTGCTTCAGAACCTCCCTGCTTGGTGTCTAGTTGGTGCTCAGTAAATGTTGGAGGGGTTGCCAGATAAAATACAGGATGCCCAGTTAAATCTGAATTTCAGAATGAAGCCAACAAATTTGTGAGTGTGAATATGCCCCGTGTAATATTTAGGACATTTATACTGAATAGCTTTTGTTGTTTATCTGAAATTAAAATTTAACTGGCCATCGTGTTTTGTGTTTGTTTGTTTTCCCCAAAATCTGGCAACCCTACCGGGTAGTCACAAAACTCAGGGAGGAAATAAGGCTGTCTTTTGGGACAGGGCATAGGTGCTTACAAGACTCTTCCATTCTCCCAGAAGGATGCTAACTCTACCCTCAGAGGACTGTCCGTGAAGGCTGATGGGCCCGTATTGAACTGACAGTTGCCCTCCAGGCGTTTTCCGTGGAGAAGGCCTCAAGCCTGCAGCCACTCAGTATTTATCATAAACTCAGTTGAGACCATCACTATCCAAATTCCCAGATATTATAAAGCAGGGGTTAGTTTTAAACCAACAGCCTTCTTCTCTCCCACCCCATCCCCCGCCTCTTTTTTTGCAGAACCGTTTATCCAAGCAAAATCCCATGAGGAACTTGGGGTATAAGATAATGGAGAGCTTCTCTGGCGGGAGAAAGGTGTGTGTGCTTTGAGAGTCACACCTTTCCATGGCACCCAAAGGCTCAAGGGAACCCCAGTTTGAACATTGCTGCAAAATTCCTTCCTGGATTAAGTTCCGTCAGTGGGCAACTGGGCACTGAAGGGCAGAGCCTGGCCCCTGTGCACCTGCTTTTCCTGAACTTTACTGAACACACTGGGATGTGATGAAGGGGGTGCGGGAGGGTCTTTTTCTTTAGCCTTCTTCTATCCGTATGCTGCATAGGCCTGGCCACATGGTTCTACTTCATCATTGTGGGCGGAAGAGCATCACCCGAAGCCCCTCCCATCCCACGCTCCTCCTACACAACATCTACCAATTGTGGGGCTTCCCTGGTGGCGCAGAGGTTGAGAGTCCGCCTGCCGACGCAGGGCACACGGGTTCGTGTCCCGGTCCAGGAGGATCCCACATGCCGTGGAGCGGCTGGGACCGTGAGCCATGGCCGCTGAACCTGCGCGTCCGGAGCCTGTGCTCCGCAACGGGAGAGGCCACAACAGTGAGAGGCCTGCCTACCGCAAAAACAAACAAACAAACAAACAAACAAAACACACAAGTGGCATGGAGGAAGCCAGAATCTTGAGAATACCTGGGCCCAAGGAAATCTTGGAAGATAGTGAGCTAAAGAGAATAGTGAGGATAATGACGATGGTAGGAGAGCATGTATGCTTTGTGGTCCTATGTACTAAGGGTTTTGTATACAAGCTCCCATTGGGAAGGCTACGAGCTAGGTGCCATTTTTATTCTCATCTTAAAGAAGAAGGATCTGAGCTAATTAAGCAGAGGGAAGGTTAGGGGCTTCTCCTGGCTGAGACCACAAGGCAAAGCGGTGGTCACGCCCCCTAGCCAGGACTTGATTGGCTGGAGATTTGATTGGCAGGAGAGCTGAGCGGCTTCTCCTGCCAGAAGCAGCCTGTGCCCTTCAGCCTTTCTTCCACTTCAAGCCCTGAGAAAGGGTTTGCGTGCTTCCCAAGTGGCAACTTCTGTGCGTTTAAAAATTTCCTATTGAAAATCCCAGCCTTAGCCCATTCACAAAAGGTATCTGGGTCCTTTCTTGGCCGTGGCCTAGTCGTATTCACCAAAGAGAAGAGCGCATCCCATAAGAGCTGGCGGCTTTGGGAGGACCGGGGAAGGCGTCAGCTGGCAGGAAGCTCCCTGAAAGAAATAGAGGAATTCCCACCCATCCATGAGCTGCCTATTCTTCCCCCTTAGAAACGGGGCTTGTGATGTGCCAGGCACTGCAGGCATTTTGCCATTTAACCCTCCCGCTGCCCCACGGAGTAGGCCCCTTGCTAACAGTTTTGGTTGCTTTTGTTGAGGAACCTGGGATACAGAGGTCAAGCCACTTACTCAGGGTCATTCGGGGCAGCGGTGGGGCTTGACCCCTATTTGCTTGACTCCAAATCTGGCCTCTGAACTCTGAGAGACACTGCCGGCTTCTCGAGGGATGTGGGAAGTGGATTCGAGTGCGCACGGCCTGGGCCGCGGTTCCCGTCCCTCTGCCACATGGACAGAGCCACAGACCCAGTTCGCTGTGAAGGCCCAGCATCTTATACCAAGTCTCATTTTCACAGCCAAAGATATTAGTGTGGAAATAGGACTTTTGATTCTTGAAAGGTCTGCTTGGTGAAGAGATGGTCAAACATTAAAACTACAAACTCCATTTTTTGTGGGGGGTGCAATTCTGAGGCTAAAGATGTGTCATTTCATCTCAGTGCTTCAACCTTGCCACCTCTGTGAACGGGTGAAGAGTTTCAAAGTTTTATACAGGAGGCTAAAAAACTAAGGCTCCTTGTGAAAATGCTATGTGTAATACTTAGAAAAGAGGAATTCTACTTTCTGTTCATTTCTGCTTAAAGACAACGAAGATATACTCCCTGGAAGGAACAGATGCCAAGACAGATGTGTACAAGTGCCCTTTAGGATCCAGCAAAACTTTCAAATGTATTATTGTTTTCTTCCCGACAAACAGGGATTTCTGACGACATATTAACAACAAGCCTGAAATGCAAACCTGAGTCCTGGAGTGAAACCCCCAGGAGCAATCGTGCGATGTATCCAAGGGGGCCACCCTGGTAAGGGAGACACAGAAGGAGGGGGTGTGGAAAAGTGAACATGGGCGGGGGAGGGCAGCAGGTGGGGAGGGAATCCTGTTTCTGCCACTTAGTAGCCAGGGAACGGTACCCTCTGTCAACTCAGCTTTCCCCTCTCTCTAAGGGGCTGACACTTGCCAGCATCCCTTGCGGGTTGATGGGAGAGATGAAGCATGTGCGGTGTGGAGCAGGTGCCTGTCCCTTGGTCAGTCTTTCCCCCAGTTGTGAATTCCACGAATTTGAAAGCTACTAGCTGTAGCTCTTCTGGGGACCCTGACACAGGTTCAGCTTGGCCATTTCAGACCCTTCTCGGCTGAGGGATGTCCAGCGCCAAACAGGCTGGCACGTCCCTTGCGTTGTGTGTGAATGAGGAACCCCAGGAATAATGCATGTGAAACCTCATTATGTAAATCCTCAGGTTTTCAGTACATGACAATGGCTTTTTTGGGGGCCCTTCTCTGTCCCATTCTGTGGTCTGGTGTCTCTGCTGTGGGAACTTGTCTGCCAAGCCCTGGGGGGGGTGGGCACCCTGGGGAGGGGTGAGCTCTCTAGAGGGCACATCAAAGGGAAAGTCACAACTCTGTCACTGGCCCAGCTCTCCCTGGCATTGCTTGGTGTGAAAGGAAACTATCCTCTGCCTGAGGCAGCCCCATGTCACACACAGACTAAGGCCTGTGATGTTTAATTCAGAGCAGTGAGCACTGGAAACACCGCATCCAGGCTCCCTCAGAGCAGGACAGCCACTTTTCATTTCTGGGGCTCTAAGCAGAGAGCCTGCTGTCTGGAAACCTATTGCCTGGAAGGTTCGCAGGATGGAGGGCAGGCTTCTGCAAGGAACTATCTGACCATCACCTCCTGGTTGAGGAGAGGGGCACCCTTCTATGACCTTGGCCTCCTTAGAGCTCATGCAGGCAACAAACACACACATACAAATACACACACATGCCAACCCACAGCAAATACTCACATGTACGCACATACATGCAAGCATGCGTGTACAAATACACAGCCCCAAGTCAGAAAGACTGGAGTACTATTCTGGCTACTCAGAAGAGCAAACCCAAATCTTTATTCTCAGAGAGCTTATCCCTCGGTGTATCCCTGGCACCTGGCAGAGCAATGAAAATCAGAATCGCCGCCTTTAAAAACACTCGGGCTGTTCACTCAACTGATTGTGGTCATCATTGCAGGAGGCAGGGAAGTCAGATCATGATGCTGGACACCCTTAAGCTCAGTACAGTGCTGTGTGTCAATTATGTCTCAATAAAACTGGTAGAAAAAATAGTTATCTGGATAGAAAGAACAAGATAAAATACACGAATTATCAAAAGTTAAAAAAATACAGACGAGCTAGACTATGAGTCTCAGAAAGCACTGTTCACAACAGCCAGGACATGGAAGCAGCCTAAATGTCGATGGAGGAGTGGATAAAGAAGATGTGGTACAAATATACAGTGGAATACTACTCAGCCGTAAAAAAGAATGAAGTAATGCCATTTGCAGCAACATGGATGGACCTAGAGACTATCATACTATGTGAAGTAAGTCAGACAAAGACAAGTATCATATGATATCACTTATATGTGGAATCTAAAAAAAATGATACAAATGTGCTTATTTATAAAACAGAAACAGACTCACAGACTTTGAAAACAAACTTATGGTTACCAAAGTGGAAATGTGGTGGGGAGGGATAAATTAAGAGTTTGGGATTAACATATATACACTATTATATATAAAATATATAATCAACAAGGACCTACTGTATAGCACAGGGAACTCTACTCAATATTCTGTAATAACTTATATGGGAAAAGAATCTGAAAAAGAATAGATATATGTGTATGTATAACTGAATCACTTTGCTGTACACCTGAAACTAACACAACACTGTAAATCAACTATACTCCAATATAAAATAAAAATTAACTTAAAAAAAAGAAAGTTTACAAAAATAGAGGCAAGTTAGACTATGAGTCTCAGAGAGGTTAAGCTGACACATATATATAGAATCTAAAAAAAAAAAATGTTCTGATGAACCTAGGGGCAGCCAGGAATAAAGACACAGATGTAGAGAATGGACTTGAGGACATGGGGAGGGGGAAGGGTAAGCTGGGACGAAGTGAGAGAGTGGCACGGACATATATACACTACCAAAGGTAAAACAGATAGCCAGTGGGAAGCAGCCGCATGGCACAGGGAGATTAGCTCAGTGCTTTGCGACCATCTAGAGGGGTGGGATAAGGAGGGTGGGAGGGAGACGCAAGAGGGAGGGATGTGAGGATATACGTAAGCATATAGCTGATTCACTTTGTTATACAGCAGAAACGAACACCACATTGTAAAGCAATTATACTCCAATAAAGATGTTAAAAAAAAGAAAGCTGCCTGAAGCCACACAGTAAGTGGCAGAACAAGAGTCTAAACCTAAGTCTGCCTAACGCTAAAGCTATTCTGTCACCTTCCTTTGCAATGAGCGAATGCATTCTGTGCTCCCTGGATCCCACCGGGACCTCAGTTGGCTGTTTCTAAAGGGAGCTGAGCGGCAGCCTCAGAGGCTCTGCTCCGAGCAGGGACCTCTCACCTTCTGCTGCCTGACCGCCCTGGTGACCCTCTTCTCCCGGTGCAGCCGCTCTTCCATGTGCACCAGGGCCTCCTTCAGCAGCGCCTTTTCTTCGGCCTCTTTGGAGATGTCGTCCTTCAGCTTTGCCACCTGTGACTGGTACATCTGAACCGACACTTTGCTCTGCCTGAGCACACAGGAGAGACAAAGTCTCTTTTCTCCTCATCTTTCTCACTCACCACCAATGCTCCCGACCTGGGAGATCCTCAGAACACTTCCATATATGCCTGGTTTCGTGGTTTCCTTACAAGTGGGGGGAAGGCTGAAGATGTGGGGACTAGAGGGCAGAATAAATAGCCCATTGGCTGTGGACATGCAGCATGAAGGGGGCACAGGTTATGCTACCAGCCCCTCCCAATTTCCCAGAGAGGGTGGGGGAACGGATACCACTGAAAATAGGATGGAATTATGAAAAGCACACACATGGTGAAACATCAGACACATTTATAAAAAGTGCACCTTATTCCTTAACAGTAGAGTACTTTAACTGCTGCTTTCTTGCCCAGAGACTTGGGTCCATCAGGCCCTGAGTCACCATCCCGCCTCCCCCCTCCACACCCAGGCCTCTGTCCTCTTGTCCTGGTCCCTACGGGTCTGGAGCTGCCCCGAGGTTTAGCCTGGAGAATGGAGGCCTGGGCCTTTTGCTGGGGACACGGGCCATACTTGAGCTGTTCAATGTCCTTCTCGTATCGTCTCAAAAGCTCTTCTTTCCTCTGCAGCTGGTTCTTGAGTAGGGTGATCTTATCAAACACCAGGCAGAGGTCTCTTTGTCGAAGCTGGTAGACTCTCTCCCTCTCTTTTGGGGAGAGGTGTTTCATGGACACGTGACCTGACATATCTTTGATGTTCATCATAGTCCCGAGGGTTTTGCTCATATCCAAGTACTACGAGAAAGCGTTTCACAGGTAAGAGGCCTGGCCCAAGACCGCTGGTGGCCACTTTGAGGAGGCAAACATCTAATTCTGTTTCATTCATTTTCTGCAGTTGCAGAGAAGAAACACATGCTTTGCAAATGAGTGCATTTGGGGCTTTTAGTATGACTTTCATTTCCCCCCGCATCCATTTTCACTATGCCATTTTGAGAATTGGGGGGAGGGGGGGAGAGGGAATGACAACAGATATAAACATTCATTCTTACTACCCAGTCTTCCAAGGAATTGGGCTCTGCAATTTCCAGCCCATGCTGGGATAGGAGATGGGTCTCGTGGAGCTACTGTAACAACTAAACATGTATGTGAGGTTGATGTGTAAACTATCTGCAGGGCACGCAGGTTTGGACAGGAGGGGACTGATGCTGGGTATACCTACCAGCTTTTCACTAAGATCTAAAGCCTCAGCCACATCCGTTTTCCATAACTTCTCAGTGGCCATGATGGACCCTGGGCTGGAAAGGCCATTTTGAAGCTGAAATTAAAAAAAAGAAAACAAAGTCTCTTGGCATTCCATTATGATTTTCTACATCCAGAAGAATAACCCAAAGAATAATGGAAGAACTGGAAAGTTACTAAAGAATAATTTGAGAGAGTTAATTTTTTTAACATCTTTATTGGAGTATAATTGCTTTACAATGGTGTGTTAGTTTCTGCTGTATCAAAAAGTGAATCAGCTATACGTATCCATATATCCCCATATCCCCTGCCTCTTGCGTCTCCCTCCCACTCACCCTATCTCACCCCTCTAGGTAGACACACAGCACTGACCTGCTCTCCCTGTGCGATGCAGCTGCTTCCCACTAGCTATCTATTTTACCTTTGGTAGCGTGTGTGTATATATGTCCATGCCAAGAGACTTGGTTTTAAATCCAGTCTGACTCTGTGAACTGCTTTCTTTATGTCTGTGCTCCTACCCCTTCGGAGCACGACTGCCTTTGAAATGATGCATCACTTGTGCCGTTCTTTGGCCACTGTCTCGTCTGTCTTCCCTTTAGGCCAGTGGTTCTCAACCGGGGGTGACTCTGTCCACCCTACCCCCTCCAGGACATTTAGCAATGCCTGGACACATTTGTGGTTGTCATAATTGCTGCTGGCGTCTAGTGGGTAGAGGACAAGGATGCTGCTAAACACCCCACGATGCATAGGGCAGTCTCCCAAACAAAGAGTTACCTGGCTCAAAAAATCAGTACCGCTGATGTTGAGAAGACAAGCTCCAGAAAAATGGGGACCATGCGGCTTTTGCTCACTATCTCCCTCCTTGTGCCCAGCATGGCACCTGGCAATGAGTGCTGCATAGTGGGCATGTTTGTTGAATGAACGAATGAAGGTTAAGTGGAAAATAGCCTCCCTCCTTTTTATTAAAGGAATCTCATTTCTGTGCAGCAGAAACCATACCCTCACAAAATTTGGCCCAACCTTCTCCTAGCTCTGGAACCTGGTGGGTGGGCATCACTTCAGACCCTTTCCAGAGACAATGCAGATAGTGTTTGCAGCTGCATCTCCCTAAGACCCCAACCAGCCAGCTGGCTGCTGGAAGCCCAACTGACTGCATGGAAAGGCCACCAGACTGAATAGGGGACCTGATCTGAACGACTACAAATAACCATAGTAAGCCTCCTTAAAAAATAAAGTGGCTTTTAATGCTTGCCATGAGCCTCTCTTAGCCCTAGCATTTGTTGGCACTACCCTGAAAACCTCTGAGATTAAAAACAAAACAACTGGCGGCACCGCCCAAGTACCCAGGAGGAAGGCACAGGCCCTCCCTGCCTGAGGGATTAGAAGTCTAAAGTGGATGAACACTTAGTGACCATGTTGTTGGAGACCCTCTTCCTACGTGGTATCTGAGACTCAGTGGAAATGTAATCTCTGTCCAAGGTCACACAAGGCAGCACCAGTGGAACCAGAAGTCTGGGCTCTGGACTTACCATATGTTTCTTCAGTCATTCATCACAGAATTATTGAACACCTACTAGACTAGATGCTGGAGATGTAATGCTATCCACTTATCTCAATACCACGTTTAAAAAACCTATCTTTTGGACCCGGAGGAAGATGGCGGAAGAGTAAGACGCGGAGATCACCTTCCTCCCCACAGATACATCAGAAATTCATCTACACGTGGAGCAACTCCTACAGAACACCTACTGAACGCTGACAGAAGACCTCAGACCCCCCAAAAGGCAAGAAACTCCCCACATACCTGGGTAGGGCAAAAGAAAAAAAGAATAAACAGAGACAATAGGATAGGGACGGGACCTGCACCAGTGGGAGGGAGCCGTGAAGGAGGAAAGGTTTCCACACACTACAAGCCCCTTCGCGGGCGGAGGCTGCAGGTGGCAGAGGGGGAAAGCTTTGGAGTAGCGGAGGAGAGCACAGCAACAGGGGTGTGGAGGGCAAAGCAGAGAGATTCCGGCACAGAGGATCGGTGCCCTCAGGCACACACCAGCCCGAGAGGCTTGTCTGTTCGGCCACCGCCGGTGGTGGTGGGGGGGGCTGGGAGCTGAGGCTCGGGTATCGGCTTTCAGTCGGAGCGCAGGGAGAGGACTGGGGCTGGCGGCAGGAAGAGAGCCTGAAGGGGTTAGTGCACCACGGCTAGCCTGGAGGGAGTCCGGGGAAAGGGTCTGGAGCTGCCGAAGAGGCAAGAGACTTTTTTCCCTTTTGTTTCCTGGTGCGCGAGGAGAGGGCATTAAGAGGGCTGCTTGGGGAAGCGCCGGAGACAGGCGCGAGCCGCGGCTAAAGGCGCGGACCTCGGAGACGGGCGTGGGACGCTGGGGCTGCCGCTGCCGCCGCCGCCGCGGGGCCTGTGTGCGAGCGCGGGTCACTGTCCGCCCTGCCTTCCGGGGGGCCTGTGCACCCCGCCACTGCCGGGGTCCCGGGACCCGGGGACGGCTTTCCCGGGAAAGCGCACGGAGCGCCTCGGGCGGCTGCAACATCACGCCGGCCTCTGCCGCCGCAGGCCCGCCCCACACTGCGCGCCCCTCCCTCCCCTCTGCCTGAGTGAGCCAGAGCCCCCGAATCAGCGGCTCCTTTAAACCCGTTCTGAGCGAAGAACGGACGCCCTCCGGCGACCTACGCGCAGAGGCGGGGCCAGGTCCAGGGCTGAGACCCGCGAGCTGTGAGAGCAGAGAAGAGACAGGGAAATCTCTCTGTGCAGCCTCGGAGGCAGCGGATTAAAGCTCCACGGCCCATTTGATGTGCCCTGCGTCTGTGGAGTGCATGAATGGACAGCGAATCATCCCAAATTGAGGAAGTGGACTTTGAGGACAAGATTTAAGACTTTCCCCCCTTTTCCTCTTTTTACAACGAATTATCCCAAATTAAGGAGGTGGACTTAGAGAGCAAGATTTCAGACTTCTCGCCCTTTTCCTCTTTTTACAACGAATTATCCCAAATTGAGGAGGTGGACTTGGAGAGCAAGATTTTTGATTTTTCCCCCTGCTCTCTTTTTGTGAATGTGTATGTGTAATCTTCTGTGCAAGAGTCTCTCTGTATAGCTTTGCTTCCACCATATGTCCCAGGGTTCTATCTGTCCGTTTTTTTTCAGTCATTACTTTTTAATTTTAATAACGCTACTATATTTCATACTTTATTCTATTTTACTTTACCTGCTCTTTCTTTTTTTTCCTACCTTCCCTTCCTCCCTCCCTCCCTCCGCTCCTCCTTTCCTTCTTTTTCTTTCCTCCCTCCCTCCCTCCCACCCTTCTTCTTTCCACTTTCTTTTTCTTTCCTTCCTCCCTCCCTCCTCTCTTTCTTTCTTTCTTTCCATCCTCCCTCCCTCCCTCCCTCCTTTCTTTCTTCCTCCCTTCCTTTCTTCCCTTCTTCCTTTCTTTCCCTCTCTCTTTCTTTCTTCTACTAATTCTTTCTTTCTACTTTTTCTCCCTGTTATTCTGAGCCGGGTGGATGAAAGGCTCTTGGTGCTGCAGCCAGGAGTCAGTGCTGTGCCTCTGAAGTGGGAGAGCCAACTTCAGGACACGGGTCCACAAGAGACCTTCCAGCTCCACATAATATCAAGCAGCGAAAATCTCCCAGAGATCTCCATCTCAACACCAGCACCCAGCTTCAGTCAACGACCAGCAGGCTACAGTGCTGGTCACCCTATGCCAAGCAACTAGCAAGGCAGGAACACAACCCCACCCATTAGCAGAGAGGCTACCTAAAAACATAATAAGGCCACAGGCACCCCAAAACACACCACCAGACGTGGAACTGTCCACCAGAAAGACAAGATCGAGCCTCAACCACCAGAACACAGGCATTAGTCCCCCCCACCAGGAAGCCTACACAACCTACTGAAACAACCTTAGCCACTGGGGACACACACCAAAAACAACGGGAACTACGAATCTGCAGCCTGCAAAAAGGAGACCCCAAACACAGTAACATAAGCAAAATGAGAAGACAGAAAAACACACAGCAGGTGAAGGAGCAAGATAAAAACCTACCAGACCTAACAAATGAAGAGGTAATAGGCAGTCTACCTGAAAAAGAATTCAGAATAATGATAGTAAAGCTGATCCAAGATTCTATTTCCAAGATCCAAAATCTTGGAAATAGAATAGACAAAATGCAAGAAACAGTTAACAAGGACCTAGAAGAACTAAAGATGAATCAAGCATCGATTAAAAATACAATAAATGAAATGAAAAATACTCTAGATGGGATCAATAGCAGAATAACTGAGGCAGAAGAATGGATAAGTGAGGTGGAAGATAAAATAGTGGAAATAACGGATGCAGAGCAAAATAAAGAAAAAAAGAATGAAAAGAACAGAGGACAGTCTCAGAGACCTCTGGGACAACATTAAACGCACCAACATTCGAATTATAGGGGTTCCAGAAGAAGAAGACAAAAAGAAAGGGGCTGAGAAAATATTTGAAGAGATTATAGTGGAAAACTTCCCTAATATGGGAAAGGAAATAGTTAATCAAGTCCAGGAGGCACAGAGAGTCCCATACAGAATAAATCCAAGGAGAAATACGCCAAGACACATATTAATCAAACTGTCAAAAATTAAACACAAAGAAATCATATTAAAAGCAGCAAGGGAAAAGCAACAAATAACACACAAGGGAATCCCCATCAGGTTAACAGCTGATCTCTCAGCAGAAACTCTACAAGCCAGAAAGGAGTGGCAGGACATAATTAAAGTGATGAAGGAGAGAAACCTGCAACCAAGATTACTCTACCCAGCAAGGATCTCATTCAGATTTGATGGAGAAATTAAAACCTTTACAGACAAGCAAAAGCTGAGAGAGTTCAGCACCACCAAACCAGCTTTACAACAAATACTAAAGGAACTTCTCTAGGCAAGAAACACAACAGAAGGAATATACCTACAATAACGAACCCAGAGCAATTAAGGAAATGGGAATAGGAACACACATATCAATAATTACCTTAAATGAAAATGGACTAAATGCTCCTACCAAAAGACAGAGAGTGGCTGAATGGATACAAAAACAAGACCCATATATATGCTGTCTACAAGAGACCCACTTCAGACCTAGAGACACATACAGACTGAAAGTAAGGGGATGGAAAAAGATATTCCATGCAAATGGAAATCAAAAGAAAGCTGGAGTAGCAATTCTTATATCAGACAAAATAGACTTTAAAATAAAGACTATTAGAAGAGGCAAAGAAGGACACTACATAACGATAAAGGGATCGATCCAAGAAGAAGATATAACAATTGTAAATCTTTATGCACCCAACATAGGAGCACCTCAATACATAAGGCAAATACTAACAGCCATAAAAGGGGAAGTCGACAGTAACACAATCATAGTAGGGGACTTTAACACCCCACTTTCACCAATGGACAGATCATCCAAAATGAAAATAAATAAGGAAACACAAGCTTTAAATGATACATTAAACAAGATGGACTTAGTTGATATTTATAGGACATTCCTTCCAAAAACAACAGAATACACATTTTTCTCAAGTGCTCATGGAACATTCTCCAGGATAGATCATATCTTGGGTCACAAATCAAGCCTTGGTAAATTTAAGAAAATTGAAATTGTATCAAGTATCTTTTCCGACCACAATGCTATGAGACTAGACATCAATTACAGGAAAAGATCTGTAAAAAATACAAACACATGGAGGCTAAACAATACACTACTCAATAACGAAGTGATCACTGAAGAAATCAAAGAGGAAATTAAAAAATACCTAGAAACAAATGACAATGGAGACACGACGACCCAAAACCTATGGGACGCAGCAAAAGCAGTTCTAAGGGGGAAGTTTATAGCAATACAATCCCACCTTAAGAAACAGGAAACATCTCGAGTAAACAACCTGACCCTGCACCTAAAGCAATTAGAGAAAGAAGAACAAAAAAACCCAAAGTTAGCAGAAGGAAAGAAATCATAAAAAGCAGATCAGAAATAAATGAAAAAGAAATGAAGGAAACAATAGCAAAGATCAATAAAACTAAAAGCTGGTTCTTTGAGAAGATAAACAAAATTGACAAACCATTAGCCAGACTCATCAAGAAAAGAAGGGAGAAGACTCAAATCAATAGAATTAGAAATGAAAAAGGAGAAGTAACAACTGACACTGCAGAAATACAAAGGATCATGAGAGATTACTACAAGCAACTCTATGCCAATAAAATGCACAACCTGGAAGAAATGGACAAATTCTTAGAAATGCACAATCTGCCAAGACTGAATCAGGAAGAAATAGAAAATATGAATAGACCAATCACAAGCACTGAAATTGAAACTGTGATTAAAAATCTTCCAACAAACAAAAGCCCAGGACCAGATGGCTTCACAGGCGAATTCTATCAAACATTTAGAGAAGAGCTAACACCCATCCTTCTCAAACTCTTCCAAACAATATCAGAGGAAGGAACACTCCCAAACTCATTCTACGAGGCCACCATCACCTTGATACCAAAACCAGGCAAGGACGTCACAAAGAAAGAAAACTACAGGCCAATATCACTGATGAACATAGATGCAAACATCCTCAACAAAATACTAGCAAACAGAATCCAACAGCACATTAAAAGGATCATACACCATGATCAAGTGGGGTTTATTCCAGGAATGCAAGGATTCTTCAATATACCAAATCAATCAATGTGATACACCATATTAACAAGTTGAAGGAGAAAAACCATATGATCATCTCAATAGATGCAGAGAAAGCTTTCGACAAAATTCAACACCCATTTATGATAAAAACCCTGCAGAAAGTAGGCATAGAGGGAACTTTCCTCAACATAATAAAGGCCATATATGACAAACCCACAGCCAACCTCGTCCTCAATGGTGAAAAACTGAAACCATTTCCACTAAGATCAGGAACAAGACAAGGCTGCCCACTCTCACCACTCTTATTCAACCTAGTTTTGGAAGTTTTAGCCACAGCAATCAGAGAAGAAAAGGAAATAAAAGGAATCCAAATAGGAAAAGAAGAAGTAAAGCTGTCACTGTTTGCAGATGACATGATACTATACATAGAGAATCCTAAAGATGCTACCAGAAAACTACTAGAGCTAATCAATGAATTTGGTAAAGTAGCAGGATACAAAATTAATGCACAGAAATCTCTGGCATTCCTGTACACTAATGATGAAAAATCTGAAAATGAAATCAAGAAAACACTCCCATTTACCATTGCAACAAAAAGAATAAAATATCTAGGAATAAACCTACCTAAGGAGATAAAAGACCTGTATGCAGAAAATTATAAGACACTGATGAAAAAAATTAAAGATGATAGAAATAGATGGAGAGATATACCATGCTCCTGGATTGGAAGAATCAATATTGTGAAAATGACTCTACTACCCAAAGCAATCTACAGATTCAATGCAATCCCTATCAAACTACCACTGGCATTTTTCACAGAACTAGAACAAAAAATTTCAAAATTTGTTTGGAAAAACAAAAGACCCTGAATAGCCAAAGCAATCTTGAGAACGAAAAACGGAGCTGGAGGAATCAGGCTCCCTGACTTCAGACTATACTAAAAAGCTACAGTAATCAAGACAGTGTGGTACTGGCATAAAAACAGAAAGATAGATCAATGGAACAGGATAGAAAGCCCAGAGATAAACCCACGCACATATGGTCAACTTATCTTTGATAAAGGAGGCAGGAATGTACAGTGGAGAAAGGACAGCCTCTTCAATAAGTGGTGCTGGGAAAACTGGACAGGGACATGTAAAAGTATGAGATTAGATCATTCCCTAACACCATACACAAAAATAAGCTCAAAATGGATTAAAGACCTAAATGTAAGGCCAAAAACTATCAAACTCTTAGAGGAAAACATAGGCAGAACACTCTATGACATAAATCACAGCAAGATCCTTTTGGACCCATCTCCTAGAGAAATGGAAATAAAAACAAAGATAAACAAATGGGACCCAATGAAACTTCAAAGCTTTTGCACAGCAAAGGGAACCATAAACAAGACCAAAAGACAACCCTCAGAATGGGAGAAAATATTTGCAAATGAAGTAACTGACAAAGGATTAATCTCCAAAATTTATAAACAGCTCATGCAGCTCAATAGCAAAAAAACAAACAACCCAATCCAAAAATGGGCAGAAGACTTAAATAGGCATTTCTCCAAAGAAGATATACAGACTGCCAACAAACACATGAAAGGATGCTCAACATCATTAATCATTAGAGAAATGCAAATCAAAACTACAATGAGATATCATCTTACACCAGTCAGAATGGCCATCATCAAGAAATCTAGAAACAATAAATGCTGGAGAGGGTGTGGAGAGAAGGGAACACTCTTGCACTGCTGGTGGGAATGTGAATTGGTACAGCCACTATGGAGAACAGTATGGAGGTTCCTTAAAAAACTAAAAATAGAACTACCATATGACCCAGCAATCCCACTACTAGGCATATACCCTGAGAAAACCATAATTCAAAAAGAGACATGTACCAAAATGTTCATTGCAGCTCTATTCACAATAGCCCAGAGATGGAAACAACCTAAGTGTCCATCATCGGATGAATGGATAAAGAAGATGTGGCACATATATACAATGGAATATTACTCAGCCATAAAAAGAAACGAAACTGAGCTATTTGTAATGAGGTGGATAGACCTAGAGTCTGTCATACAGAGTGAAGTAAGTCAGAAAGAGAAAGACAAATACCGTATGCTAACACATATATATGGAGTTAAAAAAAAATGTCATGAACCTAGGGGTAAAACGGGAATAAAGACACAGACCTACTTGAGAATGGACTTGAGGATATGGGGAGGGGGAAGGGTAAGCTGTGACAAAGCGAAAGAGAGGCATGGACATATATACACTACCAAACGTAAGGTAGATAGCTAGTGGGAAGCAGCCGCATAGAACAGGGAGATCAGCTCGGTGCTTTGTGACCGCCTGGAGGGGTGGGATGGGGAGGGTGGGAGGGAGGGAGATGCATGAGGGAAGGGATGTGGGAACAGATGTATATGTATGACTGATTCACTTTGTTATAAAGAAGAAACTAATAAAAAATAAATAAATAAAAACAAAACAACTACAAAAATATAAAGGCCCCCAAAGTAACTGTGATAGATAAGAGTGGACATATTTGTCTATGTATCTATGGAGATGAGAATAAAAGAGGGTATCTGAAGATGACAATAAACCGGGCAGATCTGCTGCACAAAGAACCTGAGATGCTGCTCAGTGTCTTCAGCTACCCTGAGCTGCATCCTCTGTACCTCTCCAGACGCCCCCTCTTTTCCTGAGGGGAGGGTCACTAAGGAAGAGCCTGGGCTACAGGATCCAAGCACACAGTCCCCACCCGGTCTCTGCAGGCTAGCAGACACACCACCAGGGACACACCCCTGGTGTGTCTTCAATTATTATTCTGTGACCTTGGGTGAGGTACTTGACCTCCTGAAGCCTTAATTTTTCTTATCTCTTAAATGGGGACAATAATAGTAACTATGACACAAGGCTGCTACGATGGTTAAATGACATAAGGCATGGAGCCGGCTGAGCTCAACGCCTGGCACACAGTAAGCAGTTCACAGATGTCAGCTATTCTTCCTCCTGCTCTTTCGTTTAATTACTGCAAACCTTGGAGGATTGAGAGTTGGGAGGTTTCCTGCTCTGTGGTGTCAGTGGTGGGATGAGGGCTTGTTGCCAAGGGGAAGGTCAATCTTGGAAGCAGGACCATCAGGACGTGAGATCCAGCTGAGCTCCCCACCTGGAGATGGTCCCTCTACTCCCAGCCTCAGAGAAGGAAGGTTCGATTTTATCAGGAAAACCAACACGTTTCTGAAGACTCACACCTCTAGACGTGTGAGCAAATGTCTAGAAAAATTGTAGGAGAAAATTCTGGTACAGATAGGATGGCTTTATTATGTTTTCCAAAAGCTGGTTTAGACCAGCTGCCACAGCAAGCCACGCTGACCTGAGCTGTCCATTGTCATGTGTCAGTCAAACACCCGATCAAACATCCATTTAGGATACAGGGCACCTTCAACCTAACAATCAAATTACTTCTGAAAATCCTGGCAAATACAAACTATGCTCCCTAAGAAAGGAAGGTTGTCTTGGATAATACTCTTTAAATACTGTTTGACAATAATAACTATCATCTATTAAAGTGCTCGCTATGAGCTAGGCACTGGGATAAGCACTTTACATAATGATCTCCTTTAATTTTTCCATCCTCATTTTACAGAAGGGAAATGAAGTCCCAGAAAGGTTAGGAGCCTGCCCAAGGTCACAGAGCTTGCAGAGCTGGGATTAGGACACAGGTCTCTGATTCTAGAACTTGTGTCTTCTTAATCATCATGGCTCCCTTTGGCTGCCCTTTATGTGTTCATGTTTTTCAGTTTATAGCAAAAAGCAAATGTTAGGCAAGCTCATGACATAATGTTGTACATAAGCTTGTTGGATATTTTCTGCAGAATATAACATGTGATGTGAAAAGGAGGGCCGAGAGATTGACCTGGCCAACATCAGTGCAATGCTATATCATGCTGTACATGATGGGAAGCCGCCTTTCTATTCAAACATTGGATCGCTGGTACGGCCAGGCACCGATCAGTCCATACAGGTGCCAGCCCATCAGGGAGGACCTGGCCTCGAACCAATGATGTATACAGTGGTGCCAGGGCACACGGCTAGTGTCTGTCCTCATGCCCACCCTCCCCACGTGTCAGTCAGTGCAGAAACAAAGTTTCTTTGGTTACCGTTCGGATCTCTACTCTTGAAAAAGTTGGCAAGTCAGGTTTTACCTCCAATATTTTCCGAACATGTTTTTCCATCCCGAGGGTCTTTAAGTCTAGAAATGATCGATCCATGTGGTCCTTATGATCTATAAAAGAAATAATTTACATTCAAAAGAAAGGCTCAGGAAGAAGTTACTGCATGTAAAAGTCACAGCTGCTATTTACTGGACACTTACCACAGGCCAGTACTAATGAGCTCACCATCCTCCCTTGGCAGGTGAGGCATCGAGGCCCAGAGAGGTGACATGACTTGTCCAAGGCCACACAGCTCAGATGAGGCTGCAGCCTCCCAGGGCGGGGGCACTGAGGGGGAACCTTCGGCCACAGGTGTGAGGATGGACTTGAACCCAGGCTTCTGTGTCCTAGCCCAGGGCTCCACCCAGCAGCAAGCTCGGTTTCTTGAAAGCCCTATTCCCTCTAAACAGGGTATTTATCCTGGGAAGTTCCCCAAGGTTGGTCCTTGCACACCATCCGTCTATGAAAAAGTCCCAGGGGAGGTGCCATCATTCACCTGGTGTGATCACTGCTTGGCTGAGGCCCCACTGGGAGTGGGCACGCGTGGGTATGCAGAGTTGGAGGGGATGGCGTGTCAGAATGGAAGATGTGGTTGGGTGAATGATAACTCCCCCCCAAAGATGTCTGGGTCCTAATCCTTAGAGCCTATGAACATTACCTAACAGGGCAGAAGGACCTTTGCAGATGTGATGAAGGTAAGCATCTTGAGATGCGGGCTTATCCTGGATTAGCTGGGGGGACCCAATATAGGCGCATGGGTTCTTACAAGAAGCAGACACAGGGAGTCTGACTGCAGACAGACAGAGACGGTGATGTGACAGAAGCAGAGAGTTGAAGGTGCTCCTCTGCCGTGAGCCAAGGAAAGTGGGGAATTTTTATTTCCTCGCCTTTTCCAGTCTAGAGACTAGAAAAGGCAAGGAAACGGATTCTTTCCTAGAGCCTCCAGAAGGAACCAGCCCCTTGCCTTTACCTTAGCGAAACTGATTTTGGACCTTTGGCCTCCAGAACTGTAAAGAATAAATATGAGTTGTGTTAAGCCCCTCAGTTTGTGGTAATTTGTTAGAACAGCCATAGGAAACTAATATGGGGGGTGAAGGCAGGAGGTAGGATGAGAGGTGGGGAAATGCAGTGCATGTTCTGGAAGAGCTTAATTGGGGTAGAGCAGATGATGGGGGAGGGGAGGAGTAGAGGGAAGAGTCGGGATGGAAAGCTGAGCTCAGTTTGTGGCCAGCCTAGAACCGTAGCCTAAAGAGTATAAACTTGATTTAAACATCACTGAAATGTCACGAGTGTGACCTGTGTGCCCGGCCCTCTGCCAAGCAATCAACGCATCACCCCACTGTACTGTCCCGCCATCGCCTCCTTTTACACATGAGGCAGTCGGGCTCTGAGACGTGTGGCTGCTGGACGCCACACAGCTGGCACATGGCTGAGCCAGGGCTTGGGATCACAGTGGTGTGACTCCAGGGTCTGAGTCACTGCTATTGCAGCTTCTGATGGAGCAGTGAGTTGGCTTAATGAAGGGTGATTGTTTTTTTCAGAACAATAACCGGGATGTATTAGAGACGAAGGAGCCGGCAGCATTCCTCAGCTGCAGCATTCTCGACGTGTTGGGCTGGACAGTCCTCGCTGTGGGAGCCGTCCTGGGCACCGTAGGACGTTTAGCAGCATCCCTGGCCTCCACCTACTGGCTGCCAGGAGCATCACCCACCCAAGCTGTAATTATCAAAGATGAGAGGGTTTCAAGAAAGCAAACCGAGAGGGTTGGGTAGGCCAGAGAGAACATGGCGGGGGGAGGAAGCTGGGGCTTCAGTGCAGGGGGGGCCACGTCAGTTGCCAAGGAGGCAAAGACAATGTGGGAAGTTGGTGGTGAGCACACAGGGTGTAATGCACTTCAAGGTCTTAGTGGGACAGGAGTACAAGCAGTAGAAAAGGAGCTAAAGAAGCAGTGGTCCCAGTGAAGATGCACCAGCTTGAAGCGCATGTTTGATGACGAAGGAGAAAGATGGAGTGGGAGGCTGTAGACACTGAAGAAGGAGGTCGTGATTCAGGAGCTTGTGCACAAGGTGGTCTGGGAGGGAGAGAGAAGGGGAGACTCAGGGACGGAAGAGCTGCATTTGGAAAGAGAACATAGTGAGGGAAGATGGAGGGAAAGGAGGAAAGGTGGGTGCGGAGAGAGACAGGAGGAGAGCTGAACTGGCTCGTGCCTGGGCCCCTGATCTCTGACAATGCCACTTGCTGAGAATTTCCAGCTTGGAAGAGTGAGAATAATAATATTATAATAATAGCTATTCAGTATTAACCACTTGCCGTGTGCCAGGCACCATGCCAGAAGTTTACCACGTGATATTTTCTGAGCATTACAAACAGCCCAGCAAGGAAATGTGTTTGCATTTATAGGTGAGACACAGACGCCCAGCAAGGTTCAGCTATGGAGCTGGTAAGCAGTAGGATCAGAATTCAGACCTAGGTCTGTCATTCTCTTTTCAGAGAGACTAGAGGCTGGAGAGTGAAGGGCTGGCTGATGTGAAGGGTGCGTGAGGAGAGGGGCGCTGGGCGGATCCCGAGATGGCAGAGATGGTGATGCGGACTTGGGCTGTTGGAAAGAGGGATTTTCTTCTTTGGGAGAAGAAGCAATTCTTGATTATAGTTCTGGATACAAAAGTTACACATGCCTGTTACACAAATCCAAACAGGTCAGAAACACATAAAGTGGAAAGTGTCCCCCCGCTGTATCCTCAGTGGCCGGCACACAGTAGGGCTGCAATAAATAGTTGTTGAACGAATGAGTGAAAGTCAAGGCTCACGCAGTCTCATCATGCTGGGATAATACTCTCAACACTTTTATGTCTTTTCCTCCAGATTTCTCCTGTGGTCGGATATTGGCATTTGAAAAAAAAAAAAAGAAAAAAAAAAAGGGGAGAACACTGTGCATATTGTATTACAACTTTCTTTTTTTTCACATAAAAATACTGCGTATCTTGGATATCTGAGAAAGAGCGATTTTCTACGTATGCAGGGAATCCTTTTATTTGCAACAAAGTCTTGCAGAAATAGACACAATCAACTGAGCTTGCAAAGATAAATGTAAAAAGTCCTTTCTTTCCCTTATCAAAAGAAGCTGAGAAACCAGGCAGGACGAGAGGGGAGCTAACTTTTAAGGTCCTCCTTAGATGTTTCCTGTCTTCCAGTGGGACCACACAGTAATCCTTCACCAATCAGATTTTTTTTTTTTTAGGTCACAGCTTTTTTATTTTTTTTATTTTTATTTTTATTTTTTTTATTTTTTATTTTTTTTGCGGTATGCGGGCCTCTCACTGTTGTGGCCTCCCCCGTTGCGGAGCACAGGCTCCGGACGCGCAGGCTCCGGACGCGCAGGCTCAGCGGCCATGGCTCACGGGCCCAGCCGCTCCGCGGCATATGGGATCCTCCCAACCCGGGGCACGAACCCGTATCCCCTGCATCGGCAGGCGGACTCTCAACCACTTGCGCCACCAGGGAGGCCCAGCTTTTTTATTTTTTAATTGAGATATAGTCAATGTAAAATATTGTATGTTTCAGGTGTACAACATAGTGATTCACAATTTTTAAAGGTTATATTCCATTTATAGTTATTATAAAATATTGGCTATGGGCTTCCCTGGTGGTGCAGTGGTTGAGAGTCTGCCTGCTAATGCAGGGGACACGGGTTCGGGCCCTGGTCTGGGAGGATCCCAAATGCCGCGGAGCGACTAGGCCTGTGAGCCACAACTACTGAGCCTGCGCGTCTGGAGCCTGTGCTCCGCAATGAGAGAGGCCGCGATAGTGAGAGGCCAGCGCACCAGAATGAGGAGTGGTCCCCGCTTGCCACAACTAGAGAAAGCCCTCGCACAGAAACGAAGACCCAAGACAGCCAAAAAAATAAATAAATAAACAAATGTGGGGTTTAAAAAAAAAAAAAGAAAATAATTTTAAAAAAATTAGGGGCTTCCCTGGTGGTGCAGTGGTTGAGAGTCCGCCTGCCGATGCAGGGGACACGGGTTCGTGCCCCGGTCTGGGAGGATCCCACATGCCGTGGAGCGGCTGGGCCCGTGAGCCGTGGCCGCTGAGCCTGCGCGTCTGGAGCCTGTGCTCCGCAACAGGAGAGGCCACGACAGTGAGAGGCCCGCATACCGCAAAAAAAAAAAAAAAAAAAATTAGGAAAAACTGAAATTAAAAAAAAATATATTGGCTATATTCCCTGTGCTGTAAAATATATCATTGTAGCTTATTTATTTTATACATAGTAGTTTGTACCTCTTTTTTTTAAATTGGAGTATAGCTGCTTTACGATGTTGTGTTAGTTTCTACTGTACAGCAACGTGAATCAGCTCTATGTATTCATATATCCCCTCTTTTTTGAATTTCCTTCCCATTCCGGTCACAAAAGGGTGGAACGCTTCATGAATTTCCGTGTCATCCTTGCACAGGGGCCATGTTAATCTTCTCTGTATTGTTCCGATTTTAGTATATGTGCTGCTGAAGTGAGCACAGAAGTTTGTTCCTCTTATTTCCCTACCTCTAACTTGTCCCTCCCCCTTTCCCGCTCCCCACTGGTAACCACTAGTTTGTTTTCTATATCTGTGAGTCTATTTCTTTTTTTTGTTATATTCACTAGTTTTATTTTTTAGATTCCACATAAAAGTGGTATCATACAGTATTTATCTTTCTCTGTATGACTTATTTCACTAAGCATAGTACCCTCCAAGTCCATCCATGTTGCTGCAAATGGCAAAATTGCATTCTTTTTTATGGCTGAGTAGTATTCCACTGCATATATATATATCTATATATATATATCTATATCACATCTATTTTTTGGGGGGGGCCACACCATGCAGCTTGTGGGATCTTAGTTCCCCAACCAGGGACTGAACCTGGGCCGTAGCAGTGAAAGCGTCAACTCCTATCCACTGGACCGCCAGGGAATTCCCTACTGCATCTTCTTTATCCACTCATCTGTTGATGGGCACTTAGGTTGCTTTCATGTCTTGGCTATCGTAAATAATGCTGCTATGAACATTGGGGTGCATGTATCTTTTTGAATTAGTGTTTTCCATTTTAGGGGAATAAATACCCAGGAGTGGAATTGCTGGATCATGTGGTAGTTCTATTTTTAGTGTTTTGAGAAACCTTCAAACTGTTTTCCGTAGTGGCCACACCAATTTACATTTCCACCAACAGTGTACAAGGGTTCCCTTTTCTCCATATCCTCGCCAACACTTGTTATTTGTGTTCTTTTTGGTGACGGCCATTCTGACAGGTGTTAGGTGATATCTTAACCAATCAGATCTTTAGTAGTGACCCCAATCTCCTGGGCTGCTCATGACATGATCCAACCATAGTTACTCAACCTGGATTTCCCTGAGGGATTTATTCCAGGATTTTACAGACCTAGCTCGTTACGTGCGTTTTATCCCTTAGGACAATATTTTAAAAGGCAGGTAGTATGGTGGTTCAGAGCAGGGGCTTTGAGGTCAGAGGGACCTGGATGGAGTCCCAGCTTTACCACTCGGCAGCTAGGAAATGCAGCCCATTGTCAAGAGCCGAGGAAGAAGGCCTGGGAAGAGAACTGAGTGCTCACGGCTAAGAAAATCTGACTAGCTGTCAAATAGAGATGCGGCAGGGGTCACAGGTAAAGGCACCTCGGCGTGAGTAAATCAAGCTGCCCTACCTGTGCGCATACCCATCTGCTTGCCATCCACATTTAGTTCACATTCAATCAACAAGTATTCAAGGCTGATGCGGATGGCAGCTACCGTTTCCTAAGGCTTATGTGTGACCCTATGATTTGGGTACCACGTCGTTTAATTCTCACAACTACCTGGTGAGATCTTAACCCCATTTTATAACCAAGTAAACAGAGGCACACAGAAGTCGAGACCTGCTCACACAGTGAGTAAGCGCATACTTGATAGTCACACCTTAGTAGCTGGTCTCCAAAGCCTGAACTCAGACTTATGCGCTCTAATGCAAATGGGGCTTTGCTGGGGCGAGGCCCGTGGCGCGCATCAGACACCCTTCACTCCAGGGAATGAAACTCTCAGGTTTGTCTCTGTTCAAGTTAACGACAGAACCTGTCCTCTAGGAACTGGGCATGTACCTGGTACCCCTCTGGATCTTCAGAGGGCATGTGGGGTCACAGAAAAAACACAAGTGCTAGGATCACAACGACCTCAGTTTGAGTCCTGACCCTACCATGTACCAGCTGTGTGACTTTGAGCAAGTTTCTTAATGTTATTGATACTCAGTTTCCTTACTTGCAAAATAAAGACGACAATAGTACCTGGCTCATTGGGCTGTTGGAAGATGAAAGTACACAGTACATGTAAAACAACTAACACAGTGACAAGTACCCAGGAGGAGTTAAACAAACCATCGTTCCTACCCTCCTCTTAGGAACTGTGAACACAGAAGGCTCTTAGAACTGTTCGTGTATGGTGATGAGTGACTGGGGGATCCCCTGCTGGCCTCAGTAATGGGAAGTACCTTGAATCACTTATCATGGTGGACTAACACATAAAAAGTTTTTGAGCCAGCTTTTTTTTTTTTTTTTTTTTTGCGGTACGTGGGCCTCTCACTGTTGTGGCCTCTCCCATTGTGGAGCACAGGCTCCGGATGCACAGGCTCAGTGGCCATGGCTCACGGGCCCAGCTGCTCCACGGCATGTGGGATCTTCCCGGACCGGGGCACGAACCCGTGTCCCCTGCATCGGCAGGCGGACTCTCAACCACTGCGCCACCAGGGAAGCCCCTGATGGCTTAATTTCGCAACCCATGTTTCTTTACGGGAATGTATGACTAGATTTAGAGACAGAGGCTTCAGTGACTCCTGAAGCCTGGGGAGGGGACAGTGCACACATTGCTTGGCCCCGCTATTACTAGGATAGAGATCATGGTCTTTCCTTGTTTTAGTTCTGATTTTGAAGAACAGCTAGAACTGTGGGCCACATCTCTCTTGGTTTTCATGCACACTCAGACTCTGCCATGATTACAACAACAGTAATACAGGGGTTGGGGAGGGGTTGGGTTGCCGGGAGAAATGCAGCGCCCCTGTTCTCTATGCTATCTGTGAGGGGCAGGCACTTACAGAAAAGTTAATCTTGATTTTGCCTTTTTTTTTTTTAATACTTTTTTTTCTTAAACCCCACATTTGTTTATTTATTTATTTTTTTGGCTGTCTTGGGTCTTTGTTTCTGTGAGAGGGCTTTCTCTAGTTGCGGCAAGCAGGGGCCACTCTTCATCGCGGTGCGCGGGCCTCTCACTATCGCGGCCTCTCGTTGCGGAGCACAGGCTGCAGACGCGCAGGCTCAGTAGTTGTGGCTCACGGGCTTAGATGCTCCGCGGCATGTGGGATCCTCCCAGACCAGGGCTCGAACCCGTGTCCCATGCATTAGCAGGCAGACTCCCAACCACTGTGCCACCAGAGAAGCCTTGCCTTTCTTTTTAAACACGTTTAAAAGAAATTCACACCACCTTCTGGATTACCTTAGAGATATCCTGGCTGGGGTTGCTTAATCACCAGAGTTGAAAATCACTCCTCTATTCTCATTCATTATTGTAAGAATGTCAAATTTGCACAGCCTCTCTGGAGAGCGCTTTGGCAAGTAGTATCAAGGATAAATGTTGGAGTTTCCCAGGTGTGGCCCTGGGCTCTCCCTTCTCATTCAATACTTTCTTCCTAGTGATACCATTCACACGTATGGCTTTAATCACCATCCATCCATCCACCCGTCCATCCATCCCATCTGACTAAGCACCCGCTATGTGGCACATGTTCTTCTGGGTTCCGGGGCCACATCACTGATACGGTTGGATATCCAGGGTGACAGCTGCGTCCTTGGCACCTCACTTTGGATGTCTACAGGCACCTCACACTCATGTTCCCTCTCAAACCTGGTCCTCCTGTGGCATTCCTTACTCTGGATTTTAGTGAAGGAACCACATCTGTACTTTTAACACAAGCCAGAAACCTGGAGACCTGTAGCCCCCTTTCTCTCCATCACTTGCCTTCTAGCCATATCTAACTCCATCACTGAGGCCTTCTGATTCATCTCTTAAAATCCCCTGGAATCTTCTCTCTTGCTCCGTCCCCTCCATTGCCACAGTGAGGGCCACCATCGTGTCTTGTGACAGCCTCCTAACTGCTCTCCGGGGGTTTTGTGCCGGCCACCTTCCGGTACGTTTTCCACTCGTGGCCAAGATGACTGTCTCCAAATGCAAGCCTGTTCCATCAGTTCCTTACTTAAAACCTTTCGTGGGCTTCTCTCTGCTCTCAGGTTAAAGCAGAGCTTCTTACCAGGGCTCTGCAAGCCCCCGGCCACACCATGATACAGCCCCTGTGGACCTCCTTCACCAATCCCTGCCCTCCGCCTCCTTTTCTTTTAGCCCCGTGAGTTCTCCATGCTTCCTGCGATCCCACCACGCTGCTCCCTCCACCCAGAATGCCCTCCCCTCCCCTCTTTGGCAAATAACTCCTATGCACCCTGCAGTTGCCCTGCCGTCCCTGACCAGGTCAGAGCCCCGCACTTCTCCTTCAAAGCAACTGTCATGATTAAAGTTTTACATGTGAGTGATTTTTCAGTTAATGCCCCACCCTATTCCTCCCTGAGACCCTAAGATCTACAAGCGCAGGGAGAGTGCCTGTTAGTTCCCCAATATTTTATAATGAAAGATTTCAAATGTACAGTGAAGAGGGAGGAATTTTACAGCCAACATCCATATACCCCATAACCTGAATTCTACCTGTTTCTGACCCCATTATGTTTCCAACCTGCACTGTGCCTGGTATCTAGGAGGCCTGCGATAAATCTTTGTTGAATGAAAGTGGTTCATATCCTTCCACATCTAGGATGATAAAGATAAGATGAACAGGTATGTGTGAATAATATTTATGTCAGCCTCATCTATTAAGTGTGAAAAACTGGAAGCAACTTAAATGCCCATTATAGAGGACTGGCTAAATAAATTACGGTACACCCTTCAGAATGGGGTTCCTTGCCATCAGTGACAGCGATGATGTAGATCTGTGTGTATTGACATGGAAGGGTGCTCCAGATGTACTGTTAGGAATGAAACTAAAGGAATTTGGGTATAATATGACATTATTCTTTTGTAAAGTTAAAAAATCAATACACGTGTATAGGTAGTGCCTATTTTATGCCAGGTACTATTTTAAGTACTTTACGTGTATCAATGCATTTTAATCCTCACAAAAATCCTAAGGGGTGAGTATTCCCTATTATCCCCATTTTACAGGTAAAGAAACAGGCACAGAGAGGGGAAGTAACTTGCCTAGAATCACACAGCTCTTTCCATGGGAAAATGCCCTGGAAGTTCCACACAAAATATGATAGTAGTGACGAAACCAAACGCTAGCGAGGATGTGAAGCAACAGGAACTCTCATTCATTGTTGGCGGGAACGCAAAACAGCCACTTTGGAAAAGAGTTTTGTGGTTTTCTTAAAAACTAAACGTACTCTACGGACTTCCCTGGTGGCCTAGTGGTTAAGAATCCGCCCGCCAATGCAAGGGACACAGGTCCAAGCCCTGGTCTGGGAAGATCCCACATGCCACGGAGCAACTAAGCCTGTGTGCCACAACTACTGAGCCTGTGCTCTAGAGCCCGTGAGCCACAACTACTGAGCCCATGTGCCACAACTACTGAAGCCTGCGCACCTAGAGCCCATGCAACGCAACAAGATAAGCCACTGCAATGAGAAGCCCGTGCACCACAAGGAAGAGTAGTCCCCGCTTGCGGTAACTAGAGAAAGCCCGTGCGCAGCAATGAAGACCCAACGCAGCCAAAAATAAATAAAATAAAATAAATTAATTTAAAAAAAACCCTAAATGTACTCTAACCACACGATTCAACAACCGCGCCCTTGGTATTTACTCAAAGAAGTTGAAAACATGTCCACAGAAAACCCTGCATGTGGACGTTTATGGCAGCTTTATTCATAACTGCCAAAACTTGGAAGCCACCAGGATGTCCTTCAGTAGGTGAATGGATAATGGAATATTATTGGGCACTTAAAAAGAAAAAAAGAGCTATCAAGCCAAGAAAAGACTTGGAGGAAATGAAAATGCATATTACTAAATAAAAGAAACTAATCTGAAAAGTTGTATGATTCCAACTACATGATATCCTGGAAAAGGCAAAAACTATGGTGATGGTAAAAAGATCTGTGGTTGCCAGGGGCTGCGGGGGGGCTGGGAGGGAGCACAGAGGATGTTCAGAGCAGTGAAACTCTTCTTTGTTTTGGGGGGGATAGGTTCTTTTATTTGGAATAAAAATGTCCAGTTTTGAAAAGAAAAGACGTTATCTTAAAAACTTAAGTCCTCAAACCACAGGTTTCCCCATGACGAGTTGAATTCCTGAACACTGCAGAGGGATTACTGGAGATGTTGATTACTTAAGGCACTAATAGGAAGGCACTGAAGAACAGCAGGGCCAGGCTTCAATCAGACAAACATGCGCTGCCATGGAGGAATTGCATAGGCTGGCTTTGAAGTTGGCTTCTCCTTTGCTTCTTTTTATTTTGTTAAACCTGTAGCTTTACTTTCCTCAATTTCTAGAATATCAGTTTCTAGATATTTGGGTTTATGGGTTGTCATCATTTTGCTTTATTACCACGTCCCTGATCTGTAACTTCACCCACCCCACTTCCCCTCTATGGACTCCACAGGTGGCTTTTAATGAATTCTGCGTACTTTCTGTTACTGTGTAGTTACAGAGTGACCTGAGAAGTGAAACTCATAAATCAAGTTGACCTAATACCAGGGCTTTGTGCACAGAATCCACCAATCTGCTCAGAGATGGCCTGATCTGAACCACATCCCCCGCCGTGCTCCCTGGCTTCTGCTTAGGGCAGTAGATTTGGGATCAAAGGCACCTTCAGGACTGGACCATCTTCCCGGTGGAGCATCGTGATTTACAGGGCCTCTGGGTCCTCCCCGGGGTGGGCCTCATTATTGGTGGACCTGCTGGTCTCAGGACTTAATGAAGCTCAGGTTGTTGATGTCTCATCGCAGAAAGAATTCAGTGAGAGACAAAGTGATAGGTAAGACATGGACTTATTTAGAGAGAAACACACTCCACAGACAGAGCGTGGGCCATCTCAGAAGGCGAGAAAGGCCAGGGCAGTGAAACGATTCTGTATGATATTATAATGGTGGATACATGTCATCACACATTTGTCCAAGTCCAAACCCATAGGATGTACAAC
This sequence comes from Mesoplodon densirostris, assembly GCF_025265405.1. Lineage (NCBI taxonomy): Eukaryota > Metazoa > Chordata > Mammalia > Artiodactyla > Ziphiidae > Mesoplodon > Mesoplodon densirostris. The sequence goes on along the minus strand of NC_082667.1, from coordinate 79,158,011 downwards.
ACCAAGAGTGACCCCTACACAGCACTGTAAATCAACTACACTCCAATAAAATTAAAATGAAAAAGAGTGAACCCTAATATAAACCATGGACTTTGGGTGATTAGGGTGTGTCAATGTAGGTTCATCAGTCCTGACAACTGTACCTCTCTGGTGCTGATGCTGATAAATGGGGGAGGCTGTGTATGAGTGGGGACAGGGGGTACCTGGGAAATCTCTGTATCATCCTCTCAATTTTGCCATGAACATAAAACTGCTCTAAAAAACGTCTCTACTCTATATATGTATATATATGGTTACTTCTGAGAGAGAAGATTTAGCATAATTTCGATTTTTCCTTTTGCCACGGTCACGTCTCATTTTTCTCCAGTAATCACGTCTCACTTGTGTACTTTTTTCCAGAAACACTGCTTCTCAAGTGGTGAAGCAAAGTGAAGTCTGGAGAAGGGAACACTTGGCCACATACCTAAGAAGCCTCCCTCAACAGATGTCCCATCGTGATCAGATTCAACGCAATATTTCAGTCATGTAACTATGTGAGAAAAGAGTTTCAATCACCTTTGTCGGAGCTGGAGAACTGGATCCCCACCTCGTGGAGGAGATGCTCCGTTTCCTCCAGCCAGGACAGTGACAGGCGCAAGATGTCCAGTGCCACCTTCTGGAGCCCTGAGACAGGTGGGCTCACCTGCAGGTGCTGTAGGAGGTCGACCTCCTTCTTCAGGTCATTGCTAGAGCAAGACATTGTCATGCATGCCTGGAAAGAGATGAGGTCGTGAGGAGCCCGGGCACCATCGCCAGAAATACCACCTGACGGTTGTGACCCACACAGAGCAGTGTTCTTGACGGGCCCGTGAAGCAGGCAGAGCCGTATGTTGGCCGCCCTGTGACGGCCCAGTTCTACTTCCCTTTTTCGGGGGGCGGAAGGAAGGAGGCAGCTTTTATTTCACGTGCACTCTAATTGGGACTCAGGATGGACAAATAGACCCTTTGTTTAGGTATAGGCAATTCCAAAGCCAAATTGCCAAGGACGATTTGGCTGAAAGGAGAAGCAAATTTGGTTACAGAATTCCTGCTGAGATCAACACACAAGCTGGTCATAAAGTGCGGTTTCCTGATTTGAAAGAGTGCTGACAAGCCAACATTTGCCCAGACTCCCCAAATAGTAGCTGCATATTTCCAGAGAAAGCAGAAGCAGCTGCCTGATGTGATAAGCTGGATCCCTGCGTGGGGGCCATGAAGTGGGGGCTCTGCCAGACCCTCTGGTCCAATAAGGGTAAGAGCAGCCTTCCACTGCTGGGACAGAAAAGAAGACTGCAAATAAAGAGCAGAATGTTTCTTTGGTTTCTCTGGAAATAACACGGGGCTGTTTTTTTTCCCCCGGGGTCTGGGGCCTCCCAAAAGCAGTACTTGGAGTGTGTCGGGCAGCTTCTCCTTGGCCACACCAAGTTCACCTGGGAGGCCTTTCTGGAGGTCCTTTGTTTTCTGATCTCAAACAGATTTCTCCAACAAGAGAAAAGGTGGACTAAAAGCAGAGCTGGACAATTTCCTGAACAAGGAGCACAAAAATGAGACACAGGGGACATTTGAGGAATGGAGAAGGGGGCACCTGGCAACTGTCTAAGGATGTCTTCAGCTTCTTGATGTTCTGGGTGATTTCCTCCTCTTTGCAGCTGCTGAGCTGGGTCTCCTTCTGCAGGGTCCGCTTTTGCTGCCAAACGTTGCTACTGTCCTCTGTGACCCTGGTGCTCTTTTCTAGTAACTGGTGAGAAAAAGAAAAAAAAAGATTTAAAATGCAGGGTGAGGCTTCCCTGGTGGCGCGGTGGTTGGGAGTCTGCCTGCCGATGCAGGGGATGCGGGTTCAAGCCCTGGTCGGGAAAGATCCCACATGCCGCAGAGCAACTGGGCCTGTGAGCCACAACTACTGAGCCTGCACGTCTGGAGCCTGTGCTCCGCAACAAGAGAGGCCGCGATAGTGAGAGGCCCGCGCACCGCGATGAAGGGTGGCCCCTGCTCGCCGCAACTGGAGAAAGTCCTCGCACAGAAACAAAGACCCAACCCAGAAAAAATAAATAATTCCATAAATTAAAACGCAGGGTGGCTCTACGGGAGGGGACCTGGAGGGCTTCAGCTTAAGCTCGGAGGAGGGAGGTCCTGGCGTGTTTTGGGGATGGCTCTGGAGGGTGGATATTGGCTCTGTCACCGGGGCATGTTTCCCAGGATCAGAGATGGTGTTTTAAGAGCCAAAGGCCTGTCATGTGGCCACGAGTGTGTTCTAGATTCTTCTGCATTCTGGAAGGGATTCATCACGCTGAGCCTGATGCTGTGGGCTCCTAAAAAGGAGGTCGTCCGAGAGAAGCTCGTGGTGTGATCTTGTGACCCGCGCGCTGACACCCAGGGTTGGAGAGGATAAACGGAAGGATAATAAGGCATCGTTACAGCCAGAGGCCCACCCTCACTGCCATCTGCCACTTCAGGAGGAACGAGCGAGCGAGGACGCACCGTCCATGCTGAGGCCGCCCCTTTCCTCGCGGGGCTAACGGAGGTTCACCGTGCGGGTCTGCTGACCAGACACAGTCCTGGGTGGTTTAATTTGATTTTCACAGAAACACTGCAAGGGAGTTTAACTGGCTTTTACTTGAAAAGCCAGGAAATCCCAGAAAATCAAAACAAATCTTTATGGTGTAGCAACAGTGTGAAAATTATGTGCCACCAACAAAAAACAGGAACAGATGCTCCCAGTGTCTGGAGCCCCGGGTCCCTGAAGGAGAAAGTGGGGAAGAGAGACGAGCCTGCTGATTGGAGACGGGTTTGTCCTGGAACGGTTTCACGCGTCCGCAGGTGGACTTGAGGACCTGACCTCTGAAAAGCTCCAGCTGCAGCACAAAGAAAGGGAAGGGGATGAGGTGAGTGGCGCAGCTGCAGCTGCAAGGCTGGGGGAGGCGCCTCCATCGCTGGGTCTGGGAGAAATCGGTGAGAAGGCTCTGCACGCCTTTAGTGGTCATTATGGGTAATTAACACCTTCACCTCTCACCGGAAGGGGCAGTGCCCACACAAGAGAGGGGGACAGCAGGTTTTAATGACTTTTCAGGTGTGCCCGCCTAACCTAGCCGACGCACACGGTCAGCACACACACGTCTCGGGCTCTCGGAAGAGCCACTTGCTGCCAATTATCCAGTGGGAAGTCCAGGGCCAGGAGCGCTCTTCCGTAATTGCTACGTTGGCACCAGGCTGTGAGATAAACATTGAGGCTGTCAGCCCGGGTAACTCGTGTCATCAGCAAGGGCGCCTGGGGAGAGAAGGAGGAGCTGCCTGCTGCCGTTTTGTGCCTTAGACCTTGTGTCCTGAAGACGACATCTCCTGTATTCCTCTCCAGGTCCCCGGAGCCTGGTGCAGTGCCTGGCACACAGCAGGCACTCAATAAATGTTCATCGAATGCTTAGAACAGAAACACCTGTCAAGTCAGATGTTCAAAGTCCTCTCCTTCAGTTCAGCCAGTTTTTACTGAGTGCCTCCCTGATGCTGGTGTCTTCATATTACGGATGATGAAACAACGCAGTTAAATTAAATCAGGGCTTCTAGAATGACGAGTTCAAGATGCCCCAGGCTCATGAGACTTGAACGGCAAAGAAGCCCAAGTTTCTCTGGAAATTTCCCAACGTGATGGCCCTTGGCCTGGGTTTTTGGCTCACTGGCAAAATGTGGTCATGAAAGGCTCTACAACAGAGCCCTGAAGGACCACAAGGGCCACAGAATCAATGAGAACGTGAACAGGTCCTAAGACACAGGAGTCTGCTGCACACCAGGGAGCTCTGGGAAGCCAAGTAGAGGAATTGTGACTCTCCTAAGGACACCTCTGCAGTCATCCTGCCGGAAGCCAGCCGGGTGATTGGAGGGACTCTGGGTCGTCTGCTGGTTTCATGGCCAAGGGAGGGTCCTAGCTCGCCCGAGGAAGAGGTTACGTACAGAGCCCTGTGGGCAATGGCCCGTGTTATCACCAGAGGCGCCCAACAGGACTGCTTGGTGGGGGGTGGGGGTGGGGAGGGACAGGTCCTGCTGGACGGTGGGCTGAGTCCTGTGGTCACTGGCCTGGGGAAGGGCAGGACCTCAGGCCGGGAGCGGGCTGTGGAGACCAGGGGGTGAAGCAGGAAGGCCCAGGCAGCACAGAGAAGCCTTGTTCGTTCTTTCTCTCTCGAGTCTAGACCTGGAGGAATCTCAGTGTCTCTGAGGGTCTTCCTGGATGACCCCTGGCCAGAGCCATGACCAGGCGCTCGGCAAGTGGCGCAGATCATGCCCTCAAGGCGGGTGTTCGCCGTGGGTGCAGAGTGCCAGCAAGGTGAGGGGTAGCCCAGGTGCACAGAGGGAAGCCCAGGCTGGCGGGCTATCTGCCTTGCTAAGGGGTCGGCACCCTGCAGGAGAAAGGACACCGGGGGTGATGGTGTGGAAGTTGGTTGAAGAGGCTTTCAAACCTGCCTGAGGGTCAGCATCGTCATTTAACTTGTGGGTGCCTCTGAAGTTCAGCGCGTGGGACAAATTCCGGTCACACTGATGGTCCAGGCTTGGATGCTACCAAACGCAAGGGCTTTGGGAGCTGGGCTGGGTGAGACGGAGGGCTCCTTTGAGGATCGTGGTTCTTAACCTTTTTTGGTGGTTTACAGATCCTTCTGAGCATCCAATGAGTGACGAGGTGGACTCACTCTCCCAGAAAAAGAAAAGCACAAACACATACACGCAAAACGTTCTTGGTCCCCCTGGAGCCGTGGCTGCCAGGAGAGGATGCCTCGTGGAGGGGGTCCAAGATGGGCTGCCCTCGGTGGGCTGTGTTCTGGAGGGCCAGTGCCCCGTCTTGGGTTCTCGTTTGCTCTCCCTTAGCCTTTGGTGGAGGCTCATTTGCATGTTCTGGCCCTCATGTCTGTGCCACGTGTCAGAGGAAGGGCCACTGGGCCATCTTGGGTCAGAGCCCTGGGAAATGGCCCTCTCCCCACCCTGCCCACCTCCACCTGGCATAAGCTGTGGTATTCTGGGTTTTACTTTATTAGGAAAAGTGACAGGACTTCCCTGGCGCTCCAGTGGTTAAGACTCCACGCAGCCACTGCAGGGGGCACGGGTTCCATCCCTGGTTGGGGAACTAAAATCCTCAAGCCACGCGGTTCGGCCAAACAAAACAAACAAACAAACAAACAAACAGAAATGTGGCATTTCCCTGGGGACACTGACTGTAGCATCTGTTTGGGGGCCCAGAGGAAGAAAGATTGCTCTAAATGTCAGGACAAAAAATGTGAAGGAGAAAGTGCTAGAAACACCACCGGGGTCAAGAGCTCAAACCCTTCCCAAGAGGGAACCGCACAGCTGGTTCACTGGGGTGGGCCTTGAGCTGGGACTGGCTGCTTGGTCAGGGTCTCAGGCAACAGCAAACACTGGAGTGGGCTGCTTCCCAGAAGGAAAAGCCTCTTTAGTGAAATCCATGGGGACGCGGAAGCCGCACAAAGCCCTGCCCCTGAGATAAGCGGGTGAACTAAGCCAGGCCGTCTTCCTCCTCATTCATCCCTGCCGGCCACTTGGGTGCGGGATTCTGTGGAGAGCACGGGCCTGTGAAGGGGCTCTGCAGCACGCCTACCTGACCTACTGCCCTTTCCAAATTGGCTTTAATGAGGTTTTCTCTGTTCCTCATTTCTTTCAGCTGAAGCAATTTCCTTCTGGAATCCTCCCGAAGCTTCTCTTCCACCTGAAAGGATGATGAAAGTGTGGGCTTGCTGCTAATGTGATCATTATGCCCTCTGGGTAAACTCTTCTGGGGGGGTGCGAGTGGCAGTGGGGGAGTCCCTGAGGGGTAGGGACAGCTGCAGCCCAGCAGCAGGGGTCACAGGCATGCACAGGGTGGAGGCAAACTCACAGGGAGTTGCCCCCTACGGGAAAGGGCCGAGCTCTGCACCCGGGGCTCAACTATGTTCTACCGCACACTCCCATCCCAGCTCGGTCCCTAACAAGCCGTACGACACTCGGAAAGTTATTTCACTGCTCCGTGACTCAGTGTCCTCATCTGTCAAATGGGGATGATGATACTAGTATCAATGCATAGAGTTATTGTGGGGATTCAATGTTTGGAATAGTGCTTAAGGGCTCTGTGAGTGTGTTAAGTACTGTTGTAACCTATGAAAGGTGGACGGGAATGTCCGCCGTACAGTCTCGTTCTAATAACTCGTGATGGGTACTTGGAAATGTTATGATTGGGTTTATTATCATAACTGTTTGTCGTTACCACTTTGAGCACACTCACTGGTGGTAACCTCTCTGGAGGCTTGCTAAAGCAATGTCTATTAAGAATTGCAGCCTGCAAACGAAGGCATTTAAAGTGGAGAAGCTTGCGTACTTTTCCCCCCTTGCTTGGGTAACAGTCAACACACGGTAAGCTTGGGCATGCTCCACGCTACCCTTGGCTGGCCAGTGTAGGCCTCGCAGCTGCTCAATTCTTGGATGCACCTGCTGAGCCCTGGGCCCTGGCACTAACAGGAAATGAGGCAAACACTCGTAAATAAATGGAAAGTTTTTGTGCTGAAACAAATTCACAGGCTGTTTTTTTAGGGATCTGAAGAGGGGGATCACAGGGATGTAATAAAAGACCCAGAAAAGCCCTTAAGAGCTTTCTTCTGAGTAGTGTGGTCCAGTGGAAGAGCCTCTACCCAGCTCCGTTACCTTGGAAAAGTCATCTAAGCTCTCTGGGCCTTAGTTTTCTCCCAGGTCTAAACATGCTCTGACTTCTATGTCAGCAGGCTTTTTCATGTGCTGCAAAAGCCAAGTCCAGCCTTGGACTCTGCCCTTATCTGTGTTCTGCATGAACAGCCCCCGTTCCTGTCCCCAAGCCTCAGAGTCACCTTCAGCGGCCGCCCTGCTCCCTCTTTCACAATTGGGGGTCTCACGCCTGTCCTCCAACCCTGTCAAATGCAAGCTGGACTGTGACAACTGGCCTCCTCGCCTCGAGTTTAGTTTCTTCCAGTGCAATCTTAGCGGTACTGTGAGAGTTACCCTGCTATAAGGCAGCTCTGTCCAACAGAACTTTCTGCAACGGTACAGGTACTCTGAGCGAGGCTGTGTTGTCTAATACGGCAGCCACCAGCCACATCTGGGGATCGAGCACTCGAAATGGGGCTGGTGTGGCGGAGGAACTGAATTAAAATTTTATTTAATTTTCATTAATTTCAGTGTAAACAGTAGCATGTGGCTGTTTGCTATGCCAGGGTAACTGAAGTCAGATGAACCTGGAGTCAGACAAAACCGACTGTGTCATTGGGCTAGTTACTTTACTAGTAACTAGTAGCCTTGACTTTCTCATCTGTAAAATGGAGAGGATGATTTCTAGATCACAGCGCTGTTGTAAAGATTAAGAGGTGAAAAGTTCAGGGTAACGCCTAGTACATGACAAATTGTAACTATCATTTTCACCCTAATTACTGTCCACGAATGTCATTGCATCAGTCACTTGTTCAGGAGGCTTAGTAGCGCCCCACTGCCTGTGTGGTACAGAGCCCAAGCGCCTGAACTAAGGCAAAACACCAAGCCAGAGATTCAAGAAGCCCCTACGAACTCTGTACGAGGTAAATAGAACTGGATCCACCCCTAGATAAACCATAATAAAACTGCTGGAAATCAAGGGAAAAGACAATCTTAAAAGCAACCGGAGAAAAAGACAGATTATGCAAAGGTACAACAGTTAGGCTTACAGATGACTTCTAGATAGAAATAATAGGAGCCACAAGACAATAGTGACATATCTAATGCTGTATCTAATGTGCTGAAAGAAAAGAATTGCCATTGTAGAATTCAATACGCAGTCAAATGTGTTTTAAGAATGAAGGTTAAATATACATCTCCAGACAGACACACAGGCACATCTGAGAATTTGTCATCAGCAGAGCCACAATGAGGGAAAACATTAAAGGGTATTCTTCAGACACAAGAAAAATGAACCCAGGTGGGTGATCAGAGATGCAGAAAAGACAAGCAACAGTAAGGGTGATGTGTGGATATGATACTGACGATAGCAAAACACTAATAATGTCTTGTGGGGTTTTAACTACCAAGAGGAGTTTAGGAAATGACAGCAATGGCTTCTAACTCTGGAGGGGGTCAGTGAAGTTAAGGTGTTTGAAGCTCACTGCACTGTCAAGGAGAAGGGCAGGATCATCAACTACTAGTGCCTCCTGGGAAGTTAAGAATGCAGGGCTTCCCTGGTGGCGCAGCGGTTGAGAGTCCGCCTGCCGATGCAGGGGACATGGGTTCGTGTCCTGGTCCAGGAGGATCCCACATGCCGCAGAGCGGCTGGGCCCGTGAGCCATGGCCACTGAGCCTGTGCGTCCGGAGCCTGTGCTCCACAATGGAAGAGGCCATAACAGTGAGAGGCCTGCGTACCAAAAAAATAAAAAATAAAAAGAATGCACTTTATATTCTTCAGGATGACTACTAAGAAAATAGTAGAAGAGTGAAAAACTTAATTAATGTGTGATTTTGGTGAGTCAAGGATGAATGCTATTGTCTTACTATTACTAAAAGAACAGTAAAAAAGTGAAATATTTCCAAGCTAATAGAGGGGGAAAGTGGAATAAGAGAAAACCATCCACTCAGAAGGAGGCAAGAAAGGAAAGAAAAAGGAACATAGCACAGATGGTACAAATGGTATTGAGCAAGAAGGTCGATTTAAACCCCAGTACACGAGTAATTACATAATATAAATGGACTAAAAGTCAAAGATTGTCAAACTGGATTTTGTAAAAATGATATGCTATTTGAAGGCATATGTCTAAAACTTAAGACAAAAATTGACAGAGAACGTATGAAAAAGATATGGTATGAAAACTCTAACCAACAGAAAGCCAGTGGTGAAGCTAAATGACAAAGGAGACGTTAAGGAAGAAACACTACTAGAGATGAAAAGGGATATTTCATGATGATCTAAAGTTTTGCTCTACAGGAAGTATTAGGATTCTAAATTTATATGCACCTAGTAACACAGCCTCAAAATATATAAAGCAAACATCATTCATATTAAAAGAAGAAACACTCAAATTACAAACATGTTGAGATTTTTAAAAACATTCTCAATGATGGAGCAAAAAGACAAAAAAAATCAATATGAGAATTTAAGTTGGAACAACATCATTGGCAAACTTGATTTAATGGATCAATTCTTTCTTAGATAATTTCACAATTAAGATCTGAAGGCAGTCTAGGGTAGTGGTTACACACAGGAGCTTTGGAGTCAGGCAGACCTGGATTCAAGTTCTGCCACAACTACTTTATGCAAGTGAACTTGGATAACTTCCCTCACCTCTGTGAGCCTCAGTTTTCCCGACTGTAAAGTGGGGATAATACCAGTATAGACCGCATGGGGTCATTGTGAGGATGAACAGAGATGAGGCAGGTGGAGTGCTTGCCCCAGGGTGGTTCCCAGGCCGACCTGTCCCTGCCATACCTTGCTCTTTTCCCGCAGCGTCATAGAGATCAGGCTCTGCTCGGTACTGCTCCTTTTCAGCTCCACCCTGAGCTTCCTCATTTCTTTTTCCATGTCATGGATTTGCTGAAAGAGTTCCAACAACAGGGAAGTCAACTTCACAACTCATTTCATCCGGTTCATTAAGGCAGAAACCTAGTCTGGGATTCGCTTAACTCCTTCCCTTGGGGGACAATTCCACATCTTTGAGGCAAAGTAGACTTTCTTTCAACGGATGCAATGAAAGGGCTGGGTGAGGGAAAATTTGAGTTTCTTTTGAAGATCAGCATGGATCCTGGATTAAACAGTACAAGATACCTATCCACTCATTAGAATCTCTTTCCTTGGGGTATATTTTTGAGTTCAATCTAAATAAGGGCTGTTTGGAAGACACAATGGGCACAGTTTGGAAGAAAAGAACAATGACATTTTTCTTTTTTCTCATTTGATGCAGAGAAGTGTGCTCCTGCCAGAGAGAAGAACACACGTCTCCTCCCCCTGTCCCAGGCACCGGGCTTCCCAACGGATGGAAAACGTATGCCTGGTGATGTGCATGAGGGTTCGGGCCGGTACAGGGGGTGAACATTTACATTGAGTGGTCATCTTTTCATTGTATTAATTTTTATGTTCACCTTCCATACAAGGCCAGTGATACATTTGCTTTTTATTTTGTTTTTATGAATTGTTGTAAAATTGAATGTATTTAAGCAAAAATACTTCAAGAAGAGTTGTGTTAATAACAGCGCTCAGGGCTGTGATAAAACTTGTAACAGTGGATCATGAAAGTCTGGGCATCACAAGTCCAGGGGTAGGGACCACGGTGAATTTCTAGCAGCATACGGTGGCCACCTCCCGTCCCTTTCCCCAGGGGAAACCTGATGAGGGTCCTTGAGCCAACTGCCCAGAAAATCTGGGGAGAGTGTGTTTTCCATGGTCTTTTCACCCATCTCTTTGAGGCTAGCAAATCAAAGCATTAACAAACAAACACCCAGAAAGCCCCAGAGCTTGTGCTAGCTAAAGGGCCAAGGAACCCCTGCAAAACCCTCAAGGCCCCATCTAGGCTTTCAGTGGACACCGAGGGGTCAGGAGGTTCAACGCACGGTTTTGCAGAGTTTTAACTCTTTCTCTTGGGCTTCCCACTTCTCCTTCTGGGCATCTTCCTTCTGTAACTCTTCTTTCAGCACTGAGCACTGTGGAGAAAAAGGACAAGGCCACGGGGGCTTGGCTGGGGGTCCCAAGTACCTGTGTTCACGCCCAGGAGTGTTTCCTGCTGTATAACCCAATCACACCTCTGAATTATGAGAGGCAAGACCATTTGTGTGATGGGAGCACGGGATCCTGCAGTCGTTCCCAGTTCACCCCTCTCATGAGTTCTGAGGAATAGAGTGTCTAAATTCCTCTTCAAAAGCCAGCAAACTTCACTGCAGGGGAAATCCAGCTTTGTAGAGTCTGCATGCTTAGGGTGTAGGAATTGGGATGTTTTCACGCTGTGACCGGTGAGGGTGGAGGGGGCCGAGCCAGTGAGCTCGGGTCCATCTTAGGGCTTTTGTGCAGGTTGCATCTCAAAGACACAACTGCCCCGACTGGTGTGGAGGGGTAAATGGAGCTGTCTTGCCTGAGGGCGGCTTGGCAACAGGCATTAAGGGCGTAAGCATGGATGTGCCTTCTTTTGACCCAGCAATTCCCACTTTAGGAATGTACCTTAAGGACTATGACTGGAGAAATAAGTAAATCTGTAGTTTCAAGGATGCTCTTCACAGAATTGTCAGTAACAGTGGAAGAAAAAAAAAGAGGAAACAACCCAAGTGTTGTTTAGAACAGCAGACCACTTTATAACACTGGGTACATCCAGGAGAAAGTATGTAGCTTTTAAGATGAATGATAAGAGCGTTGATTTATTAGAATGGGAAAATAGTAAGTATTTAAAAATTTTTTAAATGTGCATAGTATAAATTCACTATCAAATGATTGATTGATTGATTTCTAGGCAATATATAGAAATAAGACTGGAAGAACATACATGAAAATATTAACACTGATTTCTCAAGGTAGCATTTCCTCTCCTCTCTTTTTATTTTTTCTTCTCAATGTCATCTACTTATTTTTCTAAAATTAACACACATGATGTATGTCATTTAAAAAAAGGCATCTCAAATGTTCACAAGAGCAGTATCCTTGGTGGTGACGAACCCTTGTGCTATTGGCCAGCACAGTCTAGATGAGAAGGGACCTCATTCCGAGGTCAACGAGGAAGGGGAAATGGGGACATAAATCATCCAAATACACTTCAGGAGGTAGAAGAGACAAGCAGGTGCTGTCTTTGCAGATTCCTTCTACTAAGCACCAGCTCTGCATCCCCTTCCCGTCCCCAACACACACACACACACACACACACACACACACACACACACCACATTAAACAGCTATAGCACATGCCTGGGAAGACACTCTGCTTGGGAGAAACGAATGCAGAGGGCTTGGCCAGGCAGCCGACCTCGGGCAGAGGCAGAAGAGCACAACTAAAACCAGCCTCCCACTTCTTGGAAAACGATTTTGTCATCCCCATTTCACAGATGGGGAAATGGGAGGCCAAATAAGTGACAATAAAAGAAAGCTCTGGGATGGGACCCTGGTCTGTCTGATCCCAAAGCTCGTGCAGTGCCTTTCACCAGCTCCAAACTGGGTATGGTACTACGTACCAGGTATTACTTACTGTGCCTTTTCCTTGGAACCTCAAGATCGGTTCTCACCCCACCCCCATGCAGACCTAGCTATCGGGTAGCCTCTGGGAATCTCTGAGTTGCCACCTGAGATGAAAGCTTTGAGGTTTTACCTTGACTCACAGAAACAGGCACATCATGCAAATACTGAGAAATCTTATCCTATAGAGGCAGGATTCTAAAGTTAGCATTGAAGGCAAGATTTGCAAATAGTCAAAGTTACATGTAAAAAGCTCTTTGCTTGCCTACCACGTTCATCTTCCATAGAGACATTCTACACACTAAAGTCTAAGGAAGAAATGAGAGTCTGCGTGTTTGCATCTGAATCTTCAAACGTTCTGCTTTGAAGACAATTATGAGAACCAGTGGTGCTGGGACCATGATGCAGCCGTGTGGTCATCCGTGCTCACAGAGAGAGCGTATTCTGCTTAATATTAAACTTTGCAATGGCAGTATATGCTCATAGGTGTGTTTGTTGTTGGGATTAAACAAACTTATTTATAATAGGGGTTAGAAAATGTTTGCTGGATTTGAAAATCTATTATGCTTATTCTGAGCCACATACATGCTGTCCTTTGAAAGGCTTCAGAGAAGTTGGCCACCTGCCCAGCAGCTACCCTCCCTGTGTCCTTGGGCACTGGCCTCATCTCACCACCGTGTGTCATGTGACTCCACTGTGTCTGCTTTTCGCAGCTACAATTTGCTGATGACCCGACACTCACTCTGGAGCTGAGGGCTTCGAGCTGGTGATCCTTTTCTTTGTTCTCACTTTTCAGTTGATTCACCTCCTGTTGTAGTTGTTGAACTTGACCATCCTTTACTAAGAGGTCTCTTTGCAAAGATGACACCATCTCTGTAAAAGAACCAAACAAACCAAAACAAAAGACTCATGGAGGTCAAAGAGGCCGGAAGGATTATTGGCAACACCGTGGCTGTCAGCCAATGTTCGGACAAGACCTTCCAAGCCCAGGCCACCACCGCTGCCCGCCTACAATTGGGGAGGCTTTTTCCAAGGGTCCCAGAGCAGGAATGGGAATGAGAGCGAAGTCCATGGAACAGGGTTTGAGACTTCAGTGAGAATGAGGGGCAGTCAGCACCAGCGAGAGGAGAAGCCTTTGGGGGCCTCTTGTGGGCACAGGCCAGGCACAGCCAGGAGGAAAGGCCACACCATGGGCATGGGAAACAGAGGCCCAGCACAGGGAAGGTCCAGGAATTCTTCTCCAGAGGCCAGGAGACGGGCGTGTGGCAGAGGGCACTGCTGAACACTATTGATGGGGTGGGTGGTTGGTTTCTCAGTCCTCTGAGTTTGGACCCCTCTCTACCACTTATTAGCTTGGTGGTCTTGGACAAGCTATTTCACCTCCCACTGTCTGTCCCACAGAGTTATTGTAAGGGTCAAATGAGACGGTATGCCCCAAGATCACAAAGTGGCTAAATTATGTTTGTTACATGGCGCCTATTATTTTTCTCAGCAGCCAGCTTCCAAAATGGCCCCAATGATCCCTACCACCTAGAATTCATGCCCTGTGTAGCCCCTCCCACCCTGAATAGGGCTGCCATGGGTCACCAATATGATACTGTGGAAATGACGGACTGTTTCCTCTCAGGCTGGGTCATAAGAGACACTGTGGCCTCCTCTTTGATCTCTCTCCAATCACTCACTCTGGGGGAAGCCAACTGCTGTGTCGTGACGACACTCAAGCAGCCCTAGAGAGAAGCATGTGTGCTGAGGGACTAAGGCCTCCAGCCAATAGCCACATGAGCAGCCATTCTGAAGGGGGATCCTCCGGCTCCCCCCGAGGCTTTAGATGACATGACTGATGCCCCAGCCGACATCTTGCCTGCAACTCATGAGAACTAAGTCACCCCCCTCTCAAATTCCTGAACTACAGAAACTGGAGGAGATAATAAATATTGGTTGGGGTTTTATCCATTACATTTGGGGGTAACTTTTATGCAGCAATAGATAACTACTCCATTACTGTAGTATCATTTTTTTAACATCTTTATTGGAGTATAATTGCTTTACAATGGTGTGTTAGTTTCTGCTTTATAACCAAGTGAATCAGTTATGCATATACATATCTCCCCATATCTCTTCCCTCTTGCATTGTAGTATCATTTTGAATAAAAGTGGGAAGAAGGGTGCATAAATGCAGTGGTATTGGGTTATCTCCTACGGTTCTTTTCTTGAAAGAACATCAGGCCCAGTTTTAGTGGTAGGTATCAATCAAGAATGTCTATGAAATAAAGCACAAAATGCTCCAGAATTTCATTTTAAAAATGAGCTTTGCCTCCAGGACACAGTTCAGTTACTTGGAAATCCCTCTGGGGCTTGCCACACTTTGAGTGGGTCCAGCCCATCTCAAGCGTTATCCCAACCCAGGTCTGTCCGACTCCCTGATCGGAGAAGGAGAGATCTGAGACAGGCTTGATGCTTGGATGAGGTTTCACTGGCCGACATACGGGAGGAAGGTGAGGACCAGCGAGTTCATCCTTACATTCCTGGTGCCCAGAACAGCACCTAGCCTGGGGGAGGTGCTCAGAAAATATCTGAGGACATCCCAAGTGAGGGAGGAGCATAAGCAGAGACCTGGGGGCAGCAGGGTGTGGGTGTGGGTGTGATTAAGTTGCAGAGTGAGGCAGAAGAAAAGCACAGATTCATACAGAGATGGGGATTCACGTGCGACTCAATGCTATGCCTGGCTTCTACAGCTGTGGGCATGTTTCCTGCTACGCACTGGCTGCTTTCAGAGTGATGTGCCCCTCCGAGGCTCACTGCCTCCTCCCTGTCACCTGCTTCTCTCCCTCCCCTCGTCTGTGAGTGGTCCCATCCTCTTCAGGTCTCTAGACATGTCAGTTTCTGCTTAAAAACCTCCACTGGATTCACAACACCCTTGGCATAAAAACCCAGACCCCCCCGACCCTGCCCAGACCCACAATCCCCTGTTCACTCCATGCAGGCTCGCTTGCCCTTGGCTTGTCCTTGCCCACCTGAAACAGATCCTCTCTAAAAGAAGGACATAGCCTTGGAGGATACAACATAAAGTGGTTAGAATCAGCTAGGTCCAAGGGGGCGTAAGATTCGACTTCCAGGGGAACTGGAGCCTCATTACAGGCTCATTGTAATACATGAGCGAAATGACACAGTCACCAGCACCAGGACAGTTCCAAGGCTGACCATAAAGGTCAAAAAGTGGGTGGTGGGGCTTCCCTGGTGGCGCGGTTGTTGAGAGTCCGCCTGCCGATGCAGGGGACACGGGTTCGTGCCCCGGTCCGGGAAGATCCCACATGCCGCGGAGCGGCTGGGCCCGTGAGCCATGGCTGCTGAGCCTGCACGTCCGGAGCCTGTGCTCCGCAATGGGAGAGGCCACAACTGTGAGAGGCCCGCGTACAGGAAAAAAAAAAAGAAAAGTGGGTGGTGGCCCAATGCCTGGAAATCCCCGCCCTTTCCCAAAAATATTAGAGTTGTCCCAATCCTCCCACTCATTAGCCTATAAAATTACCCAGCCCATAAAAACTAACCGCCCCATATTTGGGGGCCTCTAGCCTTCTGAAATGGCCCACACTCTGTCTGTGGAGTGTGTTTCTCTCTAAAGAAATCCACTTCTTACTTTGTCTCTCACTGAATTCTTTCTGCGATGAGACATAAAGAACCTGAGCTTTATTAAGTCCCGAGACCAGATGCGTGATCTCGATTAAAAGATAGTGGGGTCTGAGTGGGTTCGAGTCCCAGCCCACGGGTTCAAGTCCCACCTGAGTTCCATGGTTGCACACCCACTAAGCTGGTCCCCCTTGGCCTCCCCCCTTGAAGCGCTGGCCACCAAGACACACAGTTTATTTTCTCCACAGCAGCACTGCTCTCTGACGTGGGCTTGTTTATTCATCCCTTTACTTTTATTGTCTGTCACCCCCTCCCGAATCTGTGAGTACAGGAATCTGACTGTCTTGCTTGGCTCTCCCTCCCCGGAGCCTGGAACGGGGCCTGACACCTAGTAGGAGCTCAAGAAACACGTGGAAGCAATGAAGGGATCCAGGGAATCAAAGCTCAGCCACAGCTGTGCGTTGGCTGCCCCTCTCCCAACCCAAGCCCTTTATCAGGGAACCACCTCGGATCAAATTAGAAAATGGTTTCCCTTGGGCCCAAGTGCACTCGGCTGAAATGGGTGAGACCATGGGTGCCTTAAACGAGTGACCCCATTTTGTCCACGCTCTAGTTTGCACTCACGCTGCTTTGTGGAACCACCCAAGCCACAAGGCGACCTGTGTTCTCCCTGGTGGGGCCAGTGCTCAGGAGACCCTGTAGCCAAGAGATACCATTCTCTCAAATATTTACCAGGCCCTGCCCTCGGAACTGGGTGGCAAGAAACCTCCACTGAGGGAGAACTCTAATGCACCGACACGGGTGATCCCTGAGGCTGCACCCAGGTCACGGGCACAGGTGCGCTGGTTGACTGGTGATGTCTGCAGGGGGAGGGCAGAAGCTCTGGGGCCTGAATGCACAAGGGTCTCACCTGACGTGATGGCGGCCTCCCTCCTTAAGTTCTCGGCCTCGTGCTTCAGGGAGGTGATTTCTAAGTTTCTCTCAGACAGGGTCTGGCACAGCACCTGGTTGTAGCCTTGCTGTAGGGCACTGATCTGTGGAAGGAGGCAACACACCGTCAGAGGGGGCCAGCCAGGCCTGCAGGACACGCCGGCACTTCTCCAACGTTGGGCAAAGAGTCGGGTTGATCTTGGATCGGGGTGTTGGGGAAACCAAGGTTTTCCGTTGTCACTAGTGGAAGGGGCAGGAGGGGGCCTGTTCCTTCAGTGACCACCATGCCATCGGTCCTCGAGACACGGACCTTATCTTTGTGGCCACCCAGGGGCTCCGGTGCTGCTGTCTTCCTATGACCTGTGGATTTTCAGCCATAAATAGACCAGCTGTTGGTTCCAGATCATCCAGCACTGACTGGATGCACAGCAAAGTTCAAGAGCCAGGAGCAGGTTATGAAATGAATTCCCTCTAATGAGAATAGAGGGTAATTTATACCTCACAGAACACTCCAGAGTTTACAAAGCCCGTTCACACATGCTACACTGATACTCGTCACAGCGTTGCTGAAGGCTGACGTTCCCATTAATGTGCCCATTTTGCAAGGGAGCCAGGTTGAGACTCAGAGAGGCGAGGCCCCCTGCTCGGGATCACGTGGCTGGTCAGACGTGGAGTCTGATTCAAACCCAGTCTTTAGTTGCCTGGTTCCTCCTTCCCAGGTGGCTCTAGGAATGAGCGTGAGAAGTTGGAGGCTGTAAAGCAAGGCATGGACTCGGGAGCCGGACTGTGGCCTTCAAGTCCTGTCTCTGCCAGTTAACGGGCTTTGCGAACACAAGGAGGACACCATATTCTGTTTCCTTTTGTTCAGTCTGCACGCGGGGTGATGGTAGTCCCAACCTGATAGGATTGTGAGAAGTATTTTAATAAGTTAGCATGTGTACAAGTGCTCAGATCATGCCTGGCACACGGCACAGGGGGATGAGCTGTGACGGTCCTCTCCTCTACCTACCACGGGGTGTTTTTTTGGTTTTCTTTTTTTTTTTTTTTTTGTGGCACGCGGGCCTCTCACTGTTGTGGCCTCTCCCTTTGTGGAGCACAGGCTCCAGACGCGCAGGCTCAGCGGCCTTGGCTCACGGGCCCAGCCGCTCCGTGGCATGTGGGATCTTCCCGGACCGGGGCACGAACCCGTGTCCCCTGCATCGGCCAGCGGACTCTCAACCACTGCGCCACCAGGGAAGCCCTCACGGGGTGTTTTAGCTTCAGCTTCCCTCGTGCGTCTCTGGGGAAGATAGTTGGTAATCTTTATGTGAGCATTTGTAAGCCTTCCAAGGCTCACTTAAACGCCAGTGTGGTTGTTATTAAGAGGAAATACAAGGGCTTCCTTGGTGGTGCAGTGGTTGAGAGTCTGCCTGCCGATGCAGGGGACACGGGTTCATGTCCCGGTTCAGGAAGATCCCACATGCCGCGGAGCGGCTGGGCCCGTGAGCCATGGCCCCTGAGCCTGCACGTCCGGAGCCTGTGCTCCGCAATGGGAGAGGCCACAACAGTGAGAGGCATGCGTACCACAAAAAAAAAAGAGGAGATACAGGAATCGTGGGTGGGAGCACCACAGGCCGGCTCTATCTATGGCTGCTGTGAGCACCCTCTAAGTCCATGGATCAGAGCCCCCTCAAGGGCCGGTCCCCCTCCAGGGGTCTAGGTCTACACGTGGGGTGCGGAAGGCTCTCCATCAAATGCAACGTTGGTAAGGGCCCGAAAGTAGCTGCCAGGCCTCGGCCTCCACAGAGCAGGTACCCGAGAGGCCGGGAAAGAGAGCTGGGCCCAGAACCCCCTCCCTCTCGGTCTGATGTGGCCAGACTGCTTGTTCTGAGTGGCCAGGACTTTCCCACCTCAAGGTGCACTGTGGGCCTTTGCCCTGTGATTTTTCAGATGTCAGGCCTCAGTACTCCCACAGGGACCCGTTTACTGGGGCATAAATGCCACGCAATCCATAGACAGGACAAGAGCTAGCTTGTTTTGCTTTTCTTTTTTTTTTTTTTTGCTGTACGCGGGCCTCTCACTGTTGTGGCCTCTCCCGTTGTGGGGCACAGGCTCCGGACGTGCAGGCTCAGCGGCCATGGCCCACGGGCCCAGCCACTCTGCGGCATGTGGGATCTTCCCGAACCGGGGCACGAACCTGCGTCCCCTGCATCGGCAAGCGGACTCTCAACCACTGCACCACAAGGGAAGCCCCACTAGCTTGTTCTGATAGATCAAAATGGAAGTGACAAGGGGAAGGGTGCAATTTCTTTTCTTTTTAAAAAAATAAATTTATTTATTTTTGGCTGCGTTTGGTCTTTGTTGCGGTGCACAGGCTTATTGCAGCGCCTTCTCTTGTTGCAGAGCATGGGCTGTAGGCGCACGGGCTTCAGTAGTTGTGGCACGAGGGACTCAGTAGTTGTGGCGCACGGGCTTAGATGCTCTGCGGCATGTGGGATCTTCCCAGACCAGGGCTCGAGCCCGTGTCCCCTGCCCTGGCAGGCGGATTCCTAACCACTGTGCCACCAGGGAAGTTCTGGGTGCAATTTCTTTGTTCTCCTAAGGTAAGTTTGCCAGATTTAGGGGAGGAAAAAAGGATGTTCACTTAAAATAGGATTTCAGATAATGAATAATATTTTAGTGCAAATGTGTCCCATGCAATATTTGGGACACACACTAAAACGAAATTCTAAAATTCAAATTTAACTGGGTGTCCTTACTTTATCTAGCAACCCCACCCGAAGAGAGTTCCTAAACTTCAGTCATTCATATACCACTTTCACTATTTTTCCCATGTCTCTTGGCTAGCCCCACTATAATTTCTTAGCATTTTTCGTAGAAGCAGCTCCCTTTTTAAACTTAAAAACGTGCATTAAATTAAAAATAACTGTTATAAGAGTAAATAGAGACTCAGTATCTTAAATAAAAATAACCCCTCCAAAAGAAGAAATACAGGAATTTCCCTGTTTACAATCAGACCAGGTTGCGGGCATCACACTAAAAAAAAAAAAAAAAAAAAGATTGGGGGGAGGTGGTGGGCATGCCCAGGTAATGGAGTTCAGGCGTGCTGATATGGCCACCAGATGGCGGTCACAGCCTTTGGTCTTGGTTTGTGTCCTTGGAAATCTTGTCA
This sequence comes from Mesoplodon densirostris, assembly GCF_025265405.1. NCBI lineage: Eukaryota > Metazoa > Chordata > Mammalia > Artiodactyla > Ziphiidae > Mesoplodon > Mesoplodon densirostris. The sequence goes on along the minus strand of NC_082667.1, from coordinate 79,138,128 downwards.
TTATTACTCTGGTAGAATTAACAGATACGTCAAGGTCTCAAGTTTTCTGACTCGTTTCATGCACCATCATGGTTCAGAGTCTAGGACATTTGGGGCAGTTATACTTACTTTTTCCCTGGGGCACCTGAGACATTATTGGGGGGGGTCTATGCTAGAAGTTGCGGGGACACAGGCCACTCTGACCCCCACTCTCCCCAAGGCTATACTTTTGCATGTTTGTGCTTTGGAAACTTTGAGTGAAAAAATTCTTTCACATCTTACTTTTCTCTGTTGGGGGGAAATACAACTTTTCCATAAAAGGTCCTTGGAACATTGAAAGTGTTTGTAAGCTCTTCTCAGCTTAATGCTTTTATTTGCATGATACCAGAGATAGAACACACCAGAGACAAACTTCCAGAAGGGAAAACATATGTTCCCCTCTAAGACTCCAGTGGTTTTGACAGATTGAAAATATTTCAATCTGAGTGTCAGAGTTTTAGGATTTCGGATTGCTGGAAAACTCCAAAGAGTCTTCAAACCTGTTTGATACTTTTACTATCAAAGTAAATATCCATATTGTTTGTAATGGCATAAATTCCAAGATGTTTAATGTCTGTTAAGCTGTGTAATAAAATGGGCACTGAATCATAAGAAAGTTAAGAGTGCTAGGAGGAGTGATTGTTTCAGGATGATAATTTGGCTTCTAATTAGCACAGGCGTATAAGAGCACATGGAGGTAAGAATTTTCTAGTGATATTGTAGCGGATCGAAGATCTCTGAGAGCAAATCATTATGCACACACCTTCGGGGACCAGGGAAAACACATAAAGTAATCAGAACCATAAATCAACCTGCCATGTGGCTTACACTTCTGGTGGAATGCTCTGCAGGCAGTAGAATAGTTAAGAAACTAAAATGTCAGTGGATGAAACTCGATTTGAGTTCAAACCAAGGGAGCTTCTGGTTCATATATGCCTTGCTATAAAATATTCTTCTTCAGTTATAAGTGAAGCTCCAGGGGTAGGGGCGGCAACAGCATGATGCATCAGTGTAATTATTTCTAGATAATTTCTTTGTAGAAAAACATTTTTTCCCCCAGATATCGGCAGCCACTTTAAATAATACTCAAATTGGGACCGGCTGATATTCAAAGATATGTGGAAATTATATAATATTCTATGTCAAATATATTTCAATTATTTAAAAAAAGGTATGTGGGGAATTCCCTGGCAGTCCAGTGGTTAGGACTCTGTGCTTCCACTGCTGGAGGCCTGGGTTTGATCCTTGGTCAGGGAACTAAGATCCTGCAAGGTGCGTGGTATGGCCAAAAAACAAAAAGGTATGTGGGAATAATTCAGCCTCGTACATGTACCTGAAAAAGACATGTCATTTTCTCAGGAAAGCTCTGAAATGGGAGAATAACTGAAAGGAATATTTCAGCAAAATTGGGTTCAGTTCAAGAAAAAGATGCTCATTAATGTGTCAGCTACATGTCAAGGTAGCTGTTTGCACTAATAATTCCTACAGGACCTGTTACTTTCATTGTTTTTTCAAAACCAGGTTTGAAGGAGAGTCATTAGTTCATTTAAATATTAGAGCATGTATTTGTTGACTTGTTTATTCTGTCTCCCTCACTAGAGCATAACAGGGGGAAGGATCATGTCTGTCTTGTTCTCTGCTGAATTCTCAGAGCCTGGAAGAGGGCATGGCATGGGATAGGTCCCCCAAAGTATTTCTTTGGATTAATGGACGGATGGATGGATGGATGAATAAAGAACAAACAAACAGACACAGTCCTAACAGAGTTCTAGAAGGTTACTGGGCCCAACCTTTGCCTTCATGGAGCTTACAGTTTCCTGCTAGAATCTCCTAGGTTCACCATACACAATCTGTGTCCTTTCTAGAGCACCATTTCTAGGACTGAAACTGTGTACCTAGAATCGGTTACAGAAGGGAAAGACAGTAGACAGAGAACAAGAGAACAAAGGCCCCCAAGCACTGACTACGATTTTTTTTTCTCTCTCTTTTTTTAAAAATGTTTATTTATTTATTTATACTTTTTTTATTAGTCACCCATTTTATACACATCAGTGTATACATGTAAATCCCAATCTCTCAATTCATCATACCACCACCCCCACCCCCTGCCGCTTTCGCCCCTTGGTGTCCATACGTTTGTTCTCTACATGTGTGTCTCCATTTCTGCTCTGCAAACTGGTTCATCTTTACCATTTTTCTAGGTTCCAAATATATGTGTTAATATATGATATTGGTTCTTCTCTTTCTGACTTACTTCACTCTGTATGGCAGTCTCTAGATGCATCCACGTCTCTACAAATGACCCAATTTTGTTCCTTTTTATGGCTGAGTAATATTCCATTGTACATATGTACCATTTCCTCTTTAATCATTCGTCCGTCAATGGGCATTTAGGTTGCTTCCATGATCTGGCTATTGTAAATAGTACTGCAACGAACATTGGGGTGCATGTGGCTTTTTGAATTATGGTTTTCTCTGGGTATATGCCCAGTAGTGGGATTGCTGGGTCCTATGGTAATTCTATTTTTAGTTTTTTAAGGAACCTCCATACTGTTCTCCATAGTGGCTGTATCAATTTACATTCCCACCAACAGTGCAAGAGGGTCCCCTTTTCTCCACACCGTCTCCAGCATTTGTTGTTTGTAGATTTTCTGATGATGCCCATTCTAACTGGTGTGAGCTGATACCTCATTGTAGTTTTGATTTGTATTTCTCTAATAATTAATGATGTTGAGCAGCTTTTCATGTGCTTCTTGGCCAGCGGTATATCTTCTTTGGAGAAATGTCTATTTAGGTCTTCTGCCCATTTTTGGATTGGGTTGTTTGTTTTTTTAATATTGAGCTACATGAGCTGTTTATATATTTTGGAAATTAATCATTTGTCAGTTGCTTCCTTTGCAAATATTTTCTCCCATTCTGAGGGTTGTCTTTTCATCTTGTTTATGGTTTCCTTTGCTGTGCAAAAGCTTTGAAGTTTCATTAGGTCCCATTTGTTTATTTTGGTATTTATTTCCATTACTCTAGGAAGTGGATCAAAAAATATCTTGCAGGCCTCCCTGGTGGCGCAAGTGGTTGAGAGTCCGCCTGCCGATGCAGGGGATACGGGTTCGTGCCCCGGTCTGGGAGGATCCCATATGCCGCGGAGCGGCTGGGCCCGCGGGCCATGGCCGCTGAGCCTGCGCGTCCGGAGCCTGTGCTCCGCAACGGGGGAGGCCACAACAGTGAGAGGCCCGCATACCGCAAAAAAAAAAAAAAAAAAAAAAATATCTTGCTGTGATTTATGTCGAAGAGTGTTCTTCCTATGTTTTCCTCTAAGAATTTTAGAGTGTCTGGTCTTACATTTAGGTCTCTAATCCATTTTGAGTTTATTATTGTGTATGGCGTTAGGGAGTGTTCTAATTTCATTCTTTTACATGTAGCTGTCCAGTTTTCCCAGCACCACTTATTGAAGAGACTGTCTTTTCTCCACTGTATATCCTTGCCTCCTTTGTCATAGATTAGTTGACCATAGGTGCGTGGGTTTATCTCTGGGCTTTCTATCCAGTTCCATTGACCTATATTTCTGTTTTTGTGCCAGTACCATATTGTCTTGATTACTGTGGCTTTGTAGTATAGGCTGAATTTAGGGAGTCTGATTCCTCCAGCTCCGTTTTTTCCCCTCAAGTCTGATTTGGCTATTTGGGGTCTTTTGTGTCTCCACACAAATTTTAAGCTTTTTTGTTCTAGTTCTGTAAAAAATGCCATTGGTAATTTGATAGGGATTGCATTGAATCTGTAGATTGCTTTGGGTAGTATAGACATTTTCACAATATTGATTCTTCCAATCCAAGAACGTGGTATATCTCTCCATCTGTTGCTATCATCTTTAATTTCTTTCATCAGTGTCTTACAGTTTTCTGCATACAGGTCTTTGTCTCCCTAGGTAGGTTTATTCCTAGGTATTGTATTTTTTGGTTGCAGTGGTACATGGGAGTGTTTCCTTAATTTCTCTTTCAGATTTTCCATCATTAGTGTATAGGAATGCAAGAGATTTCTGTGCATTCATTTTGTGTCCTGCAACTTGACCAAGTTCACTGATTAGCTCTAGTAGTTTTCTGGTGCCATCTTTAGGATTCTCTCTGTAGAGTATCCTGTCATCTGCAAACAGTGACAGGTTTACTTCTTCTTTTTCAATTTGGATTCCTTTTATTGCTTTTTCTTCACTGATTGCTGTGGCTAGGACTTCCAAAACTATGTTGAAGAATAGTAGTGAGAGTGGACATCCTTGTCTTGTTCCTGATCTTAGAGGAAATGCTTTCAGTTTTTCACCATTGAGAATGATGTTTGCTGTGGCTTTGTCATATATGGCCTTTACTATGGTGAAGTAGGTTCCCTCTATGCCCACTTTCTGGAGAGTTTTTATCATAAATCAGTGTTGAATTTTGTCAAAAGCGTTTTCTGCATCCATTGAGGTGATCATATGGTTTTTCTTTTTCAATTTGTTAATATCGTGTATCACATTGATTGATTTGCATATATTGAAGAATCCTTGCCTCTCTGGGATAAATCCCACTTGATCATGGTGTATGATCCTTTTAATGTGTTGTTGGATTCTGTTTGCTAGTATTTTGTTGAAGATTTTTGCATCTATATTTATCAGTGATATTGGTCTGTAATTTTCTTTTTTTGTAGTATCTTTGTCTGGTTTTGGTATCAGGGTGATGGTGGCCTCAGAGAATGAGTTTGGGAGTGTTCCTTCCTCTGCAATTTTTTGGAAGAGTTTGAGAAGGATGGGTGTTAGCTCGTCTCTAAATATTTGATAGAATTCACCTGTGAAGCCTTCTGGTCCTGGACTTCTGTTTGTTGGAAGATTTTTAATCACAGTTTCAATTCCATTACTTGTGATTGGTCTGTTCATATTTTCTATTTCTTCCTGGTTCAGTCTTGAAAGGTTATAACTTTCTAAGAATTTGTTCATGTCTTCTAGGTTGTCCATTTTATTGGCATAGAGTTGCTTGTAGTTGTCTCTTAGGATGCTTTGTATTTCTGTGGTGTCTGTTGTAACTTCTTTTTCCTTTCTAATTTTTTTGATTTGAGTCCTCTCCCTCTTTTTCTTGATGAGTCTGGCTAATGGTTTATCAATTTTGTTTAACTTCTCAAAGAACCAGCTTTTAGTTTTATTGATCTTTGCTATTGTTTTCTTTGTTTCTATTTCATTTATTTCTGCTCTGATCTTTATGATTTCTTTCCTTCTGCTCACTTTGGGTTTTGTTTGTTCTTCTTTCTCTAGTTCCTTTAGGTGTAATGTTAGATTGTTTATTTGAGATTTTTCTTGTTTCTTGAGGTGGGCTTGTATAGCTATAAACTTCCCTCTAAAACTATGGGATGCTTTTGCTGCATCCCATAGGTTTTGGATCGTCGTGTTTTCATTGTCATTTGTCTCAAGGTATTTTTTGATTTCCTCTTTGATTTCTTCAGTGATCTCTTGGTTATTTAGTAACGTACTGTTTAGCCTCTATGTGTTTGTGTTTTTTACAGGTTTTTCCCTGTAATTCATTTCTAATCTCATAGCGTTGTCGTCAAAAAAGATGCTTGATATGATTTTAATTTTCTTCAATTTCCTGAGGCTTGATTTTTGACCCAACACGTGATCTATCCTGGAAAATGTTCCGTGTGCACTTGAGAAGAAAGTGCAATCTGCTGTTTTTGGACGGAATGTCCTACAAATATCAATTAAATCTATCTGGTCTATTGTGTCATTTAAAGCTTGTGTTTCCTTATTAATTTTCTCTTTGGATGATCTGTCCATTGGTGTAAGTGAGGTGTTCAAGTCCCCCACTATTATTGTGTTACTGTTGATTTCCTCTTTTAGAGCTGTTAGCAGTTGCCTTATGTATTGAGGTGCTCCTATGCTGGGTGCATATATATTTATAATTGTTATATCTTCTTCTTGGATTGATCCCTTGATCCTTACGTAGTGTCCTTCCTTGTCTCTTGTAACATTCTTTATTTTAAAGTGTATATTATCTGATATGAGTAATGCTACTCCAGCTTTCTTTGATTTCCATTTGCATGGAATATCTTTTTCCATCCCCTCACTTTCAGTCTGTATGTGTCCCTAGGTCTGAAGTGGGTCTCCTGTAGAAAGCATATATATGGGTCTTGTTTTTGTATCCATTCAGCAACCCTGTGTCTTTTGGTTGGAGCATTTAATCCATTCGCGTTTAAGGTAATTATCGATATGTATGTTCCTATGACCATTTTCTTAATTGTTTTGGGTTTGTTTTTGTAGGTCCTTTTCTTCTCTTGTGTTTCCCACTTAGAGAAGTTCCTTTAACATTTGTTGTAGAGCTGCTTTGGTGGTGCTCAATTCTCTTAGCTTTTGCTTGTCTGTCAAGCTTTTGATTTCTCCATCGAATCTCAATGAGATCCTTGCTGGGTAGAGTAATCTTGGTTGTAGGTTCTTCCCTGTCATCACTTTAAGTATATCATGCCACTCCCTTCTGGCTTGTAGACTTTCTGCTGAGAAATCAGCTGTTAACCTTCTGGGAGTTCCCTTGTATGTTATTTGTCATTTTTCCCTTGCTGCTGTCAATAATTTTTCTTTAATTTTTGCCAAGTTGATTACTATGTGTCTCGGTGTGTTTCTCCTTGGGTTTCTCCTGTATGGGACTCTCTGTGCTTCCTGGACTTGGGTGGCTATTTCCTTTCCGATGTTAGGGAAGTTTTTGACTATAATCTCTTCAATATCTTCTCGGGTCCTTTCTCTCTCTCTTCTCCTTCTGGGACCCATATAATGTGAACGTTGTTGTGTTTAATGTTGTCCCAGAGGTCTCTTAAGCTGTCTTCATTTCTTTTCATTCTTTTATCTTTATTCTGTTCCGCAGCAGTGAATTCCACCATTCTGTCTTCCAGGTCACTTATCCGTTCTTTTGCCCCAGTTATTCTATTGATTCCTTCTAGTGTATTTCTTTTTCAGTTATTGTATTCTTCATCTCTGTTTGTTTGTTCTTGAATTCTTCTAGATCTTTGTTAAACGTTTCTTGCATCTTCTGGATCTTTGCCTCCATTCTTTTTCTGAGGTCCAGGATCATCTTCACTATCATTATTCTGAATTCTTTTTCTGGAAGATTGCCTCTCTCCATTTCATTTAGTTGTTTTTCTGGGGTTTTATCTTGTTCCTTCATCTGTTACATAGCCCTCTGCCTTTTCATCTTCGCTGTCTTTCTGTGGATATGGTTTTTGTTCCACAGGCTGCAGGATTGTAGTTCTTCTTGCTGCTGCTGTCTGCCCTCTGGTAGATGAGGCTATCTAAGAGGCTTGTGGAAGTTTCCTGATGGGAGGGACTGGTGGTGGGTAGAGCTGGCTGTGGCATTGGTGGGCAGAGCTCAGTAAAACTTTAATCTGCTTGTCTGCTGATGGGTGGGTTGGTTTCCCTCCCTGTTAGTTGTTTGGCCTGAGGTGACCCAACACTGGAGCCTACCCGGGCTCTTTGGCGGGGTTAATGGCAGACTCTGGGAGGGCTCATGCCAAGGAATACTTCCCAGAACTTCTGCTGCCAGTGTCCTTGTCCCTTGGTGAGCCACAGCTGCCCCCGCCTCTGCAGGAGACCCTCCAACACTAGCAGGTAGGTCTGGTTCAGTCTCCTATGGGGGTCACTGCTCCTTCCCCTGGGTCCCAATGCACACACTACTTTGTGTGTGCCCTCCAAGAGTGGAATCTCTCTTTCCCCCAGTCCTGCCAAAGTCCTGCAATCAAATCCCACTAGCCTTCAAAGTCTGAGTCTCTAGGAATTCCTCCTCCCATTGCCTGACCCCCAGGTTGGGAAGCCTGATGTTGAGCTCAGAACCTTCACTCCAGTGGGTGGACTTCTGTTGTATAAGTGTTCTCCAGTTTGTGAGTCACCCACCCAGCAGTTATGGGATTTGATTTTATTGGGATTGCGCCCCTCCTACTGTCTCTTTGTGCCTTCTCCTTTGTCTTTGCATGTGGGGTATCTTTTTGGCGAGCTCCAGTGTCTTCCTGTCGATGATTGTTCAGCAGTTAGTTGTGATTCCAGTGCTCTCGAAAGACGGAGTGACAGCATGTCCTTCTACTCCGCCATGTTGAACCAAATCTGAATACGGTTTTAAGCAGAATTATGCACTGATGCCAAAATTCATCAATGACCAACTGCTTTTTTATCGACTTTGTTGAGATATAATTTATGAACAAGATCAGTGGCCAATTTTAAAGTAATTCTTTAAAACTTAAAAAAATTTTTTTTTTTTTTTTTTTGGATGTAGTTTCACGAGGAAGGAAGTTGACTGGTAAATCCAGACATTCTGGGTGGAGAATTTTTGGTGAAATTCCCTATAAATGAACCAGCAGCTGCCTTCAGGGTTTGATAAAGGCCTCAGTGTTTGGAACACTGTGGGGTTCCTTCTCCCCATCTCCAGCTCTTTCTGGCTGGGTCTGGGTGGGTGTGAGAAGTGGTCACTGAAGCGACAGGAGTTGGGTGGAAATGCAAAGTGGGTGTGAAAGCATGAGGTGTACAAGGTGGCAGAGCTGAGCCCAAATCACATCACTGCCTCTCACTTGCTGTGCAAGCTGTAACAAGCTCCTGGGCATCTCTGAGCGTGCCTCAGTCTCCTCATCTGTAGAATAGCATCTGCCAGAAGACTGAGGTTTAAATAGCTAATGAGGGGACTTCCCTCATGGTGCAGTGGTTAAGAATCTGCCTGCCAATGCAGGGGACACGAGTTCGAGCCCTGGTCCAGGAAGATCCCACATGCTGTGCAGAAACTATGCCCGTGGGCCACAACTACTGAGCCTGCACTCTAGAGTCTGCGAGCCACAGCTACTGAAGCCCTCATGCTGCAACTACTGAAGCCCACGTGCCTAGAGCCCATGCTCTGCAGCAAGAGAAGCCACTGAAATGAGAAGCCCACGCACCGCAGTGAAGAGTAGACCCTACTCACTGCAACTAGAGAAAGCCTGTGCACAGCAACAAAGACCCAATGCAGCCATAAATAAATACATTAAATAAGTAAATAAATAAATAAATAAATAAGCTAATGCACCCAAAGCACCTGCACCGGGGCCTGAACATGGTAGGCACTTAATGAAATCTAATATTGTTCTTACAAGGCTAGAAACTTGCCAACCCTCCACTCCCTGGATCTGCACTCTTCACCATGCTGTGCTCAATGCCCATTTCCAACTACCCGGGTGGCTCCCCCCAGGCTCTACCTGAGAGCTGTCACCCTGTGTTGTGACCCCAAGGCCCCAACCCACTTGTCTCTGAGCCCTACCTGGTTTTTCAAGCTCTGGATCTCTCTCTGTTGGGCATCGTCCTCTTCATGCAGAACCTGAAACTTGGGCGGGATCACCCTCTCCTTCTGCCTGGAGTTGGCTGTTTCCAACAGCTTCTGCCTCAGGTTGGCCACTTGGTTCTGCAGGCTTGCTATCACCGTGTCTTTGTATTTAGATTCAAGTTCAAAATCGGAGAGACGGCTGACTTCTTTTCCCAGCAGCCGAATTATTTCATCCTGGGTGGAGGACAGATGGGAAATTTACTAGGTGTGGGTCTGGATGTAAGGCTGAGCCCATTTAAAGAAAGACAGGAAAAATATGGTATCATTCTTTGGGAAGGTGAGGGCAGGCAGGGAGGGAAAAAGCAGACTTTCAAGGCTATCTCTGTCACTTGGAAAATCTCATAGAGACAAGAATTGGGTTAAAATGATGTACTTGTATATAGACTCCTGTAATGGATGTCTGTACCTCACAGGTACGGAAACTTTCCTTTCCCCGAGAATTAGACTTTCATATTAAGAGCAACCATCCCACTTGGGAACATTTGTTGCTAGAAAGTTTACTTAGAATGATTTCATTTATAATATACAGCCTAGCACACTGGGGACCTAGGAAAGGTACTTAGGAAAACAACATTCTGTTTGACCACATTCTGCCTATAATGAGAGTTATTTGTTTTAACTTAAAACATTCTGAACTATTTGTTTTCCCTTTCCTCTCTTCTAATATTTCCTGCCTCTTTTGGCTATTCATGTATGAATTTTTTCCAGGTAACTCAATCTGGAAAGTAAATGAGACAGGAATAGTGATTTATTTGCATGGGCTCATGTAAACTTTCGGCTGGAAAAAAAAATTGCTGGTAGACTGTACCCACAGGTATAATTAACCCTGTCCTCCATCTCTCCAGTGAAAAAGCTCTGCAGCCAAAGAATTGGTTAGGTTTTCCAAAAAAGGAAAAAAAAATTCCCCGAAACTTCTCACCAGACGTTATCAATAAAATGTCAGAAAAACTGAAGAAGAAGAAGAAGAAGAAAAAATTCCCCAGAGGCCTTTTCCAAAGCAGTCACAGGAGGAGGTAAACGGGCAATTTCTGGGCCAGCTCATTCCCAGGAGAGCCGTCCAGTCAGCCTCACGACCTGCTAGCTCCGTGACCTGGGGAAGGACAGGGTCTCGCTCATGAGAAAGCCTGTCTGACATTGCCAGCTGCTGCCAGGGGCCTTCCTTTGGGTCCTTGTGAAAGTTGGTGGCAAAACTTCAAGAGAGAGCATCAGACATATTCCCTACTCCTGGGCAGTTTCCCCTGTTTCACCCTGTTATGATCAGCCAGGTGCTTATTCATTTTTCATGCAACAAACATTCATCGGGCAGCAACTAAGTGCCAGGCCCCGTGCCAGTGCTGGAATATAAGAAGTTTGCAGAGGGCAGTGGACAGCTGTGGGTTCTGCTTTCCTGGTGAGGGTCCCCTTGCCCTTCTGGAGGGAGCGTTCCTCCTTCCATGGGGTCTGGGTAGGACTGTCAGTCATGTGCCCTGCTCCTTCCTGTCCCACCTCCCCATGTGCATGTGGCCCAAGCTGGTCAATCAGAGATTTCACACATCGATTACAGAGGGAGAGGATCTTGCCTTCTTTTGGATCATAAACTTTAAATATGTAGGCTTGTTTGTCTGAGTTTGTCTTTTCTGACACACAAAGCCAGCCTTATGTAGAAAGCCAGACTCTGAGGGAAACAGAGGGGAGAGGTTGGTAGTGGGGAGGTGTTCTGATGACATTATTCAAGCTCCTGGATCTAGCCATACCTGAAGCTAGTGGCCCTTTAAATTTTCCAATAAGTTGAGCTAATCGATGCTCCCCCTCAAGCTAATTTGTTTATTGTCACTTGAAGGAGTCCTGGCAAGTCAGGGTAGAAATGGCTTATAAAGAGAAAGAATTCTTTCTATTATAAATAGAAAAAATGATAAATGGCTTATAAAAATTTTCTATAAATAGAAAAAATTATAGTGGTTGCACTATATTTCCGAGTTAAAATTGAGGCAGGTTGAAAAATGGCAACACTTTGCAGTTTTGCCATCCAGTCTATTTCCCCACCCTCTAGTCTGGGCTGGCCCCGTGACTTGCTTTAACTAACGGAATGGAGTGGAAGTGATGCTGCATGATCTCCAGGCAAGTTCTTACAGGCTGTGCAGCTTCTGCTCTGGCCCCCTGGGAACTCCGAGACCACCGTGCTGTGATGAAAAACCACATGCACAAAGGGGTGCACCAGTCCAGGCGTCCTGGCTGAGGCCCTAGATGTGGGAAGGAGGCCAATGGAGACCGACCACCAGCCTGGCCAAGCCAGCGGCTTACTGAGGCCGCATGAGTGAGGCCAGGGGACGCGAGCAAAGGAACCTTCAAGGTCAACCCATAGATTCTGGGGAATAATGAATTGCTGTTTGAAGCCGCTAAGTTTTGGGATGGCTTGTTACACAGCGATAAATACAGAATCTGAGCGTGGTTTCTCGCCTTTCTGCAACATTTTTCAGAGTCTGGTCCCAGGATGCCTGGTTGGAACTCCCTGCCTCCTGAAGGTTTGGATTTCCGTGTCTGACAAGAACCCCAGGTAGGTCTGCTCCTCACAAACTCTGAGAATTGCTGCAGGAGCAGGCCCTGGCCCTGAAGGAAAGTGAGATATTATAGACTGCTTCTTTTAGAGTAACTTTCAGGTCATGTCTAAGTGGGGAGAAATTGACCTGGGCCCTTCCCAGGATGGCTTGAATCCACCTGTTCTGCTCGCATCCCTGCTTTAAACCTCTCTGGTTCTTTAACGAGTCTCTTGGCCCACGCCTCCCTGACTTCAGTGCTCACTTCCTCCTGCTAGGAATGTGTTTTTGCATCACTGTTCCATCACTGAAGGTTGACCAAGTGATTACTGTGTGGGAGTTAGAAGTACCCGCTGAGAAGCTAACCAGACCTCGCTTTGAATCCTAACACTGCTCCTTGCACTGGGCAGCCTTGAACACATTACTGAACCTCTCTGAGCTTCAGTTTCCTCATCTGCAAAGTGAGGGTGATAAAATCTATTTTGAAGATGGTGAAGATTAACGAGCTAATAAATGTCAAGTGCACAGGACATGGCCCAGCACACAGTAGGTGCTCAGTACCTTGTAGTTGTAGATGTTATTTGGGATAAAATGAGCAGTGGCCAAACCTGGCTGAATGTCTTGGGAGGAAGAGGTGGTTTCTTGGAAGTAGGAAAAAGGGACAGTCCTTGAGACACAGAGAACAAGAGGCAGTGGCAATCTCTCCATGGTCCCTCTTGCTGCTGTAGCTCTGTGCTTCCCCGAGACCCCTCACCTTATCGTACTGGGACAGGTCCTGGTCCACAAAAATTTCTCTGTAGGGCTCTGCCCCAGGAATTTCCTCGGCCACTGATTGTTCCGACAGTTCTGCCGCGTTGGTCCACACTAACACACAAGATCAACAGAGAATGCAGAGGAGACTGTGAGTTTCCCCAAAGTCTTAAAGAATATTTTCAGATTAACCTTCACATTCATGAGACTTATGCACTGAAAGCATTGCAGGAGGACTGGAAAGGGCGAGAGCTGCCTCATTTCTCTTCCCCAGCGTTAACTGCACTGATGCACTGTGGTGTGTCTCTTTCCAGACTTTTTTCTATGCTGCATAAGAGCTGAGGACCTTGGGCAAGTCATTTGCTCTCTCTAAGCCTTCGTTTCCACATACATAATTCAGGATCCCTGATAGTCTCTGCTATAAAGGGCTATCTGGAGATTAAATAGAATAATGATATAGAGCAGGGCTTGGCAAACTATGGCCCTGCGGCCAAATCTAGCCTTCTGCCTATTTTTGTAAATAAAGTTTTATTGCAACACAGCCACAGTGATTCATTTACATATTATTTATGGCTGCTTCCCAGCTACAAAGGCAGAGCTGAGTAGTTGCAGCAGAGACCATGTGACCCACAAGTACTAAAGTATTTACTGTCTGGCTCTTTACAGGAAAAGTTTGCTGACCCCTCAAGTAGAGCATTTAGCACTAAACATTAGCTATATATTTTTTATTGCAGTCATATCTTTTCAAAAAACAAAAATGCATTTACATGTCAGAGATTCTTATCCAGCTTACTTTTCAGCTAACAATATCAAAAACATCTTCCCATGTCAGTATTTGTAGCTGTACTTGGTTCTTTTCCAGGGCAGCATTGTGGTCCATTGTCCAACTGTGCCAAACGTGTTTAACTAGGATCCACTTGATAGCCATTTAAGCTTTCCTATATTTTTTCTTATTTACCCCAGTATTACAAAGCCTTTTTATATGACTTTCAGGGATTATGGCATTGCGTTTGGGGACCCCACTCTGTATCACATCAGACATCTCGCAATTCACTCACATCAACACTGAATACATTTCTTTTTATTGGTGTAGAAACGTTTGTAAAGATTTCTATAATTCTACGTGTGAGATCACTTGGGCCCAAGCAGCATATTTTAAATTTCCAAGTGACTATGGTTTCTGGAAAGTCACTGCACATTCTTATCTTCTTGTGAAGTGAGAAACTGAACAAATTGTTTTCAGTGGTGATGAAACTTTAATGAGTATTAACATTAATGATGAATGAAGCACGCACTGTCATGTATGTGGACATTCATCATTTATTCATTTTGCTTCTATATTTTTTATTTATGCATTTTAGAGTCAAAGATTCCTGCCCCCCAGCCAGGTCTCAAACCTCTTTGTGGACCCCAGAACCTCTAGTGGACATAGCTGATGGCCTGTGGTGCCCAGAGAATGCACAGCCTTGCGTGTTGAATGAGCAGCCCTGGCCACAGTGTTTCCTGGGGCACGAGGAACAGAAGGGCCTGGAACTTCAGCAGCTGCCCATTTTCTCTCCCTCCACCTCCCCAACTAGGTCCATGATTAGAAAACTGTTATTTGAAGCTCACTGCCCCCATCTGACTCTCTTGGATCCTGAGCAGCAAAGTCCTAACTGACTACAGCAGCAGTGCCTGATAGAGAAATAATGTGAGCTACAGAATGCAATTTTCAATTTTCTAGTAGTCACGTTAAAAAGGTAAAAAGAAGAGAGGAATTTTTAATGATCAATTTTATTTAACCCAATACATTAAAAAGCATCATTTCAACACATAATCTACAAAAAATATGGAGATATTTTATATTCTTTTTCTTCGAGGCATGAAGCCTTTGAAATCTGGGGTTTATTTTACACTGATTGCGCATCTCAATTTGGAAACTGAGTTTTCAGAAGGAAGATTTCACCTGTTTTCATATTCCTCAAGAAATCGGCTCTCACTGGAGGAAGCTACTGACTGGCCTGTGTCCCCAGGGAGGGCCTCGGGGTCTGACCCTAACTGGGCCCCTGTCCAGGCTCAGCTTAGAGTTCTGGCGTCTAATGCCATCTCTAGGGGTGACTCCGGCTGCCTCTGCGACCCTGTCGTGGCTGTCTTGAGGGACGCTTCCCTGCAAGATGATGGCCGGAGGGGGGACTTCATCAAACTTACAGAACAGGCTGATCGATGGGGTCCCTTTACTGGGGAAGGTGTGTTTACTCAAAGTCTTTGTGGGGCTAGAATTTGCTCTGAGACTTGCTTTCCTTACACCCAGGCAGGGAGGTGCGGGAGCAATTACCCCTCACCTGCCCCAAACTTCTTTACCGGCTACTGTTATTTATCAAAAAGAACCTAAGGGCCATGTATGACCAAACCGGCTTAACTCTAGATGCTGGATCCTTCGAAGGTCCCAGTGGGGAGAAGCCCCAGGGAGAGTCGGGAAGGCTGGGGCAGTGGGACGGCGGATATGGGGACGCAGGCACTTTAAGAATTTTCGGGCATGAGCTGTTGGCCAAAAGGCAGGGGAGTTACTTTAATATTTTAACAACCCCCAACTGTCCTGGTGTGCTCCAATAATCACCAGTCTGCAGCAGGGGCAGTATGTGTGCACCTTAACTGTGTCTTTAAGACATTGTAAGTTGTAAATAAAAGTTAAATAACAATCATGGTTAGGTAATAACTTAAGTTTTAAATTTTAATATTTAAAATTTAAATATTAAAATTTTAAAATATTTAAATTATTAAGATTGTAAAATTTAAAATTTAAATATTAAAATATTAAATATTTTAATATTTACTGAATGTTCGCTATGCACCAGGCGCTGTGCTCAGCACTTACAGGCAGGATACGATTTCGTCTTCATAACAACCCAGTGAGATAGGCTTTATTATTCCCATCTCCATTTTATACGTGAGAGATATGAGGCACAGAGACGTCAAGTCACCTGCTCAAGGACACACAGCTGGTAAGTGGTAGAGTCAAGGGATGAACCTAAGTTTGTTGGATTCAGAGCCTATGCTTTTTTTTTTTTTTTTTCTTTTTGCGGTATGCGGGCCTCTCACTGTTGTGGCCTCTCCCGTTGCGGAGCACAGGCTCCGGATGCGCAGGCCCAGCGGCCATGGCTCACGGGCCCAGCCGCTCCGCGGCATATGGGATCCTCCCAGACCGGGGCACGAACCCGTATCCCCTGCATCGGCAGGCGGACTCTTAACCACTGCGCCACCAGGGAGGCCCCAGAGCCTATGCTTTTAACCACTATGTAGTCAATGTATTGAAGTGGGAAGATGTTTATGACATATTATTGAATTTTAAAAATCAGGTAGGGAATTCCTTGGCAGTCCAGTGATTAGGATTCTGTGCTTCCACTGCAGGGGGCACAGGTTCCATCCCTGGCTGGGGAACAAAGATCCTGCAAGCTGAGCGGCATGGCCAAAAAAAGAAAAAAAAAGGTTACCTATGTTAGGTTCATATGATCCCATTATTGGGAAAAAAATATATATATATATGAATCAAGATGCTATTTTAATAAGTCACTCCACATATTTTCTTTTCTCAGTAATTCTTCCCCACCTCCCATGAGCTCTTGCCATTAAGATTTGGCCTTGGAGCTGACGTTTTATTGCCTTGTGGTAAAGGAAGGATGAGTATTAACTAGAACAGGGTGATTTTTCCCCCAGGCAAAATGATGTTTTGATTTTTGACAATGTCTGGAGACATTTTTGAGTACCACAGTTAGGGCGGTTGGTGGTGGTGGTGGTGTTGCTACTGGTATCTCTGGTGGGTAGGAGTCAGGGATGCTGCTAAACATTCTACAGTGGACAGGACAGATCCTTCAACAAGGAGTTATGCGACCCACCTGTCACTGTGCCAAGATTGAGAAACCCTGACCTGATCTGCAGTAAATAAATCCTTGGCTTTGGGTTTTCAAATAGAATTTTTCAAGTCTAAAGCAAGGTGACAGTCTAACAGTAAACCAATTTAATTGGAAGAGCCCAGCTTTGCTAAGAGAGGAAAGAGCTTTCTCGGAACCCTTAAAAAGAGGTGTTTTCTGTCAAGAGACAGCATGGAGGACTGGAGCACAGAGTTTTCTCGAAAGCGTGGAGTAGAGAGGCCCAGACAGAAAGGAACTCCCCATGACACGGGAAGATGAAAGTCCTTTTCTGAGGATGGCGAGAGTGTCAGGGGAACGAGGGCAAACCTTTGGAAACATGAGACCTGGCTGAGAGGCTGAGGAGATAGAGCCCAGGTAGATGTGAGGGACTCTAAGCCATACGACTCATCCTTCATTTCTCCAGGGGGAATCCAAGTCCTTCAGAGAAGCCCCAAGTTCAGCATGGCACTGGAGAAACCGGTGATTACAGTGGAAAAATTTAAATGGCGGAGTGAAAAAAAGAAAAGAAACAGCCCATGTGCCATGTGTCCCAAGGACACATTAAAAAAAAAAAACCCAAAACCCTGTATATATGTTCATAAGACAGAACATGATGCATACAACAAAATGAATGAATCTCAGAAATACTATGCTGAGTGAAAAAAGCCTTCCACAAAGGAACATGTACTACATGGTTCTGTGTACTTGAGATTGTAGAACAGGAATATCTAATCCATGGCGGGAAAAGAATTCAGAAGAGTGGGTGCCTCTGGGGCCTGGGGCTGGGAATTGACTGGGGAGGGACATGAGGGAACTTTCTGGGGTGCTGGTAATGTTCTATATCTTGATAGGAATTTGGGTTACATAGTTGTGCACGACTGGCAAAACTCAGGGGCACATTCAAGATCTACGCCTTTCAGGGTGTGGTAGCCAGTCTCCAAGATGGCCCCACTGATTCTTGTCTCCTGGTATTCAGACCCTTGCATCATCCTCTCCAATACTGGATGGACTTTATATTAGTTAGCTGGGGCTGCCATAACAAAACACCACAGGAGGTCTTAACAAAAGAAATTCATTTTCTCACAGTTCTGGAGGCTGGAAGTCCAAGATCAAGGTGTGGGCAGGGTTAGGCCTCTCTCCTTGGCTTGCAGACGGCCACCTTCCTGCTGTGTCCTCACATGCCCTTTTCTCTGTGCACGTGCATCCCTGGCGTCTCTCTCTCTTCTTACAAGGACACCAGCCCTTGGATTAGGGCCCACCCAATCATCTCATTTGAACTTACTCATCTATTTCAATACACTATCTCCAAATAGGGTCACATTCTGCGATATTGGGATTGAGGCCTCAGCATATGCATTTTGGGGGAATGCAATTCAGTCCGTAACAAAGCTTCTCTATGTAACCAAGGATATTGCAGAAATGACACAGTTTGACTCCTGAGGTTAGATCCTAAAAGACATTGCAGCTTCTGCCTCACTCTCTAGGACCACTTGTCTGGAGGAGCTGGCAGCTTGAGGATGCTCAAGCAACGTATGGAGAGGTCCGCTTAGTGAAGAACTGAGGCCTCTTACCAAAAGCCATGGGAGTGACCCATCCTGGAGGTGGGTCCTCCAGCCCCAGACAAGCCTCCAGAGGACCACAGCCCCAGCCAACACCATTACTGCAACTTCATGGACAATCCTGAGCAAGAATCCCCCAGCTAAGCCATTCCCAACTTCCTGACTCAGAGAAACTAGGAGATAATAAATGGTTACTGTTGTTTTAGGCCACTACATCCTGCAGTAATTTGTTATGCAACAATAAGTAGCAAATACAGGTTTGGGCACCAGGAGTGGTGCAAAATTTAACAAAAACCCTACGATGTGGAGTGGTTTGGGACGGAACAGTGGCCAGAAGCTGGAGGACTTTGGCCAAGAGTCTTTGAGAAAGCCTGAATAGTCTTAGTAGAAGCCCGATGGCCTTTGAGGAGGCCGTGAGGGAAGGGTCCCAGGAAAGTGAGGAAAATGTTACTGGGGTTAAGGGATCCTTGTTAGGTGGTGGCAGAAGGTTTCCTAACACGTTGCCTGTGGTCATGAGGAAGGTAGAAAATGTTTGTGATGAGGCTGAGTGGTCAAGCTAAAGAGAGTCCCAGACAGAGTCTTGGAAGGTGCTAGCTGGTTACATCTTGCTACTTATAGTGAAATGTGAGCGGGAGAGACAGTTAAAGG
The DNA here is from genome assembly GCF_025265405.1 of Mesoplodon densirostris. Lineage (NCBI taxonomy): Eukaryota > Metazoa > Chordata > Mammalia > Artiodactyla > Ziphiidae > Mesoplodon > Mesoplodon densirostris. The sequence continues at coordinate 79,119,418 of NC_082667.1, read as the reverse complement.
AAGGGCTGTTAAACCAGGGCAATGCTCTGGGCTTGAAAATTCCCTGCCTCTCCAGGTGGCAAATGAAATGTAAGAAACAGGTTCTGGGCAAAGATCAAATCAAGGGCACTCTCAAGAAAACACAGTCCAGAGAAGAAGCTGAGGGTGTGGTTGTAAAATCCTTTGTTAAGAATACAGATCCAGGGCAGTGTCCAAGAGAACCCTTCGGTCAAAGAACTGGGCTTCTAAGAAGCTTCTGTCCTTTGTCAGTCTTTGCAGAAGCCCATGGTGGAAGGGCTTGTGACAAAAAAGTCTGTGGGCGTGGTTTTTGCCTGATAGGATGAACCCCAATAAGAAGCACTGCCAACTCAGACTGACAGAGACCCACAAAAGTCAAAGAAGCGTCTGGACCCCCAAGCTTCTACAGGCAGGAAGCAGGCTATAAAACTATGCAGCCACATTCATGGTACACCTTTCATAGGAAAGGGAGGACGACTCAGAAGGCGGAACTCAGGGACCAGCGGGCAGAGCCAAGAGCCCTGGTAAGTCATTTCTGGGCAAGAGTTGGACTGAAGCCCAGTCAAGGAACTGCCGATATTGTCCCAGCTGGACTTCAGAACTGCTGTGGGCCAGGGACTCCTGTGTGTTTCCTGTTTCTCTTCTTTTGGAACAAGAGGAGTGTGTGGAGCAGTGATGCTATGCCTGTCCCACCAGTATGTGCTGGGTGTGTGAGGGACAGACCCTCTGTGCAGAGGTCTTCAGATTTCTGGAAGTAGTACTTGATGAGCTGAACGTAACATACTACACCCATGAGCCCCATCTGTACCTGGACTTGATTTAGACGAGATTCTGGAATTTGAGCCGATGCTGTTACTGGGGTGAGATTTTGGGGGGCCTCAGGAGAGAGGAGGAGGAGTGTGAATCATGGAGGACCCGAGGGCAGGCTGTGGTAGCCGGCCTCCAAGATGACTGCTGATAATCCCTGGGGACTCAGAGGGGTCTGCGGCTGGGACGCAGAAAACAGAGAATGGGACCTTCACACCAGTGGCCACAGAAGAAACCTGGGAATCATGCCAGGGACTAAGTCGAGCCAGCTACACTGCCAGTAAGGCTGGCAAGGCCAAGAGGATGGTGACAGACAGGAAGTCTCCTCCCCAAGTGCCATGAGGCCTTCTGGGGGGGAGGGGGGGAGAAGGAATCCCTGATGGCTGTGTGTCCCCAAAGTGACCAGGCTGTGAGTGACAGTCACTGAGATAACCAGCCTTAAATTTGACTGAAAAGCGTTATTTTAGATTAGATTGAATACATAACCTCCGGAGAAGTAATTTTCTCCATAAGCCTCAGTCTCCTCTTACCTGTAAAATGGTAATAAAATATTTAAAAACCTCCTAAGGCAAGAGGGATTTCAGTTACCAATATGTCTGTACATCTGAGTTGAAGTATATAAATTTAGATTCTGATACAAATTCATATATATTCATATATATGTACAAACACACACACACACACACACACTCACCACAGAGGTACTGACGTGTGCAGATGGGCAGAGCACAGTCTTGGAGGAGTTTGTACCAAAAAGTCAACAGGGAGAATTCTGGTGATAAGGGTGACAGCTTATCTTTTACTGTTTTCTAACTTTCTGCTTATCCCAATTTTTTCACATTTGATTATGTTCTACTTCAGAACCAGAGAACATAAGCAAAAGCCAGAGAAAGACAAATAGCATACCATATTGCTTATATGTGGAATCTAAAAAAAGGTACAAATAGAGATAGAGTTACAGATGTAGAAAATAAACTTATGGTTACCGGGAATAAGAGGGGGGAGGGATAAATTGGAAGAGAGGGATTGACATACACAATACTATACATAAAAGAGATAACTAAGAAGGACCTACTGGATAGCACAGGGACCTCTCCTCAATACTCTGTAATGGTCTATATGGGAAAAGAATCTAAAAAAGAGTGGATACATGTATATGTTGAACAGATTCAGTGTGCTGCATACCTGAAACTAACACAACACTGTAAATCAACTGCACCTCAATAAAACTTTTAAAAAAAAGGGGAAAGCAGAAACTGAGACCCATCCTCCTAGCAAAAGCCCCTCCCCTAAGCCGCCAAGGAAGCACCCATGAGTACCTTGCCTGATGATGGGAACGCTGTGGGCGGCTCTGTCCACCTCGAAGGAGAACATCTTCTCACTGGTACTCACGGGCCGCCTGTGGGAGGCTGGTGGGACCTTGGGGGGCTCGGGGGACCCCTGCGACCAGCTCCTCTGCACTGGTGCTGTCCAGATGCCCGGGTAGAAGGGGGTCTGTGGTGGTGAGGGTGACTGGTTCAGTTGCTGGGTGGCCCAAGGTGGCTGTGGCCTTGGCCAAGGTGCTGGGCCCCTCACCCATGGGAAGGAGACCTGCAGGGGCAGACAAGAGGGTCAGGGGAGGTTACGAGCAGCTAGGGTGGTCTTCACCTTTCTGTCCCGGCGACATAATTGCTGCCCTAGATTTTGGCATATAAGTCACTTCTCCCAAGAATCCCTCCCACACTCTCCCCAAATTTGGGATGGCGGTCCCCACCATGGGTCACCTTGCACACTATCACACCACCATTTATTGGGTGCAGCCTTCGTGCCAGGCACCCAGTCAAGAGATTCACATGCATTACCTCATTTAATACCCCTGATGCTCTGTGATGAGCCCGAGGCTGAGCAAGACCTAGTGACTTTCCCAGGACCACAGATTTGGCAGTGAGCATCTGAGCTGGTACAACGCCACCTCTGAGCTCTGAGAGGCTGACAGCTTTTTGTCTACCTTGCTCAGCACCGTATCCTCAGCTCCTAGAATAAACCCTTGGCACATACACAGTAGGTCCTTAAATACTGGTTGAAAGAATGAATGAACACATCTCCGAGATTCAAGCCCAGCTCTCCAGGACACACACATCCACACTGTGTGTCTCCCTGGCATTCCCATTCCACCTGTTCCCCGAAGCCGAGAGCTCTGGGGTGGCAGGCACCCCAACTGGCTCGAAACCCAGCTGGCTCATTAGCCTGTGATCCTCAACATCTGCCACATCTGATTCTTGCCAGACGCTCCATAAATATCTATCGAGGGAACCTTTTTTCATCTGACCCGGCGGAAGATGTCTGTATCTACTTTCATTAGAGAGCACATCAAAATCCATCTACACCGGGAGAAGCAAATGCTGAGAGGTGCTGACACCTGGCTTTGTCTTGGTTAATGCTGTTGTGGCCGTCCCTCCCCGAGCCTAGTGGTTAAACTGTGACATCGTGAATGCTACCATTTATTGTAATTACTCACCGATTTCTCGCGATAGCCCTGAAGGGGAGGAGCTCTCCTTATTCCTAGCTTACAAATGAGGCTTGGAGAGGTTAAGGACTTCACCAAGCTCAGGTGGTGGTGGAGAGGGTGGTAGGACTGGGGTTCTGGAAAGCTCTTTCCCTCTCTGTCTCTCTCTCCCTTCTCTGCCCCAACCCCACCCCCAGTCTCTTGGCAGAAAAAAACACACTTTTCAAGGAAGAAGCTAAGTTCAAAGGTTTGCCGCCTGTGGCGGTCACGTTTCTCTTTCTGCAGACTGCAGACACAGAATGAGAAACAGGACAGAATGCTTCCGAAATAGGAGCACTGGCAGACAGAACTTCCTATAGCTCCAGCTGGATTGTATTTAAGAGGAAGGTTCTCCACTCACTCAGGTTCCCAAACCAGTCTTTTAGCTACAGTCTTTCCCAGCCAAGTCAAGAATCTGGTGAATTCCCCTGAAGACTTTTTTGGAGTCAGGGAGAACACTGTTAGGGAAAATCAAACTCCAATTGCCTGGCGACACCTGGCCCAGCATTTATGATGACACTGGCCCCGTTGAAACCTGTTTCAGGAACGGACTTGGCAGTGTTCCAGAACTCTGTTACCTTATGTGAAGATTCGAATTTCTCTCCACTGTGGGCACCTCGGTCTCCACCTAAGCTTTCTTCCTTTCTCTCCTTTCAGAAGCTGAGGTGTCCTGCTTCTGCCTTGCACTCACTTCTCCATCCATCCTATCCCTTCCCGTCCTCTCCTCTGGGGCTGTCTTGCCTCAATCATTCCTACAACCTTTCCTCATCGATTTAATAAAGATTTATCGAATGAAAGGGCTGAAGGTGGGAAGGGGGAAATTTGAATATGTTTTACCCCCGCCTGATAGAAAACAAATCGAGAGACCACGGGTAGTGTGGAGGAATTCCCTTGTGTGCTGGGATGCTCAGGTAGATGTGCCTCACTGCCCACTAACTGCCAGGGTGCTGAAGGGAGTGCTCATATCTCATGGCTCAAGTGGTTCACTGCCGTAGTGGACAGGCCGCAACCCACCTGGCTCTTCTGGAAATTCCAGGAATCTCCCTCCCAATCTGTCGGCCCATTGCTGTGGGTGGGGCTAAGCAATCAACCAATCACACTCCCTGGACATAGATTGGTTCAGTGGTGGGGCAAGTGATGCAATCAGAGCCAAGGAGACCCAAGAAGACTTGGTTGGACACCAGGATCTGGAGTGACCTGGTGGGACTTCAGAATGCAGCCAGCATGAAGGAGTGGAGCCCAGACATGGAGAGAGGGAAGCTGTTTATTTATTTTTCAAATTGTGGTAAATAACCTGCAACATAAAATTTATCATCTTAGCCATTTTAAAGTATACAGTTCAGTGGTGTTAAGTGTAGTCACATTTCTGTGAGATGGATCTCCAGAACTTTTTCATCTTGCAAAATGTAAACTCTATTAACCATTAGACAACAACTCCCCATTCCCTCCGCCACCCAGCCCGTGGTGACCAACATTCTGTCGCTATGAATTGGACTACTCTAAGTACCAAGTACCTCAAATAAGTGAAATCACATGGTACCTGTCTTTTTGTGACTGGCGTATTTCACTTAGCATAATGCCCTCAAGGTTCATCCATGTTGTAACATGTCAGAATTTCCTTCTTTTATTTTATTATTTTTGTGTGTGTGTGGTAGGCGGGCCTCTCACTGCTGTGGCCTCTCTCGTTGTGGAGCACAGGCTCCGGACGCGCAGGCTCAGCGGCCATGGCTCACGGGCCCGGCCACTCCGCGGCATGCGGGATCCTCCCGGACTGGGGCATGAACCCGTGTCCCCTGCATCGGCAGGCGGACTCTCAACCACTGCGCCACCAGGGAAACCCTTCCTTCATTTTTAAGGCTAAATAATATTTCACCATACAGTTTAGAGTGTATTTTTTTAATCCATTAAGCGTCATGGTCACTTGGGTGGTTTCTACCTCATGGCTATTATAACTATGCTGCTGTCTGTGAACATGGTGGGGAAAATAAGGAAGCTGGTTTTGAGCACTGGCTGGGGTGCTACCCTGAAGTGCTCCATCCCTGAGGCTGGCTAGAGCTGGTTTCTGTTGCTTGCAGCACACAGAGCCCGAACGATAGGGCCCCTAGTGGGAAGGAGCCAAAGATGTATCAACGCAGCAGAGACTCCAAGCTCTTCGGGTTTAAAAATTTAAACATAAAGGGTTTTTTTTTTTTCTCTGAAGCATGTTGGTTGAGGGTAGCTTTAGTTGGATGGTTAAAGTTGGTTTTCTCTAGTTTCCCAGCTTGCTTTATCAAAGGGAAGGTCAAGGTTTTCTCAGAAATTCCTGCTGGCAACTACAACGATACAGGCAGGGAGAAAAGGAAACATAAGAAGAAGACTCACATTAAAAGCTAGCTCTGGGCTGTACAGGAAGCATGGGGTCAAGGTCAGTTATCAACAAGTTTTTTTTTATTATTTATTTATTTTAGATTTAATTCTATTTATTTTTGTCTGTGTTGGGTTTTCGTTGCTACGTGCAGGCTTTCTTTAGTTGCGGCGAGCGGGGGGCTACTCTTGTTGTGGTGCGCAGGCTTCTCCTTGTGGTGGCTTCTCTTGTTTCGGAGTGTGGGCTCTAGGCGCATGGGCTGCAGTAGCTGGGGCACATGGGCTCAGCAGTTGTGGCACGTGGGCTCCAGAGCACAGGCTCAGTAGTTGTGGCGCATGGGCTTAGTTCCTCCACGACACATGGGATCTTCCCAGACCAGGGCTCGAACCTGTGTCCCCTGCACTGGCAGGTGGATTCTTATCCACTGTGTCACCAGGGAAGTCTTCAAGTCTGTTTTTAGAAACTTTAGTTTAAAAATACACGCTAATGCCTTTTCTCTTTCTTTGTGTCTGTTCTCTGACCATATGGTATGTTGCCATGGTTGGGTTTTTTGTTTTGTTTTTGAGGTAGCATATGTGATACTCCTGATTTCTTTTCCATACTACCTTTAAAATAGCAGGCTGGGGCTTCCTGGTGGTGCAGTGGTTGAGAGTCTGCCTGCCGATGTAGGGAATATGGGTTCGTGCCCCGGTCCGGGAAGATCCCACATGCCACAGAGCAGCTAGGCCCGTGAGACATGGCCGCTGAACCTGCGCGTCTGGAGCCTGTGCTCCGCAACGGGAGAGGCCACAACAGTGAGAGGCCCGTGTACCGAAAAAAAAAAAAAAAAGCAGGTTGTCAACCACCTGGATTAACCATGACCACATCCACGGCTGAATTTATATTAGCTTTAATAAACACAGGTCAATGATTTACTCAAGAAATCACTATCCATTTTTTTTCAAATTATCTATTTGTACTTTGTGTTATTTACCCAATATCTGCTTCTAACCCTGAAAAGAGTGTAAGTTGAATGGGACACCCTAAAAAAAATTCGAAGTAGTTTGCACATCGAGTGCCTACAGTACACATGAATTCTGCCAGGAAGCCCTGGAGCCTGCAGAGAAGGTGGAAACTTAGACCTTGCCCTTGGAGAGCTTGTTATGTGCTCTGCCATTTGTAAGTAATTGTGGACAATACAACGACTATGAGCCACTGTGTAGAGAAGCCACAGATGTGCCACAGACTGTGCTGGGCACTTAATGCATGTGGTCTCATCTGATCTCCAGAATAATCTTGCAGGAGGCATTTTACCCCTCATTGTGTGGATTAAGAAACTGAAGCTCAGAGAGGTTAAATGACTTGCCCAACGTCTCACGGCCAGGAAGTGGTGACACAATTTGACTCCAATACCTGTGCTCTTAGGACTTCTAGGTTACTCCAAGTCATGATTTATTACCTGCTTTCCATACTCACAAACGGATCTTAGACGATTGGTTAGTGAATGATAGGATATTTTCCAAGTTAAAAAAAGGAAACGAACATTAGATGGTGTGAAAAAACACAAGACATCGCATGGGCTACTTAGAAATGGGATTTTCTAGGAACACTGACAACTGTCTTATGGAAGTGTTATTCTTTCTGGTACATGCCACGCCCTGGAAGCAGCTCAGAGGACCCCAGCCTCCATCCGGGAAGACCTGTGGTATGTTCACTGCTGTACCAGAGGAGTGCTGGGGCCAGCTGGTACTCGCCCACGAGAACTGATTGTTAAATGTCCAGGAATTTTGCCAACTGGTTGATAAACACAGCCATTAATAAGAATTAACTTACATAAATTTACAATTAAATTATATCAGAAACAATTGGTATACAAACTTAAAAGTCACCCCTTCCTAATTATTTTACTCTATTTTATTATTACCTATGCTCTTGAGGTTATTTCACTCTACTATATGTTTCTGTTGGAAATGTTACATAGTAATGTGTTACCACACCTCTCTTTCCTTCTCTGTATTCAGGGATGTGTCATTGGGAGCTGGAAATTGACCGTGGAGGGCGTATTACACCATAGAAATCAGGAAATGTTATAAATGAGGGCTTGGTTTTTAAAAAGTTTTATAAATAGGTTTAATAATGGTGGTTCATGTAGAGCTTGATTTTGTTTGTTTGTTTGTTTTGTTGATTGCCTAGACTTAAGACGGTAATGGAGAAAATGTTAACAATGCAGATTATACAAAAGCATGTTGTGTCTTAGCCGTTATGTTATGAATAGAGCAAAAAATTGGGGAAACGTTCTTCCAGTATTTAAAAATTATTATCTGATGCAGCAACAAAGTCACTCATGTCACTGATGAACATGTGAAGTTCTAACGTCTTTCTTTTTTCACTTGTATTATTCATAAATCCAAAATATCCAAAAATACCCACGAGTGCTCAGGTTGGGAACTCTCTCATTCATCAACTGCAATGAGAAATTGGCTATGGATACAAGAGTTCACCTAAAGTCAATGAAAGCATTCTGTGAGACTCAGCTGGCTATATAGAATTTACAAGAAAGAGTACTGTATATTTTGTTACATGGATAGACTGTGCTACACATTCTTTATATCAGTAAACCTTATGCTATGCATCCATGTACTTTACTTTTTCCAGAGAGCTGGTCATTAAATATTTACCAGCCAATCGCTGGCTGTGCTGGCACCCAGCAGAGTGCCTGCTGCTCATGGTAGGTGTTCGCTGACTGAGCTGAACAGTTGGCAAATGGAGTGTAAATAAAAAGCACTTTGATTCTGGGGCTGGGATGGGGAAAACACATGATAAGCCTGGTGCATCTTGTAACAGCAAAGAGTAAGCAAGTGCCCAAAACGAAAAGGTGGGGAGGTGCTCAAGGACACAGCAAGCAATCTGAAAGAGCTCCCAGTGGCCAAGGCTGGAAGAATTTGAGCGAAGAAATATTTAATGAGTATTGGATTATAATTCAAAGTGTAAAATCAGTATACATGGATCCATACTGACATAGATACATTAGTGAGTAAATACATAAAGGAGGGAGAAGAGACCGGCTTCCTTACAGAAGAATTTAACATACATAGATGTGGAGCTTAATTCCCATGGTCTGGAAGGGCCTGGGGGGTAGGGGTGATGGTGGCGAGCAGGGATACTGACCGCAGCATGGAGGAGCCATGGACCTGGAAAGACAGAATGGAGACTAGAAAACATGGCCAGTAGATCTCAGAAGCCAGGAGAGGGTGCTAGTTGGTGCCAGGACAAATGGCCTTTATCTCAACAGCTACCGGGGTGCCACCGTAACTCAGAGACGGGTAATAATTCTATGTCCCCAAGAAAAGGGTAAATCATGTACGGGGCTTCAGTGTGAGAAATCAGGGTTATACATTTAGAACACAGAACCGCCAAGTTATACATTATTTTTAGGTTTTGGAACTTAAAAGAATTAAGTCCCTTTGAGCTGTTCAGAAAAGCCATTCGTTTGGGGTTTTCCCAGCTGTGTTAAAGGAGATCTGGCCCATCTAATTTTCCCATTTTCTTGTAAATCTTCAATCTTACAGTTTTTCCTTTCCTTTCAAGTTCTAATCAGCTTCCTGGTCAGTCCATAAAATGGGAAATAGAATCTAATGAGAAAACAGCCGGATTTTTGCAAATAGCTTTTGCTACCCCTAGACTTGGCCTGCTTCAATTGGGTCTTGCCAGATAGAGAGACGGAATGAATGAATGAATGAATGATCATCAACTAAGTTCAGAGAAGGAGCAACGTGGTTCTGATTTGGTAACAAAGGGTGTGGCCTGCCAGAGGAAGCAGGACGCGGCCCGATTCCTGGCCGGGTCCGGGTTCTGTCTCAGCAGGATGCTAAGGGTTCAGCCCGCGCTCCCGTCTCCACCTCCCCCGATGTCATCTGCATCGCCTGTAGACATCTGGTGACAACACAGCCTCAGGGGTCCTTGTGTGTGAGTTTCTGCTGCAGAGGCCGAGCCTGAGGCTGTCTGCTGCCCCCTGCCTTCCACTTCACTGGTCTCGGGAAATCGCCTTTGATATAAAACACCCAGCCTCAGGAGTTCTCATCACATAAGTAAGTCCCCACGGGACCTGTAAGAGCACAGGGTAGAGGAAATCCTACAAGGTCAGGTAGGAGATGACAAAGCTTGACCAGAAAGAGGCTTTGTTCTGAAGGGCACCATAGTCTCTGGTCATTCACTCAGTTGCCGGCTCCTCAACCCCCGGTACAGTAAAGCCACATCCTCCTCAAGAACGGACCCTATTCAGAGGTCCCAGGAACATGGAAATGCCACCCTTCTTGGGGATGGACAACTAAGGCCCCGACTCTGAGCTTCTCATCACACCAGTTCACCACAGGAGAGAAATGAGCAACTCTGCTTCCTTGGAGACTGGCCTGGGACTTTTCCAATGGAAAAGTGGATTATTCATCATTTTCCTCCCCCCACATCCCTAGTGGCAAATCCTGTTAGGAAGGCTCCACTTAGGCAATAGGAATGCTTCTTAATGTCATGGACATCTTCTTTGTTTTTGCCTCCCCCGCATCCATTTCTTCCATCTTTTGGATGGGCACCTTAATTTTTTTTCAGGGAAGACACCCTTTCCCTGACAATCCTGAGTCCATAGAACTCTGACCCTTCCACACCAGGGGTGAGACCATAACCCAGGCCTGGCCAATCAGAGCATTCCTTGCCCCTGGCCTCAGTGATTGGTTCAGGGGAAGCCACGTGATCCAAGCCACTGTCAATGAAGATGCTGGCCCTTTCCCTGGAACTGCTACTTTGTAGGGTGCTGGGGCTGCTGGTGGCCTCTTTCCTACAGGTGAGAAGAGTCTGTCTGAGATTGGGAAGCTAACAGGGAAGAAAGAGTCAGATTCCTGACCATGATTTGGGCGCCTGGATCCAGCTGGGCCTAAGCTGCAGCTTTTGGCCTTTTCAGTTCCATGAGCTTTATTTTTTTATTTTTATTTTTTTGCCTAGGATACTTTTAGTTGGTTTTCTGACACTTGCAAACAATCAAATTTCCTGGACAGTATGCTTACTGAGACTTTAGCATAAGCATCACTATATACTCAGAGTGAAAGTTGTTTTAAAGGTTATGACATGCTCAAATAAAACCCACCAGACTGTCATCATGCACCAAATTTACCTTTCAACTTATAAAAGTAAAGCAGCATCTCCAGAGAAGAATGATTTAAGACCAAGGAACCAATCATAAGACAAGTAGTAAAACGCTGCTTAGAGAAACTTTGATAGATAAATAGTTCTCTAGCTACAGCAGGCTTCAGACTACAAACCCCAAATTTCTGCTTCAAAAGTGACTCAGGGAAGACATTCCATAGTTTCATTTATTTCGTTTTTTGGCCTCGCCGTGCACTTGTGGGATCTTAGTTACCTGACCGGGAATTGAACCCACGCCCTCAGCAGTGAGAGCACTGAGTCCTAACCACTGGACCACCAGGGAATTCCCAACAGTCCACAGTTTTAAAAGAAAACGTTCCAGTTGAAGAAACAGGTAAAATTTATAATATGCATCTGTTGTATATATAATATGTTAATGTCTAGTACATTTATCAGATCCATGTCAATGTAATTATATTATTACTATATTTGCAAATGCATATATATGTGTATGTATAGTTAGAACCACATATTTCCAGCTCTTTTTAAAAGAGGTATTGAAAAGACTGTTCAAAATTTAGTTTTCCAGCTTGTCTGTTTTTTTCTTATTCCTCAGTAAACTTAAGCAATTAACCAGCACATTTCCTGGCACACAGTAAGGCTCAATCTGAGTGACTTCTTTCTCCCCAGCTCCCCCCTCTATTTTAAGTTCTTCTTTTAGAAACCAAGTCAAATGACAGAGGCAGGACTGCATAGTGTTACAAGCAGAGGCTGGCAAACGTTTTCTGTAGCGCCAGACAGTAAGCATTTCCAGCCCTGTGGGCCATAGGATCTGCCCAGCTTACTCTGCCCTTGTAGCCGACAACACAGGCAATACTGAAATGACTGGGACGGCTGTGTTCCCAGGAAACTTTACAGAAACAGGCGATGGCCCGCACTTGGCCCTGGGCCATAACGTGCCGACCTCGGGTTAAGACCTTGGGATCCGGCGTCACACAGACTCTGGTCCGGCTCCCGGCTCTGCTCCGTCTCTGGGACCCTGACGAGTGTGTCATTTCTGTGCCTTGTCTGTAAGACACAGGGATACCAACAGCCATTTCTTAGTCTGTGAGAAGTGGGTGAGATAGTGCACGTGAAATGCTGGGAACACTTCCTGGTCCATAATAAATGAGCATAAAACATTAGCCACCAGGTGTGATCACCATCGTCAAAAAAGGAGAAGAAAGGGCACAACTGAATTTGTCCAGGAACGGCAGCAATATCCCTGGTAAAGAGTTAGTGGGTGGACTTCCCTGGGGGCGCAGTGGTTAAGAATCCGCCTGCCAATGCAGGGGACAGGGATTCGAGCCCTGGTCCAGGAAGATCCCACATGCCGCGGAGCAACTAAGCCCATGGGCCACAACTACTGAGCCTGTGCTCTAGAGCCCGTGAGCCACAACTACTGAGCCCGCGTGCCACAACTACTGAATCCCACGCACCTAGAGCCCATGCTCTGCAACAAGAGAAGCCACCGCAAAGAGAAACTCGCGCACTGCAAAGAAGGGTAGCCCCCGCTCGCCGCAACTAGAGAAAGACCGCGCGCATCAACGAAGACCCAACGCAGCCAAAAATAAATAAATAAAATAAATAAAATAATTAAAGAAAAAAAGTTAGTGGAGCCAGGGACTTCCCTGGCCGTCCAGTGGTTAAGACTCCACGCTTCCAATGCAGGGGGTGCAGGTTTGATCCCCAGTTGAGGAACTAAGATCCTGCATTGGTGTAGCCAAAAAAAAAGTTAGTGGAGCCAAACAAGCAAGGAAGCCAGATAACTGAAAATGCAGTTTCTCCTATTATCAGTGGCTTTCGTTTTTACCCACATAATGAATCGTCAGCGTGTGAAATTGCAGGTTGGACTGGGAATTGCAAGACCTTCCTTAACCGCTGGGCAGTGAAGGACCTGCCTGGGCTCTCACGGCCCCACGATGCTTCGTGCTATTAGGAAAAGGCTCCAAGGGACTCAGGAGAGCCGGCTTTTAATCCTGCCTCTGGATCTATAGGACTGATGCCTAACCTTGGGGAAGTCACTGAAACTCTCTGAGCCTCAGTTTATGCCATGATAGGGGTGGTCCCAGGGACCTCTATAAAAACAACTGAAGGGGGAAAGGGGACCTGGGATTAATGAGTAGCTCCTTGGCAGAAATTGGAAATTGAAGCTCAGAAAGGTAAAGCCAGTTGCAGCTGGCATTTCAACTTGGGTCCATCCAACTCCAAAGCCCTTGCTTTCTCGATTGTGTTCTGCAGAGCTTCCCCATTAAAGCAGCAAGGAATATTGGCCGACAGAGGGCGCTCTTCTCGCAAGACAGGACGTCATGACATTGCAGGGACAGAAGACAGTATCCAGGAGCCACGTGGGAGAGTCTGGCTGGACTGGGAACAGGGCAGAGCAGGCTACAGGGAAGGCCAGACACAGGCAGTCATGGGGATGGGGGCTGCCGACAAGGAGCTGTCAACCCCCTCATGGAACAACTCGGCACGTCATTTGTGGCGCCTGGCTTCCTTTTTCATTCTGGCCATTTCCATCCGTTTTGCCGTATTTCAGAACAGAGAAAGACATGATTGATACATACGGGTGACGTGGGTTTCCTTACTCAGCTGCCTTGTAAGAACGGCGCCACTGTGACTAGCACAGCTTGTTTCCACACCTCCTTTCCTAGAGCTCAGAAAGCACGAGTAAAGGCAACAACCAACAAAACCTACAACACGGCAGCACACCTGACTCTGGGACTTCAATTTCCCACGCCTGGTGCCAAGACTCTATGGGATTAATCAACGGTTGCTTCAGGGCATTGCAGATGGCCCTGCAGGTTATGTCCTGCACAGTTTCAGTGGGCGCCATCCACATGGACTACGTTGTGAATGGTGACCCTGGAGTTGTGCAATATGGCAGCCCTAGGTAATACTTTGATGAGAGAGGTATAATTTACAAAGTATGGTCCTGGGGGCTTCCCTGGTGGTGCAGTGGTTGAGAGTCCACCTGCCGATGCAGGGGACACGGGTTTGGGCCCCGGTCCAGGAAGATCCCACATGCCGCGGAGCGGCTGGGCCTGTGAGCCATGGCCAATGAGCCTGCACGTCCGGAGCCTGTGCTCTGCAACGGGAGAGGCCACAACAGTGAGACGCCCGTAACCACAAAAAAAAAAAAAAAAAAAAGGATGGTCCTGGGCACAACCTGGCTGCCAATGCACTTTGTCAAACAAGAGATTTTCTTTATATTTTTCCATCTTGTATGTTATTCTATGGGTAATTTATCTGCAAATGTATTTATCTGCTAGCGGGGGCAGGTCTTGGGAGGTTTCCCTGTCCATAAGGACACTTACAAAGGAGGCATCTTGGCTGCTCCATGCTGGTTTGCTTGACTCTAAAGCTGAGGGTTATCATGTGCATATTAGGTGCCAGACGCTGGACTAAGCAATTTACGCACTTTGCCCACTTAATACCACAGTCACTCAAGGTGGTAGGAACTATTGTTACAGGAGTGGGGACCGAGGCCCTGAGAGGTAGATGATTTGTGCACGTCCAGTATAAAAGCCGGTCAAGAGCAGGGCTGGGACGGCGCTGGAGTCAGCCTGACCTCAGGGCACGTGCTCTAACCACTGTGACATCTGCAAACACATCTGGATTCCTAACCGCCCCGCACCTCACCCCCCTCCCCCAATAAAATGCTGCCACACCCTCCTCTGTTGGTTAGGGTCACCACAAAACCTGAAATAAATGCTTTCATTTGGGAACTCTTTGTCGGGAGAAGAACAGTTCTCATCATACTTAATCTGTATGATATCAGGGCAGTCCTCCGTGGAAACTCCATCCAAGGAGGAAACACAGCGCCCTCACCAGGGACCCCAAAATCAATTGGAAACAAGAATATGCCGGAAGCAAGACGGCCACGAATTTTTTAGAAAAACTGGGCTTCAAAATATTTGATGAGAGATGCTCTTCAATACCTCTCCCTTTTCCCCTCTTCCTTTCTCTTCTTTTAAATAGCCAGCAGGTTGGGGTCATCAGGAAGTGGAATTTGTAGGAAGGTGCCAGTCAGTCCACAGGCTGCCCTCACACGGACGCTGCAAAGGACCCCTCCATGAATATGAGCATCATGGATGGAAGCTTCTCAAGCTGGGGACGCCCCGGCAGAGAGCACTTTTGAGAAGATGGGGCTGTGGAGAGTCCTGCACAGTGCCCTGGGCACAGGCCAGGGGAACACTTGTGCAGCTGCCTGCAGTCAACCGAGGAATGAAGCAAGGTGCAAGTGCGTGTAGGAATAAGAATTGAAAAAATCCGTGCATATTCGAGTGATCGTGAGAGTATGCTTTCCACGGTGTGAAAACCAGTCAAGGCTACTGCTCCAGCTAGCATCAGACTGAATGGTTTTCTCCCCTACTTTTTCCGCAAGTGGGGATAGTGTTTAATTTGCACTGACTAGCTGTGTGGCCCTGGGGAAATTACTTAACCTCTCTAAGTTTCGGATTCCTTGTCTGTCAAATGGGGATCATGGGAGAACCCATCTCATAGGTTGCTATGAGCGTGAAATAAGGGAGAGCAGGTGAATTGCTTAGCACAGTGCTGTTCACGTCAGTGATTCCTCCTGCTGCTCTCCTGGTTTCTCTTCTTACAAAGCATCTTCTTCCGTCTTATCTACTCAAGGTTAGAGGTCATCATCACTTTTTCCCACAATTATATAAGAAGCACCTTGTAAAATAAAGTCCCCATTCCATAGTTGTACACACGTGTGCATAACAAACTTACTCAAAATGGCCAAAAGGTGGAAGCAACCCAAGTGGCCATGGATGGATGAACAGGTAAACAAAATGTGGTGAATCCATACAATGAAATATTCAACTGGAATGAACCATGAGGATATCATACTAAGTGAAATAAGATGGTCACAAACGGACAAACAATGTAAGATACCATTTATATGAGGAACCTAGAATAGTCCAATTCACAGACACAGAAAGCATGGTGGGAGGGGAGGAAGGAAGCAGGGGGTTTGATGTGATGGGCATAGAGTTTCAGTGTGGGAAGATGAACAAAGTTCTGAAGATGGATGGGGGTGATGGCTGCACAACAGTGTGAATAGATTTAATGCCACTGTGAACTGCACACTTAAACATGGTTAAGATGGTAAATTTTATGTGTATTTTACCATAATTTTGAAAATTAAAAGTTAAAAACAAACCCCAAAATGAAATACCTCCAAGGTTTCTCCGAGGTTTGGGGTGATAGAAATGGAGGAAAATGTTCTGAGAGCAGGTTGTGGTGATGGCTGCACAACTCCATCAATATATTCAAATTGATTGAATTGGACACTTCAAATGGGTGAAGTTTCTGTTATGTAAATTGTATTTCAGTGAAGCTGTTAAGAGCAAGCAAGCAAACAAACACATGCTGTGATCGGGAGGAAACTTTGGAGGATGAAGGAGCTGTTCACTGTCTTGATTGTGGCTATGGTTTCACAGGTGTACCCATATGTCAAAGCCCATCCACTTACAGACTTTAAACATGTGCCGTTTATGGCATGTCAATTATATCTCAAGAAAGCTGTATTTTAAAAAGGCAGAACAGTATTCCATATATAAACAAACTCCTTATAATATATTAAACTCCTTAGAATATATTAAACTATATAATTAATTAAACAATGCCTCCTTTGGATGGAAATTTAGGTTTCAAATTTTATGCCCCTATCAATAATATTTCAATAAATATCTTTGTAGGAAAAAAAAAGAAAAAAATGCAGATATTATTTGCTGCTCCCCTATTCTTCTCCCCACGGGCAAGCCACAGAGTCAGAATTTCCCAGGGAGGGGGCCTGGGAACCTGTAATTTTACTGAACATTCCTGAAAAATTCTTGGAATCAGACATGTTGGGGCACATTGAATCAAACTTCATGAACTTGGATTTTCAGGTTTGGGAGTGTGAAATCCCCTTTTCTTTGATCCCTAAAAAATTCTGTAAGTGTTCCATACAAATGATTCTAAATTTCGGTTTCCCTCCTATTGGCGGTGCATCAGAATCATCAGGGAGCTTGTGAGAATGCATATTCCCAGGCCCTACTCCCAGGGAGGATGTGTATGGTTGCCAGATTTCGCATAAATAAATGATTGAATAAATCAATATATAATAAACGATAAGGTGTCCGTTAAATCTGAATTTCAGATAAACACCAAATAATTTTTTTAGCATATGTGGTTCCTTGCAATAGTTGGGCCACACCTGTACATAAAAATTATTTGTTGCTTATCTGAAATTCAGATTTAACTGGGTGTCCTGCATTTCATCTGGGAATCCTAAGTATGAGTCCTCAGGCCTGGGGTGAAGCCCAGATCTGCACTGTGGGTCTGCTCCCCACGTGCTTCTGATGAGGGGGATCCTTAGAACCCATGTTGAGAACCCCTGATCAGGTCAACACCTTCTGGGTCAGGAGCCCCTCCTCAGGGCGGCCAGTGGATCCCAGTGCATCCCACAAGTGAGCACACTTTAATGTTGGTCCAAGGAGGAAAAGGGGGCTGAGAAGCAGCAGGAGAAAACTGCCCCAGGTTTTCAAAGCCAAACGTGGTGGATGCGGTGTCACGGGCCCTGCAGCCTGAGGGACGGTGCTCATCTTCTCTGAGTGAGTATTTAGGGCTGCCTAGGGGACCCACACCCAGGATTCTGCCTAGATTCTCTAAACTTTATTTATTTATACCCAGCCTCGTCCCAGAAAGGACTTTAAGCCTCGGAGGTCTCAGTCCATGCAGCGTTCTTGGTGCTGGGGAGTGAGGTTAACACGCCGTCTCTCTGGGACACACACGACAGGTATTAATTGTGTGCTCACCACGAATGGGCATTATTCTGGGAGTTTTACAATGATAACCATCTCATTTAGCCCTCGAGATAAGCCTGCAAGGTCATTGCTGTCGTTGGCCCCATTTTGTAGATGAGGAAACCGAGGTTCCGAGGGGTCCAATGGCTTGTGCAAGAGCGCACCGAGTAGGCCAGTGGCAGAGCTGGGGTTCTGACCCAGGACTGTGTTGCTAACCAGCCCCCATCCTGCCTCCCTACTGAACCAGATACTTCTTGTCACTGAGCTTTGCTGGGCGAATTTTGGATTACGTTCCGCTTAACCTGGGGCCATACTTTAGGTCCTGATCCCGGGAACATTTCTGATCCGGTGTGATAACAGCTGGCAGGCCTTGAGCGTCTACTCTGGCCAGAGACTTTGACTTTTTATACACAGATACTCTCTCAACGCCCTGCACCGCTGAGAAGACCCAGACCCAGGCATACAGAGAAGCCTGGCCGAGGTCGCAAAGCTAGGAAGTTGCAGAGCACTGATCTGCCTAAAAAGGAAGCATCCATCTCTGCATCTTCAAAAGCACACACTTGCTTTCCACCTCCCCTCGCCAAGCTTCACTTTTCAGGAAAATGCTCTCGCTCCGGGCTGGTCGCTAGGCAACCCTTGCATGTAATTCCACGAAATGCCCAGAAGAGGGCTCGAGGACTCGCTCTCCCCGGGCACCCACGCGATGGGGCTGAACTTCGCAGAATCGCGAAAGGAAGAATGACGCGCTCCAGACGAACTCCACCTGTGGCCGTACCCGAGCCCTAGGCTGCACGGAAGGTGACACAACACGGCACCTCTGCACCCCACCCCACCCCACCCCCGCAGGGGCCTGGACTCACCGAGGCTGGGTTTTCGATGACCAGTTCATAGGTCAGCCCTCCGGACCCAAACCTCACGATGTCTCCGGGTAGGAGCTTCACAGCCACGTTCTGAATGTGGCACTCATTGACAAACGTGCCGTTGCAGGAATTGAAGTCGTGGAGAACAAAGCTGCTTTCGGCCTCATTATATTCAATGAGTGCGTGATGGTTGTCGACGTCTGCAGACTGAAATGCAGAAGGGAGACAGTCAGAGCCAGGAATAACAGGAATAACAAGGAATAACTAGTGCCACTGACACTGGGTGCCCCAATGTGCTAACCACTTCATCTGGCTGGACAGTCACTGCAATCCTCATTTTAAGAGGAGGATGCTGAGGGTCAGAGAGGTTAAGTGACTTGCCTAAGGCCACACAGCTAGTGAGTGGAGGGTCACCAGACCCTGACAGCAGACCCAGAATAGATGCCCAGTTTTGGGGTAGGGCGTCAGGCAACACAGAGGCAAGAGGGAACTCGGGGGGAATTGGCCAGGAATTGGCCACTTGATAGTTCTCTGATCCCATGCAAGTATCCTTTTGGTTGTCCCGAGTGGCAAGACAGCAGAAATGGCCCAACACAAACCAGAAAGGTCAGTTGGCAAGTGACAACTGTCCATTTACTGCAAGTGTTAAAGTTAAGGGGAGGTTTTGTAATAATTGTTGTTTGTTCTATTCATTTTTAAAATAACATGTTTTTTGTAATAATGCAGAAAATGAGAACTAGAGAAAAACACAAAGAAGACATTAAAATCACTTAGACTCCCGTCCCCCAGAGGCAGGCACCGAGAACACGGTGGTTCACATCCTTCCAGTCTTTTCTCTATGCTTACAATCTTTTTAAAAAGTTTAAACACAATTGAGCTCACACCACAAAACATAGTTTTATAACTACCTTTTAAAAGCCTTGGTGTACAATGAAGGTTTATCCCATGTGCTTAATTATTACTGTTGCTTCTTAAAAGCTACTCAGAATTTATCTAACCAAAGATGATCTATTTTTCAATAGGGGCCCTGGTGTGACCACATTTCCCTCAAAAGAGAGAGACCCCAGACAGTGATTTGTCAGTGGGGTCAGAAACCTCCTGTGTAACCACTTTAATAAGAAGAATGAGCAAACCTCGGCACCAAGGAGGAAATATCACATCCCCCCCTGGCCCCGGCGCCCTGGACTATGGGCTGCAGGGCACGTGTGAAGTCCTCTGTCTTCTCAGGACACTGCCCATGAGCCATCCACTCCAACCTGAGACTTTGCAAATATTTTCTAAGTCACTCTTCTCAGAGTGCCTCATCCAACTTTCATAGAGAGTACTTGGACTTAGAAATCTATACTAATGTCCCACAATATAATTATAGCCAATAGCTTATATTAATAATAGCTTATAGTATATGAATAGATAATAATATAACTGCATATATTAGTAGAATATATTAATGACACATTATGTGTAATTACACAAATGCCAGGAAATTTGCTAAGTGCTTTACTGCATTATCCCGTTTCATCTTCACAATAATTCAAAGGAATACTTCCTCATTTAAAAAAAATTTAATTTTTTATTGAAGTCTAGTTGATTTACAATGTTGTGTTAGTTTCAGGTGTACAGCAAAGTGATTCAGTTATACATATATATAATATCTATTCTTTTTCAGATTCTTTTCTATCACAGGTTACTGCAAGATATTGAATATAGTTCCCTGTGCTGTACAGTAGGTCCGATAGTTACTCATTTCTTAGATGAGGAAACTGAGGCATAGAACGATTAAGTGTGCCCACAGTCAGCCACTTTGACTCGCTTGGCTTGTTCCCAGGTTTGCCTGATTCAAATGACTGTGCCTTTACCCGCTTTTCAAATTCCTACCGAATACTTTGGCACTTAAAATACTGAAACACAAGAAGAAAGCAGGAGTAGCTCTATTAATTTCAGGCAGAGCCAACTTCAGAGGAAGGAAAGTTATCAGGGATAAAGAGAGGTGATACATAGTGATAAAGGGGTCGATTCTCCAAGCAGACATAACAGTCCTTCATTGTATGTACCCAACAATAGAGCATCAAAGTATGGAAGGCAAAAACTGATAGAACTGCAAGGAGAAGCAGATGAATCCATCATGGTAGCTGGAGACCTCAACAGCCCTCTGTCAGTGACGGGCAGACCCACCAGGCAGAAAATTAGTAAGAATGAAGTTGAACTGAATAGCACTACCATCATCTGGATCTAACTGGCAACCACACAGCTTCATCCCACAGCAACAAAACACACATCCTTCTCAAGCTCCCATGGAACATTCATGAAGCAGACCACATTCCAGGCCACAAAATATACCTCAACAAATGTAAAAGAATAGAAATTATGCAAAGTACGTTTTCAGAACACAATGGAATTAGGCTAGAAACCAATACCAGAAAGACAGCTGGAAAATCCCCAAATATTTGGAGATTAAACAACACACCTCTAAATAACAGATGGGTCAAGGAGGGAGTCTCATGGGAAATAAAAATTTATCTTGAGCTAAATGAAAATGAAAATACAACCTATGAAAATTTGCAAGATGCAGTGAAAGCAGTGCTTGGAGGGAAGTTTATGGCATTGAAGGCATACATTTGAAAAGATCTAAGCTTCCACCTTATGAAACTAGAGAAAGAAGAGCAATATAAGCCTACCACAAGCACAAGACAAGAAGCAATGAATGAAATAAAAAGCAGGAAAACAATAGAGAAAAGTCAGCAAAATAAAGAGCTGTTTGGTTTTTTTTTTTTTTTTTTTTTTGGTAAAGATCAATAAAATTGACAAACCTCTAGCAGGATAACCAAGAAAAAAAGAGAGAAGATACAAATTACTCAAATCAGAAATGAAAGCGATGGCATCACTACTGATCTCATGGACACTGAAGGGATAATAAAGGAATATTATGAATAATTCTATGCCCACAGATTTTATAACTTAATGAAGTGGACCATTTCCTTGAAAGACACAATCTACTGAAACTCACACAAGGAGAAATAAATACTCTGAATAGACTCATATCTAGTAAAGAATTTGAATCAATAATGAATAACCTTCCAAAATGGAAAGCACCAGGCCTGGATGGGTTCACTGGTCAATTCTATCAAACATGAAGGAAAGAATGATATCAGTTCTAAATAATCTCTTCCAGAAAACAGAAGAAGAGAGAACACTTCCCAGCTCATTCTGTGAGGCCAAGCTTATTCTAATAGCAAAACCAGATAAAGATATTGCAAAACAGGAAAATTGCAGACCAATACCTCCCATGAACATAGATGCAAAATCCTCAACAAAATATTAGCAAATTGAATCCAGTGATGTATAAAAAGACTTCTACACCACAGTCAAGTGGGATTTATTCCAGGTATGCAAGGCTGGTTCAACATTTGGAAATCAATTAATGTAATCCATCACATCAACAGCGTAGAGAAGAGAAATCGCATTATCATAACAGTAGATGCAAAAAGAGCATTTGACAAAATTAAACACCATCCATGATAAACTAACAAACCACCAAACCACCACAACAACTCTTGGCAAATTAGGGATGGAGGGGAACTTCCTCAACCTGATAAAGTACATCTATAAAAACCCTAAAGCTAACGTCATATTTAATGGTGAGAAACTAGAAACTTTCCAATTAAGATCAGGAATAAGGTGAAGATATCCCCTTTACCACTCATTTTCAACATTATACTGTATGTCCTAGCTAATGCAACAAGGCAAGAAAAGAGAATAAAAGATAGATTGGGAAGGAAAAAGAAATCTTCTTTGGTGAGGTGTTTGTTCAGATCTTTTGCCCATTTTGCAGATGGCATGATTATCTATGCAGAAAATCCCAAAGAACCGACAGAAAGCCCTCCTGGAACTAATGAGCAATTGTACCCAGGTTGCAGAATACATGATTAATATACAAAAGTCAATTGCTTTCCTATATACCAACAATGAACAAGAGGAATATGAAATTAAAAACACAACACCATTTACATTAGCACCAAAAAAAAAAAAATGAAGTACTTAGGAATAAATCTAACAAAATACTTAGCTATATGAAGAGGTATATGAAGAAAACTACAAAATGTTGATGAAAGAAATCAAAGTAGTCTAAATAAATGAAGAGATATTTCATGTTTATTTGAAATTCCTTAATGATATATGATGTTTAACATCTTTTCATATGCTTATTTGACATCTGTAGATTTTCTTTGGTGAGGTGTCTGTTGAGCTCTTTTGCCCATTTTTAAGTTGGGTTGTTTGGTTTCTTATTGTTGATTTTTAAGACTCATTTATATTGTTTATTTATTTATTTTATTGAAATGTAGTCGATTTACAATGTTGTATTAATTTCTGCTGTACAGCAAAGTGATTCAGTTATACATATATATACATTCTTTTTAAAATATTCTTTTCCATTATGGTTTATCACAGGATATTGAATATAGTTCCCTGTGCTATACAGTAGGACCTTGTTGTTTCTCCATCCTGGATGTAACAGCTCACATCTGCTAACCTCAACCCCCCACTCCATCTCTCCCTCAACCCCCTCCCCCTTGGCAACCACAGTCTGTTCTCTATATCCATGAAGACTCATTTATTTTGGATACATGCTTACAGCATCTTTATTCATAACTGCCAAAAACTGGAAGCAACCAAGATGTCCTTTAAAAGGTAAATGGATAGACAAATTGTGGTACATCCATACAATGAAATACTAGTGATAAAAATAAAAGAGTTATCAAATAACAAAAAAGACATGGAGGAATCTTAAATGCATATTGCTTAGTGAAAGAACCTAGTCTGAAAAGGTTACATACCGTATGATTCCAACTGTATGAAATTCTGGAAAAAGTAAAACTATAAGGAGAGTAAAAGATCAGTGCTTGCCAGGGGCACAGGGGCTCTGGGGCTCAGGATGAAGAGGAGGGGCACAGGGGATTTTACGGCAGTGAAAATATTTTTTATGATACTGTAATGGTGGATACTTGTCACTATACATTTGTCAAAACGAAAGAACGTACAATGCAAAGAGTGAACCCTAATGTAAACTATGGACTTAGTTAATAATAGCATATCAATATTCGTTCATCAGTTGTAACGAATGTACCGCACTAATGCATGATGTTAATAATAGGGGAAACTGTGTGTATTGGAGGGGTGGATATATGGGAACTCTCTGTATTCTCTGCTAAAATTCCTGTAAACCTAAAACTGTTCAAAAAAATAAAGTATTAAAAAAAATGAAAACACATTAGTTCTTTGGAAAATGTCACCCACATCATCTTCATCACCATTGCCATTGATCTTTGTGTCCTTTGAACCTTTGATAACACATGAATAAGAGAAATTCTGTGTGTTACATTTTGTTTTTCTCTTGCCAGGCTTCACTGCTTTCAGTTCCTCAAAAACTGTCAAGCCATTATTAAGAAATCAAAGCAAGCAGGAAGTTTTAAATGACTCCACAAATTTGGGTGAGCCTCTACCACATGTTAGGCCAGGAGACAGCTTCCTAGTTTGGCCCTATAATATCACTTGCTCCCTTTACTTGGAAAATTGCTAAATGCTGCTACTGGACAGATGCCCTGCTGCTAATACAGACTGACTCTATAAGCCCCAGCCTACTGAGCTGTCCAACTATGAGATGAACTGTTATTTATTTATTATTATTTTTATTATTATCCTTATCATCCTCTAACATATTTTGAGGTCTTCCTGTGAACTGGGCCCTGCTGAAGCATTTTGTGTGCATTTTTATCATTTAATCTGCATGACAGCCCTAAACAGGGACTCTATTATTATCTCCATCTTAGAGATGAAGAAGCTGAGACTCAAAAGCTGAAGTGAGAGGACAGCATTACCTTGATACCAAACCCAGACAAGGACACTACAAGAAAACTACAGACCAATATCTCTTATGAACACTGATACCACAATCCTCAACAAAATAGGAGGAAACTGAATTCAACAGCACATTAAAAGGATCATACACTATGACCAAGTGGGATTTATTCTTGGAATGCAGACTTGATGGTTCAACATATGAAAATTAATCCACGTAATACATCACATTAACAGAAAGAAGGAAAAAAATGATCATCTCGATTGATGTACAAAAAGCATTTGACAAAATGCAACACTCTTTCATGATAAAAGCACTCCACAAACAGGGAATAGAGGGAAATTACCTCAACATAATAAAGGTCAAATATGAAAGGCCCACAGGTAGCATCATACTCAAAGGTGAAAGTCTGAAAGCTTTTCCTCTAATTTCAAAAATAAGATAAGGATACCTGCTTTTGCCACTTCTATTCAACAAAGTACTGGAAGTCCTAGCCAGAGCAATTAGGCAAGACAAAGAAATAAAGGCATCCAAATTCGAAAGGAAGAAGTAAAATTATCTCTGTTCACAGACAACATGATCTTACATGTACAAAATCCTAAAGAGTCCATGAAAAACCACAACCCTCTGAGAACTAATAAATAACATTCACTAGCAAAATCGTAGGACACAAAATCAACACACAAACATCAGTTGTGTTTCTATATGCTCACAATGAACAATCTGAAAAGGAAGTTAAGAAAATAATTTCATTTACAATAGCATCAAAATGAATAACATATTTTGGGATAAATTTAACCAAGGTGGCAAAAGATGTGTACACTGAAAACTACAAAGTGCTGCTGAAAGAAATTAAAGACACAAATAAATGGAAAGACACCCTGTATTCGTGGGTTGGAAGACTTAATATTGTGAAGATGTCATTACTACACAGCAGGATCTACAGATTCAAAATCCCAACAGCAGTTTTGGCAGAAATAGAAAAATCCATCCTAAAATTCATATGGAATCTCAGTGGACCCCAAATAGCCAAAATAATCTTGAGAAAGAAAAGCAAAGTTGGAGGTCTCACACTTCCTGATTTCAAAACTTACTGCATACAAAGGTACAGTAACCAAAACAGTGTGATACTGACATAAGGTCAGGCACATAGGCCAATAGAATAGAATAGAGAGCACAGAAATAAAACTTTGCATATATGGTCCAATGATTTTTGACAAGGGTGCCAAGATTATTCAGTGGGGAAAGAACAGTATTTTCAACAAATGATGCTGGGAAAGACTGCAAAAGAATTAAGCTGAACTCTTACCTTACACCATGTATAAAAATTAACTCAAAGTGGATCAAAGACTTAAACAGAGTCTAAAACTATAAAACTTTTAGAGGAAAGCACAGGAGGAAAGCTTTATGACATTGGATTTGGCAATGCATTTTTGGATATGATACCAAAAGCATAGGCAGCAAAAGTAAAAATAGATAAATTCAACTATATCAAAAATTAAAACTTCTGTGAATCAAAGGACATAATAAACAGGGTGAAAGGCCATCTAGAGAATGGGAGAAAATAGTTGCAAATCACAAATCTGAAAAAGGGTTAATATGAAGAATATATAGAGAACTATAACTCAACAACAACAACAAAAAAGAACCCCCAAATAACTTGATCAAATATGGGCATAGAACTGGAATAGACATTTCTCCAAAGAAGATATATAAATGTCCAACAAGCATATAAAAAGATGCTCAACATTACTAGTCATTAGGGAAATGCAAATCAAAACCACAGTGAGATACCACCTCATACCCATTAGGATGGCTACTATCAAAACCAAACAAACAGCAACAGAAAATAACAAGTGTTGGCAAGGATGTAGAGTAGGGGAACACTTATGCACCGCTGAGAATGTAAAATGGTGCAGCTGATATGGAAAACAGTAGAGCGGCTTCTCAAACAATTTAGAATAAAATTATCATATGATCCAGCAAGTCCACTTCCGGGTATATACCCCAAAGAATTGAAAACAGGAACTTAAAGAGTTATTTGTACACTCATGTTTATAGTAGCATTATTCACAATTGCCAAAAGGTGGAAGCCACCCAAGTGCCCACTGACTGATGATTGGATAAGCAAAATGTGGTCCATCCATACCGTGGAATATTATTCAGTGTAGGAGGAAGGAAATTCTGACACATGCTACAACATGGATGAACCGTGAGGACATTATGTGAAATAAGTGTCACAAAAAAGCAAATTTTGTATGATTCAACTATGTGAGGTACATAAAGTAGTCAAGCTCATAGAAACAAAATAGAACGGGGGTTGCCAGGAGTTGGGGAAGGGGAAACGGGGAATTGTTGTTTAATGGGTACAGTTTCAGTTTTGCAAGATGAAAAATTCTGAGGCTGGTTGCACAACAATGTGAATAACTTACAACTACTGATCTGTACACTTAAAAGTGGTTAAGATGGTAAACTTTATAGGTATTTTACCACGATTTAAAAAATGGCTAAGATGAAGGGACTCACTCAACATCAGGATGCTAGCACAGGGCAATGTCAGGGTTTGAACCCAAGTCTAATTCCAAAACTTGTACCTTTGATTTGTACCCTGTGATTTTCAGAGTAGAGAGTCATTTAATAATGAGAGAGGAGACAGGCAGGACCTAATATACAAAACAAGTGCATTTTTTAAGGCTCCTGCATTGAAAATGTCTTTAAAAAGTATATAGTGAGTCCATAAAATATTGAGACATTGAAACTTCTATTAACAATGACCATCTGCTCTGATGACCCCTGTGCTTTAAGGAAGCCTCCTCGGGAAGCTGACTTAGTTATGACGTTGCCCTGACGTTCGCTGACGTTGTCGCTGAGGTTCGACGTGTACCTGGAACCGTCCTTTGGAGCTAGGTTTCAACCTTGCATCACCTGGCACTGGGAAGCCCCATCTCAGACCATAACCTCCCACTCCCGGCCTTCCTCATCCTCTGTCTCGTCCTCTCCTTGAGTCACGTAGCCTTTGCTCCCTGTTTGCTCCCTATGGGTAATGCCCTATGCTCACACAGCCTGAGCCCTGCTCAAGCTCACCAGCTCCTTCAAGTCCATCCCGGCCCCCAAACCCTCCTGCCACCCTCACACTTCTGTCCTGAGGCCGGCCCAGTGCCCTTTGGGCCCCCCAGCCAGCAGGTCCCTGCTCTCAGGCTTTTCATTCTACTTTGACAACAGCCTCCTAGGTCTTCACCTCCTGCACCTGCCTGCATCCTCCGTCTGCTTCTCCCGACCCTCCTCCATCCCTTTACACGGCGCCCTCTGCCCAGCAGGCCCACCTGTGCGGCTACATCCATGGGCTGATGGGCTCCTTGCCTCAGGTTTCTCGTTGGGTTTGGCCAATGGGGGGGTTAGAGATCAGAGCAGGGAGGAGAGAGGTTGGGGTAATTACTCCCCTGGCTTCCTTTCTGTGGGGCCACACAGCTTCCCTCAGAGGGACTCTACCCAGCCCTCGGGGTCTCCGGGTCCCAGGAAATGCCCCTGCCCCTCACCCCTCAGCTCTGGGGGTGGGAACAGTCCTCACTCATACTAGCTCTGGGCCCTGCACTATCCTTTGTGGTTTCTCTGAGCCCTGCCCACTCCCTATGGAGTCCCTTCAGGAAACTCCCCTCCATCACTCCACACCCCTGTGAATGTGCCTTCAGCTCCCTGCCAAGACCTGGACTTCCCAGGCATGGAGAAGCTCCTAGATGGGACCTTCAAGGCTTCTCTTAGCTGCCAAGGGCCTCCGGGTGGTCCTGCCTTCATCCCACCCTGGTCTGGTCCCTCTCCTCAACCATCTCCTCTTCTGCATCCTCACATTGACAGTGTAACTTCCGTCTAACCTGTGAACGTGCTCACCACCCCCTCAGCCTGGAAACGCCGCCCCTTCCCCCTTCCTTTCCTTTATTGTCAAATGGCTTCAAGAGGTTCCTCTCCCGCTGGGTCCTCAACCCACTGTCATTGCCCTCGGGGGCCTCCTTGGGCTCTCAGCCTCCCTGTGACATGTGACACAGTTGTCAGAGAGAGGCACGTGGCCTGGTGGTTCAGGGGTTGGGGGATCAGGGCAACGTGGTGGTTATTAGACTGGGCTCGAGCCCAGCTCTCCTACTTCCTAGCAGGGTGACCTTGGGCAAGTGATACCTCAGCTTCCTCATCTGTAAGGTAACAAAAGGACAGTCTTATAAGCTACTGGTGACGTATAAATGATATAATACATACTAAAGCACTTAGAAGAGAACATAGGGCAAATGGGAAATGTTCTCTATTATGAGCAAGAGGATGGGCTCTGGAGTTAGAAAGCCTTGAGTTCAAGTCTCACCTCTGCTACTTTCCAGCTGTGCAGCCTGGGGCACGGTTCTTTGCTTCTCTTTGGTTGCTCCCTGAGCAGCAAAAATGAGCTTGATAAGCTGGGCTTAGTAGGATTGACAAAAGGTACTGCTTGATGACATGTTCAAAGGAGTGGGATAACATTTTTGAAATTAACTTGTGTGTGTGTGTGTTTGTGTGTGTGTGTGTTTTATCTATTTCTTTTAACCTTTTGGTTCTAGGCTATACCATCCCCCAGCCCCATCCCCCCACTGCCTCCGGAAAGGGATGTAGTGCAGAAATAGTAAAAAAAAAAAAATGGGGTTTTCAAAAGAATAAGGATATGAGGAAACGGCCAGGCGCTGGTGAGACGTCGGGTCTGGGATTGGAAGGAAAAAAGAAGCTTCTCTGCTTCCCCGTCGGCTGGCTCCTTCCTCCCTGTCTCCCCAGGAGAGCCCTGTGGACCGGCGAGGCCTCAGGAGAGGCTGGTCCTGAAATCAGACTGCCCGAGCCTCCCTCTGTGACCTCAGGCAGGATACTCGGCCTACCCGTGCCTCAACGCCCTCATCTGTAAAGTGGGGCAAACAACACTAACCTCCTAAGGATGAAATGAGTTAATACACTCGAAAGTGCCCAGAACAGTACCTGGCACAAAGCAAGCTGTCTCTGTGATGAATACCCTCAGCCTGGCAGCAGCTCTCCGGCTCCCTCACCTCTCTGACTGCTTCCAGGTCTCCACACCGGGCTCCTCTCCCCTCAGATGTCCGTTTCCTCCACACTCTATCCATGGGCTGGGGCCACTGGGCCACCCCCTCGATTCGCAGGTGTGTATTTCCAACCCCTGGTTTAACTCCAGGCCCCAAACTGCCTGGCTGCTTCCGGGATGTTGAGGTGCTCACTCAACCAGTCCTGCTTCCTGCCCTCTTGGTAACGGGATTATCACCTGCCAGCTCATCCAGCCATCTTTCTCCGTGGCCTGTGGCATTGATCCTACTGATTCTTCCAGAAAGCTCTCAGACCAGTCCCAAAGCAACGGTCCAGTCAGGTGGTAGTATTAATGTGGTGGGCAGAATGGTCTCCCAAAGATGCCCATGCCCTGATCCCCAGAACCTGGGAATATGCTCCATGAGGTGGCCAAAGGGACTGTGCCGATGTCAAGGTTACTAATCAGTGCTCTTAAAAGAGGGAGACTAAGGACTTCCCTGGTGTTGCAGTGGTTAAGAATCCGCCTGCCAATGCAGGGGACACGGGTTCGAGCCCTGGTACGGGAAGATCCCACATGCCATGGAGCAACGAAGCCCGCATGCCACAAGTACTGAGCTTGCGCTCCAGAGCCCACGAGCCACAACTACTGAGCCCACGTGCCACAACTACTGAATCTGCATGCTTAGAGCCCGTGCTCCACAACAAGAGAAGCTACTGCAATGAGAAGCCTGTGCACCGCAACAAAGAGTAACCCTCGCTCGCTGCAACTAGAGAAAGCCTGTGCTCAGCAACGAAGACCAAACCCAGCCAAAAACTTTTTAAAATTTTTTTAAAAAGTGGGAGACTATCCTGGGTTATCCAGGTGGGACTAATTGAACTCCACCAGTCCTTATAAGCAGAGAACTTACTCTGGCTGGATTGGAGAGATAAGTGGTGTTTCTTGCTGGGCCCCCACTTAACAGCCCCAATGCTCCTCTTCCTGGGAAAGCACCAGGTCAACGTTTCCTCTTTACCCAAATCCCCCCCTAGATGGCACCACCTCAGTCTGTTGCATGAATGAGGATCAGGAGAACATTGATCTCACATTTCACTGACAACCCCCATTCTCCATTCCACAGGGTGGAATTTCCCTAGCTTAGTCAATTATCTTGTTATCTCAGTTAACTGAGAATTTCCAATTTAGATATT
Source organism: Mesoplodon densirostris (assembly GCF_025265405.1). Classification (NCBI taxonomy): domain Eukaryota; kingdom Metazoa; phylum Chordata; class Mammalia; order Artiodactyla; family Ziphiidae; genus Mesoplodon; species Mesoplodon densirostris. The sequence goes on along the minus strand of NC_082667.1, from coordinate 79,088,856 downwards.
AGATGTTCCCAAAGCTAAATTTACACTCAAAAAGTGAAGTTTCTGTTTTTAGAAGCTTGAGTCAGCTCAGTCTGAAACTCAGCCCCACCTCCCCCGACTAGCTGTGTGATTTGGGCCAGTTCCTTAACCTTTCTGAGTCCCATGTCCATGTCATCAAATGAGGATAATAATGATAATAGTAGTTCTCACCCGCACAGGATTTGTTTTGTGGATATAATTCTATAAATATATATACAGAACATACATAGATGATGTATAAAGCCATGTGAGATGCAGTAAGTAGTCCATAAATGTATGCTGTAGCTGTTTGCATTATGTATGCTATTCAAAAGATTATGATCTTTCTTTCATCTCACATCCATCAGAATGGCTACTATAAAAAAAAAAGGGAAATCACAAGTGTTGGTGAGGACGCAGGGAAAGTGGAACCCTTGTGCCCTGTTGTGAGAATGTAACTTGGTGCAGCCACTATGGAAAACAGCATGGCAGTTCCTCAAACAATTAAAAATAAAATTATCATATGATCCAGCAAGTCTACTTTTGGGTATATATCCCAAAGAACTGAAAGCAGGGCCTTGAAGAGATATTTATACACCCATGTTCATAGCATTGTTTGCAACAGCCAAAAGGTGGAAACAACCCAAGTGTCCATCAGTAGATGAATGAATAAACAAAATGTGGTGAATCCACACAATGGAATATTATTCAGCCTTAAAAAAGGAAGGAAATTCGGACACATGCTACAGCATGGATGAACATGGACATTATACTCAGTGAAAGGACATTATACTCAGTGAAAGAAGCCAGTCATGAAAAGACAAATACTGTTATGATTCTACTTATATGAGATACCCAGAGTAGCCAAGGTCATAGAGACAGAAAGCAGAATGGTGGTTGCTGGGGGCTGGGATGGGGGGACAAGGGGAGTTGTTGTTTCATGGGTGCAGTTTCAGTTCTGCAAGATTCAAAGAGTTCTGGAGATGGATGGGGGTGATGGCTGCACAACAGTGTGAATATATTTAATGCCACTGAACTGCACACAATAAAAGTGGTTAAGATGGTAAATTTTATGTTATGCATATCTTACCACAATAAAAAAAAATGAGAAAAATGAGATCACGATCTAGCCCTTTCCTCTGAACATTTTCCTCTTGGAAGCCCTCCATCTGCTGGTAAGAAACTAGTCCCATCAATTGCTGTGCTGGGTACTGACCAATGAAATCAGCCGCCAGTTCCCAAACAGGGGACAAAACATTCCCTGAGGACTGGTGAGACCTATCAGGTGAACCACCAGAGCAAGGAGCACTTGGGGAGAAGCCAGGGGTGAGGTGGGGGGGAGGGGGGAGGATGGGAGCACGACCCAGGCAGGAGGACAAGCGCGATGCAGATGGGGAGCCAGCAAGTGCACCCTCCCAGGCCTGTTTCATTCCGTGGATTTCCCCACAGAGAGTCCACCTGTCACCTTCTGTCTCAAAATGCAGGTGTTCACTTAGAATAAGAGAAATGTGAATTAAAATGACACAGGTACCATACTTCACCCCGTAGATCAGTGAAGATCCAATGGGGGGTCAGCACCCTAGGCTGGGGAGGGAGTGGGAGACAGGCGTCCTCTGCTGGCAGGACACCACATCCGGAAACCTCTGGTGGGAAATTTGGCCATGCCCATCAGAGCTAGAGCTGTGTGTGTCCTTTGACAGAGCAGACATACCTGCATGTCCGTGAAATTATGCAAATAATAGGAAAATCCCAGCAGCCTTGTTTAATAATAATAAACAAGATTATGGTGTAGGCTCTGGTTCTTTCCTGAGAGGCAGCCCAGAACTGACAGGGGCCAGGAAAAGGGACGAGAGTCATCCGGCTGGATGGGATCTGGGGTATGTGTATGAGATCAGTCTGGCTTCACGACCCTCAGATCCCACGCGAGAAGGGCTGACACAGGCTGGAGAGATGGCTAAACCCATGAGAAAGGAGATGGCTGGCAGGACACTGACCACCGAGGGTGAGGTGTGGACACCAGCATTTCATCCCCCTGTCATGTCTGTTCTTTCTTTTTCTCTTCCATCTCCACCTTCCTAGCTGCAGCCCTGCACTGACTTGAGCTGTCCTAGAGCTCAGTCTTCTAGGGATCCTGGGACTTCCCCAGGGTGGGACTGGGGGAGTCCCTGGGGAGGGGTAGGGTCAGTCAGCCCTTCATTGTTTACCCTTCGCTTCTCTTTTCCTCAAAACAAAGTTTATTGAAAGAATACACTCACACACACACACACACACACACACGCAAGCAGGAGCTCTGCTGATCAAGAAGGGAGAGGGAGGGAGCACTGATGGTGGGGTTCTCAAAGTGTGGTCCTGGAATCAACTCCAGGGACTCCATTCCCCCCACCTGAACCTGGGGAGTATATAAATGTGAAGATTCCTGGGCCTTACCCCAAACCCACTGGGTCAGAATGCCTAGGAGTTCATGTTGAACAACCACTCTTAAACATGTGGAAAATCCAACAACCACTGGCTTTGGTGTTTCTTCATTCTGGAAGAACTGAGTCCCTTTCTCAGCAGAGTTTAAATAACAGCCATATCCAACTCTAAAAAATACAGTTTACAAGGCACATCAAATCATATAAATTATAACTTGCAAGGTTTAACTGTGAAATGAGCAAGGCTGAGGCTTTTGAGCCGTGTAAAATGGGAGAGGGGAGATTGTGAATAGAGCTCCTGATGGCTCATCTGCACACAGCAGCCGGGATGTTTACTGGCAGGTCTCCCCCTTGTTTACAATCCTTCAAGCCTTCTTCCCACTGCTTTCAGATAAAGATCAAAACCCATATGGTGACATGAAGGAGGCCGACTTGTCCCTTAGCCCTCCTCCTTCCCACTCTGACTTCTGGACGCCCTGGTTTTCTCTCAGTCCCTTGGGTTCACAATATGCTCTTCCACCCCAGGGCCCTTGCACATGCCATTCCCTTCTCCTTTTATCTAGTTAAGTCCTCCTTGTCTTCCATATTCCTTTCCTTTACAGCCCCAATGTTGGAATGGAATTAGTCACACCTTTGTGGGATCATTTGACTTATTTCTCTCTCTCCTGGCAGCTTCCTGATGGCAGGGACCATGTCCAGTTCTGACATCACTGTACCCCTAGACTTGGCTCGGTGCTGAGGCTCTGGGTAAATACTGTGCAATGAATGAGTGATAGCAACAGTTATCACTGTTGACTATAAACACTTCTCACTAGCCTGGCTATAAACAGGCTTCCTACTGCCTTAGGGAACCAAACTCCTTACAGGATATAGAAAAAAGTCTGGAGGGTAAAACCCTGCAAATATCAATATTGATTTTTCCCTGAGCCAAATGATTACAAGTGACTTTTATTTTCTTCCTTATATTTTCCTTTCTCCCAATTTTTAAAAACAAGAAGCATGTAACTACCTTCCATTATCGGAAAGAGTAAATGATGTTGAAATACTACGATACCAATAGTCAAAACAACATGTCAACCTTGCTGATGAGTAGAAATCTTTAGAAGCATGACTGCCTATTCTTTAGGATTGATCCAGGCAAATAAAACAAACAATCTTTTTTATTTGCTAGATGTAACCTCTGGGTAATTGCAAGGATGATTTTTAGTAATATAAATCCCTGAAATTTTTTTTTTTTTTTTTTTTTTTGCGGTACACGGGCCTCTCACTGTTGTGGCCTCTCCCGTTGCGGAGCTCACGCTCCAGACACGCTGGCTCAGCGGCCATGGCTCACGGGCCCAGCCGCTCCGCGGCATGTGGGATATTCCCGGACCGGGGCACGAACCCGTGTCCCTTGTATCGGCAGGCGGACTCTCAACCACTTCGCCACCAGGAAAGCCTAGTGACGTATTTCTTAAGCTAAGTCCGAGGAGCAGTAAGCAGTCAATTATTTATATACAATGAATGCAACTCAATTTCTGTCTAGTTAATAACTGTCTTCATTAGTTCCCTTTTCCAAATGGCTTATTAATGTCAGTGGATCCTCATCTCAACCCTGTGCACCTCTGAGGATTCTTCTCAGTCTCTGTTTTAGGAGACCATAATAATGATCATTGTGACATTCACTGAGCACCACATGCCAGGCTCTTTATATGCATTTCTCACTTAATCCTCAGAATAACCCTGTGAGGTAAGAGGTTTACAGACAGGGAAAAGGAGCTCAGAGTGATTAAGTAATTTGGTTGAAGTCACTCAGCCACAAAGTAGCCTAATGAGATTCAAACCCAGCTCTGTCTATCTCCAAAGCCTGGGCTTTTAAAAATTACTACAGTTTTCTAATATCATAGTCCGGTTCAAAACAGAGATCTCTGTCTCTACTTTAGCCAGACAGGAAATAAAACTACCCCAAATCTATGCCTTGTTAGGATAAAGAAGAAACTACAGTTCTTCTTCTTCTTCTTTTTCCTCCCACTTTGCACACTGCACAGATGTTCTGTGTCCTTGAAGGGAGACCATATCATGGAGGAGAATCTCACGGGGAGGTTCATGGAGTTATCTTTAAATCTGTTGCGTTTACAATAAACATTCTCAGAAAACTAGGAATAAAGGGGGAAATTTCTCACTTGGTAAGAACATGTATAAAAACCCTACAGCTAACCTCCTACTTAATGGTGAAAGAGTAACTGCTTTCCCCTAAGGTCAGGAACAAGCGAATATAAGGATTTATACACTGCTCTTGTTCAGCAGAGTCCTGGAAGTCTTAACCAGGGAAATAAAGCAAGGAAAAGAAGATTAAAAGCATTCAGATCTCCTTTTCTGAAAGAAGAAATAAAATTGTTCTTATTTGCAGATGACATGATTGTTTATGTATAAAATCCCAAGAAATCTACAAAAGCCCTTATATAAGAAAGTGCAGTTAAGGTTCCAAGATACCAAGAAGCATACAAAAATCAACTGTATTTCTATATACTGTCAATGAACATGTGGACACCAAAATTAAAAATATAATACCATTTACAATCACTCAAAAAAAAATAGAGACATAGTTAAGTGTAAATCTAACAAAACATGTTCAGGACTCGTATGCTGAAAACTACAAAACATTCATGACAGACACTGAATAAATGGAGAAATATACCATGTTCATGAATTGGAAGACAATGTAGGAGTATATCAATTATTCTCACATTGATATATAGGATAAAACACAATTCCAATCAAAATTACAGCATGATATTTTGTGTATACAGACAGGCTTACACTAAAATGTAAATGGAAAGGCAAAGGAACTAGAATAGGTTAAAAAATTTCTTTAAAGAAAAGTGGGAGGAATCACACTACCTGATTTAAGACTTACATAGCGACAGTAATCAAGGCTATGTCATAATGGTAGATCCATTAGGACAAATAGATCCATGAAACATAATAGGGAACTAAGAAGTAGCCCCCATAGAAAGTATGGCCAGATTATTTTTGACAAACGTGCAAAAGCAATTCAATGGAGAAAGGATAGTCTTTTCAACAAATGGTTCTGGAACAACTAAATATCCACATGCAAGAAAAATGAACTTTGACCTAAATCTCACATCATAAATGACAGTGAACCCAAAATGGTTCATAGATTTAAAAATAAAACTATAAAACACTTAGAAGAAAACATAAGAGAAAATCCTCAGGGTCAGGGACGTTGTGGCATGTTCTTAGACATGACACTAAAAGCATGATCTATAAAAGAAAAAATAACTAACTGGACTTCATCAAGAGTTAAAGCTTTTGCTCTGTGAAATACTCTGCTAAGAGAATGAGAAGACAAGCTACGGATGGGAGAAAATATTTGCAAACCATCTATCTGACAAGGGACTCATATCTAAAATACATAAAGAATTCTCAAAACTCAATGGTAAAAAACTAAACAATTCGATTAGAGACACTTAAAAGATATGAAGAGATATTTCACTGAAGAGGATATGCAGAAGGCAAACACATACATGAAAAGACATTTAACATCACTATCGATTTGGAAAATGCAAGTTAAGACTATGATGAGCTACCACTACACACTTACTAAAACAGCTAAAATGAAAAACAGTGTTTATGCTAATTGCTGGTGAGGATGTGTCTCATACATTGCTGGTGGAAATGAAAAATGGTACAGCAACGCTGGATAAGACTGGCAGTTTTTTTACAAACCGAATATATATAAACACATATGTTAATCCATGCAATCATACTCCTGAGCATTTATCACAGAGAAATAAAAACTTATGTTCACACAAAAACCTGTACACAAATGTTTATAGTACATTTATTTGTAATAGCCCCAAATGGAAACAAAATGTCCTTCAAAAAGTGAATGGTTAAACATAGGTGATACGTCCATACCGTGGACTATTACTCAGCAATAAAAGAACAAGCTAATAACCTAAATGGATGTCAAGGGCACTACACTGACTAAAAAAAAAAAATCAATCACAAAGGTCATACATACATGATGAAAATTATAGAGACGGAGAACAGATTAGTGGTTTTCGGAGCGTGGGGACGATGGTGGGAGGAGGAATTGTGACTATAAAAGGAGCATCACAAGGGACATCTCTGATAATGGAATACTCCTATATCCTGAGGGCCACACCCAAATCCACACGTGGTAAAATGGCACAGGACTCCACACATGCTTCGTGCCATTCCCTCTACTATTTGTGCATCTATAATTATTTCAAAATAAAGTTTAAAAAAATCTGTTGAGTGAAGTCTGAGAGTGGTCTGCCTTTCACAGTCCTAAAGGGATTCCATTGCATTTCTCTTTCTGCTTCAATATTTTAATCCCTTTCAAAATGTTAAAAGGCTCAAAGCCACTGTTTTTATAATTCCTTACTTACAATTTCTTCCAACTTCCTTGGCTGTCAATGAGCTGGGACTGTGGACCAAGCCACAGCTAATTCAGAGAATGGAATGAAATGAAGTGAGAGAGCGCTGAGGCCATGCCCAGGGCTTACCCTGATTTACTACTTGGAGGTATGGGGGCGAGGGAGGGCTCTGAGGGGCCCATAGTCTCCAGAAGCTCTGGAAAGGGCGAGAGGCCATTGCTCAAGCTGGGCACTTCAGGTGGCCGTGGCTGCCAGACGCGGAGCAGGTGAAGGTCAAGCATCAGCTCTAAGCCCACCTTCCAAACCACGCCATCAGGGTGGGACACTGCACACACAGTCAGCAAAGGACACAGGGCCCATCGCACTTTGCACTGTGCTCATTCTTACCACATGTGCCAGGGAGACCCAGCACATGCTGGGATTGGTTATTGGTGGCACAACGAGGAAGGCTGGGACTGTTAGCCAGAGGCTGTGCTTTACAAGAGACTGGAGTCCACAGAACAGTAAGGACTTTTGGTGGTGTGAGGGGTAGGGAGGGTCGGGGACTGGCTAGGAAGAGGTCTTACCTCTAAAACAAGGTCTGAATTTTCATGCCTTCCAATCGTAGTGCTTTTATTCAGGACAAAATAGCCTTCTGCACTCTTTAGATAGGCTTTCATATTCTCTGCTTTCCCTATAAAAGGTTTTCAGAAAACAATTTTGTTAGAAAAATACAGTCCTCTAATTATTCAATGTCATATTTAGAATGAATGGAATACACCATAATGTCCACAGGAGAAGTCAGCAGAGGTAGGAGTGGATAGCTGGATTTAACAATGATCACAATGATAATTCTGCACATTTTTAAGACTGTCCTTTTAACAGTGATAGCCGGCATAGATGAGCTCGCTTCTGATCACAAGAGGACATCCTTTATGTAACTCAGAGCACAAACAAGCAATAGCAAAAAAAAAAAAACCCAAACAAATCTGAATTCCACTGATAACCGCTCTCCACCTCCCATTAAGCTTAGTTTGGGGTTAGTTATCTGACAGAATCAAATACTCAGTGTTACTAACCCACCACTTACTAGCTCTGTGACTCTGAGTGAGTTACTTATTCTCTCTCTATGCCTCTGTTTCCTCATCTGTAAAATGGGGCTAATGATACTCTGTATCCCAAAGAGTTTTGTGAGGATTAAATGTGAAGCATCTAGAATGGTGATTGCTACACTAAACACCCATTTGTCCTACTGTGATTGTGACTGTTATTAATCTTGGGCTTCTGAACTTTGACTCAAGAAACTCCAACTTCTACAGAGCTTCTTAAAGTGTGGAAGAGTCAGTCATCAAGGAAATGGGCATTAGAAGATACTTTCTTTTTAAGTCACCGCATTCCTTCATATATTTAGGTTAAAAAAAAATGATTTCCAAAGACAAAATATCAAGATTATAGCTTAGCTGTACGGTCAAGACTCTGTACGTATCTTTTGCTGGCATTTTATTATGAAAATGTCAAACACACAGAAAAGTTGAAAGAAGTGGATCGTGAACTTCTATAGAACCACCACTCAGATTCTACAATCAACATTTTGTTCTATTTGCTTTATCACATATCTACCCATCTATACATTTTATATTTTAATGCATTTCAAAGTAAACCCTATAAATGTTTTTAAATTTTATTTATTTATTTTTGGCTGTGTTGGGTCTTCGTTTCTGTGCGAGGGCTTTCTCTAGTTGCGGCAAGCAGGGGCCACTCTTCATCACGGTGCACGGGCCTCTCGCTATCGCGGCCTCTCATGTTGTGGAGCACAGGCTCCAGATGTGCAGGCTCAGTAGTTGTGGCTCATGGGCCTAGTTGCTCCGCGGCACATGGGATCTTCCCAGACCAGGGCTCGAACCCATGTCCCCTGTATTAGAAGGCAGATTCTCAACCACTGGGAAGCCCTATACATGTTTTTAAATTTTTTTATTTTTATTTATTTATTATTATTATTTTTTTTTTAGTGGTACGCGGGCCTCTCACTGTTGTGGCATCTCCCGTTGCGGAGCACAGGCTCCGGATGCACAGGCTCAGAGGCCATGGCTCACGGGCCCAGCCACTCCGCGGCATGTGGGATCCTCCCAGACCGGGGCACAAACCTGTGTCCCCTGCATCGGCAGGCGGACTCTCAACCACTGTGCCACCAGGGAAGCCCATATATACATGTGTTTTAAATCATAAAAATTTCAGTGACTTCAGCTGGTTCCAAGATTTTGATGATAATTCACATGATATTTGAATTCTGATCCATCTCAGTGCCATGTCAAAGATAGTCTCTTTTCTTTTTTTTCCTTTTTTTTTTTTTTTTTGGCTGTGTTGGGTCTTCGTTGCTGCATGTGGGCTTTCTCTAGTTGCGGCGAGAGGAGGCTACTCTTCCTCACAGTGTGCAGGCTTCTCATTGTGGTGGCTTCTCCTGTTGTGGAGCATGGGCTCTAGGTGTGCAGGCTTCAGTAGTTGGAGCACGTGGGCTCAGTAGTTGCGGCACACGGGCCCTAGTTGTGGCTCGCTGGCTCTAGAGTGCAGGCTCAGTAGTTGTGGTGCACTGGCTTAGTTGCTCCGAGGCATGTAGGACCTTCCTGGACCAGGGCTCGAACCCGTGTCCCCTGCATTGGCAGGCGGATTCTTAACCGCTGAGCCACCAGGAAAGTCCCCAAAGTCTCTTTTCAACTGAAAGGTCACTGAAGTGTGAAGTTGTTAGACTGTGGATAAAAACAAAAATCGTCTAGGTCTGACCGTAGAGGGTCTCCGGTCTGGCTCTGCTTTCCATCAACATCTCCATCATCATTCCGTCACTGAATCCCTACTAAGTGCCAGGCACTGGGCTGTCCTTTTACACACGTGGCCTCTTTTCACCCTCAGAACCACCCTGCGAGGCAGGTGTCAGTATTGTCCTGCTTTACAAATGAGGAAACTGAGACTCAGAGAAGTTAAGGTCACACAATAGTAAGTGTGTGACAACTCTGGGCCTTTGCATGTAACCAGTGGACAAACCTCCATTGCTGCTGCTGGGGCAGAGTAGGGGTGGGGGAATTGCACTGTCTGCTGACACTTGGGACATGTAGTAAAAGAAAGTCCTTGAAACCAGCATTCTATGCTCTGAAAGGAAGACGAGACCCTACCTGGGGGTAAGAGAAATAAAAATAAGCAGGATAGTTTATATTTGTAAACTTTGAGGCCTGTGGATGTCCCACAAATATTGATGCTTTCAGATAATGAGAAATACATTTGATTAAGTTCGCTGTCATGTATACAGGGGAAAAGACATTTCCTCTTCCCAAAGAACCATGCTCTGCTGCCTTCAGTTATTAATCTTCAATTGCAGAGGACCATGTTAGCACGCAACACATTCAAGTCTAATTAAGCTAAAATGGAAACTTCCAAGAAATGTCTCTTCTGCAGGAAAACCACAGGAAACGCCACTAATCGAAAACTTAAACTTGGATCATGTGCATATTTGTTTTTTAGCTCTCACCCCAGACGTCCCCAAGGCTGGGGTCTTCTCTCTGCTCAGATGTCCCCCCTCGGGGCAACCACCTGACTGACCACTCTGGCTAAAGGCACCCTCAGTCATGTTATTCCCCTGCTAGTTTTCCCCTGCTGTGTTTCCTTCCTTGTACTTATCATTCTCTGACATGTTCTTGTTCCTTTCTTTAGTTATGCTTGCTGTTGGTTTCTCTTTCACTAAGATATATGTTCCTGGAAAACCAGGACTGTGTTCATTTTGTTCAGAAGCGATTCTTCATGGGTATTTTGTGTTTGTACCCATCTTCAGAGCAAAGGCATTGAAAGATTTTGTCCTGCACTCACTTTCCGAGGATGCTTGTATGGTAAACAGCCTGGGAGGATAGAGGTAATGTTTCTAATAAAGATAACAGCTCCTTCTGGGGCAAAAGTTGGGCAAGTTTGCTTGCAGCCCCTTTCAAAGATTGCAGTTTCCTGAGTTTGGAGTTCCTTACCTGGGACACAGACCCACTGTGCGCACAGCATCCACACTGGCTGCTCTGCACCACCCCGAGGGACTTTCAGGGCAACAGGAACCAATGTGCATATGCAGCTCTGATGCCTGTTATGTCAGCTGTGCTGTGAGTAATCAAGTTCTTTGTTTCTGGCCCAGGAGTCTCCTGTCTTCTGCCAGGAACTATAAGCTGGGCAGGCTAACTTACTAACTTTCAAACAGGGTCAAATGTCAGACCCTTTGCAGTTCCTGCCAGTTCTGTGCATTACCCCTTCTCCAGGACAGGGGGCGGCGGGGGGGCAGAACCTGACACATAGTAGGTGCTTGGGAAACACTTGCTGAGTGAATGAAAATACAAAGGACACCTCAAAGCAAGTCAGTACAGCCAGCTGGCTAGGAAGCTTTGATAGTAACTACCTTTCATTTTTCCTGTCAGTATCTAGCTTAGATGACTCCTTGGAAAACCTAAATTCTATCTCTTTAGCTTTTGGATTGGACAATATTTCTCCACCTTCATTTTGCCCTGTGCATCACTTCCTTGCATGAAAACACTGTCAAAGTAATTTGAATGTGTGGAGCTCTGTGAATTCGTTCTTACTCAGCGCCATGGAGCACCAGCCACAGGAAAGAGCAAAAGGGCTTCAGTCATCTGCGTTCCCCCGACCACTTTGGATGGCTCAGAATTGGGCTATAGGAACAAACTTTCTTTTGAGGTTTACAGTGGCCTCAAAGTTCCTTAAACAAGGGGAGTTCAGGTAAGGGGCGGGTGTGTGTGTGTGTGTGTCTCTGACCATTGGGTGGGTGTTGTCCATAAATCATGGGAAACAGGGGTTCCTCTCTTAATCCCAGCTACACCCACATGACATCCAAGAGCTGGTGCCCAGGAGAGGCTTAAAGCTCCCGTGCCGCCTCCCTTGGGGGGCGAGGTAGGGGCTGCACTTAGGAAGGAATGGCTGGTGTTGGGGCACCTTTTCTGGGGTGCTCCTGGCGACCCGAGCCTGGATCAGAGAGTTCGGACTCGGCTGGCGCCGGGTCCCCTGCCTACCCCAACGCCCTTGACCTCGCAGGGCTGGCCTCCTCCGGCCCAGGTTTCCGCCCGCCGCCTCCTCGCGCGCCGCTCTCACCTGGCCAGAGGAAGAAGCCCACGCCTCGTCCTCCGCCGAGAGCCCTGACCTCCGCTCTGCCGCCCTCCCGCGGAGTCTCCAGGCGAAGGCCCGCAGACCGCGCGCCCGCCCGGCCTTTTTACAAACGTCGCCACGGCAACGCCATTCTGACGGCCGAGCTGGGGAGGGGCGTGGCGTGCGCGGCGCCCGAGGATGAGGGGGAGGTGCGCTGGGAGCACCCGGCCAATTACAGCCCGCTGCAGCGCTGCGAGCCCTCCCTGACCGGCCCGCTAGAGGATGGAGAAACAGGCTCAGTGTTCACAGAAGTAGCTCCAAGTCGTACAGCGGGGAAGGAGCAGCCTCAAGAATCCTTCCTACTGACCTTAGCTCTAAGTTCGGTGCGTTGAGGAGGGGGTGGTCAGGCGTGGGAGGGTAATGGAGCTGAGCCACGAGAAGCTTGGAGGTTAGTACCCCCCGTCCCACCCGAAACTCTAGTTCTCTCTGTTGTGGAGGAGAAAACAGAGTAAGCTGGGGGGGACCATCACTTCTGGGGGTGGGGGTGGAGATGGGAGATGGGTGGGGTGGAAGGAACACTTCTAAAAGAATGGAAGATTCTCCCACGTGCTAGGGAAAGGGTATTTACAAGCCCACAGCCTTACTGTTCCTGTCCTTCCCTGTCAAAACTCGCGTTTATTCATTCATGTGTTCTTTACTTCTACAAACATCACCTGAGTCCCTACAAGGTCAGACGGTGGCCCCAGTGTTGACCTGGATCAGATCCTTAAGAAACCCCCCCGCACTCCCCATGGGCACGGGGCTGGGGGGATGGAGCGTGTGGAGAAGACATGCAAATGCCAACTATCTCCCCTCACCCCATGTCACCTTTTTCAAATCAGCCCCTTCTGTCTGGGAGCAGAACAGCCCTGCTGACTACCTACAGAATGCCTCATTTCCCTGGCAGGAAATGACGGACAAGGTGCCCCAAGACAAACTCAAAATATTCATCTGAGAAAGATGAAAGATGGCAGACTCCACTCTAGTCAATTAGAAGACGATATAAGAGAGAAAAATCATGGAAATAGATATGGGATGGAATATATGGTAAAGATGCTCCCGCATGCTTAGAGGCTCTTAGAAAATGCACATTCCCTGGCACAGACCTCAGAGATTCTGATTAGGCAACTCTGGAGCATGGTCCAGGAATGAATTTGTTGCATTCTTGCAAATTCCTTGTGCATTTGTTAAAAGCTTGGCAAAACCTCAGGACTTTTTCAACCCTGCAGTTGAATCGCAGAGCCCTCCCAGCACTTGTCCCTAGAAATCTCTTCCAGGCCCTCAGTCAGCCTGGAAGGTTCTGCCTGGGTTAGCTCCCTTCGACCAGAAAGACCTTAGGAATGTATGAGGAGTGACCACAGAGGCCGGGGCCCTGAGTGGTAACTTCAGAGGAACAGAGAGGGTCAGGCTCAACTCTCCAGGCACATTTCTGCCTCAGGGCCTTTGCAGTTACTGTTTCTTCTCCCTACCAGGCACTTCCCCCAGGGATCTCCTTCAGCTCCTTCAGATTTTTACTCAAATATCACCCTATTTAAAAGGGTCTTGGAATTCCCTGGCGGTCCAGTGTTTAGGACTCGGTGCTTTCACTGCCCGGTTCAATCCCTGGTCGATCCTGGAAGCCCCATGATGCCACCCAAAAAAACAAAACAAAACAAAAAACACCCCCCAAAAAACATGAATAACAAAACAAACACCTCACTCTATTGCTCTTCCCTTCATCTTACCACTCCTCTAACATGCTATTTATTTAGTTTCCTTCTCTTATTTGTTGTCAGTCTCCCCACTCCCAACTCCCCCCTGCCCCCCAACTTAAGCTCCATGAGGGCAGGGATTTTTTTTTTCTCTTTTGTTCACTGCTGTATCACTAGTACATAAAACAGTGCCTGAATGAACGAATGAGTGAATGAACAGGGGCAGCCCTTGCCACCCGCCCACAGCCTTGCCTCCTACTCTTGAGCTGCTGAGCTGAACTGTCCTTACCCCAGGACCTAGGCTTCTGTAGCCTTGGCCCTCGCCAGCCCCACCCCCATCTCCATGCTTGTCTTCAATGTCATCAACATGAGCACAGAACGCAACCCTGCTCATTGCCAGCCAGACCCTACAGAGCCCATCCAGGCCAGCCTGGAGCCGGAGCCGCCCTTGGCCCCCTGATAGGCTTGGGAGAGCATATGTTGCCATTAGTCCATCCCTCGATGAGGAAATACTAAACGGAGAACAAAGCTGACATTCAGGCTCACTGGAGCAGAAATTGCCAAATCTTGATTGGATCCTGCCGCTCCCCACAGGATGCCACAGTCATCTCAAAGGGTGTGTGAAAGTCTTAAAACCCAGTTCCATGTCATCCACTTAAATTTCCAAAACAGAAACTAAAATACCCCAATAACTCATGGCTTTAACATAGCATGTCCTGGGCTGAGTGAGAGTTGTACTTTGCGATGATGGGGTGTTCAAAATACTGCACCTGAGGAATTCCCTGGCGGTCCACTGGTTAGGACTTGGTGCTTTCACTGCCATGGCCCGGGTTCAATCCCTGGTGGGGAAATTAAGATTCCACAAGCCACACGGCATGGCCAAAAAAAAAAAAAGAGATTTCTAGTTTATATGGGCTCCTTGGTGATGCCTGTAATCAATCAATCTTCTTGAGCTCTGGGTGGCTACCAAGGCTGTACTGTATCTCCATCAACATCAGGATGCTGGTGTCTGAAAGGCCTGGGTCCAGGTCCCAGCTTTGTCATTCCCAGCTGTCCTCATAATACTGGAGCGAGTAATGTTAACTCTGGGCTTTCCACCCTCAGGGCACTGTCTCAGTCTTTCCTGTGGATCATCTCATTTAATCCTCACCATAACCTGGGGCAGTAGGTGTGTGTGAAACACCTGGAACAGGGAGCTCTGCAGAGAAGCGCTCAAAAATGTCGTGATGGGTATTATTTCTATCACATCACTCCCACTTGAACAGGAAAATAGGGCTCAAGAGACATGGAGGTATGTGACCAGGGTGACACAGCCAGAAAAGGATTTGAATCCAGATGACGGTGACGGGACGGTATTTTCCCCGGGGACCACAGGTGACAGGTGTCACAGCCACGAGACACCCATGCTCACCACCTGCTTTCCCTCAGCCCTGAACAATCTGGGCTTCTGGCTGTCCTGAAGTTTGGGCAGTGCCTGCAGCAAGAGGGGGAGGGAGCTGAGGCCAGGAGCCGGTAGCTGGGGCTTGCCAGGGACCTCTCCTGCCACCCTCTGGGCTTCTTTCCTGCAGGACCTCTGCCCCATAAAATCTCATTGGGCCGCAGTTACCTTCCCTGGGCTGTCCTTGACTGGGAGAGCCCATCCACTGTGCCCCCTCCCCAGATCTGCTTGTTGTCCCCTGCATTCCAACAAGAAATGAATGCTGACCTCCTGCCTGGAAGAGGTAGGGAGATTGCCCAGCCTTTAAGGGGTAAGAGAGAGCCAGGGAAAGAGCTAGAAAAGGAGAAAGGGAGAGTAAAAGAGAGAAAGAGCGCTCAAGGATCAGGAAGTAGCTAAGCTGTTGAGTAGGTGTCAGATGGGAGAGCAAAGGGCCAGTGGAGGCTCCACAGTCCATTCATAACCTGACGCTATGGGCTAAGGAAATGCAGGTTTTTATACACACACACACACACACACACGCACAGGTTCACAAAAATAAATTCAAACCACAAAATCACAGCTGGTCACTGAGGCCTTCTGCGGCCATGCTCACCCCCTTCCCCTGTCAGAAAATGAGAAGTCACCCAGGTGTTTTCTCAGATAGAGACAAGGCTGGTTGGGATGTTCATCTCTTGCAAATCAGAGCTCGCCAGGGGGCTTCCCTGGTGGCACAGTGGTTGAGAATCTGCCTGCCAATGCAGGGGACGTGGGTTCGAGCCCTTGTCTGGGAGGATCCCTCATGCCGCGGAGCAACTAGGCCCTTAAGCCACAGCTGCTGAGCCTGCGCGTCTGGAGCTTGTGCTCTGCAACAAGAGGCCGTGATAGTGAGAGGCCTGTGCACCGCGATGAAGAGTGACCCCCGCTTGCCACACCTGGAGAAAGCCCTCGCACAGAAACGAAGACCCAACACAGCCAAAAATAAATAAATTAATTAATTAAAAAAAATTAAAACAAAACCAAAAAACCACTCTCTCTAAAACAAACAAACAAAAAAACAGAAAAAAAGCTTTACCAGGGAGGTCAGTCTGTATGTTCTGTTTGAAAGCTGCAGATGAAGGGTGCTGATCCCACCTCTGATCGGCCTGGTTTTGTTTGTTTGTTTGTTTTATTCTGTCTGTACCTCACTTCTCTCACCTGTAAAATGGAGGTAATAACAGCATTGACTGTAAAGACCAAATGGGTTAATACGTGTGAAGTAGTAAACTGTGCCCGATACCACAGACTCCTTCTGTGAATGTCCGCGTTGCTGTCTGTCTGTTTGCTTGTTTTGGTTGCTTTCTTGATGATGTGGGAGGACAGCACCATCTCAACCCGATCACAGCCATCCTGGGGAGAACTTTGATTTGCATCATCTCAGTCCCAACCCAGAGCAAAGTTGACCTCAGAACACTCGCATATCATCTTGCTTGTTGCCCAGGGACCTTTCTGGGTGTGGGTGTCAGAGGCAGGCTGAGCTCCCCTGATCGCTGCTAGAGGGATTCTGGGAATCCAGCTGGTCTCTGTGGCGTGGCATGTGCAAGACAACTCCATATATTCGACTTCCAGGCATCCAGGCAAATCAACCTCCACTACTTTTTTTGGGGGGATTAACAATGAACCACTATGAATGAGGTTAACCAAACTAGCTAATATTTACTGAGGCTTGTTAGGTACCAGCCGCTATGCCATGCACTGTTTTATTTAATTCTTGGCCCAACCCATTTCACAGAAGCGGGCTCAGAAAAGTCAAGTAACTTGACCAGTTACAAATCTTGTAAGTGATAGGTCCAAGATTCGAACCCTAGCTGTTGGACTCCAGCATATTTTCTTTTTTGTAAAGTTTTGTTTTCAAAACATAATATACATCTCGAAAAGAGCACAACTGATAAGTGTACACTTGAAGAATTATCACAAAGTGTATGCACCCACCCTAACCAGAACCCAGAACAAGAAGCAGAACATCACCACCCACCCCCGCCCCTCCGAGAAGACTCCCTGTGCTCATTCTGGTTACCCCCTCCAGCTTGTCTGACTTCCAATCATAGATTAATTCTGCTTGGTTTTGAACTTCATGGAAATGGAATCTCTACAGATTCCATTTGCTGCCTGGTTTCTTTCACTCAACTATGTGAGGTTCGACCACGTTGTCTGATGTAGCTGTGGTTCATTCATTCTCACTGCTGCATTACATTACACTCTGTTATCTATTCCTGCAGAACAAATTATGGCAAACTTAACGGATCCAAAAAACACACACTTATGTCACAGTTTCTCTGGGTCACAAATCCGGGCACTGTTTAGCTGGGTTCTCTGCTCAGGGTCTTTCCCAGGCTGCAATGAGGGAGGTGGCCAGGGCTGGGGTCTCATCTGAGGCTCAGCTGGGGAAGGATCTTCTTTCCAGTTCATATGGTGGTTGGCAGGATACAGTTCCCTGAGGGTTGTTAGTTAGTCTGAGGGCCTCACCTCCTTGCTGGCTGTTAGCCAGAGATCCTGCACTGTTTCTTGCCATGTGGGCCTCTCCATAAGGTGGCTTGCTTCATCAAAGCCAGTGATAGTCCATAGAGAGAGTCTCCAGGCAAGATGGAAGTTACAATCTTCTGTAACATAATCACAGAAATGACATGCCCATCACCTTTGCAGCATCTACTGATTAGAAATAAGGTACAGTCCGGCCTACTCTCAAGGGGAGGGGATACAGAGGTGTGAACACCAGGGATAATTGGGGGCCGTTGTGTATGCCTTTTGGTCTGCACATGTGCACATATCTCTTGGGTATATATCTAGGAGTAGAATTTCTGGGTCACACATACGTCCGGCTTCACGAGATTCTGCCAAACATTTTTCCAAAGTGCAGGTACCCTCTACACTCCCTCAGCAGGCTATGAGCTTCCCAGTTAGAGCACATGCTTTCAATACACTCCTCCCCTCTCTCCTTACAGAAGGGGTGTTTGAGCTGGGGCTCTTTGGGACGACAGGTCCTAATTCTAGCCCCATGTCAGAATCACTGAATTCCCGGGCTGCTTCACCAGACATTCTGATCATTTGAGGGCTCAGATACAAACTGGAAGGTCCACTCCATGAGGCGAGGATCCCTGTATCCTTGGTGTCCGGAGCAGTACCCGGCAGCAGTGCCTGGCAGTTACCAGGGAGCTGGCACTCAATAAATGTTGTTTTGATTAAGTGAATGAGTTCAGGAAATATTGTTCAAGAGATGGGCCCCAGGGCGGGTATAAGCTGCTTAAACGGGAAGGAAACTTTGTTGTGTCTGAGGCTGTGTGCATTTTTCTGGGAAGAGGGCTCAGAGCCTCAACCAGGTATGTCCCCAACAAAGGTTAAAGGGCGCTGTGATTGGATACCGTCCGGCTTAGGTATTTTATCACATGAAGAAAGACTTGGTCCCAGGTTAGGTGGCATGGGAACTGTGGACAAGGTCCCATGGTCCTTAGAAGTAAAAAGCGAGACAGTGTTTGCCTGGGGTGGCTCATAAACTGAGACCTTGCTTGTTTTGTCCTTTGACCCATGGTAGTTCTTTTGGTACATCTAGCCACTGCCTGGCCTCCTGGGACCCTCCCTGTGTCTGTCTGTTGAACAGAAAATTCCAGAAGGCCTCGGTGCCCTGAGTTTCCATCAGGGACAAGACAACATGAGCCCTAGCTTTTGAAAAACCCCTTTCAATCCATAGAAAGCCTCCCAGATTATCTGGTTTGAGATGACCTCATCCTTTGTCACCTTCTCTCTTGTTTTCTGGAGGTTTCTCAGCGTCTTGCTGCTGTCCGTATTCTTTTCTCATGTGAACAGTGCACCTATTTTGGGTATTTTGTCATTGTTGTTTTGGGTCCTTCCCGTCACACATTTTTTGTATTCATTTCCAGTCAGATCAACCTCACGCCTCTCTAGACATTTCTTCTCAGGTTTCCTCTGAATCATTTCGTTTGGTCTAAATATGTCCAGTGTTTCCTCCTTCCTCACTGCCCTCCACATAGACCCTCTCTTTTCCCCGGAACAACTGTTCTTTTCTTTCGAATCCCTGACCCAAATCCTCATCTTTCACCATGTTTTCTGACTTCTCCTAAGAACTGATTGTTTTTTGAAACTTAAGCCTCAAATATCATCCCTTCTAATCTGTGTCTGAATTTGGATCACGGTCAAGAGGCAGGGGAGACAGGAACGTGGCTGCATAATTAGGATCCTCAGCAGAAGGGATGAGTGTTCATCGGGGGGGTCAGAGGGGCCTGGGGATGGAGCAAGAGGTATCTTCTTCTGCCTCGGGTAGGGCTTAGGGCGGGGTTGTCAGGAAAGCGCTAAGAAAAACGAACCCATTTGACTTGAGTTCTGAAGGAAGAGTAGGATTTCCGGAGGCAGAGCAGGGAGAGAAGAGGATGGTCCAAGGAAGGAGCAGTGGGAATGGAGGCTAGAAGACGAGTCATCAGAGAAGCTAGGGACAGGAGTACAGAAGGAGAGGGGTGGTCAGGTGCTGAGACCGCAGACTGAAGGTCCATGGTCAGCCCTCAGATATGTTTGTCTGGCTCTCCCAGTGTGTTAAAAGACTTTTAATTAGTTGCTGAAGGGAGAGGCCTCTTTCTGTGGAGTGACAGAGAAACCTATTCAAATTGTCTTTAGCATGAATGCAAATTCACTGGTTACCAAAAATGAAAAGTCTAGAGGGAACCTCTGGGTTCAGGCCCAGATGATTTCATGAGGCCTTGGCCTCTCTCCAGCTCTCAGGGATTCTTTGAACCATGTGGATCCAACCTTATACAGAATCTCTGTATAATGGTCACAAAAAGGCGGCCGAAGCTCCAGCCCTTACATCTTCTCAGCTTTGGATTCCATACGGAAGGATAGGAGTCTTTTTCCTAAGCTTCCCCCAATGGCCTCACTGCTTCTCATTTTCTCTGGGTGGGTCACAAGCCCATTGCTGAGCCAATTATTGTGGCCCAGGAGACTGCTCTGATTGGCTGAACTTGAGCCAATGTGCCCATCCCTGCAGCCAGAGGTGGAATCAACACCATCTCTGAGAAACTGGACTGAGACTAGGAGAAAGGTGTTGTCCCCAAAGGGGGATCATAACACCATAATATTTTAGAAGAGAGGTGAATTGTTATTAGGTGACAAAAACCAGATGTCTACCACAGTAGCCAACATGTACAGATCATTGACATCTGGATTTATGCCTTTTTTTGGGAAAATGGGAATATCTGGCAATACCTGGACTCTCTTCTTGTATATAGATCAACAGTCTGCTGGGGCTGAGAAGAGGCTCCCTCTTTAGATACAGCCTATGTTCTGCCTGCCCAATGCACTGCTCATATTTCCTCTCTGGCTCCTGGAAGCACTTGAATTTTTATTGCCAGCATAATTTGATTCTGTAAAGAAATCTGTTTTTCCCACCAGAATGGAAGAGGCAAATGAACAGGGGTCAAATAGCTCTCCTGTGCTCCCACAAACTCCTGAGGACAAATGCCTGGCCATTTTGATAGTCTCATTCCTTGCTCATTTTAAAAGCCTTCTTTAAAAAAAATATTGAATACATAGTGATTTTAGAATCTGTTATCTAATAATTCCAACATCTGAAGTCTTTGGGTGGGAGTGGCGGGGGGCGTGTCTCAATGTCTTGTTTGTTGTGTCTGCTTACTCTGGCTCATACTGACTTATTGCTTGGATGTTTAGTAATTTGACTGTGATCTCATTCTTGATTGAACTTAATCTGTGGGAATCCTGAGGGGTCTGATTCCTGGCTGCTTTTCTCTCGGAAGTCTTTTTTGTTTGTTTCAGCTGGATGCCGGGGATGCTAATAACCTCTGAACACTGACATTTATTTCCTCAACTTGGAGTTTTCCCACTGAATACATGGAGTATAAACTTGAGCCCCAGACCCACGTGGTTACAAACCTTCAGGGTGATCATCATCATCATCAGTATTGTGGCCATTATTAGTTTTCCCCTCCAGAGCCACATTGAAAACTATAGGTTTTCATAGGCTCCGCTTTCTGAAAGATCAGAAAAAAAAATTTTTAAGCCCTCCTCTTGCCAGGGTGTGGAGCATCTTTGAGGGTGCCAGCTTAATACAGGCATCTTAGACTTGGTTAGCTCATTTTTCAAGGCCCAAGGCTTAATCTCCCGTTTCCTGCACTTATTAAACGCAAATGGCTTCCTCATTTGCTTACGCTTTGGTTGTAGCTCACTCTGTTTGTGTTGTGTGCCTGTATGTTCCTTTGAGATTACCTACATAAAAATTATTTTTTATTATGGGATTTTGGAAACACACACAAAACTAGAGAAGCCTGCGATTAACTCCATGTATTCATCATCCAGCTTCAACATTTTCCCAGTGTTCTTTCATTCTTTTTTCTTCCTTTTTGAGTTTTTTTCTAGGTTAATTTAAAGCAAGTTGTGTCATTTCACCCATAAAGACATCCTAACTGAAAGGACTTTTTTTTCCTTTACATTATCCCCGCCTGGACATGATCACAGCTAAAAATACTTATAATCATTCCTGAATATCATCTAATATTCAGTCCATGCTCACATTTCCTTGATTCTCTCAGAAATATCTTTTTTCCTTTTGGTTTGTTAGAATCAGGATCCAGACAATGTCCACACATTACACTTGGTTGTTATGTCTCTGACATGTCTTTAATTCTGTAACAGCAACTCCCCGCCCCTGACCTTTTTTATCCCCCAGCCACTGATTTGTTGGAGAAACTGGGTCTTGTGTCCTGTAGAATATTCACATCCTGGATTTGGCTGATCACTTCCTCTTGGTTTCAGTTAACTTGTTCCTCTTTTCCCCATGTTTCCTGTAAACTAATAGTTAGATCTAGAGGACTGAGGAGATCAAAGTCTTTTTGTTGTCCAGACGCCTTCCTAGGCGGTACTGTGTGATCCATCCTGCATCACACAGTGAGCACATAATGTCTGGTCATCCTGTTTTTAACGATATTGAGATTGAATGGTAGGTCCAATGCTAACAGACTGGGCCATCCATTACAAAGTCCCCAACGGCTTTTTTTCCCCCAATAATTAACATTTTTAATTTTTCATTATGGTAAAATATACATAACATAACATTTACCATCTTAACCATTTAAAAATATGCAGTTCACTAATGTTAAGGATTGTTGCTTAACCAACCTCCAAAAACTTTTCATCATGTAAAACCAAAACTGTGTACCCCTTAAACAACTACTCTCCATTTTCCCCTTACCCCAGCCCCTGGCAACCACCCATCTATTTTCTACTTCTATGAATCTGGCTACGCTAGGGACCTCATATAAGTGGAATCATATGGTATTTGTCTTTTTAGTGACCGGCTTCTTTCACTTAGCATAATATCCTCAAGGTTCATCCATGTTGTAGCATGTGTCAGAATTTCCTTCCTTTTTAAGGCTCAATAATATTTCCTTGTGCGTATATACCTTGTTTTATCCATTCATTTGTAAATGGGCACTGGAGCTCATCCATCAACTTTTTACCTAATAGTTTTAGCATCCTTTGAGGATCATTCCCTGGATCCGTATTTCTTGTGGGGTCACAGAGTTGTGATTTTTTTCTGATTGTTATTCCTTTGGTAATTATTAGCTAGAATCCTTCATCAACCATTTGTTTATTTGTTTATCATAAAATACAGTTGGTTCAGGGAAGGCAGAATAAGAGATTGGTTCTTTCCTCATATGTGTCAGTATTCAAAGAAGTAACTGCCAAAGTGACCAGTGAGTTTTAAAAAATATCATTAGGAGTCTTTGATTTAAACAGTGTAGATGTGTTTTAATCCACTGAACTCATTATGTGGTTTGAGGCTCGTACTATGCCACCTCAGGGGTTCATGCAGGTTGGCTCCCGTGTTTTTGTTTTTCCAGGTGGAAACTATGCAGGATTTACTGGTAACCACCTATGTTTGTACTGCATTGGTGTGGTCTTTAGACAAACAACTCTGCCTCTCAGTTTTCCTTCGCTGTACAAGGAAGTTGGACAAAATGAGCTCTAGCACCATTCCTGTTCAAAACTCTCCCTTTTGTAGCATTTTCATTACATAGAACAGTATGGTTTAGTCATTGGATTCTTCCAGTCCTGTGACTGAATGCAGTTACCAACACCTTCCTTTCAGAAACATGAAAATTGCCACCCTGCTGATACTGTTTTTAGTCTACTTCTCCATACTGCATTTTCCCCCAGTAGACTTAAAGCTGTACCTCTCAGTTAGGGATATTTTGCCTCCCAGGGGACTTTTGACAATGTCTAGACACATGTTTGATTGTCACACCAGGGAGGGGCTACTGGTATCCAGTAGGTAGAGGCCAGGGATGCTGCTAAACATCCTACAGTGCACAGGACGGCCCCCCCTCACATAAATGCTCTCCGGCACCAAATATCATTAGTGCCAAAGCTGAGAAACCCTGACTTGAAGAAATCCATAGAGATAAAATCATATTCCTCTTACTTATATGTTTCAGTGAAAGGAAGTACATATGAAAATGTACACATCTGAGAATTCAGCTATACATGACGTAGGACAATGAGATCATCTGTTTTTAACCTACCCATAGAATTTAGTCATTTGATGTGCATCTCCTTACCGTTTCCCCTTCAATCTTATTTCTGGCTCCTATTCTACCCCTTGAGACCTTTCTATTATTGGCCTGAGGGAAGGTTAATGGACAATTTTTACTGCTTTCAGGTCAATGGAAAAATCTTAGGTCTTAATTTTTTTTTTTTTAGACTCGGGAAATAAACATCAAATTCAACTTTTATCATAAATAGCAGTTAGATATTTTTGGTCCCAATTCCACTTTGCCATTTTAATTGATTGAGTGGATATTTTCAATAAACTTAGCATTACCTTTCAAATTATTGCTCTCTTCTGCTCACAGCATCTCCTGTGAGATGTGTATTCCTGAATCTTTCTCTCTCATGCTTTTGTGCTGATTTGAAAGAACCCACTTGGTGCTAAAATGAATTTATCATTGGCAACTGCTAGAATGGTGTGTCCTTTCCTAATCAAAAAGTCAATTTGTGGGCTCATACTTTGAATCTGATTTTTAAAACAGACAACTAATTTGTCAGAAACAAAAAAAAAATGCAGCTTTTATCTTTTTTGTGGTTGTTGTTCAGCTTTGAAAGAGGCAGCATTTAGATAAGGCAGGTACATTTATTTTTATTTTTGGCTGCGTCGGGTCTTTTTTGCTGCGCACTGGCTTTCTCTCGTTGCGGCGAGCGGGGCTACTCTTCGTTGCGGTGCGCGGGCTTCTCATTGCAGTGGCTTCTCTTGTTGCGAAGCACGGGCTCTAGGCACATGGGCTTCAGTAGTTGTGGCACGCGGGCTCAGTAGTTGTGGCTCACGGACTCTAGAGCACAGGCTCGGTAGTTGTCGCACATGGGCTTAGTTGCTCTGCGGCATGTGAGATCTTCCCAGACCAGGGCTCGGACCCATGCCCCCTGCATTGGCAGGCGGATTCTTAACCACTGTGCCACCAGGGAAGCCCAGGCAGGTACATTTATTCACTTGTTTATATCAAGTATTCACACAATTTCTCTTACCAACACATATATTCACAGCTTGTCAAGTTTTACCCAAAAAGTGAAGGAAAAAGCTTGCTATCCCATTATTATATGATTTTTCTCTCTTTTGTGTTTTGTTAAAGTAGATGCTGATGATTTTTCTTGACTGGACATATCATCAAGGATGCTTTCTGAAATAAGTCATCTTGATGATAAACACTAAGGACATTTTCTTGCATTTAAAGTTCCCATGCACCTCTCCAATTTTATACAGTATTGAGCCTAGGTGATCTCTGAGATGCATGCTGTATTGTTTGACATTGGTTCTTTTTTCTGATAAGGAAGACCTATAGCCCAGAAGGCTTTTTGCCATAACTTTTGCTTCCCAAATTGTATTCTAGTTGGTTTTGTTGTGGTTATTCACCCTCCATTAGTTCCAAGTATGCTTTTAAATAATCTAAAATTTCTCCAAATCAATTTGAGTTTCTAACTACTACTGACTCTTTTCTTTCCCACAGTTTTTATATTACAATTAAATTCCAGGTTTTAATGCACAGAGTTGGGACTGGAGATAGAGAAAAGGAGAAAGGGAAGAGAAGTCTGTTTCTATCATGCCATGGAGAATTTGATTTATAGTTCTGGACTGGGGAGGGATAGGAAAACAGTCTTTGTAAAAGACTGTTTCTTTAAAGGAAAATGGTAAGTACCACACTCAGACTGGTCTCCAAGGATGATTGTTTCCTGTTTCTTTCTTATGGAACTGACACCGGGTGTCCAGGCTCTCTGCTGGGAATCCTCACTGCCCAAGAGAATGGATTTTCCTTTGTTCAGGGCAGCGTTTTTCAAACTCGGCCCCATTGACTGTGGGGTAGAACAGTTCTTTGTTGTGGGGACTGTCCTATGCATTGGTGGGTGTTTAGCAGAATCCCTGCTCTCCTAGATGCCAGCAGCAGCTCCCCCTCCGGCCACTGTGACTTTGCCAAATGTCCACTGGGGGGCAAACCCAATCCTGGTTGAGAACCACTGATCTGAGGTGAGAACATTCAGTTCTGGCGTTGGCTTGAATCCTTAACAGTGTCACTGCAAGCTGAGAATGTTTTGTCACATGTGGCATCTGGGAGCTGGTCGGCTTGTATCAGCATGTCATCCACCTAACTGCCTTCCTGGAAAGTGCAGAGTTCCAGGGGTCTGATGAGACACATGGCAGTCAGGCGGGTTGGTCCCAAGGAAACTCCTGTTGCCAGGGCTACGTTTTAAAGGTGTCTGGTGCACGTGTATACATGTTCTCTCTAGTGGCTTTTCTGGAGAAATTTGCATCTGTGTATTGTGTGCTCGTATTTCCCTATCTTTCCCTCCCTCTCTGGGTCAGCTTGCTTCGCAATGTCCAAGGAGAGCAGGTTTCCTGACCACTACTCTCCTTCAGTTATTGGAGGATCTGAGCCTGATGTGCTGTGGCTCGCTGTCACGTACCATGCCATCTTCAGGCACTCTGGGACATCGCTTCCTAGGCCAGCTGCATTGCTACAAAGACACCGGGGAATGGCTTTCTCCTGTCGGCTCAGCATGAAAGGTGCTTCTGAATGGTCTGACGGTGCCTTGCGAACCACCATCCACACAGGTGGCAAGAAGTTTGGAAAGCATCCACCCCTCTGCCATGAGGCTGTCATGAGGGGGTGCAGGCTTCCCATCAGAGGCACACGCTTCCCTGTCGGGGAGTGGACACAGCGGGGTCTGAGCTGGAGGTTCCAGGCGCCTGTGCCTGGCTCATCCTGCACCCATGAACTTGGTTCTACCCCGCTGCCCACCACCACCACTGCCAGGCGCTGCTGGGCCATCTTAGTGGCTTGCCCTTACTGGTGATCTGAGATCTGAATGCCACCTAGCGAGAAAGCTGATGGACGACTTCATCAATGAGCTGTAGGACTATGGGCAACCCTTGTCTGCTCTGGGCCCGTTTCTCCCCCTGCAGAATATCAGATGTGGCTCCATCACCATTCCCTGCAGGGTGTTCTGTGAAAGCTGACCCTGGAAGATGCTCTGTGGGGAAAAAGAGTTTTGTGGCCAAATGGGTTTGGGAAATGTGACGTCATACAGCATCTGTTTGGAGATTCATAATGTGCACAAACATTTGAGAGATTTTCTGGAATTCTCGGCACCCAGGTATCCATGTGGCTCACTCGTCACTTTTCTGCAATGTGATTTCCCTCGAGACTTGTCCTGATCACCCAGATCTGGGATCCCTTCTCATCTGTCCTTTACCCTGCCTCATTTGTCTTCCCAGCACTTCTCATTTTCTGACACTGCATCGTATTTTTATTTATTGGTTTATTTTATGTCCCCCCTCCACCCAAGATGTGCCCTCTCTGTCAGCAGGGACTTGATCCATTTGTTTGCAGATTATCCCTAGCATGTGACCCATAGTAGGTGCTCAATAAAAATGTGTTGAATGAATAGACTGTTTAACTTGGAGATTCCCAAATGGAGCTCATCAGGGACGTTTTCCCATTAAAATCCTGGGAAATGTGCTTGGGGACTCACCAGGAAGAGGGTGGCTAAAATCCTGAGGGCCGTGCTTCCTAGTACCAGCCACTTAGTTCTGAGTACACAGACAACTCGGCGTTAGACTGAAAACAAACAAAACGGACGTCATGAGAGTTGCCATCACGTGCCTTGAGGAACCAAGCCTTGTGCAAGGCTGACCCCAGGGCTGCCTCAACTGGTCTTACCTACATGGCCCTGCTGCCGTTTTCCTGAGATGGCTTTATATGAAGATTCCTTGCAAACTATTGGTGGCGCCTGTTGAATTTTCCCAAAACACGGTTTCAGAAATGAGTGTGAGGCTCACACTTGGAGAAATGCTTGAATCTTCAAGTTCTCCATCAGGAGACTGTGGTCTAGTCACAGCCACCAGGTGGCAACTCCCCCCCGCACCCCCGCCTCCACTCTGTGTCAGGTGTAGCTTTGGCACTTTGCCTGTGGTTTCCTCAGGTGCTCAAAACTAGGAAACTCCAGGGCTTCCCTGGTGGCGCAGTGGTTGGGAGACCACCTGCCGATGCAGGGGACACGGGTTCGTGCCCCGGTCCGGGAGGATCCCACATGCCACGGAGTGGCTAGGCCCATGAGCCATGGCTGCTGGACCTGCGCATCTGGAGCCTGTGCTCCACAACGGGAGAGACCACAACAGTGAGGGGCCCGCATACCACAAAAAAAAAAAAAAAAAATTAGGAAACTCCATTTTGGTGGTGTAGAGAGGAAGGCTCAGAGGGATCCAATTATTTGCTCACAATCATCCTTCTAGGAAGTAGCAGTGCTTGGATTAAAACAAAGTCCTCCCCAGTTGAAAGCCCATCTCTTGCCCTCTGTGCTTGCATACAGAACAGGGGCTCTCCTTTTGTACCTCCACACTTAAATACTCAGCACAATTTGTCCTAGGAGCTAAATGGGCCTGGCCAGGGCCCTTAAGGCAACAAATGAGACCAGTAATCCTCAGAAGGGTTCTTCGTGTACTGCCCATTTATGGCCTGTGGTTTGATTGATCCATCCATTTCCAGGGATAAAGCTGTGTCCCATTTTCAGTTTTGCTCCACAGTTGTGGGTTTAGTTTAGATTTCCCATCTCACACGTGTTCATCCAGAGCCAAGGCGTCTCAGAACATTGGGCATCAAGCAACAGAAACCCACTGCAACTCGTTTAAGCATAAGATAGGACTTTATTGAAAGTAGCCTGGGGCATCCTATAGGACAGTGAGTGAGGCCAGGCTAAGGAGAGCCCAGAACTACCTCTTTCTATGAAGGACTGTTTTCTCCGTGAACCTCTGCTTCATGAGTCTCCTCTTGCAGACCAGCTTTCTCTGTGCACGTGGCTCCCTGGTGGCTTTCAAGTTGATTAGATCCAGTGCAAGTAGCCAGTCCAAAATGACCATGGTCATGGTCACCCAAGGCCACGGGACCCACTTTGGGAAACACTGTTCAAGCAAGGACCCTTCCCATGGAGAGCGGGGCTTCATGCTTTGTCCCCAGAACCCAGAACAGTACCCTGGCACATATCTGTGGAGCTCCATACTTACCTGTGGGTGGATGCAGCTGACTTAGCTGCACACACACACCAGGCAGCGCTCTGCACTGCAGTCACAGTTGTGCTCCAACACGATCTTTACCTCAATCATCTGCTTGTGGCTCCCCTTTTCAGAACTGTAACTGGTCTGAGAAAAGTGAAAATCAAAATTGAGACCAGGTGGAGTATCCACTGTGGGCCCAGAACTGCCTGATATGATGCAAAGGCAGGGCCCGCCTTCAAGGACATGGACTACATTTAGGATCCGACCTTAAAAGGGGAATTTATTGGGAGGACACAGCATTTCTTGTGGAACCCAGGGGCAGAAGTACAGCTGGGCTTTCCAAGGCATCAGGACCAAAGACCAGAAAGTCATCAGGACACAGCTATGATTGAGGTCTCATCCTCATGTCGGCCTCTTTCAGCAATCAGCTTCTCTCTGTGCTGAGGTATGTCCCCTGCTTCACTCACCTGTGGCCCCTTAATCCCTGATACCACATTGCCCTACCAGGACCTGGGAGAGATGAGCCTAGCCCAGCCCAGCTTCTGATTGGTTCTCCTGGGTCAGGTGAACACATACCTATCAGCTGTGACTTGAGAGGGTAGAGGTCACATGGCACCAATATGGCTGCTGAGGTTCCTCCTTTTGGGTGGGGTGGGAGTGCTGGGGGGAATTTTCTTTGCTCTTTCATAGCCCTGGGGCCGGTTAGGGCCCATGAACAGGTGAGGTGGGTGGCTTTTGATTTTTCTCCCCTGTCTCTGCCTTTCTTATATTTAGTCTAAGAACAAAAACACGGCGGAGAGGAAAGGAAGGGCCAGGGTCTTCTGGTTTTTACCTTTTTAGCTTTTTCTGTAGTGAAAAGATAGAGAGCTCTGAGAAGTCTGAACCAGTGAACAAGCAGGACGAGTGTGCCTTCGGGAATTTTGAGGTGAAAGTGACCTCCTGCTTTGGTTTTAATTTACTCTTGCAGATAACTTCCTTGTCTTCCTAGGCACTATTCAGGGCTCCAGCCTATTGCTACCATTCCCAGCTAACATTCTCCCTGCCTTCCTTTTAGACGGAGGTGCATCCATGCTCCATATTTTACGTACTAAACATCCATGAGCTAGTCTCTGAACAACGTGAATAATTTTCTACTTGATTGTTTCCACACATACAAAACAACTAAGGTCCTTTGTGCAATTCCCACAGCACTCCTGCCGTATAGGAAGAGTCCAGAAGTGTTCAGATCAAAGTGGGGGGCTGGTCTCTAATGAGTTGAAGATTGAGCCCCGTGTTGGTTTACTAAACACAGTGATGAATTCCCACAAGCTTAGTGGCCTAAAACAACAAACGTATTCTCTCATGGGTCTGGGGGCTGGAAGCCCCAAATCAGCATCAGCTGGGCTGCAATCAAGGTTTTTCAGAAGGACCAAACTTCCTTGGATGTTCTAGGGAGGAGTCCATCCCTTGCCTCTTCCAGCTCTGGTGGCTGCTGGCATCCCTTTTTTCTTTTTTCTTCTCGCTATGTAGGATTCCCATCTAGGGAAATACAATAATTTATATGTGCATTTTCCTGTTGATGGACATTTAAATTGTTTCCAATTTTCAATATGATTTCTTTTAAAAAAATTTTTATATACTTTTTCAAGGTTACATTTACAGTTATTACAAAATATTGGCTATATTCCCTGTGTTGTACAATACATCCTTGAGCCTATCGTACACCCAGAAGTTTACATCTCTCACCTCCCCACACTGTATTGTACCCTCCTCCCCCTCCGCACTGGCAACCATTAGTTTGTTCTCTATATCTGTGACTCTCCTTCTTTTTTGGTATATTCGGTAGTTTGTTGTATTTTTTACATTCCATATATAAGTGATATCCTACAGTATTTGTTTTTGTTTGACTTATTTCACTTACCACAATGCCCTCCAAGTCCACCCATGTTGCTGCAAATGGCAAAATTTCGTTCTTTTTTAAGGCTGAGTAGTATTCCATTGGTTATATGTACCACATCTTCTTTATCCATTCATCTCTCTTAAATTTTTTTTTTTTTTTTTTTTTTTTTTTTTGCTGTACACGGGCCTCTCACTGTTGTGGCCTCC
The DNA here is from genome assembly GCF_025265405.1 of Mesoplodon densirostris. Taxonomy (NCBI): domain Eukaryota; kingdom Metazoa; phylum Chordata; class Mammalia; order Artiodactyla; family Ziphiidae; genus Mesoplodon; species Mesoplodon densirostris. The sequence goes on along the minus strand of NC_082667.1, from coordinate 79,058,116 downwards.
CCCGTTGCGGCCTCCCCCGTTGCAGAGCACAGGCTCCAGATGCTCAGGCTCAACGGCCATGGCTCACAGGCCCAGCCTCACCGCGGAATGTGGGATCTTCCTGGACCGGGGCACAAACCCGTGTCCCCTGCATCGGCAGGCGGACTGTCAACCACTGCGCCACCAGGGAAGCCACTATCCATTCATCTCTTGATGACACTTAGGTTGCTTCCATATCTTGGTAATTGCAAATAATGATGCTCTGAACATTGGGGTGCATGTATCTTTTCAAATACATGTTTTTGAAAACACGTGTTTTTGTTTTTTTCGGATTTATACCCAGGAGTTGAGTTTCGAGGTCATATGGTAGTTCTATTTTTAGTTTTCTGAGAACCCTCCCTACTGTTTTCCACAGTGGCTGTGCCAGTTTACATTCCTACCAACACTGTACCAGGGTTCCATTTTCTCTAAAAATTGTAAATTTTCTTCCTAGGGGTAATTGAGATGGTAGTTCAATAATAACATAAGATCAGGTGAAGTCTAAAGAAATTTTAGAAAACCTGGATGAAGTAAGACAACATCTGTTCGCTGGCATCTGAATGTTAGAGAGACACCAAGACATGTGGGCCAAGTTCTGGAGAGAAGGGAAACACAGACGCAAGCTTGACATTTGGTGCAGCTTTTCTCCTTGGGGCATTTGCGGATTCAAATCTTACAGCCTAGGAGCTGAAAAGCCAAGGAGTTCCAAAGACTCTAACCACAGAAGCTGCTGGCATCCCTTGACTTGTAGGTGCAGCACTCTAGTCCTGCCTCTGTGGTAACTGCCTCCGCCTCTTCTTTGTATATAATCTCCTCCTGTCTCTCACTTATAAGTACACTTACAGGTGGCACTTAGGGCGAGGATAGTCTCACCTCAAAATCCTTAGATCCGCAAAACTTTACCTTGTAAGGTAACATTCTCAGGTCCCAGGGATTAGAGCCTGAGATCTTTGGGGCCACCAGTCAGCCCACTGTAAGCCCTGAACGTCTTCTCTCCTGAGGAAGGTCTAGGCTGGGCAGAAACCCCGACAGACATCTACCAGGGGTCAGATTGAGAGCCCTTTTAGAAGGTCAATTCTCAGCTCATTTGGAACCTTGCTATTGCCCTTTTTTTTTTTTTTTCTTTTCTTTTCGCTACGTGGGTCTCTCACTGTTGTGGCCTCTACCGCTGCGGAGCACAGGCTCTGGACGCACAGGCTCAGCAGCCATGGCTCACGGGCCCAGCCGCTCGGTGGCATGTGGGATCCTCCCGGACCAGAGCACGAACCCGTGTCCCCTGCACTGGCAGGCAGACTCTCAACCACTGCGCCACCAAGGAAGCCCTGCCCTTTCTTTTTTCCTCCTGTTTGTCCTCAACAGGGGGAAACATTAAGAGTAAATGAGGGGCTTCCCTGGTGGAGCAGTGGTTAAGAATCCGCCTGCCAATGCAGGGGACACAGGCTCGAGCCCTGGTCCAGGAAGATCCCACATGCCGCAGAGCAACTAAGCCCGTGGCCCAAAACTACTGAGCCTGCGTTCTTGAGCCTGCGAGCCACAGCTACTGAAGCCTCCATGCCTAGAGCCTGTGCTCCGCAACAAAAGAAGGCCATGGAATGAGAAGCCCGCACAACACAACAAGGAGTAACCCCTGCTCGCCACAACTAGAGAAAGCCCGGGCGCAGCGACGAAGACCCAATGCAGCCATAAAGTTAAAAATAATAATAATAAAAAAAATGCATTAGCAGATTTTGTGTTTCCTCTCATCGTTAGTGTATTGCTTTCATTCCTAAGACCCTAAAAAATGGGAAACCACTCCACTTTCCAGGAACACACTTTGCAACACGGATCCAGGGGAAGCTGTTTTCTTCCATAGACACTTCATGACCCCGGTTTCCACAACAGCAGGCACTGCTGGCTCTGCCAAGTTGCTGGAGAAGGGCACCTTATCTGCAAAGTCACGAATCCAAATGGGCCCCCATTGGCAAGGGTGGAAGGAAGTTGTTTGGCTTAGCTTCTTGGGGGATCAGAAGATTGGGAGTTCTTGGGGGGAACTGCAGGTACCTTGCTGTCCCTTGGTACAACGTCAGGGGAAAGAAAAGTCGCTGATAGCTTCTCAGAGCTACCAGTTGGGGCTGTGCAGAGCGTCTTAGTAAATGCCATTTTGGTTGCAAATAAAAGAAACTCAAACCGGCTGAAGCAAAAAAGGGGACATCTACGGGGAAGAAAAGATGGCTCCTGCCTGTCCAGACTCTTCAGCTTTGCTTGCCCTTTGATTCTCTAACCTTCCGCATTTCCTTTCAGTAAACTCCTTTTCTGTTTAAGTTAGCCACAGGAGATTTCTCTTGGTTGCAACCAGAGAATCTTGAGTGATACAAAAAGTCCTAGTGGAACCCAAGGGCAGGCATTGGAATGGGCCTTTCCAAGAAAAGAAACCAGGAACCAGAAAGTCATCAGGAATCAGGGCAACTTTCTGCATCAGTTGGAATGCCTTCAGCTTTTTTTTTTTTTTCCTTCATGGAGCTCATAATCCATTCATTTATTCAATAAGCAATTATTGAGTATCTATCCTGTGCCAGGCACCCTGCTAGGTCTTAGAGTTCTATACAGGTATAAAATATGCCAAGACCCCTGCCCTCAAGTAGCTCACATTCTAGTGAAGATAAGACATGTGAGCACATAGAGTATATTCACAACACAGAATAAGAAGAGCTATGCCATGGACACATATACACCAGCAAACATAAAATAGATAGCTAGTGGGAAGCAGCCGCACAGCACAGGGAGATCAGCTCGGCGCCCCGCGACCACCTAGAGGGGTGGGACAGGGAGGGCGGGAGGGAGGGAGACGCAAGAGGGAAGAGACATGGGAACACATGCACATTCATAACTGATCCACCCTGCCACAATGCAGAAACCGACACACCTTTGTAAAGCAACTATACTCCAACAAAGATGCAAAAAAAAAAAAAAAACAAGAGCTATGCCAGAGGGATGAAGCATGACTGTCTTCAGAGTCCTAGAAAGCACAGATGCAATATCCTGGTAGAGAGGGCCTGGGCAGAGAATCGCAGGTAGGTGAACCTGTGTGCACAGAGAACATGGTATGTATGAGAAGCTGCAAGTTTTCAACATCCGTGGAGCAAAAGATTTCTTGCAAAAGTAGTGGGAGACGTGGCTGAAGAAATTGGTTGAGGATGAAGCATAAAAAACCCACTGAAGTGTGATCTTTTTTTTCTGAGGTCCACGGGGGAGCCATGGAAGATTTTTAAGCTGTTTGAGGACATGGTCAATTCTCTGGGTTTCAGAAAAGTCCCTCTGGAGTCTGGGATGTGGTGAAAGTTGGGCTGGACCTTTCACCAGCGGGCATGCTCAGTCGCTCAGGAAAGGTTTTTGCTCTGCCTTGGGAAATTTTTCACGCCGCTCTGGCAGCGGAGCTCACCCCGCCCACGGCTTCTCCTCACTGGATTGGTTGAACTCAGGGAGGCTACCAGGAGGGCCAGTTGACCTCCCAACTACACACCCCACACCCCACACCCCCCCCCCCGTTAACGCTCTGGGAGCCCGCTGCCTTCAGCTTTAAATAACAGAAACCTGGATGTGGGTAGATGGTGAAAATTTGGAGCCCCTCCCAAATGAACTCTAGCCATGTGGCTTGCTTTGTCTGATGAGATGTTGGCAAACACATGGCAGGTGGAGACTTGAAACGTGTGCTTTGGGGCTTTCTCTCTCCTGTTGCTCTTGGAAACCTGTACCCACCACACGTGGCCTGTTCTGGCCTGCTGGGTGATGAGGGACCACACCAGGCAGAATCAGACGTCCCAACTGAGGCCTTTCTAGACCAGGGTTTCTCATTCTCGGTACTATTGACATATTGGATCAATTAAGTCTTGGTTGTGGGCAGCTGTTCTGTGCACTGCAGGATGTTTAGCAGCATCCCTGGCCTCTACCCCGAGATGATAGTCTCACCCTCACCCCAGTTTAACAACCAAGGTGTGTCCAGACGTTGCCAAATGCCCCCTGGGTGGCAAAATCGCCCCCAGTTGAGAACCACTGTCCTAACCCAGCTTGCCTGGCCATGACCAGGCAGGCATGTACACGAAGCCACCCTAAACTAGCCCCAGCCAAACCAACCAGACCAGTACAAGTGGCCAGCTTGACGCCTGGAATCCTGAGAACTAATACTCGCCATTTTAAGTCACTAACTTTTGAGTGGTTGGCTCTACAGCACAAACAGGTACATCTGACCACAGTGGATGAAACTGATAGGATTGATTTATTTCTACAACAGGATGTACAGAGGTAGGCAGTTCAGGAACAGTGCAGAGCACACTGATGCCAGTAGGCTCCCACCCAGGCTTTTCATGTCTTTCCACTCCATTGTCCTTTGAGGTGGGCTTTGGTCTCTTGCTTGTTACCTGGTGATCCCCAACATGGCTGTTCCAGCTCCAAGTCCGAGCTCCAGGAGAGGAAAAGGAGACAAGGCAAAGGGACAAAGAGAAAAACTTTCTCCTAGCAAAGCCTTGCCTTTAATTCCAGAAGGGAAGCCCTGCCCAGGGCCTTCACCTGCATGTCACTGGCCAGAACTGAACAACACAGCCAAGTCTAGCTGCAAGGGAGGCTGGGAAATGAGGGCATTTCACGTGCTGCTTATACAGTAGAGGGAGGCAATGACTAAGGGGCTTGTAGTGTCTGCTGCACTGTCTCTCTGGGGGTCGTCTTGGTTTCTTCTTTTTTTTTTTTTTTTGCCACACAGTGTGGCTTATGGGATCCTAGCTCCCTGATCAGGGATTGAGTCCGGGCCCTTGGCAGTGAAAGCGCAGGGTGGACGGCCAGGGAATTCCCTGGGTCTTGGTTTCTTGTCTCTACCTGTTGCTTATCTATCCTGGCCATCTCTTTCTAAGACTGGCTTTGTTTCTCCAAACACAGTGGGAGAAATGGCCACCCTAGCTGGGAACTGCATCAAGACTTTCAGCTCCGGGCCATTAATGACCTGTGTGGTAACTCCGTGTCCCACTTCCAAATATCAAGGGCACAGGTGCTGATTGGCCCAGCTTGGGTTAGAAGAGAAACCTGATTGGTCTGGCTTGGGTAGACTATCTACTGATCAGCCAGTCAGGTGTGGCCAAGAGAGCAGCAGTAGGTAGGGTAAACCTGGTTGGGGAATGTGCATTCTCAGAGAAAGGGGTGTGTGGCTGAGGAGACACCTAAAGAACCATCTAGTTCAAGGAGTGAAGAAAGGACATTGCCATTGTGGGTTACAATGTTGATACGATAAAGATTAACACGTCCTTTGAAAGACCTCAAATACAGTGGAGTCACATAGGCATTACATTTAACTTATGCAAATTCAAATATTTGTATTCAACCAAAGTATTTTTTTTCCCACACAATTTGGCTTGCAAACATGAGCCAGCTACTTAACTACTGCCTGACCAAGTGATCTTTTCTGGTGCTGGAGATTGCTGTTTTGGATTTTGGGGATATGGTACAGTATAAGTAATATGTTCTTTATGGAAAACTGCTGGGATTTTCAAGATTATTTTTAAGGTCAGGTGATGCTCACCCTTCTCACTGTGCAAGAAGTACCTTTAGTGGAAGATCATGCAAATCATTTTTCCCATTTCCTTCTAGTTTTAATCAGTATAAAGAATGGATTTGGTTTTAAAATATCAAAATACTTTTATTGTGCCTTTTTAAAAATAAAAAATAAATGATATTCATGGCTTCTGGCTCTTCCTCCTGTTTTGTTTGGTGGTCTCTGGCCGTACAAGAAAGGCAGGGAGAGAACAGATGGCTGGAGAGAAGGCAAAAATGAGGGTCTCTTCAAACACCACGGGAAAGGGGTGTGTCCACCTGGGCAGTGTGTGTTCTTTGATGAGTGGGTACTTGGTCTGTCCTGATGGCCTGGGACTTGACCTACTGGGCTGTCTTGGTGCGGCAGAATGGGCAGCGTGAGATGGAGTTAGAAACCTGGGTTCCAGACTCAATTCTTGAATTTACTAGCTGTGTGACTTTAGACGGGCCATTTAACCTCTCTGGGCCTCAGCTTCCTCATTTGTAAAATGGGGAACATAATGCTATTTACCTCCCAGGGCTTGAGAGAGGATTAGACGAGAAGTGTTTTGAACACCGCAGAGCGCCATATAAACATGACTCACTGTTATGGAAGCGATAAAACTGGTTGCTGTTCACATTTATTATAATCAATTCAGATATAAATGCACTATACCATGGCCCCAACAGCCCTGAGGTTACCATTCTGTCCTGTGGCCCCAGTACACGCCCTGGGTTTTCTCAACTGCGGGCTTCTCAGAGCTCCTTGGAGGTGTGACATTTGGGTTTGTCACTACCCAAACACATAATTGCATCTACCAGGCCTAGGAGTCTGAATTTCAAACTTATTCTTCATACGCTTGCGTATGTTTACATTCATAATATCTGTGAAAAGAACCCCTCTCCTCACACACTCCAAAATACAGTATTGTGCAAAATACCAGTCTAGGAAGCAACACACTAGGGTAGCAACCTTTAATGTCCTAAAAAAGCATCTTAGTAGTTTGACGCAGAAGAGTTACACTGACTCACGGAGGATCACGCGAGGCCCAGCGGGACGACGTTTCTAGTTCCTTCCACCAGGTTTAGAAAACAGAAGGCTCTGGCTGGATTTGCTGGACATTTCTCTCTTCAGCATCTCTCTTCCTTGGTCCATCTTTGGGGTGCCTTTTCTGGCTCCAACCTACAACAAGCAAGAGCGACAAATGCCCAAACTCAATAATTGTAGGGAGATCCCCAAATATTTCTCAAATGGCATTTTTTTTTTACTCAAAATAAAATCTTTGTTGTAAAAAATATTTATATACACACATAGACGTGAGCAAAACGAAGGTAAAATGATCCACCATTATCACACTACCCACAGGTAACCTTATTCACATTTTGGTGTACACTCTTCCAGATACACAGATAACGTTTTCTTCTGACATTTGCATCTTTTTTTGAACCAGGAGTTTCTGATTTTAGGCAATTTCATTGGGATGGACTTTCTCTCGAAAAGCTGTTACTGAACTGAATGCCTTATGTCTCTGATGTCTTAGGAGGGTAAAATGCAGCATACTCTAGGGGGTCTGTCTAACCCTTTTCTGAGCACTACTCCTGGATCCTGGCAGCCATGTGTGTGACTCTGTCCCTGGTCATAGCTGATCGGGCACTTGGCACGGGCTGGGCTTTTAAGATGGTCACTCCCAGGATTTGGGGTTATGGGCTCTAAGATGCTACTTGCTTCCTGGGCTGGTCCTTTGAACTGGGGGACCATGAGGTCATTCCTTCCTGTCACATGACTGGAGAGAGCAGAGATCAGGGGAGTCACACAGAGACACAGAGAGGAGATACGGCCTGTGTGTGCGTCTGCACATGCTTGTGTGTGTGTAAAAGAGATGATGCCTGAGATCTGATGGCTTACCAGTTCTATTTCGAGGCCAGGCTCTCTTTCAGCTCCCAGTTTTTATGAGGCACTCACCCCTATATCCTTAAAAAAGGCCCCTCCCCCTCCCTTTTTTTTTTTTTTGCGGTACGCGGGCCTCTCATTGTTGTGGCCTCTCCCGTTGCAGAGCACAGGCTCCTGACGCGCAGGCTCAGCGGCCATGGCTCGCAGGCCCAGCCGCTCCGTGGCATGTGGGATCTTCCCAGACCAGGGCACGAAACCGTGTCCCCTGCATCGGCAGGCAGACTGTCAACCACTGCGCCACCAGGGAAGCCCCAGGTGGTTCTTATCGGCCAACTTGGGGAAAACCTTCTTCTAAGACTTTGTGGCTGAAAATGTAGTCTGCAGAGCTGTGCTATCGGTACCAGCTGGGAGCTGTTCAGAAATGCAGAATCCCAGGCTCCCCTAACCTGAGATCTGCTGAGTCAGAATCTGCATTTCAACAACATCCCCATATGATCCGTGGACACCTTTGAGTTGAGAGGCGCCACTGTAAACTATCCTCTAATTGGCTGGTTTCTGGAAAAGTAAGTAGCCGTTTTGGCCATGTGTTTCCCCTGATATGCATGAAGAGAAAGCAAAAGACTGAAATAATATTGGTTGGTCTTGCACTCACTTAGACACAAACCAGGACCCGCAGTAACGACTGGGATTTGTATCAATAAAATCAGCTGCGGTATATAAACAAAGTACCATTTCTAGACATTTCAATAACCTTGCCTCTTCAAGTTGATCTCTGAGTTTTAGGATTCAAGCTTCATGTTAATTCCTCCTACATCATTCACCCTCTTTAATTAATTTAGCTCCCACCAAGGAGTTGCTGAGATTCCTCCATCTAAGTACGCGCCCTCTGTTTCTCATAGGAAAGCCCATTTCATCAGTTTCCAGTAGTAAAGAGAAGGACGGGGACCACCTTACCGAGTTCTCTGCCATTAGCCGCTTGACTCTGGCTTTCAGCTTCTCCTCTTGCTGTAGCCTTTCCTCGGTCAGCTTCTCCTTCTCTGCCAGATGCTGCCGTAACTCTTCTTGCAGCAAATACTGCTGAGTTTCCCGAGAACTGTTGATCTTCATCTGAAATGAGGGGAAGGGGAACTGCAGCTGATGGGGGACAGGACTAACGCAGGAGTCATTTCCACTACCTTTGGGGGCGGGACAAAGGTTCACGAAACTTTCTTCAAAACACAGAAAAATGATGCTTAGCTTAGTAACTAATAGCGAAGTAGTAGAGCATCGTGGTTAAGAGCTCAGACTCTAGATCAAGATAGAATCTCAGCTCTAGTTCTTTCTAGACACTTCTTCGTATAGAAAATAAGCGGGTGAACTAAGGCAGGCCGTCTTCCTCCTCTTTCATCCCTGCCGGCCGCTTGGGTGCGGGATTCCGTGGAGAGCACGGGCCCGTGAAGGGGCTCTGCAGCACGCCTACCTGACCTACTGCCCTTTCCAAATTGGCTTTAATGAGGTTTTCTCTGTTCCTCATTTCTTTCAGCTGAAGCAATTTCCTTCTGGAATCCTCCCGAAGCTTCTCTTCCACCTGAAAGGATGATGAAAGCGTGGGCTTGCTGCTAATGTGATCATCATGCCCTCTGGGGAAACTCTTCTGGGGGGGTGCTAGTGGCAGTGGGGGAGTCCCTGAGGGGTAGGGACAGCTGCAGCCCAGCAGCAGGGGTCACAGGCATGCACAGGGTGGAGGCAAACTCACAGGCAGTTGCCCCCTACAGGAAAGGGCCGAGCTCTGCACCCGGGGCTCAACTATGTTCTACCGCACACTCCCATCCCAGCTCGGTCGCTAACAAGCCGTACGACACTCGGAAAGTTATTTCACTGCTCCGTGACTCAGTGTCCTCATCTGTCAAATGGGGATGATGATACTAGTATCACTGCATAGAGTTATTGTGGGGATTCAATGTTTGGAATAGTGCTTAAGGGCTCTGTGAGTATGTTAAGTACTGTTGTAACCTATGAAAGGTGGACGGGAATGTCCGCCGTACAGTCTCGTTCTAAAAACTCGTGATGGGTACTTGGAAATGTTATGATTGGGTTTATTATCATAACTGTTTGTCGTTACCACTTTGAGCACACTCACTGGTGGTAACCTCTCTGGAGGCTTGCTAAAGCAAACTCTGTTAAGAATTGCAGCCTGCAAACGAAGGCATTTAAAGTGGAGAAGCTTGCCTACTTTCCCCCCCTTGCGTGGGTAACAGTCAACACACGGTAAGCTTGGGCGTGCTCCACGCTACCCTTGGCTGGCCAGTGTAGGCCTCGCAGCTGCTCAGTTCTTGGATGCACCTGCTGAGCCCTGGGCCCTGGCACTAACAGGAAATGAGGCAAACTCTCGTAAATAAATGGAAAGTTATTGTGCTGAAACAAATTCACAGGCTCTTTTTTTAGGGATCTGAAGAGGGGGATCACAGGGATGTAATAAAAGACCCAGAAAAGCCCTTAAGAGCTTTCTTCTGAGTAGTGTGGTCCAGTGGAAGAGCCTCTACCCAGCTCCGTTACCTTGGAAAAGTCATCTAAGCTCTCTGGGCCTTAGTTTTCTCCCAGGTCTAAACATGCTCTGACTTCTATGTCAGCAGCCTTTTTCATGTGCTGCAAAAGCCAAGTCCAGCCTTGGACTCTGCCCCTGTCTGTGTTCTGCATGAACAGCCCCCGTTCCCGTCCCCAAGCCTCTAGAGTCACCCTCAGCGTCCGCCCTGCTCCCTCTCTCACACTCGGGGGTCTCACGCCTGTCCACCAACCCCTCTCACATGCAAGCTGGACTGTGACAACTGGCCTCCTCGCCTCGAGTTTAGTTTCTTCCAGTGCAATCTTAACGGTACTGGGAGAGTTACCCAGCTGTAAGGCAGCTCTGTCCAACAGAACTTTCTGCAACGGTACAGGTACTCTGAGCAAGGCTGTGTTGTCTAATATGGCAGCCATCAGCCACATCTGGGGATCGAGCACTCGAAATGTGGCTGGTGTGACGGAGGAACTGAACTAAAAATTTTAGTTAATTTTCATTAATTTCAGTGTAAACAGTAGCATGTGGCTGTTTGCTACGCCAGGGTAACTGAAGTTAGACGAACTTGGAGTCAGACAAAACCGACTGTGCAACTGGGCTACTTTACTAGTAACTAGTAGCCTTGACTTTCTCATCTGTAAAATGGAGAGGATGATTTCTAGATCACAGCGCTGTTGTGAAGATGAAGAGGTGAAATGTTCAAGGTAACGCCTAGTACGTGAGAAACTGTAACTATCATTTTCACCCTGATTACTGTCCACGAATGTCATTGCATCAGTCACTTGTTCAGAAGCCTTAGGAGCTCCCCACTGCCTGTGTGGTACAGAGCCGAAGCGCCTGAACTAAGGCAAAACACCAAGCCAGGGATTCAAGAAGCCCCTACGAACTCTGAACGAGGTAAATAAAACTGAATCCACACCTAGATAAACCATAATAAAACTGCTGGAAATCAAGGGAAAAGACAATCTTAAAAGCAACCGGAGAAAAAGACAGATTATGCAAAGGTACAACAGTTAGGCTTACAGATGACTTCTAAATAGAAATAATAGGAGCCGCAAGACAATAGTGACATATCTAATGCTGTATCTAATGTGCTGAAAGAAAAGAGTTGCCCTTGTAGAATTCAATACGCAGTCAAATGTGTTTTAAGAGTGAAGGTTAAATATACATCTCCAGACAGACACACAGGCACATCTGAGAATTTGTCATCAGCAGAGCCACAATGAGGGAAAACATTAAAAGGTATTCTTCAGACACAAGAAAAATGAACCCAAGTGGGTGATCAGAGATGCAGAAAAGACAAGCAACAGTAAGGGTGATGTGTGGATATGATACTGACGATAGCAAAACACTAATAATGTCTTGTGGGGTTTTAACTATCAAGAGGAGTTTAGGAAATGACAGCAATGGCTTCTAACTCTGGAGGGGGTCAGTGAAGTTAAGGTGTTTGAAGCTCACTGCACTGTCAAGGAGAAGGGCAGGATCATCAACTACTAGTGCCTCCTGGGAAGTTAAGAATGCAGGGCTTCCCTGGTGGCGCAGTGGTTGAGAGTCCGCCTGCCGATGCAGGGGACATGGGTTCGTGTTCCGGTCCGGGAGGATCCCACATGCAGCGGAGCGGCTGGGCCCGTGAGCCATGGCCGCTGAGCCTGTGCGTCCGGAGCCTGTGCTCCGCAACAGGAGAGGCAACAAGAGTGAGAGGCCCACGTACCACAAAAAAAAAAAAAAAAAAAAAAAAGAATGCATACTGTAGTCTTCAGGATGACTACTAAGAGAATAGTAGAAGAATGAAAAACTTAACTAATGTGTGATTTTGGTGAGTCAAGGATGAATGTTATTGTCTTACTATTACTAAGAGAATAGTAATAAAGTGAAATATTTCCAAGCTAATAGAGGGGGAAAGTGGAATAAGAGAAAACCATCCACTCAGAAGGAGGCAAGAAAGGAGAGAAAAAGGAACATACCACGGATGGTACAACTGGTATTGAGCAAGAAGGTAGATTTAAACCCCAGTACACGAGTAATTACATAATATAAATGGACTAAAAGTCATAGATTGTCAAACTGGATTTTGTAAAAATGATATGCTATTTGAAGGCATATGTCTAAACCTTAAGACAAAAATTGACAGAGAACATATGAAAAAGATATGGTATGAAAACTCTAACCAACAGAAAGCCAGTGATGAAGCTAAATGACAAAGGAGACGTTAAGGGAGAAACACTACTAGAGATGAAAAGGGACATTTCATGATGATCTAAAGTTTTGCTCTACAGGAAGTATTAGTATTCTAAATTTATATGCACCTAGTAACACAGCCTCAAAATATATAAAGCAAACATCGTTCATATTAAAAGAAGAAACACACAAATGACAAACATGTTGAGATTTTTAAAAACATTCTCAATGATGGAACAACAAGACAAAAAAAATCAATATGAGAATTTAAGTGGGAACAACATCATTGGCAAACTTTATTTAATGGATCAATTCTTTCTTAGATAATTTCAAAATTAAGATCTGAAGGCAGTCTAGGGTAGTGGTTACACACAGGAGCTTTGGAGTCAGGCAGACCTGGATTCAAGTTCTGCCACAACTACTTTATGCAAGTGAACTTGGATAACTTCCTTCACCTCTGTGAGCCTCAGTTTTCCCGACTGTAAAGTGGGGATAATACCAGTATAGACCGCATGGGGTCATTGTGAGGATGAACAGAGATGATGCAGGTGGAGTGCTTGCCCCAGAGTGGTTCCCAGGCCGACCTGTCCCTGCCATACCTTGCTCTTTTCCCGCAGCGTCATAGAGATCAGGCTCTGCTCGCTATTGCTCCTTTTCAGCTTCACCCTGAGCTTCCTCATTTCTTTTTCCATGTCATGGATTTGCTGAAAGAGTTCCAACAACAGGGAAGTCAACTTCACAACTCATTTCATCCGGTTCATTGAGGCAGAAACCTAGTCTGGGATTTGCTTAACTCCTTCCCTTTGGGGACAATTCCACATGTTTGAGGCAAAGTAGACTTTCTTTCAACGGATGCAAGAAAGGGCTAGGTGAGGGAAAATTTGAGTTTCTTTTGAAGATCAGCATGGATCCTGGATTAAACAGTACAAGATACCTATCCACTCATTATAATCTCTTTCCTTGGGGTATATGTTTGAGTTCAATCGAAATAAGGGCTGTTTGGAAGACACAATGGGCACAGTTTGGAAGAAAAGAACAATGACATTTTTCTTTTTTCTCATTTGAGGCAGAGAAGTGTGCTCCTGACAGAGAGAAGAACACACGTCTCCTGCCCCCATCCCAGGCACCGTCCTTCCCAATGGATGGAAAACGTATGCCTGGTGATGTGCACGAGGGTTCGGGCCGTTACAGGGGGTGAACATTTACATTTAGTGGTCATCTTTCCATTGTATTCATTTTTATGTTCACCTTCCATACAAGGCCAGTGATACATTTGCTTTTTATTTTGTTTTTATGGATTGTTGTAAAATTGAATGTATTTAAGCAAAAATACTTCAAGAAGAGTTGTGTTAATAACAGTGTTCAGGGCCGTGATAAAATTTGTGACAGTGGATCATGAAAGTCTGGGCATCACAAGTCCAGGGGTAGGGACCATGGTGAATTTCTAGCAGCATACGGTGGCCACCTCCCGTCCCTTTCCCCAGGGAAAACCTGATGAGGGGCCTTGAGCCAACTGCCCAGAAAATCTGGGAGAGTTTGTTTTCCATGATCTTTTCACCCATCTCTTTGAGGCTAGCAAATCAAAGAATTAGGAGACTACATTAACAGACAAACACCCAGAAAGCCCCAGAGCTTGTGCTAGCTAATGGGCCAAGGAACCCCTCCAAAACCCTCAAGGCCAAAATCTAGGCTTTCAGTGGACACCGAGGGGTCAGGAGGTTCAACACACGGTTTTGCAGAGTTTTAACTCTTTCTCTTGGGCTTCCCAGTTCTCCTTCTGGGCATCTTGTTTCTGTAACTCTTCTTTCAGCACTGAGCACTGTGGATTAAAAGGACAAGGCCACGGGGGCTTGGCTGGGGGTCCCAAGTACCTGTGTTCACGCCCAGGAGTGTTTCCTGCTGTATAACCCAATCACACTTCTGAATTCTGAGAGGCGAGACCATTTGTGTGATGGGAGCACGGGATCCTGCAGTCGTTCCCAGTTCACCCCTCTCATGAGTTCTGAGGAATAGAGCATCTAAATTCCTCTTCAAAAGCCAGCAAACTTCACTGGAGGGGAAATCCAGCTTTGTAGACTCTGGGTACTTAGGGTGCAGGAATTGGGATGTTTTCACGCTGTGACCGGTGAGGGTGGAGGGGGCCGAGCCAGTGAGCTGGGGTCCATCTTAGGGCTTTTGTGCAGGTTGCATCTCAAAGACACAACTGCCCTGACTGGTGTGGAGGGGTAAACGGAGCTGTCTTGCCCGAGGGCGGCTTGGCAACAGGCATTAAGGGCATAAGCATGGATGTGCCTTCTTTTGACCCAGCAATTCCCACTTTAGGCATGTACCTTAAGGACAATGACTGGAGAAATAAGTAAATCTGTAGTTTCAAGGATGCTCTTCACAGAATTGTCAGTAACAGTGGAAGAAAAAAAAAAAGAGGAAACAACCCAAGTGTTGTTTAGAACAGCAGACCACTCTATAACACTGGGTACATCCAGGAGAAAGTATGTAGCTTTTTTTTTTTTTTTTTTTTTTTTTTTGCTGTACGCGGGCCTCTTACTGCTGTGGCCTCTCCCGTTGCGGAGCACAGGCTCCGGACACACAGGCTCCGCGGCCATGGCTCGCGGGCCCAGCCGCTCCGCGGCATGTGGGATCTTCCGGGATCGGGGTACGAAACCGTGTCCCCTGCATCGGCAGGCGGACTCTCAACCACTGCGCCACCAGGGAAGCCCAAGTATGTAGCTTTTAAGACGAATGATAAGAGCGTTGATTTATTAGAATGGGAAAATAATAAGGATTTATAAATTTTTTAAATGTGCATAGTATAAATTCACTATCAAATGATTGATTGATTGATTTCTAGGCAATATATAGAAACAAGACTGGAAAAACAGACATGAACATATTAACACTGATTTCTCAAGGTAGCATTTCCTCTCCTCTCTTTTTATTTTTTCTTCTCAATGTCATCTACTTATTTTTCTAAAATTAACACACATGATGTATGTCATTAAAAAAAAAAGGCATCTCAAATGTTCACAAGAGCAGTACCCTTGGTGGTGACGAGCCCTTGTGCTATTGGCCAGCACAGTCTAGAGGAGAAGGGACCTCATTCCAAGGTCAACGAGGAAGGGGAAACGGGGACATAAACCATCCAAATGCACTTCAGGAGGTAGAAGAGCCAAGCAGGTGCTGTCTTTGCAGATTCCTTCTACTTAGCACCAGCTCTGCATCCCCTTCCCGTCCCCAACACACACACACACACACACCCCACAGTAAACAGCTATAGCACATGCCTGGGAAGACACTCTGCTTGGGAGAAACGAATGCAGAGGGCTTGGCCAGGCAGCCGACCTCGGGCAGAGGCAGAAGAGCACAACGAAAACCAGCCTCCCACTTCTCGCAAAATGATTTTGTCATCCCCATTTCACAGATGGGGAAATGGAGGCCAAATAAGTTACAGTAAAAGAAAGCTCTGGGATTGGACCCTGGTCTGTCTGATCCCAAAGCTCATGCAGTGCCTTTCACCAGCTCCAAACTGGGTATGGTAATACATACCAGGTATTACTTACTGTGCCATTTCCTTGGAACCTCAAGATCTGTTCTCACCCCATCCCCATGCAGACCTAGCTATCGGGTAGCCTCTGGGAATCTCTGAGTTGCCACCTGAGATGAAAGCTTTTGAGGTTTTACCTTGACTCACAGAAACAGGCACATCATGCAAATACTGAGAAATCTTATCCTATAGAGGCAGGATTCTAAAGTTAGCATTGAAGGCAAGATTTGCAAATAGTCAAAGTTACATGTAAAAAGCTCTTTGCTTGCCTACCACGTTCATCTTCCATAGAGACATTCTACACACTAAAGTCTAAGGAAGAAATGAGAGTCTGCGTGTTTGCATCTGGATCTTCAAACGTTCTGCTTTGAAGACAATTATGAGAACCAGTGGTGCTGGGACCACAATGCAGCCGTGTGGTCATCCTTGCTCACAGAGAGATCGTATTCTGCTTAATATTAAACTTTGCAATGGCAGTATATGTTCATAGGTGTGTTTGTTGCTGGGATTAAACAAACTCATTTATAATAGGGGTTAGAAAATGTTTGCTGGATTTGAAAATCTATTATGCTTATTCTGAGCCACATACATGCTGTCCTTTGAAAGGCTTCAGAGAAGTTGGCCACCTGCCCAGCAACTACCCTCCCTGTGTCCTTGGGCACTGGCCTCATCTCACCACCGTGTGTCATGTGACTCCACTGTGTCTGCTTTTCGCAGCTACAATTTGCTGATGACCCGACACTCACTCTGGAGCTGAGGGCTTCGAGCTGGTGATCCTTTTCTTTGTTCTCACTTTTCAGTTGATTCACTTCCTGTTGTAGTTGTTGAACTTGGCCATCCTTTACTAACACGTCTCTTTGCAAAGATGACACCATCTCTGTAAAAGAACCAAACAAACCAAAACAAAAGACTCATGGAGGTCAAAGAGGCAGGAAGGATTATTGGCAACACTATGGCTGTCAGCCAACGTTTGGACAAGACCTTCCAAGCCTGGGCCACCACCGGTGCCCGCTTAGAACTGGGGAGGCTTTTTCCAAGGGTCCCAGAGCAGGAATGGGAATGAGAGCAAAGTCCACGGAACAGGGTTTGAGGCTTCAGTGAGAATGAGGGGCAGTCAGCACCAGCGAGAGGAGAAACCTTTGGGGGCCACTTGTGGGCACAGGCCAGGCAAAGCTGGGAGGAGAGGCCACACCATGGGCATGGGAAACAGAGGCCCAGCACAGGGAAGGTCCAGGAATTCTTCTCCAGAGGCCAGGAGACGGGCGTGTGGCAGAGGGCACTGCTGGACGCTATTGATGGGGTGGTTGGTTTCTCAGTCCTCTGAGTTTGGACACCTCTCTACCACTTATTAGCTTGGTGGTCTTGGACAAGCTATTTCACCTCCCACTGTCTGTCCACACAGAGTTATTGTAAGGGTCAAATGAGACGGTATGTCCCAAGAACACAAAGTGGCTAAATTATGTTTGTTCCATGGCGCCTATGATTTTTCTCGGCAGCCAGCTTCCAAAATGGCCCCAATGATCCCTGCCACCTAGAATTCATGCCCTGTGTAGCCCCTCCCACCCTGAATAGGGCTGCCATGGGTCACCAATATGATACTGTGGAAATGACGGACTGTTTCCTCTCAGGCTGGGTCATAAAAGACACTGTGGCCAACTCTTTGCTCCCTCTTGAATCACTCACTCTGGGGGAAGCCAACTACTGTGTCGTGAGGACACTCAAGCTGCCCTAGAGAGAAGCATGTGTGCTGAGGGACTAAGGCCTCCAGCCAATAGCCACATGAGCAGCCATTCTGAAGGGGGATCCTCCGGCTCCACCCGAGGCTTTAGATGACATGACTTAGGCCCCAGCCGACATCTTGACTGCAACTCATGAGAACTAAGTCACCCCCTGCTCAAATTCCTGAACTACAGAAACTGGGCGAGATAATAAATATTGGTTGGGGTTTTATCCATTACATTTTGGGGTAACTTGTTATGCAGCAATAGATAACTACTCCATTACTGTAGTATCATTTTTTTAACATCTTTATTGGAGTACAATTGCTTTACAATGGTGTTTTAGTTTCTGCTTTATAACCAAGTGAATCAGTTATGCGTATACATATATCCCCATATCTCTTCCCTCTTGCATTGTAGTATCATTTTGAATAAAAGTGGGAAGAAGGGTGCATAAATGCAGTGGTATTGGGTTATCTCATACGGTTCTTTTCTTGAAAGAACATCAGGCCCAGTTTTAGTGGTAGGTATCAATCAAGAATGTCTATGAAATAAAGCACAAAATGCTCCAGAATTTCAGTTTAAAAATGAGCTTTGCCTCCAGGACACAGTTCAGTTACTTGGAAATCCCTCTGGGGCTTGCCACACTTTGAGTGGGCCCAGCCCATCTCAAGCGTTATCCCAACCCAGGCCTGTCCGACTCCCTGATCGGAGAAGGAGGGATCTGAGACAGGCTTGATGCTTGGATGAGGTTTCACTGGCCGACATACGGGAGGAAGGTGAGGACCAGAGGGTTCATCCTTCCATTCCTGGTGCCCAGAACAGCACCTAGCCTGGGGGAGGTGCTCAGAAAATATCTGAGGACATCCCAAGTGAGGGAGGAGCATAAGCAGAGACCTGGGGGCAGCAGGGGGTGGGTGTGGGTGTGATTAAGTTGCAGAGTGAGGCAGAAGAAAAGCACAGATTCATACAGAGATGGGGATTCACGTGCGACTCAATGCTATGTCTGGCTTCTACAGCTGTGGGCATGTTTCCTGCTACGCGCTGGCTGCTTTCAGAGTGATGTGCCCCTCCGAGGCTCACTGCCCCCTCCCTGTCACCTGCTTCTCTCACGCCCCTCGTCTGTGATTGGTCCCATCCTCTTCAGGTCTCTAGGCATGTCAGTGCCTGCTTAAAAACCTCCACTGGATTCCCAACACCCTTGGAATAAAAACCCAGACCCCCCGACCCTGCCCAGCCCCACAATCCCCTGTTCACTCCATGCAGCCTCTCTTGCCCTTGGCTTGTCCTTGCCCACCTGAAACAGGTCCTCTCTAAAAGAAGGACATAGCGGTGGAGGATACAACATGAACTGGTTACAATCGGCTAGGTCCAAGGGGGCGTAAGATTCGACTTCCAGGGGAACTGGAGCCTCATTACAGGCTCATTGTAATACATGAGCGAAATGACACACCCACCAGCACCAGGACAGTTCGGAGGCTGACCTTAAAGGTCAAAAAGTGGGTGGTGGGGCTTCCCTGGTGGCACGGTGGTTGAGAGTCCGCCTGCCGATGCAGGGCACACGGGTTCGTGCCCCGGTCTGGGAAGATCCCACATGCCGTGGAGCGGCTGGGCCCATGAGCCATGGCCGCTGAACCTGCGCGTCCGGAGCCTGTGCTCCGCAATGGGAGAGGCCACAACAGTGAGAGGCCCGCGTACAGAAAAAAAAAAAAAAAATGTGGGTGTTGGCCCAATTCCTGGAAATCCCCGCCCCTTCCCCAAAATATTAGAGTTGTCCCAATCCTCCCACTCATTAGCCTATAAAATTACCCAGCCCATAAAAACTAACTGCCCCATATTTGGGGGCCTCTAGCCTTCTGAAATGGCCCACACTCTGTCTGTGGAGTGTGTTTCTCTCTAAAGAAATCCACTTCTTACTTTGTCTCTCAGTGAATTCTTTCTGCAATGAGACATAAAGAACCTGAGCTTTATTAAGTCCCGAGACCAGATGCGTGATCTCGATTAAAAGATAGTGGGTTCTGAGTGGGTTCGAGTCCCAGCCCACGGGTTCAAGTCCCACCTGAGTTCCATGGTTGCACACCCACTAAGCTGGTCCCCCTTGGCCTCCCCCCCTGAAGCGCTGGCCACCAAGACACACAGTTTATTTTCTCCACAGCAGCACTGCTCTCTGACGTGGGCTTGTTTATTCATCCCTTTACTTTTATTGTCTGTCACCCCCTCCCGAATCTGTGAGTACAGGAATCTGACTGTCTTGCTTGGCTCTCCCTCCCCGGAGCCTGGAACGGGGCCTGACACCTAGTAGGAGCTCAAGAAACATGTGGAAGCAATGAAGGAATCCAGGGAATCAAAGCTCAGCCACAGCTGTGCGTTGGCTGCCCCTCTCCCAACCCAAGCCCTTTATCAGGGAACCACCTTGGATCAAATTAGAAAATGGTTTCCCTTGGGCCCAAGTGCACTCGGCTGAAATGGGTGAGACCATGGGTGCCTTAAAGGAGTGACCCCATTTTGTCCACGCTATAGTTTGCACTCACGCTGCTTTGTGGAACCACCCAAGCCACAAGGCGACCTGTGTTCTCCCTGGTGGGGCCAGTGCTCAGGAGACCTTGTAGCCAAGAGATACCATTCTCTCAAATATTTACCAGGCCCTGCCCTCGGAACTGGGTGGCAAGAAACCTCCACTGAGGGAGAACTCTAATGCACCGACACGGGTGATCCCTGAGGCTGCACCCAGGTCACGGGCACAGGTGCGCTGGTTGACTGGTGATGTCTGCAGGGGGAGGGCAGAAGCTCTGGGGCCTGAATGCACAAGGGTCTCACCTGACGTGATGGCGGCCTCCCTCCTTAAGTTCTCGGCCTCGTGCTTCAGGGAGGTGATTTCTAAGTTTCTCTCAGACAGGGTCTGGCACAGCACCTGGTTGTAGCCTTGCTGTAGGGCACTGATCTGTGGAAGGAGGCAACACACAGTCAGAGGGGCCAGCCAGGCCTGCAGGACACGCCGGTACTTCTCCAACGTTGGGCAAAGAGTCGGGTTGATCTTGGATCGGGCTGTTGGGGAAACCAAGGTTTTCCGTTGTCACTAGTGGAAGGGGCAGGAGGGGGCCTGTTCCTTCAGTGACCACCATGTCATCGGTCCTCGAGACACGGACCTTATCTTTGTGGCCACCCAGGGGCTCCGGTGCTGCTGTCTTCCTATGACCTGTGGGTTTTCAGCCATAAATAGACCAGCTGTTGGTTCCAGATCATCCAGCACTGACTGGATGCACAGCAAAGTTCAAGAGCCGGGAGCAGGTTATGAAATGAATTCCCTCTAATGAGAATAGAGGGTAGTTTATACCTCACAGAACACTCCAGAGTTTACAGAGCCCGTTCACACATGCTACACTGATACTCGTCACAGCGTTGCTGAAGGCTGACGTTCCCATTAATGTGCCCATTTTGCAAGGGAGCCAGGTTGAGACTCAGAGAGGCGAGGCCCCCTGCTCGGGATCACGTGGCTGGTCAGACGTGGAGTCTGATTCAAACCCAGTCTTTAGTTGCCTGGTTCCTCCTTCCCAGGTGGCTCTAGGAATGAGCGTGAGAAGTTGGAGGCTGTAAAGCATGGCATGGACTCAGGAGCCGGACTGTGGCCTTCAAGTCCTGCCTCTGCCCGTGCCAGTTAACGGGCTTTGTGAACACCAGGAGGACACCATAGTCTGTTTCCTTTTGTTCAGTCTGCACGCGGGGTGATGGTAGTCCCAACCTGATAGGATTGTTAGAAGTATTTTAATAAGTTAACATGTGTACAGGTGCTCAGATCATGCCTGGCACACGGCACAGGGGGATGAGCTGTGACGGTCCTCTCCTCTGACTACCCACGGGGTGTTTTTTAGTTTTGTTTTGGGGTTTTTGTGTGTTTTTCTTGCGGTACGCGGGCCTCTCACAGTTGTGGCCTCTCCCATTGAGGAGCACAGGCTTCGGACGCGCAGGCTCAGCGGCCATGGCTCACGGGCAGAGCCGCTCCGCGGCATGTGGTATCTTCCCGGACCGAGGCCCGAACCCGTGTCCCCTGCATCGGCAGGCGGACTCTCAACCACTGAGCCACCAGGGAAGCCCCTATCCATTCATCTCTTGATGACACTTAGGTTGCTTCCATATCTGGGTAATTGTAAACAATGATGCTCTGAACATTGGGGTGCATGTATCTTTTCAAATACATGTTTTTGAAAGCACGTGTTTTTGTTTTTTTTCAGATTTATACCCAGGAGTTGAGTTTCGAGGTCATATGGTAGTTCTATTTTCAGTTTTCTGAGAACCCTCCATACTGTTTTCCACAGTGGCTGTGCCAGTTTACATTCCTACCAACACTGTACCAGGGTTCCATTTTCTCTAAAAATTGTAAATTTTCTTCCTAGGGGTAATTGAGATGGTAGTTCAATAATAACATAAGATCAGGTGAAGTCTAAAGAAATTTTAGAAAACCTGGATAAAGTAAGAAAACATCTGTTCGCTGGCATCTGAATGTTAGAGAGACACCAAGACATGTGGGCCAAGTTCTGGAGAGAAGGGAAACACAGACGCAAGCTTGACATTTGGTGCAGCTTTCCTCCTTGGGGCATTTGCGGATTCAAATCTTACAGCCTAGGAGCTGAAAAGCCAAGGAGTTCCAAAGACTCTAACCACAGAAGCTGCTGGCATCCCTTGACTTGTAGGTGCAGCACTCTAGTCCTGCCTCTGTGGTCCCTGCCTCCGCCTCTTCTTTGTATATAATCTCCTCCTGTCTCTCACTTATAAGTACACTTACAGATGGCACTTAGGGCGAGGATAGTCTCAACTCAAAATCCTTATATCTGCAAAACTTTACCTTGTAAGGTAACATTCTCAGGTCCCAGGGATTAGAGCCTGAGATCTTTGGGGCCACCAGTCAGCCCACTGTAATCCCTAAACGTCTTCTCTCCTGAGGAAGGTCTAGGCTGGGCAGAAACCCCGACAGACATCTACCAGAGGCCAGATTGAGAGCCCTTTTAGAAGGTCAATTCTCAGCTCATTTGGAACCTTGCTATTGCGCTTTTTTTTTTTTTCTTTTCTTTTCGGTACGTGGGTCTCTCACTGTTGCGGCCTCTACCACTGCGGAGCACAAGCTCTGGACGCACAGGCTCAGCAGCCATGGCTCACGGGCCCAGCCACTCGGTGGCATGTGGGATCCTCCCGGACCGGAGCCCGAACCCGTGTCCCCTGCACTGGCAGGCGGACTCTCAACCACTGCTCCACCAAGGAAGCCCTGCCCTTTCTTTTTTCCTCCTGTTTGTCCTCAACAGGGGGAAGCATTAAGAGTAAATGAGGGGCTTCCCTGGTGGTGCAGTGGTTAAGAATCCGCCTGCCAATGCAGGGGACACAGGCTCGAGCCCTGGTCGAGGAAGATCCCACATGCTGCGGAGCAACTAAGCCCGTGCGCCACAACTACTGAGCCTGCATTCTTGAGCCTGCGAGCCACAACTACTGAAGCCTCCGTGCCTAGAGCCTGTGCTCCGCAACAAGAGAAGGCCATGGAATGAGAAGCCCGCGCAACACAACAAAGAGTAGCCCCTGCTCGCCACAACTAGAGAAAGCCCAGGTGCAGCAACAAAGACCCAATGCAGCCATAAATTTAAAAATAATAATAATAATAAAAAATAAATGCATTAGCAGATTTTGGGTTTCCTCTCATCGTTAGTGTATTGCTTTCATTCCTAAGACCCTAAAAAATGGGAAACCACTCCACTTTCCAGGAACACACTTTGCAACACGGATCCAGGGGAAGCTGTTTTCTTCCATAGACACTTCATGACCCCGGTTTCCACAACAGCAGGCACTGCTGGCTCTGCCAAGTTGCTGGAGAAGGGCACCTTATCTGCAAAGTCACGAATCCAAATGGGCCCCCATTGGCAAGGGTGGAAGGAAGTTGTTTGGCTTAGCTTCTTGGGGGATCAGAAGATTGGGAGTTCTGGGGGGGGACTGCAGGTACTTGCTGTCCCTTGGTGCAACGTCAGGGGAAAGAAAGGTCGCTGGTAGCTTCTCAGAGCTACCAGTTGGGGCTGTGCAGAGCGTCTTAGTAAATGCCATTTTGGTTGCAAATAACAGAAACTCAAACCGGCTGAAGCAAAAAAGGGGACATCTACGGGGAAGAAAAGATGGCTCCTGCCTGTCCAGACTCCTCAGCTTTGCTTGCCCTTTGATTCTCTAACCTTCCGCATTTCCTTTCAGTAAACTCCTTTTCTGTTTAAGTTAGCCACAGGAGATTTCTGTTGGTTGCAACCAGAGAATCTTGAATGATACAAAAAGTCCTAGTGGAACCCAAGGGCAGGCATTGGAATGGGCCTTTCCAAGAAAAGAAACCAAGAACCAGAAAGTCATCAGGAATCAGGGCAACTTTCTGCATCAGTTGGAATGCCTTCAGCTTTTTTTTTTTTTTCCTTCATGGAGCTCATAATCCATTCATTTATTCAATAAGCAATTATTGAGTATCTATCCTGTGCCAGGCACCCTGCTAGGTCTTAGAGTTCCATACAGGTATAAAATACGCCAAGACCCCTGTCCTCAAGTAGCTCACATTCTAGTGAAGATAAGACATGTGAGCACATAGAGTATATTCACAACACAAAATAAGAAGAGCTATGCCATGGACACATATACACCAGCAAACATAAAATAGATAGCTAGTGGGAAGCAGCCGCACAGCACAGGGAGATCAGCTCGGCGCCCCGCGACCACCTAGAGGGGTGGGACAGGGAGGGCGGGAGGGAGGGAGACGCAAGAGGGAAGAGACATGGGAACACATGCACATGCATAACTGATTCACCCTGCCACAAAGCAGAAACCGACACACCATTGTAAAGCAACTACACTCCAACAAAGATGCAAAAAAAAAAAAAAAAAAAAAGAGCTATGCCAGAGGGATGAAGCATGACTGTCTTCATAGACCTAGAAAGCACAGATGCAATTATCCTGGTAGAGAGGGCCTGGGCAGAGAATCGCAGGTAGGTGAACCTGTGTGCACAGAGAACATGGTATGTATGAGAAGCTGCAAGTTTTCAACATCCGTGGAGCAAAAGAGTTCTTGCAAAAGTAGTGGGAGACGTGGCTGAAGAAATTGGTTGAGGATGAAGTATAAAAAACCCACTGAAGTGTGATTTTTTTTTCCTGAGGAGGCACGGGGGAGCCATGGAAGATTTTTAAGCTGTTTGAGGACATGGTCAATTCTCTGGGTTTCAGAAAAGTCCCTCTGGAGTCTGGGATGTGGTGAAAGTTGGGCTGGACCTTTCACCAGCGGGCATGCTCAGTCGCTCAGCAAAGGTTTTCGCTCTGCCTTGGGAAATTTTTCACGCCGCTCTGGCAGCGGAGCTCGCCACGCCCACGGCTTCTCCTCACTGGATTGGTTGAACTCAGGGAGGCTACCAGGAGGCCCAGTTGACCTCCCAACTCCACACCCCCGCCCCCGCCTCCGCCCGTTAACGCTCTGGGCGCCCGCTGCCTTCAGCTTTAAATAACAGAAACCTGGATGTGGGTAGATGGTAAAAATTTGGAGCCCCTCCCAAATGAACTCTAGCCATGTGGCTTGCTTTGTCTGATGAGATGTTGGCAAACACATGGCAGGTGGAGACTTGAAAAGTGTGCTTTGAGGCTTTCTCTCTCCTGTTGCTCTTGGAAACCTGTACCCACCACACGTGGCCTGGTCTGGCCTGCTGGGTGATGAGGGACCACACCAGGCAGAATCAGACGTCCCAGCTGAGGCCTTTCTAGACCAGGGTTTCTCATTCTCGGTACTAATGACATATTGGATGAAATAGTACTTTGTTTATATACCACAGCTGATTTTATTGATACAAATCCCAGTCATTACTGCGGGTCCTGATTTGTGTCTAAGTGAGTGCAAGACCAACCAATAGTATTTCAGTCTTTTGCTTTCTCTTCATGCATATCAGGGGAAACACATGGCCAAAACGGCTACTTAGTTTTCCAGAAACCAGCCAATTAGAGGATACTTTACAGTGGCGCATCTCAACTCAAAGCTGTCCACAGATCATATGGGGATGTTGTTGAAATGCAGATTCTGACTCAGCAGGTCTCGGGTTGGGGGAGCCTGGGATTCTGCATTTCTGAACAGCTCCCAGCTGGTACCGATAGCACAGCTCTGCAGACTACATTTTCAGCCACAAAGTCTTAGCAGAAGGTTTTCCCCAAGTTGGCCGATAAGAACCACCTGGGGCTTCCCTGGTGGCGCAGTGGTGGACAGTCTGCCTGCCGATTCAGGGGACATGGTTTCGTGCCCTGGTCTGGGAAGATCCCACATGCCACATGCATTTGGACAGACGTTGCCAAATGCCCCCTGGGTGGCAAAATCGCCCCCAGTTGAGAACCACTGTCCTAACCCAGCTTGCCTGGCAATGACCAGGCTGGCATGTACGAAGCCACCCTAAACGAGGCCCAGCCAAACCAACCAGACCAGTGCAAGTGGCCAGCTTGACGCCTGGAATCCTGAGAACTAATAGTTGCCATTTTAAGTCACTAACTTTTGAGTGGTTGGCTCCACAGCCCAAACAGGTACATCTGACTACAGTGGCTGAAACTGATAGGATTGATTTATTTCTACAACAGGATGTACAGAGGTAGGCAGTTCAGGTACAGTGCAGAGCACAGTGATGCCACTAGGCTCCCACCCAGGCTTTTCATGTCTTTCCACTCCACTGTCCTTTGAGGTGGGCTTTGGTCTCTTGCTTGTTACCTGGTGATCCCCAACATGGCTGTTCCAGCTCCAAGTCCGAGCTCCAGGAGAGGAAATTTGTGGAGAAAAAGGACAAGGCCACGGGGGCTTGGCTGGGGGTCCCAAGTACCTGTGTTCACGCCCAGGAGTGTTTCCTGCTGTATAACCCAATCACACCTCTGAATTCTGAGAGGCGAGACCATTTGTGTGATGGGAGCACGGGATCCTGCAGTCGTTCCCAGTTCACCCCTCTCATGAGTTCTGAGGAATAGAGCATCTAAATTCCTCTTCAAAAGCCAGCAAACTTCACTGCAGGGGAAATCCAGCTTTGTAGACTCCGGGTACTTAGGGTGCAGGAATTGGGATGTTTTCACGCTGTGACCGGTGAGGGTGGAGGGGGCCGAGCCAGTGAGCTGGGGTCCATCTTAGGGCTTTTGTGCAGGTTGCATCTCAAAGACGCAACTGCCCCGACTGGTGTGGAGGGGTAAACGGAGCTGTCTTGCCCGAGGGCGGCTTGGCAACAGGCATTAAGGGCATAAGGATGGATGTGCCTTCTTTTGACCCAGCAATTCCCACTTTAGGCATGTACCTTAAGGACAATGACTGGAGAAATAAGTAAATCTGTAGTTTCAAGGATGCTCTTCACAGAATTGTCAGTAACAGTGGAAGAAAAAAAAAGAGGAAACAACCCAAGTGTTGTTTAGAACAGCAGACCACTTTATAACACTGGGTACATCCAGGAGAAAGTATGTAGCTTTTAAGACGAATGATAAGAGCGTTGATTTATTAGAATGGGAAAATAATAAGGATTTAAAAATTTTTTAAATGTGCATAGTATAAGTTCACTATCAAATGATTGATTGATTGATTTCTAGGCAATATATAGAAGCAAGACTGGAAAAACAGACATGAACATATTAACACTGATTTCTCAAGGTAGCATTTCCTCTCCTCTCTTTTTATTTTTTCTTCTCAATGTCATCTACTTATTTTTCTAAAATTAACACACACGATGTATGTCATTCAAAAAAAGTCATCTCAAACGTTCACAAGAGCAGTACCCTTGGTGGTGATGAGCCCTTGTGCTATTGGCCAGCACAGTCTAGAGGAGAAGGGACCTCATTCCAAGGTCAATGAGGAAGGGGAAACGGGGACATAAATCATCCAAATGCATTTCAGGAGGTAGAAGAGCCAAGCAGGTGCTGTCTTTGCAGATTCCTTCTACTTAGCACCAGCTCTGCATCCCCTTCCCGTCCCCAACACACACACACACACACACACACACACACACACACCACATTAAACAGCTATAGCACATGCCTGGGAAGACACTCTGCTTGGGAGAAACGAATGCAGAGGGCTTGGCCAGGCAGCCGACCTCGGGCAGAGGCAGAAGAGCACAACGAAAACCAGCCTCCCACTTCTCGCAAAATGATTTTGTCATCCCCATTTCACAGATGGGGAAATGGAGGCCAAATAAGTTACAGTAAAAGAAAGCTCTGGGATTGGACCCTGGTCTGTCTGATCCCAAAGCTCATGCAGTGCCTTTCACCAGCTCCAAACTGGGTATGGTAATACATACCAGGTATTACTTACTGTGCCATTTCCTTGGAACCTCAAGATCTGTTCTCACCCCACCCCCATGCAGACCTAGCTATCGGGTAGCCTCTGGGAATCTCTGAGTTGCCACCTGAGATGAAAGCTTTTGAGGTTTTACCTTGACTCACAGAAACAGGCACATCATGCAAATACTGAGAAATCTTATCCTATAGAGGCAGGATTCTAAAGTTAGCATTGAAGGCAAGATTTGCAAATAGTCAAAGTTACATGTAAAAAGCTCTTTGCTTGCCTACCACGTTCATCTTCCATAGAGACATTCTACACACTAAAGTCTAAGGAAGAAATGAGAGTCTGCGTGTTTGCATCTGGATCTTCAAACGTTCTGCTTTGAAGACAATTATGAGAACCAGTGGTGCTGGGACCACGATGCAGCCGTGTGGTCATCCCTGCTCACAGAGAGATCGTATTCTGCTTAATATTAAACTTTGCAATGGCAATATATGCTCATAGGTGTGTTTGTTGCTGGGATTAAACAAACTCATTTATAATAGGGGTTAGAAAATGTTTGCTGGATTTAAAAATCTATTATGCTTATTCTGAGCCACATACATGCTGTCCTTTGAAAGGCTTCAGAGAAGTTGGCCACCTGCCCAGCAACTACCCTCCCTGTGTCCTTGGGCACTGGCCTCATCTCACCACCGTGTGTCATGTGACTCCACTGTGTCTGCTTTTCGCAGCTACAATTTGCTGATGACCCGACACTCACTCTGGAGCTGAGGGCTTCGAGCTGGTTATCCTTTTCTTTTTTCTAACTTTTCAGTTGATTCACCTCCTGGTGATGTCTGCAGGGGCAGGGCAGAAGCTCTGGGGCCTGAATGCACAAGGGCCTCACCTGACGTGATGGCGGTCTCCCTCCTTAAGTTCTTGGCCTCGTGCTTCAGGGAGGTGATTTCTAAGTTTCTCTCAGGCAGGTTCTGGCACAGCACCTGGTTGTAGCCTTGCTGTAGGGCACTGATCTGTGGAAAGAGGCAACACACAGTCAGAGGGGGCCAGCCAGGCCTGCAGCACACGCCGGCACTTCTCCAACGTTGGGCAAAGAGTCGGGCTGATCTTGGATCGGGGTGTTGGGGAAACCAAGGTTTTCAGCTGTCACTAGTGGAAGGGGCAGTAGGGGCCTGTTCCTTCAGTGACCACCATGTCATCGGTCCTCAAGACACGAACCTTATCTTTGTGGCCACCCAGGGGCTACGGTGCTGCTGTCTTCCTATGACCTGTGGGTTTTCAGCCATAAATAGACCAGCTGTTGGTTCCAGATCATCCAGCACTGACTGGATGCACAGCAAAGTTCAAGAGCCGGGAGCAGGTTATGAAATGAGTTCCCTCTAATGAGAATAGAGGGTAGTTTATACCTCACTGAACACTCCAAAGTTTACAAAGCCCATTCACACATGCTACACTGATACTCGTCACAGCGTTGCTGAAGGCTGACGTTCCAATTAATGTGCCCATTTTGCAAGGGAGCCAGGTTGAGACTCAGTGAGGCGAGGCCCCCTGCTCGGGATCACGCGGCTGGTCAGACGTGGAGTCTGATTCAAACCCAGTCTTTAGTTGCCTGGTTCCTCCTTCCCAGGTGGCTCTAGGAATGAGCGTGAGAAGTTGGAGGCTGTAAAGCATGGCATGGGCTCGGGAGCCGGACTGTGGCCTTCAAGTCCTGTCTCTGCCAGTTAACGGGCTTTGTGAACACAAGGAGGACACCATATTCTGTTTCTTTTTGTTCAGTCTGCACGCGGGGTGATGGTAGTCCCAACCTGATAGGATTGTTAGAAGTATTTTAATAAGTTAACATGTGTACAAGTGATCAGATCAAGCCTGGCACACGGCACAGGGAGATGAGCTATGACGGTCCTCTCCTCCGAATACCCACGGGGTGTTTTTTTTTTTATTTTGGGTTTATTTTGGGTTTTTTTGGCGGTACGCGGGCCTCTCACTCTTGTGGCCTCTCCCTTTGCGGATTACAGGCTCCGGTCGCGCAGGCTCAGCGACCATGGCTCAGGGGCCCAGCCACTCCGCAGCATGTGGTATCTTTCCGGACCGGGGCACGAACCCGTGTCCCCTGCATTGGCAGGTGGACTCTCAACCACTGCGCCACCAGGGAAGCCCTCACGGTGTGTTTTAGCTTCAACTTCCCTCGTCCGTCTCTGGGGAAGGTAGTTGGTAATCTTTATGTGTGCATTTGTAAGCCTTGCCAGGCTCACTTAAACGCCAGTGTGGTTGTTATTAAGAGGAAATACAGGGGCTTCCCTGGTGACGAGGTGGGTGACAGTCCACCTGCCGATGCAGGTGATGCGAGTTCGTGACCCAGTCCGGGAAGATCCCACATGCCGCGGTGCGGCTGGGTCTGTGGGCCATGGCCGCCGAGCTTGTGCATCCGGAGCCTGTGCTCCGCAGTGGGAGAGGCCACAACAGTGAGAGGCATGTGTACCACAAAATAATAATAATAATAAAAAAATAAAGGAAATACAGGAATCGTGGGTGGGAGCACCACAGGCCGGCTCTATCTATGGCTGCTGTGAGCACCCTCTAAGTCCATGGATCAGAGCCCCCTCAAGGGCGGGCCCCCCTCCAGGGGTCTAGGTCTACACGTGGGGTGCAGAAGGCTCTCCATCAAATGCAACGATGGTAAGCGCCCGAAAGTAGCTGCCAGGCCTCGGCCTCCACAGAGCAGGTACCCGAGAGGCCGGGAAAGAGAGCTGGGCCCAGAACCCCCTCCCTCTCGGTCTGATGTGGCCAGACTGCTTGTTCTGAGTGGCCCGGACATTCCCACCTCAAGGTGCACTGTGGGCCTTTGCCCTGTGATTTTTCAGATTTCAGGCCTCAGTACTCCCACAGGGACACGTTTATTGGGGCATAAATGTCAAGCAATCCGTAGACAGGACAAGAGCTAGCTTGTTTTTTTTTTTTTTTTTTTTTTTTCGCTGTACGCGGGCTTCTCACTGTTGTGGCCTCTCCCGTTGTGGAGCACACGCTCCGGAAGTGCAGGCTCAGTGGCCATGGCCCACGGGCCCAGCCGCTCCGCAGCATGTGGGATCTTCCCAGACTGGGGCACGAACCTGCGTCCCCTGCATCGGCAGGCGGACTGTCAACCACAGCATCACCAGGGAAGCCCCACTAGATTGTTTTGATAGATCAAAACGGAGGTGACAAGGAGAAGGATGCAATTTCTTTTCTTTCTTTAAAAATAAAATTTATTTATTTATTTATTTATTTTTGGTGTGTTGGGTCTTTGTTGCGGTGCATAGGCTTATTGTGGCGCCTTCTCTTGTTGCAGAGCCTGGGCTCTAAGCACACGGGCTTCAGTAGTTGTGGCACGAGGGCTCAGTAGTTGTGGCGCACAGGCTTAGATGCTCCACAGCAGGTGGGATCTTCCCGGACCAGGGCTCGATCCCGTGTCCCCTGCACTGGCAGGCGGATCCCTAATCACTGTACCACCAGGGAAGTCCTGTGTGCAATTTCTTTGTTCTCCTAAGGTAAGGTTGCCAGATTTAGGGGAGGAAAAAAGGATGTTCACTTAAAATAGGATTTCAGATAATGAATAATATTTTAGTGCAAAGTGTCCCATGCAATATTTGGGACACACACTAAAACGAAATTCTAAAATTCAAATTTAACTGGGTGTCCTTACTTTATCTGGTAACCCCACCCGAAGAGAGTTCCTAAACTTCAGTCATTCATATACCACTTTCACTATTTTTCCCATGTCTCTTGGCTAGTCCCACTATAATTTCTTAGCATTTTTCGTAGAAGCAGCTCCCTTTTTAAACTTAAAAACGTGCATTAAATTAAAGATAACTGTTATAAGAGTAAATAGAGACTTGGTGTCTTAAATAAAAATAATCCCTCCAAAAGAAGAAATACAGGAATTTCCCTGTTTACCATCAGACCAGGTTGCGGGCATCACACTAAAAAAAAAAAAAAAAAAAAGATTGGGGGGAGGTGGTGGGCATGCCCAGGTAATGGAGTTCGGGCGTGCTGATATGGCCACCAGATGGCGCTCACAGCCTTTGGTCTTGGTTTGTGTCCTTGGAAATCTTGTCATTATTACTCTGGTAGAATTAACAGATACGTCAAGGTCTCACAAGTTTTCTGACTCGTTTCATGCACCATCATGGTTCAGAGTCTAGGACATTTGGGGCAGTTACACTTACTTTTTCCCTGGGGCACCTGAGACATTATTGGGGGGGGTCTATGCTAGAAGTTGCGGGGACACAGGCCACTCTGACCCCCACTCTCCCCAAGGCTATACTTTTGCATGTTTGTGCTTTGGAAACTTTGAGTGAAAAAATTCTTTCACATCTTACTTTTCTCTGTTGGGGGGAAATACAACTTTTCCATAAAAGGTCCTTGGAACACTGAAAGTGTTTGTAAGCTCTTCTCAGCTTAATGCTTTTATTTGCATGATACCAGAGATAGAACACACAGAGACAAACTTCCAGAAGGGAAAACATATGTTCCCCTCTAAGACTCCAGTGGTTTTGACAGATTGAAAATATTTCAATCTGAGTGTCAGAGTTTTAGGATTTCGGATTGCTGGAAAACTCCAAAGAGTCTTCAAACCTCTTTGATAATTTTACTATCAAAATAAATATCCATATTCTTTGTAATGGCATAAATTCCAAGATGTTTAATGTCTGTTAAGCTGTGTAATAAAATGGGCACTGAATCATAAGAAAGTTAAGAGTGCTAGGAGGAGTGATTGTTTCAGGATGATAATTTGGCTTCTAATTAGCACAGGCGTATAAGAGCACATGGAGGTAAGAATTTTCTAGTGATAGTGTAGCAGATCGAAGATCTCTGAGAGCAAATCATTATGCACACACCTTCGGGGACCAGGGAAAACACATAAAGTAATCAGAACCATAAATCAACCTGCCATGTGGCTTATACTTCTGGTGGAATGCTCTGCAGGCAGTAGAATAGTTAAGAAACTAAACTGTCAGTGGATGAAACTCGATTTGAGTTCAAACCGATGGAGCCTCTGGTTCATATATGCCTTGCTATAAAATATTCTTCTTCAGTTATAAGTGAAGCTCCAGTGGTAGGGGAGGCAAGAGCATGATGCATCAGTGTAATTATTTCTAGATAATTTCTTTGTAAAAAAACAAGTCCGAGCTCCAGGAGAGGAAAAGGAGACAAGGCAAAGGGACAAAGAGAAAAACTTTCTCCTAGCAAAGCCTTGCCTTTAATTCCAGGAGGGAAGCCCTGCCCAGGGCCTTCACCTGCATGTCACTGGCCAGAACTGAACAACACAGCCAGGTCTAGCTGCAAGGGAGGCTGGGAAATGAGGGAATTTCGCGTGCTGCTTATACAGTAGAGGGAGGCAATGACTAAGGGGCTTGTAGTGTCTGCTGCACTGTCTCTCTGGGGGTCGTCTTGGTTTCTTCTTCTTTTTTTTTTACCACACAGTGTGGCTTATGCGATCCTAGCTAACTGACTAGGGATTGAGTCCGGGCCCTTGGCAGTGAAAGCGCAGGGTGGACCGCCAGGGAATTCCCTGGGTCTTGGTTTCTTGTCTCTACCTGTTGCTTATCTATCCTGGCCATCTCTTTCTAAGACTGGCTTTGTTTCTCCAAACACAGTGGGAGAAATGGCCACCCCAGCTGGGAACTGCATCAAGACTTTCAGCTCCGGGCCATTAATGACCTGTGTGGTAACTCCGTGTCCCACTTCCAAATATCAAGGGCACAGGTGCTGATTGGCCCAGCTTGGGTTAGAAGAGAAACCTGATTGGTCTGGCTTGGGTAGAATATCTACTGATCAGGCAGTCAGGTGTGGCCAAGAGAGCAGCAGTAGGTAGGGTAAACCTGGTTGGGGAATGTGCATTCTCAGAGAAAGGGGTGTGTGGCTGAGGAGACACCTAAAGAACCATCTAGTTCAAGGAGTGAAGAAAGGACATTGACATTGTGTGCTGCAATGTTGATATGATAAAGATTAACACGTCCTTTGAAAGACCTCAAATACAGTGGAGTCACATAGGCATTACATTTAATTTATGCAAATTCAAATATTTGTACACAACCAAAGTATTTTTTTCCCACACAATTTGGCTTCCAAACATGAGCCAGCTACTTAACTACTGCCTGACCAAGTGATCTTTTCTGGTGCTGGAGATTGCTGTTTTGGATTTTGGGGATATGGTACAGTATAAGTAATACGTTCTTTATGGAAAACTGCTGGGATTTTCAAGATTATTTTTAAGGTCAGGTGATGCTCGCCCTTCTCACTGTGCAAGAAGTACCTTTAGTGGAAGATCATGCAAATCATTTTTCCCATTTCCTTCTAGTTTTAATCAGTATAAAGGATGCATTTGGTTTTAAAATATCAAAATACTTTTATTGTGCCTTTTTAAAAATAAAAAATAAATGATATTCATGGCTTCTGGCTCTTCCTCCTGTTTTGTTTGGTGGTCTCTGGCCGTACAAGAAAGGCAGGGAGAGAACAGATGGCTGGAGAGAAGGCAAAAATGAGGGTCTCTTCAAACACCACGGGAAAGGGGTGTGTCCACCTGGGCAGTGTGTGTTCTTTGATGACTGGGTACTTGGTCTGTCCTGATGGCCTGGGACTTGACCTACTGGGCTGTCTTGGTGCGGCAGAATGGGCAGCGTGAGATGGAGTTAGAAACCTGGGTTCCAGACCCAATTCTTGAATTTACTAGCTGTGTGACTTTAGATGGGCCATTTAACCTCTCTGGGCCTCAGCTTCCTCATTTGTAAAATGGGGAACATAATGCTATTTACCTCCCAGGGCTTGAGAGAGGAGAGACGAGAGAGAGACGAGAAGTGTTTTGAACACCGCAGAGCGCCATATAAACATGACTCACTGTTATGGAAGCGATAAAACTGGTTGCTGTTCACATTTATTATAATCAATTCAGATATAAATGCACTATACCATGGCCCCAACAGCCCTGAGGTTACCATTCTGTCCTGTGGCCCCAGTACACGCCCTGGGTTTTCTCAACTGCGGGCTTCTCAGAGCTCCTTGGAGGTGTGACATTTGGGTTTGTCACTACCCAAACACATAATTGCATCTACCAGGCCTAGGAGTCTGAATTTCAAACTTATTCTTCATACGCTTGCGTATGTTTACATTCATAATATCTGTGAAAAGAACCCCTCTCCTCACACACTCCAAAATACAGTATTGTGCAAAATACCAGTCTAGGAAGCAACACACTAGGGTAGCAACCTTTAATGTCCTAAAAAAGCATCTTAGTAGTTTGACGCAGAAGAGTTACACTGACTCACGGAGGATCACGCGAGGCCCAGCGGGACGACGTTTCTAGTTCCTTCCACCAGGTTTAGAAAACAGAAGGCTCTGGCTGGATTTGCTGGACATTTCTCTCTTCAGCATCTCTCTTCCTTGGTCCATCTTTGGGGTGCCTTTTCTGGCTCCAACCTACAACAAGCAAGAGCAACAAATGCGCAAACTCTATAATTGTAGGGAGATCCCCAAATATTTCTCAAATGGCATTTTTTTTTACTCAAAATAAAATCTTTGTTGTAAAAAATATTTATATACACACATAGATGTGAGCAAAACGAAGGTAAAATGATCCACCATTATCACACTACCCACAGGTAACCTTATTCACATTTTGGTGTACACTCTTCCAGATACACAGTTTACATTTTCTTCTTACATTTGCATCTTTTTTTGAACCAGGAGTTTCTGATTATAGGCAATTTCATTGGGATGGACTTTCTCTCGAAAAGCTGTTACTGAACTGAATGCCTTATGTCTCTGATGTCTTAGGAGGGTAAAATGCAGCATACTCTAGGGGGTCTGTCTAACCCTTTTCTGAGCACTACTCCTGGATCCTGGCAGCCATGTGTGTGACTCTGTCCCTGGTCATAGCTGATCGGGCACTTGGCACGGGCTGGGCTTTTAAGATGGTCACTCCCAGGATTTGGGGTTATGGGCTCTAAGATGCTACTTGCTGCCTAGGCTGGTCCTTTGAACTGGGGGACCGTGAGGTCATTCCTTCCTGTCACATGACTGGAGAGAGCAGAGATCAGGGGAGCCACACAGAGACACAGAGAGGAGGTACGGCCTGTGTGTGCGTGTGCGCATGCTTGTGTGTGTAAAAGAGATGATGCCTGAGATCTGATGGCTTACCAGTTCTATTTCGAGGCCAGGCTCTCTTTCAGCTCCCAGTTTCTATGAGGCACTCACCCCTATATCCTTAAAAAAGCCCCCTCCCCCCACTTTGTTTTATTTTGCGCTACGTGGGCCTCTCAGTGTTGTGGCCTCTCCCATTGCGGAGCACAGGCTCCGGACGCGCAGGCTCAGCGGCCATGGCTCACAGGCCCAGCCGCTCCACGGCATGTGGGATTTTCCCAGACCGGGGCACGAACCCGTGTCCCCTGCATCGGCAGGCGGACTCTCAACCTCTGCGCCACCAGGGAAGCCCAAGGCCCACTCTTGGGGAAGGAGTCGCCCAAGGTACACTTGGCAAGGAACCTGGAGGAAACCTTTCTGTACTGAGGAGATCCTACACACCAAACTTCTAAGCTCAGGCTGGAGGGCAGGGAGAATGGGAAGCTGGCTCTTTGCTCTTAGCCGAAGCACCATCTGCCCCGCTTCTGTTAAAGCCAGAGGCAGCATGAAGTTCCAGGGTGTCTCACATCTCAGAGAAGCACAATGTTCCCACAACATCCGGGACCCATCCCAACATCTCCTCTGCCATTTCACATCCCCAGGTGGTCCTCTGACAAAACCTAGATGTACGGCAGTTTCTGCCTCCTTCCAGCTTAGTCATATATGTGAGTGAATAAGTAACAAACTTCCAGTCGTTTCCACTTTGCAGGGTGGCAAACGTCTCAGATCAAGTGGGGCCCTCAGGATGCTCTCTATCCTCTTAACATCCTGCTCTGGGGAGTAACCACCTTCTGGTCTTAGCACAAGGATGCTGGTTGAGAAGCTTCTATTTTCCAAATATATCCCTCACCTAGAATATCTTCGTTTCTTCCCATGATAATTTGGTTGCCTCAGCATGACTGTGGCCTTTTATCAAACTTGAATGTCTCCTCTCTCATATTCAACCAAAATGTGTTTGGCTTTCTAGCTTCCTGAGAGCTCGCCTCTACTGTCTGCAAAGTGGGAATGTGGACAGGCTTAATTGCAGTTCCAGGGCTGATTTGTCAATGGCAATGTTTCAACATGTTCAAGATTTCATAGTCTTAATTCTCAACTTTGAAGAGAATTCTAGAGGATGCTTCCTTGAAATTTCAGAGAAATGCCACTGGAAATGTATCAGGTTTATTACCTGGAGGTTTATAAACTAAAGGACTAAAAGCTAGCACTCACCTGGGTGTCAGATCTGCACTGATTCCCAGCTCTCCTACCGAGCTGTGTGGCTCTGGACAAAGAAAGTCTCTGAGCCTCAGACACCTCATCTGTAAATTGGGTATAATAACAACACCCACCCCATAGGGTTGTTGTGAAGCTTAAAAGAGATACTGCACGTCGAGTGTTTGGCTCTGTGCCCGGCACATGCCAAATGCTCAATACATAATAGATGTGGGATAACTGTCCACTGGGCTTCCTGCTGACGTCCTAGGGTTTTCTCTCTTCTCTCTTCTGGCTCACCTGCAAATGTGAGTTCTGCATCTTTGAGTTCTTCATCAGCTCTACAAACATTCGTCTCTTTAACACAGAAAGAATATTGACAAAATGTAGCTTATGTTCTTCTTTGCCTTTTGCATCAGAGAAAAATGGATTTTTCTCAACTTTCAGATGCTACCCATTTGGATGGAATGTTGAGCCTTCCTAGGTGAGGAGGTGAGGATAGAGGTCTGCAGAAGGGGGTGTGGCTTTGGGGTAACGCTACACTGTCCTGCTGCACCTTTTAGGGAATCTCTGTTCCAGATTCCAGCAGAGAAGGAGGTGGTCAACCAAGAAGGCTATGAAGGATACTGTATTCTTCTTGGAGGACAGATCTGCTTTAGCTGGAAGCAGAGCCTCCTAGATCAGTGGAAGAGGCTGTAGATGTCCAGTGGCTTTCCACCCAGTGGAAATGTTGAAAGCCCCAGTGGCTAACCTCCCTGGCAGGGACTACAGGGGCCTGTTGGGAAGCCAGCATCACTGAAAACCTGGAGCTTGCTGCTCCCCTGGGGTTTGATTACTATTGCTGACCCTGATCTGCTCAAGACCGTGCACCTCAGGGGCAGCTCATCCAAGAAAGAGCATCCCCTAGGCACTGGAGACACAAAAGTGAGAGGGAACTGGGGTCTCCCTTGCAGACTGACTCTCCGCAGGTGAATGTGCAGTGGTGTCAGGAAGGAGACGTTCTCCTAGAGCCCTGAGCATCCACTGGGGTCGCCAACCGGATTCCTACAGCGGCCAGGAAAGTAAAAGAAGTGGGTGAAGTGAGCTGGGGTGGTGGTGGACAGCAGCAAACACACGAGCCCAGCGCCTTTCTAAGGGGCCTGGAAGATGGAGGCTTGTGATGGTGGCTTGTGGGTCTGTGGGCCTAGGGTCGCCAGATCTTCCAAGTTTCCCAGAGAAGCTGGAAATCCAGAGTATTCCAGGAAACTGCCCTATTTTGAAATGTAACTTAAAAAAAAATCCCATGAGCCAAATGGAATATATCTGTGGGCTGCCATCTTGCGACACCTGCTTCAGAACCTCCCTGCTTGGTGTCTAGTTGGTGCTCAGTAAATGTTGGAGGGGTTGCCAGATAAAATACAGGATGCCCAGTTAAATCTGAATTTCAGAATGAAGCCAACAAATTTGTGAGTGTGAATATGCCCCGTGTAATATTTAGGACATTTATACTGAATAGCTTTTGTTGTTTATCTGAAATTAAAATTTAACTGGCCATCGTGTTTTGTGTTTGTTTGTTTTCCCCAAAATCTGGCAACCCTACCGGGTAGTCACAAAACTCAGGGAGGAAATAAGGCTGTCTTTTGGGACAGGGCATAGGTGCTTACAAGACTCTTCCATTCTCCCAGAAGGATGCTAACTCTACCCTCAGAGGACTGTCCGTGAAGGCTGATGGGCCCGTATTGAACTGACAGTTGCCCTCCAGGCGTTTTCCGTGGAGAAGGCCTCAAGCCTGCAGCCACTCAGTATTTATCACAAACTCAGTTGAGACAATCACTATCCAAATTCCCAGATATTATAAAGCAGGGGTTAGTTTTAAACCAACAGCCTTCTTCTCTCCCACCCCATCCCCTGCCTCTTTTTTTGCAGAACCGTTTATCCAAGCAAAATCCCATGAGGAACTTGGGGTATAAGATAATGGAGAGCTTCTCTGGCGGGAGAAAGGTGTGTGTGCTTTGAGAGTCACACCTTTTCATGGCACCCAAAGGCTCAAGGGAACCCCAGTTTGAACATTGCTGCAAAATTCCTTCCTGGATTAAGTTCCGTCAGTGGGCAACTGGGCACTGAAGGGCAGAGCCTGGCCCCTGTGCACCTGCTTTTCCTGAACTTTACTGAACACACTGGGATGTGATGAAGGGGGTGTGGGAGGGTCTTTTTCTTTAGCCTTCTTCTATCCGTATGCTGCATAGGCCTGGCCACATGGTTCTACTTCATCATTGTGGGCGGAAGAGCATCACCCGAAGCCCCTCCCATCCCACGCTCCTCCTACACAACATCTACCAATTGTGGGGCTTCCCTGGTGGCGCAGAGGTTGAGAGTCCGCCTGCCGACGCAGAGCACACGGGTTCGTGTCCCGGTCCAGGAGGATCCCACATGTCGTGGAGCGGCTGGGACCGTGAGCCATGGCCGCTGAACCTGCGCGTCCGGAGCCTGTGCTCCGCAACGGGAGAGGCCACAACAGTGAGAGGCCTGCCTACCGCAAAAACAAACAAACAAACAAACAAAACACACAAGTGGCATGGAGGAAGCCAGAATCTTGAGAATACCTGGGCCCAAGGAAATCTTGGAAGATAGTGAGTTAAAGAGAATAGTGAGGATAATGACGATGGTAGGAGAGGGTGAATGCTTTGTGGTCCTATGTGCTAAGGCTTTTGTATACAAGCTCCCATTGGGAAGGCTACAAGCTAGGTGCCATTTTTATTCTCATCTTAAAGAAGAGGGATCTGAGCTAATTAAGCAGAGAGAAGGTTAGGGGGTTTTCCTGGCTGAGACCACAAGGCAAAGCGGTGGTCACGCCCCCTAGCCAGGACTTGATTGGCTGGAGATTTGATTGGCAGGAGAGCTGAGCGGCTTCTCCTGCCAGAAGCAGCCGGTGCCCTTCAGCCTTTCTTCCACTTCAAGCCCTGAGAAAGGGCTTGCGTGCTTCCCAAGTGGCAACTTCTGTGCGTTTAAAAATTTCCTATTGAAAATCCCAGCCTTAGCCCATTCACAAAAGGTATCTGGGTCCTTTCTTGGCCGTGGCCTAGTCGTATTCACCAAAGAGAAGAGCGCATCCCATAAGAGCTGGCGGCTTTGGGAGGACCGGGGAAGGCGTCAGCTGGCAGGAAGCTCCCTGAAAGAAATAGAGGAATTTCCACCCATCCATGAGCTGCCTATTCTTCCCCCTTAGAAACAGGGCTTGCGATGTGCCAGGCACTGCAGGCATTTTGCCATTTAACCCTCCCACTGCCCCACGGAGTAGGCCCCTTGCTAACAGTTTTGGTTGCTTTTGTTGAGGAACCTGGGATACAGAGGTCAAGCCACTTACTCAGGGTCATTCGGGGCAGTGGTGGGGCTTGACCCCTGTTTGTTTGACTCCAAATCTGGCCTCTGAACTCTGAGAGACACTGCCGGCTTCTCGAGGGATGTGGGAAGTGGATTCGAGTGCGCACGGCCTGGGCCGCGGTTCCCGTCCCTCTGCCACATGGACAGAGCCACAGACCCAGTTCGCTGTGAAGGCCCAGCATCTTATACCAAGTCTCATTTTCACAGCCAAAGATATTAGTGTGGAAATAGTACTTTTGATTCTTGAAAGGTCTGCTTGGTGAAGAGATGGTCAAACATTAAAACTACAAACTCCATTTTTTGTGGGGGGGGCAATTCTGAGGCTAAAGATGTGTAATTTCATCTCAGTGCTTCAACCTTGCCACCTCTGTGAACGGGTGAAGAGTTTCAAAGTTTTATACAGGAGGCTAAAAAACTAAGGCTCCTTGTGAAAATACTAAGTGTAAAACTTAGAAAAGAGGAATTCTACTTTCTGTTCATTTCTGCTTAAAGACAACGAAGATATACTCCCTGGAAGGAACGGATGCCAAGACAGATGTGTACAAGTGCCCTTTAGGATCCAGCAAAACTTTCAAATGTATTATTGTTTTCTTCCCGACAAACAGGGATTTCTGACGACATATTAACAACAAGCCTGAAATGCAAACCTGAGTCCTGGAGTGAAACCCCCAGGAGCAATCGTGTGATGTATCCAAGGGGGCCACCCTGGTAAGGGAGACACAGAAGGAGGGGGTGTGGAAAAGTGAACATGGGCGGGGGAGGGCAGCAGGTGGGGAGGGAATCCTGTTTCTGCCACTTAGTAGCCAGGGAACGGTACCCTCTGTCAACTCAGCTTTCCCCTCTCTCTAAGGGGCTGACACTTGCCAGCATCCCTTGCGGGTTGATGGGAGAGATGAAGCATGTGCGGTGTGGAGCAGGTGCCTGTCCCTTGGTCAGTCTTTCCCCCAGTTGTGAATTCCACGAATTTGAAAGCTACTAGTTGTAGCTCTTTTGGGGACCCTGACACAGGTTCAGCTTGGCCATTTCAGACGCTTCTCGGCTGAGGGATGTCCAGCGCCAAACAGGCTGGCATGTCCCTTGCGTTGTGTGTGAATGAGGCAGCCCAGGAATAATGCATGTGAAACCTCATTATGTAAATCCTCAGGTTTTCAGTACATGACAGTGGCTTTTTTGGGGGCCCTTCTCTGTCCCATTCTGTGGTCTGGTGTCTCTGCTTTGGGACCTAGTCTGCCAAGACCTGGGGGTGGTGGTGGGCACCTTGGGGAGGGGTGAGCTCTCCAGAGGGCACATCAAAGGGAAAGTCACAACTCTGTCACTGGCCCAGCTCTCCCTGGCATTGCTTGGTGTGAAAGGAAACTATCCTCTGCCTGAGGCAGCCCCATGTCACACACAGACTAAGGCCTGTGATGTTTAATTCACAGCAGTGAGCACTGGAAACACCGCATCCAGGCTCCCTCAGAGCAGGACAGCCACTTTTCATTTCTGGGGCTCTAAGCAGAGAGCCTGCTGTCTGGAAACCTATTGCCTGGAAGGTTCGCAGGATGGAGGGCAGGCTTCTGCAAGGAACTATCTGACCATCACCTCCTGGTTGAGGAGAAGGGCACCCTTCTATGACCTTGGCCTCCTTAGAGCTCATGCAGGCAACAAACACACACATACAAATACACACACATGCAAACACACAGCACATACTCACATGTACACACATACATGCAAGCATGCGTGTACAAATACACAGCCCCAAGTCAGAAAGACTGGAGTACTATTCTGGCTACTCACAAGAGCAAACCCAAATCTTTATTCTCAGAGAGCTTATCCCTCGGTGTATCCCTGCCACCTGGCAGAACAATGAAAATCAGAAGCGCCGCCTTTAAAAACACTCGGGCTGTTCACTCAACTGATTGTGGTCATCATTGCAGGAGGCAGGGAAGTCAGATCATGATGCTGGACACCCTTAAGCTCAGTACAGTGCTGTGTGTCAATTATGTCTCAATAAAACTGGTAGAAAAAATAGTTATCTGGATAGAAAGAACAAGATAAAATACACGAATTATCAAAAGTTAAAAAAATACAGACGAGCTAGACTATGAGTCTCAGAAAGCACTGTTCACAACAGCCAGGACATGGAAGCAGCCTAAATGTCGATGGAGGAGTGGATAAAGAAGATGTGGTACAAATATACAGTGGAATACTACTCAGCCGTAAAAAAGAATGAAGTAATGCCATTTGCAGCAACATGGATGGACCTAGAGACTATCATACTATGTGAAGTAAGTCAGACAAAGACAAGTATCATATGAATTCACTTATATGTGGAATCTAAAAAAAATGATACAAATGTGCTTATTTATAAAACAGAAACAGACTCACAGACTTTGAAAACAAACTTATGGTTACCAAAGTGGAAATGTGGTGGGGAGGGATAAATTAAGAGTTTGGGATTAACATATACACACTATTATATATAAAATATATAATCAACAAGGACCTACTGTATAGCACAGGGAACTCTACTCAATATTCTGTAATAACTTATATGGGAAAAGAATCTGAAAAAGAATAGATATATGTGTATGTATAACTGAATCACTTTGCTGTACACCTGAAACTAACACAACACTGTAAATCAACTATACTCCAATATAAAATAAAAATTAACTTAAAAAAAAGAAAGTTAAAAAAAATAGAGGCAAGCTAGACTATGAGTCTCAGAGAGGTTAAGCTGACACATATATATAGAATCTAAAAAAAAAAAAAAATGTTCTGATGAACCTAGGGGCAGCCAGGAATAAAGACACAGATGTAGAGAATGGACTTGAGGACATGGGGAGGGGGAAGGGTAAGCTGGGACGAAGTGAGAGAGTGGCACGGACATATATACACTACCAAAGGTAAAACAGATAGCCAGTGGGAAGCAGCCGCATGGCACAGGGAGATTAGCTCAGTGCTTTGCGACCATCTAGAGGGGTGGGATAAGGAGGGTGGGAGGGAGACACAAGAGGGAGGGATGTGAGGATATACGTATGCATATAGCTGATTCACTGTTATACAGCAGAAACGAACACCACACTGTAAAGCAATTATACTCCAATAAAGATGTTAAAAAAAAAAAAGCTGCCTGAAGTCACACAGTAAGTGGCAGAACAAGAGTCTAAACCTAAGTCTGCCTAACGCTAAAGCTATTCTGTCACCTTCCTTTGCAATGAGCGAATGCATTCTGTGCTGCCTGGATCCCACCGGGACCTCAGTTGGCTGTTTCTAAAGGGAGCTGAGGGGCAGCCTCAGAGGCTCTGCTCCGAGCAGGGACCTCTCACCTTCTGCTGCCTGATCGCCCTGGTGACCCTCTTCTCCCGGTGCAGCCGCTCTTCCATGTGCACCAGGGCCTCCTTCAGCAGCGCCTTTTCTTCGGCCTCTTTGGAGATGTCGTCCTTCAGCTTTGCCACCTGTGACTGGTACATCTGAACCGACACTTTGCTCTGCCTGAGCACACAGGAGAGACAAAGTCTCTTTTCTCCTCATCTTTCTCACTCACCACCAATGCTCCCGACCTGGGAGATCCTCAGAACACTTCCATATATGCCTGGTTTCGCGGTTTCCTTACAAGTGGGGGGAAGGCTGAAGATGTGGGGACTAGAGGGCAGAATAAATAGCCCATTGGCTGTGGACGTGCAGCATGAAGGGGGCACAGGTTATGCTACCAGCCCCTCCCAATTTCCCAGAGAGGGTGGGGGAACGGATACCACTGAAAATAGGATGGAATTATGAAAAGCACACACATGGTGAAACATCAGACACATTTATAAAAGGTGCACCTTATTCCTTAACAGTACGGTACTTTAACTGCTGCTTTCTTGCCCAGAGACTTGGGTCCATCAGGCCCTGAGTCACCATCCCGCCTCCCCCCTCCACACCCAGGCCTCTGTCCTCTTGTCCTGATCCCTACGGGTCTGGAGCTGCCCCGAGGTTTAGCCTGGAGAATGGAGGCCTGGGCCTTTTGCTGGGGACATGGGCCATACTTGAGCTGTTCAATGTCCTTCTCGTATCGTTTCAAAAGCTCTTCTTTCCTCTGCAGCTGGTTCTTGAGAAGGGTGATCTTATCAAACACCAGGTAGAGGTCTCTTTGTCGAAGCTGGTAGACTCTCTCCCTCTCTTTTGGGGAGAGGTGTTTCATGGACACGTGACCTGACATATCTTTGATGTTCATCATAGTCCCGAGGGTTTTGCTCATATCCAAGTACTACGAG
This sequence comes from Mesoplodon densirostris, assembly GCF_025265405.1. NCBI lineage: Eukaryota > Metazoa > Chordata > Mammalia > Artiodactyla > Ziphiidae > Mesoplodon > Mesoplodon densirostris. Next base: position 79,013,474 of record NC_082667.1, on the reverse strand, counting down.
AAAGCGTTTCACAGGTAAGAGGCCTGGCCCAAGACCGCTGGTGGCCACTTTGAGGAGGCAAACATCTAATTCTGTTTCATTCATTTTCTGCAGTTGCAGAGAAGAAACACATGCTTTGCAAATGAGTGCATTTGGGGCTTTTAGTATGACTTTCATTTTCCCCCGCATCCATTTACACTATGCCATTTTGAGAATTGGGGGGAGGGGGGGAGGGGGAATGACAACAGATATAAACATTCATTCTTACTACCCAGTCTTCCAAGGAATTGGGCTCTGCAATTTCCAGCCCATGCTGGGATAGGAGATGGGTCTCGTGGAGCTACTGTAACAACTAAACATGTATGTGAGGTTGATGTGTAAACTATCTGCAGGGCACGCAAGTTTGGACAGGAGGGGACTGATGCTGGGTATACCTACCAGCTTTTCACTAAGATCTAAAGCCTCAGCCACATCCGTTTTCCATAACTTCTCAGTGGCCATGATGGACCCTGGGCTGGAAAGGCCATTTTGAAGCTGAAATTTAAAAAAAGAAAAAAAAGTCTCTTGGCATTCCATTATGATTTTCTACATCCAGAAGAATAACCCAAAGAATAATGGAAGAACTGGAAAGTTACTAAAGAATAATTTGAGAGAGTTAATTTTTTTAACATCTTTATTGGAGTATAATTGCTTTACAATGCTGTGTTAGTTTCTGTTGTATCAAAAAGTGAATCAGCTATACGTATCCATATATCCCCATATCCCCTGCCTCTTGCGTCTCCCTCCCACCCTCCCTATCTCACCCCTCTAGGTAGACACACAGCACTGACCTGCTCTCCCTGTGCGATGCAGCTGCTTCCCACTAGCTATCTATTTTACCTTTGGTAGCGTGTGTGTGTATATATGTCCATGCCAAGAGACTTGGTTTTAAATCCAGTCTGACTCTGTGAACTGCTTTCTTTATGTCTGTGCTCCTACCCCTTCAGAGCACGACTGCCTTTGAAATGATGCATCACTTGTGCCATTCTTTGGCCACTGTCTCGTCTGTCTTCCCTTTAGGCCAGTGGTTCTCAACCGGGGGTGACTCTGTCCACCCCACCCCCTCCAGGACATTTAGCAATGCCTGGACACATTTCTGGTTCTCATAATTGCTGCTGGCGTCTAGTGGGTAGAGGACAAGGATGCTGCTAAACACCCCACGATGCATAGGGCAGTCTCCCAAACAAAGAGTTACCTGGCTCAAAAAATCAGTACCGCTGATGTTGAGAAGACAAGCTCCAGAAAAATGGGGACCATGTGGCTTTTGCTCACTATCTCCCTCCTTGTGCCCAGCATGGCACCTGGCAATGAGTGCTGCATAGTGGGCATGTTTGTTGAATGAACGAATGAAGGTTAAGTGGAAAATAGCCTCCCTCCTTTTTATTAAAGGAATCTCATTTCTGTGCAGCAGAAACCATACCCTCACAAAATTTGGCCCAACCTTCTCCTAGCTCTGGAACCTGGTGGGTGGGCATCACTTCAGACCCTTTCCAGAGACAATGCAGATAGTGTTTGCAGCTGCATCTCCCTAAGACCCCAACCAGCCAGCTGGCTGCTGGAAGCCCAACTGACTGCATGGAAAGGCCACCAGACTGAATAGGGGACCTGATCTGAACGACTACAAATAACCATAGTAAGCCTCCTTAAAAAATAAAGTGGCTTTTAATGCTTGCCATGAGCCTCTCTTAGCCCTAGCATTTGTTGGCACTACCCTGAAAACCTCTGAGATTAAAAACAAAACAACTGGCGGCGCCGCCCAAGTACCCAGGAGGAAGGCACGGGCCCTCCCTGCCTGAGGGATTAGAAGTCTAAAGTGGATGAACACTTAGTGACCATCTTGTTGGAGACCCTCTTCCTACGTGGTATCTGAGACTCAGTGGAAATGTAATTCTCTATCCAAGGTCACACAAGGCAGCACCAGTGGAACCAGAAGTCTGGGCTCTGGACTTACCATATGTTTCTTCAGTCATTCACCACAGAATTATTGAACACCTACTAGACTAGATGCTGGAGATGTAATGCTATCCACTTATCTCAATACCACGTTTAAAAAACCTATCTTTTGGACCCGGAGGAAGATGGCGGAAGAGTAAGACGCGGAGATCACCTTCCTCCCCACAGATACATCAGAAATTCATCTACACGTGGAGCAACTCCTACAGAACACCTACTGAACGCTGACAGAAGACCTCAGACCCCCCGAAAGGCAAGAAACTCCCCACATACCTGGGTAGGGCAAAAGAAAAAAAGAATAAACAGAGACAATAGGATAGGGACGGGACCTGCACCAGTGGGAGGGAGCCGTGAAGGAGGAAAGGTTTCCACACACTACAAGCCCCTTCGCGGGCGGAGGCTGCAGGTGGCGGAGGGGGAAAGCTTCGGAGTAGCGGAGGAGAGCACAGCAACAGGGGTGTGGAGGGCAAAGCAGAGAGATTCCGGCACAAAGGATCGGTGCCCTCAGGCACACACCAGCCCGAGAGGCTTGTCTGCTTGGCCGCCGGGGCGGGCGGGGCTGGGAGCTGAGGCTCGGGTATCGGCTTTCAGTCGGAGCGCAGGGAGAGGACTGGGGCTGGCGGCAGGAAGAGAGCCTGAAGGGGTTAGTGCACCACGGCTAGCCCGGAGGGAGTCCGGGGAAAGGGTCTGGAGCTGCCGAAGAGGCAAGAGACTTTTTTCCCTTTTGTTTCCTGGTGCGCGAGGAGAGGGCATTAAGAGGGCTGCTTGGGGAAGCGCCGGAGACAGGCGCGAGCCGCGGCTAAAGGCGCGGACCTCGGAGACGGGCGTGGGACGCTGGGGCTGCCGCTGCCGCTGCCGCCGCCGCCGCGGGGCCTGTGTGCGAGCGCGGGTCACTGTCCACCCTGCCTTCCGGGGGGCCTGTGCACCCCGCCACTGCCGGGGTCCCGGGACCCGGGGACAGCTTTCCCGGGAAAGCGCACGGAGCGCCTCGGGCTGCTGCAACATCACGCCGGCCTCTGCCGCCGCAGGCCCGCCCCACACTGCGCGCCCCTCCCTCCCCTCTGCCTGAGTGAGCCAGAGCCCCCGAATCAGCGGCTCCTTTAAACCCGTTCTGAGCGAAGAACGGACGCCCTCCGGCGACCTACGCGCAGAGGCGGGGCCAGGTCCAGGGCTGAGACCCGGGAGCTGTGAGAGCAGAGAAGAGACAGGGAAATCTCTCTGTGCAGCCTCGGAGGCAGCGGATTAAAGCTCCACGGCCCATTTGATGTGCCCTGCGTCTGTGGAGTGCATGAATGGACAGCGAATCATCCCAAATTGAGGAAGTGGACTTTGAGGACAAGATTTAAGACTTTCCCCCCTTTTCCTCTTTTTACAACGAATTATCCCAAATTAAGGAGGTGGACTTAGAGAGCAAGATTTCAGACTTCTCGCCCTTTTCCTCTTTTTACAACGAATTATCCCAAATTGAGGAGGTGGACTTGGAGAGCAAGATTTTTGATTTTTCCCCCTGCTCTCTTTTTGTGAATGTGTATGTGTAATCTTCTGTGCAAGAGTCTCTCTGTATAGCTTTGCTTCCACCATATGTCCCAGGGTTCTATCTGTCCGTTTTTTTTTTCAATCATTACTTTTTAATTTTAATAACGCTACTATATTTCATAGTTTATTCTATTTTACTTTACCTGCTCTTTCTTTTTTTTCCTACCTTTCCTTCCTCCCTCCCTCCCTCCGCTCCTCCTTTCCTTCTTTTTCTTTCCTCCCTCCCTCCCTCCCACCCTTCTTCTTTCCACTTTCTTTTTCTTTCCTTCCTCCCTCCTCTCTTTCTTTCTTTCTTTCCATCCTTCCTCCCTCCCTCCCTCCTTTCTTTCTTCCTTCCTTCCTTCCTTCCTTTCTTCCCTTCTTCCTTTCTTTCCCTCTCACTTTCTTTCTTCTAATAATTCTTTCTTTCTACTTTTTCTCCCTGTTATTCTGAGCCGGGTGGATGAAAGGCTCTTGGTGCTGCAGCCAGGAGTCAGTGCTGTGCCTCTGAAGTGGGAGAGCCAATTTCAGAACACGGGTCCACAAGAGACCTTCCAGCTCCACATAATATCAAGCAGCGAAAATCTCCCAGAGATCTCCATCTCAACACCAGCACCGAGCTTCAGTCAACGACCAGCAGGCTACAGTGCTGGTCACCCTATGCCAAGCAACTAGCAAGGCAGGAACATAAACCCACCCATTATCAGAGAGGCTACCTAAAAACATAATAAGGCCACAGGCACCCCAAAACACACCACCAGACGTGGACCTGTCCACCAGAAAGACAAGATCGAGCCTCAACCACCAGAACACAGGCATTAGTCCCCCCCCACCAGGAAGCCTACACAACCTACTGAAACAACCTTAGCCACTGGGGACACACACCAAAAACAACGGGAACTATGAATCTGCAGCCTGCAAAAAGGAGACCCCAAACACAGTAAGAGAAGCAAAATGAGAAGACAGAAAAACACACAGCAGGTGAAGGAGCAAGATAAAAACCTACCAGACCTAACAAATGAAGAGGTAATAGGCAGTCTACCTGAAAAAGAATTCAGAATAATGATAGTAAAGCTGATCCAAGATTCTATTTCCAAGATCCAAAATCTTGGAAATAGAATAGACAAAATGCAAGAAACAGTTAACAAGGACCTAGAAGAACTAAAGATGAATCAAGCATCAATTAAAAATACAATAAATGAAATGAAAAATACTCTAGATGGGATCAATAGCAGAATAACTGAGGCAGAAGAATGGATAAGTGAGGTGGAAGATAAAATAGTGGAAATAACGGATGCAGAGCAAAATAAAGAAAAAAAGAATGAAAAGAACAGAGGACAGTCTCAGAGACCTCTGGGACAACATTAAACGCACCAACATTCGAATTATAGGGGTTCCAGAAGAAGAAGACAAAAAGAAAGGGGCTGAGAAAATATTTGAAGAGATTATAGTTGAAAACTTCCCTAATATGGGAAAGGAAATAGTTAATCAAGTCCAGGAGGCACAGAGAGTCCCATACAGAATAAATCCAAGGAGAAATACGCCAAGACACATATTAATCAAACTGTCAAAAATTAAACACAAAGAAATCATATTAAAAGCAGCAAGGGAAAAGCAACAAATAACACACAAGGGAATCCCCATCAGGTTAACAGCTGATCTCTCAGCAGAAACTCTACAAGCCAGAAAGGAGTGGCAGGACATAATTAAAGTGATGAAGGAGAGAAACCTGCAACCAAGATTACTCTACCCAGCAAGGATCTCATTCAGATTTGATGGAGAAATTAAAACCTTTACAGACAAGCAAAAGCTGAGAGAGTTCAGCACCACCAAACCAGCTTTACAACAAATACTAAAGGAACTTCTCTAGGCAAGAAACACAACAGAAGGAATATACCTACAATAACGAACCCAAAGCAATTAAGGAAATGGGAATAGGAACACACATATCAATAATTACCTTAAATGTAAATGGACTAAATGCTCCCACCAAAAGATAGAGAGTGGCTGAATGGATACAAAAACAAGAACCATATATATGCTGTCTACAAGAGACCCACTTCAGACCTAGAGACACATACAGACTGAAAGTAAGGGGATGGAAAAAGATATTCCATGCAAATGGAAATCAAAAGAAAGCTGGAGTAGCAATTCTTATATCAGACAAAATAGACTTTAAAATAAAGACTATTAGAAGAGACAAAGAAGGACACTACATAACGATAAAGGGATCGATCCAAGAAGAAGATATAACAATTGTAAATATTTATGCACCCAACATAGGAGCACCTCAATACATAAGGCAAATACTAACAGCCATAAAAGGGGAAGTCGACAGTAACACACTCATAGTAGGGGACTTTAACACCCCACTTTCACCAATGGACAGATCATCCAAAATGAAAATAAATAAGGAAACACAAGCTTTAAATGATACATTAAAGAAGATGGACTTAGTTGATATTTATAGGACATTCCATCCAAAAACAACAGAATGCTCATTTTTCTCGAGTGCTCATGGAACATTCTCCAGGATAGATCATATCTTGGGTCACAAATCAAGCCTTGGTAAATTTAAGAAAATTGAAATTGTATCAAGTATCTTTTCCGACCACAATGCTATGAGACTAGACATCAATTACAGGAAAAGATCTGTAAAAAATACAAACACGTGGAGGCTAAACAATACACTACTCAATAACGAAGTGATCACTGAAGAAATCAAAGAGGAAATTAAAAAATACCTAGAAACAAATGACAATGGAGACACGACGACCCAAAACCTATGGGACGCAGCAAAAGCAGTTCTAAGGGGGAAGTTTATAGCAATACAATCCCACCTTAAGAAACAGGAAACATCTCGAGCAAACAACCTGATCCTGCACCTAAAGCAATTAGAGAAAGAAGAACAAAAAATCCCCAAAGTTAGCAGAAGGAAAGAAATCATAAAGATCAGATCAGAAATAAATGAAAAAGAAATGAAGGAAACGATAGCAAAGATCAACCAAACTAAAAGCTGGTTCTTTGAGAAGATAAACAAAATTGACAAACCATTACCCAGACTCATCAAGAAAAGAAGGGAGAAGACTCAAATCAATACAATTAGAAATGAAAAAGGAGAAGTAACAACTGACACTGCAGAAATACAAAGGATCATGAGAGATTACTACAAGCAACTCTATGCCAATAAAATGCACAACCTGGAAGAAATGGACAAATTCTTAGAAATGCACAATCTGCCAAGACTGAATCAGGAAGAAATAGAAAATAGGAATAGACCAATCACAAGCACTGAAATTGAAACTGTGATTAAAAATCTTCCAACAAACAAAAGCCCAGGACCAGATGGCTTCACAGGCGAATTCTATCAAACATTTAGAGAAGAGCTAACACCCATCCTTCTCAAACTCTTCCAAACAATTTCAGAGGAAGGAACACTCCCAAACTCATTCTACGAGGCCACCATCACCTTGATACCAAAACCAGGCAAGGATGTCACAAAGAAAGAAAACTACAGGCCAATATGACTGATGAACATAGATGCAAAAATCCTCAACAAAATACTAGCAAACAGAATCCAACAGCACATTAAAAGGATCATACACCATGATCAAGTGGGGTTTATTCCAGCAATGCAAGGATTCTTCAATATACGCAAATCAATCAATGTGATACACCATATTAACAAACTGAAGAAAAAAAACCATATGATCATCTCAATAGATGCAGAGAAAGCTTTCGACAAAATTCAACACCCATTTATGATAAAAACCCTGCAGAAAGTAGGCATAGAGGGAACTTTCCTCAACATAATAAAGGCCATATATGACAAACCCACAGCCAACATCATCCTCAGTGGTGAAAAACTGAAACCATTTCCACTAAGATCAGGAACAAGACAAGGCTGCCCACTCTCACCACTCTTATTCAACTTAGTTTTGGAAGTTTTAGCCACAGCAATCAGAGAAGAAAAGGAAATAAAAGGAATCCAAATTGGAAAAGAAGAAGTAAAGCTGTCACTGTTTGCAGATGACATGATACTATACATAGAGAATCCTAAAGATGCTACCAGAAAACTACTAGAGCTAATCAATGAATTTGGTAAAGTAGCAGGATACAAAATTAATGCACAGAAATCTCTGGCATTCCTGTACACTAATGATGAAAAATCTGAAAATGAAATCAAGAAAACACTCCCATTTACCATTGCAACAAAAAGAATAAAATATCTAGGAATAAACCTACCTAAGGAGACAAAAGACCTGTATGCAGAAAATTATAAGACACTGATGAAAAAAATTAAAGATGATACAAATAGATGGAGAGATATACCATGCTCCTGGATTAGAAGAATCAATATTGTGAAAATGACTCTACTACCCAAAGCAATCTACAGATTCAATGCAATCCCTATCAAACTACCACTGGCATTTTTCACAGAACTAGAAGAAAAAATTTCAAAATTTGTTTGGAAAAATAAAAGACCCCGAATAGCCAAAGCAATCTTGAAAACGAAAAACGGAGCTGGAGGAATCAGGCTCCCTGACTTCAGACTATACTAAAAAGCTACAGTAATCAAGACAGTGTGGTACTGGCATAAAAACAGAAAGATAGATCAATGGAACAGGATAGAAAGCCCAGAGATAAACCCATGCACATATGGTCAACTTATCTTTGATAAAGGAGGCAGGAATGTACAGTGGAGAAAGGACAGTCTCTTCAATAAGTGGTGCTGGGAAAACTGGACAGGGACATGTAAAAGTATGAGATTAGATCATTCCCTAACACCATACACAAAACTAAGCTCAAAATGGATTAAAGACCTAAATGTAAGGCCAGACACTATCAAACTCTTAGACGAAAACATAGGCAGAACACTCTATGACATAAATCACAGCAAGATCCTTTTGGACCCACCTCCCAGAGAAATGGAAATAAAAACAAAGATAAACAAATGGGACCTAATGAAACTTCAAAGGTTTTGCACAGCAAAGGAAACCATAAACAAGACCAAAAGACAACCCTCAGAATGGGAGAAAATATTTGCAAATGAAGCAACTGACAAAGGATTAATCTCCAAAATTTATAAACAGCTCATGCAGCTCAATAGCAAAAAAACAAACAACCCAATCCAAAAATGGGCAGAAGACTTAAATTGGCATTTCTCCAAAGAAGATATACAGACTGCCAACAAACACATGAAAGGATGCTCAACATCATTAATCATTAGAGAAATGCAAATCAAAACTACAATGAGATATCATCTTACACTAGTCAGAATGGCCATCATCAAGAAATCTAGAAACAATAAATGCTGGAGAGGGTGTGGAGAGAAGGGAACACTCTTGCACTGCTGGTGGGAATGTGAATTGGTACAGCCACTATGGAGAACAGTATGGAGCTTCCTTAAAAAACTAAAAATAGAACTACCATATGACCCAGCAATCCCACTACTAGGCATATACCCTGAGAAAACCATAATTCAAAAAGAGACATGTACCAAAATGTTCATTGCAGCTCTATTCACAATAGCCCGGAGCTGGAAACAACCTAAGTGTCCATCATCGGATGAATGGATAAAGAAGATGTGGCACATATATACAATGGAATATTACTCAGCCATAAAAAGAAACGAAACTGAGCTATTTGTAATGAGGTGGATAGACCTAGAGTCTGTCATACAGAGTGAAGTAAGTCAGAAAGAGAAAGACAAATACCGTATGCTAACACATATATATGGAATATAAGAAAAAAAATGTCATGAAGAACCTAGGGGTAAAACGGGAATAAAGACACAGACCTACTTGAGAATGGACTTGAGGATATGGGGAGGGGGAAGGGTAAGCTGTGACAAAGCGAAAGAGAGGCATGGACATATATACACTACCAAACGTAAGGTAGATAGCTAGTGGGAAGCAGCCGCATAGAACAGGGAGATCAGCTCGGTGCTTTGTGACCGCCTGGAGGGGTGGGATGGGGAGGGTGGGAGGGAGGGAGATGCATGAGGGAAGGGATGTGGGAACAGATGTATATGTATGACTGATTCACTTTGTTATAAAGAAGAAACTAATAAAAAAATAAATAAATAAAAACAAAACAACTACAAAAATATAAAGGCCCCCAAAGTAACTGTGATAGATAAGAGTGGACATATTTGTCTATGTATCTATGGAGATGAGAATAAAAGAGGGTATCTGAAGATGACAATAAACCGGGCAGATCTGCTGCACAAAGAACCTGAGATGCTGCTCAGTGTCTTCAGCTACCCTGAGCTGCATCCTCTGTACCTCTCCAGACGCCCCCTCTTTTCCTGAGGGGAGGGTCACTAAGGAAGAGCCTGGGCTACAGGATCCAAGCACACAGTCCCCACCCGGTCTCTGCAGGCTAGCAGACACACCACCAGGGACACAACCCTGGTGTGTCTTCAATCATTATTCTGTGACCTTGGGTGAGGTACTTGACCTCCTGAAGCCTTAATTTTTCTTATCTCTTAAATGGGGACAAGAATAGTAACTATGACACAAGGCTGCTACGATGGTTCAATGACATAAGGCATGGAGCCGGCTGAGCTCAACGCCTGGCACACAGTAAGCAGTTCACAGATGTCAGCTATTCTTCCTCCTGCTCTTTCGTTTAATTACTGCCAATCTTGGAGGATTGAGAGTTGGGAGGTTTCCTGCTCTGTGGTGTCAGTGGTGGGATGAGGGCTTGTTGCCAAGGGGAAGGTCAATCTTGGAAGCAGGACCATCAGGACGTGAGATCCAGCTGAGCTCCCCATCTGGAGACGGTCCCTCTACTCCCAGCCTCAGAGAAGGAAGGTTCGATTTTATCAGGAAAACCAACACGTTTCTGAAGACTCACACCTCTAGACGTGTGAGCAAATGTCTAGAAAAATTGTAGGAGAAAATGCTGGTACAGAGAGGATGGCTTTATTATGTTTTCCAAAAGCTGGTTTAGACCAGCTGCCACAGCAAGCCACGCTGACCTGAGCTGTCCATTGTCATGTGTCAGTCAAACACCCGATCAAACATCCATTTAGGATACAGGGCACCTTCAACCTAACAATCAAATTACTTCTGAAAATCCTGGCAAATACAAACTATGCTCCCTAAGAAAGGAAGGTTGTCTTGGATAATACTCTTTAAATATTGTTTGACAATAATAACTATCATCTATTAAAGTGCTCGCTATGAGCTAGGCACTGGGATAAGCACCTTACATAATGATCTCCTTTAATTTTTCCATCCTCATTTTACAGAAGGGAAATGAAGTCCCAGAAAGGTTAGGAGCCTGCCCAAGGTCACAGAGCTTGCAGAGCTGGGATTAGGACACAGGTCTCTGATTCTAGAACTTGTGTCTTCTTAATCATCATGGCTCCCTTTGGCTGCCCTTTATGTGTTCATGTTTTTCAGTTTATAGCAAAAAGCAAATGTTAGGCAAGCTCATGACATAATGTTGTACATAAGCTTGTTGGATATTTTCTGCAGAATATAACATGTGATGTGAAAAGGAGGGCCCAGAGATTGACCTGGCCAACATCAGTGCAATGCTATATCATGCCGTACATGATGGGAAGCCGCCTTTCTATTCAAACATTGGATCGCTGGTACGGCCAGGCACCGATCAGTCCATACAGGTGCCAGCCCATCAGGGAGGACCTGGCCTCGAACCAATGATGTATACAGTGGTGCCAGGGCACACAGCTAGTGTCTGTCCTCATGCCCACCCTCCCCACGTGTCAGTCAGTGCAGAAACAAAGTTTCTTTGGTTACCGTTCGGATCTCTACTCTTGAAAAAGTTGGCAAGTCAGGTTTTACCTCCAATATTTTCCGAACATGTTTTTCCATCCCGAGGGTCTTTAAGTCTAGAAATGATCGATCCATGTGGTCCTTATGATCTATAAAAGAAATAATTTACACTCAAAAGAAAGGCTCAGGAAGAAGTTACTGCATGTAAAAGTCACAGCTGCTATTTACTGGACACTTACCACAGGCCAGTACTAATGAGCTCACCATCCTCCCTTGGCAGGTGAGGCATCGAGGCCCAGAGAGGTGACATGACTTGTCCAAGGCCACACAGCTCAGATGAGGCTGCAGCCTCCCAGGGCGGGGGCACTGAGGGGGAACCTTCGGCCACAGGTGTGAGGATGGACTTGAACCCAGGCTTCTGTGTCCTAGCCCAGGGCTCTACCCAGCAGCAAGCTCAGCTTCTTGAAAGCCCTATTCCGTCTAAACAGGGTATTTATCCTGGCAAGTTCCCCAAGGTTGGTCCTTGCACACCATCCGTCTATGAAAAAGTCCCAGGGGAGGTGCCATCATTCACCTGGTGTGATCACTGCTTGGCTGAGGCCCCACTGGGAGTGGGCACGCGTGGGTATGCAGAGTTGGAGGGGATGGCGTGTCAGAATGGAAGATGTGGTTGGGTGAATGATAACTCCCCCCCAAAGATGTCTGGGTCCTAATCCTTAGAGCCTATGAACATTACCTAAGAGGGCAGAAGGACCTTTGCAGATGTGATGAAGGTAAGCATCTTGAGATGCGGGCTTATCCTGGATTAGCTGGGGGGACCCAATATAGGCGCATGGGTTCTTACAAGAAGCAGACACAGGGAGTCTGACTACAGACAGACAGAGACGGTGATGTGACAGAAGCAGAGAGTTGAAGGTGCTCCTCTGCCGTGAGCCAAGGAAAGTGGGGAATTTTTATTTCCTCGCCTTTTCCAGTCTAGAGACTAGAAAAGGCAAGGAAACGGATTCTTTCCTAGAGCCTCCAGAAGGAACCAGCCCCTTGCCTTTACCTTAGCGAAACTGATTTTGGACCTTTGGCCTCCAGAACTGTAAAAGAATAAATATGAGTTGTGTTAAGCCCCTCAGTTTGTGGTAATTTGTTAGAACAGCCATAGGAAACTAATATGGGGGGTGAAGGCAGGAGGTAGGATGAGAGGTGGGGAAATGCAGTGCATGTTCTGGAAGAGCTTAATTGGGGTAGAGCAGATGATGGGGGAGGGGAGGAGTAGAGGGAAGAGTCGGGATGGAAAGCTGAGCTCAGTTTGTGGCCAGCCTAGAACCGTAGCCTAAAGAGTATAAACTTGATTTAAACATCACTGAAATGTCACGAGTGTGACCTGTGTGCCCGGCCCTCTGCCAAGCAATCAACGCATCACCCCACTGTACTGTCCCGCCATCGCCTCCTTTTACACATGAGGCAGTCGGGCTCTGAGACGTGTGGCTGCTGGACGCCACACAGCTGGCACATGGCTGAGCCAGGGCTTGGGATCACAGTGGTGTGACTCCAGGGTCTGAGTCACTGCTATTTCAGCTTCTGATGGAGCAGTGAGTTGGCTTAATGAAGGGTGATTGTTTTTTTCAGAACAATAACCGGGATGTATTAGAGACGAAGGAGCCGGCAGCATCCCTCAGCTGCAGCATTCTCGACGTGTTGGGCTGGACAGTCCTCGCTGTGGGAGCCGTCCTGGGCACCGTAGGACGTTTAGCAGCATCCCTGGCCTCCACCTACTGGCTGCCAGGAGCATCACCCACCCAAGCTGTAATTATCAAAGATGAGAGGGTTTCAAGAAAGCAAACCGAGAGGGTTGGGTAGGCCAGAGAGAACATGGCGGGGGGAGGAAGCTGGGGCTTCAGTGCAGGGGGGGCCACGTCAGTTGCCAAGGAGGCAAAGACAATGTGGGAAGTTGGTGGTGAGCACACAGGGTGTAATGCACTTCAAGGTCTTAGTGGGACAGGAGTACAAGCAGTAGAAAAGGAGCTAAAGAAGCAGTGGTCCCAGTGAAGATGCACCAGCTTGGAGCGTATGTTTGATGACGAAGGAGAAAGATGGAGTGGGAGGCTGTAGACACTGAAGAAGGAGGTCGTGATTCAGGAGCTTGTGCACAAGGTGGTCTGGGAGGGAGAGAGAAGGGGAGACTCAGGGAGGGAAGAGCTGCATTTGGAAAGAGAACATAGTGAGGGAAGATGGAGGGAAAGGAGGAAAGGTGGGTGCGGAGAGAGACAGGAGGAGAGCTGAACCGGCTCGTGCCTGGGCCCTTGACCTCTGACAATGCCACTTGCTGAGAATTTCCAGCTTGGAAGAGTGAGAATAATAATATTATAATAATAGCTATTCAGTATTAACCACTTGCCGTGTGCCAGGCACCATGCCAGAAGTTTACCACGTGATATTTTCTGAGCATTACAAACAGCCCAGCAAGGAAATGTGTTTGCATTTATAGGTGAGACACAGACGCCCAGCAAGGTTCAGCTATGGAGCTGGTAAGCAGTAGGATCAGAATTCAGACCTAGGTCTGTCATTCTCTTTTCAGAGAGACTAGAGGCTGGAGAGTGAAGGGCTGGGCTGGCTGATGTGAAGGGTGCGTGAGGAGAGGGGCGCTGGGCGGATCCCGAGATGGCAGAGATGGTGATGCGGACTTGGGCTGTTGGAAAGAGGGATTTTCTTCTTTGGGAGAAGAAGCAATTCTTGATTATAGTTCTGGATACAAAAGTTACACATGCCTGTTACACAAATCCAAACAGGTCAGAAACCCATAAAGTGGAAAGTGTCCCCCCGCTGTATCCTCAGTGGCCGGCACACAGTAGGGCTGCAATAAATAGTTGTTGAACGAATGAGTGAAAGTCAAGGCTCACGCAGTCTCATCATGCTGGGATAATACTCTCAACACTTTTATGTCTTTTCCTCCAGATTTCTCCTGTGGTCGGATATTGGCATTTGAAAAAAAAAAAAAGAAAAAAAAGGGGAGAACACTGTGCATATTGTATTACAACTTTCTTTTTTTTCACATAAAAATACTGCGTATCTTGGATATCTGAGAAAGAGCGATTTTCTACGTATGCAGGGAATCCTTTTATTTGCAACAAAGTCTTGCAGAAATAGACACAATCAACTGAGCTTGCAAAGATAAATGTAAAAAGTCCTTTCTTTCCCTTATCAAAAGAAGCTGAGAAACCAGGCAGGACGAGAGGGGAGCTAACTTTTAAGGTCCTCCTTAGATGTTTCCTGTCTTCCAGTGGGACCACACAGTAATCCTTCACCAATCAGATTTTTTTTTTTTTTAGGTCACAGCTTTTTTATTTTTTAATTGAGATATAGTCAATGTAAAATATTGTATGTTTCAGGTGTACAACATAGTGATTCACAATTTTTAAAGGTTATATTCCATTTATAGTTATTATAAAATATTGGCTATGGGCTTCCCTGGTGGCGCAGTGGTTGAGAGTCTGCCTGCTAATGCAGGGGACACGGGTTCGGGCCCTGGTCTGGGAGGATCCCAAATGCCGCGGAGCGACTAGGCCTGTGAGCCACAACTACTGAGCCTGCGCGTCTGGAGCCTGTGCTCCGCAATGAGAGAGGCCGCGATAGTGAGAGGCCAGCGCACCACAATGAGGAGTGGTCCCCGCTTGCCACAACTAGAGAAAGCCCTCGCACAGAAACGAAGACCCAAGACAGCCAAAAAAATAAATAAATAAACAAATGTGGGGTTTAAAAAAAAAAAAGAAAATAATTTTAAAAAAATTAGGGGGCCTCCCTGGTGGCGCAAGTGGTTGAGAGTCCGCCTGCCGATGCAGGGGATACGGGTTCGTGCCCCGGTCTGGGAGGATCCCATATGCCGCGGAGCGGCTGGGCCCGTGAGCCATGGCCGCTGAGCCTGCGCGTCCGGAGCCTGCGCGTCCGGAGCCTGTGCTCCGCAACGGGGGAGGCCACAACAGTGAGAGGCCCGCATACCGCAAAAAAAAAAAAAAAAAAAAAAAATTAGGAAAAACTGAAATTAAAAAAATATATATTGGCTATATTCCCTGTGCTGTAAAATATATCATTGTAGCTTATTTATTTTATACATAGTAGTTTGTACCTCTTTTTTTTAAATTGGAGTATAGCTGCTTTACGATATTGTGTTAGTTTCTGCTGTACAGCAACGTGAATCAGCTCTATGTATTCATATATCCCCTCTTTTTTGAATTTCCTTCCCATTCCGGTCACAAAAGGGTGGAACGCTTCATGAATTTCCGTGTCATCCTTGCACAGGGGCCATGTTAATCTTCTCTGTATTGTTCCGATTTTAGTATATGTGCTGCTGAAGTGAGCACAGAAGTTTGTTCCTCTTATTTCCCTACCTCTAACTTGTCCCTCCCCCTTTCCCGCTCCCCACTGGTAACCACTAGTTTGTTTTCTATATCTGTGAGTCTATTTCTTTTTTTTGTTATATTCACTAGTTTTATTTTTTAGATTCCACATAAAAGTGGTATCATACAGTATTTATCTTTCTCTGTATGACTTATTTCACTAAGCACAGTACACTCCAAGTCCATCCATGTTGCTGCAAATGGCAAAATTGCATTCTTTTTTATGGCTGAGTAGTATTCCACTGCATATATATATATATCTATATATATATGTATCACATCTATTTTTTGGGGGGGGCCACACCATGCAGCTTGTGGGATCTTAGTTCCCCAACCAGGGACTGAACCTGGGCCGTAGCAGTGAAAGCGTCAACTCCTATCCACTGGACCGCCAGGGAATTCCCTACTGCATCTTCTTTATCCACTCATCTGTTGATGGGCACTTAGGTTGCTTTCATGTCTTGGCTATCGTAAATAATGCTGCTATGAACATTGGGGTGCATGTATCTTTTTGAATTAGTGTTTTCCATTTTAGGGGAATAAATACCCAGGAGTGGAATTGCTGGATCATGTGGTAGTTCTATTTTTAGTGTTTTGAGAAACCTTCAAACTGTTTTCCGTAGTGGCCACACCAATTTACATTTCCACCAACAGTGTACAAGGGTTCCCTTTTCTCCATATCCTCGCCAACACTTGTTATTTGTGTTCTTTTTGGTGACGGCCATTCTGACAGGTGTTAGGTGATATCTTAACCAATCAGATCTTTAGTAGTGACCCCAATCTCCTGGGCTGCTCATGACATGATCCAACCATAGTTACTCAACCTGGATTTCCCTGAGGGATTTATTCCAGGATTTTACAGACCTAGCTCGTTACGTGCGTTTTATCCCTTAGGACAATATTTTAAAAGGCAGGTAGTATGGTGGTTCAGAGCAGGGGCTTTGAGGTCAGAGGGACCTGGATGGAGTCCCAGCTTTACCACTCGGCAGCTAGGAAATGCAGCCCATTGTCAAGAGCCGAGGAAGAAGGCCTGGGAAGAGAACTGAGTGCTCACGGCTAAGAAAATCTGACTAGCTGTCAAATAGAGATGCGGCAGGGGTCACAGGTGAAGGCACCTCGGCGTGAGTAAATCAAGCTGCCCTACCTGTGCGCATACCCATCTGCTTGCCATCCACATTTAGTTCACATTCAATCAACAAGTATTCAAGGCTGATGCGGATGGCAGCTACCGTTTCCTAAGGCTTATGTGTGACCCTATGATTTGGGTACCACGTCGTTTAATTCTCACAACTACCTGGTGAGATCTTAACCCCATTTTATAACCAAGTAAACAGAGGCACACAGAAGTCGAGACCTGCTCACACAGTGAGTAAGCGCACACTTGATAGTCACACCTTAGTAGCTGGTCTCCAAAGCCTGAACTCAGACTTATTCGCTCTAATGCAAATGGGGCTTTGCTGGGGCGAGGCCCGCGGTGCGCATCAGACACCCTTCACTCCAGGGAATGAAACTCTCAGGTTTGTCTCTGTTCAAGTTAACGACAGAACCTGTCCTCTAGGAACTGGGCATGTACCTGGTACCCCTCTGGATCTTCAGAGGGCATGTGGGGTCACAGAAAAAACACAAGTGCTAGGATCACAACGACCTCAGTTTGAGTCCTGACCCTACCATGTACCAGCTGTGTGACTTTGAGCAAGTTTCTTAATGTTATTGATACTCAGTTTCTTTACTTGCAAAATAAAGACGACAATAGTACCTGGCTCATTGGGCTGTTGGAAGATGAAAGTACACAGTACATGTAAAACAACTAACACAGTGACAAGTACCCAGGAGGAGTTAAACAAACCATCGTTCCTACCCTCCTCTTAGGAACTGTGAACACAGAAGGCTCTTAGGACTGTTTGTGTATGGTGATGAGTGACTGGGGGATCCCCTGCTGGCCTCAGTAATGGGAAGTACCTTGAATCACTTATCATGGTGGACTAACACATAAAAAGTTTTTGAGCCAGCTTCTTTTTTTTTTTTTTTTTTTTTTTTTTGCGGTACATGGGCCTCTCACTGTTGTGGCCTCTCTCATTGCGGAGCACAGGCTCCGGATGCACAGGCTCAGCGGCCATGGCTCACGGGCCCAGCTGCTCCACGGCATGTGGGATCTTCCCGGACCGGGGCACGAACCCGTGTCCCCTGCATCGGCAGGCGGACTCTCAACCACTGCGCCACCAGGGAAGCCCCTGATGGCTTAATTTCGCAACCCATGTTTCTTTACGGGAATGTATGACTAGATTTAGAGACAGAGGCTTCAGTGACTCCTGAAGCCTGGGGAGGGGACAGTGCACACATTGCTTGGCCCTGCTATTACTAGGATAGAGATCATGGTCTTTCCTTGTTTTAGTTCTGATTTTGAAGAACAGCTAGAACTGTGGGCCACATCTCTCTTGGTTTCATGCACACTCAGACTCTGCCATGATTACAACGACAGTAATACAGGGGTTGGGGAGGGGTTGGGTTGCCGGGAGAAATGCAGCGCCCCTGTTCTCTATGCTATCTGTGAGGGGCAGGCACTTACAGAAAAGTTAATCTTGATTTTGCCTTTTTTTTTTTAATACTTTTTTTTTCTTAAACCCCACATTTGTTTATTTATTTATTTTTTTGGCTGTCTTGGGTCTTTGTTTCTGTGAGAGGGCTTTCTCTAGTTGCGGCAAGCAGGGGCCACTCTTCATCGCGGTGCGCAGGCCTCTCACTATCGCGGCCTCTCGTTGCGGAGCACAGGCTCCAGACGCGCAGGCTCAGTAGTTGTGGCTCACGGGCCTAGCTGCTCCGCGGCATGTGGGATCCTCCCAGACCAGGGCTCGAACCCGTGTCCCATGCATTAGCAGGCAGACTCCCAACCACTGTGCCACCAGAGAAGCCTTGCCTTTCTTTTTAAACACGTTTAAAAGAAATTCACACCACCTTCTAGATTACCTTAGAGATATCCTGGCTGGGGTTGCTTAATCACCAGAGTTGAAAATCACTCCTCTATTCTCATTCATTATTGTAAGAATGTCAAATTTGCGCAGCCTCTCTGGAGAGCGCTTTGGCAAGTAGTATCAAGGATAAATGTTGGTGTGGCCCTGGGCTCTCCCTTCTCATTCAATACTTTCTTCCTAGTGATACCATTCACACGTATGGCTTTAATCACCATCCATCCATCCACCCGTCCATCCATCCCATCTGACTAAGCACCCGCTATGTGGCACATGTTCTTCTGGGTTCCGGGGCCACATCACTGATACGGTTGGATATCCAGGGTGACAGCTGCGTCCTTGGCACCTCACTTTGGATGTCTACAGGCACCTCACACTCATCTTCCCTCTCAAACCTGGTCCTCCTGTGGCATTCCTTACTCTGGATTTTAGTGAAGGAACCACATCTGTACTTTTAACACAAGCCAGAAACCTGGAGATCTGTAGCCCCCTTTCTCTCCATCACTTGCCTTCTAGCCATATCTAACTCCATCACTGAGGCCTTCTGATTCATCTCTTAAAATCCCCTGGAATCTTCTCTCTTGCTCCGTCCCCTCCATTGCCACAGTGAGGGCCACCATCGTGTCTTGTGACAGCCTCCTAACTGCTCTCCCGGGGTTCTGTGCTGGCCACCTTCCTGTACGTTTTCCACTCGTGGCCAAGATGACTGTCTCCAAATGCAAGCCTGTTCCATCAGTTCCTTACTTAAAACCTTTCGTGGGCTTGTCTCTGCTCTCAGGTTAAAGCAGAGCTTCTTACCAGGGCTCTGCAAGCCCCCGGCCACACCATGATACAGCCCCTGTGGACCTCCTTCACCAGTCCCTGCCTTCCGCCTCCTTTTCTTTTAGCCCCGTGAGTTCTCCATGCTTCCTGCGATCCCACCACGCTGCTCCCTCCACCCAGAATGCCCTCCCCTCCCCTCTTTGGCAAATAACTCCTATGCACCCTGCAGTTGCCCTGCCGTCCCTGACCAGGTCAGAGCCCTGCACTTCTCCTTCAAAGCAACTGTCATGAATAAAGTTTTACATGTGAGTGATTTTTCAGTTAATGCCCCACCCTATTCCTCCCTGAGACCCTAAGATCTACAAGCGCAGGGAGAGTGCCTGTTAGTTCCCCAATATTTTATAATGAAAGATTTCAAATGTACAGTGAAGAGGGAGGAATTTTACAGCCAACATCCATATACCCCATAACCTGAATTCTACCTGTTTCTGACCCCATTATGTTTCCAACCTGCACTGTGCCTGGTATCTAGGAGGCCTGCGATAAATCTTTGTTGAATGAAAGTGGTTCATATCCTTCCACATCTAGGATGATAAAGATAAGACGAACAGGTATGTGTGAATAATATTTATGTCAGCCTCATCTATTAAGTGTGAAAAACTGGAAGCAACTTAAATGCCCATTATAGAGGACTGGCTAAATAAATTACGGTACACCCTTCAGAATGGGGTTCCTTGCCATCAGTGACAGCGATGATGTAGATCTGTGTGTATTGACATGGAAGGGTGCTCCAGATGTACTGTTAGGAATGAAACTAAAGGAATTTGGGTATAATATGACATTATTCTTTTGTAAAGTTAAAAAATCAATACACGTGTATAGGTAGTGCCTATTTTATGCCAGGTACTATTTTAAGTACTTTACATGTATCAATGCATTTTAATCCTCACAAAAATCCTAAGGGGTGAGTATTCCCTATTATCCCCATTTTACAGGTAAAGAAACAGGCACAGAGAGGGGAAGTAACTTGCCTAGAATCACACAGCTCTTTCCATGGGAAAATGCCCTGGAAGTTCCACACAAAATATGATAGTAGTGACGATACCAAACGCTAGCGTGCATGTGAAGCAACAGGAACTCTCATTCATTGTTGGCGGGAACGCAAAACAGCCACTTTGGAAAAGAGTTTTGTGGTTTTCTTAAAAACTAAACGTACTCTACGGACTTCCCTGGTGGCCTAGTGGTTAAGAATCCGCCCGCCAATGCAAGGGACACAGGTCCAAGCCCTGGTCTGGGAAGATCCCACATGCCACGGAGCAACTAAGCCTGTGTGCCACAACTACTGAGCCTGTGCTCTAGAGCCCGTGAGCCACAACTACTGAGCCCGTGTGCCACAACTACTGAAGCCTTCGCACCTAGAGCCCATGCAATGCAACAAGAGAAGCCACTGCAATGAGAAGCCCGTGCACCACAAGGAAGAGTAGCCCCCGCTTGCCGTAACTAGAGAAAGCCCGTGCGCAGCAATGAAGACCCAACGCAGCCAAAAATAAATAAAATAAAATAAATTAATTAAAAAAAAAACCTAAATGTACTCTAACCACACGATTCAGCAACCGCGCCCTTGGTATTTACTCAAAGAAGTTGAAAACATGTCCACAGAAAACCCTGCATGTGGACGTTTATGGCAGCTTTATTCATAACTGCCAAAACTTGGAAGCCACCAGGATGTCCTTCAGTAGGTGAATGGATAATGGAATATTACTGGGCACTTAAAAAGAAAAAAAGAGCTATCAAGCCAAGAAAAGACTTGGAGGAAATGAAAATGCATATTACTAAATAAAAGAAACTAATCTGAAAAGTTGTATGATTCCAACTACATGATATCCTGGAAAAGGCAAAAACTATGGTGATGGTAAAAAGATCTGTGGTTGCCAGGGGCTGCGGGGGGGCTGGGAGGGAGCACAGAGGATGTTCAGAGCAGTGAAACTATTCTTTTTTTGAGGGGGGGGGATAGGTTCTTTAATTTGGAATAAAAATGTCCAGTTTTGAAAAGAAAAGACGTTATCTTAAAAACTTAAGTCCTCAAACCACAGGTTTCCCCATGACGAGTTGAATTCCTGAACACTGCAGAGGGATTACTGGAGATGTTGATTACTTAAGGCACTAATAGGAAGGCACTGAAGAACAGCAGGGCCAGGCTTCAATCAGACAAACATGCGCTGCCATGGAGGAATTGCATAGGCTGGCTTTGAAGTTGGCTTCTCCTTTGCTTCTTTTTATTTTGTTAAACTTGTAGCTTTACTTTCCTCAATTTCTAGAATATCAGTTTCTAGATATTTGGGTTTATGGGTTATCATCATTTTGCTTTATTACCACGTCCCTGATCTGTAACTTCACCCACCCCACTTGCCCTCTATGGACTCCACAGGTGGCTTTTAATGAATTCTGCGTACTTTCTGTTACTGTGTAGTTACAGAGTGACCTGAGAAGTGAAACTCATAAATCGAGTTGACCTAATACCAGGGCTTTGTGCACAGAATCCACCAATCTGCTCAGAGATGGCCTGATCTGAACCACATCCCCCGCCGTGCTCCCTGGCTTCTGCTTAGGGCAGTAGATTTGGGATCAAAGGCACCTTCAGGACTGGACCATCTTCCCGGTGGAGCATCGTGATTTACAGGGCCTCTGGGTCCTCCCCGGGGTGGGCCTCATTATTGGTGGACCTGCTGGTCTCAGGACTTAATGAAGCTCAGGTTGTTGATGTCTCATCGCAGAAAGAATTCAGTGAGAGACAAAGTGATAGGTAAGACATGGACTTATTTAGAGAGAAACACACTCCACAGACAGAGCGTGGGCCATCTCAGAAGGCGAGAAAGGCCAGGGCAGTGAAACGATTCTGTATGATATTATAATGGTGGATACATGTCATCACACATTTGTCCAAGTCCAAACCCATAGGATGTACAACACCAAGAGTGACCCCTACACAGCACTGTAAATCAACTACACTCCAATAAAATTAAAATGAAAAAGAGTGAACCCTAATATAAACCATGGACTTTGGGTGATTAGGGTGTGTCAATGTAGGTTCATCAGTCCTGACAACTGTACCTCTCTGGTGCTGATGCTGATAAATGGGGGAGGCTGTGTATGAGTGGGGACAGGGGGTACCTGGGAAATCTCTGTATCATCCTCTCAATTTTGCCATGAACATAAAACTGCTCTAAAAACCGTCTCTACTCTATATATGTATATATATGGTTACTTCTGAGAGAGAAGATTTAGCATAATTTCGATTTTTCCTTTTGCCACGGTCACGTCTCATTTTTCTCCAGTAATCACGTCTCACTTGTGTACTTTTTTCCAGAAACACTGCTTCTCAAGTGGTGAAGCAAAGTGAAGTCTGGAGAAGGGAACACTTGGCCACATACCTAAGAAGCCTCCCTCAACAGATGTCCCATCGTGATCAGATTCAACGCAATATTTCAGTCATGTAACTATGTGAGAAAAGAGTTTCAATCACCTTTGTCGGAGCTGGAGAACTGGATCCCCACCTCGTGGAGGAGATGCTCCGTTTCCTCCAGCCAGGACAGTGACAGGCGCAAGATGTCCAGTGCCACCTTCTGGAGCCCTGAGACAGGTGGGCTCACCTGCAGGTGCTGTAGGAGGTCGACCTCCTTCTTCAGGTCATTGCTAGAGCAAGACATTGTCATGCACGCCTGGAAAGAGATGAGGTCGTGAGGAGCCCGGGCACCATCGCCAGAAATACCACCTGACGGTTGTGACCCACACAGAGCAGTGTTCTTGACGGGCCCGTGAAGCAGGCAGAGCCGTATGTTGGCCGCCCTGTGACGGCCCAGTTCTACTTCCCTTTTTCAGGGGGCGGAAGGAAGGAGGCAGCTTTTATTTCACGTGCACACTAATTGGGACTCTGGATGGACAAATAGACCCTTTGTTTAGGTATAGGCAATTCCAAAGCCAAATTGCCAAGGACGATTTGGCTGAAAGGAGAAGCAAATTTGGTTACAGAATTCCTGCTGAGATCAACACACAAGCTGGTCATAAAGTGCGGTTTCCTGATTTGAAAGAGTGCTGACAAGCCAACATTTGCCCAGACTCCCCAAATAGTAGCTGCATATTTCCAGAGAAAGCAGAAGCAGCTGCCTGATGTAATAAGCTGGATCCCTGCGTGGGGGCCATGAAGTGGGGGCTCTGCCAGACCCTCTGGTCCAATAAGGGTAAGAGCAGCCTTCCACTGCTGGGACAGAAAAGAAGACTGCAAATAAAGAGCAGAATGTTTCTTTGGTTTCTCTGGAAATAACACGGGGCTGTTTTTTTCCCCCCGGGGTCTGGGGCCTCCCAAAGGCAGTACTTGGAGTGTGTCGGGCAGCTTCTCCTTGGCCACACCAAGTTCACCTGGGAGGCATTTCTGGAGGTCCTTTGTTTTCTGATCTCAAACAGATTTCTCCAACAAGAGAAAAGGTGGACTAAAAGCAGAGCTGGACAATTTCCTGAACAAGGAGCACAAAAATGAGACACAGGGGACATTTGAGGAATGGAGAAGGGGGCACCTGGCAACTCTCTAAGGATGTCTTCAGCTTCTTGATGTTCTGGGTGATTTCCTCCTCTTTGCAGCTGCTGAGCTGGGTCTCCTTCTGCAGGGTCCGCTTTTGCTGCCAAACGTTGCTACTGTCCTCTGTGACCCTGGTGCTCTTTTCTAGTAACTGGTGAGAAAAAGAAAAAAAAAAGATTTAAAATGCAGGGTGGGGCTTCCCTGGTGGCGCGGTGGTTGGGAGTGTGCCTGCCGATGCAGGGGATGAGGGTTCAAGCCCTGGTCGGGGAAGATCCCACATGCCGCGGAGCAACTGGGCCTGTGAGCCACAACTACTGAGCCTGCGCGTCTGGAGCCTGTGCTCCGCAACAAAAGAGGCCGCGATAGTGAGAGGCCCGCGCACCGCGATGAAGGGTGGCCCCTGCTCGCCGCAACTGGAGAAAGTCCTCGCACAGAAACAAAGACCCAACCCAGAAAAAATAAATAATTCCATAAATTAAAACGCAGGGTGGCTCTACGGGAGGGGACCTGGAGGGCTTCAGCTTAAGCTCGGAGGAGGGAGGTCCTGGCGTGTTTTGGGGATGGCTCTGGAGGGTGGATATTGGCTCTGTCACCGGGGCATGTTTCCCAGGATCAGAGATGGTGTTTTAAGAGCCAAAGGCCTGTCATGTGGCCACGAGTGTGTTCTAGATTCTTCTGCATTCTGGAAGGGATTCATCACGCTGAGCCTGATGCTGTGGGCTCCTAAAAAGGAGGTCGTCCGAGAGAAGCTCGTGGTGTGATCTTGTGACCCGCGCGCTGACACCCAGGGTTGGAGAGGATAAACGGAAGGATAATAAGGCATCGTTACAGCCAGAGGCCCACCCTCACTGCCATCTGCCACTTCAGGAGGAACGAGCGAGCGAGGACGCACCGTCCATGCTGAGGCCGCCCCTTTCCTCGCGGGGCTAACGGAGGTTCACCGTGCGGGTCTGCTGACCAGACACAGTCCTGGGTGGTTTAATTTGATTTTCACAGAAACACTGCAAGGGAGTTTAACTGGCTTTTACTTGAAAAGCCAGGAAATCCCAGAAAATCAAAACAAATCTTTATGGTGTAGCAACAGTGTGAAAATTATGTGCCACCAACAAAAAACAGGAACAGATGCTCCCAGTGTCTGGAGCCCCGGGTCCCTGAAGGAGAAAGTGGGGAAGAGAGACGAGCCTGCTGATTGGAGACGGGTTTGTCCTGGAACGGTTTCACGTGTCCGCAGGTGGCCTTGAGGACCTGACCTCTGAAAAGCTCCAGCTGCAGCACAAAGAGAGGGAAGGGGATGAGGTGAGTGGCGCAGCTGCAGCTGCAAGGCTGGGGGAGGCGCCTCCATCGCTGGGTCTGGGAGAAATCGGTGAGAAGGCTCTGCACGCCTTTAGTGGTCATTATGGGTAATTAACACCTTCACCTCTCACCGGAAGGGGCAGTGCCCACACAAGAGAGGGGGACAGCAGGTTTTAATGACTTTTCAGGTGTGCCCGCCTAACCTAGCCGACGCACACGGTCAGCACACACACGTCTCGGGCTCTCGGAAGAGCCGCTTGCTGCCAATTATCCAGTGGGAAGTCCAGGGCCAGGAGCGCTCTTCCGTAATTGCTACGTTGGCACCAGGCTGTGAGATAAACATTGAGGCTGTCAGCCCGGGTAACTCGTGTCATCAGCAAGGGCGCCTGGGGAGAGAAGGAGGAGCTGCCTGCTGCCGTTTTGTGCCTTAGACCTTGTGTCCTGAAGACGACATCTCCTGTATTCCTCTCCAGGTCCCCGGAGCCTGGTGCAGTGCCTGGCACACAGCAGGCACTCAATAAATGTTCATCGAATGCTTAGAACAGAAACACCTGTCAAGTCAGATGTTCAAAGTCCTCTCCTTCAGTTCAGCCAGTTTTTACTGAGTGCCTCCCTGATGCTGGTGTCTTCATATTACGGATGATGAAACAACGCAGTTAAATTAAATCAGGGCTTCTAGAATGACGAGTTCAAGATGCCCCAGGCTCATGAGACTTGAACGGCAAAGAAGCCCAAGTTTCTCTGGAAATTTCCCAACGTGATGGCCCTTGGCCTGGGTTTTTGGCTCACTGGCAAAATGTGGTCATGAAAGGCTCTAAAACAGAGCCCTGAAGGACCACAAGGGCCACACAATCAATGAGAACGTGAACAGGTCCTAAGACACAGGAGTCTGCTGCACACCAGGGAGCTCTGGGAAGCCAAGTAGAGGAATTGTGACTCTCCTAAGGACACCTCTGCAGTCATCCTGCCGGAAGCCAGCCGGGTGATTGGAGGGACTCTGGGTCGTCTGCTGGTTTCATGGCCAAGGGAGGGTCCTAGCTCGCCCGAGGAAGAGGTTACGTACAGGGCCCTGTGGGCAATGGCCCGTGTTATCACCAGAGGCGCCCAACAGGACTGCTTGGTGGGGGGTGGGGGTGGGGAGGGACAGGTCCTGCTGGACGGTGGGCTGAGTCCTGTGGTCACTGGCCTGGGGAAGGGCAGGACCTCAGGCCGGGAGCGGGCTGTGGAGACCAGGGGGTGAAGCAGGAAGGCCCAGGCAGCACAGAGAAGCCTTGTTCGTTCTTTCTCTCTCGAGTCTAGACCTGGAGGAATCTCAGTGTCTCTGAGGGTCTTCCTGGATGACCCCTGGCCAGAGCCATGACCAGGCGCTCGGCAAGTGGCGCAGATCATGCCCTCAAGGCGGGTGTTCGCCGTGGGTGCAGAGTGCCAGCAAGGTGAGGGGTAGCCCAGGTGCACAGAGGGAAGCCCAGGCTGGTGGGCTCTCTGCCTTGCTAAGGGGTCGGCACCCTGCAGGAGAAAGGACACCGGGGGTGATGGTGTGGAAGTTGGTTGAAGAGGCTTTCAAACCTGCCTGAGGGTCAGCATCGTCATTTAACTTGTGGGTGCCTCTGAAGTTCAGCGCGTGGGACAAATTCCGGTCACACTGATGGTCCAGGCTTGGATGCTACCAAACGCAAGGGCTTTGGGAGCTGGGCTGGGTGAGACGGAGGGCTCCTTTGAGGATCGTGGTTCTTAACCTTTTTTGGTGGTTTACAGATCCTTCTGAGCATCCAATGAGTGACGAGGTGGACTCACTCTCCCAGAAAAAGAAAAGCACAAACACATACACGCAAAACGTTCTTGGTCCCCCTGGAGCCGTGGCTGCCAGGAGAGGATGCCTCGTGGAGGGGGTCCAAGATGGGCTGCCCTCGGTGGGCTGTGTTCTGGAGGGCCAGTGCCCCGTCTTGGGTTCTCGTTTGCTCTCCCTTAGCCTTTGGTGGAGGCTCATTTGCATGTTCTGGCCCTCATGTCTGTGCCACGTGTCAGAGGAAGGGCCACTGGGCCATCTTGGGTCAGAGCCCTGGGAAATGGCCCTCTCCCCACCCTGCCCACCTCCACCTGGCATAAGCTGTGGTATTCTGGGTTTTACTTTATTAGGAAAAGTGACAGGACTTCCCTGGAGCTCCAGTGGTTAAGACTCCACGCAGCCACTGCAGGGGGCACGGGTTCCATCCCTGGTTGGGGAACTAAAATCCTCAAGCCACGCGGTTCGGCCAAACAAAACAAACAAACAAACAAACAAACAGAAATGTGGCATTTCCCTGGGGACACTGACTGTAGCATCTGTTTGGGGGCCCAGAGGAAGAAAGATTGCTCTAAATGTCAGGACAAAAAATGTGAAGGAGAAAGTGCTAGAAACACCACCGGGGTCAAGAGCTCAAACCCTTCCCAAGAGGGAACCGCACAGCTGGTTCACTGGGGTGGGCCTTGAGCTGGGACTGGCTGCTTGGTCAGGGTCTCAGGCAACAGCAAACACTGGAGTGGGCTGCTTCCCAGAAGGAAAAGCCTCTTTAGTGAAATCCACGGGGACGCGGAAGCCGCACAAAGCCCTGCCCCTGAGATAAGCGGGTGAACTAAGCCAGGCCGTCTTCCTCCTCATTCATCCCTGCCGGCCACTTGGGTGCGGGATTCTGTGGAGAGCACGGGCCTGTGAAGGGGCTCTGCAGCACGCCTACCTGACCTACTGCCCTTTCCAAATTGGCTTTAATGAGGTTTTCTCTGTTCCTCATTTCTTTCAGCTGAAGCAATTTCCTTCTGGAATCCTCCCGAAGCTTCTCTTCCACCTGAAAGGATGATGAAAGTGTGGGCTTGCTGCTAATGTGATCATTATGCCCTCTGGGTAAACTCTTCTGGGGGGGTGCGAGTGGCAGTGGGGGAGTCCCTGAGGGGTAGGGACAGCTGCAGCCCAGCAGCAGGGGTCACAGGCATGCACAGGGTGGAGGCAAACTCACAGGGAGTTGCCCCCTACGGGAAAGGGCCGAGCTCTGCACCCGGGGCTCAACTATGTTCTACCGCACACTCCCATCCCAGCTCGGTCCCTAACAAGCCGTACGACACTCGGAAAGTTATTTCACTGCTCCGTGACTCAGTGTCCTCATCTGTCAAATGGGGATGATGATACTAGTATCAATGCATAGAGTTATTGTGGGGATTCAATGTTTGGAATAGTGCTTAAGGGCTCTGTGAGTGTGTTAAGTACTGTTGTAACCTATGAAAGGTGGACGGGAATGTCCGCCGTACAGTCTCGTTCTAATAACTCGTGATGGGTACTTGGAAATGTTATGATTGGGTTTATTATCATAACTGTTTGTCGTTACCACTTTGAGCACACTCACTGGTGGTAACCTCTCTGGAGGCTTGCTAAAGCAATGTCTATTAAGAATTGCAGCCTGCAAACGAAGGCATTTAAAGTGGAGAAGCTTGCCTACTTTTCCCCCCTTGCTTGGGTAACAGTCAATGCACGGTAAGCTTGGGCATGCTCCACGCTACCCTTGGCTGGCCAGTGTAGGCCTCGCAGCTGCTCAATTCTTGGATGCACCTGCTGAGCCCTGGGCCCTGGCACTAACAGGAAATGAGGCAAACACTCGTAAATAAATGGAAAGTTTTTGTGCTGAAACAAATTCACAGGCTGTTTTTTTAGGGATCTGAAGAGGGGGATCACAGGGATGTAATAAAAGACCCAGAAAAGCCCTTAAGAGCTTTCTTCTGAGTAGTGTGGTCCAGTGGAAGAGCCTCTACCCAGCTCCGTTACCTTGGAAAAGTCATCTAAGCTCTCTGGGCCTTAGTTTTCTCCCAGGTCTAAACATGCTCTGACTTCTATGTCAGCAGCCTTTTTCATGTGCTGCAAAAGCCAAGTCCAGCCTTGGACTCTGCCCTTATCTGTGTTCTGCATGAACAGCCCCCGTTCCTGTCCCCAAGCCTCAGAGTCACCTTCAGCGGCCGCCCTGCTCCCTCTTTCACAATTGGGGGTCTCACGCCTGTCCTCCAACCCTGTCAAATGCAAGCTGGACTGTGACAACTGGCCTCCTCGCCTCGAGTTTAGTTTCTTCCAGTGCAATCTTAGCGGTACTGTGAGAGTTACCCTGCTATAAGGCAGCTCTGTCCAACAGAACTTTCTGCAACGGTACAGGTACTCTGAGCGAGGCTGTGTTGTCTAATACGGCAGCCACCAGCCACATCTGGGGATCGAGCACTCGAAATGGGGCTGGTGTGGCGGAGGAACTGAATTAAAATTTTATTTAATTTTCATTAATTTCAGTGTAAACAGCAGCATGTGGCTGTTTGCTATGCCAGGGTAACTGAAGTCAGATGAACCTGGAGTCAGACAAAACCGACTGTGTCATTGGGCTAGTTACTTTACTAGTAACTAGTAGCCTTGACTTTCTCATCTGTAAAATGGAGAGGATGATTTCTAGATCACAGCGCTGTTGTAAAGATTAAGAGGTGAAAAGTTCAGGGTAACGCCTAGTACATGACAAATTGTAACTATCATTTTCACCCTAATTACTGTCCACGAATGTCATTGCATCAGTCACTTGTTCAGGAGGCTTAGTAGCTCCCCACTGCCTGTGTGGTACAGAGCCCAAGCGCCTGAACTAAGGCAAAACACCAAGCCAGAGATTCAAGAAGCCCCTACGAACTCTGTACGAGGTAAATAAAACTGGATCCACCCCTAGATAAACCATAATAAAACTGCTGGAAATCAAGGGAAAAGACAATCTTAAAAGCAACCGGAGAAAAAGACAGATTATGCAAAGGTACAACAGTTAGGCTTACAGATGACTTCTAGATAGAAATAATAGGAGCCACAAGACAATAGTGACATATCTAATGCTGTATCTAATGTGCTGAAAGAAAAGAGTTGCCGTTGTAGAATTCAATACGCAGTCAAATGTGTTTTAAGAATGAAGGTTAAATATACATCTCCAGACAGACACACAGGCACATCTGAGAATTTGTCATCAGCGGAGCCACAATGAGGGAAAACATTAAAGGGTATTCTTCAGACACAAGAAAAATGAACCCAGGTGGGTGATCAGAGATGCAGAAAAGACAAGCAACAGTAAGGGTAATGTGTGGATATGATACTGACGATAGCAAAACACTAATAATGTCTTGTGGGGTTTTAACTATCAAGAGGAGTTTAGGAAATGACAGCAATGGCTTCTAACTCTGGAGGGGGTCAGTGAAGTTAAGGTGTTTGAAGCTCACTGCACTGTCAAGGAGAAGGGCAGGATCATCAACTACTAGTGCCTCCTGGGAAGTTAAGAATGCAGGGCTTCCCTGGTGGCGCAGTGGTGGAGAGTCCGCCTGCCGATGCAGGGGACATGGGTTCGTGTTCCAGTCCGGGAGGATCCCACATGCCACGGAGCGGCTGGGCCCGTGAGCCATGGCCGCTGAGCCTGTGCATCCGGAGCCTGTGCTCCGCAATGTGAGAGGCCACAAGAGTGAGAGGCCCACATACCAAAAAAAAAAAAAAAAAAAAGAATGCACTTTATAGTCTTCAGGATGACTACTAAGAAAATAGTAGAAGAGTGAAAAACTTAATTAATGTGTGATTTTGGTGAGTCAAGGATGAATGCTATTGTCTTACTATTACTAAAAGAACAGTAAAAAAGTGAAATATTTCCAAGCTAATAGAGGGGGAAAGTGGAATAAGAGAAAACCATCCACTCAGAAGGAGGCAAGAAAGGAAAGAAAAAGGAACATAGCACAGATGGTACAAATGGTATTGAGCAAGAAGGTCGATTTAAACCCCAGTACACGAGTAATTACATAATATAAATGGACTAAAAGTCAAAGATTGTCAAACTGGATTTTGTAAAAATGATATGCTATTTGAAGGCATATGTCTAAAACTTAAGACAAAAATTGACAGAGAACATATGAAAAAGATATGGTATGAAAACTCTAACCAACAGAAAGCCAGTGGTGAAGCTAAATGACAAAGGAGACGTTAAGGAAGAAACACTACTAGAGATGAAAAGGGATATTTCATGATGATCTAAAGTTTTGCTCTACAGGAAGTATTAGGATTCTAAATTTATATGCACCTAGTAACACAGCCTCAAAATATATAAAGCAAACATCATTCATATTAAAAGAAGAAACACTCAAATTACAAACATGTTGAGATTTTTAAAAACATTCTCAATGATGGAGCAAAAAGACAAAAAAATCAATATGAGAATTTAAGTTGGAACAACATCATTGGCAAACTTGATTTAATGGATCAATTCTTTCTTAGATAATTTCACAATTAAGATCTGAAGGCAGTCTAGGGTAGTGGTTACACACAGGAGCTTTGGAGTCAGGCAGACCTGGATTCAAGTTCTGCCACAACTACTTTATGCAAGTGAACTTGGATAACTTCCCTCACCTCTGTGAGCCTCAGTTTTCCCGACTGTAAAGTGGGGATAATACCAGTATAGACCGCATGGGGTCATTGTGAGGATGAACAGAGATGAGGCAGGTGGAGTGCTTGCCCCAGGGTGGTTCCCAGGCCGACCTGTCCCTGCCATACCTTGCTCTTTTCCCGCAGCGTCATAGAGATCAGGCTCTGCTCGGTACTGCTCCTTTTCAGCTCCACCCTGAGCTTCCTCATTTCTTTTTCCATGTCATGGATTTGCTGAAAGAGTTCCAACAACAGGGAAGTCAACTTCACAACTCATTTCATCCGGTTCATTAAGGCAGAAACCTAGTCTGGGATTCGCTTAACTCCTTCCCTTGGGGGACAATTCCACATCTTTGAGGCAAAGTAGACTTTCTTTCAACGGATGCAATGAAAGGGCTGGGTGAGGGAAAATTTGAGTTTCTTTTGAAGATCAGCATGGATCCTGGATTAAACAGTACAAGATACCTATCCACTCATTAGAATCTTTCCTTGGGGTATATTTTTGAGTTCAATCTAAATAAGGGCTGTTTGGAAGACACAATGGGCACAGTTTGGAAGAAAAGAACAATGACATTTTTCTTTTTTCTCATTTGATGCAGAGAAGTGTGCTCCTGCCAGAGAGAAGAACACACGTCTCCTCCCCCTGTCCCAGGCACCGGGCTTCCCAACGGATGGAAAACGTATGCCTGGTGATGTGCATGAGGGTTCGGGCCGGTACAGGGGGTGAACATTTACATTGAGTGGTCATCTTTTCATTGTATTAATTTTTATGTTCACCTTCCATACAAGGCCAGTGATACATTTGCTTTTTATTTTGTTTTTATGAATTGTTGTAAAATTGAATGTATTTAAGCAAAAATACTTCAAGAAGAGTTGTGTTAATAACAGCGCTCAGGGCTGTGATAAAACTTGTAACAGTGGATCATGAAAGTCTGGGCATCACAAGTCCAGGGGTAGGGACCACGGTGAATTTCTAGCAGCATACGGTGGCCACCTCCCGTCCCTTTCCCCAGGGGAAACCTGATGAGGGGCCTTGAGCCAACTGCCCAGAAAATCTGGGGAGAGTGTGTTTTCCATGGTCTTTTCACCCATCTCTTTGAGGCTAGCAAATCAAAGCATTAACAAACAAACACCCAGAAAGCCCCAGAGCTTGTGCTAGCTAAAGGGCCAAGGAACCCCTGCAAAACCCTCAAGGCCCCATCTAGGCTTTCAGTGGACACCGAGGGGTCAGGAGGTTCAACGCACGGTTTTGCAGAGTTTTAACTCTTTCTCTTGGGTTTCCCACTTCTCCTTCTGGGCATCTTCCTTCTGTAACTCTTCTTTCAGCACTGAGCACTGTGGAGAAAAAGGACAAGGCCACGGGGGCTTGGCTGGGGGTCCCAAGTACCTGTGTTCACGCCCAGGAGTGTTTCCTGCTGTATAACCCAATCACACCTCTGAATTATGAGAGGCAAGACCATTTGTGTGATGGG
This sequence comes from Mesoplodon densirostris, assembly GCF_025265405.1. Classification (NCBI taxonomy): domain Eukaryota; kingdom Metazoa; phylum Chordata; class Mammalia; order Artiodactyla; family Ziphiidae; genus Mesoplodon; species Mesoplodon densirostris. The sequence goes on along the minus strand of NC_082667.1, from coordinate 78,980,356 downwards.
AGCACGGGATCCTGCAGTCGTTCCCAGTTCACCCCTCTCATGAGTTCTGAGGAATAGAGTGTCTAAATTCCTCTTCAAAAGCCAGCAAACTTCACTGCAGGGGAAATCCAGCTTTGTAGAGTCTGCGTGCTTAGGGTGTAGGAATTGGGATGTTTTCACGCTGTGACCGGTGAGGGTGGAGGGGGCCGAGCCAGTGAGCTCGGGTCCATCTTAGGGCTTTTGTGCAGGTTGCATCTCAAAGACACAACTGCCCCGACTGGTGTGGAGGGGTAAATGGAGCTGTCTTGCCTGAGGGCGGCTTGGCAACAGGCATTAAGGGCGTAAGCATGGATGTGCCTTCTTTTGACCCAGCAATTCCCACTTTAGGAATGTACCTTAAGGACAATGACTGGAGAAATAAGTAAATCTGTAGTTTCAAGGATGCTCTTCACAGAATTGTCAGTAACAGTGGAAGAAAAAAAAAGAGGAAACAACCCAAGTGTTGTTTAGAACAGCACACCACTTTATAACACTGGGTACATCCAGGAGAAAGTATGTAGCTTTTAAGACGAATGATAAGAGCGTTGATTTATTAGAATGGGAAAATAGTAAGTATTTAAAAATTTTTAAAATGTGCATAGTATAAATTCACTATCAAATGATTGATTGATTGATTTCTAGGCAATATATAGAAATAAGACTGGAAGAACATACATGAAAATATTAACACTGATTTCTCAAGGTAGCATTTCCTCTCCTCTCTTTTTATTTTTTCTTCTCAATGTCATCTACTTATTTTTCTAAAATTAACACACATGATGTATGTCATTAAAAAAAAGGCATCTCAAATGTTCACAAGAGCAGTATCCTTGGTGGTGACGAACCCTTGTGCTATTGGCCAGCACAGTCTAGATGAGAAGGGACCTCATTCCGAGGTCAACGAGGAAGGGGAAATGGGGACATAAATCATCCAAATACACTTCAGGAGGTAGAAGAGCCAAGCAGGTGCTGTCTTTGCAGATTCCTTCTACTAAGCACCAGCTCTGCATCCCCTTCCCGTCCCCAACACACACACACACACACCACATTAAACAGCTATAGCACATGCCTGGGAAGACACTCTGCTTGGGAGAAACGAATGCAGAGGGCTTGGCCAGGCAGCCGACCTCGGGCAGAGGCAGAAGAGCACAACTAAAACCAGTCTCCCACTTCTTGGAAAACGATTTTGTCATCCCCATTTCACAGATGGGGAAATGGGAGGCCAAATAAGTGACAATAAAAGAAAGCTCTGGGATGGGACCCTGGTCTGTCTGATCCCAAAGCTCGTGCAGTGCCTTTCACCAGCTCCAAACTGGGTATGGTACTACGTACCAGGTATTACTTACTGTGCCTTTTCCTTGGAACCTCAAGATCGGTTCTCACCCCACCCCCATGCAGACCTAGCTATCGGGTAGCCTCTGGGAATCTCTGAGTTGCCACCTGAGATGAAAGCTTTGAGGTTTTACCTTGACTCACAGAAACAGGCACATCATGCAAATACTGAGAAATCTTATCCTATAGAGGCAGGATTCTAAAGTTAGCATTGAAGGCAAGATTTGCAAATAGTCAAAGTTACATGTAAAAAGCTCTTTGCTTGCCTACCACGTTCATCTTCCATAGAGACATTCTACACACTAAAGTGTAAGGAAGAAATGAGAGTCTGCGTGTTTGCATCTGAATCTTCAAACGTTCTGCTTTGAAGACAATTATGAGAACCAGTGGTGCTGGGACCATGATGCAGCCGTGTGGTCATCCGTGCTCACAGAGAGAGCGTATTCTGCTTAATATTAAACTTTGCAATGGCAGTATATGCTCATAGGTGTGTTTGTTGTTGCGATTAAACAAACTTATTTATAATAGGGGTTAGAAAATGTTTGCTGGATTTGAAAATCTATTATGCTTATTCTGAGCCACATACATGCTGTCCTTTGAAAGGCTTCAGAGAAGTTGGCCACCTGCCCAGCAGCTACCCTCCCTGTGTCCTTGGGCACTGGCCTCATCTCACCACCGTGTGTCATGTGACTCCACTGTGTCTGCTTTTCGCAGCTACAATTTGCTGATGACCCGACACTCACTCTGGAGCTGAGGGCTTCGAGCTGGTGATCCTTTTCTTTGTTCTCACTTTTCAGTTGATTCACCTCCTGTTGTAGTTGTTGAACTTGACCATCCTTTACTAACAGGTCTCTTTGCAAAGATGACACCATCTCTGTAAAAGAACCAAACAAACCAAAACAAAAGACTCAGGGAGGTCAAAGAGGCAGGAAGGATTATTGGCAACACTATGGCTGTCAGCCAATGTTCGGACAAGACCTTCCAAGCCCAGGCCACCACCGCTGCCCGCCTACAATTGGGGAGGCTTTTTCCAAGGGTCCCAGAGCAGGAATGGGAATGAGAGCGAAGTCCATGGAACAGGGTTTGAGGCTTCAGTGAGAATGAGGGGCAGTCAGCACCAGCGAGAGGAGAAGCCTTTGGGGGCCTCTTGTGGGCACAGGCCAGGCAAAGCCGGGAGGAAAGGCCACACCATGGGCCTGGGGAACAAAGGCCCAGCACAGGGAAGGTCCAGGAATTCTTCTCCAGAGGCCAGGAGACGGGCGTGTGGCAGAGGGCACTGCTGAACACTATTGATGGGGTGGGTGGTTGGTTTCTCAGTCCTCTGAGTTTGGACCCCTCTCTACCACTTATTAGCTTGGTGGTCTTGGACAAGCTATTTCACCTCCCACTGTCTGTCCCACAGAGTTATTGTAAGGGTCAAATGAGACGGTATGCCCCAAGAACACAAAGTGGCTAAATTATGTTTGTTACATGGCGCCTATTATTTTTCTCAGCAGCCAGCTTCCAAAATGGCCCCAATGATCCCTACCACCTAGAATTCATGCCCTGTGTAGCCCCTCCCACCCTGAATAGGGCTGCCATGGGTCACCAATATGATACTGTGGAAATGACGGACTGTTTCCTCTCAGGCTGGGTCGTAAAAGACACTGTGGCCTCCTCTTTGATCTCTCTCCAATCACTCACTCTGAGGGAAGCCAACTGCTGTGTCGTGAGGACACTCAAGCAGCCCTAGAGAGAAGCATGTGTGCTGAGGGACTAAGGCCTCCAGCCAATAGCCACATGAGCAGCCATTCTGAAGGGGGATCCTCCGGCTCCCCCCGAGGCTTTAGATGACATGACTGATGCCCCAGCCGACATCTTGCCTGCAACTCATGAGAACTAAGTCACCCCCCTCTCAAATTCCTGAACTACAGAAACTGGAGGAGATAATAAATATTGGTTGGGGTTTTATCCATTACATTTGGGGGTAACTTTTATGCAGCAATAGATAACTACTCCATTACTGTAGTATCATTTTTTTAACATCTTTATTGGAGTATAATTGCTTTACAATGGTGTGTTAGTTTCTGCTTTATAACCAAGTGAATCAGTTATGCATATACATATCTCCCCATATCTCTTCCCTCTTGCATTGTAGTATCATTTTGAATAAAAGTGGGAAGAAGGGTGCATAAATGCAGTGGTATTGGGTTATCTCCTACGGTTCTTTTCTTGAAAGAACATCAGGCCCAGTTTTAGTGGTAGGTATCAATCAAGAATGTCTATGAAATAAAGCACAAAATGCTCCAGAATTTCAGTTTAAAAATGAGCTTTGCCTCCAGGACACAGTTCAGTTACTTGGAAATCCCTCTGGGGCTTGCCACACTTTGAGTGGGTCCAGCCCATCTCAAGCGTTATCCCAACCCAGGTCTGTCCGACTCCCTGATCGGAGAAGGAGAGATCTGAGACAGGCTTGATGCTTGGATGAGGTTTCACTGGCCGACATACGGGAGGAAGGTGAGGACCAGCGAGTTCATCCTTACATTCCTGGTGCCCAGAACAGCACCTAGCCTGGGGGAGGTGCTCAGAAAATATCTGAGGACATCCCAAGTGAGGGAGGAGCATAAGCAGAGACCTGGGGGCAGCAGGGGGTGGGTGTGGGTGTGATTAAGTTGCAGAGTGAGGCAGAAGAAAAGCACAGATTCATACAGAGATGGGGATTCACGTGCGACTCAATGCTATGCCTGGCTTCTACAGCTGTGGGCATGTTTCCTGCTACGCACTGGCTGCTTTCAGAGTGATGTGCCCCTCCGAGGCTCACTGCCTCCTCCCTGTCACCTGCTTCTCTCCCTCCCCTCGTCTGTGAGTGGTCCCATCCTCTTCAGGTCTCTAGACATGTCAGTTTCTGCTTAAAAACCTCCACTGGATTCACAACACCCTTGGCATAAAAACCCAGACCCCCCCGACCCTGCCCAGCCCCACAATCCCCTGTTCACTCCATGCAGGCTCGCTTGCCTTTGGCTTGTCCTTGCCCACCTGAAACAGATCCTCTCTAACAGAAGGACATAGCCTTGGAGGATACAACATAAAGTGGTTAGAATCAGCTAGGTCCAAGGGGGCGTAAGATTCGACTTCCAGGGGAACTGGAGCCTCATTACAGGCTCATTGTAATACATGAGCGAAATGACACAGTCACCAGCACCAGGACAGTTCCAAGGCTGACCATAAAGGTCAAAAAGTGGGTGGTGGGGCTTCCCTGGTGGCGCGGTTGTTGAGAGTCCGCCTGCCGATGCAGGGGACACGGGTTCGTGCCCCGGTCCAGGAAGATCCCACATGCCGCGGAGCGGCTGGGCCCGTGAGCCATGGCTGCTGAGCCTGCACGTCCGGAGCCTGTGCTCCGCAATGGGAGAGGCCACAACTGTGAGAGGCCCGCGTACAGGAAAAAAAAAAAGAAAAGTGGGTGGTGGCCCAATGCCTGGAAATCCCCGCCCTTTCCCAAAAATATTAGAGTTGTCCCAATCCTCCCACTCATTAGCCTATAAAATTACCCAGCCCATAAAAACTAACCGCCCCATATTTGGGGGCCTCTAGCCTTCTGAAATGGCCCACACTCTGTCTGTGGAGTGTGTTTCTCTCTAAAGAAATCCACTTCTTACTTTGTCTCTCACTGAATTCTTTCTGCGATGAGACATAAAGAACCTGAGCTTTATTAAGTCCCGAGACCAGATGCGTGATCTCGATTAAAAGATAGTGGGGTCTGAGTGGGTTCGAGTCCCAGCCCACGGGTTCAAGTCCCACCTGAGTTCCATGGTTGCACACCCACTAAGCTGGTCCCCCTTGGCCTCCCCCCTTGAAGCGCTGGCCACCAAGACACACAGTTTATTTTCTCCACAGCAGCACTGCTCTCTGACGTGGGCTTGTTTATTCATCCCTTTACTTTTATTGTCTGTCACCCCCTCCCGAATCTGTGAGTACAGGAATCTGACTGTCTTGCTTGGCTCTCCCTCCCCGGAGCCTGGAACGGGGCCTGACACCTAGTAGGAGCTCAAGAAACACGTGGAAGCAATGAAGGGATCCAGGGAATCAAAGCTCAGCCACAGCTGTGCGTTGGCTGCCCCTCTGCCAACCCAAGCCCTTTATCAGGGAACCACCTCGGATCAAATTAGAAAATGGTTTCCCTTGGGCCCAAGTGCACTCGGCTGAAATGGGTGAGACCATGGGTGCCTTAAACGAGTGACCCCATTTTGTCCACGCTCTAGTTTGCACTCACGCTGCTTTGTGGAACCACCCAAGCCACAAGGCGACCTGTGTTCTCCCTGGTGGGGCCAGTGCTCAGGAGACCCTGTAGCCAAGAGATACCATTCTCTCAAATATTTACCAGGCCCTGCCCTCGGAACTGGGTGGCAAGAAACCTCCACTGAGGGAGAACTCTAATGCACCGACACGGGTGATCCCTGAGGCTGCACCCAGGTCACGGGCACAGGTGCGCTGGTTGACTGGTGATGTCTGCAGGGGGAGGGCAGAAGCTCTGGGGCCTGAATGCACAAGGGTCTCACCTGACGTGATGGCGGCCTCCCTCCTTAAGTTCTCGGCCTCGTGCTTCAGGGAGGTGATTTCTAAGTTTCTCTCAGACAGGGTCTGGCACAGCACCTGGTTGTAGCCTTGCTGTAGGGCACTGATCTGTGGAAGGAGGCAACACACCGTCAGAGGGGGCCAGCCAGGCCTGCAGGACACGCCGGCACTTCTCCAACGTTGGGCAAAGAGTCGGGTTGATCTTGGATCAGGGTGTTGGGGAAACCAAGGTTTTCCGTTGTCACTAGTGGAAGGGGCAGGAGGGGGCCTGTTCCTTCAGTGACCACCATGCCATCGGTCCTCGAGACACGGACCTTATCTTTGTGGCCACCCAGGGGCTCCGGTGCTGCTGTCTTCCTATGACCTGTGGATTTTCAGCCATAAATAGACCAGCTGTTGGTTCCAGATCATCCAGCACTGACTGGATGCACAGCAAAGTTCAAGAGCCAGGAGCAGGTTATGAAATGAATTCCCTCTAATGAGAATAGAGGGTAATTTATACCTCACAGAACACTCCAGAGTTTACAAAGCCCGTTCACACATGCTACACTGATACTCGTCACAGCGTTGCTGAAGGCTGACGTTCCCATTAATGTGCCCATTTTGCAAGGGAGCCAGGTTGAGACTCAGAGAGGCGAGGCCCCCTGCTCGGGATCACGTGGCTGGTCAGACGTGGAGTCTGATTCAAACCCAGTCTTTAGTTGCCTGGTTCCTCCTTCCCAGGTGGCTCTAGGAATGAGCGTGAGAAGTTGGAGGCTGTAAAGCAAGGCATGGACTCGGGAGCCGGACTGTGGCCTTCAAGTCCTGTCTCTGCCAGTTAACGGGCTTTGCGAACACAAGGAGGACACCATATTCTGTTTCCTTTTGTTCAGTCTGCACGCGGGGTGATGGTAGTCCCAACCTGATAGGATTGTGAGAAGTATTTTAATAAGTTAGCATGTGTACAAGTGCTCAGATCATGCCTGGCACACAGCACAGGGGGATGAGCTGTGACGGTCCTCTCCTCTACCTACCACGGGGTGTTTTTTTGGTTTTCTTTTTTTTTTTTTTTTTGTGGCACGCGGGCCTCTCACTGTTGTGGCCTCTCCCTTTGTGGAGCACAGGCTCCAGACGCGCAGGCTCAGCGGCCTTGGCTCACGGGCCCAGCCGCTCCGTGGCATGTGGGATCTTCCCGGACCGGGGCACGAACCCGTGTCCCCTGCATCGGCCAGCGGACTCTCAACCACTGCGCCACCAGGGAAGCCCTCACGGGGTGTTTTAGCTTCAGCTTCCCTCGTGCGTCTCTGGGGAAGATAGTTGGTAATCTTTATGTGAGCATTTGTAAGCCTTCCAAGGCTCACTTAAACGCCAGTGTGGTTGTTATTAAGAGGAAATACAAGGGCTTCCTTGGTGGTGCAGTGGTTGAGAGTCTGCCTGCCGATGCAGGGGACACGGGTTCATGTCCCGGTTCAGGAAGATCCCACATGCCGTGGAGCGGCTGGGCCCGTGAGCCATGGCCCCTGAGCCTGCACGTCCGGAGCCTGTGCTCCGCAATGGGAGAGGCCACAACAGTGAGAGGCATGCGTACCACAAAAAAAAAAGAGGAGATACAGGAATCGTGGGTGGGAGCACCACAGGCCGGCTCTATCTATGGCTGCTGTGAGCACCCTCTAAATCCATGGATCAGAGCCCCCTCAAGGGCCGGTCCCCCTCCAGGGGTCTAGGTCTACACGTGGGGTGCGGAAGGCTCTCCATCAAATGCAACGTTGGTAAGGGCCCGAAAGTAGCTGCCAGGCCTCGGCCTCCACAGAGCAGGTACCCGAGAGGCCGGGAAAGAGAGCTGGGCCCAGAACCCCCTCCCTCTCGGTCTGATGTGGCCAGACTGCTTGTTCTGAGTGGCCAGGACTTTCCCACCTCAAGGTGCACTGTGGGCCTTTGCCCTGTGATTTTTCAGATGTCAGGCCTCAGTACTCCCACAGGGACCCGTTTACTGGGGCATAAATGCCACGCAATCCATAGACAGGACAAGAGCTAGCTTGTTTTGCTTTTCTTTTTTTTTTTTTTTTGCTGTACGCGGGCCTCTCACTGTTGTGGCCTCTCCCGTTGTGGGGCACAGGCTCCGGACGTGCAGGCTCAGCGGCCATGGCCCACGGGCCCAGCCACTCTGCGGCATGTGGGATCTTCCCGAACCGGGGCACGAACCTGCGTCCCCTGCATCGGCAAGCGGACTCTCAACCACTGCACCACAAGGGAAGCCCCACTAGCTTGTTCTGATAGATCAAAATGGAAGTGACAAGGGGAAGGGTGCAATTTCTTTTCTTTTTTAAAAAATAAATTTATTTATTTTTGGCTGCGTTTGGTCTTTGTTGCGGTGCACAGGCTTATTGCAGCGCCTTCTCTTGTTGCAGAGCATGGGCTGTAGGCGCACGGGCTTCAGTAGTTGTGGCACGAGGGACTCAGTAGTTGTGGCGCACGGGCTTAGATGCTCCGCGGCATGTGGGATCTTCCCAGACCAGGGCTCGAGCCCGTGTCCCCTGCCCTGGCAGGCGGATTCCTAACCACTGTGCCACCAGGGAAGTTCTGGGTGCAATTTCTTTGTTCTCCTAAGGTAAGTTTGCCAGATTTAGGGGAGGAAAAAAGGATGTTCACTTAAAATAGGATTTCAGATAATGAATAATATTTTAGTGCAAATGTGTCCCATGCAATATTTGGGACACACACTAAAACGAAATTCTAAAATTCAAATTTAACTGGGTGTCCTTACTTTATCTAGCAACCCCACCCGAAGAGAGTTCCTAAACTTCAGTCATTCATATACCACTTTCACTATTTTTCCCATGTCTCTTGGCTAGCCCCACTATAATTTCTTAGCATTTTTCGTAGAAGCAGCTCCCTTTTTAAACTTAAAAACGTGCATTAAATTAAAAATAACTGTTATAAGAGTAAATAGAGACTCAGTATCTTAAATAAAAATAACCCCTCCAAAAGAAGAAATACAGGAATTTCCCTGTTTACAATCAGACCAGGTTGCGGGCATCACACTAAAAAAAAAAAAAAAAAAAAGATTGGGGGGAGGTGGTGGGCATGCCCAGGTAATGGAGTTCAGGCGTGCTGATATGGCCACCAGATGGCGGTCACAGCCTTTGGTCTTGGTTTGTGTCCTTGGAAATCTTGTCATTATTACTCTGGTAGAATTAACAGATACGTCAAGGTCTCACAAGTTTTCTGACTCGTTTCATGCACCATCATGGTTCAGAGTCTAGGACATTTGGGGCAGTTATACTTACTTTTTCCCTGGGGCACCTGAGACATTATTGGGGGGGGTCTATGCTAGAAGTTGCGGGGACACAGGCCACTCTGACCCCCACTCTCCCCAAGGCTATACTTTTGCATGTTTGTGCTTTGGAAACTTTGAGTGAAAAAATTCTTTCACATCTTACTTTTCTCTGTTGGGGGGAAATACAACTTTTCCATAAAAGGTCCTTGGAACATTGAAAGTGTTTGTAAGCTCTTCTCAGCTTAATGCTTTTATTTGCATGATACCAGAGATAGAACACACAGAGACAAACTTCCAGAAGGGAAAACATATGTTCCCCTCTAAGACTCCAGTGGTTTTGACAGATTGAAAATATTTCAATCTGAGTGTCAGAGTTTTAGGATTTCGGATTGCTGGAAAACTCCAAAGAGTCTTCAAACCTGTTTGATACTTTTACTATCAAAGTAAATATCCATATTGTTTGTAATGGCATAAATTCCAAGATGTTTAATGTCTGTTAAGCTGTGTAATAAAATGGGCACTGAATCATAAGAAAGTTAAGAGTGCTAGGAGGAGTGATTGTTTCAGGATGATAATTTGGCTTCTAATTAGCACAGGCGTATAAGAGCACATGGAGGTAAGAATTTTCTAGTGATATTGTAGCGGATCGAAGATCTCTGAGAGCAAATCATTATGCACACACCTTCGGGGACCAGGGAAAACACATAAAGTAATCAGAACCATAAATCAACCTGCCATGTGGCTTACACTTCTGGTGGAATGCTCTGCAGGCAGTAGAATAGTTAAGAAACTAAAATGTCAGTGGATGAAACTCGATTTGAGTTCAAACCAAGGGAGCTTCTGGTTCATATATGCCTTGCTATAAAATATTCTTCTTCAGTTATAAGTGAAGCTCCAGGGGTAGGTGTGGAAACAGCATGATACATCAGTGTAATTATTTCTAGATAATTTCTTTGTAGAAAAACATTTCTTCCCCCAGATATCGGCAGCCACTTTAAATAAAACTCAAATTGGGACCGGCTGATATTCAAAGATATGTGGAAATTATATAATATTCTATGTCAAATATATTTCAATTATTTAAAAAAAGGTATGTGGGGAATTCCCTGGCAGTCCAGTGGTTAGGACTCTGTGCTTCCACTGCTGGAGGCCTGGGTTTGATCCTTGGTCAGGGAACTAAGATCCTGCAAGGTGCGTGGTATGGCCAAAAAACAAAAAGGTATGTGGGAATAATTCAGCCTCGTACATGTACCTGAAAAAGACATGTCATTTTCTCAGGAAAGCTCTGAAATGGGAGAATAACTGAAAGGAATATTTCAGCAAAATTGGGTTCAGTTCAAGAAAAAGATGCTCATTAATGTGTCAGCTACATGTCAAGGTAGCTGTTTGCACTAATAATTCCTACAGGACCTGTTACTTTCATTGTTTTTTCAAAACCAGGTTTGAAGGAGAGTCATTAGTTCATTTAAATATTAGAGCATGTATTTGTTGACTTGTTTATTCTGTCTCCCTCACTAGAGCATAACAGGGGGAAGGATCATGTCTGTCTTGTTCTCTGCTGAATTCTCAGAGCCTGGAAGAGGGCATGGCATGGGATAGGTCCCCCAAAGTATTTCTTTGGATTAATGGACGGATGGATGGATGGATGAATAAAGAACAAACAAACAGACACAGTCCTAACAGAGTTCTAGAAGGTTACTGGGCCCAACCTTTGCCTTCATGGAGCTTACAGTTTCCTGCTAGAATCTCCTAGGTTCACCATACACAATCTGTGTCCTTTCTAGAGCACCATTTCTAGGACTGAAACTGTGTACCTAGAATCGGTTACAGAAGGGAAAGACAGTAGACAGAGAACAAGAGAACAAAGGCCCCCAAGCACTGACTACGATTTTTTTTTCTCTCTCTTTTTTTTTAATGTTTATTTATTTATTTATACTTTTCTTATTAGTCACCCATTTTATACACATCAGTGTATACATGTAAATCCCAATCTCTCAATTCATCATACCACCATCCCCACCCCCGGCCGCTTTCGCCCCTTGGTGTCCATACGTTTGTTCTCTACATGTGTGTCTCCATTTCTGCTCTGCAAACTGGTTCATCTTTACCATTTTTCTAGGTTCCAAATATATGTGTTAATATATGATATTTGTTCTTCTCTTTCTGACTTACTTCACTCTGTATGGCAGTCTCTAGATGCATCCACGTCTCTACAAATGACCCAATTTTGTTCCTTTTTATGGCTGAGTAATATTCCATTGTACATATGTACCATTTCCTCTTTAATCATTCGTCCGTCAATGGGCATTTAGGTTGCTTCCATGATCTGGCTATTGTAAATAGTACTGCAACGAACATTGGGGTGCATGTGGCTTTTTGAATTATGGTTTTCTCTGGGTATATGCCCAGTAGTGGGATTGCTGGGTCCTATGGTAATTCTATTTTTAGTTTTTTAAGGAACCTCCATACTGTTCTCCATAGTGGCTGTATCAGTTTACATTCCCACCAACAGTGCAAGAGGGTCCCCTTTTCTCCACACCGTCTCCAGCATTTGTTGTTTGTAGATTTTCTGATGATGCCCATTCTAACTGGTGTGAGCTGATACCTCATTGTAGTTTTGATTTGCATTTCTCTAATAATTAATGATGTTGAGCAGCTTTTCATGTGCTTCTTGGCCAGCGGTATATCTTCTTTGGAGAAATGTCTATTTAGGTCTTCTGCCCATTTTTGGATTGGGTTGTTTGTTTTTTTAATATTGAGCTACATGAGCTGTTTATATATTTTGGAAATTAATCATTTGTCAGTTGCTTCCTTTGCAAATATTTTCTCCCATTCTGAGGGTTGTCTTTTCATCTTGTTTATGGTTTCCTTTGCTGTGCAAAAGCTTTGAAGTTTCATTAGGTCCCATTTGTTTATTTTGGTATTTATTTCCATTACTCTAGGAAGTGGATCAAAAAATATCTTGCGGGCCTCCCTGGTGGCGCAAGTGGTTGAGAGTCCGCCTGCCGATGCAGGGGATACGGGTTCGTGCCCCGGTCTGAGAGGATCCCATATGCCGCGGAGCGGCTGGGCCCGCGGGCCATGGCCGCTGAGCCTGCGCGTCCGGAGCCTGTGCTCCGCAACGGGGGAGGCCACAACAGTGAGAGGCCCGCATACCGCAAAAAAAAAAATAAATAAATAAAATATCTTGCTGTGATTTATGTCGAAGAGTGTTCTTCCTATGTTGTCCTCTAAGAATTTTAGAGTGTCTGGTCTTACATTTAGGTCTCTAATCCATTTTGAGTTTATTATTGTGTATGGCGTTAGGGAGTGTTCTAATTTCATTCTTTTACATGTAGCTGTCCAGTTTTCCCAGCACCACTTATTGAAGAGACTGTCTTTTCTCCACTGTATATCCTTGCCTCCTTTGTCATAGATTAGTTGACCATAGGTGCGTGGGTTTATCTCTGGGCTTTCTATCCAGTTCCATTGACCTATATTTCTGTTTTTGTGCCAGTACCATATTGTCTTGATTACTGTGGCTTTGTAGTATAGGCTGAATTTAGGGAGTCTGATTCCTCCAGCTCCGTTTTTTCCCCTCAAGTCTGATTTGGCTATTTGGGGTCTTTTGTGTCTCCACACAAATTTTAAGCTTTTTTGTTCTAGTTCTGTAAAAAATGCCATTGGTAATTTGATAGGGATTGCATTGAATCTGTAGATTGCTTTGGGTAGTATAGACATTTTCACAATATTGATTCTTCCAATCCAAGAACGTGGTATATCTCTCCATCTGTTGCTATCATCTTTAATTTCTTTCATCAGTGTCTTACAGTTTTCTGCATACAGGTCTTTGTCTCCCTAGGTAGGTTTATTCCTAGGTATTGTATTTTTTGGTTGCAGTGGTACATGGGAGTGTTTCCTTAATTTCTCTTTCAGATTTTCCATCATTAGTGTATAGGAATGCAAGAGATTTCTGTGCATTCATTTTGTGTCCTGCAACTTGACCAAGTTCACTGATTAGCTCTAGTAGTTTTCTGGTGCCATCTTTAGGATTCTCTCTGTAGAGTATCCTGTCATCTGCAAACAGTGACAGTTTTACTTCTTCTTTTTCAATTTGGATTCCTTTTATTGCTTTTTCTTCACTGATTGCTGTGGCTAGGACTTCCAAAACTATGTTGAAGAATAGTAGTGAGAGTGGACATCCTTGTCTTGTTCCTGATCTTAGAGGAAATGCTTTCAGTTTTTCACCATTGAGAATGATGTTTGCTGTGGCTTTGTCATATATGGCCTTTACTATGGTGAAGTAGGTTCCCTCTATGCCCACTTTCTGGAGAGTTTTTATCATAAATCAGTGTTGAATTTTGTCAAAAGCGTTTTCTGCATCCATTGAGGTGATCATATGGTTTTTCTTTTTCAATTTGTTAATATCGTGTATCACATTGATTGATTTGCATATATTGAAGAATCCTTGCCTCTCTGGGATAAATCCCACTTGATCATGGTGTATGATCCTTTTAATGTGTTGTTGGATTCTGTTTGCTAGTATTTTGTTGAAGATTTTTGCATCTATATTTATCAGTGATATTGGTCTGTAATTTTCTTTTTTTGTAGTATCTTTGTCTGGTTTTGGTATCAGGGTGATTGTGGCCTCAGAGAATGAGTTTGGGAGTGTTCCTTCCTCTGCAATTTTTTGGAAGAGTTTGAGAAGGATGGGTGTTAGCTCGTCTCTAAATATTTGATAGAATTCACCTGTGAAGCCTTCTGGTCCTGGACTTCTGTTTGTTGGAAGATTTTTAATCACAGTTTCAATTCCATTACTTGTGATTGGTCTGTTCATATTTTCTATTTCTTCCTGGTTCAGTCTTGAAAGGTTATAACTTTCTAAGAATTTGTTCATGTCTTCTAGGTTGTCCATTTTATTGGCATAGAGTTGCTTGTAGTTGTCTCTTAGGATGCTTTGTATTTCTGTGGTGTCTGTTGTAACTTCTTTTTCCTTTCTAATTTTTTTGATTTGAGTCCTCTCCCTCTTTTTCTTGATGAGTCTGGCTAATGGTTTATCAATTTTGTTTAACTTCTCAAAGAACCAGCTTTTAGTTTTATTGATCTTTGCTATTGTTTTCTTTGTTTCTATTTCATTTATTTCTGCTCTGATCTTTATGATTTCTTTCCTTCTGCTCACTTCGGGTTTTGTTTGTTCTTCTTTCTCTAGTTCCTTTAGGTGTAACGTTAGATTGTTTATTTGAGATTTTTCTTGTTTCTTGAGGTGGGCTTGTATAGCTATAAACTTCCCTCTTAGAACTATGGGATGCTTTTGCTGCATCCCATAGGTTTTGGATCGTCGTGTCTTCATTGTCATTTGTCTCAAGGTATTTTTTGATTTCCTCTTTGATTTCTTCAGTGATCTCTTGGTTATTTAGTAACGTACTGTTTAGCCTCCGTGTGTTTGTGTTTTTTACAGGTTTTTCCCTGTAATTCATTTCTAATCTCATAGCGTTGTCGTCAAAAAAGATGCTTGATATGATTTTAATTTTCTTCAATTTCCTGAGGCTTGATTTTTGACCCAAGACGTGATCTATCCTGGAAAATGTTCCGTGCGCACTTGAGAAGAAAGTGCAATCTGCTGTTTTTGGACGGAATGTCCTACAAATATCAATTAAATCTATCTGGTCTATTGTGTCATTTAAAGCTTGTGTTTCCTTATTAATTTTCTCTTTGGATGATCTGTCCATTAGTGTAAGTGAGGTGTTCAAGTCCCCCACTATTATTGTGTTACTGTTGATTTCCTCTTTTAGAGCTGTTAGCAGTTGCCTTATGTATTGAGGTGCTCCTATGCTGGGTGCATATATATTTATAATTGTTATATCTTCTTCTTGGATTGAGCCCTTGATCCTTACGTAGTGTCCTTCCTTGTCTCTTGTAACATTCTTTATTTTAAAGTGTATATTATCTGATATGAGTAATGCTACTCCAGCTTTCTTTGATTTCCATTTGCATGGAATATCTTTTTCCATCCCCTCACTTTCAGTCTGTATGTGTTCCTAGGTCTGAAGTAGGTCTCCTGTAGAAAGCATATAGATGGGTCTTGTTTTTGTATCCATTCAGCAACCCTGTGTCTTTTGGTTGGAACATTTAATCCATTCGCGTTTAAGGTAATTATCGATATGTATGTTCCTATGACCATTTTCTTAATTGTTTTGGGTTTGTTTTTGTAGGTCCTTTTCTTCTCTTGTGTTTCCCACTTAGAGAAGTTCCTTTAACATTTGTTGTAGAGCTGCTTTGGTGGTGCTCAATTCTCTTAGCTTTTGCTTGTCTGTCAAGCTTTTGATTTCTCCATCGAATCTCAATGAGATCCTTGCTGGGTAGAGTAATCTTGGTTGTAGGTTCTTCCCTGTCATCACTTTAAGTATATCATGCCACTCCCTTCTGGCTTGTAGACTTTCTGCTGAGAAATCAGCTGTTAACCTTCTGGGAGTTCCCTTGTATGTTATTTGTCATTTTTCCCTTGCTGCTGTCAATAATTTTTCTTTAATTTTTGCCAAGTTGATTACTATGTGTCTCGGTGTGTTTCTCCTTGGGTTTCTCCTGTATGGGACTCTCTCTGCTTCCTGGACTTGGGTGGCTATTTCCTTCCCGATGTTAGGGAAGTTTTTGACTATAATCTCTTCAATATCTTCTCGGGTCCTTTCTCTCTCTCTTCTCCTTCTGGGACCCATATAATGTGAACGTTGTTGTGTTTAATGTTGTCCCAGAGGTCTCTTAAGCTGTCTTCATTTCTTTTCATTCTTTTATCTTTATTCTGTTCCGCAGCAGTGAATTCCACCATTCTGTCTTCCAGGTCACTTATCCGTTCTTTTGCCCCAGTTATTCTATTGATTCCTTCTAGTGTATTTCTTTTTCAGTTATTGTATTCTTCATCTCTGTTTGTTTGTTCTTGAATTCTTCTAGATCTTTGTTAAACGTTTCTTGCATCTTCTGGATCTTTGCCTCCATTCTTTTTCTGAGGTCCAGGATCATCTTCACTATCATTATTCTGAATTCTTTTTCTGGAAGATTGCCTCTCTCCATTTCATTTAGTTGTTTTTCTGGGGTTTTATCTTGTTCCTTCATCTGTTACATAGCCCTCTGCCTTTTCATCTTCGCTGTCTTTCTGTGGATATGGTTTTTGTTCCACAGGCTGCAGGATTGTAGTTCTTCTTGCTGCTGCTGTCTGCCCTCTGGTGGATGAGGCTATCTAAGAGGCTTGTGGAAGTTTCCTGATGGGAGGGACTGGTGCTGGGTAGAGCTGGCTCTTGCAATGGTGGGCAGAGCTCAGTAAAACTTTAATCTGCTTGTCTGCTGATGGGTGGGTTGGTTTCCCTCCCTGTTAGTTGTTTGGCCTGAGGTGACCCAACACTGGAGCCTACCCGGACTCTTTGGTGGAGCTAATGGCAGACTCTGGGAGGGCTCATGCCAAGGAATACTTCCCAGAACTTCTGCTGCCAGTGTCCTTGTCCCTTGGTGAGCCACAGCTGCCCCCGCCTCTGCAGGAGACCCTCCAACACTAGCAGGTAGGTCTGGTTCAGTCTCCTATGGGGGTCACTGCTCCTTCCCCTGGGTCCCAATGCACACACTACTTTGTGTGTGCCCTCCAAGAGTGGAATCTCTCTTTCCCCCAGTCCTGCCAAAGTCCTGCAATCAAATCCCACTAGCCTTCAAAGTCTGAGTCTCTAGGAATTCCTCCTCCCATTGCTGGACCCCCAGGTTGGGAAGCCCGACATGGGGCTCAGAACCTTCACTCCAGTGGGTGGACTTCTGTTGTATAAGTGTTCTCCAGTTTGTGAATCACCCACCCAGCAGTGATGGGATTTGATTTTATGGGGATTGCGCCCCTCCTACTGTCTCAGTGCGCCTTCTCCTTTGTCTTTGCATGTGGGGTATCTTTTTGGTGAGCTCCAGTGTCTTCCTGTCGATGATTGTTCAGCAGTTAGTTGTGATTCCAGTGTTCTCGAAAGAGGGAGTGAGAGCATGTCCTTCTACTCCGCCATGTTGAACCAAATCTGACTATGGTTTTAAGCAGAATTATGCACTGAGGCCAAAATTCATCAATGACCAATTGCTTTTTTATCAACTTTGTTGAGATATAATTTATGAACAAGATCAGTGGCCAATTTTAAAGTAGTTCTTTAAAACTTAAAAAAAAATTTTTTTTTTTTTTTTTGGATTTAGTTTCAGGAGTAAGGAAGTTGACTGGTAAATCCAGACATTCTGGGTGGAGAATTTTTGGTGAAATTTCCTATAAATGAACCAGCAGCTGCCTTCAGGGTTTGATAAAGGCCTCAGTGTTTGGAACACTGTGGGGTTCCTTCTCCCCATCTCCAGCTCTTTCTGGCTGGGTCTGGGTGGGTGTGAGAAGTGGTCACTGAAGCGACAGGAGTTGGGTGGAAATGCAAAGTGGGTGTGAAAGCATGAGGTGTACAAGGTGGCAGAGCTGAGCCCAAATCACATCACTGCCTCTCACTTGCTGTGCAAGCTGTAAGAAGCTCCTGGGCATCTCTGAGCGTGCCTCAGTCTCCTCATCCGTAGAATGGCATGTGTCAGAAGACTGAGGTTTAAATAGCTAATGAGGGGACTTCCCTCATGGTGCAGTGGTTAAGAATCCACCTGCCAATGCAGTGGACAGGAGTTCGAGCCCTGGTCCAGGAAGATCCCACATGCTGTGGAGAAATTATGCCCATGGGCCACAACTACTGAGCCTGCACTCTAGAGTCCGTGAGCCACAACTACTGAAGCCCTCATGCTGCAACTACTGAAGCCCACGTGCCTAGAGCCCATGCTCTGCAGCAAGAGAATCCACTGAAATGAGAAGCCCACGCACCGCAGTGAAGAGTAGACCCTACTCACTGCAACTAGAGAAAGCCCGTGCACAACAACGAAGACCCAATGCAGCCATAAATAAATACATTAAATAAGTAAATAAATAAATAAATAAGCTAATGCACCCAAAGCACCTGCACCGGGGCCTGAACATGGTAGGCACTTAATCAAATCTAATATTGTTCTTACAAGGCTAGAAACTTGCCAACCCTCCACTCCCTGGATCTGCACTCTTCACCATGCTGTGCTCACTGCCCATTTCTAACTACCCGGGTGGCTCCCCCCAGGCTCTACCTGAGAGCTGTCACCCTGTGACAGCTGTCACCCAAGGCCCCAACCCACTTGTCTCTGAGCCCTACCTGGTTTTTCAAGCTCTGGATCTCTCTCTGTTGGGCATCGTCCTCTTCATGCAGAACCTGAAACTTGGGCGGGATCACCCTCTCCTTCTGCCTGGAGGTGGCTGTTTCCAACAGCTTCTGCCTCAGGTTGGCCACTTGGTTCTGCAGGCTTGCTATCACCGTGTCTTTGTATTTAGATTCAAGTTCAAAATCGGAGAGGCGGCTGACTTCTTTTCCCAGCAGCCGAATTATTTCATCCTGGGTGGAGGACAGATGGGAAATTTACTAGGTGTGGGTCTGGATGTAAGGCTGAGCCCATTTAAAGAAAGACAGGAAAAATATGGTATCATTCTTTGGGAAGGTGAGGGCAGGCAGGGAGGGAAAAAGCAGACTTTCAAGGCTATCTCTGTCACTTGGAAAATCTCATAGAGACAAGAATTGGGTTAAAATGATGTACTTGTATATAGACTCCTGTAATGGATGTCTGTACCTCACAGGTACGGAAACTTTCCTTTCCCCGAGAATTAGACTTTCATACTAAGAACAACCATCCCACTTGGGAACATTTGTTGCTAGAAAGTTTACTTAGAATGATTTCATTTATAATATACAGCCTAGCACACTGGGGACCTAGGAAAGGTACTTAGGAAAACAACATTCTGTTTGACCACATTCTGCCTATAATGAGGGTTATTTGTTTTAACTTAAAACATTCTGAACTATTTGTTTTCCCTTTCCTCTCTTCTAATATTTCCTGCCTCTTTTGGCTATTCATGTATGAATTTTTTCCAGGTAACTCAATCTGGAAAGTAAATGAGACAGGAATAGTGATTTATTTGCATGGGCTCATGTAAACTTTCGGCTGGAAAAACAAAATTGCTGGTAGACTGTACCCACAGGTATAATTAACCCTGTCCTCCATCTCTCCAGTGAAAAAGCTCTGCAGCCAAAGAATTGGTTAGGTTTTCCAAAAAAGGAAAAAAAATTCCCCCAAACTTCTCACCATACGTTATCAATAAAATGTCAGAAAAACTGAAGAAGAAGAAGAAGAAGAAAAAATTCCCCAGAGGCCTTTTCCAAAGCAGTCACAGGAGGAGGTAAACGGGCAATTTCTGGGCCAGCTCATTCCCAGGAGAGCCGTCCAGTCAGCCTCACGGCCTGCTAGCTCCGTGACCTGGGGAAGGACAGGGTCTCGCTCATGAGAAAGCCTGTCTGACATTGCCAGCTGCTGCCAGGGGCCTTCCTTTGGGTCCTTGTGAAAGTTGGTGGCAAAACTTCAAGAGAGAGCATCAGACATATTCCCTACTCCTGGGCAGTTTCCCCTGTTTCACCCTGTTATGATCAGCCAGGTGCTTATTCATTTTTCATGCAACAAACATTCATCGGGCAGCAACTAAGTGCCAGGCCCCGTGCCAGTGCTGGAATATAAGAAGTTTGCAGAGGGCAGTGGACAGCTGTGGGTTCTGCTTTCCTGGTGAGGGTCCCCTTGCCCTTCTGGAGGGAGCGTTCCTCCTTCCATGGGGTCTGGGTAGGACTGTCAGTCATGTGCCCTGCTCCTTCCTGTCCCACCTCCCCATGTGCATGTGGCCCAAGCTGGTCAATCAGAGATTTCACACATCGATTACAGAGGGAGAGGATCTTGCCTTCTTTTGGATCATAAACTTTAAATATGTAGGCTTGTTTGCCTGAGTTTGTCTTTTCTGACACACAAAGCCAGCCTTATGTAGAAAGCCAGACTCTGAGGGAAACAGAGGGGAGAGGTTGGTAGTGGGGAGGTGTTCTGATGACATTATTCAAGCTCCTGGATCTAGCCATACCTGAAGCTAGTGGCCCTTTAAATTTTCCAATAAGTTGAGCTAATCGATGCTCCCCCTCAAGCTAATTTGTTTATTGTCACTTGAAGGAGTCCTGGCAAGTCAGGGTAGAAATGGCTTATAAAGAGAAAGAATTCTTTCTATTATAAATAGAAAAAATGATAAATGGCTTATAAAAATTTTCTATAAATAGAAAAAATTATAGTGGTTGCACTATATTTCCGAGTTAAAATTGAGGCAGGTTGAAAAATGGCAACAAACACTTTGCAGTTTTGCCATCCAGTCTATTTCCCCACCCTCTAGTCTGGGCTGGCCCCGTGACTTGCTTTAACTAACGGAATGGAGTGGAAGTGATGCTGCATGATCTCCAGGCAAGTTCTTACAGGCTGTGCAGCTTCTGCTCTGGCCCCCTGGGAACTCCGAGACCACCGTGCTGTGATGAAAAACCACATGCACAAAGGGGCCCACCAGTCCAGGCGTCCTGGCTGAGGCCCTAGATGTGGGAAGGAGGCCAATGGAGACCGACCACCAGCCTGGCCAAGCCAGCGGCTTACTGAGGCCGCATGAGTGAGGCCAGGGGACGCGAGCAAAGGAACCTTCCAGGTCAACCCATAGATTCTGGGGAATAATGAATTGCTGTTTGAAGCCGCTAAGTTTTGGGATGGCTTGTTACACAGCGATAAATACAGAATCTGAGTGTGGCTTCTCGCCTTTCTGCAACATTTTTCAGAGTCTGGTCCCAGGATGCCTGGTTGGAACCCCCTGCCTCCTGAAGGTTTGGATTTCCGTGTCTGACAAGAACCCCAGGTAGGTCTGCTCCTCACAAACTCTGAGAATTGCTGCAGGAGCAGGCCCTGGCCCTGAAGGAAAGCGAGATATTATAGACTGCTTCTTTTAGAGTAACTTTCAGGTCGTGTCTAAGTGGGGAGAAATTGACCTGGGCCCTTCCCAGGATGGCTTGAATCCACCTGTTCTGCTCGCATCCCTGCTTTAAACCTCTCTGGTTCTTTAACGAGTCTCTTGGCCCAGGCCTCCCTGACTTCAGTGCTCACTTCCTCCTGCTAGGAATGTGTTTTTGCATCACTGTTCCATCACTGAAGGTTGACCAAGTGATTACTGTGTGGGAGTTAGAAGTACCCGCTGAGAAGCTAACCAGACCTCGCTTTGAATCCTAACACTGCTCCTTGCACTGGGCAGCCTTGAACACATTACTGAACCTCTCTGAGCTTCAGTTTCCTCATCTGCAAAGTGAGGGTGATAAAATCTATTTTGAAGATGGTGAAGATTAACGAGCTAATAAATGTCAAGTGCACAGGACATGGCCCAGCACACAGTAGGTGCTCAGTACCTTGTAGTTGTAGATGTTATTTGGGATAAAATGAGCAGTGGCCAAACCTGGCTGAATGTCTTGGGAGGAAGAGGTGGTTTCTTGGAAGTAGGAAAAAGGGACAGTCCTTGAGACACAGAGAACAAGAGGCAGTGGCAATCTCTCCATGGTCCCTCTTGCTGCTGTAGCTCTGTGCTTCCCCGAGACCCCTCACCTTATCGTGCTGGGCCAGGTCCTGGTCCACAAAAATTTCTCTGTAGGGCTCTGCCCCAGGAATTTCCTCGGCCACTGATTGTTCCGACAGTTCTGCCGCGTTGGTCCACACTAACACACAAGATCAACAGAGAATGCAGAGGAGACAGTGAGTTTCCCCAAAGTCTTAAAGAATATTTTCAGATTAACCTTCACATTCATGAGACTTATGCACTGAAAGCATTGCAGGAGGACTGGAAAGGGTGAGAGCTGCCTCATTTCTCTTCCCCAGCATTAACTGCGCTGATGCACTGTGGTGTGTCTCTTTCCAGACTTTTTTCTATGCCACATAAGAGCTGACGACCTTGGGCAAGTCATTTGCTCTCTCTAAGCCTTCGTTTCCACATACATAATTTAGGATCACTGATAGTCTCTGCTATAAAGGGCTATCTGGAGATTAAATAGAATAATGATATAGAGCAGGGGTTGGCAAACTATGGCCCTGCGGCCAAATCTGGCCTTCTGCCTATTTTGGTAAATAAAGTTTTATTGCAACACAGCCACAGTGATTCATTTACATATTATTTATGGCTGCTTCCCAGCTACAAAGGCAGAGCTGAGTAGTTGCAGCACAGACCATGTGACCCACAAATCCTAAAGTATTTACTATCTGGCTCTTTACAGGAAAAGTTTGCTGACCCCTCATGTAGAGCATTTAGCACTAAACGTTAGCTATAATTTTTTTTATTGCAGTCATATCTTTTCAATAAAAATGCATTTACATGTCAGAGATTCTTATCCAGCTTACTTTTCAGCTAACAATATGAAAAACATCTTCCCATGTCAGTATTTGAGGCTGTACTGGGTTCTTTTCAAGGGTAGCATTGTGGTCCATTGTCCAAGTGTGCCAAACGTGTTTAACTAGGATCCACTTGATAGACATTTAAGCTTTCCTAATTTTTTTCTTATTTACCCCAATATTACAAGGCCTGTTTATATGACTTTCGGGGAGTATGGCATTGTGTTTGGGGGCCCCACTCTGTATCACATCAGACATCTCGCAATTCACTCACATCAACACTGAATGGTGTAGAAACCATTTTCTTGGTGTAGAAACGTTTGTAAAGATTTCTATAATTCTACTTGTGAAACCACTTGGGCCCAAGCAGCGTATTTTAAATTTCCAAGTGACTATGGTTTCTGGACAGTCACTGCACATTCTTATCTTCCTGTGAAGTGAGAAGCTGAACAAATTGTTTTCAGTGGTGATGAAACTTTAATGAGTATTAACATTAATGATGAATGAAGCATGCACTGTCATGTTTGTGGACATTCATCATTTATTCATTTTGCTTCTGCCTTTTTTATTTATGCATTTTAGAATCAAAGATTCCTGCCCCCCAGCCAGGTCTCAAACCTGTTTGTGGACCCCAGAACCTCTAGTGGACATAGCTGATGGCCTGTGGTGCCCGGAGAATGTACAGCCTTGCGTGTTGAATGAGCAGCCCTGGCCACAGTGTTTCCTGGGGCGCGAGGAACAGAAGGGCTTGGAACTTCAGCAGCTGCCCATTTTCTCTCCCTCCACCTCCCCAACTAGGTCCATGATTAGAAAACTTTTATTTGAAGCTCACTGCCCCCATCTGACTCTCTTGGATCCTGAGCAGCTAAGTCCTAACTGACTATAGCAGCAGTGCCTGATAGAGAAATGATGGGAGCTACAGAATGCAATTTTCAATTTTCTAGTATTCGCATTAAAAAGGTAAAAAGAAGAGATGAATTTTTTAATGATCAATTTGATTTAACCCAATACATTAAAAAAAATCATTTCAACACGTAATCGACAAAAAATATGGAGATATTTTATATTCTTTTTCTTCGAGGCATGAAGCCTTTGAAATCTGGGGTTTATTTTACACTGATTGTGTATCTCAATTTGGAAACTGAATTTTCAGGAGGAAGACTTGATCTGTTTTCAGATTCCTCAAGAAATCGGCTCCCACTGGAGGAAGGTACTGCCTGGCCTGTGTCCCCAGGGAGGGCCACGGGGTCTGACCCTAAATGGGCCCCTGTCCAGTCTCAGCTTAGAGTTCTGGCATCTGATGCCATCTCTAGGGGTGACTCCGGCTGCCTCTGCAACCCTGTCGTGGCTGTCTTGAGGGACCCTTCCCCGCCAGATGATGGCCAGAGGGGGGACTTCATAAAACTTACAGAACAGGCTGATCGATGGGGTCCCTTTATTAGGGAAGGTGTGTTTACCGAAAGTCTTTGTGGGGCTAGAATTTGCTCTGAGACTCGCTTTCCTTACACCCAGGCACGGAGGTGCTGGAGCAGTTACCCCTCACCCGCCCCAAACTTCTTTACCGGCTACTGTTATTTATCAGAAAGAACCTAAGGGCCACGTATGACCAAACCGGCTTAACTCTAGCTGCCGGATCCTTCGGAGGTCCCAGTGGGGAGAAGCCCCAGGGAGGGTCGGGAGGGCTGGGGCGGTGGGACGGCGGATATGGGGACCCAGGCACTTTAAGAATTTTCGGGCATGAGCTGTTGGCCAAAGGGCAGGGAAGTTACTTTAATATTTTAACAACCTCCAGCTGTCCTGGTGCGCTCCAATAATCACCAGTCTGCAGCAGGGGCAGTATGTGTGCACCTTAACTGTGTCTTTCAGACATTGTAAGTTGTAAATAAAAGTTAAATAACAATCATGGTTAGGTAATAACTTAATTTTTAAATTTTAATATTTAAAATTTAAATATTAAAATTATTAAAATATTAAAATTTAAATATTAAAATATTAAATATTTTAATATTTACTGAATGTTCGCTATGCACCTGGCGCTGTGCTCAGCACTTACATGCAGGATACGATTTTGTCTTCATAATAACCCAGTGAGATAGGCATTATTATTCCCATCTCCATTTTATACGTGAGAGGTATGAGGCACAGAGACGTCAAGTCATCTGCTCAAGGACACAGCTGGTAAGTGGTAGAGTCAAGGGATGAACCTAAGTTTGTTGGATTCAGAGCCTATGCTTTTAACCACTATGCAGTCAATGTATTGAAGTGGGAAGATGTTTATGATATATTATTGAATTTTAAAAATCAGGTAGGGAATTCCTTGGCAGTCCAGTGGTTAGGATTCTGTGCTTCCACTGCAGGGGGCACAGGTTCCATCCCTGGCTGGGGAACAAAGATCCCGCAAGCTGAGCGGCACGGCCAAAAAAAGAAAAAAAAAGAAGGTTACCTATGTTAGGTTCATATGATCCCATTATTGGGAAAAATATATATATATATATATATATATATATATATGAATCAAGATGCTATTTTAATAAGTCACTCCACATATTTTCTTTTCTCAGTAATTCTTCCCCACCTCCCATGAGCTCTTGCCATTAAGATTTGGCCTTGGAGCTGACGTTTTATTGCCTTGTGGTACAGGAAGGATGAGTATTAACTAAAACAGGGTGATTTTTCCCCCAGGCAAAATGACGTTTTGATTTTTGACAATGTCTGGAGACATTTTTGAGTACCACAGTTAGGGGTGGTGGTGGTGGTGGTGTTGCTACTGGTATCTCTGGTGGGTAGGAGTCAGGGATGCTGCTAAACTTTCTACAGTGGACAGGACAGATCCTTCAACAAGGAGTTATCCGGCCCCACATGTCACTGTGCCAAGATTGAGAAAACCTGACCTGATCTGCAGTAAATAAATCCTTGGCTTTGGGTTTTCAAATAGAATTTTTCAAGTCTAAAGCAAGGTGACAGTCTAACAGTAAACCAATTTAATTTGAAGAGCACAGCTTTGCTAAGAGAGGAAAGAGCTTTCTCGGAACCCTTAAAAAGAGGTGTTTTCTGTCAAGAGACAGCATGGAGGACTGGAGCACAGAGTTTTCTCTAAAGCGTGGAGTAGAGAGGCCCAGACAGAAAGGAACTCCCCATGACACGGGAAGATCAAAGTCCTTTTCTGAGGATGGGGAGTGTGTCAGGGGAACGAGGGCAAACGTTTGGAAACATGAGACCTGGCTGAGAGGCTGAGGAGATAGAGCCCAGGTAGATGTGAGGGAATCTAAGCCATACCAATCATCCTCCATTTCTCCAGGGGGGATGCAAGTCCTTTAGAGAAGCCCCAAGTTCAACATGGCACTGGAGAAACCGGTGATTACAGTGGAAAAATTTAAATGGCGGAGTGAAAAAAAGAAAAGAAACAGCCCATGTGCCATGTGTCCAAAGGACGCATTAAAAAAAAAAACCCCAAAACCCTGTATATATGTTCATAAAACAGAACATGATCCATACAACAAAATGAATGAATCTCAGAAATACTATGCTGAGTGAAAAAAGCCTTCCACAAAGGAACATGTACTACATGGTTCTGTGTACTTGAGATTCTAGAACAGGAATATCTAATCCATAGCGGGAAGAGAATTCAGAAGAGTGGGTGCCTCTGGGGCCTGGGGCTGGGAATTGACTGGGGAGGGACATGAGGGAACTTTCTGGGGTGATGGTAATGTTCTATATCTTGATAGGAGTTTGGGTTACATAGGTGTACACGATCGTCAAAACTCAATGAGCACACTCAAGATCTACACCTTTCATGGTGTGGTAGCCAGTCTCCAAGATGGCCCCACTGATTCTTGTCTCCTGGTATTCAGACCCTTGCATCATCCTCTCCAATACTGGATGGACTTTATATTAGTTAGCTGGGGCTGCCATAATAAAACACCATAGGAGGTCTTAACAAAAGAAATTCATTTTCTCACAGTTCTGGAGGCTGGAAGTCCAAGATCAAGGTGTGGGCAGGGTTAGGCCTCTCTCCTTGGCTTGCAGACGGCCACCTTCCTGCTGTGTCCTCACATGCCCTTTTCTCTGTGCACGTGCATCCCTGGCGTCTCTCTCTCTCTTCTTACAAGGACACCAGCCCTTGGATTAGGGCCCACCCAATCATCTCATTTGAACTTACTCATCTATTTCAATACACTATCTCCAAATAGGGTCACATTCTGCGATATTGGGATTGAGGCCTCAGCATATGCATTTTGGGGGAATGCAAATCAGTCCGTAACAAAGCTTCTCTATGTAACCAAGGATATTGCAGAAATGACACAGTTTGATTCCTGAGGTTAGATCCTAGAAGACGTTGCAGCTTCTGCCTCACTCTCTAGGACCACTTGTCTGGAGGAGCTGGCAGCTTGAGGATGCTCAAGCAACGTAAGGAGAGGTCCGCTTAGTGAAGAACTGAGGCCTCTTACCAAAAGCCATGGGAGTGACCCATCCAGCCCCAGACAAGCCCCCAGAGGACCACAGCCCAGCCACCACCATGACTGCCACCCCATGGACAAGCCTGAGCAAGAATCCCCCAGCTAAGCCATTCCCAACTTCCTGACTCAGAGAAACTAGGAGATAATAAATGGTTACTGTTGTTTTAGGCCATGACATCCTGCAGTAATTTGTTATGCAACAATAAGTAGCAAATACAGGTTTGGGCACCAGGAGTGGTGGAAAATTTAACAAAAACCCTACGATGTGGAGTGGTTTGGGATGGAACAGTGGCCAGAAGCTGGAGGACTTTGGCCAAGAGTCTTTGAGAAAGCCTGAATAGTCTTAGTAGAAGCCCGATGGCCTTTGAGGAGGCCGTGAGGGAAGGGTCCCAGGAAAGTGAGGAAAATGTTACTGGGGTTAAGGGATCCTTGTTAGGTGGTGGCAGAAGGTTTCCTAACACGTTGCCTGTGGTCATGAGGAAGGTAGAAAATGTTTGTGATGAGGCTGAATGGTCAAGCTAAAGAGAGTCCCAGACAGAGTCTTGGAAGGTGCTGCCTGGTTACTTCTTGCTACTTATAGTGAAATGTGAGGGGGAGAGACAGTTAAAGGAAGGGCTGTTAAACCAGGGCAATGCTCTGTGCTTGAAAATTCCCTGCCTCTCCTGGTGGCAAATGAAATGTAAGAAACAGGTTCTGGGCAAAGATCAAATCAAGGGCACTCTCAAGAAAACACAGTCCAGAGAAGAAGCTGAGGGTGTGGTTGTAAAATCCTTTGTTAAGAATACAGATCCAGGGCAGTGTCCATGAGAACCCTTCGGTCAAAGAACTGGGCTTCTAAGAAGCTTCTGTCCTTTGTCAGTCTTTGCAGAAGCCCATGGTGGAAGGGCTTGTGACAAAAAAGTCTGTGGGCGTGGGTTTTGCCTGATAGGATGAACCCCAATAAGAAGCACTGCCAACTCAGACTGACAGAGACCCACAAAAGTCAAATAAGCGTCTGGACCCCCAAGCTTCTACAGGCAGGAAGCAGGCTGTAAAACTATGCAGCCACATCCATGGGACACCTTTCATAGGAAAGGGAGGACGACTCAGAAGGCGGAACTCACGGACCAGGGGCAGAGCCAAGAGCCCTGGAAAGTCATTTCTGGGCAAGAGTTGGACTGAATCCCAGTCAAGGAACTGCCGATATTTTCCCAGCTGGACTTCAGAACTGCTGTGGGCCGGGGACTCCTGTGTGTTTCCTGTTTCTCTTCTTTTGGAACAAGAGGAGTGTATGGAGCAGTGATGCTATGTCTGTCCCACCAGTATGTGCTGGGTGTGTGAGGGACAGACCCTTTGTGCAGAGGTCTTCAGATTTCTGGAAGTAGTACTTGATGAGCTGAACGTAACGTACTACACCCATGAGCCCCATCTGTACCTGGACTTGATTTAGACGAGATTCTGGAATTTGAGCCGATGCTGTTACTGGGGTGAGATTTTGGGGGGCCTCGGGAGAGAGGAGGAGGAGTGTGAATCATGGAGGACCCGAGGGCAGGCTGTGGTAGCCGGCCTCCAAGATGACTGCTGATAATCCCTGGGGACTCAGAGGGGTCTGCGGCTGGGACGCAGAAAACAGAGAATGGGACCTTCACACCAGTGGCCACAGAAGAAACCTGGGAATCATGCCAGGGACTAAGTCGAGCCAGCTACACTGCCAGTAAGGCTGGCAAGGCCAAGAGGATGGTGACAGACAGGAAGTCTCCTCCCCAAGTGCCATGAGGCCTTCTGGGGGGGAGGGGGGGAGAAGGAATCCCTGATGGCTGTGTGTCCCCAAAGTGACCAGGCTGTGAGTGACAGTCACTGAGATAACCAGCCTTAAATTTTACTGAAAAGCGTTATTTTAGATTAGATTGAATACATAACCTCCGGAGAAGTAATTTTCTCCATAAGCCTCAGTCTCCTCTTACCTGTAAAATGGTAATAAAATATTTAAAAACCTCCTAAGGCAAGAGGGATTTCAGTTACCAATATGTCTGTACATCTGAGTTGAAGTATATAAATTTAGATTCTGATACAAATTCATATATATTCATATATATCTACAAACACACACACACACACACACACACTCACCACAGAGGTACTGACGTGTGCAGATGGGCAGAGCACAGTCTTGGAGGAGTTTGTACCAAAAAGTCAACAGGGAGAATTCTGGTGATAAGGGTGACAGCTTATCTTTTACTGTTTTCTAACTTTCTGCTTATCCCAATTTTTTCACATTTGATTATGTTCTACTTCAGAACCAGAGAACATAAGCAAAAGCCAGAGAAAGACAAATAGCATACCATATTGCTTATATGTGGAATCTAAAAAAAGGTACAAATGAACTTATCTACAAAACAGAGATAGAGTTACAGATGTAGAAAATAAACTTATGGTTACCGGGAATAAGAGGGGGGAGGGATAAATTGGAAGAGAGGGATTGACATACACAATACTATACATAAAAGAGATAACTAAGAAGGACCTACTGGATAGCACAGGGACCTCTCCTCAATACTCTGTAATGGTCTATATGGGAAAAGAATCTAAAAAAGAGTGGATACATGTATATGTTGAACAGATTCAGTGTGCTGCATACCTGAAACTAACACAACACTGTAAATCAACTGCACCTCAATAAAACTTTTAAAAAAAAGGGGAAAGCAGAAACTGAGACCCATCCTCCTAGCAAAAGCCCCTCCCCTAAGCCACCAAGGAAGCATGCATGAGTACCTTGCCTGATGATGGGAACGCTGTGGGCGGCTCTGTCCACCTTGAAGGAGAACATCTTCTCACTGGTACTCACGGGCCGCCTGTGGGAGGCTGGTGGGACCATGGGGGGCTCGGGGGACCCCTGCGACCAGCTCCTCTGCACTGGCGCTGTCCAGATGCCCGGGTAGAAGGGGGTCTGTGTTGGTGAGGGTGACTGGTTCAGTTGCTGGGTGGCCCAAGGTGGCTGTGGCCTTGGCCAAGGTGCTGGGCCCCTCACCCATGGGAAGGAGACCTGCAGGGGCAGACAAGAGGGTCAGGGGAGGTTACGAGCAGCTAGGGTGGTCTTCACCTTTCTGTCCTGGCGACATAATTGCTGCCTTAGATTTTGGCGTATAAGTCACTTCTCCCAAGAATCCCTCCCACACTCTCCCCAAATTTGGGATGGCGGTCCCCACCATGGGTCACCTTGCACACTATCACACCACCATTTATTGGGTGCAGCCTTCGTGCCAGGCACCCAGTCAAGAGATTCACATGCATTACCTCATTTAATACCCCTGATGCTCTGTGATGAGCCCGAGGCTGAGCAAGACCTAGTGACTTTCCCAGGACCACAGATTTGGCAGTGAGCGTCTGAGCTGGTACAACGCCACCTCTGAGCTCTGAGAGGCTGACAGCTTTTTGTCTACCTTGCTCAGCACCGTATCCTCAGCTCCTAGAATAAACCCTTGGCACATACACAGTAGGTCCTTAAATACTGGTTGAAAGAATGAATGAACACATCTCCGAGATTCAAGCCCAGCTCTCCAGGACACACACATCCACACTGTGTGTCTCCCTGGCACTCCCATTCCACCTGTTCCCCGAAGCCGAGAGCTCTGGGGTGGCAGGCACCCCAACGGGCTCACACCCCAACTGGCTCATTAACCTGTGATCCTCAACATCTGCCACATCTGATTCTTGCCAGACGCTCCATAAATATCTATCGAGGGAACCTTTTTTCATCTGACCCGGCGGAAGATGTCTGTATCTACTTTCATTAGAGAGCACATCAAAATCCATCTACACCGGGAGAAGCAAATGCTGAGAGGTGCTGACACCTGGCTTTGTCTTGGTTAATGCTGTTGTGGCCGTCCCTCCCCGAGCCTAGTGGTTAAACCGTGACATCGTGAATGCTACCATTTATTGTAATTACTCACCGATTTCTCGCGATAGCCCTGAAGGGGAGGAGCTCTCCTTATTCCTAGCTTACAAATGAGGCTTGGAGAGGTTAAGGACTTCACCAAGCTCAGGTGGTGGTGGAGAGGGTGGTGGGACTGGGGTTCTGGAAAGCTCTTTCCCTCTCTGTCTCTCTCTCCCTTCTCTGCCCCAACCCCACCCCCAGTCTCTTGGCAGAAAAAAACACACTTTTCAAGGAAGAAGCTAAGTTCAAAGGTTTGCCGCCTGTGGCGGTCACGTTTCTCTTTCTGCAGACTGCAGACACAGAATGAGAAACAGGACAGAATGCTTCCGAAATAGGAGCACTGGCAGACAGAACTTCCTAGAGCTCCAGCTGGATTGTATTTAAGAGGAAGGTTCTCCACTCACTCAGGTTCCCAAACCAGTCTTTTAGCTACAGTCTTTCCCAGCCAAGTCAAGAATCCGGTGAATTCCCCTGAAGACTTTTTTGGAGTCAGGGAGAACACTGTTCGGGAAAATCAAACTCCAATTGCCTGGCGACACCTGGCCCAGCATTTATGATGACACTGGCCCCGTTGAAACCTGTTTCAGGAACGGACTTGGCAGTGTTCCAGAACTCTGTTACCTTATGTGAAGATTCGAATTTCTCTCCACTGTGGGCACCTCGGTCTCCACCTAAGCTTTCTTCCTTTCTCTCCTTTCAGAAGCTGAGGTGTCCTGCTTCTGCCTTGCACTCACTTCTCCATCCATCCTATCCCTTCCCGTCCTCTCCTCTGGGGCTGTCTTGCCTCAATCATTCCTACAACCTTTCCTCATCGATTTAATAAAGATTTATCGAATGAAAGGGCTGAAGGTGGGAAGGGGGAAATTTGAATATGTTTTACCCCCGCCTGATAGAAAACAAATCGAGAGACCACGGGTAGTGTGGAGGAATTCCCTTGTGTGCTGGGATGCTCAGGTAGATGTGCCTCACTGCCCACTAACTGCCAGGGTGCTGAAGGGAGTGCTCATATCTCATGCCTCAAGTGGTTCACTGCCGTAGTGGACAGGCCGCAACCCACCTGGCTCTTCTGGAAATTCCAGGAATCTCCCTCCCAATCTGTCGGCCCATTGCTGTGGGTGGGGCTAAGCAATCAACCAATCACACTCCCTGGACATAGATTGGTTCAGTGGTGGGGCAAGTGATGCAATCAGAGCCAAGGAGACCCAAGAAGACTTGGCTGGACACCAGGATCTGGAGTGACCTGGTGGGACTTCAGAATGCAGCCAGCATGAAGGAGTGGAGCCCAGACATGGAGAGAGGGAAGCTGTTTATTTATTTTTCAAATTGTGGTAAATAACCTGCAACACAAAATTTATCATCTTAGCCATTTTAAAGTATACAGTTCAGTGGTGTTAAGTATAGTCACATTTCTGTGAGATGGATCTCCAGAACTTTTTCATCTTGCAAAATGTAAACTCTATTAACCATTAGACAACAACTCCCCATTCCCTCCGCCACCCAGCCCGTGGTGACCAACATTCTGTCTCTATGAATTGGACTACTCTAAGTACCAAGTACCTCAAATAAGTGAAATCACATGGTACCTGTCTTTTTGTGACTGGCGTATTTCACTTAGCATAATGCCCTCAAGGTTCATCCATGTTGTAACATGTCAGAATTTCCTTCTTTTATTTTATTATTTTTTTTGTGTGTGGTAGGCGGGCCTCTCACTGCTGTGGCCTCTCTCGTTGTGGAGCACAGGCTCCGGACGCGCAGGCTCAGCGGCCATGGCTCACGGGCCCGGCCACTCCGCGGCATGCGGGATCCTCCCGGACTGGGGCATGAACCCGTGTCCCCTGCATTGGCAGGCGGACTCTCAACCACTGCGCCACCAGGGAAGCCCTTCCTTCATTTTTAAGGCTAAATAATATTCCACCATACAGTTTAGAGTGTATTTTTTTAATCCATTAAGTGTCATGGGCACTTGGGTGGTTTCTACCTCATGGCTATTATAACTATGCTGCTGTCTGTGAACATGGTGGGGAAAATAAGGAAGCTGGTTTTGAGCACTGGCTGGGGTGCTACCCTGAAGTGCTCCATCCCTGAGGCTGGCTAGAGCTGGTTTCTGTTGCTTGCAGCACACAGAGCCCGAACGATAGGGCCCCTAGTGGGAAGGAGCCAAAGATGTATCAACGCAGCAGAGACTCCAAGCTCTTCGGGTTTAAAAATTTAAAAATAAAGGTTTTTTTTTTTTTTTTCTCTGAAGCATGTTGGTTGAGGGTAGCTTTAGTTGGATGGTTAAAGTTGGTTTTCTCTAGTTTCCCGGCTTGCTTTATCAAAGGGAAGGTCAAGGTTTTCTCAGAAATTCCTGCTGGCAACTACAACGATACAGGCAGGGAGAAAAGGAAACATAAGAAGAAGACTCACATTAAAAGCTAGCTCTGGGCTGTACAGGAAGCATGGGGTCAAGGTCAGTTATCAACAAGTTTGTTTTTATTATTTATTTATTTTAGATTTAATTCTATTTATTTTTGTCTGTGTTGGGTTTTCGTTGCTACGTGCAGGCTTTCTTTAGTTGCGGCGAGCGGGGGGCTACTCTTCTTGTGGTGCGCAGGCTTCTCCTTGTGGTGGCTTCTCTTGTTTCGGAGTGTGGGCTCTAGGAGCATGGGCTGCAGTAGCTGGGGCACATGGGCTCAGCAGTTGTGGTACGTGGGCTCCAGAGCACAGGCTCAGTAGTTGTGGCGCATGGGCTTAGTTCCTCCACGACACATGGGATCTTCCCAGACCAGGGCTCGAACCTGTGTCCCTTGCACTGGCAGGTGGATTCTTATCCACTGTGTCACCAGGGAAGTCTTCAAGTCTGTTTTTAGAAACTTTAGTTTAAAAATACACGCTAATGCCTTTTCTCTTTCTTTGTGTCTGTTCTCTGACCATATGGTATGTTGCCATGGTTGGGTTTTTTGTTTTGTTTTTGAGGTAGCATATGTGATACTCCTGATTTCTTTTCCATACTACCTTTAAAATAGCAGGTTGGGGCTTCCTGGTGGTGCAGTGGTTGAGAGTCCGCCTGCCGATGTAGGGAATACGGGTTCGTGCCCCGGTCCGGGAAGATCCCACATGCCACAGAGCAGCTAGGCCCGTGAGACATGGCCGCTGAACCTGCGCATCTGGAGCCTGTGCTCCGCAACGGGAGAGGCCACAACAGTGAGAGGCCCGTGTACCGAAAAAAAAAAAAAAGCAGGTTGTCAACCACCTGGATTAACCATGACCACATCCACGGCTGAATTTATATTAGCTTTAATAAACACAGGTCAATGATTTACTCAAGAAATCACTATCCATTTTTTTTCAAATTATCTATTTGTACTTTGTGTTATTTACCCAATATCTGCTTCTAACCCTGAAAAGAGTGTAAGTTGAATGGGACACCCTAAAAAAAATTCGAAGTAGTTTGCACATCGAGTGCCTACAGTACACATGAATTCTGCCAGGAAGCCCTGGAGCCTGCAGAGAAGGTGGAAACTTAGACCTTGCCCTTGGAGAGCTTGTTATGTGCTCTGCCATTTGTAAGTAATTGTGGACAATACAACGACTATGAGCCACTGTGTAGAGAAGCCACAGATGTGCCACAGACTGTGCTGGGCACTTAATGCATGTGGTCTCATCTGATCTCCAGAATAATCTTGCAGGAGGCATTTTACCCCTCATTGTGTGGATTAAGAAACTGAAGCTCAGAGAGGTTAAATGACTTGCCCAACGTCTCACGGCCTGGAAGTGGTGACACAATTTGACTCCAATACCTGTGCTCTTAGGACTTCTAGGTTACTCCAAGTCATGATTTATTACCTGCTTTCCATACTCACAAACGGATCTTAGACGATTGGTTAGTGAATGATAGGATATTTTCCAAGTTAAAAAAAGGAAACGAACATTAGATGGTGTGAAAAAACACAAGACATCGCATGGGCTACTTAGAAATGGGATTTTCTAGGAACACTGACAACTGTCTTATGGAAGTGTTATTCTTTCTGGTACATGCCACGCCCTGGAAGCAGCTCAGAGGACCCCAGCCTCCATCCGGGAAGACCTGTGGTATGTTCACTGCTGTACCAGAGGAGTGCTGGGGCCAGCTGGTACCCGCCCACGAGAACTGATTGTTAAATGTCCAGGAATTTTGCCAACTGGTTGATAAACACAGCCATTAATAAGAATTAACTTACATAAATTTACAATTAAATTATATCAGAAACAATTGGTATACAAACTTAAAAGTCACCCCTTCCTAATTATTTTACTCTATTTTATTATTACCTATGCTCTTGAGGTTATTTCACTCTACTATATGTTTCTGTTGGAAATGTTACATAGTAATGTGTTACCACACCTCTCTTTCCTTCTCTGTATTCAGGGATGTGTCATTGGGAGCTGGAAATTGACCGTGGAGGGCGTATTACACCATAGAAATCAGGAAATGTTATAAATGAGGGCTTGGTTTTTAAAAAGTTTTATAAATAGGTTTAATAATGGTGGTTCATGTAGAGCTTGATTTTGTTTGTTTGTTTGTTTTGTTGATTGCCTAGACTTAAGACGGTAATGGAGAAAATGTTAACAATGCAGATTATACAAAAGCATGTTGTGTCTTAGCCGTTATGTTATGAATAGAGCAAAAAATTGGGGAAACGTTCTTCCAGTATTTAAAAATTATTATCTGATGCAGCAACAAAGTCACTCATGTCACTGATGAACATGTGAAGTTCTAACGTCTTTCTTTTTTCACTTGTATTATTCATAAATCCAAAATATCCAAAAATACCCACGAGTGCTCAGGTTGGGAACTCTCTCATTCATCAACTGCAATGAGAAATTGGCTATGGATACAAGAGTTCACCTAAAGTCAATGAAAGCATTCTGTGAGACTCAGCTGGCTATATAGAATTTACAAGAAAGAGTACTGTATATTTTGTTACATGGATAGACTGTGCTACACATTCTTTATATCAGTAAACCTTATGCTATGCATCCATGTACTTTACTTTTTCCAGAGAGCTGGTCATTAAATATTTACCAGCCAATCGCTGGCTGTGCTGGCACCCAGCAGAGTGCCTGCTGCTCATGGTAGGTGTTCGCTGACTGAGCTGAACGGTTGGCAAATGGAGTGTAAATAAAAAGCACTTTGATTCTGGGGCTGGGATGGGGAAAACACATGCTAAGCCTGGTGCATCTTGTAACAGCAAAGAGTAAGCAAGTGCCCAAAACGAAAAGGTGGGGAGGTGCTCAAGGACACAGCAAGCAATCTGAAAGAGCTCCCAGTGGCCAAGGCTGGAAGAATTTGAGCGAAGAAATATTTAATGAGTATTGGATTATAATTCAAAGTGTAAAATCAGTATACATGGATCCATACTGACATAGATACATTAGTGAGTAAATACATAAAGGAGGGAGAAGAGACCGGCTTCCTTACAGAAGAATTTAACATACATAGATGTGGAGCTTAATTCCCATGGTCTGGAAGGGCCTGGGGGGTAGGGGTGATGGTGGCGAGCAGGGACACTGACCACAGCATGGAGGAGCCATGGACCTGGAAAGACAGAATGGAGACTAGAAAACATGGCCAGTAGATCTCAGAAGCCAGGAGAGGGTGCTAGTTGGTGCCAGGACAAATGGCCTTTATCTCAACAGCTACCGGGGTGCCACCGTAACTCAGAGACGGGTAATAATTCTATGTCCCCAAGAAAAGGGTAAATCATGTAAGGGGCTTCAGTGTGAGAAATCAGGGTTATACATTTAGAACACAGAACCGCCAAGTTATACATTATTTTTAGGTTTTGGAACTTAAAAGAATTAAGTCCCTTTGAGCTGTTCAGAAAAGCCATTCGTTTGGGGTTTTCCCAGCTGTGTTAAAGGAGATCTGGCCCATCTAATTTTCCCATTTTCTTGTAAATCTTCAATCTTACGGTTTTTCCTTTCCTTTCAAGTTCTAATCAGCTTCCTGGTCAGTCCATAAAATGGGAAATAGAATCTAATGAGAAAACAGCCGGATTTTTGCAAATAGCTTTTGCTACCCCTAGACTTGGCCTGCTTCAATTGGGTCTTGCCAGATAGAGAGACGGAATGAATGAATGAATGAATGATCATCAACTAAGTTCAGAGAAGGAGCAACGTGGTTCTGATTTGGTAACAAAGGGTGTGGCCTGCCAGAGGAAGCAGGACGCGGCCCGATTCCTGGCTGGGTCCAGGTTCTGTCTCAGCAGGATGCTAAGGGTTCAGCCCGCGCTCCCGTCTCCACCTCCCCCGATGTCATCTGCATCGCCTGTAGACATCTGGTGACAACACAGCCTCAGGGGTCCTTGTGTGTGAGTTTCTGCTGCAGAGGCCGAGCCTGAGGCTGTCTGCTGCCCCGTGCCTTCCACTTCACTGGTCTCGGGAAATCGCCTTTGATATAAAACACCCAGCCTCAGGAGTTCTCATCACATAAGTAAGTCCCCACGGGACCTGTAAGAGCACAGGGTAGAGGAAATCCTACAAGGTCTGGTAGGAGATGACAAAGCTTGACCAGAAAGAGGCTTTGTTCTGAAGGGCACCATAGTCTCTGGTCATTCACTCAGTTGCCGGCTCCTCAACCCCCGGTACAGTAAAGCCACATCCTCCTCAACAACGGGCCCTATTCAGAGGTCCCAGGAATGTGGAAACACCACCCTTCTTGGGGATGGACAACTAAGGCCCGACTCTGAGCTTCTCATCACACCAGTTCACCACAGGAGAGAAATGAGCAACTCTGCTTCCTTGGAGACTGGCCTGGGACTTTTCCAATGGAAAAGTGGATTATTCATCATTTTCCTCCCCCCACATCCCTAGTGGCAAATCCTGTTAGGAAGGCTCCACTTAGGCAATAGGAATGCTACCTAATGTCATGGACATCTTCTTTGTTTTTGCCTCCCCCGCATCCATTTCTTCCATCTTTTGGATGGGCACCTTAATTTTGTTTCAGGGAAGACACCCTTTCCCTGACAATCCTGAGTCCATAGAACTCTGACCCTTCCACCCCAGGGGTGAGACCATAACCCAGGCCTGGCCAATCAGAGCATTCCTTGCCCCTGGCCTCAGTGATTGGTTCAGGGGAAGCCACGTGATCCAAGCCACTGTCAATGAAGATGCTGGCTCTTTCCCTGGAACTGCTACTTTGTAGGGTGCTGGGGCTGCTGGTGGCCTCTTTCCTACAGGTGAGAAGAGTCTGTCTGAGATTGGGAAGCTAACAGGGAAGAAAGAGTCAGATTCCTGACCATGATTTGGGCGCCTGGATCCAGCTGGGCCTAAGCTGCAGCTTTTGGCCTTTTCAGTTCCATGAGCTTTTTTTTTTTTTTTGCCTAGGATACTTTTAGTTGGTTTTCTGACACTTGCAAACAATCAAATTTCCTGGACAGTATGCTTACTGAGACTTTAGCATAAGCATCACTATGTACTCAGAGTGAAAGTTGTTTTAAAGGTTATGACATGCTCAAATAAAACCCACCAGACTGTCATCATGCACCAAATTTACCTTTCAACTTATAAAAGTAAAGCAGCATCTCCAGAGAAGAATGATTTAAGACCAAGGAACCAATCATAAGACAAGTAGTAAAACGCTGCTTAGAGAAACTTTGATAGATAAATAGTTCTCTAGCTACAGCAGGCTTCAGACTACAAACCCCAAATTTCTGCTTCAAAAGTGACTCAGGGAAGACATTCCATAGTTTCATTTATTTCGTTTTTTGGCCTCGCCGTGCACTTGTGGGATCTTAGTTACCTGACCGGGAATTGAACCCACGCCCTCAGCAGTGAGAGCACTGAGTCCTAACCACTGGACCACCAGGGAATTCCCAACAGTCCACAGTTTTAAAAGAAAACGTTCCAGTTGAAGAAACAGGTAAAATTTATAATATGCATCTGTTGTATATATAATATGTTAATGTCTAGTACATTTATCAGATCCATGTCAATGTAATTATATTATTACTATATTTGCAAATGCATATATATGTGTATGTATAGTTAGAACCACATATTTCCAGCTCTTTTTAAAAGAGGTATTGAAAAGACTGTTCAAAATTTAGTTTTCCAGCTTGTCTGTTTTTTTCTTATTCCTCAGTAAACTTAAGCAATTAACCAGCACATTTCCTGGCACACAGTAAGGCTCAATCTGAGTGAGTTCTTTCTCCCCAGCTCCCCCCTCTATTTTAAGTTCTTCTTTTAGAAACCAAGTCAAATGACAGAGGCAGGACTGCATAGTGTTACAAGCAGAGGCTGGCAAACATTTTCTGTAGCGCCAGACAGTAAGCATTTCCAGCCCTGTGGGCCATAGGATCTGCCCAGCTTACTCTGCCCTTGTAGCCGACAACACAGGCAATACTGAAATGACTGGGACGGCTGTGTTCCCAGGAAACTTTACAGAAACAGGCGATGGCCCGCACTTGGCCCTGGGCCATAACGTGCCGACCTCGGGTTAAGACCTTGGGATCCGGCGTCACACAGACTCTGGTCCGGCTCCCGGCTCTGCTCCGTCTCTGGGACCCTGACGAGTGTGTCATTTCTGTGCCTTGTCTGTAAGACACAGGGATACCAACAGCCATTTCTTAGTCTGTGAGAAGTGGGTCAGATAGTGCACGTGAAATGCTGGGAACACTTCCTGGTCCATAATAAATGAGCATAAAACATTAGCCACCAGGTGTGATCACCATCGTCAAAAAAGGAGAAGAAAGGGCGCAACTGAATTTGTCCAGGAACGGCAGCAATATCCCTGGTAAAGAGTTAGTGGGTGGACTTCCCTGGGGGCGCAGTGGTTAAGAATCCGCCTGCCAATGCAGGGGACAGGGATTCGAGCCCTGGTCCAGGAAGATCCCACATGCCGCGGAGCAACTAAGCCCATGGGCCACAACTACTGAGCCTGTGCTCTAGAGCCCGTGAGCCACAACTACTGAGCCCGCGTGCCACAACTACTGAATCCCACGCACCTAGAGCCCATGCTCCGCAACAAGAGAAGCCATCGCAAAGAGAAACTCGCGCACTGCAAAGAAGGGTAGCCCCCGCTCGCCGCAACTAGAGAAAGCCCGCGCGCATCAACGAAGACCCAACGCAGCCAAAAATAAATAAATAAAATAAATAAAATAATTAAAGAAAAAAAGTTAGTGGAGCCAGGGACTTCCCTGGCCGTCCAGTGGTTAAGACTCCACGCTTCCAATGCAGGGGGTGCAGGTTTGATCCCCGGTTGAGGAACTAAGATCCTGCATTGGTGTAGCCAAAAAAAAAGTTAGTGGAGCCAAACAAGCAAGGAAGCCAGATAACTGAAAATGCAGTTTCTCCTATTATCAGTGGCTTTCGTTTTTACCCACATAATGAATCGTCAGCATGTGAAATTGCAGGTTGGACTGGGAATTGCAAGACCTTCCTTAACCGCTGGGCAGTGAAGGACCTGCCTGGGCTCTCATGGCCCCACGATGCTTCGTGCTATTAGGAAAAGGCTCCAAGGGACTCAGGAGAGCCGGCTTTTAATCCTGCCTCTGGATCTATAGGACTGATGCCTAACCTTGGGGAAGTCACTGAAACTCTCTGAGCCTCAGTTTATGCCATGATAGGGGTGGTCCCAGGGACCTCTATAAAAACAACTGAAGGGGGAAAGGGGACCTGGGATTAATGAGTAGCTCCTTGGCAGAAATTGGAAATTGAAGCTCAGAAAGGTAAAGCCAGTTGCAGCTGGCATTTCAACTTGTGTCCATCCAACTCCAAAGGCCTTGCTTTCTCGATTGTGTTCTGCAGAGCTTCCCCATTAAAGCAGCAAGGAATATTGGCCGACAGAGGGCGCTCTTCTCGCAAGACAGGACGTCATGACATTGCAGGGACAGAAGACAGTATCCAGGAGCCACGTGGGAGAGTCTGGCTGGACTGGGAACAGGGCAGAGCAGGCTACAGGGAAGGCCAGACACAGGCAGTCATGGGGATGGGGGCTGCCGACAAGGAGCTGTCAACCCCCTCATGGAACAACTCGGCACGTCATTTGTGGCGCCTGGCTTCCTTTTTCATTCTGGCCATTTCCATCCGTTTTGCCGTATTTCAGAACAGAGAAAGACATGATTGATACATACGGGTGACGTGGGTTTCCTTACTCAGCTGCCTTGTAAGAACGGCGCCACTGTGACCAGCACAGCTTGTTTCCACACCTCCTTTCCCAGAGCTCAGAAAGCACGAGTAAAGGCAACAACCAACAAAACCCACAACATGGCAGCACACCTGACTCTGGGACTTCAATTTCCCACGCCTGGTGCCAAGACTCTATGGGATTAATCAACGGTTGCTTCAGGGCATTGCAGATGGCCCTGCGGGTTATGTCCTGCACAGTTTCAGTGGGCGCCATCCACATGGACTACGTTGTGAATGGTGACCCTGGAGTTGTGCAATATGGCAGCCCTAGGTAATACTTTGATGAGAGAGCTATAATTTACAAAGTATGGTCCTGGGGGCTTCCCTGGTGGTGCAGTGGTTGAGAGTCCACCTGCCGATGCAGGGGACACGGGTTTGGGCCCCGGTCCAGGAAGATCCCACATGCCGCGGAGCGGCTGGGCCTGTGAGCCATGGCCAATGAGCCTGCACGTCCGGAGCCTGTGCTCTGCAACGGGAGAGGCCACAACAGTGAGACGCCCGTAACCACAAAAAAAAAAAAAAAAAAAAGGATGGTCCTGGGCACAACCTGGCTGCCAATGCACTTTGTCAAACAAGAGATTTTCTTTATATTTTTCCATCTTGTATGTTATTCTATGGGTAATTTATCTGCAAATGTATTTATCTGCTAGCGGGGGCAGGTCTTGGGAGGTTTCCCTGTCCATAAGGACACTTACAAAGGAGGCATCTTGGCTGCTCCATGCTGGTTTGCTTGACTCTAAAGCTGAGGGTTATCATGTGCATATTAGGTGCCAGACGCTGGACTAAGCAATTTACGCACTTTGCCCACTTAATACCACAGTCACTCAAGGTGGTAGGAACTATTGTTACAGGAGTGGGGACCGAGGCCCTGAGAGGTAGATGATTTGTGCACGTCCAGTATAAAAGCCGGTCAAGAGCAGGGCTGGGACGGCGCTGGAGTCAGCCTGACCTCAGGGCACGTGCTCTAACCACTGTGACATCTGCAAACACATCTGGATTCCTAACCGCCCCGCACCTCACCCCCCTCCCCCAATAAAATGCTGCCACACCCTCCTCTGTTGGTTAGGGTCACCACAAAACCTGAAATAAATGCTTTCATTTGGGAACTCTTTGTCGGGAGAAGAACAGTTCTCATCATACTTAATCTGTATGATATCAGGGCAGCCCTCCGTGGAAACTCCATCCAAGGAGGAAACACAGCGCCCTCACCAGGGACCCCAAAATCAATTGGAAACAAGAATATGCCGGAAGCAAGACGGCCACGAATTTTTTAGAAAAACTGGGCTTCAAAATATTTGATGAGAGATGCTCTTCAATACCTCTCCCTTTTCCCCTCTTCCTTTCTCTTCTTTTAAATAGCCAGCAGGTTGCGGTCATCAGGAAGTGGAATTTGTAGGAAGGTGCCAGTCAGTCCACAGGCTGCCCTCACACGGACGCTGCAAAGGACCCCTCCATGAATATGAGCATCATGGATGGAAGCTTCTCAAGCTGGGGACGCCCCGGCAGAGAGCACTTTTGAGAAGATGGGGCTGTGGAGAGTCCTGCACAGTGCCCTGGGCACAGGCCAGGGGAACACTTGTGCAGCTGCCTGCAGTCAACCGAGGAATGAAGCAAGGTGCAAGTGCGTGTAGGAATAAGAATTGAAAAAATCCGTGCATATTCGAGTGATCGTGAGAGTATGCTTTCCACGGTGTGAAAACCAGTCAAGGCTACTGCTCCAGCTAGCATCAGACTGAATGGTTTTCTCCCCTACTTTTTCCCCAAGTGGGGATAGTGTTTAATTTGCACTGACTAGCTGTGTGGCCCTGGGGAAATTACTTAACCTCTCAAAGTTTCGGATTCCTTGTCTGTCAAATGGGGATCATGGGAGAACCCATCTCATAGGTTGCTATGAGCGTGAAATAAGGGAGAGCAGGTGAATTGCTTAGCACAGTGCTGTTCACGTCAGTGATTCCTCCTGCTGCTCTCCTGGATTCTCTTCTTACAAAGCATCTTCTTCCGTCTTATCTACTCAAGGTTAGAGGTCGTCATCACTTTTTCCCACAATTATATAAGAAGCGCCTTGTAAAATAAAGTCCCCATTCCATAGTTGTACACACGTGTGCATAACAAAC
Source organism: Mesoplodon densirostris (assembly GCF_025265405.1). Lineage (NCBI taxonomy): Eukaryota > Metazoa > Chordata > Mammalia > Artiodactyla > Ziphiidae > Mesoplodon > Mesoplodon densirostris. Next base: position 78,937,264 of record NC_082667.1, on the reverse strand, counting down.
TTACTCAAAATGGCCAAAAGGTGGAAGCAACCCAAGTGGCCATGGATGGATGAACAGGTAAACAAAATGTGGTGAATCCATACAATGAAATATTCAACTGGAATGAACCATGAGGATATCATACTAAGTGAAATAAGATGGTCACAAACGGACAAACAATGTAAGATACCATTTATATGAGGAACCTAGAATCGTCCAATTCACAGACACAGAAAGCATGGTGGGAGGGGAGGAAGGAAGCAGGGGGTTTAATGTGATGGGCATAGAGTTTCAGTGTGGGAAGATGAACAAAGTTCTGAAGATGGATGGGGGTGATGGCTGCACAACAGTGTGAATAGATTTAATGCCACTGTGAACTGCACACTTAAACATGGTTAAGATGGTAAATTTTATGTGTATTTTACCATAATTTTGAAAATTAAAAGTTAAAAACAAACCCCAAAATGAAATACCTCCAAGGTTTCTCCGAGGTTTGGGGTGATAGAAATGGAGGAAAATGTTCTGAGAGCAGGTTGTGGTGATGGCTGCACAACTCCATCAATATATTCAAATTGATTGAATTGGACACTTCAAATGGGTGAAGTTTCTGTTATGTAAATTGTATTTCAGTGAAGCTGTTAAGAGCAAGCAAGCAAACAAACACATGCTGTGATCCGGAGGAAACTTTGGAGGATGAAGGAGCTGTTCACTGTCTTGATTGTGGCTATGGTTTCACAGGTGTACCCATATGTCAAAGCCCATCCACTTACAGACTTTAAACATGTGCCGTTTATGGCATGTCAATTATATCTCAAGAAAGCTGTATTTTAAAAAGGCAGAACAGTATTCCATATATAAACAAACTCCTTATAATATATTAAACTATATAATTAATTAAACAATGCCTCCTTTGGATGGAAATTTAGGTTTCAAATTTTATGCCCCTATCAATAATATTTCAATAAATATCTTTGTAGGAAAAAAAAAGAAAAAAATGCAGATATTATTTGCTGCTCCCCTATTCTTCTCCCCACGGGCAAGCCACAGAGTCAGAATTTCCCAGGGAGGGGGCCTGGGAACCTGTAATTTTACTGAACATTCCTGAAATATTCTTGGAATCAGACATGTTGGGGCACATTGAATCAAACTTCATGAACTTGGATTTTCAGGTTTGGGAGTGTGAAATCCCCTTTTCTTTGATCCCTAAAAAATTCTGTAAGTGTTCCATACAAATGATTCTAAATTTCGGTTTCCCTCCTATTGGCGGTGCATCAGAATCATCAGGGAGCTTGTGAGAATGCATATTCCCAGGCCCTACTCCCAGGGAGGATGTGTATGGTTGCCAGATTTCGCATAAATAAATGATTGAATAAATCAATATATAATAAACGATAAGGTGTCCGTTAAATCTGAATTTCAGATAAACACCAAATAATTTTTTTAGCATATGTGGTTCCTTGCAATACTTGGGCCACACCTGTACATAAAAATTATTTGTTGCTTATCTGAAATTCAGATTTAACTGGGTGTCCTGCATTTCATCTGGGAATCCTAAGTATGAGTCCTCAGGCCTGGGGTGAAGCCCAGATCTGCACTGTGGGTCTGCTCCCCACGTGCTTCTGATGAGGGGGATCCTTAGAACCCATGTTGAGAACCCCTGATCAGGTCAACACCTTCTGGGTCAGGAGCCCCTCCTCAGGGCGGCCAGTGGATCCCAGTGCATCCCACAAGTGAGCACACTTTAATGTTGGTCCAAGGAGGAAAAGGGGGCTGAGAAGCAGCAGGAGAAAACTGCCCCAGGTTTTCAAAGCCAAACGTGGTGGATGCGGTGTCACGGGCCCTGCAGCCTGAGGGACGGTGCTCATCTTCTCTGAGTGAGTATTTAGGGCTGCCTAGGGGACCCACACCCAGGATTCTGCCTAGATTCTCTAAACTTTATTTATTTATACCCAGCCTCGTCCCAGAAAGGACTTTAAGCCTCGGAGGTCTCAGTCCATGCAGCGTTCTTGGTGCTGGGGAGTGAGGTTAACACGCCGTCTCTCTGGGACACACACGACAGGTATTAATTGTGTGCTCACCACGAATGGGCATTATTCTGGGAGTTTTACAATGATAACCATCTCATTTAGCCCTCGAGATAAGCCTGCAAGGTCATTGCTGTCGTTGGCCCCATTTTGTAGATGAGGAAACCGAGGTTCCGAGGGGTCCAATGGCTTGTGCAAGACCGCACCGAGTAGGCCAGTGGCAGAGCTGGGGTTCTGACTCAGGACTGTGTTGCTAACCAGCCCCCATCCTGCCTCCCTACTGAACCAGATACTTCTTGTCACTGAGCTTTGCTGGGCGAATTTTGGGTTACGTTCCGCTTAACCTGGGGCCATACTTTAGGTCCTGATCCCGGGAACATTTCTGATCCGGTGTGATAACAGCTGGCAGGCCTTGAGCGTCTACTCTGGCCAGACACTTTGACTTTTTATACATAGATACTCTCTCAACGCCCTGCACCGCTGAGAAGACCCAGACCCAGGCATACAGAGAAGCCTGGCCGAGGTCGCAAAGCTAGGAAGTTGCAGAGCACTGATCTGCCTAAAAAGGAAGCATCCATCTCTGCATCTTCAAAAGCACACACTTGCTTTCCACCTCCCCTCGCCAAGCTTCACTTTTCAGGAAAACGCTCTCGCTCCGGGCTGGTCGCTAGGCAACCCTTGCATGTAATTCCACGAAATGCCCAGAAGAGGGCGCGAGGACTCGCTCTCCCCGGGCACCCACGCGATGGGGCTGAACTTCGCAGAATCGCGAAAGGAAGAATGACGCGCTCCAGACGAACTCCACCTGTGGCCGTACCCGAGCCCTAGGCTGCACGGAAGGTGACACAACACGGCACCTCTGCACCCCACCCCACCCCACCCCCGCAGGGGCCTGGACTCACCGAGGCTGGGTTTTCGATGACCAGTTCATAGGTCAGCCCTCCGGACCCAAACCTCACGATGTCTCCGGGTAGGAGCTTCACAGCCACGTTCTGAATGTGACACTCATTGACAAACGTGCCGTTGCAGGAATTGAAGTCGTGGAGAACAAAGCTGCTTTCGGCCTCATTATATTCAATGAGTGCGTGATGGTTGTCGACGTCTGCAGACTGAAATGCAGAAGGGGGACAGTCAGAGCCAGGAATAACAGGAATAACAAGGAATAACTAGTGCCACTGACACTGGGTGCCCCAATGTGCTAACCACTTCATGTGGCTGGACAGTCACTGCAATCCTCATTTTTAAGAGGAGGATGCTGAGGGTCAGAGAGGTTAAGTGACTTGCCTAAGGCCACACAGCTAGTGAGTGGAGGGTCACCAGACCCTGACAGCAGACCCAGACTAGATGCCCAGTTTTGGGGTAGGGCGTCAGGCAACACAGAGGCAAGAGGGAACTCGGGGGGAATTGGCCAGGACTTGGCCACTTGATAGTTCTCTGATCCCATGCAAGTATCCTTTTGGTTGTCCCGAGTGGCAAGACAGCAGAAATGGTCCAACACAAACCAGAAAGGTCAGTTGGCAAGTGACAACTGTCCATTTACTGCAAGTGTTAAAGTTAAGGGGAGGTTTTGTAATAATTGTTGTTTGTTCTATTCATTTTTAAAATAACATGTTTTTTGTAATAATGCAGAAAATGAGAACTAGAGAAAAACACAAAGAAGACATTAAAATCACTTAGACTCCCGTCCCCCAGAGGCAGGCACCGAGAACACGGTGGTTCACATCCTTCCAGTCTTTTCTCTATGCTTACAATCTTTTTAAAAAGTTTAAACACAATTGAGCTCACACCACAAAACATAGTTTTATAACTACCTTTTAAAAGCCTTGGTGTACAATGAAGGTTTTTCCCATGTGCTTAATTATTACTGTTGCTTCTTAAAAGCTAATCAGAATTTATCTAACCAAAGATGATCTATTTTTCAATAGGGGCCCTGGTGTGACCACATTTCCCTCAAAAGAGAGAGACCCCAGACAGTGATTTGTCAGTGGCGTCAGAAACCTCCTGTGGAACCACTTTAATAAGAAGAATGAGCAAACCTCGGCACCAAGGAGGAAATATCACATCCCCCCCTGGCCCCGGCGCCCTGGACTATGGGCTGCAGGGCACGTGCGAAGTCCTCTGTCTTCTCAGGACACTGCCTATGAGCCATCCACTCCAACCTGAGACTTTGCAAATATTTTCTAAGTCACTCTTCTCAGAGTGCCTCATCCAACTTTCATAGAGAGTACTTGGACTTAGAAATCTATACTAATGTCCCACAATATAATTATAGCCAATAGCTTATATTAATAATAGCTTATAGTATATGAATAGATAATAATATAACTGCATATATTAGTAGAATATATTAATGACACATTATGTGTAATTACACAAATGCCAGGAAATTTGCTAAGTGCTTTACTGCATTATCCCGTTTCATCTTCACAATAATTCAAAGGAATACTTCCTCATTTAAAAAAAATTTAATTTTTTATTGAAGTCTAGTTGATTTACAATGTTGTGTTAGTTTCAGGTGTACAGCAAAGTGATTCAGTTATACATATATATAATATCTATTCTTTTTCAGATTCTTTTCTATCACAGGTTACTGCAAGATATTGAATATAGTTCCCTGTGCTGTACAGTAGGTCCGCTAGTTACTCATTTCTTAGATGAGGAAACTGAGGCATAGAACGATTAAGTGTGCCCACAGTCAGCCACTTTGACTCGCTTGGCTTGTTCCCAGGTTTGCCTGATTCAAATGACTGTGCCTTTACCCACTTTTCAAATTCCTACCGAATACTTTGGCACTTAAAATACTGAAACACAAGAAGAAAGCAGGAGTAGCTCTATTAATTTCAGGCAGAGCCAACTTCAGAGGAAGGAAAGTTATCAGGGATAAAGAGAGGTGATACATAGTGATAAAGGGGTCGATTCTCCAAGCAGACATAACAGTCCTTCATTGTATGTACCCAACAATAGAGCATCAAAGTATGGAAGGCAAAAACTGATAGAACTGCAAGGAGAAGCAGATGAATCCATCATGGTAGCTGGAGACCTCAACAGCCCTCTGTCAGTGACGGGCAGACCCACCAGGCAGAAAATTAGTAAGAATGAAGTTGAACTGAATAGCACTACCATCATCTGGATCTAACTGGCAACCACACAGCTTCATCCCACAGCAACAAAACACACATCCTTCTCAAGCTCCCATGGAACATTCATGAAGCAGATCACATTCCAGGCCACAAAATATACCTCAACAAATGTAATAGAATAGAAATTATGCAAAGTACATTTTCAGAACACAATGGAATTAGGCTAGAAACCAATACCAGAAAGACAGCTGGAAAATCCCCAAATATTTGGAGATTAAATAACACACCTCTAAATAACAGATGGGTCAAGGAGGGAGTCTCATGGGAAATAAAAATTTATCTTGAGCTAAATGAAAATGAAAATACAACCTATGAAAATTTGCAAGATGCAGTGAAAGCAGTGCTTGGAGGGAAGTTTATGGCATTGAAGGCATACATTTGAAAAGATCTAAGCTTCCACCTTATGAAACTAGAGAAAGAAGAGCAATATAAGCCTACCACAAGCACAAGACAAGAAGCAATGAATGAAATAAAAAGCAGGAAAACAATAGAGAAAAGTCAGCAAAATAAAGAGCTGTTTGGTTTTTTTTTTTTTTTTTTTGTAAAGATCAATAAAATTGACAAACCTCTAGCAGGATAACCAAGAAAAAAAGAGAGAAGATACAAATTACTCAAATCAGAAATGAAAGCAATGGCATCACTACTGATCTCATGGACACTGAAGGGATAATAAAGGAATATTATGAATAATTCTATGCCCACAGATTTTATAACTTAATGAAGTGGACCATTTCCTTGAAAGACACAATCTACTGAAACTCACACAAGGAGAAATAAATACTCTGAATAGACTCATATCTAGTAAAGAATTTGAATCAATAATGAATAACCTTCCAAAATGGAAAGCACCAGGCCTGGATGGGTTCACTGGTCAATTCTATCAAACATGAAGGAAAGAATGATATCAGTTCTCAAAAATCTCTTCCAGAAAATAGAAGAAGAGAGAACACTTCCCAGCTCATTCTGTGAGGCCAAACTTATTCTAATAGCAAAACCAGATAAAGATATTGCAAAACAGGAAAATTGCAGACCAATACCTCCCATGAACATAGATGCAAAATCCTCAACAAAATATTAGCAAATTGAATCCAGTGATGTATAAAAAGACTTCTACACCACAGTCAAGTGGGATTTATTCCAGGTATGCAAGGCTGGTTCAACATTTGGAAATCAATTAATGTAATCCATCACATCAACAGCGTAGAGAAGAGAAATCGCATTATCATAACAGTAGATGCAAAAAGAGCATTTGACAAAATTAAACACCATCCATGATAAACTAACAAACCACCAAACCACCACAACAACTCTTGGCAAATTAGGGATGGAGGGGAACTTCCTCAACCTGATAAAGTACATCTATAAAAACCCTAAAGCTAACGTCATATTTAATGGTGAGAAACTAGAAACTTTCCAATTAAGATCACGAATAAGGTGAAGATATCCCCTTTCACCACTCATTTTCAACATTGTACTGTATGTCCTAGCTAATGCAACAAGGCAAGAAAAGAGAATAAAAGATAGATTGGGAAGGAAAAAGAAATCTTCTTTGGTGAGGTGTTTGTTCAGATCTTTTGCCCATTTTGCAGATGGCATGATTGTCTATGCAGAAAATCCCAAAGAACCGACAGAAAGCCCTCCTGGAACTAATGAGCAATTATAACCAGGTTGCAGAATACATGATTAATATACAAAAGTCAATTGCTTTCCTATATACCAACAATGAACAAGAGGAATATGAAATTAAAAACACAACACCATTTACATTAGCACCAAAAAAAAAAAAATGAAGTACTTAGGAATAAATCTAACAAAATACTTAGCTATATGAAGAGGTATATGAAGAAAACTACAAAATGTTGATGAAAGAAATCAAAGTAGTCTAAATAAATGAAGAGATATTTCATGTTTATTTGAAATTCCTTAATGATATATGATGTTTAACATCTTTTCATATGCTTATTTGACATCTGTAGATTATCTTTGGTGAGGTGTCTGTTGAGCTCTTTTGCCCATTTTTAAGTTGGGTTGTTTGGTTTCTTATTGTTGATTTTTAAGACTCATTTATATTGTTTATTTATTTATTTTATTGAAATGTAGTCGATTTACAATGTTGTATTAATTTCTGCTGTACAGCAAAGTGATTCAGTTATACATATATATATACATTCTTTTTAAAATATTCTTTTCCATTATGGTTTATCACAGGATATTGAATATAGTTCCCTGTGCTATACAGTAGGACCTTGTTGTTTCTCCATCCTGGATGTAACAGCTCACATCTGCTAACCTCAACCCCCCACTCCATCTCTCCCTCAACCCCCTCCCCCTTGGCAACCACAGTCTGTTCTCTATATCCATGAAGACTCATTTATTTTGGATACATGCTTACAGCATCTTTATTCATAACTGCCAAAAACTGGAAGCAACCAAGATGTCCTTTAAAAGGTAAATGGATAGACAAATTGTGGTACATCCATACAATGAAATACTAGTGATAAAAATAAATGAGTTATCAAATAACAAAAAAGACATGGAGGAATCTTAAATGCATATTGCTTAGTGAAAGAACCTAGTCTGAAAAGGTTACATACCGTATGATTCCAACTGTATGAAATTCTGGAAAAAGTAAAACTATAAGGAGAGTAAAAGATCAGTGCTTGCCAGGGGCACAGGGGCTCTGGGGCTCAGGATGAAGAGGAGGGGCACAGGGGATTTTACGGCAGTGAAAATATTTTTTATGATACTGTAATGGTGGATACTTGTCACTATACATTTGTCAAAACGAAAGAACGTACAATGCAAAGAGTGAACCCTAATGTAAACTATGGACTTAGTTAATAATAGCATATCAATATTCGTTCATCAGTTGTAACGAATGTACCGCACTAATGCATGATGTTAATAATAGGGGAAACTGTGTGTATTGGAGGGGTGGATATATGCGAACTCTCTGTATTCTCTGTTAAAATTCCTGTAAACCTAAAACTGTTCAAAAAAATAAAGTATTAAAAAAAATGAAAACACATTAGTTCTTTGGAAAATGTCACCCACATCATCTTCATCACCATTGCCATTGATCTTTGTGTCCTTTGAACCTTTGATAACACATGAATAAGAGAAATTCTGTGTGTTACATTTTGTTTTTCTCTTGCCAGGCTTCACTGCTTTCAGTTCCTCAAAAACTGTCAAGCCATTATTAAGAAATCAAAGCAAGCAGGAAGTTTTAAATGACTCCACAAATTTGGGTGAGCCTCTACCACATGTTAGGCCAGGAGACAGCTTCCTAGTTTGGCCCTATAATATCACTTGCTCCCTTTACTTGGAAAATTGCTAAATGCTGCTACTGGACAGATGCCCTGCTGCTAATACAGACTGACTCTATAAGCCCCAGCCTACTGAGCTCTCCAACTATGAGATGAACTGTTATTTATTTATTATTATTTTTATTATTATCCTTATCATCCTCTAACATATTTTGAGGTCTTCCTGTGAACTGGGCCCTGCTGAAGCATTTTGTGTGCATTTTTATCATTTAATCTGCATGACAGCCCTAAACAGGGACTCTATTATTATCTCCATCTTAGAGATGAAGAAGCTGAGACTCAAAAGCTGAAGTGAGAGGACAGCATTACCTTGATACCAAACCCAGACAAAGACACTACAAGAAAACTACAGACCAATATCTCTTATGAACACTGATACCACAATCCTCAACAAAATAGGAGGAAACCGAATTCAACAGCACATTAAAAGGATCATACACTATGACCAAGTGGGATTTATTCTTGGAATGCAGACTTGATGGTTCAACATATGAAAATTAATCCACGTAATACATCACATTAACAGAAAGAAGGAAAAAAATGATCATCTCGATTGATGTACAAAAAGCATTTGACAAAATGCAACACTCTTTCATGATAAAAGCACTCCACAAACAGGGAATAGAGGGAAATTACCTCAACATAATAAAGGTCAAATATGAAAGGCCCACAGGTAGCATCATACTCAAAGGTGAAAGTCTGAAAGCTTTTCCTCTAATTTCAAGAATAAGATAAGGATACCTGCTTTTGCCACTTCTATTCAACAAAGTACTGGAAGTCCTAGCCAGAGCAATTAGGCAAGACAAAGAAATAAAGGCATCCAAATTCGAAAGGAAGAAGTAAAATTATCTCTGTTCACAGACAACATGATCTTACATGTACAAAATCCTAAAGAGTCCATGAAAAACCACAACCCTCTTAGAACTAATAAATAACATTCACTAGCAAAATCGTAGGACACAAAATCAACACACAAACATCAGTTGTGTTTCTATATGCTCACAATGAACAATCTGAAAAGGAAGTTAAGAAAATAATTTCATTTACAATAGCATCAAAATGAATAACATATTTTGGGATACATTTAACCAAGGTGGCAAAAGATGTGTACACTGAAAACTACAAAGTGCTGCTGAAAGAAATTAAAGACACAAATAAATGGAAAGACACCCTGTATTCATGGGTTGGAAGACTTAATATTGTGAAGTTGTCATTACTACACAGCAGGATCTACAGATTCAAAATCCCAACAGCAGTTTTGGCAGAAATAGAAAAATCCATCCTAAAATTCATATGGAATCTCAGTGGACCCCAAATAGCCAAAATAATCTTGAGAAAGAAAAGCAAAGTTGGAGGTCTCACACTTCCTGATTTCAAAACTTACTGCATACAAAGGTACAGTAACCAAAACAGTGTGATACTGACATAAGGTCAGGCACATAGGCCAATAGAATAGAATAGAGAGCACAGAAATAAAACTTTGCATATATGGTCCAATGATTTTTGACAAGGGTGCCAAGATTATTCAATGGGGAAAGAACAGTATTTTCAACAAATGATGCCGGGAAAGACTGCAAAAGAATTAAGTTGAACTCTTACCTTACACCATGTATAAAAATTAACTCAAAGTGGATCAAAGACTTAAACAGAGTCTAAAACTATAAAACTTTTAGAGGAAAGCACAGGAGGAAAGCTTTATGACATTGGATTTGGCAATGCATTTTTGGATATGATACCAAAAGCATAGGCAGCAAAAGTAAAAATAGATAAATTCAACTATATCAAAAATTAAAACTTCTGTGAATCAAAGGACATAATAAACAGGGTGAAAGGCCATCTAGAGAATGGGAGAAAATAGTTGCAAATCACAAATCTGAAAAAGGGTTAATATGAAGAATATATAGAGAACTATAACTCAACAACAACAACAAAAAAGAACCCCCAAATAACTTGATCAAATATGGGCATAGAACTGGAATAGACATTTCTCCAAAGAAGATATATAAATGTCCAACAAGCATATAAAAAGATGCTCAACATTACTAGTCATTAGGGAAATGCAAATCCAAACCACAGTGAGATACCACCTCATACCCATTAGGATGGCTACTATCAAAACCAAACAAACAGCAACAGAAAATAACAAGTGTTGGCAAGGATGTAGAGTAGGGGAACACTTATGCACCGCTGAGAATGTAAAATGGTGCAGCTGATATGGAAAACAGTAGAGCGGCTTCTCAAACAATTTAGAATAAAATTATCATATGATCCAGCAAGTCCACTTCCGGGTATATACCCCAAAGAATTGAAAACAGGAACTTAAAGAGTTATTTGTACACTCATGTTTATAGTAGCATTATTCACAATTGCCAAAAGGTGGAAGCCATCCAAGTGCCCACTGACTGATGATTGGATAAGCAAAATGTGGTCCATCCATACAGTGGAATATTATTCAGTGTAGGAGGAAGGAAATTCTGACACATGCTACAACATGGATGAACTGTGAGGACATTATGTGAAATAAGTGTCACAAAAAAGCAAATTTTGTATGATTCCACTATGTGAGGTACATAAAGTAGTCAAGCTCATAGAAACAAAATAGAACGGGGGTTGCCAGGAGCTGGGGAAGGGGAAACGGGGAATTGTTGTTTAATGGGTACAGTTTCAGTTTTGCAAGATGAAAAATTCTGAGGCTGGTTGCACAACAATGTGAATAACTTACAACTACTGATCTGTACACTTAAAAGTGGTTAAGATGGTAAACTTTATAGGTATTTTACCACGATTTAAAAAATGGCTAAGATGAAGGGACTCACTCAACATCAGGATGCTAGCACAGGGCAATGTCAGGGTTTGAACCCAAGTCTAATTCCAAAACTTGTACCTTTGATTTGTACCCTGTGATTTTTAGAGTAGAGAGTCATTTAATAATGAGAGAGGAGACAGGCAGGACCTAATATACAAAACAAGTGCATTTTTTAAGGCTCCTGCATTGAAAATGTCTTTAAAAAGTATATAGTGAGTCCATAAAATATTGAGACGTTGAAACTTCTATTAACAATGACCATCTGCTCTGATGACCCCTGTGCTTTAAGGAAGCCTCCTCGGGAAGCTGACTTAGTTATGACGTTGCCCTGACGTTCGCTGACGTTGTCGCTGAGGTTCGACGTGTACCTGGAACCGTCCTTTGGAGCTAGGTTTCAACCTTGCATCACCTGGCACTGGGAAGCCCCATCTCAGACCATAACCTCCCACTCCCGGCCTTCCTCATCCTCTGTCTCGTCCTCTCCTTGAGTCACGTAGCCTTTGCTCCCTGTTTGCTCCCTATGGGTAATGCCCTATGCTCACACAGCCTGGGCCCTGCTCAAGCTCACCAGCTCCTTCAAGTCCATCCCGGCCCCCAAACCCTCCTGCCACCCTCACACTTCTGTCCTGAGGCCGGCCCAGTGCCCTTTGGGCCCCCCAGCCAGCAGGTCCCTGCTCTCAGGCTTTTCATTCTACTTTGACAACAGCCTCCTAGGTCTTCACCTCCTGCATCTGCCTGCATCCTCCGTCTGCTTCTCCCGACCCTCCTCCATCCCTTTACATGGCGCCCTCTGCCCAGCAGGCCCACCTGTGCGGCTACATCCATGGGCTGATGGGCTCCTTGCCTCTGGTTTCTCGTTGGGTTTGGCCAATGGGGGGGTTAGAGATCAGAGCAGGGAGGAGAGAGCTTGGGGTACTTACTCCCCTGGCTTCCATTCTCTGGGGCCACACAGCTTCCCTCAGAGGACTCTACCCAGCCCTCGGGGTCTCCGGGTCCCAGGAAATGCCCCTGCCCCTCACCCCTCAGCTCTGGGGGTGGGAACAGTCCTCACTCATACTAGCTCTGGGCCCTGCACTATCCTTTGTGGTTTCTCTGAGCCCTGCCCACTACCTATGGAGTCCCTTCAGGAAACTCCCCGCCATCACTCCACACCCCTGTGAATGTGCCTTCAGCTCCCTGCCAAGACCTGGACTTCCCAGGCATGGAGAAGCTCCTAGATGGGACCTTCAAGGCTTCTCTTAGCTGCCAAGGGCCTCCGGGTGGTCCTGCCTTCATCCCACCCTGGTCTGGTCCCTCTCCTCAACCATCTCCTCTTCTGCATCCTCACCTTGACAGTGTAACTTCCGTCTAACCTGTGAACGTGCTCACCACCCCCTCGGCCTGGAAACGCCGCCCCTTCCCCCTTCCTTTCCTTTATTGTCAAATGGCTTCAAGAGGTTCCTCTCCCGCTGGGTCCTCAACCCACTGTCATTGCCCTCGGGGGCCTCCTTGGGCTCTCAGCCTCCCTGTGACATGTGACACAGTTGTCAGAGAGAGGCACGTGGCCTGGTGGTTCAGGGGTTGGGGGAGCAGGGCAACGTGGTGGTTATTAGACTGGGCTCGAGCCCAGCTCTCCTACTTCCTAGCAGGGTGACCTTGGGCAAGTGATACCTCAGCTTCCTCATCTGTAAGGTAACAAAAGGACAGTCTTATAAGCTACTGGTGACGTATAAATGATATAATACATACTAAAGCACTTAGAAGAGAACATAGGGCAAATGGGAAATGTTCTCTATTATGAGCAAGAGGATGGGCTCTGGAGTTAGAAAGCCTTGAGTTCAAGTCTCACCTCTGCTACTTTCCAGCTGTGCAGCCTGGGGCACGGTTCTTTGCTTCTCTTTGGTTGCTCCCTGAGCAGCAAAAATGAGTTTGATAAGCTGGGCTTAGTAGGATTGACAAAAGGTACTGCTTGATGACATGTTCAAAGGAGTGGGATAACATTTTTGAAATTAATTTGTGTGTGTGTGTGTGTGTGTGTGTGTTTTATCTATTTCTTTTAACCTTTTGGTTCTAGGCTATCCCATCCCCCAGCCCCATCCCCCCACTGCCTCCGGAAAGGGATGTAGTGCAGAAATAGTAAAAAAAAAAAAATGGGGTTTTCAAAAGAATAAGGATATGAGGAAACGGCCAGGCGCTGGTGAGACGTCGGGTCTGGGAGTGGAAGGAAAGAAGAAGCTTCTCTGCTTCCCCGTCGGCTGGCTCCTTCCTCCCCGTCTCCCCGGGAGAGCCCTGTGGACCGGCGAGGCCTCAGGAGAGGCTGGTCCTGAAGTCAGACCGCCCGAGCCTCCCTCTGTGACCTCAGGCAGGATACTCGTCCTACCTGTGCCTCAACGCCCTCATCTGTAAAGTGGGGCAAACAACACTAACCTCCTAAGGATGAAATGAGTTAATACACTCGAGAGTGCCCAGAACAGTACCTGGCACAAAGCAAGCTGTCTCTGTGATGAATACCCTCAGCCTGGCAGCAGCTCTCCGGCTCCCTCACCTCTCTGACTGCTTCCAGGTCTCCACGCCGGGCTCCTCTCCCCTCAGATGTCCGTTTCCTCCGCACTCTGTCCATGGGCTGGGGCCACTGGGCCACCCCCTCGATTCGCAGGTGTGTATTTCCAACCCCTGGTTCATCTCCAGGCCCCAAACTGCCTGGCTGCTTCCGGGATGTTGAGGTGCTCACTCAACCAGTCCTGCTTCCTGCCCTCTTGGTAACGGGATTATCACCTGCCAGCTCATCCAGCCATCTTTCTCCATGGCCTGTGGCATTGATCCTACTGATTCTTCCAGAAAGCTCTCAGACCAGTCCCAAAGCAACGGTCCAGTCAGGTGGTAGTATTAATGTGGTGGGCAGAATGGTCTCCCAAAGATGCCCATGCCCTGATCCCCAGAACCTGGGAATATGCTCCATGAGGTGGCCAAAGGGACTGTGCCGATGTCAAGGTTACTCATCAGTGCTCTTAAAAGAGGGAGACTAAGGACTTCCCTGGTGTTGCAGTGGTTAAGAATCCGCCTGCCAATGCAGGGGACACGGGTTCGAGCCCTGGTACGGGAAGATCCCACATGCCATGGAGCAACGAAGCCCGCATGCCACAACTACTGAGCTTGCGCTCCAGAGCCCACGAGCCACAACTACTGAGCCCACGTGCCACAACTACTGAGCCCACGTGCCACAACTACTGAATCTGCATGCCTAGAGCCCGTGCTCCACAACAAGAGAAGCTACTGCAATGAGAAGCCCGTGCACCGCAACAAAGACTAACCCTCGCTCGCTGCAACTAGAGAAAGCCTGTGCTCAGCAACGAAGACCAAACCCAGCCAAAAACTTTTTAAAAATTTTTTAAAAAGTGGGAGACTATCCTGGGTTATCCAGGTGGGACTAATTGAACTCCACCAGTCCTTATAAGCAGAGAACTTACTCTGGCTGGATTGGAGAGATAAGTGGTGTTTCTTGCTGGGCCCCCACTTAACAGCCCCAATGCTCCTCTTCCTGGGAAAGCACCAGGTCAACGTTTCCTCTTTACCCAAATCCCCCCCTAGATGGCACCACCTCAGTCTGTTGCATGAATGAGGATCAGGAGAACATTGATCTCACATTTCACTGACAACCCCCATTCTCGATTCCACAGGGTGGAATTTCCCTAGCTTAGTCAATTATCTTGTTATCTCAGTTAACTGAGAATTTCCAATTTAGATATTAGATGTTCCCAAAGCTAAATTTACACTCAAAAAGTGAAGTGTCTGTTTTTAGAAGCTTGAGTCAGCTCAGTCTGAAACTCAGCCCCACCTCCCCCGACTAGCTGTGTGATTTGGGCCAGTTCCTTAACCTTTCTGAGTCCCATGTCCATGTCATCAAATGAGGATAATAATGATAATAGTAGTTCTCACCCGCACAGGATTTGTTTTGTGGATATAATTCTATAAATATATATACAGAACATACATAGATGATGTATAAAGCCATGTGAGATGCAGTAAGTAGTCCATAAATGTATGCTGTAGCTGTTTGCATTATGTATGCTATTCAAAAGATTATGATCTTTCTTTCATCTCACATCCATCAGAATGGCTACTATAAAAAAAAAAGGGAAATCACAAGTGTTGGTGAGGACGCAGGGAAAGTGGAACCCTTGTGCCCTGTTGTGAGAATGTAACTTGGTGCAGCCACTATGGAAAACAGCATGGCAGTTCCTCAAACAATTAAAAATAAAATTATCATATGATCCAGCAAGTCTACTTTTGGGTATATATCCCAAAGAACTGAAAGCAGGGCCTTGAAGAGATATTTATACACCCATGTTCATAGCATTGTTTGCAACAGCCAAAAGGTGGAAACAACCCAAGTGTCCATCAGTAGATGAATGAATAAACAAAATGTGGTGAATCCACACAATGGAATATTATTCAGCCTTAAAAAAGGAAGGAAATTCGGACACATGCTACAGCATGGATGAACATGGACATTATACTCAGTGAAAGGACATTATACTCAGTGAAAGAAGCCAGTCATGAAAAGACAAATACTGTTATGATTCTACTTATATGAGATACCCAGAGTAGCCAAGGTCATAGAGACAGAAAGCAGAATGGTGGTTGCTGGGGGCTGGGATGGGGGGACAAGGAGAGTTGTTGTTTCATGGGTGCAGTTTCAGTTCTGCAAGATTCAAAGAGTTCTGGAGATGGATGGGGGTGATGGCTGCACAACAGTGTGAATATATTTAATGCCACTGAACTGCACACTTAATAAAAGTGGTTAAGATGGTAAATTTTATGTTATGCATATCTTACCACAATAAAAAAAATGAGAAAAATGAGATCACGATCTAGTCCTTTCCTCTGAACATTTTCCTCTTGGAAGCCCTCCATCTGCTGGTAAGAAACTAGTCCCATCAATTGCTGTGCTGGGTACTGACCAATGAAATCAGCCGCCAGTTCCCAAACAGGGGACAAAACATTCCCTGAGGACTGGTGAGACCTATCAGGTGAACCACCAGAGCAAGGAGCACTTGGGGAGAAGCCAGGGGTGAGGTGGGGGGGAGGGGGGAGGATGGGAGCACGACCCAGGCAGGAGGACAAGCGCGATGCAGATGGGGAGCCAGCAAGTGCACACTCCCAGGCCTGTTTCATTCCGTGGATTTCCCCACAGAGAGTCCACCTGTCACCTTCTGTCTCAAAATGCAGGTGTTCGCTTAGAATAAGAGAAATGTGAATTAAAATGACACAGGTACCATACTTCACCCCGTAGATCAGTGAAGATCCAATGGGGGGTCAGCACCCTAGGCTGGGGAGGGAGTGGGAGACAGGCGTCCACTGCTGGCAGGACACCACATCCGGAAACCTCTGGTGGGAAATTTGGCCATGCCCATCAGAGCTAGAGCTGTGTGTGTCCTTTGACAGAGCAGACATACCTGCATGTCCGTGAAATTATGCAAATAATAGGAGAATCCCAGCAGCCTTGTTTAATAATAATAAACAAGATTATGGTGTAGGCTCTGGTTCTTTCCTGAGAGGCAGCCCAGAACTGACAGGGGCCAGGAAAAGGGACAAGAGTCTTCCGGCTGGATGGGATCTGGGGTATGTGTATGAGATCAGTCTGGCTTCACGACCCTCAGATCCCACGCAAGAAGGGCTGACACAGGCTGGAGAGATGGCTAAACCCATGAGAAAGGAGATGGCTGGCAGGACACTGACCACCGAGGGTGAGGTGTGGACACCAGCATTTCATCCCCCTGTCATGTCTGTTCTTTCTTTTTCTCTTCCATCTCCACCTTCCTAGCAGCAGCCCTGCACTGACTTGGGCTGTCCTACAGCTCAGTCTTCTAGGGATCCTGGGACTTCCCCAGGGTGGGACTGGGGGAGTCCCTGGGGAGGGGGAGGGTCAGTCAGCCCTTCATTGTTTACCCTTCGCTTCTCTTTTCCTCAAAACAAAGTTTATTGAAAGAATACACACACACACACACACACACACACACACACACACACACACGCAAGCAGGAGCTCTGCTGATCAAGAAGGGAGAGGGAGGGAGCACTGATGGTGGGGTTCTCAAAGTGTGGTCCTGGAACCAACTCCAGGGACTCCATTCCCCCCACCTGAACCTGGGGAGCATATAAATGTGAAGATTCCTGGGCCTTACCCCAAACCCACTGGGTCAGAATGCCTAGGAGTTCATGTTGAACAACCACTCTTAAACATGCGGAAAATCCAACAACCACTGGCTTTGGTGTTTCTTCATTCTGGAAGAACTGAGTCCCTTTCTCAGCAGAGTTTAAATAACAGCCATATCCAACTCTAAAAAATACAGTTTACAAGGCACATCAAATCATATAAATTATAACTTGCAAGGTTTAACTGTGAAATGAGCAAGGCTGAGGCTTTTGAGCCGTGTAAAATGGGAGAGGGGAGATTGTGAATAGAGCTCCTGATGGCTCATCTGCACACAGCAGCCGGGATGTTCACTGGCAGGTCTCCCCCTTGTTTACAATCCTTGAAGCCTTCTTCCCACTGCTTTCAGATAAAGATCAAAACCCATATGGTGACATGAAGGAGGCCGACTTGTCCCTTAGCCCTCCTCCTTCCCACTCTGACTTCTGGACGCCCTGGTTTTCTCAGTCCCTTGGGTTCACAATATGTTCTTCCACCCCAGGGCCCTTGCACATGCCATTCCCTTCTCCTTTTATCTAGTTAAGTCCTCCTTGTCTTCCATATTCCTTTCCTTTACAGCCCCAATGTTGGAATGGAATTAGTCACACCTTTGTGGGATCATTTGACTTATTTCTCTCTCTCCTGGCAGCTTCCTGATGGCAGGGACCATGTCCAGTTCTGCCATCACTGTACCCCTAGACTTGGCTCGGTGCTGAGGCTCTGGGTAAATACTGTGCAATGAATGAGTGATAGCAACAGTTATCACTGTTGACTATAAACAGTTCTCACTAGCCTGGCTATAAACAGGCTTCCTACTGCCTTAGGGAACCAAACTCCTTACAGGATATAGAAAAAAGTCTGGAAGGTAAAACCCTGCAAATATCAATATTGATTTTTCCCTGAGCCAAATGATTACAAGTGACTTTTATTTTCTTCCTTATATTTTCCTTTCTCCCAATTTTTAAAAACAAGAAGCATGTAACTACCTTCCATTATCGGAAAGAGTAAATGATGTTGAAATACTACGATACCAATAGTCAAAACAACATGTCAACCTTGCTGATGAGTAGAAATCTTTAGAAGCATGACTGCCTATTCTTTAGGATTGATCCAGGCAAATAAAACAAACAATCTTTTTTATTTGCTAGATGTAACCTCTGGGTAATTGCAAGGATGATTTTTAGTAATATAAATCCCTGAAAATTTTTTTTTTTTTTTTTTTTGCAGTCCACGGGCCTCTCACTGTTGTGGCCTCTCCCGTTGCGGAGCTCAGGCTCCGGACACGCTGGCTCAGCGGCCATGGCTCACGGGCCCAGCCGCTCCGCGGCATGTGGGATATTCCCGGACCGGGGCACGAACCCGTGTCCCTTGTATCGGCAGGCGGACTCTCAACCACTTCGCCACCAGGGAAGCCTAGTGACGTATTTCTTAAGCTAAGTCCGAGGAGCAGTAAGCAGTCAATTATTTATATACAATGAATGCAACTCAATTTCTGTCTAGTTAATAACTGTCCTCATTAGTTCCCTTTTCCAAATGGCTTATTAATGTCAGTGGATCCTCATCTCAACCCTGTGCACCTCTGAGGATTCTTCTCAGTCTCTGTTTTAGGAGACCATAATAATGATCATTGTGTCATTCACTGAGCACCACATGCCAGGCTCTTTATATGCATTTCTCACTTAATCCTCAGAATAACCCTGTGAGGTAAGAGGTTTACAGACAGGGAAAAGGAGCTCAGAGTGATTAAGTAATTTGGTTGAAGTCACTCAGCCACAAAGTAGCCTAATGAGATTCAAACCCAGGTCTGTCTATCTCCAAAGCCTGTGCTTTTAAAAATTACTACAGTTTTCTAATATCATAGTCTGGTTCAAAACAGAGATCTCTGTCTCTACTTTAGCCAGACAGGAAATAAAACTACCCCAAATCTATGCCTTGTTAGGATAAAGAAGAAACTACAGTTCTTCTTCTTCTTCTTTTTCCTCCCACTTTGCACACTGCACAGATGTTCTGTGTCCTTGAAGGGAGACCATATCATGGAGGAGAATCTCACGGGGAGGTTCATGGAGTTATCTTTAAATCTGTTGCGTTTACAATAAACATTCTCAGAAAACTAGGAATAAAGGGGGAAATTTCTCACTTGGTAAGAAATTTCTCACAGCTAACCTCCTACTTAATGGTGAAAGAGTAACTGCTTTCCCCTAAGGTCAGGAACAAGCGAATATAAGGATTTATACACTGCTCTTGTTCAGCAGAGTCCTGGAAGTCTTAACCAGGGAAATAAAGCAAGGAAAAGAAGATTAAAAGCATTCAGATCTCCTTTTCTGAAAGAAGAAATAAAATTGTTCTTATTTGCAGATGACATGATTGTTTATGTATAAAATCCCAAGAAATCTACAAAAGCCCTTATATAAGAAAGTGCAGTTAAGGTTCCAAGATACCAAGAAGCATACAAAAATCAACTGTATTTCTATATACTGTCAATGAACATGTGGACACCAAAATTAAAAATATAATACCATTTACAATCACTCAAAAAAAAAATAGAGACATAGTTAAGTGTAAATCTAACAAAACATGTTCAGGACTCGTATGCTGAAAACTACAAAACACTCATGAGAGACACTGAATAAATGGAGAAATATACCATGTTCATGAATTGGAAGACAATGTAGGAGTATATCAATTATTCTCACATTGATATATAGGATAAAACACAATTCCAATCAAAATTACAGCATGATATTTTGTGTATACAGACAGGCTTACACTAAAATGTAAATGGAAAGGCAAAGGAACTAGAATAGGTTAAAAAATTTCTTTAAAGAAAAGTGGGAGGAATCACACTACCTGATTTAAGACTTACATAGCGACAGTAATCAAGGCTATGTCATAATGGTAGATCCATTAGGACAAATAGATCCATGAAACATAATAGGGAACTAAGAAGTAGCCCCCATAGAAAGTATGGCCAGATTATTTTTGACAAACGTGCAAAAGCAATTCAATGGAGAAAGGATAGTCTTTTCAACAAATGGTTCTGGAACAACTAAATATCCACATGCAAGAAAAATGAACTTTGACCTAAATCTCACATCATAAATGACAGTGAACCCAAAATGGTTCATAGATTTAAAAATAAAACTATAAAACACTTAGAAGAAAACATAAGAGAAAATCCTCAGGGTCAGGGACGTTGTGGCATGTTCTTAGACATGACACTAAAAGCATGATCTATAAAAGAAAAAATAACTAACTGGACTTCATCAAGAGTTAAAGCTTTTGCTCTGTGAAATACTCTGCTAAGAGAATGAGAAGACAAGCTACGGATGGGAGAAAATATTTGCAAACCATCTATCTGACAAGGGACTCATATCTAAAATACATAAAGAATTCTCAAAACTCAATGGTAAAAAACTAAACAATTCGATTAGAGACACTTAAAAGATATGAAGAGATATTTCACTGAAGAGGATATGCAGAAGGCAAACACATACATGAAAAGACATTTAACATCACTATCGATTTGGAAAATGCAAGTTAAGACTATGATGAGCTACCACTACACACTTACTAAAACAGCTAAAATGAAAAACAGTGTTTATGCTAATTGCTGGTGAGGATGTGTCTCATACATTGCTGGTGGAAATGAAAAATGGTACAGCAACGCTGGATAAGACTGGCAGTTTCTTTACAAACCGAATATATATAAACACATATGTTAATCCACGCAATCATACTCCTGAGCATTTATCACAGAGAAATAAAAACTTATGTTCACACAAAAACCTGTACACAAATGTTTATAGTACATTTATTTGTAATAGCCCCAAATGGAAACAAAATGTCCTTCAAAAAGTGAATGGTTAAACATAGGTGATACGTCCATACCGTGGACTATTACTCAGCAATAAAAGAACAAGCTAATAACCTAAATGGATGTCAAGGGCACTACACTGACTAAAAAAAAAAAAAATCAATCACAAAGGTCATACATACATGATGAAAATTATAGAGACAGAGAACAGATTAGTGGTTTTCGGAGTGTGGGGACGATGGTGGGAGGAGGAATTGTGACTATAAAAGGAGCATCACAAGGGACATCTCTGATAATGGAATACTCCTATATCCTGAGGGCCACACCCAAATCCACACGTGGTAAAATGGCACAGGACTCCACACATGCTTCGTGCCATTCCCTCTACTATTTGTGCATCTATAATTATTTCAAAATAAAGTTTAAAAAACTCTGTTGAGTGAAGTCTGAGAGTGGTCTGCCTTTCACAGTCCTAAAGGGATTCCATTGCATTTCTCTTTCTGCTTCAATATTTTAATCCCTTTCAAAATGTTAAAAGGCTCAAAGCCACTGTTTTTATAATTCCTTACTTACAATTTCTTCCAACTTCCTTGGCTGTCAATGAGCTGGGACTGTGGACCAAGCCACAGCTAATTCAGAGAATGGAATGAAATGAAGTGAGAGAGTGCTGAGGCCATGCCCAGGGCTTACCCTGATTTACTACTTGGAGGTATGGGGGCGGGGGAGGGCTCTGAGGGGCCCATAGTCTCCAGAAGCTCTGGAAAGGGCAAGAGGCCATTGCTCAAGCTGGGCACTTCAGGTGGCCGTGGCTGCCAGACGCGGAGCAGGTGAAGGTCAAGCATCAGCTCTAAGCCCACCTTCCAAACCACGCCATCAGTGTGGGACACTGCACACACAGTCAGCAAAGGACACAGGGCCCATCGCACTTTGCACTGAGCTCATTCTTACCACATGTGCCAGGGAGACCCAGCACATGCCGGGATTGGTTATTGGTGGCACACCGAGGAAGGCTGGGACTGTTAGCCAGAGGCTGTGCTTTACAAGAAACTAGAGTCCACAGAACAGTAAGGACTTTTGGTGGTTTGAGGGGTAGGGAGGGTCGGGGACTGGCTAGGAAGAGGTCTTACCTCTAAAACAAGGTCTGAATTTTCATGCCTTCCAATCGTAGTGCTTTTATTCAGGACAAAATAGCCTTCTGCACTCTTTAGATAGGCTTTCATATTCTCTGCTTTCCCTATAAAAGGTTTTCAGAAAACAATTTTGTTAGAAAAATACAGTCCTCTAATTATTCAATGTCATATTTAGAATGAATGGAATACACCATAATGTCCACAGAAGTCAGCAGAGGTAGGAGTGGATAGCTGGATTTAACAATGATCACAATGATAATTCCGCACATTTTTAAGACTGTCCTTTTAACAGTGATAGCCGGCATAGATGAGCTTGCTTCTGATCACAAGAGGACATCCTTTATGTAACTCAGAGCACAAACAAGCAATAGCAAAAAAAAAAATCCCAAACAAATCTGAATTCCACTGATAACTGCTCTCCACCTCCCATTAAGCTTAGTTTGGGGTTAGTTATCTGACAGAATCAAATACTCAGTGTTACTAACCCACCACTTACTAGCTCTGTGACTCTGAGTGAGTTACTTATTCTCTCTCTATGCCTCTGTTTCCTCATCTGTAAAATGGGGCTAATGATACTCTGTATCCCAAAGAGTTTTGTGAGGATTAAACGTGAAGCATCTAGAATGGTGATTGCTACACTAAACACCCATTTGTCCTACTGTGATTGTGACTGTTATTAATCTTGGGCTTCTGAACTTTGACTCAAGAAACTCCAACTTCTACAGAGCTTCTTAAAGTGTGGAAGAGTCAGTCATCAAGGAAATGGGCATTAGAAGATACTTTCTTTTTAAGTCACCGCATTCCTTCATATATTTAGGTTGAAAAAAAAATGATTTCCAAAGACAAAATATCAAGATTATAGCTTAGCTGTACGGTCAAGACTCTGTACGTATCTTTTGCTGGCATTTTATTATGAAAATGTCAAACACACAGAAAAGTTGAAAGAAGTGGATCGTGAACTTCTATAGAACCACCACTCAGATTCTACAATCAACATTTTGTTCTATTTGCTTTATCACATATCTACCCATCTATACAATTTATATTTTAATGCATTTCAAAGTAAACCCTATAAATGTTTTTAAATTTTATTTATTTATTTTTGGCTGTGTTGGGTCTTCGTTTCTGTGCGAGGGCTTTCTCTAGTTGCGGCAAGCAGGGGCCACTCTTCATCACGGTGCACGGGCCTCTCGCTATCGCGGCCTCTCATGTTGTGGAGCACAGGCTCCAGATGCGCAGGCTCAGTAGTTGTGGCTCATGGGCCTAGTTGCTCCGCGGCACATGGGATCTTCCCAGACCAGGGCTCGAACCCATGTCCCCTGTATTAGAAGGCAGATTCTCAACCACTGCGCCACCAGGGAAGCCCTATACATGTTTTTAAATTTTTTTATTTTTATTTATTTATTATTATTATTTTTTTTTTTTTTTTGCGGTACGCGGGCCTCTCACTGTTGTGGCCTATCCCGTTGCGGAGCACAGGCTCCGGATGCACAGGCTCAGAGGCCATGGCTCACGGGCCCAGCCGCTCCGCGGCATGTGGGATCCTCCCAGACCGGGGCACGAACCTGTGTCCCCTGCATCGGCAGGCGGACTCTCAACCACTGTGCCACCAGGGAAGCCCATATATACATGTGTTTTAAAACATAAAAATTTCAGTGACTTCAGCTGGTTCCAAGATTTTGATGATAATTCACATGATATTTGAATTCTGATCCATCTCAGTGCCATGTCAAAGATAGTCTCTTTTCTTTTTTTTCCTTTTTTTTTTTTTCTGGCTGTGTTGGGTCTTCGTTGCTGCATGTGGGCTTTCTCTAGTTGTGGCGAGAGGAGGCTACTCTTCCTCACAGTGTGCAGGCTTCTCATTGTGGTGGCTTCTCCTGTTGTGGAGCATGGGCTCTAGGTGTGCAGGCTTCAGTAGTTGGAGCACGTGGGCTCAGTAGTTGCGGCACACGGGCCCTAGTTGTGGCTCGCAGGCTCTAGAGTGCAGGCTCAGTAGTTGTGGTGCACTGGCTTAGTTGCTCCGAGGCATGTGGGATCTTCCTGGACCAGGGCTCGAGCCCGTGTCCCCTGCATTGGCAGGCGGATTCTTAACCGCTGAGCCACCAGGAAAGTCCCCAAAGTCTCTTTTCAACTGAAAGGTCACTGAAGTGTGAAGTTGTTAGACTGTGGATAAAAACAAAAATCATCTAGGTCTGACCGTAGAGGGTCTCCGGTCTGGCTCTGCTTTCCATCAACATCTCCATCATCATTCCGTCACTGAATCCCTACTAAGTGCCAGGCACTGGGCTGTCCTTTTACACACGTGGCCTCTTTTCACCCTCAGAACCACCCTGCCAGGCAGGTGTCAGTATTGTCCCGCTTTACAAATGAGGAAACTGAGACTCAGAGAAGTGAAGGTCACACAATAGTAAGTGTGTGACAACTCTGGGCCTTTGCATGTAACCCGTGTACAAACCTCCATTGCTGCTGGTGGGGCAGAGTAGGGGTGGGGGAATTGCACTGTCTGCTGACACTTGGGACATGTAGTAAAAGAAAGTCCTTGAAACCAGCATTCTATGCTCTGAAAGGAAGACGAGACCCTACCTGGGGGTAAGAGAAATAAAAATAAGCAGCATAGTTTATATTTGTAAACTTTGAGGCCTGTGGATGTCCCACAAATATTGATGCTTTCAGATAATGAGAAATACATTTGATTAAGTTCGCTGTCATGTATACAGGGGAAAAGACATTTCCTCTTCCCAAAGAACCATGCTCTGCTGCCTTCAGTTATTAATCTTCAATTGCAGAGGACCATGTTAGCACGCAACACATTCAAGTCTAATTAAGCTAAAATGGAAACTTCCAAGAAATGTCTCTTCTGCAGGAAAACCACAGGAAATGCCACTAATCTAAAACTTAAACTTGGATCATGTGCATATTTGTTTTTTAGCTCTCACCCCAGACGTCCCCAAGGCTGGGGTCTTCTCTCTGCTCAGACGTCCCCCCTCGGGGCAACCACCTGACCACTCTGGCTAAAGGCACCCTCAGTCATGTTATTCCCCTGCTAGTTTTCCCCTGCTGTGTTTCCTTCCTTGTACTTATCATTCTCTGACATGTTCTTGTTCCTTTCTTTAGTTATGCTTGCTGTTGGTTTCTCTTTCACTAAGATATATGTTCCTAGAAAACCAGGACTGTGTTCATTTTGTTCAGAAGCGATTCTTCATGGGTATTTTGTGTTTGTACCCATCTTCAGAGCAAAGGCATTGAAAGATTTTGTCCTGCACTCACTTTCCGAGGATGCTTGTATGGCAAGCAGCCTGGGAGGATAGAGGTAATGTTTCTAATAAAGATAACGGCTCCTTCTGGGGCAAAAGTTGGGCAGGTTTGCTAGCAGCCCCTTTCAAAGATTGCAGTTTCCTGAGTTTGGAGTTCCTTACCTGGGACACAGACCCACTGTGCGCACAGCATCCACACTGGCTGCTCTGCACCAGCCCGAGGGACTTTCAGGGCAACGGGAACCAATGTGCATATGCAGCTCTGCTGCCTTTTTTTTTTTTTTTCTTTTTTTTTTTTCCATTTTTTTTTTATTAGTTTCTGCTTTATAACAAAGTGAATCAGTCATACATATACATCTGTTCCCACATCCCCTCCCTCATGCATCTCCCTCCCTCCCACCCTCCCTATCCCTCCCCTCCAGGCAGTCACAAAGCACCAAGCTGCCTTTTATGTCAGCTGTGCTGTGAGTAATCAAGTTCTTTGTTTCTGGCCCAGGAGTCTCTTGTCTTCTGCCAGGAACTATAAGCTGGGCAGGCTAACTTACTAACATTCAAACAGGGTCAAATGTCAGACCCTTTGCAGTTCCTGCCAGTTCTGTGCATTACCCCTTCTCCAGGGCAGGGGGCGGCGGGGGGGCAGAACCTGACACATAGTAGGTGCTTGGGAAACACTTGCTGAGTGAATGAAAATACAAAGGACACCTCAAAGCAAGTCAATACAGCCAGCTGGCTAGGAAGCTTTGATAGTAACTACCTTTCATTTTTCCTATCAGTATCTAGCTTAGATGACTCCTTGGAAAACCTAAATTCTTTCTCTTTAGCTTTTGGATTGGACAATATTTCTCCACCTTCATTTTGCCCTGTGCATCACTTCCTTGCATGAAAACACTGTCAAAGTAATTTGAATGTGTGGAGCTCTGTTAATTCGTTCTTACTCAGCGCCATGGAGCACCAGCCACAGGAAAGAGCAAAAGGGCTTCAGTCATCTGCGTTCCCCCGACCACTTTGGATGGCTCAGAATTGGGCCATAGGAGCAAACTTTCTTTTGAGGTTTACAGTGGCCTCAAAGTTCCTTAAAGAAGGGGAGTTCAGGTAAGGGGTGGGTGTGTGTGTGTGTGTGTCTCTGACCATTGGGTGGGTGTTGTCCATAAATCAGGGGAAACAGGGGTTCCTCTCTTAATCCCAGCTATACCCACAGGACATCCAAGAGCTGGTGCCCAGGAGAGGCTTAAAGCTCCCGTGCCGCCTCCCTTGGGGGGCGAGGTAGGGGCTACACTTAGGAAGGAATGGCTGGTGTTGGGGCACCTTTTCTGGGGTGCTCCTGGCGACCCGAGCCTGGATCAGAGAGTTCGGACTCGGCTGGCGCCGGGTCCCCTGCCTACCCCAACGCCCTTGACCTCGCAGGGCTGGCCTCCTCCGGCCCAGGTTTCCGCCCGCCGCCTCCTCGCGCGCCGCTCTCACCTGGCCAGAGGAAGAAGCCCACGCCTCGTCCTCCGCCGAGAGCCCTGACCTCCGCTCTGCCGCCCTCCCGCGGAGTCTCCAGGCGAAGGCCCGCAGCCCGCGCGCCCGCCTGGCCTTTTTACAAACGTCGCCACGGCAACGCCATTCTGACGGCCGAGCTGGGGAGGGGCATGGCGTGCGCGGCGCCCGAGGATGAGGGGGAGGTGCGCTGGGAGCACCCGGCCAATTACAGCCCGCTGCAGCGCTGCGAGCCCTCCCCGACCTGCCCCCTAGAGGTCCCCAGGCCCGTTTCCAGGATGGGGAAACAGGCTCAGTGTTCACAGAAGTAGCTCCAAGTCTTACAGCGGGGAAGGAGCAGACTCAAGAATCCTTCCTACTGACCTTAGCTCTAGGTTCGGTGCGTTGAGGAGGGGGTGGTCAGGCATGGGAGGGTAATGGAGCTGAGCCACGAGAAGCTTGGAGGTTAGTACCCCCCGTCCCACCCGAAACTCTAGTTCTCTCTGTTGTGGAGGAGAAAACAGAGTAAGCTGGGGGGGACCATCACTTCTGGGGGTGGGGGTGGAGATGGGAGATGGGTGGGGTGGAAGGAGCACTTCTGAAAGAATGGAAGATTCTCCCACGTGCTAGGAAAAGGGTATTTACAAGCCCACAGCCTTACTGTTCTTGAAAGAACATCAGGCCCAGTTTTAGTGGTAGGTATCAATCAAGAATGTCTATGAAATAAAGCACAAAATGCTCCAGAATTTCAGTTTAAAAATGAGCTTTGCCTTCAGGACACAGTTCAGTTACTTGGAAATCCCTCTGGGGCTTGCCACACTTTGAGTGGGTCCAGCCCATCTCAAGCGTTATCCCAACCCAGGTCTGTCCGACTCCCTGATCGGAGAAGGAGGGATCTGAGACAGGCTTGATGCTTGGATGAGGTTTCACTGGCTGACATACGGGAGGAAGGTGAGGACCAGAGGATTCATCCTTCCATTCCTGGTGCCCAGAACAGCGCCTAGCCTGGGGGAGGTGCTCAGAAAATATCTGAGGACATCCCAAGTGAGGGAGGAGCATAAGCAGAGACCCGGGGGCAGCAGGGGGTGGGTGTGGGTGTGATTAAGTTGCAGAGTGAGGCAGAAGAAAAGCACAGATTCATACAGAGATGGGGATTCACGTGCGACTCAATGCTATGTATGGCTTCTACAGCTGTGGGCATGTTTCCTGCTACGCGCTGGCTGCTTTCAGAGTGATGTGCCCCTCCGAGGCTCACTGCCCCCACCCTGTCACCTGCTTCTCTCACGCCCCTCGTCTGTGAGTGGTCCCATCCTCTTCAGGTCTCTAGGCATGTCAGTGCCTGCTTAAAAACCCCACTGGATTCCCAACACCCTTGGAATAAAAACCCAGACCCCCCGACCCTGCCCAGCCCCACAATCCCCTGTTCACTCCATGCAGCCTCTCTTGCCCTTGGCTTGTCCTTGCCCACCTGAAACAGGTCCTCTCTAAAAGAAGGACATAGCCTTGGAGGATACAACATAAAGTGGTTAGAATCAGCTAGGTCCAAGGGGGCGTAAGATTCGACTTCCAGGGGAACTGGAGCCTCATTACAGGCTCATTGTAATACATGAGCGAAATGACACACCCACCAGCACCAGGACAGTTCGGAGGCTGACCTTAAAGGTCAAAAAGTGGGTGGTGGGGCTTCCCTGGTGGCACGGTGGTTGAGAGTCCGCCTGCCGATGCAGGGGACACGGGTTTGTGCCCCGGTCCGGGAAGATCCCACATGCCGTGGAGCGGCTGGGCCCATGAGCCATGGCCGCTGAACCTGCGCGTCCGGAGCCTGTGCTCCGCAATGGGAGAGGCCACAACAGTGAGAGGCCCGTGTACAGAAAAAAAAAAAAAAAAAAAAGTGGGTGTTGGCCCAATTCCTGGAAATCCCCGCCCCTTCCCTAAAATATTAGAGTTGACCCAATCCTCCCACTCATTAGCCTATAAAATTACCCAGCCCATAAAAACTAACTGCTCGATATTTGGGGGCCTCTAGCCTTCTGAGATGGCCCACACTCTGTCTGTGGAGTGTGTTTCTCTCTAAAGAAATCCACTTCTTACTTTGTCTCTCACTGAATTCTTTCTGCGATGAGACATAAAGAACCTGAGCTTTATTAAGTCCCGAGACCAGATGCGTGATCTCGATTAAAAGATAGTGGGGTCTGAGTGGGTTCGAGTCCCAGCCCACGGGTTCAAGTCCCACCTGAGTTCCATGGTTGCACACCCACTAAGCTGGTCCCCCTTGGCCTCCCCCCTTGAAGCGCTGGCCACCAAGACACACAGTTTATTTTCTCCACAGCAGCACTGCTCTCTGACGTGGGCTTGTTTATTCATCCCTTTACTTTTATTGTCTGTCACCCCCTCCCGAATCTGTGAGTACAGGAATCTGACTGTCTTGCTTGGCTCTCCCTCCCCGGAGCCTGGAACGGGGCCTGACACCTAGTAGGAGCTCAAGAAACACGTGGAAGCAATGAAGGAATCCAGGGAATCAAAGCTCAGCCACAGCTGTGCGTTGGCTGCCCCTCTGCCAACCCAAGCCCTTTATCAGGGAACCACCTCAGATCAAATTAGAAAATGGTTTCCTTTGGGCCCAAGTGCACTCGGCTGAAATGGGTGAGACCATGGGTGCCTTAAAGGAGTGACCCCAGTTTGTCCACGCTCTAGTTTGCACTCACGCTGCTTTGTGGAACCACCCAAGCCACAAGGCGACCTGTGTTCTCCCTGGTGGGGCCAGTGCTCAGGAGACCTTGTAGCCAAGAGATACCATTCTCTCAAATATTTACCAGGCCCTGCCCTCGGAACTGGGTGGCAAGAAACCTCCACTGAGGGAGAACTCTAATGCACCGACACGGGTGATCCCTGAGGCTGCACCCAGGTCACGGGCACAGGTGCACTGGTTGACTGGTGATGTCTGCAGGGGGAGGGCAGAAGCTCTGGAGCCTGAATGCAGAAGGGCCTCACCTGACGTGATGGCGGTCTCCCTCCTTAAGTTCTTGGCCTCGTGCTTCAGGGAGGTGATTTCTAAGTTTCTCTCAGGCAGGGTCTGGCACAGCACCTGGTTGTAGCCTTGCTGTAGGGCACTGATCTGTGGAAAGAGGCAACACACAGTCAGAGGGGGCCAGCCAGGCCTGCAGGACACGCCGGTACTTCTCCAACGTTGGGCAAAGAGTCGGGCTGATCTTGGATCGGGGTGTTGGGGAAACCAAGGTTTTCCGTTGTCACTAGTGGAAGGGGCAGGAGGGGGCCTGTTCCTTCAGTGACCACCATGTCATCGGTCTTCGAGACACGGACCTTATCTTTGTGGCCACCCAGGGGCTCCGGTGCTGCTGTCTTCCTATGACCTGTGGGTTTTCAGCCATAAATAGACCAGCTGTTGGTTCCAGATCATCCAGCACTGACTGGATGCACAGCAAAGTTCAAGAGCCGGGAGCAGGTTATGAAATGAATTCCCTCTAATGAGAATAGAGGGTAGTTTATACCTCACAGAACACTCCAGAGTTTACAGAGCCCGTTCACACATGCTACACTGATACTCGTCACAGCGTTGCTGAAGGCTGACGTTCCCATTAATGTGCCCATTTTGCAAGGGAGCCAGGTTGAGACTCAGAGAGGCGAGGCCCCCTGCTCGGGATCACGTGGCTGGTCACACGTGGAGTCTGATTCAAACCCAGTCTTTAGTCGCCTGGTTCCTCCTTCCCAGGTGGCTCTAGGAATGAGCGTGAGAAGTTGGAGGCTGTAAAGCATGGCATGGACTCGGGAGCCAGACTGTGGCCTTCAAGTCCTGCCTCTGCCAGTTAACGGGCTTTGTGAACACCAGGAGGACACCATATTCTGTTTCCTTTTGTTCAGTCTGTACGCGGGGTGATGGTAGTCCCAACCTGATAGGATTGTTAGAAGTATTTTAATAAGTTAACATGTGTACAAGTGCTCACATCATGCCTGGCACACGGCACAGGGGGATGAGCTGTGACGGTCCTCTCCTCTGACTACCCACGGGGTGTTTTTTTGTTTTGTTTTGGGGTTTTTTTGTGTTTTTATTTGCGGTACGCGGGCCACTCACAGTTGTGGCCTCTCCCATTGCGGAGCACAGGCTCCGGACGCGCAGGCTCAGCGGCCATGGCTCACGGGCAGAGCCGCTCCGCGGCATGTGGGATCTTCCCGGACCGGGGCACGAACCCGTGTCCCCTGCATCGGCAAGCGGACTCTCAACCACTGCGCCACCAGGGAAGCCCCTATCCATTCATCTCTTGATGACACTTAGGTTGCTTCCATATCTTGGTAATTGTAAACAATGATGCTCTGAACATTGGGGTGCATGTATCTTTTCAAATACATATTTTTGAAAGCACGTGTTTTTGTTTTTTTCGGATTTATACCCAGGAGTTGAGTTTCGAGGTCATATGGTAGTTCTATTTTTAGTTTTCTGAGAACCCTCCCTACTGTTTTCCACAGTGGCTGTGCCAGTTTACATTCCTACCAACACTGTACCAGGGTTCCATTTTCTCTAAAACTTGTAAATTTTCTTCCTAGGGGTAATTGAGATGGTAGTTCAATAATAACATAAGATCAGGTGAAGTCTAAAGAAATTTTAGAAAACCTGGATAAAGTAAGAAAACATCTGTTCGCTGGCATCTGAATGTTAGAGAGACACCAAGACATGTGGGCCAAGTTCTGGAGAGAAGGGAAACACAGACGCAAGCTTGACATTTGGTGCAGCTTTCCTCCTTGGGGCATTTGCTGATTCAAATCTTACACCCTAGGAGCTGAAAAGCCAAGGAGTCCAAAGACTCTAACCACAGAAGCTGCTGGCATCCCTTGACTTGTAGGTGCAGCACTCTCGTCCTGCCTCTGTGGTCCCTGCCTCCGCCTCTTCTTTGTATATAATCTCCTCCTGTCTCTCACTTATAAGTACACTTACAGATGGCACTTAGGGCGAGGATAGTCTCACCTCAAAATCCTTAGATCCGCAAAACTTTACCTTGTAAGGTAACATTCTCAGGTCCCAGGGATTAGAGCCTGAGATCTTTGGGGCCACCAGTCAGCCCACTGTAAGCCCTAAACGTCTTCTCTCCTGAGGAAGGTCTAGGCTGGGCAGAAACCCCGACAGACATCTACCAGAGGCCAGATTGAGAGCCCTTTTAGAAGGTCAATTCTCAGCTCATTTGGAACCTTGCTATTGCGCTTTTTTTTTTTTTTCTTTTCTTTTCGGTACGTGGGTCTCTCACTGTTGCGGCCTCTACCGCTGCGGAGCACAGGCTCTGGACGCACAGGCTCAGCAGCCATGGCTCACGGGCCCAGCCACTCGGTGGCATGTGGGATCCTCCCGGACCGGAGCCTGAACCCGTGTCCCCTGCACTGGCAGGCAGACTCTCAACCACTGCTCCACCAAGGAAGCCCTGCCCTTTCTTTTTTCCTCCTGTTTGTCCTCAACAGGGGGAAGCATTAAGAGTAAATGAGGGGCTTCCCTGGTGGTGCAGTGGTTAAGAATCCGCCTGCCAATGCAGGGGACACAGGATCGAGCCCTGGTCGAGGAAGATCCCACATGCTGCGGAGCAACTAAGCCCGTGCGCCACAACTACTGAGCCTGCATTCTTGAGCCTGCGAGCCACAACTACTGAAGCCTCCGTGCCTAGAGCCTGTGCTCCGCAACAAGAGAAGGCCATGGAATGAGAAGCCCGCGCAACGCAACAAAGAGTAGCCCCTGCTCGCCACAACTAGAGAAAGCCCAGGTGCAGCAACAAAGACCCAATGCAGCCATAAATTTAAAAATAATAATAATAATAAAAAATAAATGCATTAGCAGATTTTGGGTTTCCTCTCATCGTTAGTGTATTGCTTTCATTCCTAAGACCCTAAAAAATGGGAAACCACTCCACTTTCCAGGAACACACTTTGCAACACGGATCCAGGGGAAGCTGTTTTCTTCCGTAGACACTTCATGACCCCGGTTTCCACAACAGCAGGCACTGCTGGCTCTGCCAAGTTGCTGGAGAAGGGCACCTTATCTGCAAAGTCACGAATCCAAATGGGCCCCCATTGGCAAGGGTGGAAGGAAGTTGTTTGGCTTAGCTTCTTGGGGGATCAGAAGATTGGGAGTTCTGGGGGGGAACTGCAGGTACCTTGCTGTCCCTTGGTACAACGTCAGGGAAAAGAAAGGTCGCTGATAGCTTCTCAGAGCTACCAGTTGGGGCTGTGCAGAGCGTCTTAGTAAATGCCATTTTGGTTGCAAATAACAGAAACTCAAACCGGCTGAAGCAAAAAAGGGGACATCTACGGGGAAGAAAAGATGGCTCCTGCCTGTCCAGACTCTTCAGCTTTGCTTGCCCTTTGATTTTCTAACCTTCCGCATTTCCTTTCAGTAAACTCCTTTTCTGTTTAAGTTAGCCACAGGAGATTTCTCTTGGTTGCAACCAGAGAATCTTGAGTGATACAAAAAGTCCTAGTGGAACCCAAGGGCAGGCATTGGAATGGGCCTTTCCAAGGAAAGAAAGCAGGAACCAGAAAGTCATCAGGAATCAGGGCAACTTTCTGCATCAGTTGGAATGCCTTCAGCTTTTTTTTTTTTTCCTTCATGGAGCTCATAATCCATTCATTTATTCAATAAGCGAATATTGAGTATCTATCCTGTGCCAGGCAACCTGGTAGGTCTTAGAGTTCCATACAGGTATAAAATATGCCAAGACCCCTGCCCTCAAGTAGCTCACATTCTAGTGAAGATAAGACATGTGAGCACATAGAGTA
The DNA here is from genome assembly GCF_025265405.1 of Mesoplodon densirostris. Taxonomy (NCBI): domain Eukaryota; kingdom Metazoa; phylum Chordata; class Mammalia; order Artiodactyla; family Ziphiidae; genus Mesoplodon; species Mesoplodon densirostris. The sequence continues at coordinate 78,903,391 of NC_082667.1, read as the reverse complement.
TATTCACAACACAGAATAAGAAGAGCTATGCCATGGACACATATACACCAGCAAACATAAAATAGATAGCTAGTGGGAAGCAGCCGCACAGCACAGGGAGATCAGCTCGGCGCCCTGCGACCACCTAGAGGGGTGGGACAGGGAGGGCGGGAGGGAGGGAGACGCAAGAGGGAAGAGACATGGGAACACATGCACATGCATAACTGATCCACCCTGCCACAATGCAGAAACCGACACACCTTTGTAAAGCAACTACACTCCAACAAAGATGCAAAAAAAAAAAAAAAAAAACAAGAGCTATGCCAGAGGGATGAAGCATGACTGTCTTTAGAGACCTAGAAAGCACAGATGCAATATCCTGGTAGAGAGGGCCTGGGCAGAGAATCGCAGGTAGGTGAACCTGTGTGCACAGAGAACATGGTATGTATGAGAAGCTGCAAGTTTTCAACATCCGTGGAGCAAAAGAGTTCTTGCAAAAGTAGTGGGAGACATGGCTGAAGAAATTGGTTGAGGATGAAGCATAAAAAACCCACTGAAGTGTGATCTTTTTTTTCTGAGGTCCACGGGGGAGCCATGGAAGATTTTTAAGCTGTTTGAGGACATGGTCAATTCTCTGGGTTTCAGAAAAGTCCCTCTCGAGTCTGGGATGTGGTGAAAGTTGGGCTGGACCTTTCACCAGCGGGCATGCTCAGTCGCTCAGGAAAGGTTTTCGCTCTGCCTTGGGAAATTTTTCACGCCGCTCTGGCAGCGGAGCTCACCCCGCCCACGGCTTCTCCTCACTGGATTGGTTGAACTCAGGGAGGCTACCAGGAGGCCCAGTTGACCTCCCAACTCCACACCCCCGCCCCCCCCACCCACCCATTAACGCTCTGGGCGCCCGCTGCCTTCAGCTTTAAATAATAGAAACCTGGGGCCTCCCTGGTGGCGCAAGTGGTTGAGAGTCCGCCTGCCGATGCAGGGGATACGGGTTTGTGCCCCGGTCTGGGAGGATCCCATGTGCCGCGGAGCGGCTGGGCCCGTGAGCCGTGGCCGCTGGGCCTGCGCATCCGGAGCCTGTGCTCCGCAATGGGAGAGGCCACAACAGTGAGAGGCCCACATACCGCAAAAAAAGAAAAATAAATAAATAAATAAATAAATAACAGAAACCTGGATGCGGGTAGATGGTAAAAATTTGGAGCCCCTCCCAAATGAACTCTAGCCATGTGGCTTGCTTTGTCTGATGAGATGTTGGCAAACACATGGCAGGTGGAGACTTGAAAAGTGTGCTTTGGGGCTTTCTCTCTCCTGTTGCTCTTGGAAACCTGTACCCACACGTGGCCTGTTCTGGCCTGCTGGGTGATGAGGGACCACACCAGGCAGAATCAGACATCCCAACTGAGGCCTTTCTAGACCAGGGTTTCTCATTCTCGGTACTATTGACATATTGGATCAAATAAGTCTTGGTTGTGGGCAGCTGTTCTGTGCACTGCAGGATGTTTAGCAGCATCCCTGGCCTCTACCCCGAGATGATAGTCTCACCCCCACCCCAGTTTAACAACCAAAGTGTGTCCAGACATTGCCAAATGCCCCCTGGGTGGCAAAATCGCCCCCAGTTGAGAACCACTGTCCTAACCCAGCTTGCCTGGTAATGACCAGGCAGGCATGTACGAAGCCACCCTAAACTAGCCCCAGCCAAACCAACCAGACCAGTACAAGTGGCCAGCTTGACGCCTGGAATCCTGAGAACTAATAGTCGCCATTTTAAGTCACTAACTTTTGAGTGGTTGGCTCCACAGCCCAAACAGGTACATCTGACCACAGTGGCTTAAACTGATAGGATTGATTTATTTCTACAACAGGATGTACAGAGGTAGGCAGTTCAGGTACAGTGCAGAGCACAGTGATGCCACTAGGCTCCCACCCAGGCTTTTCATGTCTTTCCACTCCACTGTCCTTTGAGGTGGGCTTTGGTCTCTTGCTTGTTACCTGGTGATCCCCAACATGGCTGTTCCAGCTCCAAGTCCGAGCTCCAGGAGAGGAAAAGGAGACAAGGCAAAGGGACAAAGAGAAAAACTTTCTCCTAGCAAAGCCTTGCCTTTAATTCCAGAAGGGAAGCCCTGCCCAGGGCCTTCACCTGCATGTCACTGGGCAGAACTGAACAACACAGACAGGCCTAGCTGCAAGGGAGGCTGGGAAATGAGGGCATTTCACGTGCTGCTTATACAGTAGAGGGAGGCAATGACTAAGGGGCTTGTAGTGTCTGCTGCACTGTCTCTCTGGGGGTCGTCTTGGTTTCTTCTTCTTCTTTTTTTTTTTTTTTTTTTTTTTTGCCACACGGTGTGGCTTATGCGATCCTAGCTACCTGACCAGGGATTGAGTCCGGGCCCTTGGCAGTGAAAGCGCAGGGTGGACCGCCAGGGAATTCCCTGGGTTTTGGTTTCTTGTCTCTACCTGTTGCTTATCTATCCTGGCCATCTCTTTCTAAGACTGGCTTTGTTTCTCCAAACACAGTGGGAGAAATGGCCACCCCAGCTGGGAACTGCATCAAGACTTTCAGCTCTGGGCCATTAATGACCTGTGTGGTAACTCCGTGTCCCACTTCCAAATATCAAGGGCACAGGTGCTGATTGGCCCAGCTTGGGTTAGAAGAGAAACCTGATTGGTCTGGCTTGGGTAGACTATCTACTGATCAGCCAGTCAGGTGTGGCCAAGAGAGCAGCAGTAGGTAGGGTAAACCTGGTTGGGGAATGTGCATTCTCAGAGAAAGGGGTGTGTGGCTGAGGAGACACCTAAAGAACCATCTAGTTCAAGGAGTGAAGAAAGGACATTGCCATTGTGGGTTGCAATGTTGATACGGTAAAGATTAAAACGTCCTTTGAAAGACCTCAAATACAGTGGAGTGACATAGGCATTACATTTAACTTATGCAAATTCAAATATTTGTATTCAACCAAAATAGTTTTTTTCCCACACAATTTGGCTTCCAAACATGAGCCAGCTACTTAACTACTGCCTGACCAAGTGATCTTTTCTGGTGCTGGAGATTTTGGGGATATGGTACAGTATAAGTAATATGTTCTTTATGGAAAACTGCTGGGATTTTCAAGATTATTTTTAAGGTCAGGTGATGCTCACCCTTCTCACTGTGTAAGAAGTACCTTTAGTGGAAGATCATGCAAATCATTTTTCCCATTTCCTTCTAGTTTTAATCAGTATAAAGAATGCATTTGGTTTTAAAATATCAAAATACTTTTATTGTGCCTTTTTAAAAATAAAAAATAAATGATATTCATGGCTTCTGGCTCTTCCTCCTGTTTTGTTTGGTGGTCTCTGGCCGTACAAGAAAGGCAGGGAGAGAACAGATGGCTGGAGAGAAGGCAAAAATGAGGGTCTCTTCAAACACCACGGGAAAGGGGTGTGTCCACCTGGGCAGTGTGTGTTCTTTGATGACTGGGTACTTGGTCTGTCCTGATGGCCTGGGACTTGACCTACTGGGCTGTCTTGGTGCGGCAGAATGGGCAGCGTGAGATGGAGTTAGAAACCTGGGTTCCAGACTCAATTCTTGAATTTACTAGCTGTGTGACTTTAGACGGGCCATTTAACCTCTCTGGGCCTCAGCTTCCTCATTTGTAAAATGGGGAACATAATGCTATTTACCTCCCAGGGCTTGAGAGAGGATTAGATGAGAAGTGTTTTGAACACCGCAGAGCGCCATATAAACATGACTCACTGTTATGGAAGCGATAAAACTGGTTGCTGTTCACATTTATTATAATCAATTCAGATATAAATGCACTATACCATGGCCCCAACAGCCCTGAGGTTACCATTCTGTCCTGTGGCCCCAGTACACGCCCTGGGTTTTCTCAACTGCGGGCTTCTCAGAGCTCCTTGGAGGTGTGACATTTGGGTTTGTCACTACCCAAACACCCAATTGCATCTACCAGGCCTAGGAGTCTGAATTTCAAACTTATTCTTCATATGCCTGTGTATGTTTACATTCATAATATCTGTGAAAAGAACCCCTCTCCTCACACACTCCAAAATACAGTATTGTGCAAAATACCAGTCTAGGAAGCAACACACTAGGGTAGCAACCTTTAATGTCCTAAAAAAGCATCTTAGTAGTTTGACGCAGAAGAGTTTCACTGACTCACGGAGGATCATGCGTGGCCCAGCGGGGCGACGTTTCTAGTTCCTTCCACCAGGTTTAGAAAACAGAAGGCTCTGGCTGGATTTGCTGGACATTTCTCTCTTCAGCATCTCCCTTCCTTGGTCCATCTTTGGGGTGCCTTTTCTGGCTCCAACCTACAACAAGCAAGAGCAACAAATGCCCAAACTCTATAATTGTAGGGAGATCCCCAAATATTTCTCAAATGGCATTTTTTTTTACTCAAAATAAAATCTTTGTTGTAAAAAATATTTATATACACACATAGACGTGAGCAAAACGAAGGTAAAATGATCCACCATTATCACACTACCCACAGGTAACCTTATTCACATTTTGGTGTACACTCTTCCAGATACACAGATAACGTTTTCTTCTGACATTTGCATCTTTTTTTGAACCAGGAGTTTCTGATTTTAGGCAATTTCATTGGGATGGACTTTCTCTCGAAAAGCTGTTACTGAACTGAATGCCTTATGTCTCTGATATCTTAGGAGGGGAAAATGCACTATACTCTAGGGGGTCTGTCTAACCCTTTTCTGAGCACTACTCCTGGATCCTGGCAGCCATGTGTGTGACTCTGTCCCTGGTCATAGCTGATCGGGCACTTGGCACGGGCTGGGCTTTTAAGATGGTCACTCCCAGGATTTGGGGTTATGGGCTCTAAGATGCTACTTGCTTCCTGGGCTGGTACTTTGAACTGGGGGACCATGAGGTCATTCCTTCCTGTCACATGACTGGAGAGAGCAGAGATCAGGGGAGCCACACAGAGACACAGAGAGGAGATACGGCCTGTGTGTGCATGTGCACATGCTTGTGTGTGTGTAAAAGAGATGATGCCTGAGATCTGATGGCTTACCAGTTCTATTTCGAGGCCAGGCTCTCTTTCAGCTCCCAGTTTGTATGAGGCACTCACCCCTATATCCTTAAAAAAGCCCCCTCCCCCTCCCTTTTTTTTTTTTGCGGTACGCGGGCCTCTCAGTGTTGTGGCCTCTCCCGTTGCGGAGCACAGGCTCCGGACGCGCAGGCTCAGCGGCCATGGCTCACAGGCCCAGCCGCTCCGTGGCATGTGGGATCTTCCCAGACCAGGGGACGAAACCGTATCCCCTGCATCGGCAGGCAGACTGTCAACCACTGCGCCACCAGGGAAGCCCCAGGTGGTTCTTATCGGCCAACTTGGGGAAAACCTTCTTCTAAGACTTTGTGGCTGAAAATGTAGTCTGCAGAGCTGTGCTATCGGTACCAGCTGGGAGCTGTTCAGAAATGCAGAATCCCAGGCTCCCCTAACCTGAGATCTGCTGAGTCAGAATCTGCATTTCAACAACATCCCCATATGATCCGTGGACACCTTTGAGTTGAGAGGCGCCACTGTAAACTACCCTCTAATTGGCTGGTTTCTGGAAAAGTAAGTAGCCGTTTTGGCCATGTGTTTCCCCTGATATGCATGAAGAGAAAGCAAAAGACTGAAATAATATTGGTTGGTCTTGCACTCACTTAGACACAAACCAGGACCCGCAGTAACGACTGGGATTTGTATCAATAAAATCAGCTGCGGTATATAAACAAAGTACCATTTCTAGACATTTCAATAACCTTGCCTCTTCAAGTTGATTTTCAAGTTGATCTCTGAGTTTTAGGATTCAAGCTTCATGTTAATTCCTCCTACATCATTCACCCTCTTTAATTAATTTAGCTCCCAACAAGGAGTTGCTGAGATTCCTCCATCTAAGTACGCGCCCTCTGTTTCTCATAGGAAAGCCCATTTCATCAGTTTCCAGTAGTAAAGAGAAGGACTGGGACCACCTTACCGATTTCTCTGCCATTAGCCGCTTGACTCTGGCTTTCAGCTTCTCCTCTTGCTGTAGCCTTTCCTCGGTCAGCTTCTCCTTCTCTGCCAGATGCTGCCGTAACTCTTCTTGCAGCAAATACTGCTGAGTTTCCAGAGAACTCTTGATCTTCATCTGAAATGAGGGGAAGGGGAACTGCAGCTGATGGGGGACAGGACTAACGCAGGAGTCATTTCCACTACCTTTGGCGGCGGGACAAATGTTCACGAAACTTTCTTCAAAACACAGAAAAATGATGCTTAGCTTAGTAACTAATAGCGAAGTAGTAGAGCATCATGGTTAAGAGCTCAGACTCTAGATCTAGATAGAATATCAGCTCTAGTTCTTTCTACACACTTCTTTCTATAGAAAATAAGCGGGTGAACTAAGGCAGGCCGTCTTCCTCCTCTTTCATCCCTGCCGGCCGCTTGGGTGCGGGATTCCATGGAGAGCACGGGCCCGTGAAGGGGCTCTGCAGCACGCCTATCTGACCTACTGCCCTTTCCAAATTGGCTTTAATGAGGTTTGCTCTGTTCCTCATTTCTTTCAGCTGAAGCAATTTCCTTCTGGAATCCTCCCGAAGCTTCTCTTCCACCTGAAAGGATGATGAAAGCGTGGGCTTGCTGCTAATGTGATCATCATGCCCTCTGGGGAAACTCTTCTGGGGGGGTGCTAGTTGCAGTGGGGGAGTCCCTGAGGGGTAGGGACAGCTGCAGCCCAGCAGCAGGGGTCACAGGCATGCACAGGGTGGAGGCAAACTCACAGGGAGTTGCCCCCTACGGGAAAGGGCCGAGCTCTGCACCCGGGGCTCAACTATGTTCTACCGCACACTCCCATCCCAGCTCGGTCGCTAACAAGCCGTACGACACTGGGAAAGTTATTTCACTGCTCCGTGACTCAGTGTCCTCATCTGTCAAATGGGGATGATGATACTAGTATCACTGCATAGAGTTATTGTGGGGATTCAATGTTTGGAATAGTGCTTAAGGGCTCTGTGAGTGTGTTAAGTACTGTTGTAACCTATGAAAGGTGGACGGGAATGTCCGCCGTACAGTCTCGTTCTAAAAACTCATGATGGGTACTTGGAAATGTTATGATTGGGTTTATTATCATAACTGTTTGTCGTTACCACTTTGAGCACACTCACTGGTGGTAACCTCTCTGGAGGCTTGCCAAAGCAAAGTCTATTAAGAATTGCAGCCTTCCAAGGAAGGCATTTAAAGTGGAGAAGCTTGCCTACTTTTCCCCCCTTGCTTGGGTAACAGTCAACGCACGGTAAGCTTGGGCGTGCTCCACGCTACCCTTGGCTGGCCAGTGTAGGCCTCGCAGCTGCTCAGTTCTTGGATGCACCTGCTGAGCCCTGGGCCCTGGCACTAACAGGAAATGAGGCAAACTCTCGTAAATAAATGGAAAGTTATTGTGCTGAAACAAATTCACAGGCTCTTTTTTTAGGGATCTGAAGAGGGGGATCACAGGGATGTAATAAAAGACCCAGAAAAGCCCTTAAGAGCTTTCTTCTGAGTAATGTGGTCCAGTGGTAGAGCCTCTACCCAGCTCCGTTACCTTGGAAAAGTCATCTAAGCTCTCTGGGCCTTAGTTTTCTCCCAGGTCTAAACATGCTCTGACTTCTATGTCAGCAGCCTTTTTCATGTGCTGCAAAAGCCAAGTCCAGCCTTGGACTCTGCCCCTGTCTGTGTTCTGCATGAACAGCCCCCATTCCCGTCCCCAAGTCTCAGAGTCACCCTCAGCGTCCGCCCTGCTCCCTCTCTCACACTCGGGGGTCTCACGCCTGTCCACCAACCCCTCTCACATGCAAGCTGGACTGTGACAACTGGCCTCCTCGCCTCGAGTTTAGTTTCTTCCAGTGCAATCTTAACGGTACTGTGAGAGTTACCCAGCTGTAAGGCAGCTCTGTCCAACAGAACTTTCTGCAACGGGACAGGTACTCTGAGAGAGGCTGTGTTGTCTAATATGGCCGCCATCAGCCACATCTGGGGATCGAGCACTCGAAATGGGGCTGGTGTGACGGAGGAACTGAACTAAAAATTTTAGTTAATTTTCATTAATTTCAGTGTAAACAGTAGCATGTGGCTGTTTGCTATGCCAGGGTAACTGAAGTCAGACGAACTTGGAGTCAGACAAAACCGACTGTGCAACTGGGCTACTTTACTAGTAACTAGTAGCCTTGACTTTCTCATCTGTAAAATGGAGAGGATGATTTCTAGATCACAGCGCTGTTGTGAAGATGAAGAGGTGAAATGTTCAAGGTAACGCCTAGTACGTGAGAAACTGTAACTATCATTTTCACCCTGATTACTGTCCACGAATGTCATTGCATCAGTCACTTGTTCAGAAGCCTTAGGAGCTCCCCACTGCCTGTGTGGTACAGAGCCGAAGCGCCTGAACTAAGGCAAAACACCAAGCCAGGGATTCAAGAAGCCCCTACGAACTCTGAACGAGGTAAATAAAACTGAATCCACACCTAGATAAACCATAATAAAACTGCTGGAAATCAAGGGAAAAGACAATCTTAAAAGCAACCGGAGAAAAAGACAGATTATGCAAAGGTACAACAGTTAGGCTTACAGATGACTTCTAAATAGAAATAATAGGAGCCGCAAGACAATAGTGACGTATCTAATGCTGTATCTAATGTGCTGAAAGAAAAGAGTTGCCCTTGTAGAATTCAATACGCAGTCAAATGTGTTTTAAGAATGAAGGTTAAATATACATCTCCAGACAGACACACAGGCACATCTGAGAATTTGTCATCAGCAGAGCCACAATGAGGGAAAACATTAAAGGCTATTCTTCAGACACAAGAAAAATGAACCCAGGTGGGTGATCAGAGATGCAGAAAAGACAAGCAACAGTAAGGGTAATGTGTGGATATGATACTGACGATAGCAAAACACTAATAATGTCTTGTGGGGTTTTAACTACCAAGAGGAGTTTAGGAAATGACAGCAAAGGCTTATAACTGTGGAGGGGGTCAGTGAAGTTAAGGTGTTTGAAGCTCACTGCACTGTCAAGGAGAAGGGCAGGATCATCAACTACTAGTGCCTCCTGGGAAGTTAAGAATGCAGGGCTTCCCTGGTGGCGCAGCGGTTGAGAGTCCGCCTGCCGATGCAGGGGACATGGGTTCGTGTTCCAGTCCGGGAGGATCCCACATGCCACGGAGCGGCTGGGCCCGTGAGCCATGGCCGCTGAGCCTGTGCATCCGGAGCCTGTGCTCCACAACGGGAGAGGCCACTACATTGAGAGGCCCACATACCAAAAAAAAAAAAAAAAAAAGAATGCATATTGTAGTCTTCAGGATGACTACTAAGAGAATAGTAGAAGAGTGAAAAACTTAAGTAATGTGTGATTTTGGTGATTCAAGGATGAATGCTATTGTCTTACTATTACTAAGAGAATAGTAAAAAAGTGAAATATTTCCAAGCTAATAGAGGGGTAAAGTGGAATAAGAGAAAACCATCCACTCAGAAGGAGGCACGAAAGGACAGAAAAAGGAACATAGCACAGATGGTACAACTGGTATTGAGCAAGAAGGTAGATTTAAACCCCAGTACACGAGTAATTACATAATATAAATGGACTAAAAGCCAAAGATTGTCAAACTGGATTTTGTAAAAATGATACGTTATTTGAAGGCATATGTCTAAACCTTAAGACAAAAATTGACAGAGAACATATGAAAAAGATACGGTATGAAAACTCTAACCAACAGAAAGCCAGTGATGAAGCTAAATGACAAAGGAGACGTTAAGGGAGAAACACTACTAGAGATGAAAGGGGACATTTCATGATGATCTAAAGTTTTGCTCTACAGGAAGTATTAGGATTCTAAATTTATATGCACCTAGTAACACAGCCTCAAAATATATAAAGCAAACATCGTTCATATTAAAAGAAGAAACACACAAATTACAAACATGTTGAGATTTTTAAAAACATTCTCAATGATGGAACAAAAAGACAAAAAAATCAATATGAGAATTTAAGTTGGAACAACATCATTGGCAAACTTGATTTTATGGATCAATTCTTTCTTAGATAATTTCACAATTAAGATCTGAAGGCAGTCTTGGGTAGTGGTTACACACAGGAGCTTTGGAGTCAGGCAGACCTGGATTCAAGTTCTGCCACAACTACTTTATGCAAGTGAACTTGGATAACTTCCTTCACCTCTGTGAGCCTCAGTTTTCCCGACTGTAAAGTGGGGTTAATACCAGTATAGACCGCATGGGGTCATTGTGAGGATGAACAGAGATGATGCAGGTGGAGTGCTTGCCCCAGAATGGTTCCCAGGCCGACCTGTCCCTGCCATACCTTGCTCTTTTCCCGCAGCGTCATAGAGATCAGGCTCTCCTCGGTACTGCTCCTTTTCAGCTCCACCCTGAGCTTCCTCATTTCTTTTTCCATGTCATGGATTTGCTGAAAGAGTTCCAACAACAGGGAAGTCAACTTCACAACTCATTTCATCCGGTTCATTAAGGCAGAAACCTAGTCTGGGATTTGCTTAACTCCTTCCCTTTGGGGACAATTCCACATCTTTGAGGCAAAGTAGACTTTCTTTCAATGGATGCAAGAAAGGGCTGGGTGAGGGAAAATTTGAGTTTCTTTTGAAGATCAGCATGGATCCTGGATTAAACAGTACTAGATACCTATCCACTCATTACAATCTCTTTCCTTGGGGTATATGTTTGAGTTCAATCAAAATAAGGGCTGTTTGGAAGACACAATGGGCACAGTTTGGAAGAAAAGAACAATGACATTTTTCTTTTTTTCTCATTTGAGGCAGAGAAGTGTGCTCCTGACAGAGAGAAGAACACACGTCTCCTGCCCCCATCCCAGGCACCGTCCTTCCCAACGGATGGAAAACGTATGCCTGGTGATGTGCACAAGGGTTCGGGCCGTTACAGGGGGTGAACATTTACATTGAGTGGTCATCTTTCCATTGTATTCATTTTTATGTTCACCTTCCATACAAGGCCAGTGATACATTTGCTTTTTATTTTGTTTTTATGAATTGTTGTAAAATTGAATGTATTTAAGCAAAAATACTTCAAGAAGAGTTGTGTTAATAACAATGTTCAGGGCCGTGATAAAACTTGTGACAGTGGATCATGAAAGTCTGGGCATCACAAGTCCAGGGGTAAGGACCACGGTGAATTTCTAGCAGCATACGGTGGCCACCTCCCGTCCCTTTCCCCAGGGGAAACCTGATGAGGGGCCTTGAGCCAACTGCCCAGAAAATCTGGGGAGAGTGTGTTTTCCATGGTCTTTTCACCCATCTCTTTGAGGCCAGCAAATCAAAGAATTAGGAGACTACATTAACAGACAAACACCCAGAAAGCCCCAGAGCTTGTGCTAGCTAATGGGCCAAGGAACCCCTCCAAAACCCTCAAGGCCACAATCTAGGCTTTCAGTGGACACCGAGGGGTCAGGAGGTTCAACACACGGTTTTGCAGAGTTTTAACTCTTTCTCTTGGGCTTCCCAGTTCTCCTCCTGGGCATCTTCTTTCTGTACCTCTTCTTTCAGCACTGAGCACTGTGGAGAAAAAGCACATGGCCACGGGGGCTTGGCTGGGGGTCCCAAGTACCTGTGTTCACGCCCAGGAGTATTTCCTGCTGTATAACCCAATCACACCTCTGAATTCTGAGAGGCGAGACCATTTGTGTGATGGGAGCACGGGATCCTGCAGTCGTTCCCAGTTCACCCCTCTCATGAGTTCTGAGGAATAGAGCGTCTAAATTCCTCTTCAAAAGCCAGCAAACTTCACTGCAGGGGAAATCCAGCTTTCTAGAGTCTGCGTACTTAGGGTGCAAGAATTGGGATGTTTTCATGCTGTGAGCGGTGAGGGTGCAAGGGGCCGAGCCAGTGAGCTGGGGTCCATCTTACGGCTTTTGTGCAGGTTGCATCTCAAAGACACAACTGCCCTGACTGGTGTGGAGGGGTAAACGGAGCTGTCTTGCCCGGGGGCGGCTTGGCAACAGGCATTAAGGGCATAAGGATGGATGTGCCTTCTTTTGACCCAGCAATTCCCACTTTAGGCATGTACCTTAAGGACAATGACTGGAGAAATAAGTAAATCTGTAGTTTCAAGGATGCTCTTCACAGAATTGTCAGTAACAGTGGAAGAAAAAAAAAAAGAGGAAACAACCCAAGTGTTGTTTAGAACAGCAAACCACTTTATAACACTGGGTACATCCAGGAGAAAGTATGTAGCTTTTAAGACGAATGATAAGAGCGTTGATTTATTAGAATGGGAAAATAATAAGTATTTAAAAATTTTTAAAATGTGCATAGTATAAATTCACAATCAAATGATTGATTGTTTGATTTCTAGGCAATATATAGAAGCAAGACTGGAAAAACAGACATGAACATATTAACACTGATTTCTCAAGGTAGCATTTCCTCTCCTCTCTTTTTATTTTTTCTTCTCAATGTCATCTACTTATTTTTCTAAAATTAACACACATGATGTATGTCATTAAAAAAAAGGCATCTCAAATGTTCACAAGAGCAGTACCCTTGGTGGTGACGAACCCTTGTGCTATTCGCCAGCACAGTCTAGAGGAGAAGGGACCTCATTCCAAGGTCAACGAGGAAGGGGAAACGGGGACATAAACCATCCAAATGCACTTCAGGAGGTAGAAGAGCCAAGCAGGTGCTGTCTTTGCAGATTCCTTCTACTTAGCACCAGCTCTGCATCCCCTTCCCGTCCCCAACACACACACACACACACACACACCACATTAAACAGCTATAGCACATGCCTGGGAAGACACTCTGCTTGGGAGAAACGAATGCAGAGGGCTTGGCCAGTCAGCCGACCTCGGGCAGAGGCAGAAGAGCACAACTAAAACCAGCCTCCCACTTCTCGCAAAATGATTTTGTCATCCCCATTTCACAGATGGGGAAATGGAGGCCAAATAAGTTACAATAAAAGAAAGCTCTGGGATTGGACCCTGGTCTGTCTGATCCCAAAGCTCATGCAGTGCCTTTCACCAGCTCCAAACTGAGTATGGTAATACATACCAGGTATTACTTACTGTGCCATTTCCTTGGAACCTCAAGATCTGTTCTCACCCCACCCCCATGCAGACCTAGCTATCGGGTAGCCTCTGGGAATCTCTGAGTTGCCACCTGAGATGAAAGCTTTGAGGTTTTACCTTGACTCACAGAAACAGGCACATCATGCAAATACTGAGAAATCTTATCCTATAGAGGCAGGATTCTAAAGTTAGCATTGAAGGCAAGATTTGCAAATAGTCAAAGTTACATGTAAAAAGCTCTTTGCTTGCCTACCACGTTCATCTTCCATAGAGACATTCTACACACTAAAGTCTAAGGAAGAAATGAGAGTCTGCGTGTTTGCATCTGGATCTTCAAACGTTCTGCTTTGAAGACAATTATGAGAACCAGTGGTGCTGGGACCACGATGCAGCCGTGTGGTCATCCTTGCTCACAGAGAGATCGTATTCTGCTTAATATTAAACTTTGCAATGGCAGTATATGCTCATAGGTGTGTTTGTTGCTGGGATTAAACAAACTCATTTATAATAGGGGTTAGAAAATGTTTGCTGGATTTAAAAATCTATTATGCTTATTCTGAGACACATACATGCTGTCCTTTGAAAGGCTTCAGAGAAGTTGCCCACCTGCCCAGCAACTACCTTCCCTGTGTCCTTGGGCACTGGCCTCATCTCACCACCGTGTGTTATGTGACTCCACTGTGTCTGCTTTTCGCAGCTACAATTTGCTGATGACCCGACACTCACTCTGGAGCTGAGGGCTTTGAGCTGGTGTCCTTTTCTTTGTTCTCACTTTTCAGTTGATTCACCTCCTGTTGTAGTTGTTGAACTTGACCATCCTTTACTAACACATCTCTTTGCAAAGATGACACCATCTCTGTAAAAGAACCAAACAAACCAAAACAAAAGACTCATGGAGGTCAAAGAGGCAGGAAGGATTATTGGCAACACTATGGCTGTCAGCCAACGTTTGGACAAGACCTTCCAAGCCTGGGCCACCACCGGTGCCCGCTTAGAACTGGGGAGGCTTTTTCCAAGGGTCCCAGAGCAGGAATGGGAATGAGAGCAAAGTCCACGGAACAGGGTTTGAGGCTTCAGTGAGAATGAGGGGCAGTCAGCACCAGCGAGAGGAGAAACCTTTGGGGGCCCCTTGTGGGCACAGGCCAGGCAAAGCTGGGAGGAGAGGCCACACCATGGGCCTGGGAAACAGAGGCCCAGCACAGGGAATGTCCAGGAATTCTTCTCCAGATGCCAGGAGACGGGCGTGTGCCAGAGGGCACTGCTGGACACTATTGATGGGGTGGTTGTTTTCACAGTCCTCTGAGTTTCGACCCCTCTCTACCACTTATTAGCTTGGTGGTCTTGGACAAGCTATCTCACCTCCCACTGTCTGTCCACACAGAGTTATTGTAAGGGTCAAATGAGATGGTATGTCCCAAGAACACAAAGTGGCTAAATTATGTTTGTTCCATGGCGCCTATGATTTTTCTCGGCAGCCAGCTTCCAAAATGGCCCCAATGATCCCTGCCGCCTAAATTCATGCCCTGTGTAGCCCCTCCCACCCTGAATAGGGCTGCCATGGGTAACCAATATGATACTGTGGAAATGACGGACTGTTTCCTCTCAGGCTGGGTCATAAAAGACACTGTGGCCAACTCTTTGCTCCCTCTTGAATCACTCACTCTGGGGGAAGCCAACTACTGTGTCGTGAGGACACTCAAGCTGCCCTAGAGAGAAGCATGTGTGCTGAGGGACTAAGGCCTCCAGCCAATAGCCACATGAGCAGCCATTCTGAAGGGGGATCCTCCGGCTCCACCCGAGGCTTTAGATGACATGACTTAGGCCCCAGCCGACATCTTGACTGCAACTCATGAGAACTAAGTCACCCCCCGCTCAAATTCCTAAACTACAGAAACTGGGCGAGATAATAAATATTGGTTGGGGTTTTATCCATTACATTTTGGGGTAACTTGTTATGCAGCAATAGATAACTACTCCATTACTGTAGTATCATTTTTTTAACATCTTTATTGGAGTATAATTGCTTTACAATGGTGTTTTAGTTTCTGCTTTATAACCAAGTGAATCAGTTATGCGTATACATATATCCCCATATCTCTTCCCTCTTGCATTGTAGTATCATTTTGAATAAAAGTGGGAAGAAGGGTGCATAAATGCAGTGGTATTGGGTTATCTCCTACGGTTCTTTTCTTGAAAGAACATCAGGCCCAGTTTTAGTGGTAGGTATCAATCAAGAATGTCTATGAAATAAAGCACAAAATGCTCCAGAATTTCAGTTTAAAAATGAGCTTTGCCTCCAGGACACAGTTCAGTTACTTGGAAATCCCTCTGGGGCTTGCAACACTTTGAGTGGGTCCAGCCCATCTCAAGCGTTATCCCAACCCAGGTCTGTCCGACTCCCTGATCAGAGAAGGAGGGATCTGAGACAGGCTTGATGCTTGGATGAGGTTTCACTGGCTGACATACGGGAGGAAGGTGAGGACCAGAGGGTTCATCCTTCCATTCCTGGTGCCCAGAACAGCGCCTAGCCTGGGGGAGGTGCTCAGAAAATATCTGAGGACATCCCAAGTGAGGGAGGAGCATAAGCAGAGACCTGGGGGCAGCAGGGGGTGGGTGTGGGTGTGATTAAGTTGCAGAGTGAGGCAGAAGAAAAGCACAGATTCATACAGAGATGGGGATTCACGTGCGACTCAATGCTATGTCTGGCTTCTACAGCTGTGGGCATGTTTCCTGCTACGCGCTGGCTGCTTTCAGAGTGATGTGCCCCTCCGAGGCTCACTGCCCCCTCCCTGTCACCTGCTTCTCTCACGCCCCTCGTCTGTGAGTGGTCCCATCCTCTTCAGGTCTCTAGGCATGTCAGTGCCTGCTTAAAAACCTCCACTGGATTCCCAACACCCTTGGAATAAAAACCCAGACCCCCCGACCCTGCCCAGTCCCACAATCCCCTGTTCACTCCATGCAGCCTCTCTTGCCCTTGGCTTGTCCTTGCCCACCTGAAACAGGTCCTCTCTAAAAGAAGGACATAGCGGTGGAGGATACAACATGAACTGGTTACAATCGGCTAGGTCCAAGGGGGCGTAAGATTCGACTTCCAGGGGAACTGGAGCCTCATTACAGGCTCATTGTAATACATGAGCGAAATGACACACCCACCAGCACCAGGACAGTTCGGAGGCTGACCTTAAAGGTCAAAAAGTGGGTGGTGGGGCTTCCCTGGTGGCACGGTGGTTGAGAGTCCGCCTGCCGATGCAGGGGACACGGGTTCGTGCCCCGGTCCGGGAAGATCCCACATGCCGTGGAGCGGCTGGGCCCATGCGCCATGGCCGCTGAACCTGCGCATCCAGAGCCTGTGCTCCGCAATGGGAGAGGCCACAACAGTGAGAGGCCCGTGTACAGAAAAAAAAAAAAAAAAGTGGGTGTTGGCCCAATTCCTGGAAATCCCCGCCCCTTCCCCAAAATATTAGAGTTGACCCAATCCTCCCACTCATTAGCCTATAAAATTACCCAGCCCATAAAAACTAACTGCCCCATATTTGGGGGCCTCTAGCCTTCTGAGATGGCCCACACTCTGTCTGTGGAGTGTGTTTCTCTCTAAAGAAATCCACTTCTTACTTTGTCTCTCACTGAATTCTTTCTGCGATGAGACATAAAGAACCTGAGCTTTATTAAGTCCCGAGACCAGATGCGTGATCTCGATTAAAAGATAGTGGGGTCTGAGTGGGTTCGAGTCCCAGCCCACGGGTTCAAGTCCCACCTGAGTTCCATGGTTGCACACCCACTAAGCTGGTCCCCCTTGGCCTCCCCCCTGAAGCGCTGGCCACCACGACACACAGTTTATTTTCTCCACAGCAGCACTGCTCTCTGACGTGGGCTTGTTTATTCATCCCTTTACTTTTATTGTCTGTCACCCCCTCCCGAATCTGTGAGTACAGGAATCTGACTGTCTGGCTTGGCTCTCCCTCCCCGGAGCCTGGAACGGGGCCTGACACCTAGTAGGAGCTCAAGAAACACGTGGAAGCAATGAAGGAATCCAGGGAATCAAAGCTCAGCCACAGCTGTGCGTTGGCTGCCCCTCTGCCAACCCAAGCCCTTTATCAGGGAACCACCTCGGATCAAATTAGAAAATGGTTTCCCTTGGGCCCAAGTGCACTCGGCTGAAATGGGTGAGACCATGGGTGCCTTAAAGGAGTGACCCCATTTTGTCCACGCTCTAGTTTGCACTCACGCTGCTTTGTGGAACCACCCAAGCCACAAGGCGACCTGTGTTCTCCCTGGTGGGGCCAGTGCTCAGGAGACCTTGTAGCCAAGAGATACCATTCTCTCAAATATTTACCAGGCCCTGCCCTCGGAACTGGGTGGCAAGAAACCTCCACTGAGGGAGAACTCTAATGCACCGACACGGGTGATCCCTGAGGCTGCACCCAGGTCACGGGCACAGGTGCGCTGGTTGACTGGTGATGTCTGCAGGGGGAGGGCAGAAGCTCTGGGGCCTGAATGCAGAAGGGCCTCACCTGACGTGATGGCAGTCTCCCTCCTTAAGTTCTTGGCCTCGTGCTTCAGGCAGGTGATTTCTAAGTTTCTCTCAGGCAGGGTCTGGCACAGCACCTGGTTGTAGCCTTGCTGTAGGGCACTGATCTGTGGAAAGAGGCAACACACAGTCAGAGGGGGCCAGCCAGGCCTGCAGGACACGCCGGTACTTCTCCAACGTTGGGCAAAGAGTCGGGCTGATCTTGGATCGGGGTGTTGGGGAAACCAAGGTTTTCCGTTGTCACTAGTGGAAGGGGCAGGAGGGGGCCTGTTCCTTCAGTGACCACCATGTCATCGGTCTTCGAGACACGGACCTTATCTTTGTGGCCACCCAGGGGCTCCGGTGCTGCTGTCTTCCTATGACCTGTGGGTTTTCAGCCATAAATAGACCAGCTGTTGGTTCCAGATCATCCAGCACTGACTGGATGCACAGCAAAGTTCAAGAGCCAGGAGCAGGTTATGAAATGAATTCCCTCTGAGAATAGAGGGTAGTTTATACCTCACAGAACACTCCAGAGTTTACAGAGCCCGTTCACACATGCTACACTGATACTCGTCACAGCGTTGCTGAAGGCTGACGTTCCCATTAATGTGCCCATTTTGCAAGGGAGCCAGGTTGAGACTCAGAGAGGCGAGGCCCCCTGCTCGGGATCACGTGGCTGGTCACACGTGGAGTCTGATTCAAACCGAGTCTTTAGTTGCCTGGTTCCTCCTTCCCAGGTGGCTCTAGGAATGAGCGTGAGAAGTTGGAGGCTGTAAAGCATGGCATGGACTCGGGAGCCAGACTGTGGCCTTCAAGTCCTGCCTCTGCCAGTTAACGGGCTTTGTGAACACCAGGAGGACACCATATTCTGTTTCCTTTTGTTCCGTCTGTACGCGGGGTGATGGTAGTCCCAACCTGATAGGATTGTGAGAAGTATTTTAATAAGTTAACATGTGTACAAGTGCTCAGATCATGCCTGGCACACGGCACAGGGGGATGAGCTGTGACGGTCCTCTCCTCTGACTACCCACGGGGTGTTTTTTTGTTTTGTTTTGGGGTTTTTTTGTGTTTTTATTTGCGGTACGCGGGCCACTCACAGTTGTGGCCTCTCCCATTGCGGAGCACAGGCTCCGGACGCCCAGGCTCAGCGGCCATGGCTCACGGGCCCAGCCGCTCCGCGGCATGTGGGATCTTCCCGGACCAGGGCACGAACCCGTGTCCCCTGCATCGGCAGGCGGACTCTCAACCACTGCGCCACCAGGGAAGCCACTATCCATTCATCTCTTGATGACACTTAGGTTGCTTCCATATCTTGGTAATTGTAAACAATGATGCTCTGAACATTGGGGTGCATGTATCTTTTCAAATACATATTTTTGAAAGCACGTGTTTTTGTTTTTTTCGGATTTATACCCAGGAGTTGAGTTTCGAGGTCATATGGTAGTTCTATTTTTAGTTTTCTGAGAACCCTCCCTACTGTTTTCCACAGTGGCTGTGCCAGTTTACATTCCTACCAACACTGTACCAGGGTTCCATTTTCTCTAAAAATTGTAAATTTTCTTCCTAGGGGTAATTGAGATGGTAGTTCAATAATAACATAAGATCAGGTGAAGTCTAAAGAAATTTTAGAAAACCTGGATAAAGTAAGACAACATCTGTTCACTGGCATCTGAATGTTAGAGAGACACCAAGACATGTGGGCCAAGTTGTGGAGAGAAGGGAAACACAGACGCAAGCTTGACATTTGGTGCAGCTTTTCTCCTTGGGGCATTTGCGGATTCAAATCTTACTACTAGGAGCTGAAAAGCCAAGGGGTTCAAAAGACTCTAACCACAGAAGCTGCTGGCATCCCTTGACTTGTAGGTGCAGCACTCTCGTCCTGCCTCTGTGCTCACTGCCTCCGCCTCTTCTTTGTATATAATCTCCTCCTGTCTCTCACTTATAAGTACACTTACAGGTGGCACTTAGGGCGAGGATAGTCTCAACTCAAAATCCTTAGATCCGCAAAACTATACCTTGTAAGGTAACATTCTCAGGTCCCAGGGATTAGAGCCTGAGATCTTTGGGGCCACCAGTCAGCCCACTGTAAGCCCTAAACGTCTTCTCTCCTGAGGAGGGTCTAGGCTGGGCAGAAACCCCAACAGACATCTACCAGAGGCCAGATTTAGAAGGTCATTTCTCAGCTCAGTTGGAACTTTGCTATTGCCCTTTTTTTTTTTTCTTTTCTTTTCGGTACGTGGGTCTCTCACTGTTGCGGCCTCTACCGCTGCGGAGCACAGGCTCTGGACGCACAGGCTCAGCAGCCATGGCTCACGGGCCCAGCTGCTCGGTGGCATGTGGGATCCTCCCGGACCGGAGCCCGAACCCGTGTCCCCTGCACTGGCAGGCAGACTCTCAACCACTGCGCCACCAAGGAAGCCCTGCCCTTTCTTTTTTCCTCCTCTTTGTTCTCAACAGGGGGAAGCATTAAGAGTAAATTAGGGGCTTCCCTGGTGGAGCAGTGGTTAAGAATCCGCCTGCCAATGCAGGGGACACAGGCTCGAGCCCTGGTCCAGGAAGATCCCACATGCCGCGGAGCAACTAAGCCCGTGCGCCACAACTACTGAGCCTGCGTTCTTGAGCCTGCGAGCCACAACTACTGAAGCCTCCATGCCTAGAGCCTGTGCTCCGCAACAAGAGAAGGCCATGGAATGAGAAGCCCGCGCAACACAACAAAGAGTAGCCCCTGCTCGCCACAACTAGAGAAAGCCCGGGCGCAGCAACAAAGACCCAATGCAGCCATAAATTTAAAAAAAATAATAATAATAAAAAATAAATGCATTAGCAGATTTTGGGTTTCCTCTCATCGTTAGTGTATTGCTTTCATTCCTAAGACCCTAAAAAATGGGAAACCACTCCACTTACCAGGAACACACTTTGCAACACGGATCCAGGGGAAGCTGTTTTCTTCCGTAGACACTTCATGACCCCGGTTTCCACAACAGCAGGCACTGCTGGCTCTGCCAAGTTGCTGGAGAAGGGCACCTTATCTGCAAAGTCACGAATCCAAATGGGCCCCCATTGGCAAGGGTGGAAGGAAGTTGTTTGGCTTAGCTTCTTGGGGGATCAGAAGATTGGGAGTGCTGGGGGGGACTGCAGGTAATTGCTGTCCCTTGGTACAACGTCAGGGGAAAGAAAGGTCGCTGGTAGCTTCTCAGAGCTACCAGTTGGGGCTGTGCAGAGCGTCTTAGTAAATGCCATTTTGGTTGCAAATAACAGAAACTCAAACTGGCTGAAGCAAAAAAGGGGACATCTACGGGGAAGAAAAGATGGCTCCTGCCTGTCCAGACTCCTCAGCTTTGCTTGCCCTTTGATTCTCTAACCTTCCGCATTTCCTTTCAGTAAACTCCTTTTCTGTTTAAGTTAGCCACAGGAGATTTCTGTTGGTTGCAACCAGAGAATCTTGAGTGATACGAAAAGTCCTAGTGGAACCCAAGGGCAGGCATTGGAATGGGCCTTTCCAAGGAAAGAAACCAGGAACCAGAAAGTCATCAGGAATCAGGGCAACTTTCTGCATCAGTTGGAATGCCTTCAGCTTTTTTTTTTTTTTTCCTTCATGGAGCTCATAATCCATTCATTTATTCAATAAGCAATTATTGAGTATCTATCCTGTGCCAGGCACCCTACTAGGTCTTAGAGTTCCATACAGGTATAAAATATGCCAAGACCCCTGCCCTCAAGTAGCTCACATTCTAGTGAAGATAAGACATGTGAGCACATAGAGTATATTCACAACACAGAATAAGAAGAGCTATGGGGCCTCCCTGGTGGCGCAGTGGTTGAGAGTCCGCCTGCCGATGCAGGGGATGCGGGTTCGTGCCCCGGTCTGGGAGGATACCATGTGCCGCGGAGCGGCTGGGCCCGTGGGCCATGGCCGCTGGGCCTGCGCATCCGGAGCCTGTGCTCCGCAACGGGAGAGGCCACAGCAGTGAGAGGCCCGCATACCGCAAAAAGGAAAAACAAACAAACAAAAAAAAAAGAAGAGCTATGCCATGGACACATATACACCAGCAAACATAAAATAGATAGCTAGTGGGAAGCAGCCGCACAGCACAGGGAGATCAGCTCGGCGCCCCGCGACCACCTAGAGGGGTGGGACAGGGAGGGTGGGAGGGAAGGAGACGCAAGAGGGAAGAGACATGGGAACACATGCACATGCATAACTGATTCACCCTGCCACAAAGCAGAAACCGACACACCATTGTAAAGCAACTACACTCCAAAAAAGATGCAAAAAAAACCAACCAAACAAACAAAAAAACAAACAAGAGCTATGCCAGAGGGATGAAGCATGACTGTCTTCATAGACCTAGAAAGCACAGATGCAATTATCCTGGTAGAGAGGGCCTGGGCAGAGAATCGCAGGTAGGTGAACCTGTGTGCACAGAGAACATGGTATGTATGAGAAGCTGCAAATTTGCAACATCCGTGGAGCCAAAGAGTTCTTGCAAAAGTAGTGGGAGACGTGGCTGAAGAAATTGGTTGAGGATGAAGCATAAAAAACCCACTGAAGTGTGATCTTTTTTTCCTGAGGAGGCATGGGGGAGCCATGGAAGATTTTTAAGCTGTTTGAGGACATGGTCAATTCTCTGGGTTTCAGAAAAGTCCCTCTGGAGTCTGGGATGTGGTGAAAGCTGGGCTGGACCTTTCACCAGCGGGCATGCTCAGTCGCTCAGGAAAGGTTTTCGCTCTGCCTTGGGAAATTTTTCACGCCGCTCTGGCAGCGGAGCTCGCCCCGCCCACGGCTTCTCCTCACTGGATTGGTTGAACTCAGGGTGGCTACCAGGAGGCCCAGTTGACCTCCCAACTCCACACCCCCGCCCCCGCCTCCGCCCGTTAACGCTCTGGGCGCGGGCTGCCTTCAGCTTTAAATAACAGAAACCTGGATGTGGGTAGATGGTGAAAATTTGGAGACCCTCCCAAATGAACTCTAGCCATGTGGCTTGCTTTGTCTGATGAGATGTTGGCAGACACATGGCAGGTGGAGACTTGAAAAGTGTGCTTTGAGGCTTTCTCTCTCCTGTCGCTCTTGGAAACCTGTACCCACCACACGTGGCCTGGTCTGGCCTGCTGGGTGATGAGGGACCACACCAGGCAGAATCAGACGTCCCAGCTGAGGCTTTTCTAGACCAGGGTTTCTCATTCTCGGTACTATTGGCATATTGGATCAAATAAGTCTTGGTTGTGGGCAGCTGTTCTGTGCACTGCAGGATGTTTAGCAGCATCCCTGGCCTCTACCCCGAGATGATAGTATCACCCCCACCCCAGTTTAACAACCAAAGTGTGTCCAGACATTGCCAAATGCCCCCTGGGTGGCAAAATCGCCCCCAGTTGAGAACCACTGTCCTAACCCAGCTTGCCTGGCAATGACCAGGCAGGCATGTACATGAAGCCACCCTAAACGAGCCCCAGCCAAACCAACCAGACCAGTACAAGTGGCCAGCTTGACGCCTGGAATCCTGAGAACTAATAGTCGCCATTTTAAGTCACTAACTTTTGAGTGATTTGCTCCACAGCCCAAACAGGTACATCTGACTACAGTGGCTGAAACTGATAGGATTGATTTATTTCTACAACAGAATGTACAGAGGTAGGCAGTTCAGGTACAGTGCAGAGCACAGTGATGCCACTAGGCTCCCACCCAGGCTTTTCATGTCTTTCCACTCCATTGTCCTTTGAGGTGGGCTTTGGTCTCTTGCTTGTAACCTGGTGATCCCCAACATGGCTGTTCCAGCTCCAAGTCCGAGCTCCAGGAGAGGAAATTTGTGGAGAAAAAGGACAAGGCCACGGGGGCTTGGCTGGGGGTCCCAAGTACCTGTGTTCACGCCCAGGAGTGTTTCCTGCTGTATAACCCAATCACACCTCTGAATTCTGAGAGGCGAGACCATTTGTGTGATGGGAGCACGGGATCCTGCAGTCGTTCCCAGTTCACCCCTCTCATGAGTTTTGAGGAATAGAACGTCTAAATTCCTCTTCAAAGCCAGCAAACTTCACTGCAGGGGAAATCCAGCTTTCTAGAGTCTGCATACTTAGGGTGCAAGAATTGGGATGTTTTCATGCTGTGAGCGGTGAGGGTGGAAGGGGCCGAGCCAGTGAGCTGGGGTCCATCTTAGGGCTTTTGTGCAGGTTGCATCTCAAAGACACAACTGCCCTGACTGGTGTGGAGGGGTAAACGGAGCTGTCTTGCCCGAGGGCGGCTTGGCAACAGGCATTAAGGGCATAAGGATGGATGTGCCTTCTTTTGACCCAGCAATTCCCACTTTAGGAATGTACCTTAAGGACAATGACTGGAGAAATAAGTAAATCTGTAGTTTCAAGGATGCTCTTCACAGAATTGCCAGTAACAGTGGAAGAAAAAAAAAAAAAGAGGAAACAACCAAAGTGTTGTTTAGAACAGCAGACCACTTTATAACACTGGGTACATCCAGGAGAAAGTATGTAGCTTTTAAGACGAATGATAAGAGCGTTGATTTATTAGAATGGGAAAATAATAAGTATTTAAAAAATTTTTAAATGTGCATAGTATAAATTCACAATCAAATGATTGATTGATTGATTTCTAGGCAATATATAGAAACAAGACTGGAAAAACAGACATGAACATATTAACACTGATTTCTCAAGGTAGCATTTCCTCTCCTCTCTTTTTTTTTTTTTTTTTTTTTTGCGGTATGCGGGCTTCTCACTGTTGTGGCCTCCCCCGTTGCGGAGCACAGGCTCCGGACGCGCAGGCTCCGGACGCGCAGGCTCAGCGGCCATGGCTCACGGGCCCAGCCGCTCCGCGGCATATGGGATCCTCCCAGACCGCGGCACGAACCCGTATCCCCTGCATCGGCAGGCGGACGCTCAACCACTTGCGCCACCAGGGAGGCCATCTCCTCTCTTTTTATTTTTTCTTCTCAATGTCATCTACTTATTTTTCTAAAATTAACACACATGATGTATGTCATTAAAAAAAAGGCATCTCAAATGTTCACAAGAGCAGTACCCTTGGTGGTGATGAACCCTTGTGCTATTGGCCAGCACAGTCTAGAGGAGAAGGGACTTCATTCCAAGGTCAACGAGGAAGGGGAAACGGGGACATAAATCATCCAAATGCACTTCAGGAGGTAGAAGAGCCAAGCAGGTGCTGTCTTTGCAGATTCCTTCTACTTAGCACCAGCTCTGCATCCCCTTCCCGTCCCCAACACACACACACACACACACACACACACACACACACACACACCACATTAAACAGCTATAGCACATGCCTGGGAAGACACTCTGCTTGGGAGAAACGAATGCAGAGGGCTTGGCCAGGCAGTCGACCTCGGGCAGAGGCAGAAGAGCACAACTAAAACCAGCCTCCCACTTCTCGGAAAACGATTTTGTCATCCCCATTTCACAGATGGGGAAATGGAGGCCAAATAAGTTACAATAAAAGAAAGCTCTGGGATTGGACCCTGGTCTGTCTGATCCCAAAGCTCGTGCAGTGCCTTTCACCAGCTCCAAACTGGGTATGGTACTACGTACCAGGTATTACTTACTGTGCCTTTTCCTTGGAACCTCAAGATCTGTTCTCACCCCACCCCCATGCAGACCTAGCTATCGGGTAGCCTCTGGGAATCTCTGAGTTGCCACCTGAGATGAAAGCTTTGAGGTTTTACCTTGACTCACAGAAACAGGCACATCATGCAAATACTGAGAAATCTTATCCTATAGAGGCAGGATTCTAAAGTTAGCATTGAAGGCAAGATTTGCAAATAGTCAAAGTTACATGTAAAAAGCTCTTTGCTTGCCTACCACGTTCATCTTCCATAGAGACATTCTACACACTAAAGTCTAAGGAAGAAATGAGAGTCTGCGTGTTTGCATCTGGATCTTCAAACGTTCTGCTTTGAAGACAATTATGAGAACCAGTGGTGCTGGGACCACGATGCAGCCGTGTGGTCATCCTTGCTCACAGAGAGATCGTATTCTGCTTAATATTAAACTTTGCAATGGCAGTATATGCTCATAGGTGTGATTGTTGCTGGGATTATACAAACTCATTTATAATAGGGGTTAGAAAATGTTTGCTGGATTTGAAAATCTATGATGCTTATTCTGAGCCACATACATGCTGTCCTTTGAAAGGCTTCAGAGAAGTTGGCCACCTGCCCAGCAACTACCCTCCCTGTGTCCTTGGGTACTGCCCTCATCTCACCACCGTGTGTCATGTGACTCCACTGTGTCTGCTTTTCGCAGCTACAATTTGCTGATGACCCGACACTCACTCTGGAGCTGAGGGCTTCGAGCTGGTGATCCTTTTCTTTGTTCTCACTTTTCAGTTGATTCACCTCCTGTTGTAGTTGTTGAACTTGACCATGCTTTACTAACACATCTCTTTGCAAAGATGACACCATCTCTGTAAAAGAACCAAACAAACCAAAACAAAAGACTCATGGAGGTCAAAGAGGCAGGAAGGATTACTGGCAACACTATGGCTGTCAGCCAACGTTTGGACAAGACCTTCCAAGCCTGGGCCACCACCGGTGCCCACTTAGAACTGGGGAGGCTTTTTCCAAGGGTCCCAGAGCAGGAATGGGAATGAGAGCAAAGTCCACGGAACAGGGTTTGAGGCTTCAGTGAGAATGAGGGGCAGTCAGCACCAGCGAGAGGAGAAACCTTTGGGGGCCCCTTGTGGGCACAGGCCAGGCAAAGCTGGGAGGAGAGGCCACACCATGGGCCTGGGAAACAGAGGCCCAGCACAGGGAATGTCCAGGAATTCTTCTCCAGAGGGCAGGAGACGGGCGAGTGGCAGAGGGCACTGCTGGACGCTATTGATGGGGTGGGTGGTTGTTTTCACAGTCCTCTGAGTTTGGACCCCTCTCTACCACTTATTAGCTTGGTGGTCTTGGAGAAGCTATTTCACCTCCCACTGTCTGTCCACACAGAGTTATTGTAAGGGTCAAATGAGACGGTATGTCCCAAGAACACAAAGTGGCTAAATTATGTTTGTTCCATGGCGCCTATGATTTTTCTCGGCAGCCAGCTTCCAAAATGGCCCCAATGATCCCTGCCACCTAAATTCATGCCCTGTGTAGCCCCTCCCACCCTGAATAGGGCTGCCATGGGTAACCAATATGATACTGTGGAAATGATGGACTGTTTCCTCTCAGGCTGGGTCATAAAAGACACTGTAGCCAACTCTTTACTCCCTCTTGAATCACTCACACTGGGGAAAGCCAACTGCTGTGTCGTGAGGACACTCAAGCAGCCCTAGAGAGAAGCATGTGTGCTGAGGGACTAAGGCCTCCAGCCAATAGCCACATGAGCAGCCATTCTGAAGGGGGATCCTCCGGCTCCACCCGAGGCTTTAGATGACATGACTTAGGCCCCAGCCGACATCTTGACTGCAACTCATGAGAACTAAGTCACCCCCCGCTCAAATTCCTGAACTACAGAAACTGGGCGAGATAATAAATATTGGTTGGGGTTTTATCCATTACATTTTGGGGTAACTTGTTATGCAGCAATAGATAACTACTCCATTACTGTAGTATCATTTTTTTAACATCTTTATTGGAGTATAATTGCTTTACAATGGTGTTTTAGTTTCTGCTTTATAACCAAGTGAATCAGTTATGCATATGCATATATCCCCATATCTCTTCCCTCTTGCATTGTAGTATCATTTTGAATAAAAGTGGGAAGAAGGGTGCATAAATGCAGTGGTATTGGGTTATCTCCTACGGTTCTTTTCTTGAAAGAACATCAGGCCCAGTTTTAGTGGTAGGTATCAGTCAAGAATGTCTATGAAATAAAGCACAAAATGCTCCAGAAGTTCATTTTAAAAATGAGCTTTGCCTCCAGAACACAGTTCAGTTACTTGGAAATCCCTCTGGGGCTTGCAACACTTTGAGTGGGTCCAGCCCATCTCAAGCGTTATCCCAACCCAGGTCTGTCCGACTCCCTGATCGGAGAAGGAGGGATCTGAGACAGGCTTGATGCTTGGATGAGGTTTCACTGGCTGACATACGGGAGGAAGGTGAGGACCAGCGAGTTCATCCTTCCATTCCTGGTGCCCAGAACAGCACCTAGCCTGGGGGAGGTGCTCAGAAAATATCTGAGGACATCCCAAGTGAGGGAGGAGCATAAGCAGAGACCTGGGGGCAGCAGGGGGTGGGTGTGGGTGTGATTAAGTTGCAGAGTGAGGCAGAAGAAAAGCACAGATTCATACAGAGATGGGGATTCACGTGTGACTCAATGCTATGTCTGGCTTCTACAGCTGTGGGCATGTTTCCTGCTACGCGCTGGCTGCTTTCAGAGTGATGTGCCCCTCCGAGGCTCACTGCCCCCTCCCTGTCACCTGCTTCTCTCACGCCCCTCGTCTGTGAGTGGTCCCATCCTCTTCAGGTCTCTAGGCATGTCAGTGCCTGCTTAAAAACCTCCACTGGATTCCCAACACCCTTGGAATAAAAACCCAGACCCCCCGACCCTGCCCAGGCCCACAATCCCCTGTTCGCTCCATGCAGCCTCTCTTGCCCTTGGCTTGTCCTTGCCCACCTGAAACAGGTCCTCTCTAAAAGAAGGACATAGTGGTGGAGGATACAACATGAACTGGTTACAATCGGCTAGGTCCAAGGGGGCGTAAGATTCGACTTCCAGGGGAACTGGAGCCTCATTACAAGCTCATTGTAATACATGAGCAAAATGACACACCCACCAGCACCAGGACAGTTCGGAGGCTGACCTTAAAGGTCAAAAAGTGGGTGGTGGGGCTTCCCTGGTGGCACGGTGGTTGAGAGTCCGCCTGCCGATGCAGGGGACACGGGTTCATGCCCCGGTCCGGGAAGATCCCACATGCCGTGGAGCGGCTGGGCCCGTGAGCCATGGCCGCTGAACCTGCGCGTCCAGAGCCTGTGCTCCGCAATGGGAGAGGCCACAACAGTGAGAGGCCCGCGTACAGAAAAAAAAAAAAAAAAATGTGGGTGTTGGCCCAATTCCTGGAAATCCCGGCCCCTTCCCCAAAATATTAGAGTTGTCCCAATCCTCCCACTCATTAGCCTATAAAATTACCCAGCCCATAAAAACTAACTGCCCCATATTTGGGGGCCTGTAGCCTTCTGAGATGGCCCACACTCTGTCTGTGGAGTGTGTTTCTCTCTAAAGAAATCCACTTCTTACTTTGTCTCTCAGTGAATTCTTTCTGCAATGAGACATAAAGAACCTGAGCTTTATTAAGTCCCGAGACCAGATGCGTGATCTCGATTAAAAGATAGTGGGGTCTGAGTGGGTTCGAGTCCCAGCCCACGGGTTCAAGTCCCACCTGAGTTCCATGGTTGCACACCCACTAAGCTGGTCCCCCTTGGCCTCCCCCCTGAAGCGCTGGCCACCAAGACACACAGTTTATTTTCTCCACAGCAGCACTGCTCTCTGAAGTGGGCTTGTTTATTCATCCCTTTACTTTTATTGTCTGTCACCCCCTCCCGAATCTGTGAGTACAGGAATCTGACTGTCTGGCTTGGCTCTCCCTCCCCGGAGCCTGGAACGGGGCCTGACACCTAGTAGGAGCTCAAGAAACATGTGGAAACAATGAAGGGATCCAGGGAATCAAAGCTCAGCCACAGCTGTGCGTTGGCTGCCCCTCTGCCAACCCAAGCCCTTTATCAGGGAACCACCTCGGATCAAATTAGAAAATGGTTTCCCTTGGGCCCAAGTGCACTCGGCTGAAATGGGTGAGACCATGGGTGCCTTAAAGGAGTGACCCCATTTTGTCCACGCTCTAGTTTGCACTCACGCTGCTTTGTGGAACCACCCAAGCCACAAGGCGACCTGTGTTCTCCCTGGTGGGGCCAGTGCTCAGGAGACCTTGTAGCCAAGAGATACCATTCTCTCAAATATTTACCAGGCCCTGCCCTCGGAACTGGGTGGCAAGAAACCTCCACTGAGGGAGAACTCTCATGCACCGACACGGGTGATCCCTGAGGCTGCACCCAGGTCACGGGCACAGGTGTGCTGATTGACTGGTGATGTCTGCAGGGGGAGGGCAGAAGCTCTGGGGCCTGAATGCAGAAGGGCCTCACCTGACGTGATGGTGGTCTCCCTCCTTAAGTTCTTGGCCTCGTGCTTCAGGGAGGTGATTTCTAAGTTTCTCTCAGGCAGGGTCTGGCACAGCACCTGGTTGTAGCCATGCTGTAGGGCACTGATCTGTGGAAAGAGGCAACACACAGTCAGAGGGGGGCAGCCAGGCCTGCAGGACACGCCGGTACTTCTCCAACATTGGGCAAAGAGTCGGGCTGATCTTGGATCAGGGTGTTGGGGAAACCAAGGTTTTCAGTTGTCACTAGTGGAAGGGGCAGGAGGGGGCCTGTTCCTTCAGTGACCACCATGTCATCGGTCTTCAAGACACGAACCTTATCTTTGTGGCCACCCAGGGGCTCCGGTGCTGCTGTCTTCCTATGACCTGTGGGTTTTCAGCCATAAATAGACCAGCTGTTGGTTCCAGATCATCCAGCACTGACTGGATGCACAGCAAAGTTCAAGAGCCAGGAGCAGGTTATGAAATGAATTCCCTCTAATGAGAATAGAGGGTAGTTTATACCTCACAGAACACTCCAGAGTTTACAAAGCCCGTTCACACGTGCTACACTGATACTCGTCACAGCGTTGCTGAAGGCTGACGTTCCCATTAATGTGCCCATTTTGCAAGGGAGCCAGGTTGAGACTCAGAGAGGCGAGGCCCCCTGCTCGGGATCACGCGGCTGGTCAGACGTGGAGTCTGATTCAAACCCAGTCTTTAGTTGCCTGGTTCCTCCTTCCCAGGTGGCTCTAGGAATGAGCGTGAGAAGTTGGAGGCTGTAAAGCATGGCATGGACTCGGGAGCCGGACTGTGGCCTTCAAGTCCTGTCTCTGCCAGTTAACGGGCTTTGGGAACACAAGGAGGACACCATATTCTGTTTCCTTTTGTTCCGTCTGTACGCGGGGTGATGGTAGTCCCAACCTGATAGGATTGTGAGAAGTATTTTAATAAGTTAACATGTGTACAAGTGCTCAGATCATGCCTGGCAGACGGCACAGGGGGATGAGCTCTGACGGTCCTCTCCTCTGACTACCCACAGGGTGTTTTTTTTGTTTTGTTTTGGGGTTTTTTTGTGTTTTTATTTGCGGTACGCGGGCCACTCACAGTTGTGGCCTCTCCCATTGCGGAGCACAGGCTCCGGACGCGCAGGCTCAGCGGCCATGGCTCACGGGCATAGCCGCTCTGTGGCATGTGGGATCTTCCCGGACCGGGGCACGAACCCTGTCCCCTGCATCGGCAGGCGGACTCTCAACCACTGCGCCACCAAGGAAGCCCCTATCCATTCATCTCTTGATGACACTTAGGTTGCTTCCATATCTTGTTAATTATAAACAATGATGCTCTGAACATTGGGGTGCATGTATCTTTTCAAATACATGTTTTTGAAAACACGTGTTTTTGTTTTTTTCGGATTTATACCGAGGAGTTGAGTATCGAGGTCATATGGTAGTTCTATTTTTAGTTTTCTGAGAACCCTCCCTACTATTTTCCACAGTGGCTGTGCCAGTTTACATTCCTACCAACACTGTACCAGGGTTCCATTTTCTCTAAAACTTGTAAATTTTCTTCCTAGGGGTAATTGAGATGGTAGTTCAATAATAACATAAGATCAGGTGAAGTCTAAAGAAATTTTAGAAAACCTGGATAAAGTAAGACAACATCTGTTCGCTGGCATCTGAATGTTAGAGAGACACCAAGACATGTGGGCCAAGTTCTGGAGAGAAGGGAAACACAGACGCAAGCTTGACATTTGGTTCAGCTTTCCTCCTTGGGGCATTTGCGGATTCAAATCTTACTACTAGGAGCTGAAAAGCCAAGGAGTTCCAAAGACTCTAACCACAGAAGCTGCTGGCATCCCTTGACTTGTAGGTGCAGCACTCTAGTCCTGCCTCTGTGGTCCCTGCCTCCGCCTCTTCTTTGTATATAATCTCCTCCTGTCTCTCACTTATAAGTACACTTACAGATGGCACTTAGGGCGAGGATAGTCTCACCTCAAAATCCTTAGATCCGCAGAACTTTACCTTGTAAGGTAACATTCTCAGGTCCCAGGGATTAGAGCCTGAGATCTTTGGGGCCACCAGTCAGCCCACTGTAAGCCCTAAACGTCTTCTCTCCTGAGGAGGGTCTAGGCTGGGCAGAAACCCCGACAGACATCTACCAGAGGCCAGATTGAGAGCCCTTTTAGAAGGTCATTTCTCAGCTCATTTGGAACCTTGCTATTGCCCTTTTTTTTTTTTTCCTTTCTTTTGGGTACGTGGGTCTCTCACTGTTGCGGCCTCTACTGCTGTGGAGCACAGGCTCTGGACGCACAGGCTCAGCAGCCATGGCTCACGGGCCCAGCCGCTCGGTGGCATGTGGGATCCTCCCGGACCGGAGCCCGAACCCGTGTCCCCTGCACTGGCAGGCGGACTCTCAACCACTGCGCCACCAAGGAAGCCCTGCCCTTTCTTCTTTTCCTCCTGTTTGTCCTCAACAGGGGGAAGCATTAAGAGTAAATGAGGGGCTTCCCTGGTGGAGCAGTGGTTAAGAATCCGCCTGCCAATGCAGGGGACACAGGCTTGAGCCCTGGTCCAGGAAGATCCCACATGCCGCGGAGCAACTAAGCCCGTGCCCCACAACTACTGAGCCTGCGTTCTTGAGCCTGCGAGCCACAACTACTGAAGCCTCCATAGCTAGAGCCTGTGCTCCGCAACAAGAGAAGGCCATGGAATGAGAAGCCCGCGCAACGCAACAAAGAGTAGCCCCTGCTCGCCACAACTAGAGAAAGCCCAGGTGCAGCAACAAAGACCCAATGCAGCCATAAATTTAAAAATAATAATAATAAAAAAATAATAATAATAATAAAAAAATAATAATAATAAAAAAAAAATGAATGCATTAGCAGATTTTGGGTTTCCTCTCATCGTTAGTGTATTGCTTTCATTCCTAAGACCCTAAAAAATGGGAAACCACTCCACTTACCAGGAACACACTTTGCAACACGGATCCAGGGGAAGCTGTTTTCTTCCGTAGACACTTCATGACCCCGGTTTCCACAACAGCAGGCACTGCTGGCTCTGCCAAGTTGCTGGAGAAGGGCACCTTATCTGCAAAGTCACGAATCCAAATGGGCCCCCATTGGCAAGGGTGGAAGGAAGTTGTTTGGCTTAGCTTCTTGGGGGATCAGAAGATTGGGAGTTCTGGGGGGGGACTGCAGGTAATTGCTGTCCCTTGGTACAACATCAGGGGAAAGAAAGGTCACTGGTAGCTTCTCAGAGCTACCAGTTGGGGCTGTGCAGAGCGTCTTAGTAAATGCCATTTTGGTTGCAAATAACAGAAACTCAAACTGGCTGAAGCAAAAAAGGGGACATCTACGGGGAAGAAAAGATGGCTCCTGCCTGTCCAGACTCCTCAGCTTTGCTTGCCCTTTGATTCTCTAACCTTCCGCATTTCCTTTCAGTAAACTCCTTTTCTGTTTAAGTTAGCCACAGGAGATTTCTGTTGGTTGCAACCAGAGAATCTTGAGTGATACGAAAAGTCCTAGTGGAACCCAAGGGCAGGCATTGGAATGGGCCTTTCCAAGGAAAGAAACCAGGAACCAGAAAGTCATCAGGAATCAGGGCAACTTTCTGCATCAGTTGGAATGCCTTCAGCTTTTTTTTTTTTTTCCTTCATGGAGCTCATAATCCATTCATTTATTCAATAAGCAATTATTGAGTATCTATCCTGTGCCAGGCACCCTGCTAGGTCTTAGAGTTCCATACAGGTATAAAATATGCCAAGACCCCTGCCCTCAAGTAGCTCACATTCTAGTGAAGATAAGACATGTGAGCACATAGAGTATATTCACAACACAGAATAAGAAGAGCTATGCCATGGACACATATACACCAGCAAACATAAAATAGATAGCTAGTGGGAAGCAGCCGCACAGCACAGGGAGATCAGCTCGGCGCCCCGCGACCACCTAGAGGGGTGGGACAGGGAGGGCGGGAGGGAAGGAGACGCAAGAGGGAAGAGACATGGGAACACATGCACATGCATAACTGATTCACCCTGCCACAAAGCAGAAACTGACACATCATTGTAAAGCAACTACACTCCAACAAAGATGCAAAAAAAAAAAAACAAAACAAAAAAAAACAAACAAGAGCTATGCCAGAGGGATGAAGCATGACTGTCTTCATAGACCTAGAAAGCACAGATGCAATTATCCTGGTAGAGAGGGCCTGGGCAGAGAATCGCAGGTAGGTGAACCTGTGTGCACAGAGAACATGGTATGTATGAGAAGCTGCAAATTTGCAACATCCGTGGAGCCAAAGAGTTCTTGCAAAAGTAGTGGGAGACGTGGCTGAAGAAATTGGTTGAGGATGAAGCATAAAAAACCCACTGAAGTGTGATCTTTTTTTCCTGAGGAGGCATGGGGGAGCCATGGAAGATTTTTAAGCTGTTTGAGGACATGGTCAATTCTCTGGGTTTCAGAAAAGTCCCTCTGGAGTCTGGGATGTGGTGAAAGCTGGGCTGGACCTTTCACCAGCGGGCATGCTCAGTCGCTCAGGAAAGGTTTTCGCTCTGCCTTGGGAAATTTTTCACGCCGCTCTGGCAGCGGAGCTCGCCCCGCCCACGGCTTCTCCTCACTGGATTGGTTGAACTCAGGGTGGCTACCAGGAGGCCCAGTTGACCTCCCAACTCCACACCCCCGCCCCCGCCTCCGCCCGTTAACGCTCTGGTCGCGCGCTGCCTTCAGCTTTAAATAACAGAAACCTGGATGTGGGTAGATGGTGAAAATTTGGAGACCCTCCCAAATGAACTCTAGCCATGTGGCTTGCTTTGTCTGATGAGATGTTGGCAGACACATGGCAGGTGGAGACTTGAAAAGTGTGCTTTGAGGCTTTCTCTCTCCTGTCGCTCTTGGAAACCTGTACCCACCACACGCGGCCTGGTCTGGCCTGCTGGGTGATGAGGGACCACACCAGGCAGAATCAGACGTCCCAGCTGAGGCTTTTCTAGACCAGGGTTTCTCATTCTCGGTACTATTGACATATTGGATCAAATGAGTCTTGGTTGTGGGCAGCTGTTCTGTGCACTGCAGGATGTTTAGCAGCATCCCTGGCCTCTACCCCGAGATGATAGTATCACCCCCACCCCAGTTTAACAACCAAAGTGTGTCCAGACATTGCCAAATGCCCCCTGGGTGGCAAAATCGCCCCCAGTTGAGAACCACTGTCCTAACCCAGCTTGCCTGGCCATGACCAGGCAGGCATGTACACGAAGCCACCCTAAACTAGCCCCAGCCAAACCAACCAGACCAGTACAAGTGGCCAGCTTGACGCCTGGAATCCTGAGAACTAATAGTCACCATTTTAAGTCACTAACTTTTGAGTGGTTGGCTCCACAGCCCAAACAGGTACATCTGACTACAGTGGCTGAAACTGATAGGATTGATTTATTTCTACAACAGGATGTACAGAGGTAGGCAGTTCAGGTACAGTGCAGAGCACAGTGATGCCACTAGGCTCCCACCCAGGCTTTTCATGTCTTTCCACTCCATTGTCCTTTGAGGTGGGCTTTGGTCTCTTGCTTGTTACCTGGTGATCCCCAACATGGCTGTTCCAGCTCCAAGTCCGAGCTCCAGGAGAGGAAAAGGAGACAAGGCAAAGGGACAAAGAGAAAAGCTTTCTCCTAGCAAAGCCTTGCCTTTAATTCCAGAAGGGAAGCCCTGCCCAGGGCCTTCACCTGCATGTCACTGGCCAGAACTGAACAACACAGACAGGCCTAGCTGCAAGGGAGGCTGGGAAATGAGGGCATTTCACGTGCTGCTTATACAGTAGAGGGAGGCAATGACTAAGGGGCTTGTAGTGTCTGCTGCACTGTCTCTCTGGGGGTCGTCTTGGTTTCTTCTTCTTCTTTTTTTTTTTTTTTTTTTGCCACACGGTGTGGCTTATGCGATCCTAGCTACCTGACCAGGGATTGAGTCCGGGCCCTTGGCAGTGAAAGCGCAGGGTGGACCGCCAGGGAATTCCCTGGGTTTTGGTTTCTTGTCTCTACCTGTTGCTTATCTATCCTGGCCATCTCTTTCTAAGACTGGCTTTGTTTCTCCAAACACAGTGGGAGAAATGGCCACCCCAGCTGGGAACTGCATCAAGACTTTCAGCTCTGGGCCATTAATGACCTGTGTGGTAACTCCGTGTCCCACTTCCAAATATCAAGGGCACAGGTGCTGATTGGCCCAGCTTGGGTTAGAAGAGAAACCTGATTGGTCTGGCTTGGGTAGACTATCTACTGATCAGCCAGTCAGGTGTGGCCAAGAGAGCAGCAGTAGGTAGGGTAAACCTGGTTGGGGAATGTGCATTCTCAGAGAAAGGGGTGTGTGGCTGAGGAGACACCTAAAGAACCATCTAGTTCAAGGAGTGAAGAAAGGACATTGCCATTGTGGGGTGCAATGTTGATACGGTAAAGATTAACACGTCCTTTGAAAGACCTCAAATACAGTGGAGTCACATAGGCATTACATTTAACTTATGCAAATTCAAATATTTGTATTCAACCAAAATAGTTTTTTTCTCACACAATTTGGCTTCCAAACATGAGCCAGCTACTTAACTACTGCCTGACCAAGTGATCTTTTCTGGTGCTGGAGATTTTGGGGATATGGTACAGTATAAGTAATATGTTCTTTATGGAAAACTGC
The DNA here is from genome assembly GCF_025265405.1 of Mesoplodon densirostris. NCBI lineage: Eukaryota > Metazoa > Chordata > Mammalia > Artiodactyla > Ziphiidae > Mesoplodon > Mesoplodon densirostris. The sequence continues at coordinate 78,867,085 of NC_082667.1, read as the reverse complement.
TGGGATTTTCAAGATTATTTTTAAGGTCAGGTGATGCTCACCCTTCTCACTGTGTAAGAAGTACCTTTAGTGGAAGATCATGCAAATCATTTTTCCCATTTCCTTCTAGTTTTAATCAGTATAAAGGATGCATTTGGTTTTAAAATATCAAAATACTTTTATTGTGCCTTTTTAAAAATAAAAAATAAATGATATTCATGGCTTCTGGCTCTTCCTCCTGTTTTGTTTGGTGGTCTCTGGCCGTACAAGAAAGGCAGGGAGAGAACAGATGGCTGGAGAGAAGGCAAAAATGAGGGTCTCTTCAAACACCACGGGAAAGGGGTGTGTCCACCTGGGCAGTGTGTGTTCTTTGATGACTGGGTACTTGGTCTGTCCTGATGGCCTGGGACTTGACCTACTGGGCTGTCTTGGTGCGGCAGAATGGGCAGCGTGAGATGGAGTTAGAAACCTGGGTTCCAGACTCAATTCTTGAATTTACTAGCTGTGTGACTTTAGACGGGCCATTTAACCTCTCTGGGTCTCAGCTTCCTCATTTGTAAAATGGGGAACATAATGCTATTTACCTCCCAGGGCTTGAGAGAGGATTAGACGAGAAGTGTTTTGAACACCGCAGAGCGCCATATAAACATGACTCACTGTTATGGAAGCGATAAAACTGGTTGCTGTTCACATTTATTATAATCAATTCAGATATAAATGCACTATACCATGGCCCCAACAGCCCTGAGGTTACCATTCTGTCCTGTGGCCCCAGTACACGCCCTGGGTTTTCTCAACTGCGGGCTTCTCAGAGCTCCTTGGAGGTGTGACATTTGGGTTTGTCACTACCCAAACACCCAATTGCATCTACCAGGCCTAGGAGTCTGAATTTCAAACTTATTCTTCATACGCCTGTGTATGTTTACATTCATAATATCAGTGAAAAGAACCCCTCTCCTCACACACTCCAAAATACAGTATTGTGCAAAATACCAGTCTGGGAAGCAACATACTAGGGTAGCAACCTTTAATGTCCTAAAAAAGCATCTTAGTAGTTTGACGCAGAAGAGTTACACTGACTCACGGAGGATCACGCGAGGCCCAGCGGGACGACGTTTCTAGTTCCTTCCACCAGGTTTAGAAAACAGAAGGCTCTGGCTGGATTTGCTGGACATTTCTCTCTTCAGCATCTCCCTTCCTTGGTCCATCTTTGGGGTGCCTTTTCTGGCTCCAACCTACAACAAGCAAGAGCGACAAATGCCCAAACTCAATAATTGTAGGGAGATCCCCAAATATTTCTCAAATGGCATTTTTTTTTACTCAAAATAAAATCTTTGTTGTAAAAAATATTTATATACACACATAGACATGAGCAAAACGAAGGTAAAATGATCCACCATTATCACACTACCCACAGGTAACCTTATTCACATTTTGGTGTACACTCTTCCAGATACACAGATAACGTTTTCTTCTGACATTTGCATCTTTTTTTGAACCAGGAGTTTCTGATTATAGGCAATTTCATTGGGATGGACTTTCTCTCGAAAAGCTGTTACTGAACTGAATGCCTTATGTCACTGATGTCTTAGGAGGGTAAAATGCAGCATACTCTAGGGGTTCTGTCTAACCCTTTTCTGAGCACTACTCCTGTATCCAGGCAGCCACGTGTGTGACTCTGTCCCTGGTCATAGCTGATCGGGCACTTGGCACGGGCTGGGCTTTTAAGATGGTCACTCCCAGGATTTGGGGTTATGGGCTCTAAGATGCTACTTGCTTCCTGGGCTGGTCCTTTGAACTGGGGGACCGTGAGGTCATTCCTTCCTGTCACATGACTGGAGAGAGCAGAGATCAGGGGAGCCACACAGAGACACAGAGAGGAGATACGGCCTGTGTGTGCGTGTGCGCATGCTTGTGTGTGTGTAAAAGAGATGATGCCTGAGATCTGATGGCTTACCAGTTCTATTTCGAGGCCAGGCTCTCTTTCAGCTCCCAGTTTGTATGAGGCACTCACCCCTATATCCTTAAAAAAGCCCCCTCCCCCTCCCTTTTTTTTTTTGCGGTACGCAGGCCTCTCAGTGTTGTGGCCTCTCCCGTTGCGGACCACAGGCTCCGGACGCGCAGGCTCAGCGGCCATGGCACACAGGCCCAGCCACTCCGTGGCATGTGGGATCTTCCCAGACCGGGGCACGAACCCATGTCCCCTGCATCGGCAGGCGGACTCTCAACCACTGTGCCACCAGGGAAGCCCCAGGTGGTTCTTATCGGCCAACTTGGGGAAAACCTTCTTCTAAGACTTTGTGGCTGAAAATGTAGTCTGCAGAGCTGTGCTATCGGTACCAGCTGGGAGCTGTTCAGAAATGCAGAATCCCAGGCTCCCCCAACCCGAGACCTGCTGAGTCAGAATCTGCATTTCAACAACATCCCCATATGATCCGTGGACACCTTTGAGTTGAGAGGCGCCACTGTAAACTATCCTCTAATTGGCTGGTTTCTGGGAAAGTAAGTAGCCGTTTTGGCCATGTGTTTCCCCTGATATGCATGAAGAGAAAGCAAAAGACTGAAATACTATTGGTTGGTCTTGCACAAACTTAGACACAAACCAGGACCCGCAGTAACAACTGGGATTTGTATCAATAAAATCAGCTGCGGTATATAAACAAAGTACCATTTCTAGACATTTCACTAACCTTGCCTCTTCAAGTTGATCTTCAAGTTGATCTCTGAGTTTTAGGATTCAAGCTTCATGTTAATTCCTCCTACATCATTCACCCTCTTTAATTAATTTAGCTCCCAACAAGGAGTTGCTGAGATTCCTCCATCTCAGTACGCGCCCTCTGTTTCTCATAGGAAAGCCCATTTCATCAGTTTCCAGTAGTAAAGAGAAGGACGGGGACCACCTTACCGATTTCTCTGCCATTAGCCGCTTGACTCTGGCTTTCAGCTTCTCCTCTTGCTGTAGCCTTTCCTCGGTCAGCTTCTCCTTCTCTGCCAGATGCTGCCGTAACTCTTCTTGCAGCAAATACTGCTGAGTTTCCCGAGAACTGTTGATCTTCATCTGAAATGAGGGGAAGGGGAACTGCAGCTGATGGGGGACAGGACTAACGCAGGAGTCATTTCCACTACCTTTGGGGGCGGGACAAAGGTTCACGAAACTTTCTTCAAAACACAGAAAAATGATGCTTAGCTTAGTAACTAATAGCGAAGTAGTAGAGCATCGTGGTTAAGGGCTCAGACTCTAGATCTACATAGAATCTCAGCTCTAGTTCTTTCTAGACACTTCTTCGTATAGAAAATAAGCGGGTGAACTAAGGCAGGCCGTCTTCCTCCTCATTCATCCCTGCCGGCCGCTTGGGTGCGGGATTCCGTGGAGAGCACGGGCCCGTGAAGGGGCTCTGCAGCACGCCTACCTGACCTACTGCCCTTTCCAAATTGGCTTTAATGAGGTTTTCTCTGTTCCTCATTTCTTGCAGCTGAAGCAATTTCCTTCTGGAATCCTGCCGAAGCTTCTCTTCAACCTGAAAGGATGATGAAACCGAGGGCTTGCTGCTAATGTGATCAGCGTGCCCTCTGGGGAAACTCTTCTGGGGGGGCTAATGGCAGTGGGGGAGTCCCTGAGGGGTAGGGACAGCTGCAGCCCAGCAGCAGGGGTCACAGGCATGCACAGGGTGGAGGCAAACTCACAGGCAGTTGCCCCCTACGGGAAAGGGCCGAGCTCTGCACCCAGGGCTCAACTATGTTCTACCACACACTCCCATCCCAGCTCGGTCCCTAACAAGCCGTACGACACTGGGAAAGTTATTTCACTGCTCCGTGACTCAGTGTCCTCATCTGTCAAATGGAGATGATGATACTAGTATCACTGCATAGAGTTATTGTGGGGAATTCAATGTTTGGAATAGTGCTTAAGGGCTCTGTGAGTGTGTTAAGTACTGTTGTAACCTATGAAAGGTGGACGGGAATGTCCGCCGTACAGTCTCGTTCTAATAACTCGTGATGGGTACTTGGAAATGTTATGATTGGGTTTATTATCATAACTGTTTGTCGTCACCACTTTGAGCACACTCACTGGTGGTAACCTATCTGGAGGCTTGCTAAAGCAATGTCTATTAAGAATTGCAGCCTGCCAAGGAAGGCATTTAAAGTGGAGAAACTTGCCTACTTTTCCCCCCTTGCTTGGGTAACAGTCAACGCACGGTAAGCTTGGGCGTGCTCCACGCTACCCTTGGCTGGCCAGTGTAGGCCTCGCAGCTGCTCAATTCTTGGATGCACCTGCTGAGCCCTGGGCCCTGGCACTAACAGGAAATGAGGCAAACACTCGTAACTAAATGGAAAGTGTTTGTGCTGAAACAAATTCACAGGCTGTTTCTTTAGGGATCTGAAGAGGGGGATCACAGGGATGTAATAAAAGACCCAGAAAAGCCCTTAAGAGCTTTCTTCTGAGTAGTGTGGTCCAGTGGAAGAGCCTCTACCCAGCTCCGTTACCTTGGAAAAGTCATCTAACCTCTCTGGGCCTTAGTTTTCTCCCAGGTCTAAACATGCTCTGACTTCTATGTCAGCAGCCTTTTTCATGTGCTGCAAAAGCCAAGTCCAGCCTTGGACTCTGCCCTTATCTGTGTTCTGCATGAACAGGCCCCGTTCCCATCCCCAAGCCTCAGAGTCACCCTCAGCGTCCGCCCTGCTCCCTCTCTCACACTCGGGGGTCTCACGCCTGTCCTCCAGTCCCTCTCACATGCAAGGTGGACTGTGACAACTGGCCTCCTCGCCTCGAGTTTAGTTTCTTCCAGTGCAATCTTAACGGTACTGGGAGAGTTACCCAGCTGTAAGGCAGCTCTGTCCAACAGAACTTTCTGCAATGGTACAGGTACTCTGAGCGAGGCTGTGTTGTCTAATACGGCAGCCACCAGCCACATCTGGGGATCAAGCACTCGAAATGGGGCTGGTGTGACGGAGGAACTGAACTAAAAATTTTAGTTAATTTTCATTAATTTCAGTGTAAACAGTAGCATGTGGCTGTTTGCTACGCCAGGGTAACTGAAGTCAGATGAACCTGGAGTCAGACAAAACCGACTGTGCCATTGGGCTACTTTACTAGTAACTAGTAGCCTTGACTTTCTCATCTGTAAAATGGAGAGGATGATTTCTAGATCACAGCGCTGTTGTGAAGATGAAGAGATGAAATGTTCAAGGTAACGCCTAGTACGTGAGAAATTGTAACTATCATTTTCACCCTGATTACTGTCCACGAATGTCATTGCATCAGTCACTTGTTCAGAAGCCTTAGTAGCTCCCCACTGCCTGTGTGGTACAGAGCCCAAGGGCCTGAACTAAGGCAAAACACCAAGCCAGGGATTCAAGAAGCCCCTACGAACTCTGAACGAGGTAAGTAAAACTGAATCCACACTTAGATAAACCATAATAAAACTGCTGGAAATCAAGGGAAAAGACAATCTTAAAAGCAACCGGAGAAAAAGACAGATTATGCAAAGGTACAACAGTTAGGCTTACAGATGACTTCTAAATAGAAATAATAGGAGCCGCAAGACAATAGTGACATATCTAATGCTGTATCTAATGTGCTGAAAGAAAAGAGTTGCCCTTGTAGAATTCAATACGCAGTCAAATGTGTTTTAAGAATGAAGGTTAAATATACATCTCCAGACAGACACACAGGCACATTTGAGAATTTGTCATCAGCAGAGCCACAATGAGGGAAAACATTAAAGGGTATTCTTCAGACACAAGAAAAATGAACCCAGGTGGGTGATCAGAGATGCAGAAAAGACAAGCAACAGTAAGGGTAATGTGTGGATATGATACTGACGATAGCAAAACACTAATAATGTCTTGTGGGGTTTTAACTATCAAGAGGAGTTTAGAAAATGACAGCAAAGGCTTATAACTCTGGAGGGGGTCAGTGAAGTTAAGGTGTTTGAAGCTCACTGCACTGTCAAGGAGAAGGGCAGGATCATCAACTACTAGTGCCTCCTGGGAAGTTAAGAATGCAGGGCTTCCCTGGTGGCGCAGTGGTTGAGAGTCCGCCTGCCGATGCAGGGGACATGGGTCCATGTTCCGGTCCGGGAGGATCCCACATGCAGCGGAGCGGCTGGGCCCGTGAGCCATGGCCGCTGAGCCTGTGCGTCCGGAGCCTGTGCTCCGCAACGGGAGAGGCCACAAGAGTGAGAGGCCCAAGCACCGCAAAAAAAAAAAAAAAAAGAATGCATATTGTAGTCTTCAGGATGACTACTAAGAGAATAGTAGAAGAGTGAAAAACTTAACTAATGTGTGATTTTGGTGAGTCAAGGATGAATGTTATTGTCTTACTATTACTAAGAGAATAGTAATAAAGTGAAATATTTCCAAGCTAATAGAGGGGGAAAGTGGAATAAGAGAAAACCATCCACTCAGAAGGAGGCAAGAAAGGAGAGAAAAAGGAACATAGCACAGATGGTACAACTGGTTTTGAGCAAGAAGGTAGATTTAAACCCCAGTACACGAGTAATTACATAATATAAATGGACTAAAAGTCATAGATTGTCAAACTGGATTTTGTAAAAATGATACGTTATTTGAAGGCATATGTCTAAACCTTAAGACAAAAATTGACAGAGAACATATGAAAAAGATACGGTATGAAAACTCTAACCAACAGAAAGCCAGTGATGAAGCTAAATGACAAAGGAGACGTTAAGGGAGAAACACTACTAGAGATGAAAAGGGACATTTCATGATGATCTAAAGTTTTGCTCTACAGGAAGTATTAGTATTCTAAATTTATATGCACCTAGTAACACAGCCTCAAAATATATAAAGCAAACATCGTTCATATTAAAAGAAGAAACACACAAATTACAAACATGTTGAGATTTTTAAAAACATTCTCAATGATGGAACAAAAAGACAAAAAAAATCAATATGAGAATTTAAGTTGGATCAACATCATTGGCAAACTTGATTTAATGGATCAATTCTTTCTTAGATAATTTCACAATTAAGATCTGAAGGCAGTTTAGGGTTGTGGTTACACACAAGAGCTTTGGAGTCAGGCAGACCTGGATTCAAGTTCTGCCACAACTACTTTATGCAAGTGAACTTGGATAACTTCCTTCACCTCTGTGAGCCTCAGTTTTCCCGACTGTAAAGTGGGGTTAATACCAGTATAGACCGCATGGGGTCATTGTGAGGATGAACAGAGATGAGGCAGGTGGAGTGCTGGCCCCAGAATGGTTCCCAGGCCGACCTGTCCCTGCCATACCTTGTTCTTTTCCCGCAGCGTCATAGAGATCAGGCTCTGCTCGCTATTGCTCCTTTTCAGCTTCACCCTGAGCTTCCTCATTTCTTATTCCATGTCATGGATTTGCTGAAAGAGTTCCAACAACAGGGAAGTCAACTTCACAACTCATTTCATCCAGTTCATTAAGGCAGAAACCTAGTCTGGGATTTGCTTAACTCCTTCCCTTTGGGGACAATTCCACATCTTTGAGGCACAGTAGACTTTCTTTCAACGGATGCAAGAAAGGGCTGGGTGAGGGAAAATTTGAGTTTCTTTTGAAGATCAGCATGGATCCTGGATTAAACAGTACAAGATACCTATCCACTCATTACAATCTCTTTCCTTGGGGTATATGTTTGAGTTCAATCAAAATAAGGGCTGTTTGGAAGACACAATGGGCACAGTTTGGAAGAAAAGAACAATGACATTTTTCTTTTTTCTCATTTGAGGCAGAGAAGTGTGCTCCTGACAGAGAGAAGAACACACGTCTCCTGCCCCCTTCCCAGGCACCGTCCTTCCCAACGGATGGAAAACGTATGCCTGGTGATGTGCACGAGGGTTCGGGCCGTTACAGGGGTTGAACATTTACATTGAGTGGTCATCTTTCCATTGTATTCATTTTTATGTTCACCTTCCATACAAGGCCAGTGATACCTTTGCTTTTTATTTTGTTTTTATGGATTGTTGTAAAATTGAATGTATTTAAGCAAAAGTGCTTCAAGAAGAGTTGTGTTAATAACAGTGTTCAGGGCCGTGATAAAATTTGTGACAGTGGATCATGAAAGTCTGGGCATCACAAGTCCAGGGGTAGGGACCATGGTGAATTTCTAGCAGCATATGGTGGCCAGCTCCCGTCCCTTTCCCCAGGGGAAACCTGATGAGGGGCCTTGAGCCAACTGCCCAGAAAATCTGGGAGAATGTGTTTTCCATGGTCTTTTCACCCATCTCTTTGAGGCCAGCAAATCAAAGAATTAGGAGACTACATTAACAGACAAACACCCAGAAAGCCCCAGAGCTTGTGCTAGCTAATGGGCCAAGGAACCCGTCCAAAACCCTCAAGGCCACAATCTAGGCTTTCAGTGGACACCGAGGGGTCAGGAGATTCAACGCACGGTTTTGCAGAGTTTTATCTCTTTCTCTTGGGCTTCCCAGTTCTCCTTCTGGGCATCTTCCTTCTGTAACTCTTCTTTCAGCACTGAGCACTGTGGAGAAAAAGGACAGGGCCACGGGGGCTTGGCTGGGGGTCCCAAGTACCTGTGTTCACGCCCAGGAGTGTTTCCTGCTGTATAACCCAATCACACCTCTGAATTCTGAGAGGCGAGACCATTTGTGTGATGGGAGCACGGGATCCTGCAGTCGTTCCCAGTTCACCCCTCTCATGAGTTCTGAGGAATAGAGCGTCTAAATTCCTCTTCAAAAGCCAGCAAACTTCACTGGAGGGGTAATCCAGCTTTGTAGACTCTGGGTACTTAGGGTGCAGGAATTGGGATGTTTTCTCGCTGTGAGCAGTGAGGGTGGAGGGGGCCTATCCAGTGAGCTGGGGTCCATCTTAGGGCTTTTGTGCAGGTTGCATCTCAAAGACACAACTGCCCCGACTAGTGTGGAGGGGTAAACGGAGCTGTCTTGCCCGAGGGCGGCTTGGCAACTGGCATTAAGGGCATAAGGATGGATGTGCCTTCTTTTGACCCAGCAATTCCCACTTTAGGCATGTACCTTAAGGACAATGACTGGAGAAATAAGTAAATCTGTAGTTTCAAGGATGCTCTTCACAGAATTGTCAGTAACAGTGGAAGAAAAAAAAAAAAGAGGAAACAACCCAAGTGTTGTTTAGAACAGCAGACCACTTTATAACACTAGGTACATCCAGGAGAGAGTATGTAGCTTTTAAGACGAATGATAAGAGCGTTGATTTATTAGAATGGGAAAATAATAAGTATTTATAAATTTTTAAAATGTGCATAGTATAAATTCACTATCAAATGATTGATTGATTTCTAGGCAATATATAGAAGCAAGACTGGAAAAACAGACATGAACATATTAACACTGATTTCTCAAGGTAGCATTTCCTCTCCTCTCTTTTTATTTTTTCTTCTCAATGTCATCTACTTATTTTTCTAAAATTAACACACATGATGTATGTCATTAAAAAAAAGGCATCTCAAATGTTCACAAGAGCAGTACCCTTGGTGGTGACGAACCCTTGTGCTATTCGCCAGCACAGTCTAGAGGAGAAGGGACCTCATTCCAAGGTCAACGAGGAAGGGGAAACGGGGACATAAACCATCCAAATGCACTTCAGGAGGTAGAAGAGCCAAGCAGGTGCTGTCTTTGCAGATTCCTTCTACTTAGCACCAGCTCTGCATCCCCTTCCCGTCCCCAACACACACACACACACACACACACCACATTAAACAGCTATAGCACATGCCTGGGAAGACACTCTGCTTGGGAGAAACGAATGCAGAGGGCTTGGCCAGGCAGCCGACCTCGGGCAGAGGCAGAAGAGCACAACTAAAACCAGCCTCCCACTTCTCGCAAAATGATTTTGTCATCCCCATTTCACAGATGGGGAAATGGAGGCCAAATAAGTGACAATAAAAGAAAGCTCTGGGATTGGACCCTGGTCTGTCTGATCCCAAAGCTCATGCAGTGCCTTTCACCAGCTCCAAACTGGGTATGGTACTACATACCAGGTATTACTTACTGTGCCATTTCCTTGGAACCTCAAGATCTGTTCTCACCCTATCCCCATGCAGACCTAGCTATCGGGTAGCCTCTGGGAATCTCTGAGTTGCCACCTGAGATGAAAGTTTTGAGGTTTTACCTTGACTCACAGAAACAGGCACATCATGCAAATACTGAGAAATCTTATCCTATAGAGGCAGGATTCTAAAGTTAGCATTGAAGGCAAGATTTGCAAATACTCAAAGTTACATGTAAAAAGCTCTTTGCTTGCCTACCACGTTCATCTTCCATAGAGACATTCTATACACTAAAGTCTAAGGAAGAAATGAGAGTCTGCGTGTTTGCATCTGGATCTTCAAACGTTCTGCTTTGAAGACAATTATGAGAACCAGTGGTGCTGGGACCACGATGCAGCCGTGTGGTCATCCTTGCTCACAGAGAGATCGTATTCTGCTTAATATTAAACTTTGCAATGGCAGTATATGCTCATAGGTGTGTTTGTTGCTGGGATTAAACAAACTCATTTATAATAGGGGTTAGAAAATGTTTGCTGGATTTAAAAATCTATTATGCTTATTCTGAGCCACATACATGCTGTCCTTTGAAAGGCTTCAGAGAAGTTGGCCACCTGCCCAGCAACTACCCTCCCTGTGTCCTTGGGTACTGGCCTCATCTCACCACCGTGTGTCATGTGACTCCACTGTGTCTGCTTTTCGCAGCTACAATTTGCTGATGACCCGACACTCACTCTGGAGCTGAGGGCTTCGAGCTGGTGATCCTTTTCTTTGTTCTCACTTTGCAGTTGATTCACCTCCTGTTGTAGTTGTTGAACTTGACCATCCTTTACTAACACATCTCTTTGCAAAGATGACACCATCTCTGTAAAAGAACCAAACAAACCAAAACAAAAGACTCATGGAGGTCAAAGAGGCAGGAAGGATTATTGGCAACACTATGGCTGTCAGCCAACGTTTGGACAAGACCTTCCAAGCCTGGGCCACCACCGGTGCCCGCTTAGAACTGGGGAGGCTTTTTCCAAGGGTCCCAGAGCAGGAATGGGAATGAGAGCAAAGTCCACGGAACAGGGTTTGAGGCTTCAGTGAGAATGAGGGGCAGTCAGCACCAGCGAGAGGAGAAACCTTTGGGGGCCCCTTGTGGGCACAGGCCAGGCAAAGCTGGGAGGAGAGGCCACACCATGGGCCTGGGAGACAGAGGCCCAGCACAGGGAATGTCCAGGAATTCTTCTCCAGATGCCAGGAGACGGGCGTGTGCCAGAGGGCACTGCTGGACGCTATTGATGGGGTGGTTGGTTTCTCAGTCCTCTGAGTTTGGACCCCTCTCTACCACTTATTAGCTTGGTGGTCTTGGACAAGCTATTTCACCTCCCACTGTCTGTCCACACAGAGTTATTGTAAGGGTCAAATGAGACGGTATGTCCCAAGAACACAAAGTGGCTAAATTATGTTTGTTCCATGGCGCCTATGATTTTTCTCGGCAGCCAGCTTCCAAAATGGCCCCAATGATCCCTGCCACCTAGAATTCATGCCCTGTGTAGCCCCTCCCACCCTGAATAGGGCTGCCATGGGTAACCAATATGATACTGTGGAAAGGACGGACTGTTTCCTCTCAGGCTTGGTCATAAAAGACACTGTGGCCAACTCTTTGCTCCCTCTTGAATCACTCACTCTGGGGGAAGCCAACTACTGTGTCGTGAGGACACTCAAGCTGCCCTAGAGAGAAGCATGTGTGCTGAGGGACTAAGGCCTCCAGCCAATAGCCACATGAGCAGCCATTCTGAAGGGGGATCCTCCGGCTCCACCCGAGGCTTTAGATGACATGACTTAGGCCCCAGCCGACATCTTGACTGCAACTCATGAGAACTAAGTCACCCCCCGCTCAAATTCCTGAACTACAGAAACTGGGCGAGATAATAAATATTGGTTGGGGTTTTATCCATTACATTTTGGGGTAACTTGTTATGCAGCAATAGATAACTACTCCATTACTGTAGTATCATTTTTTTAACATCTTTATTGGAGTATAATTGCTTTACAATGGTGTGTTAGTTTCTGCTTTATAACCAAGTGAATCAGTTATGCGTATACATATATCCCCATATCTCTTCCCTCTTGCATTGTAGTATCATTTTGAATAAAAGTGGGAAGAAGGGTGCATAAATGCAGTGGTATTGGGTTATCTCCTACGGTTCTTTTCTTGAAAGAACATCAGGCCCAGTTTTAGTGGTAGGTATCAATCAAGAATGTCTATGAAATAAAGCACAAAATGCTCCAGAATTTCAGTTTAAAAATGAGCTTTGCCTCCAGGACACAGTTCAGTTACTTGGAAATCCCTCTGGGGCTTGCCACACTTTGAGTGGGTCCAGCCCATCTCAAGCGTTATCCCAACCCAGGTCTGTCCGACTCCCTGATCGGAGAAGGAGGGATCTGAGACAGGCTTGATGCTTGGATGAGGTTTCACTGGCTGACATACGGGAGGAAGGTGAGGACCAGAGGGTTCATCCTTCCATTCCTGGTGCCCAGAACAGCGCCTAGCCTGGGGGAGGTGCTCAGAAAATATCTGAGGACATCCCAAGTGAGGGAGGAGCATAAGCAGAGACCCGGGGGCAGCAGGGGGTGGGTGTGGGTGTGATTAAGTTGCAGAGTGAGGCAGAAGAAAAGCACAGATTCATACAGAGATGGGGATTCACGTGCGACTCAATGCTATGTCTGGCTTCTACAGCTGTGGGCATGTTTCCTGCTACGCGCTGGCTGCTTTCAGAGTGATGTGCCCCTCCGAGGCTCACTGCCCCCACCCTGTCACCTGCTTCTCTCACGCCCCTCGTCTGTGAGTGGTCCCATCCTCTTCAGGTCTCTAGGCATGTCAGTGCCTGCTTAAAAACCTCCACTGGATTCCCAACACCCTTGGAATAAAAACCCAGACCCCCCGACCCTGCCCAGCCCCACAATCCCCTGTTCACTCCATGCAGCCTCTCTTGCAATTGGCTTGTCCTTGCCCACCTGAAACAGGTCCTCTCTAAAAGAAGGACATAGCGGTGGAGGATACAACATGAACTGGTTACAATCGGCTAGGTCCAAGGGGGCGTAAGATTCGACTTCCAGGGGAACTGGAGCCTCATTACAGGCTCATTGTAATACATGAGCGAAATGACACACCCACCAGCACCAGGACAGTTCGGAGGCTGACCTTAAAGGTCAAAAAGTGGGTGGTGGGGCTTCCCTGGTGGCACGGTGGTTGAGAGTCCGCCTGCCGATGCAGGGGACACGGGTTCGTGCCCCGGTCCGGGAAGATCCCACATGCCGTGGAGCGGCTGGGCCCATGAGCCATGGCCGCTGAACCTGCGCGTCCGGAGCCTGTGCTCCGCAATGGGAGAGGCCACAACTGTGAGAGGCCCGCGTACAGAAAAAAAAAAAAAAAAAAAGTGGGTGTTGGCCCAATTCCTGGAAATCCCCGCCCCTTCCCTAAAATATTAGAGTTGACCCAATCCTCCCACTCATTAGCCTATAAAATTACCCAGCCCATAAAAACTAACTGCTCGATATTTGGGGGCCTCTAGCCTTCTGAGATGGCCCACACTCTGTCTGTGGAGTGTGTTTCTCTCTAAAGAAATCCACTTCTTACTTTGTCTCTCACTGAATTCTTTCTGCAATGAGACATAAAGAACCTGAGCTTTATTAAGTCCCGAGACCAGATGCGTGATCTCGATTAAAAGATAGTGGGTTTTGAGTGGGTTCGAGTCCCAGCCCACGGGTTCAAGTCCCACCTGAGTTCCATGGTTGCACACCCACTAAGCTGGTCCCCCTTGGCCTCCCCCCTTGAAGCGCTGGCCACCACAACACACAGTTTATTTTCTCCACAGCAGCACTGCTCTCTGACGTGGGCTTGTTTATTCATCCCTTTACTTTTATTGTCTGTCACCCCCTCCCGAATCTGTGAGTACAGGAATCTGACTGTCTTGCTTGGCTCTCCCTCCCCGGAGCCTGGAACGGGGCCTGACACTTAGTAGGAGCTCAAGAAACACATGGAAGCAATGAAGGAATCCAGGGAATCAAAGCTCAGCCACAGCTGTGCGTTGGCTGCCCCTCTGCCAACCCAAGCCCTTTATCAGGGAACCACCTCAGATCAAATTAGAAAATGGTTTCCTTTGGGCCCAACTGCACTCGGCTGAAATGGGTGAGACCATGGGTGCCTTAAAGGAGTGACCCCAGTTTGTCCACGCTCTAGTTTGCACTCACGCAGCTTTGTGGAACCACCCAAGCCACAAGGCGACCTGTGTTCTCCCTGGTGGGGCCAGTGCTCATGAGACCTTGTAGCCAAGAGATACCATTCTCTCAAATATTTACCAGGCCCTGCCCTCGGAACTGGGTGGCAAGAAACCTCCACTGAGGGACAACTCTAATGCACCGACACGGGTGATCCCTGAGGCTGCACCCAGGTCACGGGCACAGGTGCGCTGGTTGACTGGTGATGTCTGCAGGGGGAGGGCAGAAGCTCTGGAGCCTGAATGCAGAAGGGCCTCACCTGACGTGATGGCAGTCTCCCTCCTTAAGTTCTTGGCCTCGTGCTTCAGGGAGGTGATTTCTAAGTTTCTCTCAGGCAGGGTCTGGCACAGCACCTGGTTGTAGCCTTGCTGTAGGGCACTGATCTGTGGAAAGAGGCAACACACAGTCAGAGGGGGCCAGCCAGGCCTGCAGGACACGCCGGTACTTCTCCAACGTTGGGCAAAGAGTCGGGCTGATCTTGGATCGGGGTGTTGGGGAAACCAAGGTTTTCCGTTGTCACTAGTGGAAGGGGCAGGAGGGGGCCTGTTCCTTCAGTGACCACCATGTCATCGGTCTTCGAGACACGGACCTTATCTTTGTGGCCACCCAGGGGCTCCGGTGCTGCTGTCTTCCTATGACCTGTGGGTTTTCAGCCATAAATAGACCAGCTGTTGGTTCCAGATCATCCAGCACTGACTGGATGCACAGCAAAGTTCAAGAGCCGGGAGCAGGTTATGAAATGAATTCCCTCTAATGAGAATAGAGGGTAGTTTATACCTCACAGAACACTCCAGAGTTTACAGAGCCCGTTCACACATGCTACACTGATACTCGTCACAGCGTTGCTGAAGGCTGACGTTCCCATTAATGTGCCCATTTTGCAAGGGAGCCAGGTTGAGACTCAGAGAGGCGAGGCCCCCTGCTCGGGATCACGTGGCTGGTCACACGTGGAGTCTGATTCAAACCCAGTCTTTAGTCGCCTGGTTCCTCCTTCCCAGGTGGCTCTAGGAATGAGCGTGAGAAGTTGGAGGCTGTAAAGCATGGCATGGACTCGGGAGCCAGACTGTGGCCTTCAAGTCCTGCCTCTGCCAGTTAACGGGCTTTGTGAACACCAGGAGGACACCATATTCTGTTTCCTTTTGTTCAGTCTGTACGCGGGGTGATGGTAGTCCCAACCTGATAGGATTGTTAGAAGTATTTTAATAAGTTAACATGTGTACAAGTGCTCAGATCATGCCTGGCACACGGCACAGGGGGATGAGCTGTGACGGTCCTCTCCTCTGACTACCCACGGGGTGTTTTTTTGTTTTGTTTTGGGGTTTTTTTGTGTTTTTATTTGCGGTACGCGGGCCACTCACAGTTGTGGCCTCTCCCATTGCGGAGCACAGGCTCCGGACGCGCAGGCTCAGCGGCCATGGCTCACGGGCAGAGCCGCTCCGCGGCATGTGGGATCTTCCCAGACCGGGGCACGAACCCATGTTCCCTGCATCGGCAGGCGGACTCTCAACCACTGCGCCACCAGGGACGGCCCTATCCATTCATCTCTTGATGACACTTAGGTTGCTTCCATATCTTGGTACTTGTAAACAATGATGCTCTGAACATTGGGGTGCATGTATCTTTTCAAATACATGTTTTTGAAAGCACGTGTTTTTGTTTTTTTCGGATTTATACCCAGGAGTTGAGTTTCGAGGTCATATGGTAGTTCTATTTTTAGTTTTCTGAGAACCCTCCCTACTGTTTTCCACAGTGGTTGTGCCAGTTTACATTCCTACCAACACTGTACCAGGGTTCCATTTTCTCTAAAACTTGTAAATTTTCTTCCTAGGGGTAATTGAGATGGTAGTTCAATAATAACATAAGATCAGGTGAAGTCTAAAGAAATTTTAGAAAACCTGGATAAAGTAAGACAACATCTGTTCGCTGGCATCTGAATGTTAGAGAGACACCAAGACATGTGGGCCAAGTTCTGGAGAGAAGGGAAACACAGACGCAAGCTTGACATTTGGTGCAGCTTTTCTCCTTGGGGCATTTGCGGATTCAAATCTTACTACTAGGAGCTGAAAAGCCAAGGAGTTCAAAAGACTCTAACCACAGAAGCTGCTGGCATCCCTTGACTTGTAGGTGCAGCACTCTAGTCCTGCCTCTGTGGTCCCTGCCTCCGCCTCTTCTTTGTATATAATCTCCTCCTGTCTCTCACTTATAAGTACACTTACAGATGGCACTTAGGGCGAGGATAGTCTCACCTCAAAATCCTTAGATCCGCAAAACTTTACCTTGTAAGGTAACATTCTCAGGTCCCAGGGATTAGAGCCTGAGATCTTTGGGGCCACCAGTCAGCCCACTGTAAGCCCTAAACGTCTTCTCTCCTGAGGAAGGTCTAGGCTGGGCAGAAACCCCGACAGACATCTACCAGAGGCCAGATTGAGAGCCCTTTTAGAAGGTCATTTCTCAGCTCATTTGGAACCTTGCTATTGCCTTTTTTTTTTCTTTTCTTTTCGGTACGTGGGTCTCTCACTTTTGTGGCCTCTACCGCTGCGAAGCACAGGCTCTGGACGCACAGGCTCAGCAGCCATGGCTCATGGGCCCAGCCACTCGGTGGCATGTGGGATCCTCCCGTACCGGAGCACGAACCCGTGTCCCCTGCACTGGCAGGCAGACTCTCAACCACCGCCACCAAGGAAGCCCGGCCCTTTCTTTTTTCCTCCTGTTTGTCCTCAACAGGGGGAAGCATTAAGAGTAAATGAGGGGCTTCCCTGGTGGTGCAGTGGTTAAGAATCCGCCTGCCAATGCAGGGGACACAGGCTCGAGCCCTGGTCCAGGAAGATCCCACATGCCGCGGAGCAACTAAGCCTGTGCCCCACAACTACTGAGCCTGCGTTCTTGAGCCTGAGAGCCACAACTACATTAGATATGCTTGACTTATTACACTCTATGCCCATTACTATTTTCACCACCTCACTCGTAATGCTTGAACCTTGGCTATGACCCATTGTCACCTCTGGACAAATAGTTTCTGCTCTATTTTCTGTCTTCTGTCCTTCTGGGCCACTTCTATCTACCATCATTACCCAAAGAACTGACTTTACAGATTCTATATGCCAGTGTGTAAGACTTGCAGTGTTTTAAGAAGTATCCCAACTTCATGATGGTGATTTGGGGTCATTACTAAAGCACTCGGGATCATACATATTCTTTTAAGGTAGTTTTACAGGACAACGCACATTGGTATTTTTCTCCTATTAACAGAGTAGGAAATTGTGGGCTGATGTGCAGTTATTTCGATTAAGAAAGCAAGATATGAACACTGCTTCTTTGCTGGGGTACTTGGCACTGCTCTTTCTCGTGCTGGGACATATTTTGCGCCTTTACAGCCTTGCATCTAGGCGTACTGATCAGACTAATGTTTGGCTTTATTGGATACGTTGACCAGTCTGATTGATATTCTGGTACATACAGGGTACTTGGTCATGGTTGCTCACCTCTGAACCTCAGCTTCATCACCTGCAAAGTTCAACTAATAGCATATCCGCTTTGTGGGGTTTTTAGGGATTTGGCAAGCGTCATAGTGCCTGGTACATGCTAGAGACTCCGGTGATGCAGTAATTACTCAAATGTGCATTTTCAGTGGATCCTTCCCACCTGGACAGGGTGACTTAACATAACAGCCTTGGGAGAGTAAGAGCAGGACAAACAGCAAGGGCAGCGTGGGCCAAGGGAAGGAGGTGAGAACTGACATGCAGGGAGCCCTCTTGCTGGTATCACCAGAGGGCCCATAGTGAGCCAGGATGTGGGGAGAGACTGGCCGCTCAGTAAGACCAGGCCAAGAAAGGCCGTGTGAGGGGGCTTAGCTTTTACCTTGTGGTAGAAGCCATCCAAAGGAGAAAGCGGAAGGTGGGTAGGTATAGACTTCTCCCTTAGGAATTGTCCTCAGGGTCTGTTTATCTCCTGGCAGGGTGCGTTCAACGAGTTGGCCGCTCCAGCACATTCTAGAGAGGACTGGCCAGGTCTGACCTTCTGGAGATACAGCCCTGACCTCCTGGCCACCTCACTGAGGAGAGGGCTCATGGGGGAATCAGCTTCACTCTGCATCTGTCCACCAGTCCTGCACCCTGGACTCCAGGACCACTCACTTGCAAGAGGCACATCCAGCTGCCAGAGGAAGTGACATTTCCTGACTCATCTGGCTAAGAATGAGCAGAGTATCGCTGACCACTCCAGGGGAGTAGATGCCACAGAAGATCAGGATGCGGACAAGCCACAGAAGATCAGAAGGAACAAAGGTCAGTCCACGTGGGAGTTCACATGGGTGCCTCACAGTCCCCAACAGGCCCTCGGGTTTCCCTTCCAGCCCAACACACACTCCACCTGCCCCCAGTCACCTGTGCCACCATCGCAGAGCCCCACAGAGCTGCAAACATCCTCAGACACACAAACTCCCTACTTATAAGCAAATGCCTGACTGTGTGCCCAGAACCCTCCTGCTCCAGTATACATGCACTACAAACCCCAATAAAACCACAGCCACAGTCTTGAATACAAAATCACACCCCCAACGGCCCCTGATAATCAAACACCTAAATCCTCATACCCCACAAAAATCCACCCAACCCCATATAACCCCTCAATGCAAACACACAAACCCTTCAACAATAGCCAGATATATTCAAACCAAACTCACATACTTCTTAATAGAAGACACAACCCCCCAAATCCAAATAGAACACATACAGTCCGCACACAGCTGTCAACATCCACGTACGTACAATGCCTCAGAAGCTGAGACAAACACAAAATACCATCAGAGAGACACAATGTTTCCAACCTTCTCCTATATACTCCCCCCAGAACACATCATGACCTCACACCCCCAATACAAACATACACCCATCTCCCTCTTGAGATACTATAAACAGCCTCTGTCACATCCCCTGATGATACACACACAGCTAGCAGCCCCAATTTACACTGACAACCCCAATCTCTGCAAATTCCTCCACATCAAAAATACACTCCCTGAACTCTTACCCTACAGGATGAGCATGTGTATAACCCCTGCACTCTGAATACACACAGATCCAACACACAAAGCATTAAAATGCATACCCCTGCCTCTTCTCAAATGCCTGCACACATAGCCTCAACACACCCAGAAGCAGCCCACCACCCAGCCACACCATGCTACACCAACCGTACACTCACAAAGGCACTCATGCCCCTCATCTCTCCCCAGATCACACATACACAGTCTCTACACAGCTTTACTATTACCCCAAACCATCCTATGCCCTAAACATACATCCAAGAGTTCCCCACACAGCCCTAACCGATGATAGAGGCAGCTGTACCAGGGGCATCACGGTACCCTGAACGGGCAAATGCCGCTCAGGTAAGTGCCTCCTACGTTGCTGCATTTCTTGCTGCTGTTGCAAATCATCCCTTGACCCCACCCAGGCTGACTGGGACACCCTAAACAGGAAGTGGCAGCATAGGAGTCAGGAAGAGGAAACTCCATTCCAGGTGCTCCCTGTCACCATCCATTGCACCAAAACATCAGATGACCAGCATGAACAAGAAACAGAGACATGTAACTATACCATGGTTGAAAGGCAAATTTTTCTAGAAAATATTTGTCCAAGGGAAGGGGGAGAAGGGTGCTCCCCCTAATTGTAGAGCCACGCTGTTACGATTCAAAGAAACGGCAGATACAGTCCAACAGGCGTGGGGCTGCATCCATGTTGTAGCTGGATACGAAAAAGATAATTTTTCGGAAGCCCCAAATCTCGCTTGCCAGTAAAGGCACATGGGTCCCGCTGCCCCATTGGCCAGGAACCCAGCAGAGGACCCTTAAGGGATATAGGGACTTCTGGGACGCTTACTGATCTCCACCAAGGGGTGGTGCCATCACACAGCTCCATCCTTCATGAGATGACTAACAGACCTCCCTGTATTGGCAGCTCTGGAGATCGGGGGTCCCTAATGATGTCAACTTGAGACCGCCCAAGCACAAGTTAGAAATTTTTGCTCAGGCGCTGCAGACTCTTCAGGAGACTGGAGTGATGGGTAGCTGTCACCTCTCCGAATCCTCTACCCTGACCTCTGCCAACGCCTCTGCCTTAGGGACCTGGCAGATCCCTGGAGCGTGGCCCTCCTCTGGGACACTTGCCCATATACTTCTCTAATTTTCCTTGGGACACACATAAACAAATCTTCTTATGGCTCTCATTGACCACGGGAGCTCAAATTACAGTGCCTCCTGGGAACCCCTCCAATTATAAGCAAGGGCCACACTTTAGATTACAAGGCATAGTAGTCAGGGGAGTAGAAAGCATTCAACTTCCATTGAATGTCACTATTGAAACAATCTTTATTAAAAATCTTTTAGTGGTGGTAGCCCCTTTGGCCCTACCCTTTCCCGTTACAGCTATGGATGCCTTGATGTACTGCAACGCCATTTGGAACAAACCCAAATTCCTGGCCTTCCTGGTGGAAGCTGAAACTGGGAGCCCATAAGACTGCCACCTAAGACAGTAAATATCCCCCAATAACATGTATGACAGGGGGCTGTGGGATTGCAGCCCATAATTCAGAATTTATGAAAAGAAGAAGTCATTAAACACACCATTTCTCCTTTTCAATTTCCCCATTTGGCTGCTATTAAAGCCTGCTATTAATGAGTGGTGACTTATAATCAACTACTGAAATATAAGTGCTGATCCCCACTATTAAGGCTCCCATTTCCAACATTGTCCAGTTCATTAAGGATATCCAAAGGGCTCCAGGGAATTACTTTGCTGTGACAATCTAGCTATTATGTTCTATTCAGTACCAGTTATTAAGGAGTCCCAGCTGCAGTCTACTTTTACTTCAGAAGGCACCCAGTATGTTTTAACCTGTCTGCCTACTGGCTATCTTAACAGCCCAGCTATTGCCCACAGTCTTTGCTGGCAAGACCTGGTGTCCCCTTGCACCGTCTGGCACTATACTGAGGTTCTAATCCACAGCCCCTCGGGAGACTGGTGCACAAGGCCCTAACATGGTTGGTGACCCATCTATAACATACAGGTGGGCTATTTATTGCCCCACATAAAATTCAAGGGCTGTCCACAACTATTAAATTTCTGGGCATTAACTGATCCTCTAAAGGCCAGGAAATTCCTTTTGCAGCTAAACCTCAGCTGTTAACTATTCAGCCCCCCAACACACTATAGCAAGCCCAACACATCTTACTTAGGTCTCTCCACACTTTGGAGGCAACGAATACCACACTTGTCCATCATTCTTAGACCCATTTATGCAGCCACGTACAAACTCTCCATAGTTTACTGGCCAAGAGCTAAACAATAAGCTTTATAGCAGGCACAAAGCTCCATTAGTCAAGCCCTCCCACTGGTTCCCCCTGGCCGCTCCTTCTGGGCTGAGAATGGACTATGTGTCCCGGAGCCTTTGGACTAACACAGCTCCTCCTAGCTGCCTGTGGGCTTCTGCACCAGACGGCTGCTCTCTACACCACTACACCCCCTCAGAACCGATTTGGGAACTGGTTCCTTGGTTTTGGTCTTGGTTTTGTGTGCACTGATGCCAGAATTTGTTTGCGTCTTTTGCGTTTGGGTGTACAAAATGGGAAATACTCCATCAACCCTGAAGGAGAGCCCTTTGGGCGGGGCCTATAGTAGATAAATGGGTGTAACATAGCCCTGAGCCTATGACTAAGAAAGACATGTATACTATTGTAATAGGGTGTGGACCCAAAATACAGGATCAGAAGGGCGGTAGCCCCTAAATGGCTCACTCAGTTTTTATAGGATCTCGCAGTTAGAAGTGTTTTGCAAAACAGCAAGCTGCACCGGCAGTTGTTCCACCTGCCCACCCTCCCCCCATGCCACCATCATACTCACCACCTCCTGTTTCCCCTACCCACGGGGATCAAATAGAAGTTTCTGTGTTAACCCCCAGAGGACAGGAGCCTGATTTAGTATCACCATCTAAGACTCCACAAGCCACCCAATTTGGACTGGGAGCCACATCCACAGCAGGGCAAGTTCCCTTGTGCGGACATCCTGTAAGAGGCCAGGGGACTCCCTTGGCCTTGAGGCGTCCGATTCTAATTTCCCCACAGGAGCCCCGGGGAACTTTGACAGTGGGGAACGAGTTGGTTGACTCTCCAATAGATACCACTCCCCAAACCCTCCCTGTTTATCTTAAGAGGCTTGTAAATATTAAACAAAGGGGAAACAAAGTCATCCTAGGAAAAACTTGCCTGTATCTTTGAGATGCAAATGTCCTTTCTGGTCTTCTCAGGAACTCTCATCTCTGCCATCTTTCTAAAATGCACCTTTTTGAAAGAGGGTAATTTAGAAACTGACTTATCAAGGATAAATAAAAAACCTAAGTGTCTTTTCTGTAAAAATTCAGCCATCTAGACAAGTGAGTTTGATTTGTTCCATCTGCCAGAAACCTAATTTGAATCCAACCTCTTTTTGTAAACTGATGGGCTTCACATGGCTGTACCTGACTCGGTGCTGAAATTCTGAAATGACAACCATGACGTCTCTGTATGTTTGTGTCCTTGTATGTGTCTTTGTCTTTGGATGACATTGCTGAGGTTGATTTGTGGATGAGCTCTATTTAATTGGCTTAAAGAAAAGTAAGCACTTACACACCAAACTATTCTAAATACAAGAGAAACTGAGCTAAATGAGCTTCACGTTCATGTGAACTGGGAAATATTCAGTATTCATTAAGACCTGGTATTAACGTTCGTTTGTTGATCTAATTAATATAGACATGCTGTTAGAGTCATCAACATTAAGTATAATACTTTTATTGTGCCTAGGTTTAATATAAGCTAAATAAAATCTTGTTATATCTGTTGCAAATTTGTCAGCAAGGAAATAACTTGATGTGAAGAAACTTTTAAGGAAAGAAAATGCAAATGAGGTAAGAGCTTTAGGTGAACTTTTTAAAATACTTATCTTTTAGGAAGGTCTATCTAAAATTAATCTCTCCAGATATTTGACCACTTGAAAGTCAGAATTGTGCTAAACTAAGTGACAGAAGGTTTATGGAAAGTGGACCCTGAAAAAAAGAGTTCTGTACGTGGTCAGGACTAAGTTTAAAATAAGTTTAATTGGATAAAATACATTTTAAAAGTAAGCTGGTGCACAACTTGAATTTCGCTTTTCTCTCTGTTAAGAAGACGTTTCTTAAGATTTTGGACTGCCTTTGATACCAGATTTTAAGTTTTTCTACCTTTTAAGAGATCTGTTCTGTACTTGCCTTTGAAATCTTTTATTGTTACTTTGGCTAAGTGAATAACTATTGTTTCACAGTGACATGGCATCCTATCTGTTTTAAACCCTTTTCTTATTTTTTTGACAAAACTTCCCAACTCAAATTATAATGAAGTTCCTTTGACCTCTAGCTAACTTTGGGGTGCTTCAAAGGGCCCCTGAAACACCCCAAGAGAGATATTAACTAATTAGGTTGAATGACACGGGAAGTGTTGTCAAATAAGCAATAAATCTTCTTAGGTTCTATTGTATGCCAAATGACACAGGTATTCTACAGATTATATGGAGTTCCTAAAATTTGGTATGTCCTGGTAAAATGTTACCAGTCAGAATTCTCTTTATTATCTGAAAGTGTTGCATGTCGCCGCAGTAACCACGTTACTTTCTCAATTGCACTGTAATCAGATTTACACGTGCCTTCTTAAGTCTTTCACCATTGTACACAGTCATGGTTTCACTCTGATGCCTTTGCAAAAATGCTTCCTCTTCAAGAAGGTTTATAGAAAGGACCTTTGCATAAATACAAGTTTCTGATTTTCAAACCATAAAGGTGAACTGGGTAAGAAGTTGAAGAATTCTAATGGGAAACCTGATGGCTTCATAAAGCTGTTAACAAAAACGATTAGTTGCACATGCCTGGGTAAAAGGGTTATAATTATGGTTATAATTATGGTTATAATTTTTATGGTTTCTATCTGAAAAATGACTGTTTTCAATCTGTGTTTTCCAGGTGTAAGCAAAACGCTCCCCTTAAACTCATTATGATTTACAGTCATTTGTTAAATTATACCCTTGTATGCAGAATTGAAACATTTATCTTTTTCTCTCTACCTGGGTGATCCTGCCAGTAGCATATGCTTGTCTCAAAGATTAAGCCATGCACGTCTAAGTCCGCACCGCTGGTACACTGAAACAGCGGATGGCTCACTAAATCAGTTATGGTACCTCTGGTCGCTCGCTATTGCAATTGGATTACAAGTAGTTATACTGATCATTGTTCTTTGTTTCCAGATTGTTTGCTCTTTGTGTCTCCCTGCTGTACTGTGTCTTTGTTAACGTTACTACCTGCATTACTTATATCCTGTCTACTTTATAAGATTGGTGTCTCTTACAGTACCCAGTATGGAACCAGGCCTCCAACAATACATCAATGGCTAAACATCTTGAGGAAATAGACCACATTTATAACATGAAATAATTGTAATAGTGTGATTCTAGGTACAGGAGGAAGCAACAAGGGAAAATGTCTCCTGGATCATAATTAGATAGAGGATCCAGAAGATCTTTAATTATCAATAGGGCTTAATCCAAAAAGTAGCACCTGGGGTGGCCTATCGAGAATTCTCCCCTGACCTGGGATGAGCCTCCCAGCGCCGTGGGACAAAATTTGATCCTGAAACGTCTCCCAAATATCGGTCAAAATCCTGACCAAGAGGAGAGGATCTGAGAAATGGAATATTTCCTGACACATCAGTCATTAGCGACTGCAGCCCCCCAACGTGAGCCGGTGAGCCCCGACGAAACTCAGGGTATGAGAATATAGGACACAGGCGCCGGAGAGCTGAGGCACATATCAAATGAATGAGTTCAGTGAGCCCAGACTCTGGCATCTTCCCGTCCATGGAAAAGTGCTGAATTCCTTAACTGGAGATGCTGCCTCCCAGGCTTGAAGCCCTCAAAGTTCCCATCAAAGAGATCGTAACTCTCAACTTTTAGGCTGAGAATATTTTTTCAAGGCTACAGGTGTAAAGGAGACACTTTCCAGAGAGGAACAAAAAAACCAAAAACCCAACGTTTGGAACAGTGGCACGAATGGTGGACACTCCCGGAAAGATCCACCTGATGACGCAATAGAAGGGCCGTCACCCCCTTTCATCCACAAGACTGTGGGATGGACATTGACAGTAGGGAACTGTAACAGGGAAGAGCCAAAGCGGACTCCACATGGGATCTGTTCCTTTTACTCTAACCCTTGCCTTCTGCTGCTTTTGTTCACTAAAAGGATACTGTCTGTTCCTGTACATAATGGCCTGCCTCGGGGAACCCTGTCCCTCTGTCTGAATGTTAGACCAAAGTGCCTTTGTTCAGGGAAACATATGGACTCCGTCCACCTGTGGATGGCTACAATTAAGAAGAAATTAACACATCTCCTCCCCGAGGCTGGCCATTCCAGGGGCTATTCGCAAAACTTATGGCCTTCTTACTTTACCTCCTCAGCTCCTCCCCATCTCTGTATTATAAAAGAAACTGGCACCCAAACCCCGATAAGATGGTTATTTTGAGACTTTACTCTGCCATCTTCTCGGTCTGCTGGCTTTCTGAATAAACTCGTATTCCTTGCCTCAACACCTCATCTCCGATTTACGGCCTGTCGTGCGGCAAGCAGAGCAAGCTTGGACTTGGTAACATCTTTACTCAGGACACGGTGTCACAAAGTGGGACACTGTTTTCTGTTTGTTTGTTTTGTTTTTGTTTTGGGCCGCGCCATGTGGCTCGTGGCATCTTAGCTCCTCGACCAGAGATCCAACCCGCGCTCCCTGCGGTGGAAGCTCGGAGTCCTAACCAATGGACTACCAGGGAATCCCCATGGGACACTGTTACCTGGCAGTCACGGCCCTCACCTTTGTGAGACAGAGGGAGTAGTGTAGCAGGATTGAGAACGTTGTGACGTTTAAAGATGAGGTGGTGAAAGCAGGATTTCACAGGAAGTTCATCTAGGGATACTTGCAGAGAAATGTTGTCCATTCAGCGTTAAGAAGACTGTGGACAAGGTGTGGAGTTTGCAAATAAACTTCATTTTCTGGAGTCAAATCTGCCAAGGCTTCCACTAAATTTGCAGTTGTGGCTATAACCTTAAGACACCTGAGACAGGCAAAAGCAACTGAATCAAGTTGTGTGCTGTAACAGGCAATAGGCCTATGTTTACTACCATGCTCACACAGTTCTGCGCGGCCTGATTATGCCTTTCATGCACAAATAAAGGAAAAGGTTTTGAATAACCTAAAGTTAATCTATTAAGTAGAGATCTCTTTTCGAACTTAAAAGGGCTAATATACTTTGCCTCCAGTGGAGATCTCACCTTAAAGTATCCGGATCGGGCTTCCCTGGTGGCGCAATGGTTGACAGTCCGCCTGCCGATGCAGGGGACACGGGTTCGTGCCCCGGTCCGGGAAGATCCCACATGCCGCAGGGCGGCTGGGCCCGTGAGCCATGGCCGCTGAGCCTGCGTGTCCGGAGCCTGTGCTCCGCAACGGGAGAGGCTACAACAGTGAGAGGCCCGCGTACCGCAAGAAAAAAAAAAAAAAAAAAAAAAGTTTCCGGATCAACCTGAACCTGATCATTTGGGTAACCCTAAGGCAGGCAGCTCTTGCAGTGCTTGTTTTAGCCTTATAAAAACCTGCTTATGTTTATCTTCCCAAGCAAAGGATTCAGGAACTAAATCTTTAATAAGTTCATAGAGTGGAAGAGGTAACAGAAAAATTTGGAACCTAGAGCTTGCAATAACCAGCTAAACCTAGAAATCCACAATGCTAGCACTTAGTTGTGAGTCTAGGAAGTTCCTGTATCACCCTAATTCTCTCTGGAGATAGCTGCATTCCTTCAGTGCTTAGATTACGTCCTAGGTAATGAACAGCGTTTACGGATAATTGTAATTTTTCCTTTGTGTTCTTTCTCAGCTAACTGTTGCAGCAAATAAATGGAATCTTTTATGAATGCCTTATGGAATCTTTACAGTAGCTGAGTACAGCAGGAGGTTATCTCCATATGGTAAAAAGGCTGATTTCTCAGGGAACTAGAGGGTACTTAAATCTTGGTGAAGTACTTGGGAGGAAAAAAGAAGGAGTCCCAGTGAACACTTGAGGCATAAAAGTGCAGGTATATTGTTGATTGTTCCAAGTAAAGCCATGTAGATATTGGCTGTTGGGTCTCCGGGATGCTGAAGAAAGGTGAACAAAGGTCTCCAACTGTAAACCATTTCAAGTCAGTTGAGGCTTGTGACACAAGGGTGGCTAGGTTTGGAACAACAGGAAAACAGGGAAAAACTATTTTTATTAACAGCTCCCAAGTCCTGGACAAATCGCCGTCCTGCCAGGTTTCCAACCAGGCAAGATTGGCATGCTGCAGGGACGAGTACACGAATGATTACCTCCTGGGCAATTAGGTCTTCTGCAATAGCTACGGGACCTTGTATGACCGCAGGCTTTAATAGCTGTTGAGGAAACCTAGGGAGAGGTTTAGCTACATCTATCTGAATCTTTATAGGTTTGCATTTTTTTATTCTTCTCATGTTAACACTGTCAGAAGTAGCCCCCAAATTTGCAGGCATCTCCATCCAATTAGGGAACTTTTGTTGAACTTCCGCTTTTAGGTCCAGGACAGATTGTAAGGAACATAACTGATCAGGTTCACGTTGATCAGGAAATTTTAAGGTGAGATCTCCACTGGAGGCAAAATGTACTGGCCCTTTGAAGTTAGAAAAGAGATCTCTACTGAATAGATTAACTGGGTCTATACTGCATAGCAGAAAGGAATCTTGGTTGAGATAAAAATTCTCTCTGAACTGTATTAGGTACTCCCACTATGGAAACATCCTCTTTACTCAGAGGGACCTGTTGTTCTTTGAGGGTGGGATTTAGAGTAGAAAGCACAGCTCTGGTTAGGGCTAGGGGTAGGGTGTTAAAGGGTTAGGTAATTATGTTTACAGTTAGGGTTAGAGTTTAATGTAGATTTCAAAGTAAAATATGAGAGTGGGGTTTAAAGTAGAAAGCATAGCTCCAGTATCAACTAAAATTTGGCCGTTTTTCATTATATTTTCCTCTGGGCTGTTTAAGGTCATTGCTGGTAATAGTTTACCAGAGAACCTCTGGAATTCTGCCAACTAGGGGAGAGGGTCATGGGGGGCCCTCCCTTTGAGACAGATATCAGAGCATTTGTGAAGAGTTTGCATAGGACCTTTGAGGACACCTCTTTTTCCAGTGTCCTCACTGATTACAAATGAAACATCAACTTTGGGTCATCAAATTGATCATGGACCCCTAGGAGGTTGTAATGGGGGAGGCCCAGGTGTCATTTTGTGTCCCTTGCCTTAGAGCTGTTGTAACTGTAAGGCTATGAGCTTGGTGGATTTCTGTTTGTGATCTTGCTCCAAGGTCCTTTCAAAATGCTCAGCTATAGTCACGAGTTCAGTCAGGCCTATAGCCTCCCACCCTCTTTTCTGCCCTTTTATCAATCCACTAATCTCAGAAGATAATCCACTTACAAAGAGGGCAGTTAAAGCAGGCTGAGTGGCCTTTTTATTCCTTGGAACACCAACTGCTGTAAAAAGAGAGCTTCCAAACTGGCTCTAAAGTCTTCCACAGATTCACCCCTCTTTTGTTTGTATGAGTGAATAATAGAGCAATCATTATTAGGCCAATTAATAATAGACGAAGTGTGAGCAGGGAAGATTTTAGGAATAGCTTATAAAAGGTTAGTTGTTATTCTGCAAGCCTTTTTAGGTTGAGGATCTTGAATATCATCCTAGGGATTATGTCATTTTGCTTCCCACATCCATTCTGGGGCTTCCCCCAGTCCTACCAACATGTGTACAAGTGGATAAAGATCTAGCAGTTTGGGGACATACGCCCTGACAGTGACTCTAAAGTCTTTAAAAAATGTTGGGGGTTCCTCCAAGGTTTAGAGAATTCTTTGACTACAGCTCTCAGTTCAGTCTTTGACCAAGGGGTAAAGGACACCTGAGGGGGCTCACCTGCAACCTCAGGTAGTTTTACTTTAAATGGCAATTGTTAAATATTCTTTTTGGAATAGAAAAGTATTTCAGACAGAAAATGAGTAAAACAAGAGTACTCAGGTGAAAAAGGAAAGGGGGGGACAGTAGGAGTTAAATCTGCAGTCACATCCGTCCTATGGTCTTTTGTTTCAGGTACCTTTTGTCTCTTTAATTTTTCATCAGCTTTTTGTTCTAAGTCTCTAAACGAAGCTATTTTGGAATCTTGAAACCTTCTGTAAACTTTTACATACCAAGTAAAGCAGGCATCTCATTCTCCCTGTGCAATCTGTGAACCCTTGCTCTCTAGTGTTTTCCTTAAATGTACAATGTTCTCTAACTGGAACATGCCCCACAATGACCACTGTAATTCTAGATCAATATTAGTATAATTTTTCCATCTTTCTAAATATCTACAACCTCCAGGACCATAGTTCTTAAATATAAAATAAGCAGGTGTGCCAGAAGCTGGCATTCTCAACTCTTTGGCGATAAAGGATCTCATTTCCTTAGCTAGCCTTTGTCAACCCAAAAGAACACACAAAAAACCTGCGCCTTAATATATCAGCAGTAACAAAGAGATGTTACTATGTCCTGGACAAAAGAAGGCCTGGTATGCACCACCACCGATCCCCAGGGATCCTTGGACTGAGGAAAAAGATCCAAACGGCAAATCCCAAGGAAGGGGGACTGCAAACTGATTCCAAACAAAATGGAGAACTACAGCCGCCACCAACAGCTCCAAGCATGGAAACTGGGGGCTGATTCCAAACAGATGGGCGAGTGCAGACTACACTGTCAGCAGTGCGCAGTGTGGAATCCAGGGAACAAATTAGGGGCTACGGTTTACCACTCAAAAATATACTGGCAATAACCAAGAGATGTTACTGTGTCCTGGGAATTTCCATCTGAAAGGCTAGGGGTTTGGCCTCAAGGAGAATCCTCTACCAGCCAAACTGACCTGCCCTGTAAAGGAAAGCCAGTTAGATTGGGAGCACAAACGCAAAGAGAATGGAGCTCAAACCAAGAGGAGCTTACCAACAACCTTCAGGAATGGCCAGAAAGACAGTGAACTCAAAGGAGTTGTGGGCACCACACCTGTTTCTCCTTGTCCCAAATGTTATCAGAAATTTCCTTCAGATCCCATCACTGCCACCAATATATTTACCTTTTTCTTTTTAAAAAGATAAGCATTTAATCATAAAATCATCTTGTTAGCAGTAGCAATCATAAGAGTGGATTTTAGAAAAGTGCACATACATATTTTTCTACAGAACATTTCTGGAGGGATACATATTAAACTGTTAGTGGCCACCTCTGCATGCCCCCAATGTATTAAAAAACAAAATTTAACGGAGTAAATTGGAAGATTTACTTTGAATTTTGAATAAATTGGCCTTATTAAACGATTCATGAATCAGGCAGCATCTCATCTGATAGAAAGGGAGACACTCCAACGGGTTACACAACATGGAAGGCTTTCTTTTTTTTTGGCCATGCCACATGGCATGTGGAAATTTTAGTTCCCCGACCAGGGATCGAACCCATGCCCCGTGCATTGGAAGCGCGGAGTCTTGGCTGCTGGACCACCAGGGAAGTCCCAGAAGACTTGTATAGTAAGGAGGGTGGGACAAGGAAAGAAAGTCATCATCAAGGGAAAAAATGGAAGTTCACTGGAGGAAAGTAAAACTTCAGGTGACAACGGCGTCTCATTGGCTAAACTGCGGAATTTTCTATTAGCTATTTCTATTTTCTATTTCTTGTTGCTGGCCAGGAAGGAAGTCTTCCCTCCTCCAGTTGGGGTAGTAAAGTGGTTGCACTTCCTCTTTGGGGTCAGTAAATGACCTCTTCCTGTTGGGGTAATTGATGATGAGTGGCACGGCATGAGAGCTCCCTCTACGGGCCTTCCAGACTCCAATTCTAGTGCAGGTTTCCTTTTGTTAACATTCACAGCATGTTTTATTGGCAGGAGGAGTCACAATGAGGGAGAAAAGGCCACAAGACTCACCATAAAGAAGGCTCAGAAATGCTTGGGTGGGTCCAAGGGAGGCACAAGGTGGCTGTGGGGTCAGCTGGTGGCTACAACGATCACATGGTTCCCTCTGATGGGTTTGCAGCTCGATGTGGAAGAGTGAATAAAAGGGTCAGTTCATCCTATCAGAGAAACATGAAACTGAGATAAGCTTCCCACTGCTAGAAGCATCTTGAGCCTTCAGAAAAGAACAGAGAACATGTCTAAAGGGTTTGGGAACATCAGAGCCGTATCTCCTCAGAGTGGGACTCCCCAGGCTCTCCAGGTCTCAGTCCCCAACTCTCCCTCAGTGACAAAGCCTCCCTACCTCTGTCCTTGTCAGCTCAGTGATCCCTAGAGGTCCTGCCTATCCGTGAGGACTTAGGTTTCCATGAGACAGGTTGGTTGAGACCTAGTGATACAGTTGACCAGCCTGATATGCAACAGTTCCCACCACCCTGGGGCAGTTGGGCTCAGGGACACATGGCTCTGGACCCCATGTGGAGGGTGTCCTTGCACGTCCGCTGTGCCACAGAAGAGCCAGTAATGCCTGTAGCTGTCCAACTGATTCTCAGGGGGTTTTCCTGGGAGAGCCCTTGGTCATCTGACCTCCTATCCAGGAAGCCCCATGACTTTCTGATTGCTGCCTGTCATGCCAACAACACACCTGTGAAGGTTCTGCTCTGCATGGCCATCTGTCCGCCAGGCGCCCCCTTCTAGGGACCCAGACGCTAGGACCACACAAATGCTGAAGGAGTGTCCACCTGCCTAAGGTACAGACACCCCTGTATCCATCTGCATGATTTCTACTGGGAATCAACAACATTTATGGGGATTCTCTGGCCCTAAAGAACAGACCAACCTGATAGGAGCAATGCAATGATTCACAATTACCAGGGTCAATGCACATATACAAGGGCCCATAGCCCCAGAAGCCCCACTCACAATTCACATGAGTGTCCCATACATACCCACCGATGCCCAAATATTCTTACTTCATACATACACAATCCAAACACGCACATCAGTGGTACGCTGCTAAGTGCTTGATAAAAAGCTCTCCGAGAGAGGCGGGAAAGACTTCACTTATGGTATCTACATGGTATAAATATTCCCAGCATGACCAATTTCAAGCTACCCACCTGACATCACTAAACACACAGCTGGGAAGAGATATGCACCATTGACTCTCCCAAGACAGTATGAACCAGTTCCAGCACATCCCATAACTTTTCCTGTGAATATGTGCACAAAATCCACTTACACCCCAAGTAGAACTCTCAACTCCCACCACAGATATATAACCAAAAGGATACCACATATACATTTGTGTTTGTGTATATATATATATATATATATCTCCTGAACACACACCCTCACCCTGAATAAATACACAAACAGACCACCTCTTACTACCTAAATTTTTACAGATGAAACCTTACTCACCCTGAATATTCACATTCCACTCTCACAACTATATATACACACACAACATGGGCCTGAAAACAAACATGTGCAACCAATATGCCATCCAAATGTACACACTGAGTACCTAAGCACACAGGGTCACCAAGTACACAACTGTCTCATGTGCAACCCAAAAAAAGACCCATATGCAATCCCACACCCCTAAAATACATATACTGCAAGATTCCTGCACACACACATAACCTACACAGCCTACTGGTTTCCAAACACACAAACTAAACTTTCACATCCCACAGAATACATACCTCAGAAGCCCCAGGAACTCAAAAACACACACAGACAAATAATCTATACTTATCAAATACAGCCGACCCTTGAACAACTTGGGGGTTAGGGCGCCAATCCTCCATGCAGTGGCTCTGCATCCATGGATCCTGTAATAGTCCTGTAGTATTTACTGAAAAAGAAATCCACTATAAGTGGACCCATGTGGTTCAAACCCATGTTGTTCAAGGGTCAAGTGTACATGTAAGTCCACCTCACTAATACTGAGAACACACATACAAGCAACACCACTAAATTCTTCAGGCATTACATTTTGAAATAGACACACAGAGGACTCTAAGCCTCCTGCTACACTCACAAATCACAAATACACACATCCACAAATTACTCATGAGTATACACCCCAAATGCTCAGACACACTCAAAACAGAAAAACACCGACAACCTCTGCAGTCTTACTAAGATACATACACAATTCTCACACACCTATGGACACACACATGCAAATATTTCTAACCCCTGAACATATGGATCCCCTCCCAAACACTACACATTATGCTACCTCTCCAGAATACAAGCTCCCCACCACTACTCCAACATACAAACTGTATATGTGTGTGTGTGTACATATATATATTTCTACCCTTACCCTGAATATATAGACAGACCACCTCTTACTCCTACCAAACACATGTATAAACACCCTAGCGTTCTCCAAAGAAATACACTTTGAATACTCCTAACAACTCCATACCTTATGAACAAACTCTGATAATACATGCACCTGATGATGGACACGCACACGGATTAGAATACACAAGTAAGATACATGGAAATATCTCCAGCAAACCATTTATGAAACAACTTCCATATATCAAATTATCCCTAGCTATCAGGAGCCAGCTCACACATATGTAAGTACTAACAAATACCCGTATCACATATTTCTAATACATACAAATGCAATTGTCCATCGTCCCTGTAGAAACATAGAACCCCACCTCTCTATCAGATACACATATACTCACTTCCCAAAATACATAAGCCTAAGAGGCTCCTACTGAAAATTACAAATGCACAGCCTCAGCAAATACTCCTCCAAGTGGCCATGCCCCTTGAATACACACACAAACTCATTTAACACACAACTCTCCACAAGTCCCAAATAGAACCACAATTACCCAGTACACTACAAATAGGCAATAATGTCACCCTATACGCCCTTTGTTCCAAATACACATACAGTACCACACTACTGGCGTATACATAACCCCATATTCCCAACCTCTCACACAGAATGAACTCTGCCATCTTGCAGAATACACGATCATACAAACACAACATACCTACACATTCAACATCCACCAGCCCCATAAAATAGTCACAGACTTGCCCTCTACACATCCAAATATACATAGACAGCTCCTGAAAATGCACACCCACAAACACCCCATAACCATACAACATGCCCTGAATACACAAATGATCAGCCTACATTCCCCAGATATACAAAATTAACAGACTGGACACCCAAAGTAATATACACCACTACTTTTCCTGACATTGCCCTTATGCATATGCAGATAATCCTTCCAAATCCACCATTACACACACACAAATCCCCAAATTCATGGGTGAAAAAAACACATGTAAACATATTCCCCAAACACCAAATTACAAACACCTAACCACCAACTCCTTGAGTATGCCTGCGTCACATCTCAACACCCTCCAAATACAACACTCACTCTTACACACTCTCACAAAAACACAGGCATGACCTCCCTTCAAACACAAATATCCACAGACAAAACCAACCCACACATTTGACTACATATCAGATTCCCACCAAACAATTAAGTATGTACAGACCCCATCTATGCTTGCAAATCAATCATGATTTGACACCAGACTACAAATACATGTTTATTACCACATTCAGCAAAGTTGCTCGCATCACTGACAAAAGAATGCAGTTTGAACATAAGTGTTGACTGATGTTTTTATGATAAGAAGGAAGACACTAGTGAAACGATGAGTGTGTTCCTTCCATCTTCACTCATTTTCCAATCACCTGAGCTACACCTTCGGAACCAGATGAGGGTTTTCAACTCGCAAGAACTTCCCTCTAGCTTTTGTACTCTTCACAACGCGCAGACTAGAACGGCACCTGTTTAATAGCTCGCACACACTATTTAGCCCCCACTGTAGGCCCCGCAATCAATGAACCCTTCATGCAGCCGGCTCCCCAGTGGTGCCGATAATCCTGGGGTAAACATCTCAAGGGAATCGAGCTCTATGGGGGCGTGAATCCACATTGTGGGGAGTCTCCTTACATGGACAAGGGCACAAATATCCCACAGGGTGAACAACAGTGCAGAGCAGTGACACCTGAGGGGTGAAAAGTCCCCGTACCCCTTACCTCAGGATTCCTAGAATTGACTCTACAGGCCGCCATGACAGGCCCCTCCCCCGCCGGACACCCATTGGGGCCCCACCCTCCGCGCTCGCGCATGCGCTCCTGTCTTCCGGAGCAAACTGCCCCAGCAGACGCCGGGAGCTCTTGGAGGACGGCGGTTCGCGTGCCCGAGAGCCCCGCCCCAGTGGGCGTGCACAGGCGTGCGCGGGCGTGCAGCGGGGTGCGCGGGCCTAGGAGGTCTCTGCAGGAGAGGACAGAAATGGAGGGTCGGGCAAGCTGCGGAACTTCTCTGGCGACGCTCCTCGCTGGGAACCTTCGTGACGGTCTCTTCTTAAAACCAGCTCTTGGGAAATGTGCACTCGTGAGTTTTATATTGCACTCGTGAAACCCATGCACTTAGCTACAAAGAGTTCTGGAGAGCTCCGCTGTAAGCACAGTAGCCTCAAATTGGGGCAAGTACTTTCATGCCCTTTGGACTGCCGTTCCTTGGTTCTTGTTAATGCCTTTCAAAAAACAGTAGGTCCTTTTTCCTAGCACACCTCAAGTTTCCGTTAAAAAACAATGCTAGCAAAGAATTTCAGACCTGGGAAACACTCTTAAGATACTGTCTCCTGATTCCGTTCCCAGAGTTTTTCCAACGCATTTACTCTACTAGAATATT
This sequence comes from Mesoplodon densirostris, assembly GCF_025265405.1. Lineage (NCBI taxonomy): Eukaryota > Metazoa > Chordata > Mammalia > Artiodactyla > Ziphiidae > Mesoplodon > Mesoplodon densirostris. Next base: position 78,831,001 of record NC_082667.1, on the reverse strand, counting down.
TTTTCTCAGTGTTCACAGGTGTTTCCTTTGTACGGTTTTGGGGTTTTTTTAAAAAATAATTTTGAGAAAGAGTTGACAATCTGGGCCAATTTCAACAGGTAGTATGGGAACAATTTTATTTTCCCTCCCTCCTTTTTTATAATATCTTGCAGAATTTCAGTTGACAATAAAATAAAACAACAACAACAACAACAACAAAAATAGTAGCGGGATCAACTTACTGACCTGACTTTGTAATACTTCCCAAACAAACTTCAATCATCAGATCCGCTTTCTGGTCAAGTGCAAGATTAGAGCATTTCTCACTCAACAGGATGCCTCTGAAGACCCCTCACATGTAACAGCACTAAGCGCCTCCAAGTGCAGACTTGAAAACTCCACAAGACACAAACATGGTATCTCTTCGTTTCTTTAATGTTTCGTGATTGAGTGGAAGATGAACTGTCATTGAGGCTTGTGATGCATGTCCAGAGCTGTTTTTTCTCAGTAGTCAATGCCTGCCCCCACCTTCTGTGCAGGAATAGTCAGAGATCATGATCCAAAGGACTTTTAGATATTCCCTTCTGTGACTGGTCTTCCCAAATTACATTTGGGCTAATTTGATTCTCTCTGTCTGTGGGGTGTAGGATTTTGAAGTATTACAAAAGTGACTGCAGAATTGGGACTGGCTAATTTTTGCACAGCGCAATTTTTGTATCAGTGGCCTTGAGAAGAGTCCTTCAAATACTGTATCAGAATTATGAGTGAGAATCTTGTAAATAATTGGTTGAATAACTGAACAAAGGGAGGAAGCAACAAGGAAGCCTGCCTTTCTCGAGTGCCTGGGTACAATATTTTGCCTCACCATTCCTCTAGTATGAAGTTATTGGTTGCACATCATTTAAGTTTTCCTTCATTATAAAAGCTCCAGGGCTTCCCTGGTGGCGCAGTGGTTGAGAGTCCGCCTGCCAATGCAGGGGACACGGGTTCGTGCCCCGGTCTGGGAAGATCCCCCATGCCGCGGAGCAGCTGGGACCGTGAGCCATGGCCGCTGAGCCTGCGCGCCCGGAGCCTGTGCTCCGCAACGGGACAGGCCACAACAGTGAGAGGCCCGCGTACCGCAAAAAAACAAACAAACAAACAAACCCCAAAATCTAGGTTGATGGATAAAGACGTGAAAGGAAGGGACTGTCATGTTCAACCTCGGTGCCGTGAATCAAAACAACAGTTTATAAACTGCCTAAAGAGGCACACGCCAATTGTGTTGCCACTGTGGGAGGTGGAAGGAACTTCCGGTCCTTGCCTACCTGCCAGAGCCCTCGTGGAATGTCCCCCCAGCGCACGCCACCCCGACCCACGTGCCCTCTGCCCCTCCCCCACCGCAGAACGGTTCAGCCCGCATTTTCCGGTTTACTTTCAAACGTGTCCCTCGTTGACTTGGATCCCGAGCGTTTGCTGAAGCAGGTCGCTCTCTGGCTCCTGGTCTTGACTTTTCTCCTTGAGGCTACCAGGCAGCAGTAGTCCGTGCCCAAGCCTGCAGGATGGCTTCAATAGGAGGTAAGCCTATAGGCTGGGGGTGTGTTCTCAGAGACCCTGCCATCCTCACATCCTTCAGGTTCACACGTTACACTTAACTGTGGGCACACAGTTGGACTGAAGTAGAGGGAGAACAGAGCACTGGACGCACAAGGACATTTCACCTGGGGAGACTGGGGAGGCTGAAGAAACCTGAGACTGCCCTGGGGAGGAGGGGTCGTTGCAGGTGGATCAAGAGGAATTGCCCTGGCTATGGAGAAAGGATGGCAGCAGACAGTCTGATTCTTTCTAGAAGGGAGACAAGCCACTTTGAAACGTGTGTGTAAGGATGTGTGTGATGTCCTGGTGGTGACACAGGGAGGGTCATGAGGAAAGCCTAGAGCTGTATTGTGTTCCTGAGGCACCTGAAGCTTGCCTCACCATATCTTTCAAAGGGATTTGAACAGGAGCATACTGTATCTCAGGGGGCCGTGGGGAGAGATGGTCTTGGTGAGAAAACTATTCAATGGGGCTGTGTGTGGCCACACCTGCAGTGAAGTGTCCTCTCCGAGAGCTAGGCAGGGGGTTACTCTAACTGCCGCAGCCCACACCTCGTCCACTCCTCCCAGCCCAGAGCTCACTTGTCAGTTCAGGTAACTGTTGCCTTGGATTCAACAGGGGATGGGCAACCGTTACGTGTAACTTCAGCCAAGAGAGGGCTCAGGTTCCTGAGTTGCTCTGAATTGTTCTTCCTTTTGTGGAATGGCAGTACTTCAGACCTACTTCATCTTGTCCAGTATCTCATGGTGGACCCTCAGGCTGCCTTGAGAGGAAGAGGTTGTTCCTATTTCATGTCACTCCTTCATGGACAGGGAACAGATGTGGAGTGGGGTTCCTTCGGGTGGAATGTCTATGAAGGCTGCTTCCTCTTTTAAAGGGGGAAGGAGTGTAGCCCAGGATCAGGAAGATGATCTTCTGTGTTACTATTAAACGTCCTATGACATCTGTTCTGGTGAGTTAGGTGCACCGTGCTGTGTACCTTGTTCTCCTGAACGGGGATGTGTTTCAGACAACTTGATCGCCATGGCATCTGGCTTATGCCTGCATCTCAGATTGTCTCTCCGTTATTGGGAGCTGGAAGGGGAAGGACCACAGGCAGTCTATACTCCCACGACCAATGTAACATGACAATTCCCTGGCCCTTGTTTAATCCACTGCAGCCATCACTGTCTGTGAAATGACAGAATCTAAGGGACACGCGCCTACTTCTCAGACCACCCCAAGCCCCTAGGAACAGAACTCCTGACTGATGACAGTGACTCTGGGCACTGGGGAAGGGGTGGCAGGACCTGGCCCATGTTACGTATCTGCTGTGGGTTGTTCGGAGATGCAGGTGCTTTCTGGGCCAGTGTCATGGGTTTGTATCAGGATTCCATTAGAGATATTTTCCAGCATTTTGTTTTGTTTTGTGAGGCTAGGAAAGAAAGAGGGGATTTATACTGAGCATCAGGAAAAGGAGGACTGAGGAGGAGGTGGGGCCCTAATATTTTACACAGTGCCTGTCCACAAAGGGCCTTTGGGGGCCTAGAACTTACCTTGCAGAAGGCCCCTACCTGCTAGTACGCCAGCTGAGGGGCATTTCTCACAGAGCGGATGTCCACACAGCTCCAGGTCTTGGGAGACAGCCTGTGAGGCTTAGGTGCCAGGGTGTGCCTTAGGGAGGCTCTCCAAGTGAGTGCTTGCTGAGGCAATTTCTTCTCGGCAGGCAGGGGTCAGGGAGCTTGGTGGATGGGCGTGGGGTCACCAGTGGAATAATTCTCAACTGGAGGTCAGGGCATGAAAATCACTTGAAGACATTTGCACGCTGCAGTTTCCCTTGTCCAAGAGTCTCTCATCTGTGGAGATTTACACTCTGATGCCGCAGAAAGCCTCAGTCCCACTTGCCCATTCTCCTCCTCCATTCACTCCTTTCCTTTGCCTCAACAGCATCTGCACTGCTGGCAACGGATGTCCCCATGAACCCCGGTGCCTCCTTGTCTACTTTCATGGCAGCGTCCTTTCCTCCACCCATTCCTGGCGCCCAGCACTGGCCCCCCTGGGAGCAGCACCTGCCACCTCTCATCGCCCCCGCATTCCCTCCTGGCAGCGGCCTGCTGCTGCCGGCGTTCCCCAGGACGCCTTTGGTGGCTACTGGTGGCCGTGGCCCCAGTGCCCCTGGGGCTTGCAACTTCACTGTCCGAGTCAGGTCACAAGGGAGGCCAGTGCAGGCCCCCCAGACTCCGACCTTTATCGTTCCTCAGGGCCCCCTCAACTGGAGCGCTCCAGGGGCCCTCAGCGGGAGTGCTGCATGTCCTGCACCCATATTCTTAGCCACCCCTGCGATGGAGACCATTGTGACTGCTCCAGCTGTTGGGGTTACTCAGGCTGGCAGGGGAGGCCGGACCCCAGGCTTTCCTCCTCAAGCTCCACCACCAGCTGCCCAGATGGCCCCTAACATTCGCCCGGTGAACTCTGGGCCATGGCCACACGGCACTTCCAGGGAGGGCAGCCTGGACACCAAGCAGCCCTACGCCTCCCAGGAGGACGGCTCTGACCGCCAGAGCGTGGGCAGTCACTTCCGACGGTGGCAGCGCCTCAAGCCACTGGCCCGGAGACACCTTCCCCAGAGTCCTGATGCGGAAGCTCTTTCCTGCTTTCTCATGTGAGTGAACGCTCAGGGGGTCATGAGCTTATCGGAGCTCTTAGATAAAGAGGAACTGGGGATGGACTCGCAGGTTAGGTTTCTAGGGATACTGGAAGCGAGGTGTGAGGGCGATGTCCACGCCATGAGAAGGCACATTGTCGGTCATACGGGCGAGCCTGCCAGTCCAGGACATCATGACTGAAATGTGCCTTATCTCAACGGACCCCACCCCCCTGTGAGTGTAGCCAGCTTGCTCTTCCATGATTCTCCTGGTAATATGGCCTGAAGACTTGCAGTCAGAGAGGGTCGTGGTGTAAGTTGAGGAGCCAAGGAGTGGATGCCACACTCTCCTGTGCTGACGTCTCCTTTCATACAGCACTTGAGTGTACGTGGCCGGGGGAGGTCACTTCGGAGAAGGGGGAGGAGCGCGGGGCCCAGGAGAGCGCTTCATGCACGCCTCGACTTTGTTGATGTGGAGAATTCCACTAGGAACAGGGTGATGGTAGAGCTCTCCTAAGGGCATGGGCTCTCTCCCACTAGAGTTGTGAGCCTGGCAGGCATTTCCATCCTAAACCTCCGGTCCCTCGTAAAAAGGGGACAATCACACTTCATTCAGAGGACTGTGCAGAAGACTCCTTGGGCTAATCTATGAAGTGTGAGCAGATTGCCTGGCACATGCCACGCCTCATTGATGATGGTGATTTTTATTATGAAAAGGCAGCCTTGAAGAGGAAAAGAGCTCCCCAAGGCACAGTGTCCCAGCTCTAGCCTGGGAGTGGATGGTCATCCTCGAGGGAGTGTGAGGTGGTGACAGCCGTAGCCGGGAAGGCTTGTCTCTGCTCTCCCGGACACCTGCCTCTCACTCTCCTGTTGCTCAGTCATGCTGTGTTGAGTGATGTGTGGTCCACATTGGTGGGTGGGGTCAGGCAGGTGGGGGCTGGGCTGGGCACAGAGACTGACCCCGAGTGCTTACAGCCCAGCGCTTCGATCCCTGGCCCGCCTGAAGCCCACCATGACACTGGAGGAGGGACTGTGCAGGGCCGTGCAGGAATGGCAGCACATTAGCAACTCTGACCGGATGATCTACTACGAGATGGCGCAAAAGTGAGTCGGCGTCCTGGGCCCAGGGGCTGCGTGGAGGGTGAGGCGAGTGGGTGAGGGCAGGGTCTGGCCGTGGGGGTGCTCATCAGAGAGGACAAAGGAGAAGGGCTGTCGCTCGGAACGGGGGGCCCGCAGCCCAGAGGCCCTACAGTCCTCCAGAAACCCCTCCCTCACCTTGAGAGTTTGGGTCTTCTGTCCTTCCTCCACCACGAGCTCTGCCCTCCCCCGAGTTTGACCTACCCTTGCCCTCACATGAAGGTCTCAGGACGGGGCAGGGTGAAGCTGTGAGTCCAGTAGGGGTCCAACTCCGGCCATATGGGCTGGGCCGGGGAAAGAGCTCCACCCACCAGCCTGCTGCTTCCTTAGTGGTGGCTGGCTGGCGGCCACTGACATAGATTTGGGACCCCCTCTCCTCACAAAAAGTGGCCTGAGTGGGTACCCTGGCATCCCTCAAGAGGCTGGGGAAGCCAGCTGTCATCAGCCCAAGGGTCTCTGGCCCTTCCAGTGTTTGCTCCACGGTAATCCCCTTGGTTTAAGAAACAAAACGAAACAAACAAGCACCTCTCAGAGGAAAGGAAGGCCTGTCCTCTAAGCTCAGCATCCACATCGTCCAGCCTCTCCTGAGCCCTGTCTCCAGGTCTACGTTCCAGAACTCTCAGTCCCAACCCAGGGTCCTGGATTTGGGCAAGGACCCCTGTGGGGAACACATGCCTGTTCCAGCCTCTGGCTGTCAGCCCTTCATGTGGCTCTGGATGGGGGGCATGAGGAGGGTGCCCCCTGGGTCAGCCACGTGTCCCGTTGACCTGGTTCAATGCAGCGACCTGGCTCTATGCTGTTGAATGCTCTCCAGTGCTGGTGAGGCAGGAAGGGTCCCAGATCTTGTATCAGTTCCAGGAGCAGCTCTCTGCTGTGGACAGCACCTCACAGGGCCTTGACAGCCCCAAGGCACATCCTCTCCCAATCCCTCATTCTTGGCTGCCTTCGTTGGGCTCCAGAACCCAGGCCATTTTCTCAGGGTGGCCTGTGCCTCCGTCACCCCCCAGGTTCATGGAATTTGAGGCCGAGGAGGAGATGCAGGTTCAGCAGCTGCAGTGGATGCAGTGCGCGCAGGGCCTGCCTCCTCCAGCCCCACCGAAGCTGGATCCTCGGGGGCCCCCAGCCCTGAAAGTGGGCCTTCAGCCAGCCACCCAGGTTCCCACTGGAGTTGAACGCACAGGTTAACAGGGGCCCAGGGTTGGCCACTGTTCCCATGTGGATCATCTTCCTTCAAGACAGGGGCATTGGTCTTTCAAGCAAAACAGCCACCGAGGCGGGGGGTGGGCGGGTGGGGTCTCAAATGCCCTTTGTCACTACGGGGTATTGACTTGGTCAATTTTGTAACTTCTCTCACGCCTCCCTGTCAAAGGCCTGCACACAAAGTCTGCCTAAGAAGTGGGCTTGATGGGGACACCCCTGGAAAATTGGAGGTTCCCCACTTCCTTACATGTGACTCTCTTAGATGCCCCCTTACCTCCCCCCTCCAACTGTGCATGAAGCCTCAGGTGGCCCTGAACCCCCACACCCACATCAATGTCCCCCAACAATGCCCTCACCAGCGTGCGCTCGCTCGGTGGTCAGGAGTTGGACCGGGAGCCCCTCACCTTCCTTCCCTTCCTCCTGCTCTGCCTCAGCCTGTGCTCCCAGGATGTCCGGCCCCAGGGCCCAGCCCTCCCACCCGAAGCCACACAGGTCCCAGCGACCCCCGGAGCCCAAGGCACCCGAGGAGATTCCACCTGAGGCTGTGAGGGAGTATGTGGACATCATGGAGGCGCTGGTGGGGCCCGTCCACTCAGCCACAGGCGACTCAGATGCAGAATGGGGAGAGGACGGAAATGAGCTGCAGCAGGAAGAGGACGGCACCTACTCGGACCCGGATCTCTTAAGCTACATTGACAAGCTGTGTTCCCAGGAGGACTTTGTCACCAAAGTAGGCTAGGCCTGGAGACTGGGGTCTGCAAGATGCCAGGGCATGGAACTCTCAGCACCCAAGATCTGGGTTCTGCTCAGGCCGTTGGGACTTAAGCTCAGCTCCTTGTTCCTGAGCCTGGTGTTAGGGGAGGTTTACGCAGATGTTTGTGTGTATATGTTTGTGTCTATCTGTGTGTATGCCTTTGTGTCTGTGTTTGTGCCTCTGTATATGTGCTCTTTTGTGTGTGACTGTGTATGTGCATGTTTGCGTGTCTGTGTGTGTGTGTGTGTGTGTGTGTGCGCGCGCGCTGACCATCCCCGCCTTGTGCAGGAGAGTGGGGTGGGTCTCTGCTTTTCACTTTCCCTCCTGGCCTTCTTGTCTCACAGGCCACTCCTGGCCAAGGATGCTCACAGCCTCTTCTTTCTGTTCTAGGTGGAGGCAGTCATTCACCCTGGATTCCTGGCAGATTTGCTTTCCCCAGACCCACAGCTGGATCTCTTGGCCCTAGAGAAGGAGCTGGAGCAGGAGGAAGGGCTCACCCCCGAAGAAGTGAGTCAGGGGAGGGAGAGGGACACTCAGGGAGCCAGGGGACCCCACGGGAGGGGGACCCCAGGTGATCCAGGGGACAGGGGAACCCAGATGACCCAGGGGAGCCAGAGGAGGGAGGGATCCCCGGTAGAACAGGGGACACAAAGGACACCCAGAAGACCAGGGCACGGAGGGACCCCAGTGAACAGGGGAGAGGTAGGGCCCCAGAACAGGAGGGCCACATAGCGCTGTCCATCCCTCCCCTGCCTGGGACGCCTGGCATGGGGAAGGGCCCGTTCTGGGGTGGGTGCAGTGCAGGGTGAAAGGAAGGAAAGGATAGGGAGCCGGGAGGGGAGGGAAGGTCACAAAGCTGGGAATCAGTTGCAGGAGGATGGCAGGCTGCCAGTGTCTGTATTTGGATTCGAGTCCTGGGGTCGCCCGTCCCCTCCTCCCCCCCAGGGACATTGTCCCACTGCCCAGTGCTCCTCCTCTCACACGTGTGTGTGGAGCCGTCACTGTCCTCCTCCCTCCTACCAGCTGGTGCAGAAACGACTCCTGGCCTTGAAAGAGGACGACGGTGTGCGGGCAGCCCCGAGTCACAGTGCACCCGGAATGGCCTCAAGTCCTTCTGAGTCCGACGCCGGCCAAGGTGCCCAGAGGCACGACCAAGACCCCCATCTAGGGGTCAGTGATGAAGCCTGCCCACCAGAGATTGATTCTGAGGCTCTTCGTAGGCTCATCCAAACAGACACTGCCCTGTGCAGGCCCAAAGTCTTTGTTCCCTCTGGAGGACGTCAGGAGTTCTCTATATTCCGGCCCGTACGGCTCTCCCCTCCCCAGGGTCAAAGGCGCACTGGCCCTCTACTGAGATCCAGGGATGCGTCTGTTCTCAGAAAGGCCTCTCCTCTTCGGGAGGCCCGAGTGCCCAGGGACGGGTCCAGTGAGAACGAGGAGGTGCTCCAAAGCGTCTTCATCATAGACTCTCAGCATATACTGGTACCTTTCGGGATGTCCCTCAGTCCTGCGCATGTCTCAACCCTGGCTTCCTCTGGAGGTTGGGGGGCCCAAGAGTGCTCCCCAGTCCCCCTCCTCTCAGAGAAGAGGCCTCAGCCCAGCTCCACCAGCCGCTCCCAAGTCCAGGAAGCGGGCTCTGTGTGGACGCCCAGCCGCTGCTGAGAAGCTGCCCATCCCCGGGGCTGGCCTCGGCGTCTCTGGGAGGCCAGCCTTGGCTCTGGGGCTGGCTCGCCCCTCACAGCTGAGAAAGAGAAAGCGTGACGCGTTTGACACAAAGAAGCGTGGGAAGAGGAGGAAGAAGCACTGCAGCCAGTAGGGAACAGCTGGGCTGGCCCTCCAGGGCGAGGCCCCAGGGCAGCCCCCTGGGGAGCCTAGGGGCTCCTCCTCCTCCCAGTGCTGATCCTGGATGATGCGGGGGGGGGGGGGGGGGAAGGGAGGGGGGCAGGACCACCAGGGTGGGGAGGGGGAGAGGAATTGTGGGGGGTTAGGGAGGTGGGGGAGGTGGGTGTGGCCAGGTGTGGGTGGGAGCAGGACCTTTGGAGTGATGTATGTAAATTGTGAACAAAGATCGTTTTCGTGGGAAATGCTCTCAGGCCACTGTCATCTTGTTGGTGTTGAGCTGCTCCACAGAGAGCGATCCTGAGAGGAAGGAAGGATGAGGGAGGTCACAGGAGCTCTGGGTCTACAGGTGGCCACACCTTTCCTCCACATAGACAAGGACTCCCCAGGCTGCCCCTGGGAACGCACAGCTCTCACTTTCCCCAGGGACCCCTCATCAGCCCCTTCTCTAACGCCTGCTTGGCTAGGGCCCTTCTGGGGCATCTGTACCGTCTTCTGCATCCCTGAACCTTCTGGGGAGGCAGAGCTGCTCTTGTGCCTTTCAGCCCTCTGGACACTCACCAGTTTCTAGGATGGAGCCTGGAGACGGCCCTTGTCATTATGGAGCTTCTCTCTGCTTTCCTCATGTGGCCAGACGACGGCACTGGGATGACCCTCCGCTCATCCAGGGTTTCCTGTGTGGGTGGCCTGACCAGAGACGAAAAGTCTTGGCCATGGAGACAGGACTGTCTGCCTCATCGTAGCGGGAGCATCCTCTAGTTCCACTGGGATTATTGCAATGTGGAGAGTGGTGGAGGCAGCTACCTCTTAATCCCAATGAGGATGCAACAAGGGGAATGGGTGTGGGGAAATTCATGGGGCACCCGTTAAAGGTGTGTATAAGGGAAAGGACAGTTGGGCCCCTTTGTGGAACTTGTGGGATTTCTGTGCAGCAGCATCTCGTTCAACTGAGGGAGGAGGACCCATCTGGCTGTGGCTGTGGGGACTGGCGTTCGGGGCCTACGGGTCCGCAAAGACACCCCAGAACTACTGTCCCTTCCCTTTGCACCCATGGCTGGACATGTGTGTGTACTGGTATCAACACTGGTTTGTATCCCCATAGAAAACAGATCCTCCTAACAAACTATGACCACGTTTCACAAGAACAGCTTGCTCACAGGGGCGGCAGGGGGTGGGAGAGGTGTCTGTGGCCCCAGATCTGAGTGGGAGCTGGGATCCATGCTGAGGAGTGTGGAGGCCTCAGTCACCGTCCTGTGGGTGCCGGCAGAGGCTTCGAATCATCCGAGCAGGGGAACTGACCCCCTCATTAGAGTGAGACGAGCAAACAATGAGGGGCAGGGGGTAGACCCCTGCTGTCTCCCGGAAGTGCCTCCCCTCCCAGTCCGCTTAGCCTCCGTCACAGCCTGTGCTGGCCCACCTCTGAAGCCCCTTCCTCCTAAAGCACTGAGATGCTCTGATCTTTTATGGACCTGCCCTGGGCCTCACCACCCCCTTCCCTGCTGGCCAAAGGCTCTTCTCCTGCTTCTGACTTCTGATTCCTTCCCCAGGACCCAGGCAGGTGTTAGGACAACAGAGATTCCCTGAACATGACCCCTACACCACCAGCATGCAAAACTGGGGCCGCAGGCTTCCACAGGTGGCATGACTCTCTGCTGGACCCTGCAAAGAGCTTGGAGAAGAAAGGGGCTCATGTCTCTCCACCTCCACAGAATCTGTAGGTCAGCCTCACAGGTCCCCCTCTGCCCAGGTGGGCAGCACATATGTGCTCCCAGCCCTCCTTGACCCTTTGTGAAAGAAAGTTTTTGCAGCTTAGTAGTCTGATATTAGTCAAGGTGTCTCAGGGCTTGTTCCTTTGGAAGCCCTACAGGAGAATCTGTTTCCTTTCCCTTTCTGTCTTCTAGAGGCTGCCTGCATTCCTTGGAATTAGTCCCTTCTTCCATCTTCAAAGTGCATCACTTTAATCTCTGCTTCCCTCATCACATGGTCTCTCCAACTCTGACTCTCCCTGTGTCCCTCCTATACAGCTCTTTGTGTTTATATATAGCCCACCCAGAAAATTTAGGATAATCTCTTCATCTCAAGATTTTTTACTTAGTCACAGCTGCAAAGTCCATTTTTCCATACAAGGTGACGTTCACATATTGTCATAGGAGGGGTTAAACACGGACGTTTTGGGGGAACCAGAATTTACCCTACTAGAAGAAATCCACAAGAATACCTACCATCAGAATCCACATGAGTAATAGACTATGACCAAGTGGAATTTATTCCAGGGATGCAAGCCTTGTTCAATGGTAAAAAATCATCAATGTAATCTACCATATTGAGTCTAAAGAAGAAACACATACTGTCACACCAATTAATACAGAACAGGCATTTAACGAGATTCAACACCCCTTCATATTAAAAATGCTCAGAAAACTAGGAATAGAAGGTCACTACCTCAACCTAATAAAGAACATCTACAAAAAACCTACTTCTAACATCACACGAAATGGTGAAAGAATGAATGCTTTTCCCTGAGTTCAAAAACAAGGTTAGAATGTCCACTCTTATCTTAGTTTTCAACTTAGTACTTTAGATTCTAGTTAGTGTAGTATAGGAAGAAAAGGAAAAAAGAGGCATACATATTAGAAAAGAAGAAATATAACTGTCATTCTTTACAGATGACATAATTGTCTACATAGAAAATTCCAAGGAATGTATAAGTAGACTCATAATAAATTATAATAACTTGCTTTAGCAGGATCTCAGAATATAAAATCAATACATACACATTAATACACAACATTGATCATATTTCCATATACTAGTAACAAACTGAACGATTGAAAACCAAAATTTAAAACATATTAAATAGGTTCCAGTTCAAGATGGCAACATAGGAAGATCCTGAACCCACCTCCTCCCACAAACACACCAAATCTACAGCTACATATGGAAAAATTTCCTCTGAAGAAAACTAAAAGATGGTGGAGCAACCCCTTCACATCAGGAAAACCAGAGGGAAACCACATCAAAACAGGTAGGAAAGGCTGAGACACAATTTTGCCATAAACCCCATGGTGTGGAGACACACAATTAGGAAGGAACTCAAAACCTGGAGCTCCTTCCTGAGAGGTGAAGGGTATGGACCCCACATTGGGCACTCCAAATTTTAAGGCTGGCACCTGAGAGATAGACCCTCAAAACATCTGACTTTGAAGGCCAACAAGGCACATCCCATGAGACCCACAGGGCTGTGGTGAACTGAGGAACAGCTCTTAAAGGGCCTGTGCACAGACTCACCTGTCCCAGGGCCAAGTGTAGAAGCAGCCCTTTGAAAAGCACTCTGACTTTTTGTGAAAGAGACTCACTTCCCAATTTTAAAGCATTAATCTGAGGAACAGGGGCCTGATGGAATACTCCCCAGGGACAGAGGCTGGCAGGTGCCATCTTCCTGCTCTCTCTCTGCCTTGATAAAACTGAAAGGTGCCATCTTTTTTCCCCTTTTTCCTTTCCTGCAGGTGACAACTTTGTGCTCCAGCCAGCTGGCTCCTTCTTCCCTGCTCTTCCTCTGTCTTGCTATATATATTTTTTTTCCTTCTTCTTTTTCTTTTTTTCTTTTCCCTCTTTCCCTTTATTCAAATGGTGTCATCTTTGCACTCTTCCTACTGCCTCACTCAGCCAGTAAGCATCATCTTCACACTTTCCTTCTGATGTGCTCCAGAGAGCCAGAATCTCCAAGACAGGAGATCCCATTTTTGTGGCCTCCACTCAGGGGATGCTCCTTGATCACCTGGCTCTGGAGGCCAGGAGGGATTTCTTTTCTGGGTCCCATGGGACTGTAACAATTGGAGAGACAGTTCTTGGCAGGATACCACCCCCAGGAGGTACCACTACCCATCAGACTGAGACACAGCCCCAGCCTTTACATGAAAAAGGCCTATTTGCTAGTAGGGACAAGACTTAAGAGCAGGCTTCAGGTTCAGCACACATCTAGAGGCTACGGATGTGCTCTTGGGGAAGGTAGGCTGGGGGTGCCATCTCTCCACCCTCACTCTGCCTTACTACAGTTCACTGGTATCTCCCAGAATGGAGCTTGTACACTTATCTGAAGCACTGTTTTCTTGTGACTGCTCCCCAGGGAACACCTTCAGATTGCTTGCTTCTGGGGCGCAGCAGGGCTTCCACTTGCAATACAAGACTAAATACATTTGCATTCTTTAAAAGCTGTTACCAAGTTTTCTGGCTTCCTATCAACCTGAATCTAGGTGCTGCCTGAGATCCTCCACTTTGGGTTGCTCATTTGTCTTGGCACACCCTCAACTGCTGGGATGGTGTGCCAGGTCTATTAAAAATAAACTGCTTAGACAATCACAAAGGTTTGAGAGGCAACCAAGAGTAGACAGGGTTAAATGACAAGGTTCATCTGTCACACAGCTCTTCAAGACTGGGAGATGTGGCTATTTCACTTAATGCATAGAAACCAACACAGGGAGTCAAGCAAAATGAAGAAAGAGAGGACTATACTCCAAAAAAAGAACAAAATAAAACCTCAGGAAAAAATCTTAATGAAATGAACATAAGTAATTTACTTGATAAAGAGTTCAAAGTTATGGTCATAAAAATGCTCACTGAACTCAGAAGGGAAATGGATGAAAACAGTGAGAACTTCAACGAAGAAATAGAATATATAAGAAAGTTCCAAATAGAAGTCACAGAACTGGGGAATGCAATAACTGAACTTAGAAATACAGTAGATGAAGCACAAGAAAGAATAGGTGAACTCAAAGACAGGTCAGAGGAACTCATCCAATCAGAGAATAAGGAAGAAAAAAGAATGAAAATAATGAATATAGCTTAAGGGATTTATGGCACATCAAATGGAATAACATTCACCTTATAGGAACTCCAGAAGGAGAAGAGAAAAGGGGGCAGAAAACATTTGTAGAAATAATATCTGAAAACTTTTCCTAACCTGGGGAAAGAAACAGACATCCAGATACAGGAAGCCCAGAGAGCTCCAAAGCAGATCAACCTAAAGAGATCCATACCAAGAAATATTAAAATTAAAATGTCAACGTTAAAGATAACAAGGGAATCTTAAAATCACCAAGAGAAATACAACTTGTTATATAACTTGTTATATACAACTTGTTATACAACTTGTTATATAACATCAACCTAAAAAGCTTCTACACAGAAAAATAAACAATCAACAAAATGAAAGGGCAAGCTACAGAATGGGAGAAAATATTTGCAAATCATGTATGTGATAAGGTATTAATATCCAAAATATATAAGGAACTCATACAATGGCTATATCTATATCTATATATAGATATATAGATATAGACAGATATAGATTTTCAAACAATTCAATTAAAACTTGGGCAGAAGAACTGAATAAAAAATTTTCCAATGAAGACATCCAGATCACCAACAGGTTCATGAAAAGATGCTCTACATCACTAATCACCAGGGAAATGCAAATCAAAACTACAACGAGATATCACCTCAAAGAGACTAAGAGGTAACAAATGTTGACAAGGATGCAGAAAAGGAAACCCTTGTGCACTGTTGGTGGGAATGTAAATTGGTACAGCCGCTATGGTAAACAATATGGAGTCTCCTCAAAAAATTAAAAAGAAAACTACCATACATTAGCAATCCTGCTTTGGGTATATATATATCCAAAGAAAATGAAATCACTATTTCAAAGAGATATCTGCACTCGCACGTTCATTGCAGCATTATTCACAATTGCTGAGAGATGGAAACAACCAAAGTGTCCATACATGGATAAATGGATACAGAAGATGTGGTATGTACATAGATGGAATATTATTCAGCCATGAAAAAGAAGAAAATCCTGCCACTTGCAACAACATTTATGGATCCTTGGGGCATTATGATGAGTGAAATAAGTCAGAGAGAGAAAAATAAATACTGTATGATGTAACTAAATTGTAGACTCTAAAACAGCCAAACCCAGAGAAACAGAGAATAGAATGGTTGTTGCTAGGGGTTGGGGTTGGGGGAAATGGGGAGATGTTGATCAAAGGGTAAAATATCCAGTTAGCACATGAATTTCTGGGAATCTAATCTACAGCATGGTGATTGCAGTTAACAGAACTGTATTATATACTTTAAAGTTGCTAAGAGAGTAGATCTTAAATGTTCTCACCAAAAAAAAAAATGGTATTTATGCGAGGTAACGGAGTTGTGTTAACTAGCTCCGCTGTGGTAATCATTTCACAACATGTAACATACCAACAGGTTGTACACCTTAAACTTACACAATGCTATATGTCAATTACATCTCAATAAAGTTAGAAAAAATACAGAAAACAGACTGTTGCCCAACATTCAAGCAAAAATACTAGTTTGGGACTGCTTTTTCTTGAATTTAATCATTGTGCCTTCTTGAATCTGTTTTGTATCACATGATAGCAGACTCATAGAGGCAGCTTACTTCTGATCAGGTGCAGCCAAAAAGAAGCAACTGATGGTATATGGGAGTTTAGGGATAAGCTACAAGATTTCTCCCTTTCTTCCTCTACTTTGTGAAGATTCTCCAGCAGCAACTGTGTAACTTCCACGGCTCCAACTCCAATGAGACAGAACTGGTATGGTCTGACATTGATGATCATTTAACCTGGCCCTGGACGCCTTTACAACCCTCTCCTTAACTTTGCCTTTCCAGCATAGGGGTACAAGTAAATTCCTGTTCCTACTAATCACTCCATTATCTAGGTGGCCCTTCTTTACTTCTCAGAAGTTTCATCACTGGTGTTCTTAATACCCTGTATTAAATTTATTTGCAAAGACTTGAAACAATTTCTATTTTATTTGTTATGGGCAAATACAGTATAATAGAATTTCCAAATATTAAAAAAATTAGAAGACACATGAAATCTCAAAATGGGGACATGTTAGCCATGTTTAGGAAGAAAATGTACTAATATTATTGGAGGAGAGAATTCAGGAATTGGAAGATAACACTAATGAGTTTGGAAGGTATAAGACTGTGGAGAAGTTTGAATGGTGGGCTTCATGCCACAGGAAATAGGGAGTGATTCAAAGTTCTATAAAGATTGAGCTCACTTCAGCAGCACATATACAAAGTTTTACAAGATTAATCTGAAAGTGGTAGGCAGTTTGGAGTAAGTGATGGAGTGATGTCAAAGAAAAATTGCACCAGATCGTTAAACAGGCAAGGAGTACTTTACTCAAGATGATTCTGTAATAGGGGAGAGACACTGAACTCCATTCTGCTGAAACAAAAGGCATGGAAGTTTTTAGATGCCAGGATGAGCTGTAGGAAAAATAGTAGAGGATGCTGGGGAAGAGGTTGGTCAATATAATTAGACCATCTCTGTTTGCTTTGGCTCTTATCAAAGTTAGGCTCCTGTACTCCCCAAAAAGACTGGGAACTAGGGGCAATACCTTTCTTGAAGGTTATATTTCAAAGAGCTGACTCCCAGGTCCTTGAGAAAGACATTTCTGGGTTGGAAAATTATCAAGTGACTAGGAGAAAATTTACATCTCAAAGGGGCAGAGAAAGAATTTACAATTTCAAGTTTCTTAAAGTAAATGTTTTCAGAAAAGGGAGGTTAGGGGCCTATGGTAAAGAAAAATCCTGTCTGAAGTTTAGCCAAACTGAGGGACACATTAAGGCCATCTTGATCAGTAGTTAAAATTAGCATTACCTTCAGGAAGGTTATTTTATAAAGAAAAGCAATGCTTTAGGAACTTTCTCAGAAGAATCAAAAGTAACTGTCTGCTAGTTAGATACAGGTCAGGAATAATGAGAAAGGGCAGTTACAAAGTAAACTCAACTAATGTTCTCTGTGTTGTAGCTTTAATAAAGATGAAATAAGTAGAAAAAAAAATAATCCATTGGTACACGGTGACAGCCAGTTGGATGGACTGCCCAATTAGAAATACTTCTTTATTTTCTAGTCATTATCAGTCAAGGATTAACAAACCTACTTTTATTAGATATACTTCTGTCTAAGGATTGAGAAATATCAATTATTTAAACTTAATCACTACTTTATTTCTGTGAGATTTTTCAAAATATACTTTGGGGAAAAGTAATGGAAGAGTGATATAGCACTAAAACATTGAAGTGAATGACATAATAAGATCCTATCTTTCTCAATTTAAGGAGAAAAAAAGGGAGGGCAAAAGAAATGGGCAGAAAGTAAGTTTACCTACCAGTCATTGTGTCAGGTGTTTTCATATATTTCTCTAATTTAATACTCACAAAACAATGAGACATAAGGAAGATATTTATCCCATTCCATAGATGAAACTCTGTTTACAAAGTAATATATCAACCATTTGTAGAGCTGACCCTTGAATTCAAGGCCTTACGTCTGTTGAAATGCAAGAGCCAAACCCTGCTAATACAAGGTGCTTAGAAGAGGTAGACTTCAGTGAGCAGGAAAATTAGAGCATGCGTGAACTGATGACAAGTTTTGCTGATCTAGTAGCTTTGTGAGATTTGTCTAGATTCAAAGGCCCTTGCTCTACTAAACCATCAAATTAGAGGTGGTCTCCTTCGTAAACAACCAATATTTGCAGAGCTAGTCAGACTTTGGGTCATGGTATTTTTTCAAGGATTAACTATTATCACTGGCTTTTCAAATTTTAACTTTAGAAAGTCCTTGCTTTTGTTGGAAGCAATGTTAAATTTTGATGCAGTTGTTTGCAGGGATGAAACTTGGTTGCCCTCTGGAGGCTATTCTCAGGTCCGACTAGCATACCTTAATTTTGAGAAAGAAGTCAGGTCTTAACAATTTAACAACTCATTTTAAATGTGTGGAAATTATGTATATACATTATACTTTTCTAGAAGTTATAAAACATTGAGTTCAAAATGCTCAAAATATTTTAAAATGCTGAATTAAACGATTTATGGCATAGCATGTTTTGAATTCCTGTTCTCCCTTTGGAAATGGAGACGGTCATCATTCTCCTTTTATCATGCAATATCTATACTGGGACTAAAACCGTTATTTTTCCTCCCCTATTATAGGAACACATGGGCAATTAGTTCTATAAATTGAATGATAAAACATATGACACAATACTATACACTCAATTACTACCAAGATCTTTCATTTTAAGTTTTAAAAAAAAAATCTCTAAATTTCCAATTAAAATTTTTTTTCTTTCTCTCAAAGATAAAACATCAGAGCTTACAAGAACCCTTAAAAACAGAATGGCTCAAAGGATAAAAATGTTATGCTCCCTAGTTCATTCTTGTTTAGTTTTCTTGTAGAAGGTGTATTATACC
Source organism: Mesoplodon densirostris (assembly GCF_025265405.1). Lineage (NCBI taxonomy): Eukaryota > Metazoa > Chordata > Mammalia > Artiodactyla > Ziphiidae > Mesoplodon > Mesoplodon densirostris. The sequence goes on along the minus strand of NC_082667.1, from coordinate 78,812,605 downwards.
AGTTAGTGTAAATTATACAAGCAAAGTTCTTGCCATATATTGGTGACAGCTTTTCTACATAAAGTAAGCAGTTAAGGGGCTTCCCTGGTGGCGCAGTGGTTAAGAATCCACCTGCCGGGGCTTCCCTGGTGGCACAGTGGTTGAGAATCCGCCTGCCGATGCAGGGGACACGGGTTCGGGCCCCGGTCCGGGAGGATCCCACATGCCGCGGAGTGGCTGGGCCCGTGAGCTATGGCTGCTGAGCCTGCGCGTCCGGAGCCTGTGCTCCGCAACGGGAGAGGCCACAACAGTGAGAGGCCCGCGTACCAAAAAAAAAAAAAAAAAAAAAGAATCCACCTGCCAATGCAGGGGACACGGGTTCTAGCCCTGGTTCCCGAAGATCCCACATGCCGCGGAGCAACTAAGCCCGTGCGCTGCAACTACTGAGCCTGCGCTCTAGAGTCCGTGTGCCACAACTACTGAAGCCCGCGCACCTAGAGCCCATGCTCCGCAACGAGAAGCCACCGTGATGAGAAGCCCGCACACTGCAACAAAGAGTAGCCCCCACTCTCCGCAACTAGAGAAAGCTCGCGTGCAGCAACGAAGACCCAACACAGAGCCAAAAATAATAAATAAATAAATAATTTTATAAAGTAAGCAGTTATGAGCTGCTATAAACCTGCTGTTTCTTTACTTGATTTAAATGAATTTAATTCTTTAAATAACTGAGCAGGTAGAGAATTTAGACTCAGCCATTATGAGAGGTACCTTATACAACCAAAGTGGTATATAAACCCTGTAACATGAAAGTGTTGTGGAGGTCCTTCTGGTCTTCTGAGACCGGGACACCTGTACCTTTATGTCCCATTTATAAATGCTCCTCTATAATGTTTGGGATGCTGAAATATTTGATGAGATAGATACCTCATGCCTATTACATGCCTTCCCTATATCTCTCTCAACTACATCCCTCTAATGAGTTGGTGCAGCTCCAAGGCTCTATCCAGTAACAAGGTAGTGTCAGGCAGTGCCTGTTGTACTCACTGGCTTTTAATCCTCCAACTGCCTTGTAATCTCCTCCTCACACCTTGATGCTTAGAAATGGCATATTTCCTGAGGAAGAGGTTTCTAGGGAGTCCTGTATACTTGCTTGAAATGGGGACAGGAGGATGGAGGAACAGAAGGGAAGATATACGGAAGATGAACGGATTTTTTTTTAATATAAATTTTTCTGCCATAAAAACTATAGGTACCAAGCAAAGCAATCAGGGAAATGTATATTCATGCATTAATTTACCACTTACAACGATGAGTAGATAGAGGACATTAGATAGATTAAGGAAGTATCTAGGAGGTAAAATGGGTAAGATTGATAATGGATAGGATACAGTGGCTGATGCGAGAGGTTGAACTCAAGGATTATTGTTAGGTGCCTGGTTTATACAACTGGGCGAATGGTGTCACTACACACTAAGACAAATGAAAATGAAGGAGGAGAGATTCGGCAGTTTAGGGAGACCATGAGTATTTAGCTTTATGTATATTTTAAATGAACAGATTTAGATGTTAAATAGGCAACTGGATTTACAGAATTCAGATTAGAGGTCTCAGGTACACAAATGTCCAAACTTTATGGAGTTGGTAACTGAAGCTGTGTGTTTCTGTGAAATCATATTATGAGTTCTAGAGTGAGAGGACATAATGGCCTAAAACTGAATTTTGAAGAATTTCAACATTTAATGTCTGAGGAGAAGGATGCGTATCTGCAAAGAAGATAGAGAATGAACTGCCGCAGAGATTAGAAGAAAACCAGAGGAGTTTTTGGGTCAAGGAAAATCAAGTCTCAAAGACAGAAGCAAATCCTACTTACAGGTCAAGTAGCTAGGAGATAAAATTTTCACATCGCATCCATGGATTTGGAAATAACTTATGAAGTACCTTTTTCTTGGAGTAATAAAAGATGGATTCTATTGGGAGTGGGTTGAAGCATGAAAAGGAAGTCATAAAGTGAAGATATCAAATATAGAGAAACATTTTTAAACAGCCTTATGGAGGTACAACTGATGCACAAAAAATGGCACATGTTTAATGTATACTATTTGATGAGTTTGGACATATGCATAAACCCATGAGACAATTAACACAATCAAGGTAATAGACATATCTGTCCCCTCCAAAAGCTTCCTTGTGTCCCATTTTTTCTGTGTGTGGTAAGAACACTTAACATGAAATTGACCCTCTTAACTAATTTTAAGTGCTTAACACTATTGTTAACTACAGACACTATTTGTACAGCAGATTTCTCGAATTTATTCATCTTGTATAACTGAAAATTCATACCTGTTGAACAACAGCTCCCCATTTCTCCCTTTCCCCAGCCCCATGGCAACCAACCAACATTCTATTCTCTGCTTCCATGAAGTCTGATTCTTTTAGATACGTCATATAAATGGAATTATGCAGTATTTGTCCTTCTGTGACTGGCTTATTTACTTAGCGTATTGTCCTCCAGGTTCATCCCTGTTGTCACAATGGTAGAACCTCCTTCTTCTTTTAAAGTTGAAAATATTCCATTGTAAATATATACTACATGCTTTGAACCATTCGTCTGTTGATGAACATTCTGGGAAAAGCTTCTTGACACTGATCTTGGCAATGATTTATTGGCTATGACACCAAAAGCACAGACCACAGAAGCAAAAATAGACAAGTAGAACTACATCAAAATAAAAAGCTCCTGCACAGCAAAGGAAACAACCAGCAGAATGGAAAGGTAACCAATGGAATGGGAGAAAATATTTGCAAATCATATATCTGGTAAGGGGTAAATATCCAAAATTTATAAGGAATTCCCACAACTAAGTAGCAAATAAACCAAATAACTCGATTAAGAAATGGGCAAAGAACTTGAATATACATTTTCCAAAGAACACATATGAACGGCCAAAATGTATATGAAAAGGTACTCAGCATTGCTAATCATCAGGGCAATGCAAATCAAAATCACGAAGAGATATCACCTCACACCTGTTAAGATGCTTAGTTTCGGGCTTCCCTGGTGGCGCAGTGGTTGAGAGTCCGCCTACCAATGCAGGGGACGCGGGTTCATGCCCCGGTCTGGGAAGATCCCACATGCCGCAGAGCAGCTGGGCCCGTGAGCCATGGCCGCTGAGCCTGCGCGTCCGGAGCCTGTGCTCCGCAACGGGAGAGGCCACAACAGTGAGAGGCCCGCGTACAGCAAAAAAAAAAAAAAAAAAAAAAAAAAAAAAAAGATGCTTAGTTTCAAAAATACAAAGGTAACAAGTACTGGGGAGAATATGGAGAAATTGGATCTCTTGTACACTGTTGGTGGGAATACAAAATGGTATACAGTCACTATGGAAAACAGTATGGAGGCTTCTCGAAAAATTAAAAATAGAACTATCATATGATTTAGCAATCCCACTTCTGAATGGATATATGTATATATATATGTATATATATGTGTGTGTGTGTGTGTGTGTGTATATATATATATATATGTGTATAAGAGAACTGAAATCAGGATCTCAAAAAGATTGCACTCTCATGTTCATTGAAGCATTATTCACAATTGCCAAGACATAGGAAAACATTTTCAAGAATTATTTTAAAAACTGTGCCTTTCAAGAAGAGATAGTGTGGTAATTAGTAATAGAAGTCAGGTGGAGAAAGGTGAGTTTGGTTTTTTCTTTTTTGCTTTACTCTTCTTTATTATTTTTCCCAATTTGGAAGATTTTAGAATGTTTAAGAAAGATAGTGGAAAAGATCCAGATTAGAGAAGGTATTGAACAAAATAAGGATCCTTAAGAGAGTGCAAGGTGATGCAATCCAAATCAGGAGTAAGGGAATTGGGTTTAGTAGGAATAGAGCTTCTGTTCTGTTAAATTACCAAAGGAGATAAAGATGGCAGCAGATGTAGTAACTCTATTATGTTAATTAACAGGAAAGTTCTCCTAATGTTTTTTCTTTTCTTTTCTGTGAATTAAAAGAGATTATCGGGGCCTCCCTGGTGGCGCAGTGGTTGAGAGTCCGCCTGCCGATGCAGGGGACGCGGGTTCGTGCCCCGATCCCGGAGGATCCCACGTGCCGCGGAGCGGCTGGGCACGCGAGCCATGGCCGCGGGGCCTGTGTGTCCGGAGCCTGTGCTCCGCAGCGGGAGAGGCCACAGCAGTGAGAGGCCCGCGTACAGCAAAAAAAATAAATAAATAAATAAATAAATAAATAAATAAAAGAGATTATCTCCTGATATTATAGCAAATGGTGGGGACATGCCATTTAAGAATAGTGCAATAGCTGAATCACTTTGTTATACAGCAGAAACTAACACAACATTGTAACCCAATTATACTCCAATAAAGATTTTTTTTAAAAAAACAAAGAAGAGTGCAGAAAGAGAGAACAAAGTGTAAAGAGTGGGAAATGATGGGTCCAGATTAATGTAGCAGAATTAAAGGGCAATATTAAAGGACCTTTTAGGTTAGTGATCATGAATTTATAAAGGAAACAATCTAAACTATTATACACTTTACTTGGGAAGACTTTGAAAGCTGGAGATCAAGAAAAGAGAAAGCAATGGTTTGGGTTGATCCAGCATAATTAAAAGACACTGGAACAGGGCTAGGGACAAACACACTATTAGATAATGGACATTGGAATGTAAGAGAGTAAGGAGAGATACAAAGGCAGTATCAGGAGAAAGCAAGGGAGTAAACAGACTTGCATCAAAGCACTATCATAGTGGTGGGGTACTTGAACAAGTGAACTGGAATGTGAGAAGTTATTGTAAAGGGATGGCATATTTGTGTGAATAATTTTTAAAGACTATTTCTCTTTTTCCAGCTCTGATTTTTATTTTAGAGGACTGACTCCTGAAAACTCGGTTTCCCAGGATTCACTGACAACTAGCTTCCAATTAATTTTGAGTAAAGGAAGGACTGGTGAGAGTTTGGAAGAAGGGGATAGGGGAGAACCCAGAATGCCCTCTTTCTTTGAGTTGTACATACAACTGAGGCTTCGTCTCCCTCATGCGTCCAATTCCTGCTCAAGGGCTTCTCCCTCCATGTTCCCAGCACCCACCAGCAGTCTCTACATTCATTCCAGTTCTGCTTAGGGGATTCAGTCTTTCCAAACTCTAGGTTGCCTTCCTATTTCATTTGACTCCAGCTTTTATAACTTTTGAAACAAGCTCCTTTTATTAAAATCTACTTTCTAAACTTCCTGAAGCAGATTTCCTGTCCTGCATGAGTAATCCCAGGAAAAAGATGCTCAAGATGGGACTCTGGAATAAGGTTTTGAGCTTGAATGTAGTAGTGACTCCATTGCCAATGCAAAGACAAGTGCTTCTTCCGAGTAGTGGAAGCAATAAATAAATTACCAGCAATATTTGCTTTGAACATATTGCCAGTTGAAGACAATACTTTTACATCTCAAGCGGCAGCTGATTTTGTCTATTACAGCAGTAATACCTACAAGCACCACGGGGACCATTAGCTGCTTCTTATAGCACCAGAGAGCTTACAAAATGAAAATGTTTACACTTAATGTTAAAAGGTGTTAGGTGTTTAAACTCTCAGATCGAGGCATGGGAAGACACAGAGAGCCACACTGAAGGCCTTAAAATTTTCTCATGTCTTAGAGCCACACAGCAGACATGGCTGAGGATCAAGTTTCAAATCTAAAAGTGTGGGTTGCAGAATTAAAATGCAAGTTCAACGTACATCTGTGCTAAGCCTCACAGATTAATATCAGGACATTGATCAGGAAGAGCTGGGTATTAAGATAAGGATATATTGAGTATTTAGGATAAGTGCAGGTAGGCAGACTCAGATTCATATGAAAATGTTTAACCCAAATCTTCCTGTGGTTTCCTCGCCAAAGGAAGCCACCCTTCTTCCTCCCCATTTGAGGAAACTAACCTTCCCTTACTTAACATATCTCTAAAGACCTCATCTAAATAGGTTAGTTTTCAAGGAAATTTCTACTTTTCTCAAGACCCATCCACATCAGCACTTATTGCATCCTAATAACTACAGTCAGATTCCAGCAGGCCCCAGGAGGCAAGTATAATGTCCACCCTGGTAGGAGTTAGCATATACATCAAAAGAAATGCTATATCCTGCCAATGTGTATCAGCAGAAATCTGTAGAATGTGTGTGTGGCATATGTTTTTTGGGGGGTTTTTTGTTTGTTTTTTTTGCGGTACGCGGGCCTCTCACTGCTGTGGCCTCTCCCGTTGCGGAGCACAGGCTCCGGACGCGCAGGCTCAGCGGCCATGGCTCACGGGCCCAGCCGCTCCACGGCATGTGGGATCCTCCTGGACCGGGGCAAGAACCCATGTCCCCTGTATCAGCAGGTGGACTCTCAACCACTGCACCACCAGGGAAGCCCTGGCATATGTTTTATAAGTGCTAGACTGAGAAAGATGGAATATAAAGTTGGAAGGGGTTGAATTTATTATAAAGAACATAACTGAGATTCAAAGTATTAGCTCTAGCTGATGGAACTGGCTCTAATCGTTGGCTTGTTTGGCTGACTGAAACATAGATTCAATAGTCAGCAACATTCAAAGAGGGCAAGATGCCATAATTTATCTGACAGAATGTAGACAAAGGAATCCATGTACTTAAAATGAGAATGTTGGAGTGGATTAATTATGTAAAACCCACTCAACTATCCCACATTTATGCCCCCACAGAGGTCACCGATAACATTCTTCTTCAAGACATTAAGACATTCTTTGATGAGAGAAATACAAGCATCCTTGAAAACTTCTGTGGCATCTGTCTTCTGTGGGCTAAAGATGACAATGCGGGATAGCACCAATGAAATGGCCCCCGTGCTTTTAACAGGAATATGGGGTTACAGAGTAGCAGAGGTTAAGTGGTAGCATTTAATGTGAGAAACAAGGTGACTGCAATTATCATAAAGGTCAGCAGGGCAGAGTGGCACTATTTTCACCCAAAATGACTTCCAGCAGTAACAGATTAATCACATTTACACTGGGAATTACATTGATGAGCAGGCTTAAACTGTATAAATGAAAATAAAATTCAAGCACAATGAGCAGAAACCTGCATTGATTTTCCAGGAATGAAAATTACAGCCTCGTCCAGACCTAAACCAGAGATCAGGTGGCTACAATAGCTTCAGGAACTTTGCTGCAACACTGTCAAAAGTATAGAGTGTGATTATTTTTCCTCCAGGTCTACCTCAAAGGGGTTTACAATTTTCCAGGGGGAATGTTTAGAAAGAAAAGTGGAAAACTCAGAATTTTTCAGAGATTATTAAGATAAATTTACACACCTGAGGTTCCAAAACATCACTGTGGTCTTCAGGTCATAATAGGGCTTATGGAAGCCATGTGATAATTGGAATTTTGACACAAGTTCACCTCACTAGAAATCCTGTGCAGTGAGCTACACTATATTTCCCCATATCTGAATGTATTTTTGGAGTACACATACTTGGAAAATGACAGAACTCTCAACCAAGGTCAGTGCTATTAAGAACGGCTACTGCCTGACATCCATTAGGATAGCTATTATTAAAAACAATAATAAATAACAAGTATTGGCATGGATGTGTAGAAATCTGAACCCTTCTCCATTGCAGTTCCTCAAAAAATTAAACAGAATTACCATACGATCTAGCTATTCTACTTCAGAGTATATATCCAAAGGAATTAAAAGCAGGGACTTGAACAGATGTTTGTAATTTCACGTTCTTAGCAGCATTATTCACATTAGCCAAAAGATGGAAACAACCTAAATGTCCATCAACAGAGGAATGGATAAACAAAATGTAGTATATACATACAATGGAATATTAATGACCCTTCAAAGGTAAAAAATTCTGACACACACTACGATACGGATGAACTTTGAAGACATTATGCTAAATGAAATAAGCCAGAACCGAAAACACAAATACTGTGATTCCAGTCATATGAGGTACTAGAGTAGTCAAATTTATATAGACAGATAATAGAATGGTGATTGCCAGGGTCTGGGTGCAGTGATGAATGGAGAGGTGTTGTTTAATGGGTACAGAGTTTCAGTTTGGGAAGATGAAAAAAGTCCTGGAGATGAATGGTAATGATGGTTGCACAACAACGTGAATGTACTTAATGCCACTAAATGGTACACCTAAACATGGTTAAGATGGTCACTTTTATGTCATGCATATTTTGCCACAACTGGAAAAAAATACATAGGAAGGGCCAAGTGGAAGCTCCTGGAACTGTCCCTACATGAAAACGATACCAAAAAATAGCAATAGCACATATCTGGGAAATTGGCAGAGACTAAAATAACCATGCAGATGGGAATCTCCATCACCTGCCCCATTTAAATAATCTGTTTGGCCTGTAAAAAAGGCAAATAAGTCATGGACAATGATTGTTGATTATCATAAGATAATGAGGTACTAATTCTAATCAAAGCTGCTGGATTTTATGGGCCTTTTTTTCCTGGAACAAATCAAAACATCTCTAACTCCTGATACACAGCTATTCATCTGGTGAATAGTTGTCTCCACATCAAACAGCAAAGGTAATGGAGCAGTTGACTTCTATCTGACAGAGACAGAAGTACACTCAAACTCTGTCTTACTTGAGTGCTATGCCAAGTCTCCCGATGTCTATAATATTATAGTCCATAGGGAGATTAGTCATCTGGATATCACAAAAGCATTATGATAGTCCATTGTATTGATGAGTTTATGGTGATTGGACATGAGAAAAAGTAGGGAGTACTCAAGTTGTGTCAGTAAGATACATAGATGTCAAAGAGTGGGAAATAAACTCCATGAAAATTTAGGATGTCAAATATATCACAGCCTAAGTATGATAATGCACACAAACAGAAACCAACCTCCAGAAAGCACTGAAGGTCATGTTGCTTTGTTTTAAAGATGGAGGCAGCACACAGCTAGGATTCCGAAAGATTTGTTACACACTCCCTTTCCTAAATCCCATTCCTGATAGTGACTGCTCTTTCCTTTGACCTCTTCTCTCCTGTCCTCACCCTTCCTTTATTGTTCCCTATCCTTCTTACCCTTCTGCCCTCTGTCATTCTTCCTCATAGAGAATAGCCTGGGCTATTATTTGTATTCTTTACATTCTTTATATCTCTCTCCCGTCCACCCCCCACCTCAACAAAGGCCTTGTACCAATTAAGAAAGTAAACATTTCAAGTCTTCAGAGGATTGAGAGGAGAAAGGTTATGGGGAAATAGCAAATCCTGACAATTTAAATATTCTCTATGTATCACATAAGTATATTTATTGTAAATAAATTCATACATGCAATAATAGTACAAATAGAAAATATTCACAAGCTACCAGACTGCCAAATTCTGCATGAGATACAAAATCACATACCTATACTATCTGCTTTTCAATTTATAATTAAAACCATGTTACCTCAGAATTTTTAAAATAGCATTTTGATAATTATAAAAAAATTATAACTACATTAAAATTTTAAATTTCTGCACTTTTAAAGACACCATTAGAAAATGAAAGGGCAAGCCACAGATTGGAGAAAATATTCATGAGATATAGATATAGATATAGATATATACATAACATAGACTGGCATCCAGGATATGTAAGATGATCTTACAACTCCATAGTGAAGTAGTATTTGGGGGAAATACTACTTCAGAATTATAAGAAACAAATATTTGTGTTTAAGCCACCCAGCCTATAGTATTTTTTATTGAGATATAGTTGAAATATAACATTAGGTAAGTGCAAGGTGTACACTTGTTGGTTTGGTACATTTGTATATTGCAGTATGATTACCACCAGTAGCATTAGCTAACACCTCTATCATGTCACACAATTATCATTTCTTTTTTTGTGGTGAGAATAATTATGATCTAGTCTCTTAGCAACTTTGAAGTTTATAGTACAGTATTGTTGACTGTAATCACTATGTTGTGCATTAAATCTCCAGGGCTTATTTATCTATCAATACCAGTTGCAAGTTTATATCATTTGACCACCATTTTTCCAATTTCCCCACCCCCAGCCCCTGGAAACCACCATTCTACTCTTTGCTTTTATGACTTTGGCTTTTTTAGATTCCATATATAAGTGATATAAGACAGAAAAAGACAGTCTATGGTATTTTTGTCATAGCAGACCAAACAAAGGAGTATTTGGGAGATGCCGTATCATGTAAGCTTTTTAGTCAATGGTGAGAAATATTGATTTTATTCAATTACAATAGGATAGTGCAATGCAGAGTTGGGTTTGGAGGCTTAAACATGGGAGAAAAATGATCTAATTTAATTTTTAAAGATTATCTATGGGGGGAGGGCTTCCCTGGTGGCACAGTGGTTGAGAGTCCGCTTGCCGATGCAGGGGACACGGGTTCGTGTCCCGGTCCGGGAAGATCCCACATGCCGCAGAGCGGCTGGGCCCGCGAGCCATGGCTGCTGAGCCTGCGCGTCCGGAGCCTGTGCTCCGCAGCGGGAGAGGCCACAGCAGTGAGAGGCCCGTGTACCACAAAAAAAAAAAAAAAGATTATCTATGGGGAGTTTCCTATAGACAAGTAAACAAGGATTCAAGAAGAAACTTTAGAAGGCCCTTTTTAAGAGTCCAGGTAACGGACAGCAGATTAAGGTGGTAAAAATAGAAAAACATTAACTAGCAATTAACTGAGAAATAGATTTTCAGGAACTAACCCCCACACATTTAGATAATTTATCTGAAATATGCTATTTGAAAATATAGCTTCTTAGGATGCATCATATCTCTGAAGGAAACGCTAAAATACCAATGGATTGATAGTCCAAGCAATGAAGATTTACTGAGTGTGTGTGTGTGTGTGTGTGTGTGTGTGTGTGTTCCTCAACTGTCCTAGGTTCAAGGAAAGGCAAATAGAAATAAAACCTTCATGTTGGAATACTGTCCCACAGTGAGTAAAGGTATCATGTACTTTTAAAATTGTATCTATTTAAACAAAGCCTAATATAATGGGAAAAATAAACTAGACCTGGAATCAAAAGACCTGAGTTTGAATCGCAGCTTGATTAATTACCAGAATATTAAGTTCAGGAAAGTTGTCCACATTTGATCAATTTCAGGTTCCTTATTTACAAAATGGTAGGCTGGATGGAGTGATCACTAGGCTCCCTTCTTGCATGAGAGTTTGTTATTCTACAACACCATATTGGTATTCTCATTAAAGTGAATTTCAAGTGTTTGGTCAAGAAGAGGCTCGGGCTTCCCTGGTGGTGCAGTGGTTGAGAATCTGCCTACTAATGCAGGGGACACGGGTTCGAGCCCTGGTCTGGGAGGATCCCACATGCCGCGGAGCAACTAGGCCCGTGAGCCACAACTACTGAGCCTGCGCATCTGGAGCCTGTGCTCCGCAATGAGAGGCCGCGATAGTGAGAGGCCCGCACACCACGATGAAGAGTGGCCCCCGCTTGCCACAACTAGAGAAAGCCCTTGCACAGAAACGAAGACCTAACACAGCAAAAATAAATAAATAAATTACTAAACTCCTACCCCCAGCATCTTAAAAAAAAAAAAAAAAAAAGAAGAGGCTCATTTACTTCTTTTATTTCAAATTTAATAATAATGTAAGCCCTCATCCCATCAGGCGAAGAAGAAACTCTACCATTTGTCATCATTCAAGAATCCATTTCTTTCGTTAGGTCACATGAACATTCTAGAGGCTTAAAATAACCCTAGAAAGTGTGGTAGAGGCTCTGTATTTGGGGCTTAAACAAAAGATACATCTTGTTGAACTTTCATGGTGGCTTTAAATCTGCTGACTCTACTGCTTCACTGATAAACTGGAATAACAGGAAAGTTGGTGCCTGAACCCACATTACTTGCATGAAGTGCATAACCACTGTTTCTGAAATCTTTCTGTATCTCTGGAGACATGCCCTATTTTCACATTGCCATAGTGAATGTTTAAGTTTTCTGCTACATGAAGATATGTCCCTCTCTCCAGCCTCGGGGACATCTATCCCTCTTCCTTTGGAGTCTCAATGGCTCTCCTCTGTTTCCCCCCTCTCTCTCTCACCTAACATTATTCTTTCAAAGTATTTGTGCTTTTCAAAGAACAAAGGAAAATCGGTCAATTCCAGGAAACACCAGCTTTTCACCCTAACACAAATCTCCCCTGAAGTAATGAACAGCAAATGTTGACTATCATCTTGAAGTGGTGGTAATAGAGTTATTGGGGAAAACAAACACAAATTAAAGCTTCAATAAATTATACTGCCATAACTACAAATAATTAGCTCTTCAAGAAAACAGATTTATATATCGACAAAATCCTTGTTTTGGAGCCTCCTCACCAAATAGCCTTAGTCTTTAGGGGAACAATCAATGATCTGAAATCTATCCCTCACCAAGCATACTTTGAAAAGTTCATTCTACTATACAGCTCATTAGATCGAACTTGAAATACATCTTAACAGACTCAGAGAAGAAAATGTTTACTTAAAGTGGTAAATTTTTCAAAACTTCACGTGGAGCCTGACGGGTATTTCCAAAGATCTGATTCCTGCATTTCGCTTCAGATCATCCCCAATCATTAGAGAGATCTCTATCCAAAAGGTATGTGAATCTTCTATGTTCATCTTGCCATATCTGACTACATATATATTCTTATTTAACACACACAAAAACTCATGTACACACTGTCTCTCGCTCTCTCTCTCACATACACACACAAACACACACACACCCATCCCTTCAGTTCATATATTTGTAAACCTACATACTCTTTTTGTAACTGCAATTTATTTTTTAAATTCACATTATGTTATTATGATCCACCCATGTTAATACACACAAAAACATTTCATTCAATTTACCTATTGTATAATATTACTTTTGAGAACAAACCATAATTTATTTATTACCTTTAAGAAGGAAATTTAGGTAACATCCACCTTATTATAAACAGCACTACATTAAGATTCCAATGCACACAGCTTCTAATGTAGATAAATAAGAATTTCCTTAATGATAGAGAGGCTAACCTTTCTTTTATAAGTTTCGTGGCCACCCAGATTTATTCTTTTGTGTTTTTATTTGTCCATTTGTCTATACTGCTGTGGAAATGTTTCATATGAATATCATATAATCTGTTCAGCTTTTCTTCATACTTTGTGATTCTTTAAATGTTGTGTTTAAGAAACCTTTCCCTAACCTGATTTCATAAAGCTATATCCATATTTTGCTCTTAAAGTATTCATGTTTTTTCTTTCATATTTAATTTTTGATTTCAACTGGAATTTATTTTCTCATTTCTTTAAGATAGGGGTCTAATCCTTTGTCCATATGAATTTCCAATAACCATTTATTAAAAGGTTCAACACCATTTATTAAAAGGTTCATCCTTTCTCCACAAATCTGTAATGTTACCACAATAGTCTTTTTTTTAATCTATCTATGTTCCTGGGCCCTATATTCTGTTCAATTTTGTTTGTCTATACCTTTGCTGTGCCAGTACCACACTGTTTTAATTAATACGACTTTAAATGTTTATATCAGGTAGCATAGGTTGCCCTTTCTTCATGTTTCTTAATGTTTTCATATCTTCTTCAAAATTTTTTGGCTACTTTCAACTCCCTACTTATACGTAATGGTCACCTTGGCTAAGACATGGTAACCAGACATTTGGTCAAACATTATTCATGATATTTGTGTGAAGAATTTTTTTAGATGAGATTAACATTTCACCCAATCAGTTGAAAGTCTTAATAGAAAAAAGACTGACGTCCCCTCAAAAAGAGGGAATTCTGCCAGCAGACTGCCTTTGGACTCACACTGCAATATCAGCTCTTCCCTGGGTCTCCAGCCTGTTGCCCTGCCCTGCAGATTTTTTGCACATACACATCTCCTATTGGCTCTGCTTCTGTTTCTCTGGAGAACTCTGCCTAATACACTTCTCTCCCATATAAACTTTAGATTTAGCTTGTCATGGCTTATGAAAATATCTATTGCAATTTTCACTGTGATAGCAATGCATACACAAGTTAGTGGCATGGTCAATTATAAGATATTGATTCATTTTTACAAAGAATATTATAAAGTGTTCCATTTAATTTTTTACATCCTTTAAGAAAGCATCATTTTCTCCATGAATATTTGACTCACGTTATTATAGTTATTCTCAAATACCTGATATTTATTATTTTATTGTGAATGATATTTTTACTTAATAGTAAAAGTATTAATGGAATAGTATTTACTAATAGTAGTACATTTTCTTACTGGTTATTGCTAATATTTTTAATTCTTATTGGTTTTTGTACGTCAGTCTTGTATCCAGCAAGTTCAGAGATTACAGATTTTCTTGTATTTTGTATGCAGACATTTTCCACCTCTTTTTTTGTTTTCAAATATATTTTCCACTGGCTTTTGCTTCTGTACATATAAATTAATCTTGTGTTAATATTTTATTTGGAATAGTTTTATTGATCTCTATAAATGGATGTGTTGTATATTTTATTTATTTATTTATTTTGGTTCGGCTATTGTATATTGAAAAAGTGAGTATACCCTCTTGTTTCACTCTCTGAAAAATTTTATATAAGATAAAAGTTAATTTGATCCCTGAAGGATTTGCAAAGCACTTTTAAAATGTCTGGTCCTGGTGTTTTTGTTTGCTGATTTCTAGACATTTGACCAGACTATCCTATTCGTGTAAAAGTTGTTAGTATACTATGTTTCTCTATTTCCTCTTAAGACAATTTTGCTCATTTTATTTTTTAATTCAAGTTTTTATAAATTTTCATATTAATGGCATGATACTCTTTACTTTATTCCTATAATTAGTAAAACTCCAAATATATGTAAGTAAAACCCCTATTCTTTCATAGTTTTGTTTGTGCCTTCCTCTTCTATGAACATAAAAAAATACCATTCTTTATATTTTCAAAGAAACAAAATTGAAGTTTACTGATCCTCTCTATTGTCAATTTAGATCCCATTTTTAACTGACATATAATTCACATACCATAGAATTCACCTATTTATATATTTCAGTGATTTTGAGTATATTCACATATAAGTGCAACCATCATTACAGTCAATTTTGAACATTTTTATCACTTAAAAAAACAAATCTAATATTCTTTAGGCATCACCTCCCTGTATTCCCACCCTACTTCCCACAAGCTCTAAGCAACCACTAATCTATCTTCTGTCTCTGTAGATTTCACTATTCTGGACATTTCATAGAAAGAGAATCATACAATATAAGGTCTTTTGTGACTGACTTTTTTACTTAGCATAATATTTCATCTAGGTGATAGCATGCATCAGTATTTCATTCCTTTTTATAGCGAAGTAATATTTCATTGTATGGACATACCAATTCTGTTCATCCATTTATCAGTTGATGGACATTTTGGCTGTTTCCACTTGTTTGCTACTATGAAAAATGTTGCTATAAACATTCTTGTTTAATTGGTGTGAACATATGTTTTCATTTCTCTTGGGTATACATCTAGGAGTAGAATTGCTGGGTCATATGGTAATTTCATGTTTAATTGTTGGAGGAACTGCTTAGATGGTTTTCAATTGAGTGACGCCATTTTACTGTCCTACCACTATTGTTTTAAATAGTGTGAAGTGTGAGTCCTCCTACAAGTTGGAGATTATTGATACCCTCTATAGTTTGTTTTCTGTTTGTCCTACTTGTTTTATTAATTATCTCTTCTTCTATGGCACAATCTATTTAATTCTTATGTTGCAAACTTAATTAATTTCTAATAAGTTTCCTTTCACATATGTATGTGTGTGTGTGTGTGTGTGTGTATGTGTGTGTGTGAGACACAGATTACAAGTATTGATTTACAGGTTCCCAGCAAGGTTTTGTTTTTTTTTTTTTTTTTTTTGTGGTATGCGGGCCTCTCACTGTTGTGGCCTCTCCCGTTGCGGAGCACAGGCTCCGGACGCGCAGGCCCAGCGGCCATGGCTCATGGGCCCAGCCGCTCCGCGGCATATGGGATCCTCCCAGACCGGGGCACGAACCCGTATCCCCTGCATCGGCAGGCGGACTCTCAACCACTGTGCCACCAGGCAGGCCGCCCAGCAAGGTTTTTTATAAAAATATTTATAAAAATAAAAATATTTTTATAAATATTTAGTAAATTCTGACAGAAATTGTCATTAAATAATAAATTAGAGCTTACAGTTTCAAACTTAATAGAGTCAAAGTAGACTGCTATAAATATTTCACGATTCCAGAAGAAAAAGAAAAATATGAAAGAATTGAGACAAGTAGGAAAAAAAGGAAGATTTAAACCAAATTAGTAACTACATTTAATGCAAATGGGTTGGCTGCTCCAAATGAAAAGAAAAGAAGTGTCAGATTGTATAAAATTACATGTAACTATGTGCTATCTTCAAGAGACATACCCAAAGAAAGTGGAAGAAGTAAATAATAAATGCAAGAGCAGAAATTAATGACATAGAAAATAAACAATACAAATTCAAAAGCTAACACTTGGCTCTTTGAAAATACTAATAAAAATGGCTATCTACTTGAGAGTCTTCTCAAGACCAAAAAAGAAAAAAAAAGATAGAAAGGACAAGAAGCCAATATCAGAAAGGTAAAAGGGTCATATATCACATACATGTTACAGACTTTACAAAGGAAAAAATGAACAAAGTGTTTTCAAATAAATTTTAAATTTTATAAAAATCACAGTCCCCTAGAAAAATATAATATCAAAATAGATTCAAACAGAAATAGAAATTTATACATACATTTATACATTACAGACACTGAATCAGCACTCACTATTCTCACCATGAAGAAAGCTGAAATCCAAGATTTTTCACTAGTGTGTTCTAAAGAAAGGAAGAATTCCAGTAGTACACAAACTCTTTGAGAATAGAAAGAGGGAACACTATTCAACTACTTTTTAATATTTTCTTCATTTCAAGACAGGAAAGGACCGTATAAGAAAGGATAATTAGAGGTGACCTTACCCAGGAAAACAGATGATAAATATAATATAAGCAAACTGAGTCCAACATAAAAAGCTAATTTCATGACAGACAACCAAAATTATTTTACATAACAAAATTAATAAAATTAAAGATACACAAAATTAAATCCAAAGTTTCTTATAATTTCAGCAGTCATGTATGATTTTACAAAAACCTGCAGCTAATCTTATCAAAGTAGAAACAGAAACTTTCTTAAATGAAAATTAGCTATCTACCATAGAGTAACATTATAGATACAGGTGAGATGATTAAAGATTTAAAGATCAGGAAGAAGCCAAGGATGCCCCCTGTCAGCACTCTATTCAGTATTGTACTTGAGAGTTTAGCCAGTGGAGAAAGTCAAGAAAAAGAACTAAAATGTCTAAGGATTAGAAAAGAAAACACACAACTTGTTCTATTTATATATGATATTGCTGTGTACAGAGAAAATACAAAATAATGTACAGGAAATTGCTAGGATTTGTAAGAGTTTCATAAGATTTCTAGATAAAAATCAATAAAAATAAATTGTATTTTTATATAATAGCATCAAACAGAAAGTAATATTAAAAAGAAAGAAATCCTTTTAGATAGCACCAAAAAGCTGAAGTAGCAATAAATCCAATAAGATATACAAAGCCTTTACAGACAACATTATAATAGTTTTTCAAAGACCTTGAAGAAATCAGAAATGAATAGAGATATATTTTGTGTTTATAAGTTGGATATCTTAATAGTGAAAAGATGTTAAGTCTCTAAAAATTAAGTTATAGGGTAAGCAAAATCTAAGTGAAAATGCCAAAGATTTTGTTTTGGACCTGAAAAACTTCTTTAAAAATTTATACAGATTACAAAAGCCCACCACACACTTGAAGAATAATATAAATGTGGGAAAACTTGTTCTACTGAATATTTAGTGTTCTTATAAAGCTATAGTAACAGAAAGGGTACAGTTTTGATATACAGACAAACAAATGAACCAAAAGAAGACTTAATAGAGACACAGAAAAACAAACCAAAACATATATTATTAAAACAAAATCATATGTATATATATGCACACACACACACACACACACATACATATGGCACCTCTGTATAACAGAGGTATCACAGCACCTCAACAAAGACATAACAAACTTTTCAATTAAAAAATGCTGAGCACTAGGGTATCCATAAAGAAAAAATAATTAAAATTGTATCATATTGTAAACAAAATTATTTCCAGATGGATTAATGACCTATATGTGAAATGGTACCAAACATATTTTAAAAGACAATATAGGAGGCTATCTTTAAGCCACAAAGTAGAAAGATGGAAAAAAGTATAAGCTTTAAAGGAAAAGATTGATGTATTTACCCACATTAAATTAAGAAATATTTTCCAACAAAAGAAAACACAAAGATAGTTAAAAGAGAGGTCATGCCACAGAGTTTGAAAAGATCATTGCAACATATAAAACCAATAGAGAGACTACTATTCAAAATATGAAAAGAACTTAAAAAGAATAAAGCTGGAGGTATCTCACGCCCTGACTTCAGACTATAGTACAGACCTACAGTAAACAAAACAGTATGGTACTGACACCAAAACAGACATATGGAACAGAATAGAGAGACCAGAAATAAACCTATATACACTTATGGTCAATTAATCTAAGACAAAGGAGGCAAGAATGTTCAATAGGAAAAAGGTCTCTTCAATAAGTGGTGCTGGGAAAACTGGACAGCTACCTGTGAAACAATTAAATTAGAACACTTTCTCACATCATATACAAAACTAAATTCAAAATGGATTAAAGACCTAAATACAAGATCAGAAACCATAAAACTCCTTGAAGAAAACATAGGCAAAACACTCTGACATAAATAATAGCAATATTATTTTGGATCTGTCTCCTAAGACAAAGGAAACCAAAGCAAAAATAAACAAATGGGACCTAAATAAACTTAAAAGCTTTTGCACTGAAAAGGAAACCACTGACAACATGAAAAGACAACCTACTAAATGGCAGAAAATATCTGCAAATGATATGACCTATAAGGGGTTAATATCTAAAATATATGAACATCTCATAAAACTCAATGTTAAAAAAACAATTAAAAATGGGCAGAAGACCTGAATAGACATGTTTCCAAAGAATACATACAGGTGGCCAATAGGCACATGAAAAGATGCACATCACTAATCAACAAAGAAATACGAATCAAAACCACAATGAGATATCACTTCATACCTGTCAGAATGGCTATCATCAAAAAGACTACAAATAACAAATGTTGGCAAGGATGTGGAGAAAAGGGAACCCTAGTACACTGTTGGTAGGAATATGAATTGGTGCAGCCACTATGGAAAACAGTATGAAGGTTTCTCAAAAACTAAAATTAGAACTACCATAAGATCCAGCAATTCCACTCCTGGGTATATATCCAAAGAAAACGAAAATACTAATCCAAAAAGATGAATGCACCCAATGTTCACAGCAGCATTATGTACATTATTTACAATAGCCAAGATATGGAAGAAACCTAAGTGCTTGCTAACAGCCAAATGAATAAATAACATGTGGTATGATACACACACATGCGCGCGCACACACACACACACACACACACAGAAATACTACTCAGCCATGAAAAAGAAAGAAACCCTGCCATTTGCAACAACATGGATGGACATGGAGGGTATTATGATTAGTGAAATAAGTCAGACAGAGAAAGACAAATACTGTATGTTATCATTTATATGTGGAATCTAAAAAATAAAATGAATGAATATAACAAAACTGAAATAGACTCACAGTTATAGAGAACAGACTAGTGGTTACCAGTGGGGAAAGAGAAGGAGGAAGGGGCAAGATAGGGGTAGGGGATAAAGAGGTATAAAATGTGTAAAATAAATCAGCTACAAAGATATATTTACAGTTCAGGAAATATGGCCAATATTTTATAATAACTTTAAATGGAGTATAATCTATAAAAATATTGAATCACTATGTTCTGCATCTGAAAGTAATATAATATTGTAAATCAACTATACTTCAATTAAAAAATGAAATAAACTCTTAAAAGCAAGAATAAAAAGGCAAATAACCCAATAGAAAAGTAGGCCAAAAATTCAATAGACCCTTCAAAAAACAGCAAATCCCAAAAGCCAATAACTATATTTAAAATTGTAAAATATTTATATTTTCACTAGTAATCATGAAAACTAAAATTCACACCATAATGAGGTACCACTACACACAGATGAGATAGGAAATATTAAAATAAATGATAACAACTAATGTCAAGGAATTTAAATATGAGTCACCACCACTGTTGGAAGTGTAAGTTGATTTGACCACTTGTCATTATCTTGTGGTTTAAGGACATATTTTCTCTGTGACTCAGCATCTCATTCCTGAAACTCCCCTGTAACCCAGTAGTTCACTCACTAGAGAAATGTGTTCTCCTGTGTACTAGGATACATATATAAACATGTATCTTGTTCAGCATTGTTCATGACAGCCATAAATAGAAAACAACACAAATATCTATCAACAGTATTACAGGAATGTGCACATAAGTAATAAATCTACAAAGAAAAACAATGAATGGGTTAACATAAAAGTTAGGTAAGTGGTTATTGTTTGTGCTATGGGAGGGTTTTGTGATGATGCAAGGCATGGAGGGGATTCTTGGTTGTTGCCAATGTTCCATTTCTTGACCCGTGTGATTGTAACAATTGTTACTGCTTCATAATTTTCATTAAATGTACATAGAGTCTATAGATTTTCCATCTAAACTCACAAAGAGAAACAGCTATTGTGCTTACTACCTAGGGAGTTAAGTACACAGGAATGATGCTACAGATGAATACTTATGTCTCCACAGCGATGCTTGCTGGCCACAAAAGCTAAAGCAGCAGGATAACTGCCTTTCCTTATTTTCAAATTCCAAGTCTCACATAAATGCACTGAGTTTGTGGAATTTCTTTTATATAAAGATCCCAAGCTGAAAGAGGGCTTGGGATTTTTTTTTCTTAACTTCTAACCTCTGCCTTAGGAAGGTATACTAGAAAATGCAGTAGCCCCCTTATCCTCAGGGTATACATTCCAAGACCCCAGTGGTTGCATGAAACAGCAGATAGCACCGAATCCTATATATACTGTGTTTTTTTCCTATACTTACATACCTATGATAAAATTTATAAGATAGGCACAGTAAGAGGTTAACAATAACTAATAATGAAATGTAAAAATTATAGCAATATACTATAATAAAAGTTACGTGAATGTGGTCCCTTCCTCTCTCAAAATATCTTATTGTACAAATTTAATGCCTTTTCCATCTTAACTAAGCACTTATCATGCACTGTGGCCATAACTTTTGCAATTTGAGGTGTGACCACAAAACTAGCATGAATTTATTTTTCCTTCTTCACAATTTCACATACAGAAGATTCATTCTTACCATAGTTCTTAGCAATCTCAGCAAATGATTTTTTCTTTCCTTATTAAACCAAGAACTTTCACCTTTTCACCTAAAGAAAGTACTTTACAGCTTCTCTTTGGCATATCCAAATTGCCAGCATCACTCCTCTTTTGCTTTGGGGCCATTATCAAGTAAAATAAGGGTGACTTGGACACAAGCACTGTGATACTGAGAGTCAGTTCTATAACCAAGATGGCTACTAAGTGACTAAGGGGTGAGATACGCCAGACAAAGGGATGGTCCATACCCCGGTGGGTGGATGGATGATACAAGATTTCATCACACTACTCAGAAATTTATGAATTGTTTATTTCTGGAAGTTTCTATTTAATATTTTTGGACTTCGGTTGACCGTGGGTAACTGAAACAGCAGAAAATGAAACCTCGAATAAAGGGAAATGACTATAGATCAAATAGATGCTGAATGCCAATCCACTTATTTCACTCTAGGAGTAATCTTGGACGAATCGATTATAATACCATCTGAACTCTCCAAATATCTTTAGTTCTTTCAGATTGGTAAGAAGTGGTCTTGTTAATGACATAGTAATTCTTTTTCCCCTTGTCAATAAACAACATGGTGCACATATTCACTGAAGTGTGTCAAAACTCACACCTGTTAAATGACATTTTCAAATTAACTTCCTTAAGGTGATCTTGCCCTTAGAGAAGTAACTTTTCTTGCTTTTTCAGAGTCCTTAACTCCAAGAATCAAGTTTGTTATTTAACTATACCTACACTTCCAAATACTCTCACCAATAGCCACTGTCCCCAAAGAGTTTAGACTCTAGTGTTACCCTGAAGCATTTTTTCAAAGGAAAAAAAATCTCCCTAGAAAAAAGTATTTATATTCTCTTTAGGTTTAGTCTTCCTATGGGTATCAAATAATATTCACTCCTTCCTTAAGTCTAACACAGACAAAAAAATTCCTGAATCTATACCATGCCAACTTCTGAATTCTGAATTTGGGATACAGTAAATTAATGATTAATAGTTTCTTCTTCAACTTCCTTTAGTACAAACACACACACATCCTAATTTTCTTAGTCTTTTAAAATACCATCACAATTGAATAAGATTACTAACTTCGATACTACGATATCATAATATAGGATTTCCTACTATGGTACCATAAAACATTGATCTCTGATGGCTCAATCACACTGAAAAGCTCTACAAACTCTAGGGTTCTACAGCTGTAGTTCTCCTTTTGCACTGCTTATTGAGAGGAAAAATTTGTATTCATACCTTATAACTTCTCTTTAAACTTGCCTTCCATTCTTAGGTTACTTAAGATTTTGTATATTCAAATCTGTCCATAAATTGGAGTCAAATATTACTCTGATATTTGATGAGGTGCTAAAATCAGTGGAAAATATTGTTTAAGGGAGTAAAGTCAAAATTACCCTTGAAAATCTCTTAAATCAATCATAACATACATTGTCCACTAAATAACTTATATCAGTTTCTCTAAAGCTTAATCAATTTCCCTTACCCATCCTCTCAATTAATTATTCAATGAATTATTTGAGAATGGCAGAGAATCATGAATTCCTAAATAATGCATTCTTCTTCTCACGTACCTACTGGCTGTCTTTTCACTAGTTTCAAGCCCTGTTTCAAATGTAGCTGGAGCCAAATACTGCATCAACTGCATTGCCCCCATCAATATTGCCATGTCATTCAGGGACTTTTCCTCCGCCTTCATAAACAATCTAATTTCCCTTCTATCATCCACTTTGGATGATGCAGACACACATATGACCTTCCCCAGACTTCTTCCCTCTCTTCATAGCCTGATAACAGCTTGTGAAATTTTCCTATGGGAAACTAATAAACTCACAAGAAAGCATTAACCTAGGCATTCATGTTAAACCAGGCATTCTCTCGGCCAGTGCTTCCAGGCCAAGATTACTACTTTTCTCAAGTTACTCCCCTGCTGAAAGAGTATTCATTACATCAATTTACAAAAGCTGTGAGCACTCCCCTTCCTCAGCAACAATCTGGTAGTTTAGATAAACGGTGGAGTATTTCTTGGCTAATTTCTATGGTAGTCTTAGATGGAGGCACAGCCATATGTTATGTCACAGTACAGTAATCTCAGACAAGACCACAAGTATATAAATCCTTATTTATGTAGACTTGAATATCTGGAAGAGCATGAAAGTGGGTCTGTTACTAGAAGAAAAGCCTACTTTACAATACAAAACACATAGAGAACAGTGGAGAGCATGGATAGTGTTTTCCTCTTCTCCATTTAAAGTCTATACAGGTTTCAGCTTAAAGCTGCATCTCTGTAGGTTCTCCCTAACTTTTCTCCTCTTCACCATGACCTTGGTTTCTTCAGCTGTCTTCTTACTCTGCAAGGCTTGATCAGCAGTCAACAGGCTCCTTTCATCTTCTCAGCAAGATACGCTGTGGGAGAGGTCAGGTACCTTGAAGGTCCTACGGAAATATGTTTTAATCTTTCAGTTAAACATCTACAATCAAAATTTCCCTTGCAAATGTTGATAGCCTTTATTTGGTGTTATGATAATAGAAACTTTATTTTCTCATCTAAGCTAAGGCTCTCTTCTAGGAGGGGGAAATGACCAAAAAAAGGGAGGGGGGACTTGGATAAAACAAATCTTGTCTTACTGCATAACACTGAAGACAGAGAACAGAATTATATGGCACTTTTTCTTGAGGAGATGATGACATTGCACTGTGGTATTCTTTTTTTCTTCTTTAATTAATTAATTTTTATTTATTTTTGGCTGCATTGGGTCTTCATTGCTGCACGTGGGCTTTCTCTAGTGGCGGCGAGTGGGGGTTACTCTTCATTGCGGTGTCTTCGCTTGTTGTGGAGCACGGGCTCTAGACACGTGGGCTTCAGTAGTTGTGCCATGCAGGCTCAGTAGTTATGGCACACGGGCTTAGTTGCTCTGGGCATGTGGGATCTTCCTGGACCAGGGCTCGCACCCATGTCCCCTGCCTTGGCAGGTGGATTCTTAACCACTGCGCCACCACGGAAGTTCTGCACTGTGGTATTCTAATGAGAGAAGTGGAATTTTTAAAAATTGTTTTGCATAGAGGGAATTTACCACCATAGTGGTGATATCTGACTTCTCTTGTGTCTTAACTTCTGAGACCTAAAGCCATTCAGCAGTGTTTTCTTGGTAGCTCTTGAAATACCAGACTGTAGTAGAAGAAATTACAGACCTTTGTCCAATGTCTAAAGCCAGTTTATTAACCAGAAGCACAATTTAAGGACTCTGTACTTCAAATAAATCAAATCCTTATAGTCTCTAATTTATACATAATCTTTCAGTTCCATTATTTTTCATTTCCAAAGATAATTTTTTTTAAATCCACTAGGCTATATTTTCTACCTAAACTATATGTTCCATTAAAATAAAAGTATGAGGGTTGCTAAATGGGCCAAGATCCTCTCATGTTCTATCATGTATGTCATTAAAAATAATTTAGAAAGCAATGCCATGTTTATTATCAGATTATGTGTCTGTTATAAAAGATACATTGGAAAACCAGGTTAATCATATGTGGTTTGATTGAGAAATTCAATCTTGATGAAGTAAAAAAATTTAAATGTTTAATTTTTTTTCAGTAACTGCTACAAGGGAAATTTAATGCTTTTGCAGTCTAGACCAAAAACTACATCTAATTTTAAAGAATTCATTTAAGTAAATATATGGACATTTCATGTACTACTATTATTATGTTATTATTTTTATTGGGGGGATATTTGTTCAAAGCAACAACTCCAAATAGCCAAAAAGCTTCCCACATGCTCTTCTCTAAATTCCTGTTTTGTTTAATTATAACCCTGAGTTTAGAATTAAAAAGAAAAAGGGGAAAAGAGGGAGACCCTCCTCTGACTACAAGCACAATTAGCTGCCCATTAGCAGTTATGATCCTGGTCTTCTGCCTCTGATATCAGTGGCCTCTAATAACATGGGATGAGTTCACTCTGTGGCCTGAGCATGGGAAGAGTTTAAGGTTCATCCTCATTCTTGCCTCTTTTACAACAGAAGACACCCCAAAGTGGAAGCCATGTCTTACTTTTGTCACTTCCAGCAATAACCCCCTCCAACTTATTCTCTGGGCTACTGTTCGACCACACTGAGTTCTCTTTTAAGCTCTCTGAGAGTGACAGTGAACTAACTGGAGGACTGGTATTTTTATCATCTCTTACCCAGAAACACTGTTTCTTCTACCAGGTCTAACTGGTAGAACAAATGAAACAAATTTTCAAACAACAAAGTTTCAAACACACAAAACCTATCAAATGATTTGTTTGCTTTGTTTTGATCTCAATAACTGTAGCTTTCATCTCTAGAAGTTAAATTTGGTTCTTTTTTATATCTTCTATATTTCGACATAACTTTTTTTAACATGTGTGGTACAATTATAAAAGCTATTTTGACTTCCTTATCTTCTCATTCTAACATCTGTGCCAGTTTTGGGTCACTCTCAAGTGATTATTCTTATTATAGTTCATCTTTCCCTGACCCTTTGTATGCCTGGTAATCTTTGGTTGGATGCCATAACTTATTAATTTTGCCTTGTAGTAGTGATGAATATTTTTGTATTTCTATAAATATTATTGAGTTTTGCTCTGGAACATAGTCAAGTTACTTGGAAAGGTTTTCACCTTTTTGTGTCTTGCCTTTAAGATTTGCCCTGCTCTCAAAAACTTCATTAGTTAAATGTTTTATATCTATTGTTTAGATGATGAAAATGAAATTCCTAGAGAAAATGTAAAAGCCATGTACCTGGCTGTGGTAGGATCTCAAAAATTATCATTGAATAATTTGAATTCATACCCCTCTGATTCTAAAAACACCATGGTGTCACTCTTCACAACGTTCCTCTGTTTTTAATTAACTCACTTACTAGCTAGATGAAAAGTCCCTCAAAAGTTTCTTAAATATAAAATTTAAATACTGTGCTAAAAAATATATATAATTTTCTTACCACTGGCTCTAACAATTTACTCATCTAATTCAGGCTTTTCACTTAACAGTAATTACATATGGTTATAATATGTGAGAATGTGCAACGAGAACTTACGTTGGAAAAATATCTGTTCTTACATTTCATATTATACAAATGTTTTCACTGTACAGGAAAAGCCAGACATATTCTAAAATATTTATTTGCAGTAATGTCTTGGATATATATTTTCCTTTAATAATTAATAAAACTAAGAACTGACAATAACATTGATTGAGAAGGAGTATAATTTTGAGGTTCCTGCCTCAGAGATGATGTTAATCTTCATGTTCACATTTCATGTAGTTTAGTTCAGAAAAAAGTTTTCATTTTCCTCTTTGTAACTAAAAGAATCCCCATTCTGCATTCAGAACAGTAACAGTAAAAAACAAAGGCCTACTTTATATAAAGTCAGAATTTATAAACACACACACCCATATATACATATATGCGTGTGTGTGTGTGTATATATGTGTGTGTGTGTGTGTGTGTGTGTGTGTGTGTGTGTGTGTGTGTGTGTGTGTGTGTGTGTGTGTATATATATATATATATATATAACTTCCTTATTCTTGTTTCCAAAATATTATTGTAAAGAAAATTATGACTTATGTGGTATTTATTCATGAATAAACTCTAATGGAGAGTTCTACTCTTCGTTTTTGTCCAGTGTATGAACCCATATATAAGTTATGGAAATCCCCATCTTATGAGGAAGAATCTGTCTCTCGTTATTGAGATTGAAAATGCCAGCTACTTAATCTCTGAGTAACCTTTAAAGCCATAGGCTAGCATATGACCTTAGCTCTGACAATCAGTTATATCCATTCTGGAGACTGGACTAGAAGCTACTGACAAGAAGAAAAGACTGCTTAGAATATATTCTGGAAGTGGAAAGCACACAGTTTTCAGTATCCAGAACAAATGTATCAGTGATTCATATTACTGTATTTAGCATCCCCTATCATTGATATTTGTAGTTCTAGCTGAAGTGTCTCTGCCCGGTGACTCTTGCACTAGGTTGTTCCCTGGACCAATTCTACAGCATGATTCCTAGGCATAAGTTTAAACTTCCAAACACCAATCCTGGTTCTTGAATCTTTTATTTAGAGATTCCATAAACTGTCCAATATCTTTTTAGTAGTTTATTTTCTACTTCATTAACCCAGAGTAAGTCATCTATTGCTCTAACATAAAAATTGACACCAGGAGAGATCAGAGACAACAGATCATTGAGGATATAGGGGAAACTGCCATCACTTATCTAGCCTGGTTGGCACTGAAGACAGTAAACCCCTAGTTGGCAATAAGCAACAAATTGAGAAAAACCAACCTTAGAGTCTCCTGGAACTTAAAGCCTACTAGTGACCTGACTAGGGAAAACCAAGTAGTAACTCACATGTAAAAGGATGAAGGTCCTGGGACTTCCCTGGTGGTGCAGTGGTTAGGAATCCACCTGACAGTGCAAGGGACACGGGTTCGAGCCCTGGTCCGGGAAGCAACTAAGCCCACGAGCCACAACTACTGAGCCTGTGTGCCACAACTACTGAAGCCTATGAGCCTAGAGCCTGTGCTCTGCAACAAGAGAAGCCACCGCAATGAGAAGCCCGCACACTGCAATGAAGAGTAGCCCTCACTCGCCACAACTAGAGAAAGCCCGTGCACAGCAACGAAGACCCCATGGAGTCAAAAATAAATAAATAAATTTATCTTTTAAAAAAGTATGGAGGCCCTGAATATTCCAAATCTGTAGGGTGTCATGGTTACTTCTAAGGGCACTGGGAGAGCATCCTTTCCCAATTGTATTCTTTGCTCCTTTGTCAAAGATCAGTTGGCTATATATGCATATGTTTATTTCTAGTCTCTCTATTCTGTTCCATTCGTCTGTCTTTTTGCCAGTACCATGCTGTTTTGAGTACTGTAGGTTTGTAATATATTTTTTGAAATCAGAAACTCTTACGCCTCCAACTTTGTTCTTTCTCAGAACTGACAATTGGTGTTGGTGAAATTGGATATCCACATGCAAAAGAATGAAACTGGACTCTTGTATCATACACAAAAATCAACTCTAAATGGATTAAAGACTTAAACATAAGATCTGAAACTGTAAAACTCCTAGAAGAAAACATACGGGAAAAGATCCTTGACACTAATTTTGGCAATGATGTCCTATCTATATGACACCAAAAGCACAGGCAACAAAGCAAAAATGGGCAAGTAGGACTACATCAAACTAAAAACCCTCTCAACAGCAAAGGAAACAATCAACAAAATGAAAAGGCAGCCTATGGAATAGAAGAAAACACTTGCAAACCCTGGATCAGATAAGGGCTTAATATTCAAAATTTATAAGAAACTCCTATGACTTAATAGCAAAAAAACCCCCAAATAACCCAATTTAAAAATGGGCAATGGGCTTGAACAGACATTTTTCCAAAGAAGATATATAAATGGTCAACAGATATATGAAAAGGTGCTCGACATCACTAACCATCAGGAAAATGTAAATCAAAACCACAATGAGGGAATTCCCTGGTGGTCCAGTGGTTAAGACTCTGTGCTTTCACTGCTGAGGGTGCAGGTTCAATCCCTGGTCAGGGAACTAAGATCCCACATGCCGCACAGCACACACCAAAACAACCCCCAAAAAACAACAAAAGAAAACACACAATGACATATCATCCTGAACCTGTTAGGATGGCTATTATAAAAATAAATAAAGTAAAGTATTGGTAAGGATGTGGAGAAATTGGAACTACTGGGTACTGTTGGTAAGAATGTAAAATGGTACAGTTGCTATGAAATAGTATGGAGGGTCTTGAAAACCTTAAAAATAGAATTATCACGTGACCCAGCAATGCCACTTCTCTGTAGATAGTCTAAAGATTGGAAATCAAGATCTAAAAGATATTTCTGCACTACCATGCTCACTGTAGCATTATTCATGATAGCCAAGATATGGACAAAACGTAAATATCCATTGATGGATGAATACATTTTTAAAATGTGATATATACATACAATAGAATACTGTCCAGCCTTAAAAAAGAAGGAAAATCTGCCATGTGCAGTAACATAGATATATCTGAAGATGTTATGCTAAGTGAAATATGCCAGTCACAGAAGAACAAATACTGCATGATTCCACTTACATGAGATATCTAAAATAGTCAAACTCGTAGAAACAAAGAATAGAATGATAGTTGCCAGGGGCTGTATTATACACTTAAAAATGTGAGAGTAGATCACATAGTGTTTTCTTACCACAATAAAATTTCTTTTCATACATTAATAAAATAAATTAAAAATAAAGACAACAGGATAAACCAATGTAATAAGAATGTAATATTCCAGTCTTAAATTCCCAGCTCAAGATAATGCCAAAATATCATTAACTTTCTGTGAATGTGATAAAAGTCTTACTTCTTGCATCCACAGGTTGAGATAGAATAACACTAAACATTTAATTCTGATGACCGCTTTATTATGAGAGTTTAATTGGCATCTTGGAATGGGGCATTGACTGAAAAAGAACTGGACTTCTTTGTAGTGGGATGAGGATATAATGGTAGATTCCAATAAAGAAAGGACTCTCCAACCCTCACTTGCCATCTTTCTAAAGAGAAGTCAATTTTACGGTATATAGTAACATTTTTTTCGCCATGATTGGAGACATGTAATGACTTAGCCAAGAAGAGTTACCTAGAAAATGGAAGTCAATTTTTCCCATCCCAACCTCTTTACCCTTCCCTGTATTGATTCTTGGTACCTTCGATACCACTATTCTCCACTAGTCAGGGTGGAGACATGAAGATGAAATGATAAATGGCAGTTTGACTTAAGTCTGCCTCCCAGTAGGACTAGTAGGATGCCCCAAAATTCCATAAATATTTCATTAGTTTCTTAGTATATCATTAAAGTAGTACACTCAGCCACAAGCAGAATCACCATCTTGGCTGCATGTCTCAGGGAATAATATTTTTATTAGGAAGAGCTCAATAAAAGCCCCAAGAGCTTCCTCTATTTATTATAATAATATGTCAAAAGCATGATTAAATCCCTAAGAGAATCACAGTGATTAGTTTCACTACTGAAGATTTTACAAATTCAGGGTTGGTGATTTCTATCATATTCCCTTTTAAAATTTCAATTTGTCTAGTGTAGAAGTCAGAGTATTCAGGAGTAAAACAGAAGATTGTTATAAATTTGATCAGCTAGAGACAGCAAATTGAGGCCATTATTCTATATGTGGTCTCTTCACTAGAACAAATCAGGAAGGTTCTAAGGAACCTGCTTTGCTTTCTAAGTAATCAATAGTTATTGATTAGGCACATGCTTTTATTCCTTTACTCTAAAAAGCTGAGAACATCAGAACAATTTGCTTGCAAATCACAAGGCAGCAGTATTAATTTCACTGTATTGTCTCAACTTTTTCATTCTGCATCACAGCTTAGTTCATAGGGACCTTGACCTTCTGACATCACACTTATCCTCTATTTTAATGACATCATGCTCAGAGAACCTACAGATCAGTAAATAGACTATCCAAAGTGTCTTGGCAAGACCCATGTCTGCCTGAAAGTCATAGATAAATTGCATGAACCTTGTCCATTCCCTATGTTTTAGGAATCTCCCACTTTATGAGGCAAATCCACCTTTCACCATAGAAGCTAAACATCTCAAGTACTTGTTTTCTCAGCCTCCTTTGAAACTAGGGCATTAGCACAAAAACGGAATTCTATCAGTTGGATGCATATGCCCCAGATTTGCAATTAAAAGCTGCCAGTGAGTGAGTGGAAAACAGTAATTGTAGAGTCTATACTGGTCACACAAAAGAACCCTAGTGGAAGCAATACCCTCTTTCCAGCAGCATCTAAATTCTGTGTTTGTGAGCTCAGCATTACAATCTGCAGAGTAATCAAGTAATCCAGCAGTAGTGGCAATCTCGTCTTCACCACATCAGACCATGAAATAAGTTTAGACATTTCTCCTGGCTGATAGTTTAGACCCACGGTTCTCTGACTCTCCAAACCATTCTGTGATCTACTCTGTATCACTGTAATAAATTCATTTTCTTAAAGTTATCTAAGTCATATCATGTTGCTTAAAACCAAGAGTTCTGCCGATACACCCAATTAGCATTTAGTAAGCATCTTCAACTGGCCTTATCAGACCCTAAAGGAAACTAGATAGATAGGATACAAACTCTGGTAGTGCATATGCTTGTGGGGGAAACTGTGATGGTGTTAGAGTACACACATATGTAATAAACCATGGGAGTATAGCTAAAATTTTGCTTTTCTTATGCTAATTGTGATTTCTTCTTTGTGGATTATTAAAGTAAAATGCTTAATTCCTGAACATTTGGATCTATTTTAAAATAATTTTTGTTACTGATTTCTAACTCAACATCTCAATGGTCAGAAAGCATATTTTATTGTATTTCAGTCTTTGAAATATGTTGAGACTTGCTTTATGTACAACCATATAATTAATTTTGTAATATAGTCTATATATACTTGTTAAAAGTGTGATTTCCATCATTGTTGCATAGAGCGTTTTATATATTTCAAATTGATCAAGTTTGATATTTGTGTTAAAAATCTTCCATGGACTTTTGGCTGGTTGTTCTACCTACTACTGAGGGAGTTGTGTTAAAATCTCCCACGATGATTGTGGATTTACATATTTATTCTTCTTTTCCTGTCAAGTTTTGCTGTATGAATTTTTAAAAACATTACTGTTTGTATGAAATCTTAGATTTATTACATTGTTTTAGAGAATTGATCTTTTAATCCTTATGGTATTTGAAACAAATTCTACAGGTAAGCCATTTGAATAAGATAATTTAACAAGGTTGCTGAATCCAAGGTCAATATTTTAAAAAATCAATTGTATTTGTACAGACCAACAGCAAATAGGATATTCAGAAAACGATGCTCTTGATGGTAATATCTAAAAAGTGAAACACATAAAAATAAATCTAATGAGAGATACGAAGACTTCTATATGCAAAATTATGAAGCAATACTCAGAAAAATTAAAGAATACCTAGATAAAGGGATATACCATGTTCATGGACGGAGGGACTCAACTTATTAGAGAAATCAATACTCCACATATTAATCTCAGTTTCAACATAGTCAAGTCCCATTAATTCGGGGTTTTTTATTTTTGTTTTTGTGTTTGGCTGTTATATTTGTTGCATATTTGTTTGTCTGTTTGGTTTTTATTTCTTTGGGGAGATTAACAATGGTTTTAAAATCACTGGGAAGTGTGTCCTCCTACAATTTAAAACTGCTACTCTCTTCCTCATTGATGCTTAAAATTTCATATTTAGATATACATTCTGTAACTTTACCTTTCTTTGCCCCTCTTAAATCTCACTCCTCACACTTCCCTGGGAGAGGCAGCACCTTAAGGCTTGTAAGCCATTTACATTTCAGTACAAGTTTGATACAAGTTTCCTAGAAGAAGTTTTGGTAGGAGAAGGAGAGAACAGAGATAAGAGGCACCAAAAAGGGCAAGTAAAAAGAAAATGAGTTCAATAAAGACAACCACAGATTGGAGAAAGACCAGCCTTTTGCTATTTCTCAATCCTTCTTAGAACAGCTCTGTTGACTGACATTCAGAAAAACAGATGACTGCAGTATTTCTGCTTATTGATTTACTTTATATTCCAGTATAAGCCACTACCAATCAAGCAGTCATCATCTGCTTAATCCAAAGTTTTACTTTACAATTGTTTTTATGTTGCTTTTTAAGTTGATATGACATCTGGATTCTAAAACATGACATTCTGTTCTCTTTTGGATATAGGAAAAAATATTTTGATGTTTGAGACTGTATGATTAATTTTCCAAATGGTGGAAAGAGTACTGGATTGAGAACAGAGATTTTAATACTTCTTAATATTTAATATGCAATCATCTATCTTTGGTAAATTCCTTAGCTAAGCAGGCTCATATTTTTCTCATTTGGAAAATGAAGGGACTCAAATATCTCATGAACCTGTTCTCAACCCCTTTAAGAGTACATGACTCTTAGTCAGATGTTCATTGGATCACTCAGCAAATTCTTTCTAAGAATAAGACAGTATAATTTTAGATGACACCTTTCTTTTAATAACATCAATTAATTTTTTCTCAAAAATTTCCAGTTAAGCAGTAGAGATAAATATCTTTTAGATATGGGGATATCAATAAAGACTGAAGTTTTACTAAGCTTACAGAGTTGAAAGTAAAAGGATAAGTATTGTTAATATCAATATTATCATTTAGAAAATGCTTTTTACATCTTTTAGGTTTAGTTCAGAAACAAATAATGTTTTAAGTCATCTCCAAATGCTCAAAGGGCAAATAATTTATTCTATATATGACAATTATAATAACACAACACTTTGGTTCCTTAAGTATGATTTGTAATTCAAACTTACCCCTCATTTATTATAAAAAAAAGTTTATTCCTTTGATCTAAATTTACTAAAATAGATATAAATTGTCTGTGTTACATAATATTTTCAAATGTAACTTCCTTGTCTTACAATACCCTCACTTGAGACAGGCAATATAATAGATGTACTATTAAAATGCCTGCTCTTTCTACAATCTAATGGTTTTCAACATGACTTAGTCAATCAGTAAATACTTACATCAAAAGTTACTGAGACCAGGGACTTCTCTGGTGGTCCAGTGGGTAAGACCCTGTGCTCCCAATGCAGGGGGCCTGGGTTTGATCCCTGGTCAGGGAACTAGATCCCGCATGCATGCTTCAACTAAGAGTCCACATTCTGCAACTAAGATTCCACATGCCACAACTAAGAAGTCTGCATGCCACAACTAAGACCCAGTGCAGCCAAAAAAATAAATATTCAAAAAAAAGAAAAAAAGTTACTGAGACCAGGGGTTTTTAAATTCTAGTTCTTGGAGTTTGGGGATTTTGTCAAGGACATTTATGAGTTTATGAAAGAGCGGAGGGTACAAATAATCAAAGCCACACTTATTTTGTATTTCATAAAGTTATTGGGATTACATGTAAAATTTTGTTTGAAAGATGGGATATGTTCTATTAAACATCTGGATGTCACTGACTGTACAGACGCTTTTCAAATGTAGAGGTTAATAATAATAATAATAATAATAATGCATATTGAGCATTCATTAAATACCAGGCACTGTTTGAGTGCTTAAGACGCACTAACTTATTTCATCCTAACATCAATCCAGTGATCATTATCTCAATTTTAAAGACGTAGAAATCAAGGCACAGAAAAATTAAATACCTGTCCCAGTTAGTAAATGAAAGAACAATAATCAAACTCAGGCTGTTTAACTCCAGTACCTTCACTCTTACCCACAACATTAATTCATTTTCTTAGGACCTCCTTAGAATAGAAAAATGGACAATCTTAAAAGTCAGAAAAAAAGAGACAAAATAGACTCAGTGAAGTTTCTGATCAGAAAAGCAGCAATACAAAAGTGGTATTAAAAATATTCATCTGGTAATTAATGTAAAATAAATAATAGGAGAACCTAACTTTGGGTATTTGGGCTCATTCATTTATTAATGAATATTAATTGAGCTAGTTATCATCCTTTGTGATTAGGCTACATTAATGAACAAAGCATAAAGAAAATTCTGCCCCCTTGGACTTTCTAATGGAGCCAGAGACTAGTTACCTTGGCCCAAAGACCTGGCCTAGGAGGATAGCAAGGAGCCTACAGTGTTAGTTGAAAAAACAGTCAAAATTTTTTTCTATCTAAAGGCTATGGCAGAGATAGAAGAATGAGAAAATCAGAAAGAGGGACTAGGTTTGGAGAGAAAAATGATTTTGAATAGCTATCTTTCAAGGAATAGCAAGACATCCATTTATGAATATTTAGAAGGCAATTAGCAATACAAAGTTGGGGCTTTAGTGAGAGTACATTACATGGATACCATAGCCATTTCCCACTGAGGTAATAGCCAATCCAATGGCAGGTTTTAGCTGGAAACATAAAATTGAATCAATAGTCTGATAAAGGAGAACCAGCACACAAAATACGGAAGTATGGTGAATTCCCAAAATAGGGGAATGGGAAAAATCAAAAAGAAGCACTCAAAGTAACAAACTGATTTGCTAAATATGTGAAAAGAGTAACAGGTAGTACATAGTCAACACAATTACAGCAAAAAGATAAGAGTCATCTGTGAGGAGCAAAAAATCAAAAGCAATTGAGATTTTAAGGTAAATGAGACAGAAGAAAAACCTCTGAATTTGGAAATTATAAAGCCATTACTCATGTGGAAAATGAAATCTTGGTGCAATGTGGAATGAAAGCAGGGTGAAAAGAGAACATAAAGAGTTCGTATATGTCATTTGTTTTGCACATATAGTACAAGGAAGGGGAGGACTAGAGCATTAGGAAGAAGGGCATGCTTCATTTTGGTGGTAACTGCATCAAGAACACTACAGGATTTTGAAACCACAAATTAGCTGATGATTAGAGAAAACTTTACTTAGCTTTGGAAAAGCTGTGCTTCAAATAGCTTACGAATAGCCCAACTAATTCCTTAGTCTTTCCACTACTATATGCTACTTCCAATAGAGTAATACAAACCTGTCACTTGTTTTTAATAATGCTTGCTCATTTCCCCAGCAGTTTTCTCTTAATCTACTATCTTTGACTTCCTTGCCTTAGCTTACACTAACACTTTAATACAGGGACTATAACAATAATGCTGGACTCATTTATAATTCCTTAGCTTACACTAACACTTTAATACAGGGACTATAACAATAATGCTGGACTCATTTATAATTCTATCTCTTCAAACACACTTTCTCACATGAAATGTTGTTAGGATTAATTAAAAAGAAAGTAAAGTGACAAATAAGAAAACCCTCTTCCAAAAAGATTTTTTAAAAAACCTTTGCTCTGAAAGGCAGATATGAATCACTGACAGCACACATTTGGATATTAGCTAGGTGTAATAAAGTTCTCACACTCTTTCACTCAAGCTTTGTTTCAGTCCAACTGTGCCCTCTACAGTATTATCAAGTGAATGAAGGTGACTTTAGCTTGAAAGGAATCTGATAAGTCTCTGATACTCAGTCCACACTTTTCAGACAGGAAAGCAATATTTGATTCTTTATAAAAATTTCCGACCTATTTAATTTGGGGGAACTCTCTAAGATAAAAGGTAATTAAATTTAACAAGTGGATACATTTGCTTGGCTGTGTGATGACCACTGCAAAAGAAAATAAAGTTTTATATAGTCTAATTGTGTCCTTCGATACTGAAAACTATTATTAGTGACAATGTGGAATTTTACCTGAGCCCTCGAATCCTGGAAAACAGCAAAAGTTAAGATATCCCTCTGCCCTTTGTGTTGTGGAAAACAGCTTATTCCTAAGAACCACCACAGATGCCTCCTCTTGTTTACCTGTGGCAATGCCAGACAAAGATATTCCAAATTGCCATTTTTTTGGTCTCATAAATTATCATCTGAAGTGTTTATTCCTACTAATCAATTGGAACAAACTGCTTATTAATCAAACTGTAAAGTTTCACTCCTTCCTCCAGGCTCCAGAACTCTGACACACTGTCAGACTGAGTCAACATATAATCTCTCCTAAGAACATCTGACCTCAGGGTAAAATATTCTCTGATCTCCCATCCACTCAAGCTACTCTTTTATCCCATTTGCCCACACCCTACACTTAATACCCTTGTTACTTCCTCTCAAGAGAAGAAAAACCCCTTTTGATTAACCACTGAGAGGCTTGCAGATCTTAGGGTCACAGCATTCTCCCTAATGCAATAGTTCTCCTCCCCCAATTGCAATAGGCCCCTCCTCGCACTTACCCTTTTGAGTAAAGTTTCTCCTTACTATGCTGCTATTGTTTGGGTTTTTTTAGTTGACATT
Source organism: Mesoplodon densirostris (assembly GCF_025265405.1). NCBI lineage: Eukaryota > Metazoa > Chordata > Mammalia > Artiodactyla > Ziphiidae > Mesoplodon > Mesoplodon densirostris. The sequence goes on along the minus strand of NC_082667.1, from coordinate 78,775,251 downwards.
GGCAACTGATAGAAGAAGTAAATATTGCTGCATCTGGATATATGTGATAATGGGGGATTTAAAACTCTAAAATTTTTATTTGATATTTATTGGAGTATAGTTCTTTTACAATGTTGTGTTAGTTTCTTGCTGTATAGCAAAGTGAATCAGTCATACATACACATATATCTGCTCTTTTTTAGATTTCCTTCCCATTTAGGTCACCACAGAGCACTGAGTAGAGTTCCCTGTGATATACAGTAGGTTCTCATTAGTTACCTATTTTATACATAGTAGTTATATATGTCAGTCCCAATCTCCCAATTCATCCCACCCACCCCTTCCCCCCTTGGTAACAGTAAGGTTGTTCTCTACATCTGTGACTCTATTTCTGCTTTGCAAATAAGTTCATCTCTACCATTTTTCTAGATTCCACACATAAATGGTACTATACAATATTTGCTTTTCTCTACCTGACTTACTTCACTCTGTATGACAATCTCTAGCTCCAACCACATCTCTGCAAATGGCACTATTTCCTTCCTTTTTATGGCTGAGTAATATTCCATTGTATATATGTACCACATCTTCTTTATCCATTCTTCTGTTGATGGACATTTAGGTTCCTTCCACGTGCTGGCTATTATAAATAGTGCTGCAGTGAACACTGGGGTGCATTCATCCTTTCGAATTATGGTTTTCTCTGGATATATGCCTAGGAGTGGGATTGCTAGGTCATATGGTAGCTTTATCTTTAGTTTTTTAAGGAACCTCCATACTGTTCTCCATAGTGGCTGTACCAATTTACAGTTCCACCAACAGTGTAGGAGGGTTCCCTTTTCTCCACACCCTCTCCAGCATTTATTGTCTGTAGATTTTTTAATGATGGCCATTCTGACTGGTATGAGGTGATACTTCACTGTCATTTTGATTTGCATTTCTCTAATGATTAGTGATGTTGAGCATCTTTTCATGTGTTTGTTGGCCACCTGTATGTCTTCTTTGGAGAAATGTCTATTTAGGTCTTCCACCCATTTTTTTTTTCAAAATTCTGTCTCAATTATCCTTTATTTGTAGTTTACCTTGAATTACTCTGGTAACCTATTGAGGTTTTTTTTTTTTCTCCAATTCGCGCTGTCGCGGCGCACGTACGTGTCACCAGCTCTTTTTTTTTTTTTTTTTTTAATTTATGGCTGTGTTGGGTCTTCGTTTCTGTGAGAGGGCTTTCTCTAGTTGTGGCAAGTGGGGGCCACCCCTCATCGCGGTGCGCGGGCCTCTCACTATCGCGGCCTCTCTTGTTGCGGAGCACAGGCTCCAGACGCGCAGGCTCAGTAATTGTGGCTCACGGGGCCAGCTGCTCCGTGGCATGTGGGATCTTCCCAGACCAGGGCTCGAACCCGTGTGTCCGGCATTGGCAGGCAGACACTCAACCACTGCGCCACTAGGGAAGCCCCCCACCCATTTTTTGATTGGGTTGTTTGTCTTTTTGATATTGAGCTGAATGAGCTGTTTGTATATTTTAGAGATTAATCCCTTGTCAGTTGCTTTGTTTGCAAATATTTTCTCCCATTCTGAGGGTTGTCTTTTCATTTTGTTTATGGTTTCCTTTGCTGTGCAAAAGCTTCTAAGTTTCATTAGGTCCAATTTATTTATTTTCGTTTTTATTTTCATTACTCTAGGCGGTGGGTCGAAAAAGATCTTGCTGTGGAAAACTGTAAATATTAAATGATTTGGTTCATTCCGTGAATTATGAGTGTTAATGAATACAATAAACAGTCCACAAAGAGAGAGTCCTTTAAGCATCTGCTGTGTGCTAGGGTTTCCTCTACTAGGCCACAATTAGAAAAATCTGTTTGCTCAAAAAGCACATAGGTCAGTACAGAAGACTAACATAAAACCATCATGAGATGCATTGATAGAAATGTACACAAAGTGCTATGTTTACATTTGATAAAGTCATTTACTATGAGTGCCTAGGGTCTATGGCAGGAAAATGATGTGACCAGAAAAGTTTTAGAGTAAAGGTGATAGCTGAGAAGACCATCAAAGAATAAACACGACTCTGTCAGATGAACAAACTGTGAAGAATCTGTATTTGGCATTGGGAACAAAGTGATCACAAAAAGCCCAAGTAATACCGTGGTTCCTCTGGAGAGCAAAAGTAGTTGGAACTGACTCAACTGTAGCTCACATATGTAAGACAACTGAAGGGGAGCTGGAAAGATGAGCAGATACAAAGCAGCACAGCCTTTTACAACTATGAAAGTTGGGGACTGCACAACTCCAGTGGGTACCATTCATAATAATGTCAATGTGAATGACACAAGCTGGAGTTGTGTACAGCCCTGAGCAAGACCTCTGAGCAGGTACCAAATTAGTAGAGTATTTTTATGCCAAGTGTATAAGTTAGGATGCTTTTGGTAGCAAAAAAATGGAAACCCAATCTGTCTGTCTTCAACTTTAAGAGGATTTTGGAAAGAACATCAGGGCTCATGTAACAGAGGAGGACCCTATGGGGCCTTCCTAGGATAGACCCCTCCCCCCTATCCTCTACTTTAGCTCCTCTCTGAAGTACATAGATAACAGTATTTGATGTACATTTCCTGCTTTACAGATGCTAAAACTCCCACCAAATGGAAGGTTAACTACTTAATGACCATGAGCACATAGCCCCCAGGCCTACTGGAGCTGAAGAATTGATGACGTTAACCCCTGTGACACTGTCCTGTAACCTCACCATCAACCAAACAGAGAACTGTGCACAAGCTGATCACATACCCTGGGACTCCCCTCCCTCACCTTGCCTTTAAAAACACTTTGCTGAAACCCATCAGGAAAATGAGGCTTTTTGAGTACTAGCTGTCCCGGACTCTTTGTATGGTGCCTTACAATAAAACACGGCACTTTCTTTCACCACAACCCAGTGTCAGTAGATTGGGTTTATTGCACGTGGATAAGTGGACCCAAGTCTGCTTCCGTGACACTCACAATACTGCTATGGGGCTTTTGCACAGCAATGGAAACCATAAACAAGACGAAAAGACAACCCTCAGAATGGGAGAAAAAATGTGCAAATGAAGGAACTGACGAAGGATTAATCTCTAAAATTTGCAAGCAGCTCACACAGCTCAATATCAAAAAAACAAACAAACCAATCCAAAAATGGGCGTAAGGCCTAAATAGACATTTCTCCAAAGAAGACATACAGATTGCCAACAAACACATGAAACGATGTTCAGCATCACTAATCATTAGAGAAATGCAAATCAAAGCTACAATGAGGTATCACCTCACACCGGTCGGAATGGCCATCATCAAAAAATCTACAGACAATAAATGCTGGAGAGGGTGTGGAGAAAAGGGAACCCTCCTTCACTGTTGGTGGGACTGAAAATTGGTACAGCCACTATGGAGAACAGTATGGAGGTTCCTTAAAAAACTAAAAAAGAGAACACCATACGACCCAGCAATCTCACTACTGGGCATATACACTGAGAAAGCCATAATTCAAAAAGAGTCATGGACCACAATGTTCATTGCAGCTGTATTTACAATAGCCAGGACATGGAAGCAACCTAAATGTCCATCAACAGATGAATGGATAAAGAAGATGTGGCACATATATACAATGGAATATTACTCAGCCATAGAAAGAAACGAAATTGAGTTATTTGTAGTGAGGTGGATGGACCTAGAGTCTGTCATACAGAGTGAAGTAAGTCAGAAAAAGAAAAACAAATACTGTATGCTAACACATATACATGGAATCTAAAAAAAAAAATGGTTCTGATCAACCTAGGAGCAGAACAGGAATAAACACACAGACGTAGAGAATGGACTTGAGGAAACAAGGAAGGGGGAAGGTTAGGCTGGGATGATGTGAGAGAGTAGCATGGACATATATACACGACCAAATACAGAATAATAGAGAGCTAGTGGGAAGCGGCCGCATAGCACAGGGAGATCAGCTCGGTGTTTTGTGACCACCTGGAGGGGTGGGATAGGGAGGGTGGGAGGGAGGGAGATGCAAGAGGGAAGAGATATGGGGATATATGTATACATATAGCTGATTCACTCTGTTATACAGCAGAAACTAACACACCATTGTAAAGCAATTATACTCCAAAAAAGATATTAAAAAAAAGAAAAAGAAAATAATGGAGGGTTTGTAAAGAAAAGGGAAAAGCCAAAAAGTGCTGGATATAATTGAGGATTTCTGCATTAGGAATTCTGCAGCACTGTGAACTACAAGAAAATTGAGTAGGGGGATGAAGATTTAGGAATGTTCAACTTTTTATGAATTTAATTCCTTTTTTCACCTTTTTTTATGAGTAATGGTTAAAATGTGAATTCCTTTATAAATTACTTTTGGGTGATTAACTGTGTTTTTTAAAATGCATCTCTGTACAAAGACTCTCTCAAATTTATTATGGTGGCCTAAATAAATTAATACATCTTGAAGGTCTTAGTGGTAAATCACCATGTTTAATTCCAAGAGAATTTAAAAGGTAAAGAAAAATTAGTTTCAAAAATATTTTCAACAAGTTGACATTTATGAAAATTTTTGAAAGATGAGCAGCTATGGGCATACCACCTTATTTTAGCTGATGAACTAATGAATATAGACTTCACACATTTTCAAAGTATTGAACTGCCTTTTCTTCTATAGCAATCCGCAACATATACCAGGTTAAAAAAAACCAATAATCTTAAATCATGATTTCTTCCCTAAAATCCCCTTTCTACTCATTTATAAATCCTCCTTAATATTAATTTTTTCCTATCATATTTCTCAGCCTTGATTATTTCATGTATTTGATGTACAAATGTATTGAACACTTACAATATGTACAAGATAATTTGTTTTTCCTTCAGTATGCGGGCCTCTCACTGTCGTGGCCTCTCCCGTTGCGGAGCACAGGCTCCGGACGCGCAGGCTCAACGGCCATGGCTCACGGGCCCAGCCGCTCCGCGGCATGTGGGATCTTCCCAGACCAGGGCACGAATCTGTGTCCCCTGCATCGGCAGGCGGACTCTCAACCACTGCGCCACCAGGGAAGCCCCAAGATCCTTTTTTTTAAAGCTACATGTTAGTTGACTCTTTTGTGCTTGGCACTGGAAGATACACTGTTGGAAGATTCAGCCCCTGCACTCAATTTTCTCACAGGTTCAAGAAGATTCAGACAAGTAAATCCACAATTCAACACTCTACTATAAAAGGTATGAGAAAGGGTTGCCCAGGGGGCTTTGATTGTAAAGAGCAGGAGAAACTATCTTTTCCTGGGTATGGGAGGATTCCTAGAGATGTTACCTGAGAAAAGGAAGATGAGAAGAAATTGCTAGGTGAATAAGGGATATTTTTTAGCTTTTATTTCTATTCAATTCTCACAAAAAAAAGAAAAAGTCAAAAAAATAAATGAAGGTATGTGACTCTCAGAGCTCCTTAGGCTCTTTGGTATCTATATTTGTAGCTAGAGATACATGTGCCACAATTATGTTCTAAGTTAAGGGAGTCTGCGTGTGTCATGCATCAGGCATGTAGCACAAGCTCATGTTAATAAAAATAGCCATTCAGGCATAATCAAGGTAGAAAAGCAACAACTCACTACATATTTACCGATACCTTTCCTCTAGTCTCCTCTCCTGTGTTCCTTTCACCCACCCAAATGTTTTGGTGTGTAAACTTTCCTCTCAAGACAATGGAGTCCACAGCATGGCCATCACAAGTTTGAGTGTTGAACAATAGGTGAGATCCCTAGTGAATAATTACACCCAGTTGGAGAAGACTAAACAGGGCTTGGAGCCAGGTGAGAGAAATAGCGTTTGGCTTATCTGCTCTGAAATAATATCTGAAAGACTCAATCCATAAAGTTTCCATATGGTTGAAAGCAAGTTGAAGAGTGAACACTGGGTCTTAACAGTGTGTGTGTGTGTGTGTGTGTGTGTGTGTGTGTGTGTGTGTGTGTGTGTGTGTGTGTGTGTGTGTGTGTGTGTGTGTGTGTGTGTGTGTGTGTGTGTGTGTGTGTGTGTGTGTGTGTTTTGATTCATCAAATGTTAGGGAGAAACATTTTATGACAGAAAGAGCACTGGCCCCAGAGGCATGGGTTTAAAGTTCTGTATCTGTCACTCTCTTGACAGGAGGCTTTTTTAAAAGCTCATTTAATGACTCAGTTAATGCTTTTTTACATATGAAAAAGAATGAGCCTTTTTCAAACTTAAAAGTTGGATGATTTCATGGTCACTTTTAGTCGCAGCTTTTTAAGATTCCCCATCTAAATAAACTCTTAGGCTCCATGACGTGTGCCCAACCTAGACATGCCGAAGGGGCTTTGAAATCCTGGCCTGCTTTCAGCCAACTTTATGCATTTATATCAGCTGATTTGTTACTTGATAAAAATGTTCAGGATAATGCAGTCACTTTTTTCAATGTTGTAGAAAAGACCACTTCAGAAACAGATTACAACAGCCATGATAATGGACCGGAGTCCTGAGGCATTGAGCTGAGAATTCCATCTCCCCCTGCATGAGAGAGGCAGGTTGTTACCCTCTACAGAATCTAAGTTGGGGATTTGCTCCCTAACCCCCTAACTCTGGCTAACAGCTTCCCATCAGCCTACCATCTGTGAATGAATCTGGACCTGCAGATTTATAGTCTCAGTTGGTACCGTGTCTTAGGATGTGGAGGACAGCTCGCTTATTATTCCCTAATGCTGCTTCTTCTCAATCTTAAGAGCTAACTCAAGATTTAGTGAATAAAATATACACACGTTACATGAGCTACTCAGATTCCCTCCCACATCGTGTCTTCCAGACTGAGGAGTTCTTCCAACTGCCTATTCTCAAACCCCCAACCTCACCCACACCTTCAGCTGAGGAGCTGCTTCCTCAGCTGCAATGGAAGGGGGAGGCTTCTGGAAGCCTTCCAGTGCCAAACGATGCAGGGGACACGGGTTCATGCCCCGGACCGGGAGGATCCCACATGCCGCGGATCGGCTGGGCCCTTGAGCCATGGCTGCTGAGCCTGCACGTCCGGAGCCTGAGCTCCGAAGCAGGAGAGGAGACAACAGTGAGAGGCGCGCGCACAGCAAAACAAAACAAAACAAAAAAACAAACAAACAAAAAAAAAAAACACAGGAAAGGATTGGGGCAGTAAGACGGGCAGTGGACATGAACAGGCCCTTCATATAAAAACAGAAAGACACCAGTCTGAAAAGACCACAGAATGAAGGACTCCAACTACGTGACATTCTCGAAAGGGCAAAAATACACAGACAGTAACAAGACCAGCAGCTGTCGGGGGCTTGGGGGCACTGGGCGGGTGAACAGGTGGCCCCCAGGGATGTTTCGGGCAGTGAAATGGTTCTGGGTGGCACTGCAGTGGTGGCTGCAGGTCATCACACCTGTCCAAACCTGAACAGTAGGACACAGAGAGTGAGCCTTGATATAAACTACAGACTCCAGGGGAGAATTAGGTGTCAATGCCGATCCGTCACTGAGATGACGCGCCACACAGGCCAGAGATGTTACCAAGGGAGGGAACCCAGAGGGACGGGTATAGGAAAGCGCTCTCTGCTCGATTCTGATTCTCCTATAACCCTAAAACTGCTCTAAAGACTGTCTACCAATTAAAAAGAAGAAACAGCTTCTAAGCACGTGAAAATACTCTCAACCTCATTCACGATTCAGAAAAACCCCAAGGGAACGTCCATACTGCTTACCGGGGCCTAGGATGAGCGGGAACACGCCGCGGCCTCACCCCTTCCTGTCGGGCATCGCGCTGGAGCCCAGAGTCCCCCTGACTTGACCCACCGCACCCCACCCCGCGTTTCATGCCGTCCACAGTCTCTACACATGACATCTTTTGATCAGATGACTCACTGTCCCAATTACAAGGTTTCAGTTTCTCCACAGGAAGAAACCAAAACCAGCACAGAGGGGAGGCTCTTCAGTCAAACTTAGGGTCTGCCTGCCTTCACGTCCCGCTCTTCCTGACGGGAGGCCCACATCCTAAGGAAGGAGGTCCTTACCAGCACCTCAGGAGCCTCATCCAGTCCACCTCACGCTGCTGAGAGCCTCGCCAACCTCTGCAGCTACCCAAGTCCTGGTCACTTCAGGGCCGTCCCCCTTCCCCGAGTCACTGAGCCACGTGCTCTGACAATGCATTTCAAACCAGGCTCTCGGACTTCCCTGGTGGCACACTGGTTAAGAATCCGCCTGCCAATGGTGGGCACACGGGTTCTAACACTGGTCCGGGAAGATGCCATATGCTGCAGAGCAACTAAGCCTGTGCACCACAACTACTGAGCCTGCGCTCTAGAGCCTGCGTGCCACAACTACTGAGCCCACGACCCGCAACTACTGAGGCCCGCATGCCTAGAAGCTGTGCTCCACAATAAGAGAAGCCACCGCAATGAGAAGCCCACGCACTGCCACGAATAGTAGCCCCCACTCGCCGCAACTAGAGAACAAAGCCCACGCGCAGCAACAGAGACCCAACGCAGCTGAAACTGAATAAGTTAAATAGTAAACAAATAAAAAATTAAAATGAATGAATAAATAAATAAATAAAAGCAGGCTCTGCTTTGTCAGCACTCTGGAGTTCCCTACGTATCGACGGGCAGGATTCCCGTCCTCTCCCCTAATTAGGTTTGTGAAGTGCCTTTCCCGAGGAGCACAGAAGCTCCTGGAAGCAGAGAATTGCTTCTTAAGATCACATGCAGAAACTGAAGACATTTGATGCTTATGTCAAAGATAAAAGACAGAACACTAGATGGTGTGAAGGGTCCTCGAGGCCAAGAGCCAGGCAAGCAGGACACTTCCTCTGGGGACCCTTCCATCAGCAGAGAAGAAAATGTCCGTGGCCAGAACTGGCACTCAATTCGCTTTGAGCTGAGAAGCACCCATGTAATTACATAGGCTCCCCAAAGAGTAATTACTCCCACATTTAAGAAAGGAGATGCTTTTCAGGCAGGGAAGGCAAGTACAGTCTTCCCAGCTGGCTGCACTTCCCAGCTGCCGTGCTAATGGTCACGATGGGGCTGGGCCCCAGAGCTCTGCTCTCCCCTCAAACCCCCAACCTCACCCTCACCCTCAGCTGAGGAGCTGCTTCCCTGAGAACAGAGAAGCCATCGGAGGGCTTCCCCACCTGCAACCCTGCTCAGCCATCCCCTCCCCACTCCAGGACCACGGGCAGCAGCTCTCCCCTCCCCCACACGCATCTACTGGATCATTCCCACTGTTATTTCTCCCATCACAACACAACACAACACAACACAACACAACATCCTCCCCGGACCTCAGCTCCTACCCCAGCTACTGTCCAGTTTCTATTTTCCCCGTCACAGCAAAATGTCTTGAAAAAGTTGGGACCAGAACAAACCCAGTTCTCCCACTCCTCTCTCCTAAGCCTCTCCGATCAGGATTTTACCCCACAGATCCATCCAAACGCATCATCAGCGAGGTACGACCTCCCCCCAGTGCTGGGCTCGATGGTTAATGGCTCCGCGGAACGGCAACCTCGTTTGTCCAGTCATCCAGGGAACCTCTAAAGTGCTTCCCACATGCAGACAAAACGCTGTGATTAATATTTTAGGAGAAATACTCAGTGTGGAGAATACACTTGAGCTGCTGGAGGAAAGAGGTAGCGGCACAGAAGAAAAGTTTCTGTAACTACAGGAATGAACAGATGAGCTGTTTTAATGGTAGCAAGTATGGGATGAAGGAGAACGAATAAAAACCATTCAGAATACGACATTAACAAGCCTCACACTACAACGTGGTAACAGAGGATGGAAAAGGACTTTAGAATGAACTCATTTTTCTGGGTAGGTGACAGGCTGGATGATGCAACGATGAGCCACCAGGGACAACAGGACAAGGCAAGGGGCAGGGGAGCTGTAAATAATCATTTCTGGATCTACTGGATCTAGTAATCCGAGGTGCCCTTTGGACAAACTCCATAGAGATGCTGGCAAGTGGCTGGACAGAGGCATCTATCTGGTCCAGGTGGGAGAACTGACAGAGTTGGAGGTGAAAAGCACCAGAGGGTGAGATCAGACGGGTTGAAGAGTCATGAACCAAGGGGGAAAAGACAACACACAAAGAGGGCGGAAGAAAGAATCAGTCAGGAAGACAGCAAGGAGAGATCTGTCACAGAAACCAACAGAGCAGACTCTGCAGATGGCAAGGCGACAGTGGTCTGAGGTGACGACTGGCAAATCTCCACTGCTTTGTATGCTGGATGCCAGGTCACCTCAACCGGATCAGGTTCCGTGGAGGGGCAGAACCAAGACCGCAGGCTGCACGATACAATTCAGCTGGGAAACAAGAATCTTTGCCAGAGACCTCACTGCATGGTGTGTAACGCGACCCTCTGAGATTGTAAGAGACAGAGAGCGAAATTTACTGGAAGGGTGACAAGGCTGTTCTTCCAGATGATCCTCATTGCATCCCTCGACTGAGCACTGAAAACAATGTACCTATGTGACAACGGTGTTCTACTGAACAGACAAGTTATATGCACTGAGTGCTCCCTGGACAGCACGCTCTCGGCTTACAGGAAGCACAAGGAAGGCACCAATGTCAACACGTTAGGGGCTGTCTCTCAGGAAGGCTCGCGGCCTACAGCAGGATCCTCAAGGAAACCTTTTAACGCTCGAGAACAAAAGTGCTTCGGCAGGACCATGTAAGTCAAGCAAGGGATGGTGTTTTGCCACTAATGTCAAGAACACGAGGCTTGTGCTGTGGCTCTAAGAGGATCCTGGGATCTACACGTAGAACGTGCCAGAAGCACTTGGTGCTGACCTGCTCCTCTACGCTTTGTCTAACCACATCTTTTACCTACTCCTACTTTCCCATTTTAACTTTTGAACTATTCGCCTCCCAAGGTGTCATCACAAAAGAACAGCAGCAGGTAAACACATAAACAGCAAAACTCACCAGAGGCTGATTCATTTTCCGCTGCTCTTGGAACAACGTGCAGGACTGTGACAGCGGAGGCGGAGCTGGAGAAGGAAAACGCAGGCAGTGAAGCTACAACTGAAGCGGCTCGGGGTGCACGAGCACCCGCCCCGCGCTCCACAAGAGACCCCTGTGGGAGACCCGTCCTTTCACCTTCAGAAGGGCCTGTGAGAATAAGGAGGGAGCAACCGCCCTCAGGTCTGTAACTCCCACGTGACTCTGGTACCTGAGGGGATACTTTATTTTTCCGTAGCGAGTGTACATTGAATCCTATTAAAATAAACCTCCGTCATTAAATATGAAATTTAAAAACGCTTATAGTTTATCTCTTCCAAGTCTGTTAACAACTTAGATCAGAACATCCACAGGACACCCAGAATAAAGGGACACACTCAGGTGCGTTTCAGTCTTGCAATGATTTGTACAAAATTTACAAACTTAAGTGCGACGCTCAAAAACATCTTTTATTAAAACTGACTTTAAGTGGACAGAACACCTGCCCTAGGAGTTTGGAGTCCTGTGAGCGACCCCACGTGCACACCCGGGGAGGGTCTAGGACAAGTCATCTCCCTTCTCAGGCCCCATCGCTTCCTTCCTCACCCGAGGCAGCAGGACAGAAGCCCTGCAGACTCATCCTGCACCGATTACACTGGGCGACTCCACAGGGCACAACCCAGGGGGGCGGCGGACGCTTACATTAGACAACCAAGGTGCTGACGCGCCTCGAGACACACGTGCGAGATGCCGAGACGGCGACAGGAGGGGGAGGACGAGGAGGAGGTGGAGGATCGGGGTTGGACGGAGGGGAAGACGCGGCACGTCCCGGCCGAGCCTGTGGACCCTGCTCCCCCAGGACACCCGGAGCTCACAAGTCCCAGGGGAGCCCCATCCGGAGCAGCCAGCCCTGTCCTCCAGCCCGGCCCCTCCACCTCCGGGAAGCGGTCAAACCCTCCAGGTGGCTCTACCGTGGGGCCCTGGGCGGGCTACCCCAAGCCCTGCTCTTCAAGGGCCGCAGGCTCCACAACCGACTACAGGCCTGCAGACGCAACACCTACCCCGTCGGGACTCGCTCACCCGGCCCCGCGGGCTCCCGAGGCTCCGGTCCGGGGGCTGCTCCTCGGGCGCGCTCCTCTCTCGGGGTCCCTCCGCTCCGCCTCCCGAGACCACTGGGCCAGAGGAGCCGGCTCTGGGACCACGTCCCTCCCGGGACCTCGCTTGGCCCCGCGCTGCACATGGTCGGGCACTGCACCGCCGCCGGCCGCCCGGCCACTCCGGCCCAAACGCGGGCTCCGCGGCTCGAGCTCGGAGGTCACAGTTCCAGCCTCCGCCCGGCCCACGCGAACCCTCGCCCGCACAGCCCGCTCCCGCGGGCTGCCGGCCGGCCCGGACAGCGTACCGCCCCGCAGGCCCCGAAATGCTCGCCCGCAAGAGGCCAAGACGGGGCAACGACGGCCAGCGACGACCTGGGCACGCACAGCAAGCGAGGGCGGGGCGGCGACGGTGCGCGTGCGCCAACACGCACAAATCATGAGGCGCACCTGCGCAGGCGGACGCCCAAAGTCCGCCCGCCAAAGCCCGCCAGGAGTGCTGGACAAGTACCCGGACTCCAGAAGCCTCCCAGAAGTCTCCGTGCCGTCAAGATAGTGAGCGTATGAAATGTCTCCATCTCATCTGGCGCTCAAGTGCTGCTGTGCTGCGAGGGTGTGCCGCCTGGACCAGGGACTCCATTGCCCATTTGTCTTCACTCCTGTTAGGGATCAAGGAAAGGTGTGGCCTCAAGTGGGGGCTGTGTGATGGTCTCCAGGGTCCCTGGTCCTTTCCCGGCCCTGGGACATTTCGGGTTACATCTGAGATTCCCCCACCACCAGGAGAGGGGAAGGAGGGTATCATGTTCGCTTAACTGAAACGCTACAACTTTCATTCAAATCCTAGAATACAATAAATGCCCAGCCATGACACAAACTAATACTGCCCACGGAAGGAAAAGAAAATAGAAACTGTAGCTGTTTAGATTACACAACCAACGCATTAAAAACTGTACGAAAATCAGAACGTACACACAAACCGGAAACAGAAAACAGATACCTGGGATCTTACCTCTTAAAGAGGATACTGTTTATGTTAGGTAAAAATATCATTTTTCAAAAATGGAATCAGAAGGGTAATGATTTATCACTATTTATCACTGGGGGTGAAATAATATAACTGTGTTCTTGGACAACTGTTCCTTAAAAGCTGCTAGGGGAAAAGGTAAAAATAAAATCTCCAGGGACTTCCCTGGTGGTCCAGTGGTGAAGACTCCTAGTTTCCACTGCAGGGGGCACGTGTTTGATTCCTGGTTGGGGAACTAAGATCCCGCATGCTGCACAGCACAATCTCATTAATTAATTAATTAACGAACACACAAAATAAAAATAAAAATAAAATCTCTCGCCAACCGAGAAAATCCTCTCCACAAATGTAGAGATAAAGAAAACGGTTTTACTGTTGAATAACCATTAAACCAGACTGTGCTGTGCACCCACAGGTGAACCACTAATGTTTGTGCAAATGAAATCAACCTCACCTTTTTTTTTATAGCTCAGCAGATAAAATCTGTTGCATACAGGTTCTCAAGATAAACGGGAACTTGCCTCATGGGAATAGACTTGACACCACCATAAAAATGGCATACATTCTTTCAGAGTACATCCTAAATTCACCTGGTCATCTCGGTGGTTGTCCATGCTAGTTAATACCCTTTATCCAAAGGAGAAAGACAACTTCTCCTATCTCTAGGACAAGCACGTACTTATAGCTCAGAGGAAAGTGCCTAACACCTAGCCTAAACTCCCCTGGGGACAGAGAGATAAAGAAGATAGCTCTCAGGTCCTTAACATAAACATTCCTGGGTTGTAATGCTGGCAAGAGACTGATTTAGCTTTTAAAAAGATTTAGATACTTACGAAAGGGACAGAGGAAGTATTTCTATTACAAGCGTCTTGAGGAAATCCTCTAAAAACGGAAATAAGAAGTGATGATTCATGCAAATGAATAAGCACCTAACCCATTCCTGATTTCCCCAGCTGAACTGCCACATTAAATGAATCCTGCACAAAATGTGTGCTTCCCCAAAACTGCTCTTGGAAGTGGCTGCTTAGAGCCACGAATGGTCTTTTCCAGTTCTTGCTGCTGCTGACTGTGGCCTCTGCCTGAATTCTCACCGATGAAATGCTGCTTGTGTGGGAATGACAGCGACCACACCTCCTCTGAGCCTGAGCCTGGCAAACCTCCAGGGCGCATTTCTCGCATTTTCCAAGTTCACCACGTAAGGACATCAGCTACACGGAGTACCTTGCTGGGAAGCGCCTTGGAAGGGCAGTGCGCCCATGAGCACACCACCAGCCCTCCAGTTCTCACCTCACCCACGTGCACTGACTGTGTCTCAGCAGAAGACTGGAGTGGCCTGTGAACCCCAGCTGCTGTGCCCACCTCAACACCTCACTCTATCCCTCCAGCCCAGAGACATGCTGGGCTCCCCAGCCCCCTGCCCTGGACACTCTCTGGAAGTCTTTCTATTACAAGTTGTCTTGAGGAAATGCTCTAAAAAAGGGAATAGTAAGTACAGAGTCATCCCAATGAACAGGATGTCCAGCAGTGAGCTGATGTCTCTCATGACTCACCCCTCTCTCCAAAAGGCGAAAAACTGTCATTTCATACATTTCCCCCTTTTTAAAGTTGTTGAAGCTAGGAGGGTAAACCTGGACCCTGCGATTTCACCTTGACCAGAAGCAGCAATGGCCACCTTTTAGTTTGCTTTCATTAAGATCTCTTCATATATATGGAGATTTACAATATAAAGCTTTCTCTTTTTGTATCTGCATTTCTATTAAATACAGATATTTTCCCTACTTTGTCACTTATCTATTTTTATTGAAGTATACTTCGTTTACAATATTTCAGGTGTACAGCAAAGTGACTCAGTTACATGTATTTATGTAAGAATATATGTATTCTTTTTCAGGTTCTTTTTTCCATTATGGGTTATTACAAGATATTGAACATAGTTCCCTGGGCTATACAGTAGGTCCTTACTGTTTATCTATTTTACATATAAAAGTGTGTATCTGTCAATCCCTGTTCTTTATCTTTTTAACTTAATTTTTTACTCTCACATTCTGTTATACAGACACTTAAAAAGATATTTTGTGTTCAAATCTTTCACTTTCACTTCATACTTTTCATCAGCTTGGACACTGTACTTGAAGAAGCCTTTCCCATCCTGCATTTCCTAAGTAGTTGCCTGTGTTTTCTCCTGTTTATTTTGGGTCTCTTAACATACCAATTTTATCAAGATAACTGGCACCCATCTTCAGGATTTGTAAAATCATTTTCCTCTTAAAGTCTCTCAACCATTTTTTTCAACACTAACACATCTACCACAACCAGGAAACGCAATGTTTAAGAAGAAAACTCAAGTTTGTAATCTAACAGAAAAGGACAGGCTCTTCTTTGAAGCTCAGCGACACGTCTTAATTTAAAGGCAGGAGAGGGACTTCCCTGGTGTTCCAGTGGTAAAGAATCCGCCTTCTAATACAGGGTACGTGGGTTCAAAGCCTGGGAACACTGGTCCGGGAGCTAAGATCCCACACGCCACGGGGCAGTTAAGCCCGCGTGCTGCAATTAGACACGATGCAGCCTAAGAGAGATAAATAATTTTTTACAAATAAAAATAAAAAAAATAAAGGCAGGGGAAGCAGGAAAGTGACCGTCTCATGTGAATTCCTTCTTATTCAAAATACAGGTCGTAGCAGTTTACTTGGGCTGCGTCACAAAATACGACACACTGGCGGGCTTAAGCAACACAAATGCACTGTTTGACATTTACGCAGGCTGCAAGTCTGAGATCAAGGTGTCAGCAGGGTTGGTCCCCTCTGAGGGCTGTACGGGAGGATGTGCTCCAGGCTTCCTGGTGGAGAGGGCGGTTTCCTCACAAGCACATGCACTATGTATGTACCACGTAGGTGCCTGGGCTGAACTCCGATCCCAGGGCTGCTCATCCACAGCAGCACCAGGCCGCTGGAGGGCTTGTCACGGACCCGTTGGCAGGAGGACTGCAGGCTGACACAGACGTCCGCTCAGCTGTGGACCCATGGCCCGGCCACAGCCCTGCGAGAGGCTGCCTGGTTGAAATCCAGGTCACGCTTCACCTCCCTCCTGCTTATTGCATTCAACGACGCCTTGAAGACCCCCTACTGCACCAGCCTGGGTGGCACATCCCACCCAGTCATTTCCAAATCACAAGCATGTCAATTGAGAAGGTTAAAATTAGGCCCTGGCTCAGTGCTGTGCAATTAGAATCTGTGAGGCTGGGTCCAGGCATCTGTGTTGGAATATTTTCTCCACATGACTCTCATGCCCAAAGGATTGTATTGACAAAGCACTTCTGCTTCACCCTACTGATATTTCTGCACTAGAGCTACAGCCGTTGTTATATTAAACTGCATGCACAGGAGGAAAAGAGAGGAGGAGAGGTGATAGTTTTGCTTATCTCCAAACACGCTGTTACTGAACCAAACTTGGGTCCACTCGCCCGCATGCACTAAAGCCAATCTACTGACACGGGTCACGGTGAAGGAAAGTGCCACATTTATGGCAGGGCAACAAGCAAGGGGTCCAGGTCTCTAGGGCTCAAAAGGCCCCCACTCCCCAGTGGCTTTCAGGGAAAGGTGTTTACAGATGGGGTGAGGCTGTCGGTGGGAATGTACACTGGTGCTGCCGCTATGCACAACAGTGTGGAGGTTCCTCAAAACGCTAAAGCTAGAGCTACCGTAGGACCCAGCAATCCCACTCCTGGGCATATACCCAGCGAAAACCATAATTCAAGAAGACACGTGCACCCCAATATGTATAGCAGTACGATTTACAATAGCCAAGACATGGAAGCAACTTAAATGTCCATCGACAGAGGGATGGATAGGGAAGATGTGGTACATACGTGTGATGGAATACTACTCAGCCATAAAAAAGAATGAGATTATGCCATGTGCAGCAACATGGATGGACCTAGAGATTATCATACTAAGTGAAGGATGTCAGACAAAGACAAATACCATATGCTATCACTCCTATGTGGAATCTAAAACAGTGATACGAATGAACTTCTTAACAAAACAGAAACAGACTCACAGACATAGAAAAAAAACTGAGGTTTACCAAAGGGAAAAGGTGGGGGAGAGGGATAGATCAGGAGGTTGGGGCTAACATATGCACACAACTATATATAAAACAGGAAATCAACAAGGACCTCCTGTAGAGCACAGGGATCTCTACTCAATATTCTGTATTAACCTAGGGAGTTCCCTGGTGGCCCAGAGGTTAGGATTCTGGTCTTTCACGGCCGTGGCCCGGGTTCAATCCCTGGTCAGGGAACTGAGATCCTACAAGCCACACAGCACCACGAAAAAAAAGCAAAATTCGGTAATAATCTAAATGGGAAAACAATCTGAAAAAGAATAGATATCTGTGTCCATATAACTGAATCACTTTGCTGTACACCGGAAACTAACACAACACTATAAATCAACTATACACCCAATATAAAATTTAAAAAATGTTTAAAGTGAATTACAAACGAGTGGGGTGAGGGAGAGGAGGTTGAGGGGTGTGTGGTCAGCTTGTGGACATTCTTCCGATTGGTTGGTGGTGAGGTAATCTGAGGTCAACATCATCAACCGGCTGGTTCCAGCTGGTCTGGGGTCTACGTGCTTGTGGGCAGCATGCAGTTACCTTCCTCCCCCCTGCTGGGGGCTTCAGTCTCTGCAAAACAGCTCCAAGGACGTGGCTCAGAACAGTAACTACAGCCCTTGAGGAGGAACTAAAGGTCCTTGACTTTGTTTAACGGCTACACTAGTATTATTTGGTCTTTTGGGACTCTTTTCCTTTCTTTTGGCACTTTCTCCCTTCTCTGATTAAATTGTTTGTTTCCAACTCACGGAAGGCTAGGAGGCTAAAATTTTCTAAAGACAAGCAGCAGGCAGAAGACATGGGGAGAATCCGTCCCAGGAAGGCCCCACAAGGTCCTGCTCACTTACAACATCACATTCAATCTGGGCTGTTTACGCCATTTTTGGACAACATACCAACACATCTTAAGATGGGTCCCACCCGACTGTAGCACATTTGGACAAGGTGCGGTGGGGTGGGATTATGCAAATCCAGATCTGAAGACTAGATAAAGCAATCAGGCAGGGTATTTCACAGTATACAAGAGAAATTTTCATGGGGACAGAATACCAACCTTCTAATATTTGAAAGCCTGTTAGCCAAGAGGGAGAGTGAACTTCTGTTTTGTTATACAAGGACCCAATCAGCTGTGATGGTTGAAAGCATGATGAATGCAAATCTGAATTCATTTGCCTCCTAACAATGCAATGTCTACAGCAGAGGGACACAGGTCCTCAAGCAGCAGTGCTTTTCCCAGCAGTGCAGACCCTGAGGAGAGCCAGGCTGTGGCAGCTCTGGAGGACCTCAGACACTCTTTGCACGGCCTCTGAGACCTAGAACATCTCAGAAAGTCCACGAGTGCAAACCAAAGAGACACTCAGTCCCTGCACCTTGGATGAACTGATTTGACTCTACGTATGCATTGCTTGGCCTAATTAGAAATATGGAAGTGATCAGAAGACAGAATAAACCTCTGGGCACATCCTGAACAACAGAGATACTTCTCATCAAAGTCCAAACAATAATTCAAAAGCAAGATTCAGAGCCAAAATGTGGAAACAAACCAAGTGTTCACTGACAGATGAATGGATCAAGAAAATGTAGTGTGTATATTCACACAACAGATATTATTCACCCACAAACAGGAAGGAAAGTTTCTAATTGATACAAAGACCATTTATGTATTTTTCAAAGATTGACATTTCTTTGTATGAACAGTGAAAATTTAACAATTCCACTTTTAAGAGGAAAGGTCAGTGTTTCTTTGTAGAAACAATTAAGTCTCAGCAGTAGAGGCATAAGCACACACGTGGCACACAGAGTAAACAGAATAGCGCCCCGCTACCTCCCCGCAATCTGATCCCCCGATGAGCCCTGCTGATTCTCCCTCCAAACATAGAGAACCTGTTTACTTCTCTCCATCTTCTCAGACATCGTCTTCCTGGACTACCACGCCCAATTCCTAACCTTATCTGGGTCTCCCGACTTCCACTCTTACTGAATCCCCACCCCATCCATTTATGCAGCAGCCAAAATCAATTGTTCCCCTTTCAGTGCAAACTGGATCAGGACACCTCTCATTCACTGCTTTCCCACTGCACTTGGCAAACATCTGAACTTCTTCAGACCCACGGTTTTATTTCCTTCTCACTCACTGTGTACTGTCCACACTGGCTTTGGGGTCTAGGAAGGAAATTTTGACACAGGCTACCACACAGATGACAGGCGAAGACATTAAGCTAAGTGGATAAGTCAGATACAAATGGACAAATGTTACATGATTCCACTTCTGTGAGGTCCCCAGACGGGTCAAATTCATAGAGACAGAAAGTGGAGTAGTGGGTGTCAGGGGCTGGGAGGGGGATGGGGAGTCAGTGTTTAATGGGGACAGAGTTTCACTTTGACAGGATGAAAACATTCTGGAGATGGATGGTCGGGATGGTTGCACAACAATGAGAATTCTTTTTTTTTTCCTTAAGATTTTTGTTTTACTTATTTTCGGCTGCGTTGGGTCTTCGTTGCTGGGCGCAGGCTTTCTCTAGTCGCGGTGAGCGGGGGCTACTCTTCGGTGCGGTGTGCAGGCTTCTCATTGAGGTGGCTTCTCTTTGCGGCAGAGCATGGGCCCTAGGCGCATGGGCTCAGTAGTTGTGGCTCGCGGGCTGAGGAGTTATGGCTTGCAGGCTCAGTAGTTGTGGCGCACGGGCGTTAGGTGCTCCACGGTATGTGGGATCTTCCCGGACCAGGGCTTGAACCTGTGTCCCCTGCATCGGCAGGCGGATTCTTGACCACTGTGCCACCAGGGAAACCCAAGAAAAAAAGCAAGACTCAGACCCCAAGGGGAGGAGTGGAAGTACGAGTTGGGAGGTTCAGAAGAAGCTTCCAGTGACACTGCATGACCCTGAGTTGGCTATTTTCTTCTCTGCATCTCGGCTACCATATACTTCCTACCCTCATAGAAAAATAACCTGTCTGGAATTGGAAATTTTTCCATTTAGTCTTTTTGCGCATGTGACATTTTTATTCAGAAAAATAATCTGTGTTGAACTGGAGTTTTTTCCATTTAGTATTTTGTACATGTGACATTTTTATTCAGGTAGTGAAATCTCTGGGTCAACAGTGATACCACATTCTCAAGATTTTGATAAGTAGACTAGAACTTCTTAACTGGAATCAAGGGGCAGGCTTTGGACAATCCATGGACTTTGTGACATCCAAACGTGCTCTTTGTGTGTGTGTGTGTGTGTGTGTGTGTGTGTGTGTGTGTTTGTAGACACCCTTTGAAGGGTGCGTGAGCACCTGTAGTTTTCTATGATTTTAGCTTCTCCAAATGGCTCCTGGACTCAAAGGTGCCTGAGGGGAGCGGACGTGTACTCCCCCAGTACAGAATTCTGAACGCAGTGTCAGTAAACATTCAGCCGAAGAGCTTTGCCAAATGGCGTGTTTTAACGTAACTTTTTAATCCAGTGAGTCGATGTACCTGGTATCTTTTTTTACATACTTATCTCACTCTTTATTTATTTTTTTGGGGGGCGGTACGCGGGCCTCTCACGGTTGTGGCCTCTCCCGTTGTGGAGCACAGGCTCCGGACGCGCAGGCTCAGCGGCCATGGCTCATGGGCCCAGCCACTCCGCGGCATGTGGGATCTTCCCGAACCGGGGTACCAACCCGTGTCCCCTGCATCGGCAGGTGGACTCTCAACCACTGCACCACCACGGAAGCCATTATCTCACTCTTATAAGGCTGAAACGTTGCTGCTTCCCCTAAGTTTCCTTGTCCCTCTCCCCACTCTCCCACCAGGCCGTGGAAGAGGAATGGGAGGGAGAGGGAGAGTCCAGCAGGGAGAGGACAGTGCACCTGCTGGGAAGCGGTAAAGAGGGGTCCAGGGTGGGAGGGAGGGAGACACAAGAGGGAGGGGATATGGGAACAGGTGTATATGTATAACTGATTCGCTTTGTTATAAAGCAGAAACTAATACGCCATTGTGAATCAACTGTACTCCAATAAACTTGTAAAAAAAATTAGAACTACCATATGACACAGCATTTTCATTCCTGGATATATATCAAAAAAATAAAACCAAAAAACATTAATTTGAAAAGATATATGCACCCTAATGTTCATGGCAGCATTATTTACAATTGACAACATATGGAAGCAAGCTAAGTGTTTATTAAGAGATGAATGGGTAAGGAAGATGTGATATATATATATACAATGGAATACTATTTAGCTAAAAAAAAATTTTTTTTGAATTGAAATTGTATCAAGTATCTTTTCCGACCACAATGCTATGAGACTAGACATCAATTACAGGAAAAGAGCTGTAAAAAAATACAAACACATGGAGGCTAAACAATACACTACTCAATAACGAAGTGATCACTGAAGAAATCAAAGAGGAAATTAAAAAATACCTAGAAACAAATGACAATGGAGACATGACGACCCAAAACCTATGGGATGCAGCAAAAGCAGTTCTAAGAGGGAAGTTTATAGCAATACAATCCCACCTTAAGAAACAGGAAACATCTCGAATAAACAACCTAATCTTGCACCTAAAGCAATTAGAGAAAGAAGAACAAAAAAACCCGAAAGTTAGCAGAAGGAAAGAAATCATAAAGATCAGATCAGAAATAAATGAAAAAGAAATGAAGGAAACGATAGCAAAGATCAATAAAACTAAAAGCTGGTTCTTTGAGAAGATAAACAAAATTGATAAACCATTAGCCAGACTCATCAAGAAAAAAAGGGAGAAGACTCAAATCAATAAAATTAGAAATGAAAAAGGAGAAGTAACAACTGACACTGCAGAAATACAAAAGATCAGGAGAGATTACTACAAGCAACTCTATGCCAACAAAATGGACAACCTGGAAGAAATGGACAAATTCTCAGAAATGCACAACCTGCCAAGACTGAATCAGGAAGAAATAGAAAATATGAACAGACCAATCACAAGCACTGAAATTGAAACTGTGATAAAAAAATCTTCCAACAAACAAAAGCCCAGGACCAGATGGCTTCACAGGCGAATTCTATCAAACATTTAGAGAAGAGCTAACACCTATCCTCCTGAAACTCTTCCAAAATATAGCAGAGGGAGGAACACTCCCAAACTCATTCTACGAGGCCACCATCACCTTGATACCAAAACCAGACAAGGATGTCACAAAGAAAGAAAACTACAGGCCAATATCACTGATGAACATAGATGCAAAAATCCTCAACAAAATACTAGCAAACAGAATCCAACAGCACATTAAAAGGATCATACACCATGATCAAGTGGGGTTTATTCCAGGAATGCAAGGATTCTTCAATATACGCAAATCAATCAACGTGATACACCATATTAACAAATGGAAGGAGAAAAACCATATGATCATCTCAATAGATGCAGAGAAAGCTTTCGACAAAATTCAACACCCATTTATGATAAAAACCCTGCAGAAAGTAGGCATAGAGGGAACTTTCCTCAACATAATAAAGGCCATATATGACAAACCCACAGCCAGCATCGTCCTCAATGGTGAAAAACTGAAACCATTTCCACTAAGATCAGGAACAAGACAAGGTTGCCCACTCTCACCACTCTTATTCAACGTAGTTTTGGAAGTTTTAGCCACAGCAATCAGAGAAGAAAAGGAAATAAAAGGAATCCGAATCGGAAAAGAAGAAGTAAAGCTGTCACTGTTTGCAGATGACATGATACTATACATAGAGAATCCTAAAGATGCTACCAGAAAACTACTAGAGCTAATCAATGAATTTGGTAGAGGTGCAGGATACAAAATTAATGCACAGAAATCTCTGGCATTCCTATATACTAATGATGAAAAATCTGAAAGTGAAATCAAGAAAACACTCCCATTTACCATTGCAACAAAAAGAATAAAATATCTAGGAATAAACCTACCTAAGGAGACAAAAGACCTGTATGCAGAAAATTATAAGACACTGATGAAAGAAATTAAAGAGGATACAAATAGATGGAGAGATGTACCATGTTCTTGGATTGGAAGAATCAACATTGTGAAAATGACTCTACTACCCAAAGCAATCTACAGATTCAATGCAATCCCTATCAAACTACCACTGGCATTTTTCACAGAACTAGAACAAAAAATTTCACAATTTGTATGGAAACACAAAAGACCCCGAATAGCCAAAGCAATCTTGAGAACGAAAAATGGAACTGGAGGAATCAGGCTCCCTGACTTCAGACTATACTACAAAGCTACAGTAATCAAGACAGTATGGTACTGGCACAAAAACAGAAAGACAGATCAATGGAACAGGATAGAAAGCCCAGAGATAAACCCACGCACATATGCTCAACTTATCTTTGATAAAGGAGGCAGGAATGTACAGTGGAGAAAGGACAGTCTCTTCAATAAGTGGTGCTGGGAAAACTGGATAGGGACATGTAAAAGTATGAGATTAGATCACTCCCTAACACCATACACAAAAATAAGCTCAAAATGGATTAAAGACCTAAATGTAAGGCCAGACACTATCAAACTCTTAGAGGAAAACATAGGCAGAACACTCTATGACATAAATCACAGCAAGATCCTTTTTGACCCACCTCCTAGAGAAATGGAAATAAAGACAAAAATAAACACATGGGACCTAATGAAACTTAAAAGCTTTTGCACAGCCAAGGAAACCATAAACAAGACCAAAAGACAACCCTCAGAATGGGAGAAAATATTTGCAAATGAAGCAACTGACAAACGATTAATCTCCAAAATTTATAAGCAGTTCATGCAGCTCAATAACAAAAAAACCAAACAACCCAATCCAAAAATGGGCAGAAGACCTAAATAGACATTTCTCCACAGAAGATATACAGACTGCCAACAAACACATGAAAGGATGCTCAACATCTTTACTCATTAGAGAAATGCAAATCAAAACTACAATGAGATATCATCTCACACCAGTCAGAATGGCCATCATCAAAAAATCTAGAAACAATAAATGCTGGAGAGGGTGTGGAAAAAAGGGAACACTCTTGCACTGCTGGTGGGAATGTGAATTGGTACAGCCGCTATGGAGAACGGTATGGAGGTTCCTTAAAAAACTACAAATAGAACTACCATATGACCCAGCAATCCCACTACTGGGCATATACCCTGAGAAAACCATAATTCAAAAAGAGACATGTACCAAAATGTTCATAGCAGCCCTATTTACAATAGCCCGGAGATGGAAACAACCTAAGTGTCCATCATCGGATGAATGGATAAAGAAGATGTGGCACATATATACAATGGAATATTACTCAGCCATAAAAAGAAATGAAATTGAGCTATTTGTAATAAGGTGGATGGACCTAGAGCCTGTCATACAGAGTGAAGTAAGTCAGAAAGAGAAAGACAAATACTGTATGCTGACACATATATATGGAATTTAAGAAAAAAAAATGTCATGAAGAACACAGGGGTAAGACAGGAATAAAGACACAGACCTACTAGAGAATGGACTTGAGGATATGGGGAGGGGGAAGGGTAAGCTGTGACAAAGTGAAAGAGCGGCATGGACATATATACACTACCAAACGTAAGGTAGATAGCTAGTGGGAAGCAGCCGCATAGCACAGGGAGATCAGCTCGGTGCTTTGGGACTGCCTGGAGGGGTGGGATAGGGAGGGTGGGAGGGAGACGCAAAAGGGAGGGGATATGGGAACATATGTATATGTATAACTGATTAAGTTTGTTATAAAGCAAAAAAAAATTAAAAATAAAGATGAAGAAAAAAAAAAGAATAAAATTTTGCCATTTATGACAAAAAAAAAAGAGGGGTCCGGATACCTTGAGGGGGGTTTTGGAGGACGGGCAGAGGTTGGGTCAGTGGCAGGAGATACCATTTACCCCTGATCTCTGGGACAAGTGCACGCATAGGTCTGACAGTTACTTGTGTTTTCCTTCAAACTGGTTTCCTTCAAACTCCGATGATGACATCAGAGGCTTCCAACCTTCCCGATTGGATGGACCAGACTCCTTGGTGCTTGGCAGCAGTAGTGGACAACAGAATCTCGCCAGAGCTTCTCTCCACTGACAGTTGCCCCGCAGCTTGGAGAAGGGACGACCACTTGTGTTTAGCCCAAGTCCAGAAGAAGAGTTGGGACAAAGCAGAGTCTAGGCTTTGAGGAAGGGAAGAGTATGGGAGACATCATGGACAACCGTCAACCGACTTCCCAGGCTGAGGAGCTGAATTCCCAGTCCAGCTCTTCAGGGTACCCCCTGGAGTTGACTGTCTATGAAGAAAGCCCAGGACCGTCAGGTGAGGGAGCTGGCATGAGAAGGAATTTCAGAGATTTGACCAGTAAGGAGGAAAGGGTACAGAGGTCGGGAAGGAGCACCTGCATAAGGTGCCTATGAAAGAAAGGAGACATTCAGAAAGCCAGGGATTGAGGGAGGAGAGCACAGGAGCTGGGGACACGGAACACCTGGGGAGCAAGAAACAGGGTTAGGAGATGAGATCCAAGGATGAGAGAAGAGGAGAGAGGAAACAAGGGGAGGGTTCTTTTTTTTTATTCCTGGTGGGAGAAATTATCTACCATGAGAAAGAGTTTCGAGGACGGGAAGCTGGACAAATGACAAAAAGAGTCAGGGGAGGGATAGGTAGATATGGACAGAGAAAGATGGAAAGATGACTTGGGGCAAGGTCAGCGGTCTGTGAGCCTGGAAAGCACGGGGGTGCTTCGGGGGGGAGGCGGAGTCGGGGTGGGGTTGGGTGGTCACCAGTGGCTGAATTCCCAAGACGAGAGCGTCATACTGTAGTCTCTTCTCCTTCATCAGCTCCCTGGGCTGGTTGCAGCCCCCCGCCTCAGCGCCCTGGCTGTAAGAGGAAGAGGTCAGTGGCGTTCAGAGCGGAGGTGGAGGGCAACACGGCCGCTGAGGCCCAGGACACCTGGGTCGTGGAGTTGCTGAGTGGGCTCAAGATGAAGCTGAAGCGACAGCGGGTGTCTTCAGTACTGCCTGAGCACCACAAGGTCTTCAAGTGGATGCTTGGTAAGGACCCACCGCCCTGCCCAGCAACCTCCAATCCTATACTTGAAAAACAAACAAACCAAAACTTCCCATGACTACACTTTCCCAGTGGAAAAGAATTCCCTGCTACTTGGTGTGCTCTCCGTCCCTGGCGGACTGTCTACGGATAAAGGATGCAGGGGACACATAGAAGATACAGGATGAGGTTAGACTTAGAAATGATACAAGACTAGGTTAGATTTAGAAATGATACAGGATTAGGTTCGCTTGGTTTCAACTGTACCCGAGACTCTAGCTCTTACTGGCCTTTTGAATCTTACTGGCATGTTCGGGGTGGGGGGAGGAGGGGCTGACAAGCCATCTTCACCCCCTGACATGACTGTCAATTGAGACATTGGCTGAGAGTATCTTGATGCCCTCTGCAGGTACGTGAATGCATGATGAAGGGGCATCACTCCCTGTCACTCGGCCCCCCCAGAAGGGGAGTCACCCCCTTTCCTCCCACAGTGAATGGTCTTCCCTCCCCTCTTTCCGTCAACTTCACCCTGGGCCACATCTTGGCATTTCCACAGGGGGGCGCGGTTCACCCTCTTGGCTCTGGAATGCTCCCACGACAGCCCTGTTCCCACTGGCAACATCTGCCCTTTTTTCACAGAGGATCCCGTCGTTAAGAAATTCCTCGCCTGGGACAAAAACCTGGAAGTATCTGACAAGGTAAGTCACCCACTGAGATGGATTCCTGCTCCAGCGCCTGTTCTAGGTGGGCGCGCTGGGTGCTTTCTACACCCACGTTTCCACTCCCCTCCTAACCTCATGCCTTGTCAACACTTCCCTCCAGGGGCCTCGAGGTCCCCTCTGGGATCTGAGCCCCAGGAGTGCCCCTTTGGTGGTTGCTGCCTAAGTCCCCTCTCCTCTCAGCTCCTGGGGACTCGCCTTGGCTCCGGTTCATTGAACACCGTCCTGTGCCCGCGGCCCTAAGTCCACGCCCTCAATCCCACAGCCTCCCATCCTTGGAGCGCCGCCAACTCTGACCTTCTGTCCTCTCCCCTTCCCCAAATAATCAGGCTCACCCCACACGGGGGTCTCTCCTCCAAGTGGCACCACCCATTCCTCGTCCCCTGCTCCCTTCTCCCTCCCACTCTTTCTCCTCTTCCAGGATGTGACCTCTCTCCTACGTTTTTTCCCCTCTTTCCATCAGTATCTCCTGTCGATGGTGATAGCGTATGTCAGCCGGGCCGGGCTCCTCTCCTGGCAATTCCAGAGAATCCATTTCTTCATAGCTCTGTGAGTACCTTGCTCCATCCCCGCCATCAATATTCAACACCCTGGGAAGGCAGAGGGAGAGATGTGGGGCTCTGACCTTTCATCTATTTTTTTAAACCCCTTTGTACTGACTCTAGGTGTGAAAATGACAGGATTACGGTACCGTGGTTTCTTTTTCAAACCATGTTCTGTTTTTTATAGCATTCATTGTCAAAACAAACTACCCTAATGTCAATTAAAACACTGAAGGAAACAAAGCAAAACACAAAACTTTCCTAAGAGGAGAGGAAGAAAGAACTGACACCATCCTGCCCCCGAGTAACAGACTTGAGACGTTTCCAGTTCGAATTCTCCGGTCTCAGGTCTTCCCACATCAGCACCAAGTGTGGTTATCTTCCGTTTCTGTGTTCCCACGACAAATGCCACAATCGGGGCCCGTATCACATAGCGTGGATTTGGTGTCAAATGCTCCCCACTGATGTTTCTTCCAAGTCTCCCAAGCCAGTTGGCTCTATTTGCCTGAACATCCTTCCAAAACACAGGTCTGACCGCTTCACACAATTTCATTGGCTAATGACATGCCAAATCAAGGCCAGAGTTCTGCGTTGGGATTTAACTCTCTCTGCAATCTCCAGCACACCGTCCTGATACTTTATTCCTGTGTTTCACTGCTCCTTCCAAATACCCTGCCCTCTAAGTTTCTATTGAGCTTTCTATCCAGGTATCTTTGCCATACATTTATCTGAAGAAAACGACCTTATCCTTAAAGTGGGTTCAAACACCAAAACCTTCACGATGCCCCATCTCCCTAACTTCTGCATCCCAGAGGCACTTTAGTTCAAATTGTATTATAATGTGATGCTTTGCATTATAGTCATTTCTTATCTCCCCCCTTCCCCTTCCCCAGTCCCACTAGACTAGACACCATGTGGAAGGCAGGTCTCGTCAAAATGTCAATGCATTCCCAAAACACTCAGCACAATTCTTTTCATTGGGCAAATGTTTGTTACTGTGAGACTTCTAGGTAATCAGTATTGCATTTGGCCATGAGATAAAATGTTCATTCATTCATTCATTCATTCATCTAACAAACCTTATAAAGTACACCCTACATGCTGGGGAATATGAGATGGTGGGAACAGAGATTCACAAAAGGCTGTTGAATTCATGCATCAATATGAACCAAGCCCTAAATGTGTCATTTGCTAGGAGAGGGATGAATGCAGAAACAGATCAGATCAGCTCCTGCCCTCAGGAACTGTACATGTACCTACAACATAGGAAGAGAGGTGTGTGCACATAAAACAAGTTGAAGGGAACGGGGGGTTTGGATCGTGTCCTCATCATCAAGGTGTGAGAGGCACCCTTCTGAAGGTCCTGCCTGGCAGTGGCTCCTTGATGACTGGGCGGCTGGCTCCCGGTGACGCTGGGCAGGGCTGGGTGGGTCGTGTGAGGATGCTCAGCCTGCCTCTTTTCTGGGAAGCTGATCTCAAGTGGAGGCCCTTCCTGTCCTGATGACAGCGACCTGATGTCTTTCCCCAGCTATGTGGCCAGCGACATGGAAGAGAACAACCAGGCCCCCAAGCAGGCCATCGTTTCGTTCCTCTATGGAAAGGACTGCTCCCAGCATGCCTTGTTCCACAAACTGCGTTCCCAGTTCATCTGTTCCATGGGCTGGAAGACATGGGTCACTCGGGAAGAGTGCGAGCAGGTGGGTGGGCTGTGGCGGTCTCGGGGAGGGGGAGGGACGGAGAGGAGGTGGGGATCATGGGGGACTCGGTTTGGGACTTGGGGACAGACGAGAAAGAACCGGAGGCAGGGCAACGGGAGGCAGCGGCATCCTCATTGCCAGGGGCTGTTTGTCTTTCCAGATCCAGGCTTTTGATCCAGAGCTCTGGGTGTGGGGAAGAGATCGCGCCCTCTTGCCCCAGAGGCCCCAGGACCATGCAGGCCTGAGGTCATCGGCCTGCGCAAAGGTAGGTCTGCGTGCGCAAAGGTGCGGGTGGAATGACGTGTTGTCTACTGAGGAAATCGGAGGAATCCCACTGCTGGACCCATATCACCTCTCACGCTGTGAAGGGGGCCAGCCAGGCACACAGCCACGTGCCGACTCTGCGCCAGCCACGGACTGACAGCCACACACAGACACCAGCACCGCGAGGCCCGTGGGCACCAGACCTCGGGGAAACCAGTTTGTCCCAGACGCATGGGTCTCACTGAAGTTATTTCACCCAAAGCAATTGGGTCCAAATAACAGCTGTGACGAGATGGTGATTCTTTTCCATATACTGTGTTTCCAGTTTCTCTTTTTCATTCATTTTTGGCCTTACATCCCTCAGGGTTATGGGTTCTAGCATTTATCTACAACAAAGTAAATATCTACAAACAGGATATTAGATAGAACAGCCCACACGTTCAATAAGAAAAGATGAATTATGACTAGCTTTATATTCATCCAAATTTACTTTCAAATTGCCTATGGCCAGATCACCTGTGACTCTTTATTCCCCCTGACTCACCACTTCTGGACCAATGATTCCTCTAGTACAATTCACCTTTTCCCCCTCACGTTTATGGTCAAGGGGGTTTATCACAACGACTGAAGGTTAAGGAATGCCATCTTCAGCATGGCTTATTACAATTGACACATTAGAGTTCTAGATGTGGGCAGAGGATTGAGCAAACATTTGGTTTAAATCTTGCAAACTAGCTGTCTTCGTCCATTCAACCTGCCCTACTACAGACCGCGTTGCTTACAAACAACACAGCACGGTCTCTTTTACAAGGGCAATAATCTCATTCATGAGGGCTCTACCCCATGACCTAATAACCTCCCAAAGACCCCACCTCCTAATACCAGCACCTTAGGGGTTAAGATTTTAAGATTTCAACATAAGAATTTTGGGGGACACAAACATTCAGCACATAACACTAACCAAGTTTAGGGCTGAGTATTATTTAAACATTAGGACCCAGGGACTTCCCTGTTGGCACAGTGGTTAAGAAACCGCCTGCCAATGCAGGGCACACAGGTTTGAGCGCTGGTCCGGGAAGACCCCACATGCCACGGAGCAACTAAGCCCATGCGCCACAACTACTGCGCCTGCGCTCTAGAGCCCACGAGCCACAACTACTGAGCCTGCGTTCTAGAGCCCGCAAGTCGCAACTACTTAGCCTGTGCGCCTAGAGCCCGTGCTCCGCAACAAGAGAAGCCGTCAGGAGAAGCAACGGAGAGTAGTCCTCACTCACCACAACTAGAGAAAGCCCACACACAGCAACAGAGACCCAATGCAGCCAAAAATAAAAGAAAGAAAATAAGTAAATAAATGAAAACTTAATAATAACATAGACATTAGGATGTAGGGTTAGGGTTAGGGATCCGGCCTCAGGTCTCCTGGTCCACGATGTTGACTTGTCAGTGATGTCTGTAGTGTGCTTCCAAGTTCAGAATTTAAGTGGTGCCAAAGGACCAAGGTGAGTTAAGACTAAAGCAGCATTCTCCAAATGCCAGCTCCCTGAGCAGAATCACCTGGAGTCTGGGCTATAAAGCAGATTACTGGGCCTGACCTTGGGTGTATTCAGTAGTTTTTGGAGTCAGGGTCACCAAAGTCCAAGAATCGCACTTGAAAGCAATGAATGGTTCAGGACTGGGGTTCAGAATGGAGAATTTGAGATAAAACTCCAATCATAAATGAGTCTCAATTCTGGTTAGAATTGACTAAGAATGTGAAAACCTTTATATCTGGACAGTTGCCACTTTGAAATCTGACATCCTTGCTCCTTCTCTTACTTCCAGATCACAGAGCCCAGGAGAGATGAGGATGTTCAACAAGAGGTCAATCCAGACACTGACGACAGCCGTGAAGAAGGAAGGGAGAAGCCTCTTGTGCAGATCATCGAGAAGAAGCCAGCATCTCCTAGAATGAGCGGAGGCCAGTTTTCGTGTTATACTCCTAGGAGCGGGGTGTGCTTCTAGGAGTCTGTGGCAGGACAATAAGAAAACAGGGTTTATTCAGATTCCACCCTTCTGGAAGGCACCACCTCAATTTTCAGATCATTTCATTTCCATCTCCCCTGAGACGAACATTGGAGGTCCCATTTTTTTATACACTTGTTTGCCCCAATCTAGAAGCATTTGAAGGTGGAGTGTAGCGGCTCAGAATAGGAGGGAATAACATTAAAATATATAATTAGAAAAAAACATATATATATATATATATAATTACAGCCACAGGGTCATGACTCATGACTTAAGTTTCACTGGCTTATTTTGAAAATGTCACCTATAAAATTATTGTATTTTTATATTTTATATTTATATATTTATTTTAAATAGTTTTGAAATAGTCTTCATTTTGAAACATCTTATTACTACAAACTTGTGTGATGAGAACTGTAGCTGTTGTATATTTACACATATATACAATTTTACTCACATTTTCAAGAGAGATTGTTGATTTTATCTATTACATAATATTTCCATTCTACTTATAGCATAGTGGGTATTTCCTCCCAATTCTTGTAAGCATAAATTTGTACTTTTTTAGTTGTCATTATTGAATTGTGGGAATTCAGTCCTAATTTTTTAACTTGCCTCAGCATGTTTGTATGTTATTTTAGATTGTTTAAGAGTACCGTGCGATGCAGCTTTTGGGGAACTACAATAAAGATGAAAGTCTTCTCACAGTCAGGATGTGTGTGGTCATTACCAGTTGGCTTCGCCTCTTTGCTGTCCAACGAGGTGTTGCTTAATGGCGTTGTGATTACCCAACCACATTTCTTAACTCTGAAAAACAGTCCTCAATTATTTTTCATGTAGAGAAAACTACAGAAGATGAGGCAGGTCTTGCATCATTCAGGACTCCAATACTGAGAGACAACTCTTGGGTAAAAGGAAAGATAGCTTTATTGAGGAAGCCGGCAGTCCAGAAGAGAGGTGGACTCATGTCCCGAAGAACCAACTCTCCCCTCCTGAAGTTTTGCTTGAGGACTATACAGGGAAAAGAGGAAGGGGCTACATGCTGAAGAGAGGGTTACAGGGTGCGTGATCAGCTCACGGTCATTCTTCTGAATGGTCAGTGGTGAGGTAACGGGGACTCAACATCATCAGCCTTCTGGTTCCAACTGTTCTGGGGTCTACGTGC
The DNA here is from genome assembly GCF_025265405.1 of Mesoplodon densirostris. Classification (NCBI taxonomy): domain Eukaryota; kingdom Metazoa; phylum Chordata; class Mammalia; order Artiodactyla; family Ziphiidae; genus Mesoplodon; species Mesoplodon densirostris. The sequence continues at coordinate 78,742,703 of NC_082667.1, read as the reverse complement.
TTGTGGGCAACATGCAGTTAACTTCTTCCACCTGCTGGGGGTTTCAGTCTCTGCCAAACAGCTCCAAGGACGTGGCTCAGAATATTACCCAATAGCCCTTGAGGAGGAACTAAAGGTCCTTGACTTTGTTTAACAGCCAAGAGATGATTATTTTGTCTTGGCTGTTTTTTCGGCCTCGCCACGCAGCTTGCAGGATCTTAGTTCCCTGATCAGGGATCGAAAACAGGCCTCTAGCAGTGGAAGCCCAGAATCCTAACCGCTGAAGTGCCAGGGAGTTCCTGACAGTAGACTTTAAAAAAAAAAAAAAAACAGACCAAAAGGAACACAGTTTTAAGGAAGCTTAACTTTCTCAGAAATGCAGAAATGTTGTTGTGCATTTATTTTCTTTCTTTTACCCCCCAATACATTTATTTATATATATATTTATTTTTGTCTGCGTTGGGTCTTCGTTGTTGCACGTGGGCTTTCTCTAGTTGCAGTGGAGCGGGGGCGACTCTTCATTGCGGTGCGTCAGCGTCTCCATGCGGTGGTTTCTCTTGTTCCGGAGCATGGGATCTAGGCACGTCGATTCCAGTAGTTGTGGCTCACGGGCTCTAGAGGTTTTTTATGTTTTGCAAGTATTCATCAAATGTTTATTGCTTAAATGAATGACAAATAATTTCTTCCAACAATCTTCAAACTGCTTAACACTATGACAACATTTAGCGTTTCAAATTTCACGTGACCTTAGTCTTTCTGTGCTCTAGTTTCTAAAAGCACGTGGGATCTTCCCGGACCAGGGCTTGAACCAGTGTGCCCTGCACTGGCGGGCGGATTCTTAACCACGGAGCCACCAGGGAAGTCCCTGTGCATTTATTTTCAAAAAAATAATAAGGCCGGATGAATTCAGAACTAGGTGCAGAAACCTCTTCCAGTGAGATACAGAATCTCTGCTGTTTAGGCAGATTTAGAGAACAACTTTTCCAACCACTTATTAAAGAGACCAATACTCCATGAAAAAAAGTTATCGTTTGTACAGAGAGAAAACCAAACTCCAGCTTTGCATCAATATAATATTTGCTACTAAGAGAACCATAAGCTCTTTTTTGAAAATCTCTGGAATAAACATCAAAACTGAGCTGCCTTCGGCTCAGACAAATAAAATTCCCTTTCTGCCCGTCTCCTACAACTTTCTATACTCATTCAGGTTGTGTCTTTCACTATCCTCTTTCTGGTGCTGGAACAATCAGTCATTTTACTTTAGGACCAAACTATTTTTGTTCCTGTTAATAAACAAAACTACATCGCATTATCTTGCACACAAAGTTGTACCTCTCGGTTGCTGGAACCAAGCAGGACCATGCAGGGCCCTTCCATGTCCCCTGCCTCTTGTTTGTAAAATAGCTGCAGTCTCCCAGGCCTCCCCTGAGTCACCAAAGAACAGGTTCAAGCAGTTACTGATTAGGACAACAGCAGTCACAGAACCTTTAGTTCCTCCCGAAGGACATAAGTAACAGTGTCAGACACACACTCCTAACTTGTTTTGCAGATACTAAAACCACTACAAGAGGAGAAAGCTAACTGTATGATGACCAGACTGGAGCTATGACACAAGCTGCTCCATCTTGAGCAGACCTGAACCAATGGCTTACACAATTCCAGGAACTGGCCTCAAGGAAATGGGAACAAACCAACACTGGAATTGAAGATTAACTGTGCCTGAAACAATCAACATGACACTGACCACACCGCTGCATGACCAATTTCAAAAGGATGGTCAGAGCTGACTGTGCTACTCTGCATGGAGCCCCCACCGGCACAGCCCAGAGACTTCCCGTCTTTTCCCTATCAACCCCTTTTCCCTCTCATTGGCAACTGGGAGATGGTATTGGGGACACTGGCCCACCATCTTCCCAGGTTGCCAGCTTCCTGAATAAAGCATCTTTCTTCTTCCACCAACCCTTGTCTCTGGAACACTGACTTCTGAGCGATGAGCAGCTGAACCTGAGTTCTGTTCCAGCCGATAACATCACTATGGGTCAAGTCTCATTCATAGTATATTAATACTAACTTTGAACCAAAGTTACTTCCATTTCACAAAGAAAACTAGGAGTGAATGATTGACAACTGCCCATCACACATCAGCATTTCAGGCTAGCAGAGCTCATGAACACACATAACACAACTTTACACAGCCACAAACATCCCTTGCACAACTTATTCAAGTGGCAGAGACAAACACATTCATTAACACACCCACAGACAGAGCCTCTAGGTAACAAGTAAACATATGCAGCAAGAGCATATAACTTGAGATTATGCTTAGTAATCAATGCCTCAGGTTTCTGTCTTGCTTAGAAATGACCTCGGTATCCAATGATTATCCAGTAAGTAACACAATTTAGTATCAGTTCAAGGGTTTACGTAAACTGAAGATCTGGGAATTTATCGACAAGCTAACACAGTAGAAAACATAGTTACTGTTGAAAGAAAGTTTGTCAGAATAAAAACTAAATGTGGTGAAACACAAACTTACATTTTTCATAACCTTAAACATTAAGTAGAAGTAATATGAGCTTAGTTGATGGGCACACCTATATAAATTTAGGAAGAACACACCCAAGTAGAATTGTTTTAAATGTATGCCTAATACTGATAAATAAGATACAAATAACTTTTTATTAAACCAAAAATATTAAACTAGCTTCATGTGTCAAAGATTTACCTAAATTATGTAAACTTGAAGTCTTTAAATTTCTGATTTTTTTTTTTTTTTTTTTTGGCTGCACCGAGGGGCTTGCTGGATCTTAGGTTCCTGACCAGAGACTGAACCTGGACCCTGGCAGTGAAAGCACCGAGTCCTAACCACTGGACCGCTGGGGAATTCCCTGACTTGATTTCAATAAGAATATTTTTCTAGCACATTTAAAGTATTAGAAGTTCTAATTCCTTTCTCTCTGAGAATTTTCGGGATATATAATTTTTATAAGCACATTTGTATCTTTGTAAGCCAATCAGGACAGAAACCCTTTAATTTAACAGACTCTACAATCTACTTTAATAGATTCAGAAGTAGGAAAACATTACATACTCGCACTGTCAGAGGTAAAGACCTTTTTGAATTATAGACACACAGACATACAGAGAAATGGAACTTTTACCTGCAGCTTTAAGTCTTAGACTTGGGTCAGGAATAAACACTCACCAGTCTAGATATTAAAGAGCCGTTCTCATCCCATTGGGCAAGAGATTCTTAATTGATTTGAGCTTGTCAACGTAGACAAATAGACAAACAGAAAAGACTAAGAAAAGACTAACAAACTAGATCCTCTGTTACCTCTCACCTAACTGAGATTAGTTCTGTAGAAACTTAATCCCTTTAGAGACCATCAAGTCTTCAAACGACAGAGCCAAACTCAGAATCACTGCTGCCACAAATGGGGAACCACTTAGCTGGAATCTGAAAACAAAGGAGAAACACAAAAGTAATAGAAGGGGAAACTAAAGAAACAGAAAGTGAGCCAAGTTCAAAAGCTGCTTGGCTTCACCCCTGGGAGAGGAGACAAGATGTACCTGGGCTTCACTGGCTCATGAAATACACCACTTGTTGCTGGGCTTTTACAGCTTTATTTACGTAGAACTGATATACAAAATCTAGCCCATGTTTAATGTATATAACTTGATGAGTTTGGACATATGCACACACCTGTGATACCATCACCACCATCACGGTAATATACTCATCACTTCCAAAAGGTTCCTTCTATCCCTCTGTGTGTGTGTATGTGTGTTAGAAAGGCGTAACACAGCACCAGGTACATGAAAAGGTGCTCAACGTCACTAATCATCTGGGAAATGCAAATCAAAATCATCATGAGATACTACCTCACATCTGTTAGAATGTCTACAATTTTTTATTTTTTTTTAAAGATAAGAGTTGTCAAGGTGGTAGAGAAATCGTAACCCTTGCATATTGTACGCAGGAATGTAACATTGTGCAGGCACTGTGGAAAACAGTATGGAGTTTTCTCAAAATCTTTTAAATAAAATTTCCATATGATCCAGCAATCCCACTTCTGGGTGTACAGGCCCAGCTCAGAGACACTGCAGCTTCAGTTCCAGAACGCTGCAATGAAGCCAATACCGCCATAAAGCGAGTCACATGAAATTTCTGAAAAGCTTCTGTTTACACTATACTGTAGTCTGTTAAGTGTGCGACAGCCTTGTGTCTAAACAAACAATGTACATACCTTTATTGAAATATACTTTGGGGAAGAGAAATATAGATCAATGGAACAGGATAGAAAGCCCAGAGATAAGCCCACGCACATATGGTCACCTTAGCTTTGATGAAGGAGGCAAGAATATACAATGGAGAAAAGACAGCCTCTTCAATAAGTGGCGCTGGGAAAACTGGACAGCTACCTGTAAAAGAATGAAATGAGAACACTACCTAACACCATAACACAAAAATAAACTCAAAATGGATTGAAGACCTAAAGGTAAGGCCAGACACTGTCTAACTCATAGAGGAAAACACAGGCAGAACACTCTATGACATAAATCACAGCAAGATCCTTTTTGACCCACCTCCTAGAGAAATGGAAATAAAAAGAAAAATAAACACGTGGGACCTATTCAAACTTAAAAGCTTTTCCACAGGAAAGGAAACCGTAAACAAGACAAAAAAACAACTCACAGAGTGGGAGAAAATAGTTGTAAATGAAGCAACTGACAAAGGATTAATCTCCAAAATATACAAGCGGCTCACGCAGCTCAATATCAAAAAAAACAAACAACTCAATCCAAAAGTGGACACAAGACCTAAATGGACATTTCTCCGAAGAAGATATAAGATTGCCAACAAACACATGAAAGGATGCTCAACGACACTAACCATTAGAGAAAGGCAAATCACAACTACGGTGAGGTATCAGCTCACACCACTCAGCATGGCCATCACCAAAAAATCTACAAACAATAAATGCTGGAGAGGGTGTGGAGAAAAGGGAACCCTCCCCCTGCACTGTTGGTGGGAATGTACATTGATACAGCCACTACGGAGAACAGTATGGAGGTTCCTTAAAAAACTGAAAATAGGGCTTCCCTGGTGGTGCAGTGTTTAACAATCCTCCTCCCAATGCACGGGACATGGGTTCGAGCCCTGCTCCGGGAAGATCCCACATGCCGCAGGGCAACTAAGCCCGTGTGCCACAACTACTGAGTCTGCACTCTAGAGCCCACGAGACACACCCACTGAGCCCGCATGCCACAACTACTGAAGCCCGCATGCCTAGAGCCCGCGCTCCACAACAAGAGAAGCCACCGCAATGAGAAGCCCGCGCACCACAACACTGAAGCACCTGCTCGCTGCAATTAGAGAAAGCCCGCGTACAGCAACAAAGACCCAACACAGCCAAAAATAATGAATAGATAAAAATACATAAATTTATACAAAAAAAAACCCAACTAACAATAGAACTACCATATGATCCAGCAATGCCACTCCTGGGCATATACGCTGAGAAGTCCATAATTCAAAAAGAGACACGTAGCACAATGTTCACTGCAGCACTATTTACAATAGCCAGGACATGGAAGCAACTTAAGCGTCCACTGACAGATGAATGGATAAAGAAGATGGGGCACATATATACCACGGAATTTGACTGAGCCATAAAAACAAACAAAATTGAACTATTTGTAGTGAGGTGGATGGACCTAGAGTCTGTGAAACAGAGTGAAGTAACTCAGAAAGAGATAAACAAATACCGTATGCTAACACATATTTATGGAATCCAAAGGAAAAAAAGTGGTTCTGATGAACCTAGTGGCAGGACAGGAATAAAGACGCAGACATAGAGAATTCACTTGAGGACACGGGGAGGGGGAAGGGTAAGCTGGGACGAAGCGAGACAGTGGCGTGGACACATGTACACGACCAAATGTAAAACCGATAGCTAGTGGGAAGCAGCCGCATAGCACAGGGAGATCAGCTCAGTGCTTCGTGTCCACCTAGAGGGGTGGGAAAGGGAGGGTGGGAGGGAGATGCAAGATGGAGGGGATATGGGGATACAGGTATACATACAACTGATTCACTTTGTTATACAGCAGAAAGTAACACAACGCTGTAAAGCAATTATACTCCAAGAAAGATGTAAAAAAAAAATACGTTAGGGACTTCCCTGGTGGTCCAGTGGTTAAGAATCCGCCTTCCTACAGGGGGCGCAGGTTTGATCCCTGGTCGGGGAACTGAGATCCCACGTGATGTGGTGTGCAGCACAGCCGAAACAAAAAGAAAATTAAAAATATTTTACTGCTAAAAAATGCTAACCATCATCTGAGCCTTCGGCGAGTAGTAACCTTTTTGCTGATGGAGGGTTTGAAATAGTGTGAGAATTACTAAAATATGACACAAAGACAAGAAGTGAGCAACTACTGTTGGAAATACAGTGCCAACAGACTTGCTCAACAAAGAGTTGCCGCAAACCTTCAATTTGTGAAAAACACAAGATCCGGGAAGCACAATAATTATAATAGACTATAATGTAATAGAATATAATACAATATAATATAGCCTGTATATTCAAAGAAAAGGAAATCAATATCTAGAAGAGATACATGCACCTCTATAGTCATTACAGCATTATTCACCAGAGCCAAGATAGGAAAAAAATGCAAATTTTCATCCACAGAGAAATGGATAAAGAAAATGGGGTATATACATAGAATATTATTCAGACTTTCCTATTAGAAGGAAATCCTACCAGTTGTGACAACGGGGATATAAACAGAACACATTATGATAGGTGAAATAAGTCAGTCACAGAAGGACAAAACTGTGTGTTTCCACTTATATGAGGTGAGGTATCTAAAAGAGTCACCCATAAATTGTCAGGGGTGGGGAGGAGAGAATGGGGAGTTGTTTAACGGGTATAAAGTTACAGTTACACAGGATGAATACGTTCTAGAGAACTGTTGTATGACTAAGCATCTCTAGTTAACGAGGCACACTATTGTTTTCGTTTGAATTAAAAAAGTTTAATTCAAGTGTAACTGACCTACAACACTATGTTAGTTCCAGGTGCATAATATCAATATTTCTGTACATTAGAAAATGATCACCAAGATTAACTCTAGTTATGGTCTAGTTACCATCTGTCACCGTACAAAGTTATAATGCTATTGACTGTATTGCCCATGCTGTATAGTTCATTCCCATGACTCATTTATTTTCTAACTGCTTATCTGTTCCTCTTAATCTCCCTCACCTATTTCACTCAACCACCTACCCTCTTCTGGCAACCACCTGTTTGTTCTCTGTATCTATGAGTCTGTTTCTGTTCAGTGACATTAGTTCATTTGTTTTGTTTTTTAGAGTCCACATACAAATGAGATCATACGGTATTTGTCTTTCTCTGTCTGACATATTGCACTTAGCATAATACACTCTAGCTCCATCCACATTGCCACAAAATGGCAAGATTTCATTTTTTTTTAATTTTAAAAAATTTATTTATTTTACTTTTGGCTGCATTGGGTTTTTGTTGCTGCATGCAGCCTCTTTTCTAGTTGCGGCGAGCGGGGATTTCTCTTCCTTGCGGTGCATGGGCTTCTAATTGTGGTGGCTTAGCTTGTTGCAGAGCATGGGCTCTAGGCGAGTGGGCTTCAGTAGCTGTGGTACATGGGTTCAGTAGTTGTGGCTCACAGGCTCTAGAGCATGGCTCAATAGTTGTGGCACACGGGCCTAGCTGCTCCGTGGCATGTGGGATCTTCCCGGACCAGGGCTTGAACCCATTTCCCCTGCACTGGCAGGCGGATTCTTAACCACTGCATCCACAGGGAAGCCCCTTATTCTTCTTCTTCTTTTCTTTTTTTCTGGCTAATAGTCCATTGTGTGTGTGTGTACAGTTATATATATATATATACATATATATATGTATGTATATATATATATATATATATGTATACATATAAATATATATGTATATATGACACATCTTCTTTATCCATTCATCTATGGATGGACACTTAGGTTGCTGCTATACACTGGCTATTATAAATAATGCTCAATGAACATAGGGGTGCATGTGTCTTTCTGAACTAGTGTTTTTGTTTTCTTCCGAAAAAATACACAGAAGTGGAATTTCTGGATCTTATAATAGTTCTACTTTAAAAGTTTTGAGGAATGAGGTGCACTACTTTTGAAACGTTTACCTGGTGATGTTAGGTGAATCCATCCAAGATCTCTGTGAAGACCTCCAAAACTGTTAAAACATAAGGGTAGGGACTTCCCTGGTGGTCCAGGGTTAAAGAATCTGCCTTACAATGCAGGGTACCTGGGTTCAATCCCTGGTCAGGACACTGAGACCCCACGTGCCACAGTGTAACTAAGGAATGGTGTGGAGGAGGTTAAGGAAAAGACCATGCCAAGCTCAGAGGCCGTTTCAGAGGGCAACAAACTCCTGACATTGACTGCAAATCAAAGTTCTTTATGTGGAACAATCGAAGAGGCAGGATGGGTCCTGTTAGCAAGGTCCCTTGAGATGCCAGGTCACCTGACCCCCAGCTCCAGATGCAGAGATGTCTGGGACCCAGGCTTTGCTGGCCTGGGAAGGCTGAGGGTGCCCAGCTGCTGACAGGACACACGAGGTGGGGGGATGAGGGGGGCCGGGGAAAAGAGTTGGTTGCCGCCCAAGGCAGACGAGCGTCTGTGCAGAACTGCCTCGGCTCAGCCTCGAGAAGCCTGGCTCAGAAATCGACAGCAAGTCTTCCAGAAGCTCTGCGCATATTCCATTCAGGTGTCACTGGTCACATCTGTGGCTGCCCGGATGAAGACTGGGGGCCCACTCGTTCACACACTGAAAGTTACTACCAAATGCAAGAGAGTGAGGGATCAGACCATGAACGACTCTAATTTTAATGCCTAAGTAGAATCACGCGCACCTTATTCTCCTTTCCGGTTTTGCATTTCTCATTTCACAAAATGTGTGATTTGTGGGGCTTTTCTAATTGCTTGTCATTTTGCCTGATGCGAAAAAAACAGCACAATAAGAAAACATTATAGTTTTCACTGGTAATGGGCATAAAAATATACATACTGTTCCTGCTTGAAAAGAGCATTAATGTGAACGTTCCAGATGATTTTCTATCTGGTGATGGGTTAAGCGGCTTGACCACATTCACTTTTATGTAAAGGGAAGATGAGAAAATTGCACTCTTCTCGCACTTTAAACTTTAAGAAAATGGATTTCGGGAAACCTGGATAACAAATTAAGAAAGCAATCAGAACTGCACATATTTAGGGGTTTTAGGTTAGTTTCAAAACACAAGGGAACAACCCATGAGGTATGTGTCTTAACAGACCCCTTGGTACAGTGAGATTCCACGGACAGCCTTGTCATCACAGAACTCAGAACTGGTTGCACGTTTCCCACAGGCCACTTTCTCAGTGTTAGGTTAACAGTGTTGGCTCACTCCCCTGCTTGGGGGCAGAGAGGACCGGTCTCCTTTCCTTTCTGAGATTCCTTTCATGAGGGGCTAGAAAGCTTAAGCACTGGAACTTCATTAAAGAAAAGGAGTATTCCTCAGAGGATTGTAAATGACACAACCCCAAGAGGACTTGAACAGCTGCGTCCCTGTGTCAGAGACCTCCCACGCATGGCGGGGGCCCAAATGACACAGAACAGGGGGGGCCCAAGGGCCGCAGTCCTAGGACGCCGCTCCCCAACCACCAGAGTCCTCTTGCTCCTCAAGGAAAAAAAAAGGTGTTCTCAGACACACACAACTTCTGGAGCCAGGAAGTGAGGACCCCACCTGCCTGGCCTATCCCAGGAGAGTGGCTGATGCAGTGCCCAGAACCAGAAAGGGGAACTGAGACCCAACAGAAAGGGAACCACGAGACCGATGCATTCCTCCCCCCGCAAAGAAGCTGCACCCCAGTCCTGACCAAGGAGGGTGCTCTTCAACTAGGAATCTTATCCACACAAATGTGCTGATTCTGAGAAGCTTTTGAAATGCATGGTATTCAACCTCTCAAAGCAAAAAAAAGTAATGAATTATACAGCAACGCGGGAAAATACAGGAAAATGACAATAAACCTTGGAAAACAATGTTTACTAACAGGACCCCAACTGGAAAAATTTAGAAACATTTAAGACGACTCTGAAAGCCAATAAGACAAGGAAAACAAAACAGAACAAACAAAACAAAACAAGACAGAATTGGGGCGGGAAGACGGGCAGTGGACATGAAAAGGCCCTTCATATAAAAACAGAAAGACACCAGTCTGAAAAGACCACAGAACTCCAACTACGTGACATTCTCGAAAGGGCAAAAAAACACAGACAGTAACAAGACCAGCAGCTGTCAGGGGCTTGGGGGCACTGGTAGGATGTTCTGGTAGGGCACTGGTAGGGAAGGTGGCCCCCAGGGATGTTTCGGGCAGTGAAATGGTTCTGGGTGGCACTGCAGTGGTGGCTGCAGGTCATCACACCTGTCCAAACCTGAACAGTAGGACACAGAGAGTGAGCCTTGATATAAACTACAGACTCCAGGGGAGAATTAGGTGTCAATGCCGATCCGTCACTGAGATGACGCGCCACACAGGCCACAGATGTTACCAAGGGAGGGAACCCAGAGGGACGGGTGTAGGAAAGCGCTGTCTGCTCGATTCTGATTCTCCTCTAACCCTAAAACTGCTCTAAAGACTGTCTACCAATTAAAAAGAAGAAACAGGGCCTCCCTGGTGGCGCAGTGGTTAAGAGTCCGCCTGCCGATGCAGGGGATACGGGTTCGTGCCCCGGTCTGGGAGGATCCCATATGCCGCGGAGCAGCTGGGCCCGTGAGCCATGGCCGCTGGGCCTGCGCGTCCGGAGCCTGTGCTCCGCAACGGGAGAGGCCACAACAGTGAGAGGCCCGCATACCGCAAAAAAAAAAAAAAAAAAAAAAAAAAAAAGAAGAAACAGCTTCTAAGCACGTGAAAATACTCTCAACCTCATTCACGATTCAGAAAAACCCCAAGGGAACATCCATACTGCTTACCGGGGCCTAGGATGAGCGGGAACACGCCGCGGCCTCGCCCCTTCCTGTCGGGCATCGCGCTGGAGCCCAGAGTCCCCCTGACTTGACCCACCGCACCCCACCCCACGTTTCATGCCGTCCACAGTCTCTACACATGACATCTTTTGATCAGATGACTCACTGTCCCAATTACAAGGTTTCAGTTTCTCCACAGGAAGAAACCAAAACCAGCACAGAGGGGAGGCTCTTCAGTCAAACTTAGGGTCTGCCTGCCTTCACGTCCCGCTCTTCCTGACGGGAGGCCCACATCCTAAGGAAGGAGGTCCTTACCAGCACCTCAGGAGCCTCATCCAGTCCACCTCACGCTGCTCTGAGAGCCTCGCCAACCTCTGCAGCTACCCAAGTCCTGGTCACTTCAGGGCCGTCCCCCTTCCCCGAGTCACTGAGCCACGTGCTCTGACAATGCATTTCAAACCAGGCTCTCGGACTTCCCTGGTGGCACACTGGTTAAGAATCCGCCTGCCAATGGTGGGCACACGGGTTGGAACCCTGGTCCGGGAAGATCCCACGTGCTGCGGAGCAACTAAGCTCGTGCGCCACAACTACTGAGCCTGCACTCTAGAGCCTGCGTACCACAACTACTGAGCCCGGGACCCGCAACTACTGAAGCCCACATGCCTAGAAGCCATGCTCCACAATAAGAGAAGCCACCGCAATGAGAAGCCCGCGCACCGCCACGAAGAGTAGCCCCCGCTCGCCGCAACTAGAGAACAAAGCCCGCGCGCAGCAACAGAGACCCAACGCAGCTGAAACTGAATAAGTTAAATAGTAAACAAATGAAAAATTTAAATGAATAAATAAATAAATAAAAGCAGGCTCTGCTTTGTCAGCACTCTGTAGCTCCCTACATATCGACGGGCAGGATTCCCATCCTCTCCTGTAATTACGTCTGTGAAGTGCCTTTCCTGAGGAGAACAGAAGCTCCTGGAAGCAGGGAATTGCTTCTTAAGATCACATGCACAACCTGAAGACATTTGATGTTTATGTCAAAGATAAAAGACACAACACTAGATGATGTGAAGAGTCCTCGAGGCCAAGAGCCAGGCAAGCAGGACACTTCCTCTGGGGACCCTTCCATCAGCAGAGAAGAAAATGTCCATGGCCAGAACTGGCACTCAATTCGCTTTGAGCTGAGAAGCACCCATGTAATTACATAGGCTCCCCAAAGAGTAATTACTCCCACATTTAAGAAAGGAGATGGCTTTTCAGGCAGAGAAGGCATGTACAGTCTTCCCAGCTGGATGCACTGTGTGTGCTGATGGTCACGATGGAGCTGGGCCCCAGAGCTCTGCTCTCCCCTCAGAGAGAAGGCCCCTGCAAGCCTTCTGTTTGAGCTGCTTCCCTGAGAACAGAGAAGCCATCGGAGGGCTTCCCCACCTGCAACCCTGCTCAGCCATCCCCTCCCCACTCCAGGACCACGGGCAGCAGCTCTCCCCTCCCCCACACGCATCTACTGGATCATTCCCACTGTTATTTCTCCCATCACCACACAACACAACACAACACAACACAACACAACATCCTCCCCGGACCTCAGCTCCTACCCCAGCTACTGTCCAGTTTCTATTTTCCCCGTCACAGCAAAATGTCTTGAAAAAGTTGGGACCAGAACAAACCCAGTTCTCCCACTCCTCTCTCCTAAGCCTCTCCGATCAGGATTTTACCCCACAGATCCATCCAAACGCATCATCAGCGAGGTATGACCTCCCCCCAGTGCTGGGCTCGATGGTTAATGGCTCCACAGAACGGCAACCTCGTTTGTCCAGTCACCCAGGAAACCTCTAAAGTGCTTCCCACATGCAGACAAAACGCTGTGATTAATATTTTAGGAGAAATACTCAGCGTGGAGAATACAATTGAGCTGCTGGAGGAAAGAAGTAGCGGCACAGAAAAAAAGTTTCTGTAACTACAGAAATGAACAGATAAGCTGTTTTAATAGTAGCAAGTATGGGATGAAGGAGAACAAATAAAAAACATTTAGAATACGACATTAACAAGCCTCACACTACAACGTGGTAACAGAGGATGGAGAAGGACTTTACAACGTACTCATTTTTCTGGGCAGGTGACAGGCTGGATGATGCAACGATGAGCCGCCAGAGACAACAGGACAAGGCAAGGGGCAGGGGAGCTGTAAATAATCATTTCTGGATCTACTGGATCTAGTAATCCGAGGTGCCCTTTGGACAAACTCCATAGAGATGCTGGCAAGTGGCTGGACAGAGGCATCTATCTGGTCCAGCTGGGAGAACTGACAGAGTTGGAGGTGAAAAGCACCAGAGGGTGAGATCAGACGGGTTGAAGAGTCATGAACCAAGGGGGAAAAGACAACACACAAAGAGGGCGGAAGAAAGAATCAGTCAGGAAGACAGCAAGGAGAGATCTGTCACAGAAACCAACAGAGCAGACTCTGCAGATAGCAAGGCGACAGTGGTCTGAGGTGACGACTGGCAAATCTCCACTGCTTTGTATGCTGGATGCCAGGTCACCTCAACCGGATCAGGTTCCGTGGAGGGGCAGAACCAAGACCGCAGGCTGCACGATACAATTCAGCTGGGAAACAAGAATCTTTGCCAGAGACCTCACTGCATGGTGTGTAGCACGACCCTCTGAGATTGTAAGAGACAAAGAGCGAAATTTACTGGAAGGGTGACAAGGCTGTTCTTCCAGATGATCCTCATTGCATCCCTCGACTGAGCACTGAAAACAATGTACCTATGTGACAACGGTGTTCTACTGAACAGACAACTTATATGCACTGAGTGCTCCCTGGACAGCACGCTCTCGGCTTACAGGAAGCACAAGGAAGGCACCAATGTCAACACGTTAGGGGCTGCCACTCAGGAAGGCTCGCGGCCTACAGCGGGATCCTCAGGGAAACCTTTTAACGCTCGAGAACAAAAGTGATTTGGCAGGACCATGTAAGTCAAGCAAGGGATGGTGTTTTGCCACAAATGTCAAGAACACGAGGCTTGTGCTGTGGCTCTAAGAGGATCCTGGGATCTACACGTAGAACTTGCCAGAAACACTTGGCGCTGACCTGCTCCTCTACGCTTTGTCTAACCACATCTTTTACCTACTCCTACTTTCCCATTTTAACTTTTGAACTATTCGCCTCCCAAGGTGTTATCACAAAAGACCAGCAGCAGGAAAACACATAAACAGCAAAACTCACCAGAGGCTGATTCATTTTCCGCTGCTCTTGGAACAACGTGCAGGACTGTGACAGTGGAAGCGGACCTGGAGAAGGAAAACGCAGGCAGTGAAGCTACGACTGAAGCGGCTCGGGGTGCACGAGCACCCGCCCCACGCTCCACAAGAGACCCCTGTGGGAGACCCGTCCTTTCACCTTCAGAAGGGCCTGTGAGAATAAGGAGGGAGCAACCACCCTCAGGTCTGTAACTCCCACGTGACTCTGGTACCTGAGGGGATACTTTATTTTTCCGTAGCGAGTGTACATTGAATCCTATTAAAATAAACCTCCGTCATTAAATATGAAATTTAAAAACGCTTATAGTTTATCTCTTCCAAGTCTGTTAACAACTTAGATCAGAACATCCACAGGACACCCAGAATAAAGGGACACACTCAGGTGCGTTTCAGTCTTGCAATGATTTGTACAAACTTTACAAACTTAAGTGCGACGCTCAAAAACATCTTTTATTAAAACTGACTTTAAGTGGACAGAACACCTGCCCTAGGAGTTTGGAGTCCTGTGAGCGACCCCACGTGCACACCCGGTGAGGATGCAGGACAAGTCATCTCCCTTCTCAGGCCCCATCGCATCCTTCCTCACCCGAGGCAGCAGGACAGAAGCCCTGCAGACTCATCCTGCACCGATTACACTGGGCGACTCCACAGGGCACAACCCAGGGGGGCGGCGGACGCTTACATTAGACAACCAAGATGCTGACGCGCCTTGAGACACACGTGCGAGATGCCGAGACGGCGACAGGAGGGGGAGGACGAGGAGGAGGTGGAGGATCGGGGTTGGACGGAGGGGAAGACGCGGCACGTCCCGGCCGAGCCTGTGGACCCTGCTCCCCCAGGACACCCGGAGCTCACAAGTCCCATGGGAGCCCCATCCGGAGCAGCCAGCCCTGTCCTCCAGCCCGGCCCCTCCACCTCCGGGAAGCAGTCAAACCCTCCCGGTGGCTCTACTGCGGGCCCTGGGGCGGGCAAAGCCCAGCCCCGCTCTCCAAGCCGCGGTCTCCCAAGCCCTGCTCTCCAAGGGCCGCAGGCTCCACAACCGCCTGCAGGCCTGCAGACGCAACACCTACCCCGTGGGGACTCGCTCACCAGCCCCGCGCTCCCGAGGCTCCGGTCCGGGGGCTGCTCCTCGGGCGCGCTCCTCTTCCGGGGTCTCTATTTTTAAAATATTTATAAGTAACCCATTTTGTAGAAAACACCTATCTTTCATCATAAGAATTTTGACACTTTATACTTTCATTCCAGCCTAATTTTTATACTCTATTTTCTACCATTTGGCAACTTATACCCTACGCTCTAGTCAAAAAGAATCTCATTTACAGCCACTTAAATATATTGTGTTGGCTCTCAAGTCCAGGATGTTCCTTCTGCCTGGTATGCCCCTGACCTTCTCTCCACGTGGAACATTCCTACTGACGTTCAAAACCTAATTCCAAGACCCCCTCATTGTTGGCATTCTCTTTAATATCCCCTAGAAGGGTTACTGACTCCAAGTTCTGTTTTACAAATTTATATTTTTATGATCTATTTATTTAATAGGCTATCCCTATTCGATTGTAATGAGTTGTTCATGCATCTCTCACACTCTCTTTTGAGTTCCTCTGGCCTTTATTTTTTCTTTTATCTCTTACCCATAAGCACAGTGCTTGCCCCATAGTACGTGCTCAACGTGTTGGCTGAGTGAAAAAAGACACCTTTTAGCTCTAATCATTTGTGAAATTTCATTTAAAATGACATCAGATTACCCTTTGTTTCCTAACTTAATTTCGAGTACTATACTATAGAATGTACACTCAGAACATCGTCAGTGGCCTACAGAAACAGTGTTCTCACTGGACTTCATGCATATAGTCAACCCCCTTATAACTTTCTCTGGCATACAACTGCCAGACATGTTATTAAGAAAAAAAAAAAAAAGATGTACCAACCCCTCACCTATTAGAAAACTTCCAGAAGCTCTCCATTCCTTATGGTATCTTTTCTACTTGATTTTTCAAATACCTCTGTCTTACTTTATCTATTCAGAACTGCCTTTTCCAACTTTGGCTTTCATTTTCAATTTCATTCATATCATTATCTGCACTTACCCATAGAACCTAAGCATATTTCAGTTTCTTATGCAAGTTTCCTCACTAGAGGTCAAAGGGGCAAGGACTATTGTGATAAAATATTAAATAAATAGACGATAGAACTTTGTTCTATTGGTCTGGGAAAATTACTACCTGAAACAAAATAATTCTGGAAACTGAAGGGATCAGACCAGTCAGCTTTGTTTATTTCAGACTCAAATCAATGTCTTGTCTTTACCTGAGCTCTGGTTACATTTAGAAAAAAGTACTGTAAATACAGTGAATGAGCAAGGCCACTATCTGAGACATGTCTGGGTCCTTAGTATAGTAACTGGGGGAATGGTAAGCGTTGGTCAATGTTTGCTGATTGATGACTCAATAGATCTGGTTAAGCCTCACCATCAGAATTCCAGATTTTTTAACAAGCTTCTCAGTCTTTTCAACCCAAAGAAAAAACTAAAGAAAACCAGATGACAAGAATTTCAAATTGTAAAATATCCTGGTTGTCAAATTTAAATAGGGATATCCTGTGCAATGGAGAGGCTGGCTGGTGCCAATTTCACATTTTGTTCTCTAGTGTCCGGACGAAGCCTGCTCTGCCAGTGAGCTGACAGGTCGAGAGCACTCCAGCTTCCACAGACACCTGAGAACTTTCTATTTTTCATGGTCTTCCTGCCTTACCTAAGGGAAGGACTATATTCACAATGAAAAGAGCTATGATTAATCACCAATAGAGAGATTCTTCCACTTTCTGGGTGCCCACGTTGAAAGTCTGGTATAGTCAACACTCCCTCTAACATAGATCGTGTATTGAAATGAGAAAACTATCACCTAATATGGCCAGAGAGATGAAGGGACTTGGCCCAGCTGAGCCCAGGAGACACCTCTAATTCAAAACCTCAACCATTAACCTAGTGATTGTGATCAAGGAGACTTACAGCACATAAGAGATTCAAAAAGCATATTAATCCACCTCCGGCAACACTGCCAGTTTAAAAGAATGATTAACCTTCTCTCCCACTTGATTCAACCTGGCTATGTATTATACCACTCTAAATGCTAGCAGACTCTATGCTTATGGCTTCCATTAGGTAGCATTTAGTATACACAAAAACTTTCTTCAAGAAGTAATTACTTTTGAAACCATAAACGTTTCAGTTGGGAAAAGAGAAAAAGAAAGGAGGTGCAAGTAAAGGGAACTAGGAAAAAATAAGAAAATACCCTCAAATATAAACATGTTGATTCAAAAAATAATTTAAAGGGGATTTAAACGATACTAGGTGAGCATTTATTCTGTTTCTGCTTTAAATAAAGCATTCTGTTCTATTTGTTAGGTGTTGTACTTGTTTAGTATCTAATGTCTGTTAAAAACCTCTCGAAAGAGATGTATTCATTCTGGTATCCTAAGCACCTATCTGGATGAACAGCACAAGCAATGGGAAGTCATGGGGCATAATGGACCTTGCAAAGGCTCTGGAATCCATCTCTTACTTATGGTCTTTGAGACTCAGGTTCCTCCTCTATGTAGTGTTCATAAAACTTAGTGGAGATAGAACACTAGGGACACAGAAGGTCAAAGCAGGTATTTACTACGACTTTTCAAATATCCTCCTTTAGGAAAACAAATATATTTTATTTGCAATGAGGCTTTCTTGTGAATTTTATTCTTCTAAAGAAAAATATTTTTAGTGAACAATTGATTCGTTTGCCTCCCTGTGCTACTTTATTGACAATACTCAGGTAGGGGTGGTTTTCTCTCAAGCAGTTACCTCCATGTGATTTGTATTTCAGACCTTCCTAAAAGCATGTTTTCCTGCTCTTTCTTTCCACCCCATCCCAGCTCTACTTAAAATATTGTGATCCTCTATTAAAATGCACAGAACCCTGGGAAAATAAGGAGAAGCAAAATGTTTGTCACTGCCAGCTCTGGTATGCATATATCAGAGAATAAATTATAACTGATGAAGACAGAAATGGGACCCATATCTGTCTGACTTCAGAAACCAGAAGTGTAGGGCTTCCCTGGTGGCGCAGTGGTTGAGAGTCCGCCTGCCGATGCAGGGGACACGGGGTCGTGCCCCGGTCCGGGAAGATCCCACATGCCGTGGAGCGGCAAGGCACGTGAGCCATGGCCGCTGAGCCTGCGCGTCCGGAGCCTGTGCTCCGCAACGGGAGAGGCCACAACAGTGAGAGGCCCGCATACAGCAAAAAAAAAAAAAAAAAAAAAAAAACAGAAGTGTAGCTACTACAAGCTGATGAATTGGAACTCAGATCAAGGCCTAGAGTGGAGAGGAGTCTTCTGATCAGAAGGGGAAAGTAAACAAAGGGCAGCGTTTAATTATTTAATAATAAGTAAGAGAATGACTATGGTGTTTTTACAGAACAGGATATAATATTGAAATAAAACCCCCCAAAGTGACACAGAAACATAATGCAATCCTCTTAAGCTACAACCCTTCCTAAACCAAACCATACCATTCTCTTCACACAGCCTGGAAAGTCAAAAGAAAGGGGATACTGATCTGCATCACACTGGCATTAGAAGCAGATCTAGTTTTAATGAAGTTTTACTTCATGGACTGAAGTTTCCCCCAAAAAAGGGTAAGCTTTTTTCTCAAGAAACATCACTGTGTAATAATCAAGGAGCCAGGGATGGTGGTATTCATTGTTCTAAGTACAGGGATTTGTTTTGCAGAAAGAAGTACCAATCAGAAAGAGAACTGACCAATAATTACTTAACAAAACTGCTTCAGAAGTAGATTTCTAAATCTACTTTTAGATTAATTGATAGTTAGAAAAATCTTACTAAGTTTATTCATTTAGAAGAAATCTGTGCAAGCCTCTGAAACCAAGAGGTATTGTATCAAAAGAGATAAGGTCACTAGACACTTATGTAAGAGCTACTTCTTCCTCAAATGGCCACCATATAGTCATTTCTGACTATTACATTACCAAGAAGTAACAATGCACCTTTAGGAAACTAGTATGAAAGAAAAGCATAATAAAATTTTTTGCAGGTGACTCTTTGATCTCATAGGTGTGTGTTAATTTTCCAAAGTTGGGACTGGATCCGGCCTTTACAAAATGCTCCTTGAAATATCGCATTGAAAATCTTCTCTTTTACTCCTTATTGTAAACACTGTATATGTTTTTAAGAAGACCAATAAAAAATATGGACTATGGGGCTTCCCTGGTGGCGCAGTGGTTGAGAGTCCGCCTGCTGATAAGGGGACATGGGTTCATGCCCCGGTCCGGGAAGATTCCACATGCCACGCAGTGGCTGGGCCCGTGAGCCAGGGCCACTGAGACTGCGTGTGCGGAGCCTGTGCTCCACAACGGGAGAGGCCACAGCAGTGAGAGGCCCGCGTACCGCAAAAAACAAACAAACAAAAAAAAAAATATATATATATATATGGACTATGAAATTATTTTTCCAGTAGTGAAATTGTGGAGAATACAACTTGCATTTCTACTGTATTCCCGCAAAAAGAGGAAGTTCTTTTCCACAAAGACTCTCATCAATGTTAACTCTGGGAGAGAAGTACTTGTAGTTGTCTCATGCTTTGTGGTGAGAGACTCGCACTTTTCCCCGTCTCTATTGTGGGAAACAGGGCACACTTTGGGCTGAGAATTCATGCTGTGGTCGGAAAAGAAAGAAACGAAAAATACCCTCATTAACACTGCTCTTTAACAAGTTCAGCAAATGGGCTTCAGGCAATCTAAACAGCAGCACTTAAAAAATAACTTTAGATTTCATACATTTCTTCCAGTAGGATGAAAAGCTGAGGTATGTTAACTTTAATTTTATGGTTTGGGTGAATACAGAGTTCGATTACTCCCTGTCAAAGCAGAAATCAGCCTCTTACAGGGAGTAAGTGCTAATTAAGCAAAACAGAGCAAGCATGTTATATGAAGTATATTTGATTCTTTCCTGTGCACTGTGGCTGCACAAGCTCTAACCACAGTTTGCGGAGGGACCATCAGTGCTCCCTAAGAATGCCAATGCAGTGTTCCGTCCAGTTAGTGGGGTGCAGAGACCACTCAGAATGCTGATGCTTTCCACAAAGGAGATGGGGCTAGGGAGGCAAATGCAATCAGGGAGTATTACCTCTGTCTTGTGTGCCTGCTACAAAACAGTGTCCTCTCAAGACTACTCTATCCCTTCTTTGCTTTATACGTGTATGTGTAAGTTTGTGTAGGTAAGCTTTACAAGTCTCTCATAAGAGAAAACTGAAAATGCCCAGGAAAAAGACAAAACTGCTTCAACAGAGAAAGGTCTCTCTGTTCCAGTTGAAGAGGATATAGAGTTAATAACAGGAAATATCCATCCCCTGAAACTGTAGGAAACATGGATGCTTCCACAATTTACTCAAAGTCTCACTGACCAGGCTGTAATTTTAATTATTATTTCTTATGATTATGGTAGATAAAAAGTCTCAGTAGTATGCTAAAACTCTCTAACACTTGTTGACCTTTTTTCTTGATAGCTTTCCTCCTGCCAGGCTCCAGCCAACAGTAGCAGTAACAGATATCCAGATCTTAAGAGGATAGAAGTATAATGGTGCACTGAATATGGAAAGGAAGAACCAGTAATGGTTCCTATACATTCATAACGTGAATCAGCATCAAACTAAGGAAAAAAGCTTCCCCAAGAAGAAGTTGACAGCAAATAGTTTCGCCTCTTAATGCACTGAGGAAACAACTGTTAAGTTATCCGTAGCCACCGCTTCTGAAGCGACCAGTAGCTTTGCAACTATTAGTTTACTTGTATTAGATTAATTTATATTAGAGTTTATTTAATGTAATTGCTCACAAATTTTAAACCATTTTGTAGAGTAGTGTTCTGTATCTGTTTAAATGAAATGCTTTCCTAAGCTCAAGATCAGTGTTTTTATGTTGTGTAAATTATGAAATTACTGTGGAATATCTGGTAAACTTGATAGGAAACCCCAGATGTCAGCACTTTGCTGGGCAAGATTTAAAGTGGCCCACACCATTAACCCTCATCAGGAGCAGTAGCAGTGGGCTAAGTCATAAGGGCACGCCCATCCATTACATTCACCCAGGATACTGTGAGTGAGAATCAAAGGGCAGTCAGACAGGGATCTCTATGCTCAGATTCCACTGCCAAGAAATGGCCTAAGTCAGCTCTTGTTGTTGAAGAAAATAACCCTTTAGGAATCAGACTGAATCCTATTTTAAGTTTTAGAGGAGGAAGGATACTATTTAAACATTGATGAAATGTGCCTCTCTTTTTTTATCAGCATAGAAATTTATTTGAATTCAAAAGAATATGGTTATATTTAGCATAGTGTAATAATTATCTAAAGCACATATCATCGCTGGCTCTGAAACAGTTCTAAAGATGTCATTCTTTTGAAGTAAAAAATATGCAGTAAAAATGTACAAGGAAGCAAAAATATGAAAAAAAACAGTTTGCTGAGTATGGGAAGTTGTTACAAGAGGGGCACACCAAGATAATTGTAACAGAGTCCAAATTACATAACATGCAGCAAGGAGTTCTCTTGCTTTAACAACTCCTAGAAAATAAACCAGTAATCTCAATGCAAGAATATTACCACTGGGATAACAGGACAAATTTTCTGAGCCACACAGGTAGTAATTCACTATACTTCCCCTTTCTCTAATACCTTTTTTTCACACTAATTTCTTTTCTTTCCGCGAGGATAGATTTTATCCTGTTGAAAATAATTTTAGTTTTATTTGTAAAGTGGAGTAAATAATATCCTGAGTGAAGTAGGCAGCGTTTTAGCTGAAGATGCTCAGGAATCAAACTTTTGAAAAAGGCCAATCAGCTAGCTAGCTAGCAGTTACCATCAGTGGCTTGCAGAAAAAAAAATTACAGATGATATGTTTGTTAAATAGATAAAAAGAATAAGCAGTTTAAAATGGGTGAAAAATCCCAGGATCTATCGTGACCTAGACCAGAGGTCCCTAACCTTTTTGGAACCAGGGACCGGTTTCCTGGAAGCAAATTTTTCCAGGGAGGGGAGGCGGGGTGTGTGGGGTTCAGGCGGTAATGTGAGCCATAGGGAGCGGCAGATGAAGCTTATAGCTGGCTTGCTTGCGACTCACCTCCTGCTGTGCAGCCCAGTTCCTAAGAGGCTGTGGACTGGTACCCGTCCGAAGCCAAGGGGTTGGGGACCCCTGACCTAGACACTCAAAAGCAGACAGTTGACCTTTGATTAAGCCCATTTTCCTGTGGAGTGAGCCATAAGGGGCTCCAAGACACAGTTTGGTTTCAATGTTTCAGTGTTCACAGCCAGAGGGCAAACTCAGAATGTCTACTCCTCTTGAAAAACTGGACCACGAATGAGAAGTAGCCCTTCACGCACAACATCCCTGCAGATCTGATGGGCTTGACTGCCCAGAAGGATTGGGCTCTTCGTGCTGGTAGCAGAGCCTCATGCTAATCCCAGATCCTTAGCCATGAGTGTTGCTCCAAATCCGCCCTGATAGTAATTAGCCAGGTGAACTCCATCCATCACCCCAGGTACAGGATTTTAAGTGTCACTTGACCAACATCGTCCTAAGCTCGTATTTAGGATTTTAGCCAAGAGTTTCGGGTCAAGCCCTAACCTGAGTCCCAGATTCATAGCTTCAGCAGTTCCAATCCTACTAATACCTAACAGCAAGTGTTTGCAGATCTGCGAAGCCTGGCCAGTCCCAACAGCTCTACGATGCACCACATGGGAGCCCATGCACCACAGCAGCTCAACCCCTCCCATCCTGAATGTGAGGTTGCCAAACCGAGCCGTTCCCACACCACCAGAAACAGGGGCATCCGAGAAAACTGCTCCCATTTTCTCAACTTCTTTGGCCAATTCTCTCAAAACCATAGGATCAACAGTACTGGAATCTATTAATAGTCTTTCTTCACTTTTTTTTGAATTCCATTTGCTCCAGTATAAGCTTCTAGCGCATTGATGCACTGTAATAATTCTGTCACCTTTTTCGGCTACATCCGCTGCAGAAGACACTACCGGGTTCACTTGCATCTAGCAGCTCTTTGCATGCATCAGGGAACACATCAGCAATAGTGAGTGGCTAGCCATGTTTCAAGAGCTCTTTTGCCATTGGATTCCCCACGTTGCCTACTCCAATGAATCCAACTGGAGTCTTGGAAGCTACTGACCTAGAACACAGCGCTGCAAGGCTGGCCACCGACGGCTGCTGTGGACGACTCCCTGTACCAGAGGCAGGAGGTGGCTCCACGGAGACGGAAGGAGGCTGACACGTTGCCCGCGCCCCTCCTTCCCATGGTGACCTCCTCGACTCCCGGCTCACCCACTGGCTGCTATAGGATGCGTGGTGCGGAGGGCCGGCTCGGCTGTGGCGATTCTTAATACCTCTTTGGTACTAGGTTACACATACAATTTCACCTAGTGAGCGATTTAACAGAAGGAATTTTTTTCTACGGCATTTTTGTGGCACGGCAGATAGAAGCGAGGTCACTATTTCTTTGAAAAACTGAACTAAAAATTTATAGAAAGTCATGATTCATTCTACAAATATGCTGAGTCAACGAAATGTGGAAATTGATGCGATGGAGGAAGAGCGCTAGACTTCCCTGATGCTCAACTGGGACCTTTCTTCTGGTGTCAGAACATGGTTGTGTAACTCCTTTAATCCCAGTGGATTTTCCAAAAATTCCAGAATCTTCAGATTTTGGTAGCCCCTGTTTACTGCCTTTGCCCCCCCATGCCAAACCCCCACCCCACCCCGCACACATTTATTTTTTGCCAGTTGTCCTCCGGGGGGGGCTTTTCTTTATATAGTTATTGCAGCAGTTTGTTAGACTACTGACCCCCAGTGAAAATGCCCCTCCCCCCGTTTTCTCACCCTGTGTAGTTTTGTTCCACCTTGACCTGGGTTTGGTCACATGACTTGCTTTGGCCCAATGGCATATCAAGAGCTGAAGCTTGGAGAGTACTCGTGCTTTAGGGCTTGTCCTCATGGAAACCTGACATGTTAGGAAGCCTGGCTAACCTAGTGGAGAATAGGCCCAGGCCACAGCCAGCACCAATGGCCAGACATGTGAAAGCAACCAGCCCCAGTCCAGCAACCAGATGATGGCAGCCTCAGGAGTCACCTCAAGTGAAAGCAAGATAGATCCACCCAGGGGATCCCAGCCCATTCTGCTGATTCACAAATTGTGAGGAGATAAAGTGCCTGCTGTTTTAAACCACCAAGCTTAGGAGTAGTTCATCACACAGGAAGAGATATAACTATCTTCACTGTTAGATTATCTTCCCATTTTATACCATGTTTCCCCTCAAACGACTGTTCCTTTATCCAAGATTCTAGAAAAGAAATAACAACTGATGAGGCTGACAGAGCCTTAACATTTTTTAAAAGCCTTATAAACTTTTAAAATAACTATGTTAATAAAACCAATATTTATTTGATCACAAAATTATTTTCTTCAGTTGCCTTAAGAAGTAATGCAGAATTGTACTAAGCTTATAAATCTGGAGGCTCTAAAAATGTGTTATTCCTTGGATTCAAGTCCTAGTGTACTTTATGTGGGCATTCACGTTTGCAAAATGATTCCAGGAAATTTGCGATTTCATTTTACAACTTTGGCCTAAAGAGTCTTATGGTATTTTACCTGAGAAAAATAATACATTAATTCCACTTTCAGCTATTAAACCCATGGCTTCCTGTATTTTCTAAATTCCCTATCAGTAAAGAAGACTACGTATAGCGTACAAGACTGTCACGATTAGGAGGAAGGTAGTACAGAAAGAACCTGTCAAATTAGGCATTGCCCAGTCATGTCAGTATACTAACGTGGGGAGCCACAGGCAGCTTGAAGCCTGGAAAAAAGACAGATACAATGTAATGATTATCCTAAGGATCCGGATAATGATTCCTATGATTTTCTTTTAAATATTAATGGCAGAGGATTCTGGGGAAATGATGGTGGCTACAGAGAAGATTTTTATCCCTGAATATGCCACCCCTCCCCTCAATACACAAGCCCCCACCCCCACAAAGAAGAAAGAAAAGCATCTAGAATAGCAAGATCAAAAACCCACAGACAACATCTACAACAAGGTGTCCACATGAACTGCAACATACAGCCAGGTAGGAACAAATCAACAACAGGAAAAAGACCTACATATGTGTATCCCAAGGTGTGTGGGAGGAAGATGAGGGAAGGACTCTCTCTCTCTTTCAGGAGAGCCAAAGGTTACTATGGTTCAAGAACTCACTGAGATTGAAAAACTCACTGAGAACAGCGACAGAAACCGGGAGTGAACGTTGCAGGCTCCACTTTGCAGCTGAGTGCAAGAACTTTGAAATGTTCTGAGGATGCCAAGTGTTCTGGGGTCTGTGAAACCTTGACACCTATCAAACCAAAGCACCATTCCAGAACAAATCCCCATATTCAACAAGGACAAGAAAGAGGAGCCCTGGGTAAATGGGCAGAGGAGGGCCGAGGAGGAAGATTTTAGAAATTTTAAGGTCAATTTTAAAAATTATGTTGTGAAAATAATAGAAGATAGTGAGCCCTGGAGTTCTGAAGCTAGAAATTATATTCTGATCTATGATTCCCTCCTAAAGTGGAAACTTATTTCATTTAAAAATGAGTGACAGGGCCTCCCTGGTGGCGCAGTGGTTGAGAGTCCGCCTGCCGATGCAGGGGATACGGGTTCGTGCCCCGGTCTGGGAGGATCCCATATGCCGCGGAGCGGCTGGGCCCGTGAGCCATGGCCGCTGGGCCTGCGCATCCGGAGCCTGTGCTCCACAACGGGGGAGGCCACAACAGTGAGAGGCCCACATAACGCAAAAAGGAAAAAAATAAAAATAAAAATAAAAATGAGTGACAGAAGAGTATTCCACTCACATCCTGTAGAAAATCAGTGAGAAAAAAAAAAGAAAAAAGAAAAAAAAAAGAAAAAAGAAGGGTGAAAAGAAAGTTCCAGCAAATCCTGAAAACGTGACAGAAAGACACGTCCACAGAACAAATGAAATTTATTGCCTGATATTGCGGAAAAAGTAAAAGAAATTTTAAAAGGAATAGAAACTGGTTTTAAGAAAAACATAAAAGAAATTAGAAAAAATCAGAAATGAAGTGATTGGAGAATAGCAAGATTTGAAAAGGTGAAAAAATTCAGTAAGTAATTTGTTTAAAAAAAATCATGTCTCGAGAGAAGGTTAAACTAGAAGGAACACAAGTTTGAATAAACACAGTGGATAATGCCTCCTTGGAGAAATAGCTGATTTCAAATCCAGCATAAGAAACGAACTAGATGTTCCTGTTACACCTTGTAGTACAAGAGAGCTGGGAAGACTTCAAAGACTACTGTGGTTGTGTGGAAAGGACTCAGGAGCCAACTTGAACAGGATCCGTGAACCTAAGAGGGGACAATCTCTGCATCGATATTTATAACAACCTCACTGAAAACAACAACAAAGAAAGAAAATACCTCATTAGTCATCTTCGGAAGCTACTTTGCAGTCAACCTTTCTCTCTCCTGTTTTTTCTTTTTTTGTAAAACTGGTAAATAAAATAAAAGAAACATTTATTCTTCCTTTCCTAATTAAACTGTAACTCAGGGCAACCAAGTAGTTGATGAAATAATCTTCTAGCTAGTAAATGAATAATAATCTAATTAGTAGAATATCACCATTTGGTACCCTTAAGAAATTAATGGATCTAGACATTGATCATTAATGGCTGCAACATCACAGTAAGACAGACACTTTATAGTTCCTTTTGGAATTCATCAATATTATCTATGAAGTAAACGTGACAAAAAAATCACACCTGAATTATGTCAGTGCTCTAGATCTATCTACCAACTGACAGTAAATACATGGGCCAAAGGAGCATGATAAATGTATAAGCATAAAGGGGATGCAATCAGCATAATCCAGACAGTTGGGAACCCTACTGGATGAATGCTTTGAATTCAATGACAAATACTTGCAAGAAAAATGAGCAAATTGAGTTCTTTTAAACCTATACTTTAAAAGAAATTGTGTTTGGATCAGCAATCAAATAAATAATGGTTATTAAAATAAAAACACATTTATAGGACAATCAAGGAAACATGAACTGACTATTTGTTGATATTAAGGAATTATTATTATTTGCAGATGTGTGATAATGACATAGTTGAGCTTAAAAAGGGCAGTTCTTGCATTTTAGAAATATGTATACTGACGTTTTCACTGAGAAAAAGAAATCTGGGATTTGCTTTAAAATTGCTGGGGATTATGGCGGTAGTAGTCAGAGAGGGTTTAGAGAAAATGTATTGGCCTGAAACTGACATTTGATGAGAACAATTGATGAAAGTTTCTACTTCTTTCTTTTTACTTCTGTAATGTTTGAAATTTTCCATACTAAAACATGTTTTATAAATGTAGATGGCTTGCAATTTGCTCTTCTGAGCTCTCAGAAGGCAAAAAGCCATTCTTAAATTAGGAGCTTTCTTCTCTAGCCAAGAATTCTAATGATAATTGTGTCCCAACTGGCCAGTGCACTCAGATTGCTCTGAGATCTGTTGGTGGAAGAAAATAAAGAAACTCTTTAGTCTTAGAAGAAAACAACAAAGAGTAAAGGCTGCTGCTAGGTCTAGGGCAATAGTGTAGTATCAGTATAAGACAAAATATTAGTTTCTTCCAAAATCCACTTGTTACTACTGTGTATACTTTTGCAGCAAAATATCTTTTCTACATTGTCAGCATTAAAGTAAGTTTACTATTTAGGTGGCATTTAAATTATCATATGCTCAAAGCCTAGAAAGAATCCCCTAGGCTGAAATGACATTAAATCTTATTTTGGCCATTGTAGTGTATACTCCAGTCCTACTTGCTTTGTCTATAACTGTCCTAAAAAGGTGTGAGGAGATCTGCCAATATTAATGCCAGGATTCAAAATGAGTTCTCTGTAGCTTGCTTCCTTCAGGATCTTCTGCCCTCAGACCCATGTATTTACTTAATGCCTCAGATTATTGTATATGTCACATCTTTCCAACTAGAAGACAAGCTCCTTTAAGGGCAGTGACTAGTCTCATCAACATCGAATTTACTCCAACACCAGTGCTTTCAAAATGTGTGTTGCTTAGTATATGTCTGACCGTAAGAAGTTACAGAAACAATTCTACTCTAACTAAATAATAATGATACTACTACTACTATTTCTACTACTGCTGCTAATAAAATGTATGAAATAGAGTATACATGGGAAAATAAAGATAACACTGGAAATCCCAGACTATAAAATGAATGATCCCAAAGCCACTTGCCAATCCATTGACTGTAAACAGTTACTTGTGAATTGGTCAACGTTTAAATGCATAATTGAGAGAAGGGTTAAAACAAATTTTATTACCAAAAAACACAATTTTTATACCTACAATTTTTGAGCTCAACTAACTTGTAGTTTTAACAGAAATAGATGAGATTCAAAGTATTCATTCAGGTTCCTAAGTGATCCATTCCCTATCTTTCCTTATGAAACAATCAGTTATAACTCTAATAATTTGTCAAGGATTCACCAATCTCTACTTCCTTTATTTTCCAAGGTTTGGTATCATTACAAAATCAAGTCCTTTGGCGGAATTTAATAGTTTCAAAATCCCTCATCAGTATTATTCACTGGGATAAAATAATATGAAAATTTAAAAACACTGACTATGTGCTGAGAAATGATCCTTCAGTGATTCACTCCAGGTGGAGACTAGCATTCAGGCTGCACCTGAGGTAGAACTTGAATTCCAAAGTGGACCTTTAAACCACGGCTCAGCTTCTCTTTTTAAAACCATCAGAAATAAGCCTGTTGCCTGACCTTTGAGATTCTGCAAAGAGACCATATTTACATCTTTTGTCTCTTTTAACTTCCCTAGTCCCCTTCTCTACTTTCAGAATAGTGATTCCCAGATAAGTACAATGAGTTCAAACAGTGTGGTTAAAGGGGTAATTAGTCTGCTCTGCAGCCAAGTTACTCACAGAAGAAATAAGTTGGCTTTCACAGTTGTTAGTTTCTTCCTGGGCTTTGTTTAGAGGGGTCTCAGCTCAAGCAAGCAGCCTGTCAGCAGCCTGAAATAACTCTGTGGAAATCTAATGGCATATATGTAAAATATGTCTATGAAACCTTTTATTCAATCTTAGGTGCATAATTTAACTACTTCTTTAGGCCTGGAAAAGGATATTCAGCTACAAAAGGACAGAAAAGAAAATGTGTATAATACCTCATGCCCTCCTCACACCCTAGAACCTTATTTTACCCCTGTTTCATCAGAAAATGATGTATACTGTAAGAAACATTTTTAAAATTAGTTGATCAAATATTTAAGTGCACCAAGTCTCTGTATTTATTAAAGCAAATATAGTTACCTTTCTGTCCCCTTCTAAAAGAAAGCAAAAGATACAGTTCTTTTTTCTTAAGACTCAGGGTTTATGGATATTAATTATTACACTATATTGACACCCAGACATGTTTACAGGAGACTTTTGAGACATACAGAGCTAGTTATTCCCATACCAAATGGCACTTCTTTTTCCTCTGCCTTCTGCTTGTATTTTTTCTGTTGCGATTATATCCTACTGAGGCTGCTACATGTCTTTGTTTGATTTTAGGTTCTAAAGGTAAGACTGTATAGTCTCCTTTTTACAGAATAATAATGGGTTTTATGACTGTTTGCCTTCAGAAGCCTCCTTTTCCACTCATTCTCATTTCATATCTATGGTGAGGTGTCTAAAACAGATGAGTTAGTTCTGAACTGGTGATATATAAATCAATTATTATTTGATTCATATTCAAAGCAGCTCCTCCTAAAATAGTGGCCTTCCTGCCTGTGGGATGTAGTCTAACCTACTGCCTGGATC
Organism: Mesoplodon densirostris; assembly: GCF_025265405.1. Lineage (NCBI taxonomy): Eukaryota > Metazoa > Chordata > Mammalia > Artiodactyla > Ziphiidae > Mesoplodon > Mesoplodon densirostris. The sequence continues at coordinate 78,712,500 of NC_082667.1, read as the reverse complement.
TACACCCACCAACATCCATATTTTGTCTATTGTTACCTTGGACACTTGTACGAACTGAGTGAGTTTCTGTTTCTATAGTGTCCATTGGCAGACAAATGAATAAAGAAAATATGGCACATATGTAGAATGGAATGTTATTCAGCCTTAAAAAATAAGGGAATCTTGCCACTTGCAACAACTTGGATGAACCTTGAGGGAATTATGCTAAGTGAAATACGTCAGAGAGAGAAAGACAAACACTGCATAATCTCACTTTTATGTGTAATCTAAAAACGCTGCTCTCACAGAAACCGAGTAGAATGGTGGCCGTCAAGGGCTGGGGAGTGGAGGAAATGGGGAGTTGTTGGTCAAAGGGTATAACCTTCCAGTTGTAAGATGAATAAATCCTGGGAGTCTGATGTACAGCATGGTGACTATAGTTAACCTCACTCTATTGCATACTCAAAAGTTTCTGAGATAGTAGATCTTACACGTTCTCATCACACACACACACACACACAAAAGGTAATTAATTGTGTAAGGTCATGGATGTGTTAACTAACCTTATTGTGGTAATCATTTTGCAATATATACATGTATCAAATTATGATGTTGTACACCTTAAACTTATACAGTGTTACATGTCAATTACATCGCAATAAAACTGGAAAGAAGAAAAAGATTCACATGGAGAAGGGTGAGGCTGGTAGAAAAAAGCCACTGCCTTGAGCAGTACCGAGGTGGGCGGAAAGCCATGGGGCTCTATTAGCACTGCTGGGGAGGCTCTGTTCCCACGTGTGGGGAGGGGGTAGGACAGCACAGCTGTGATCCTTATTGCAGACCCTAGGCAGCCTCAGGCAACTTTTCAAAGTTAGATGCTGAAAACCAATAAATGAAATCATAAGGAAGAATTACATAAATGCCTTTATTCTACTTCTGGTCCTCTTGGCAACCTTTTCCATCTAAAAGCTGCGCCCTGCAGTTCTCAAAGCAGGAACATTAACATGGATCAGAAGTTTCCAAACTTTTCATCCTCAACCCCTACACCAAAAGAAAAGTTGAAATTTTATGACCCCTAGTATAGGAAGTATCTTGTGTGTTTTTAATATTTATCAAGAGAACATTTAACAGTTACCTACTATGTGCCAAGAGAAAATAAAAATAAGACGCAGACTTTAAATGCAGACTTTGTTCCGGTATTATTCTTCCTTTTGACTTCAGTATAAGAACTATTGAGCTGGGCTTCCCTGGTGGCGCAGTGGTTGAGAGTCCGCCTGCCTATGCAGGGAACGCGGGTTCGTGCCCCGGTCCGGGAGGATCCCGCATGCCACGGAGTGGCTGGGCCAGTGAGCCGTTGCTGCTGGGCCTGCATGTCTGGAGCCTGTGCTCCGCAACGGGAGGGGCCACAGTAGTGAGGGGCCCGCATACTGCAACAAAAAAAAAAAAAAAAAAAAAAGAACTATTGAGCTATTTGCTGTCCCACTAAGGGGGTAAGCAAACAATTACAGAATCCTGTGATCTCTTCCCAAGTTTGCAACTATAGGGTTGGTCCTAGAATTGCTCAATAACTTTGTATTTTGATTTAAGGGGAAACTAAAAGAACTTCCTGTCCCAAAGTAACTCTGCTTTGTGGAGACTGGAGGTGCCATGCAATTGACTCAAGATACTGTTTATTTGTTTAAACAGTTAAATGAGTAGTTTCTATTTAACAAGTGAGCACAAATTTTCACAACAGTACCTACCCCATGACATAGCTCAGACGAAAACTCTGAGGGAAAGGAAAACTATATGGGCAAAAAGTCCAGGTTCCATCCACTGTACATGGGATATTGATAGGCCTGTAAAACTTACAGAGGTACCTGGGGGTACCCAGGAACCCTGGGTATTTAGTATACAGATCAGCAAAGGACTGTGGAAAATAAGACGACACCAGGTCAGGGGACAAATTAAGCAGGTGAAGCTGGTCCTTTATACTCTTTTCCCTTCTGATATACCACTGCTCTGTCATGTGCAGAATATGTTCTGTATCCTCAGTAGACCTACACACACACACACACACACACGTGTAACACACAAACATGCACGCATGCATGCGTGTACACATACATGGAGTCCCCAGTCTTCTCAGTTAAAATTCAGCTTGTAGTAACTAAAGAAAATGTATAATGCCCTATATTTTATAGATTTTAAAAATACTTGCACTTTAAGAGAAAACTTTTAATGTCTGAAAATCCCTTCTGACGAAGGAAGTTATTTCTGATATTGGAGGTTGACAGTTTCACAGAGAAAACTTCAGGAGCACAGAGACATGCCTGACCCTCTCCCCACGCACCATCTGGGGAGAATTCACCAACATAGAGGCTCAATCCCTCTGCTAAGTCAAAATCAAGTATACCAACATCATTATTTCACAGAGAATACCCTACCTCATGTTAGGCATTCATATGTATTTTATTTGTTGAAGAGAGGAAGAAGATATAAAGGAGGGAATCATCCGAAATTACAGAGGACACCATTTAAGTCAATATAGATATTTAAATTTAAGGTAAAATTCAATGATAATTTGAAATTATATGTGGAGTTTTATTTACTAAAGAATATTTTGCAAAGTTCAACTCCTATTTTAACTTATATTTTCAGAGAAGGTATTTGGTCCAAATGAAGAATACCTTCAATCATTGTTCTTTTATTGCAAGCAAAAAAGGATTTATACTTCTTTTCATGAAATATGGTTGTTTGACAACAGAAGAATAAATATTTTATATTTTTAGAAACAACAGTCAGGCTACTGATATTCTTAATTAGTTTTAATAAATCTGAATGCTTCTTATCATCTACTCTTTAGCTTGTACCTGAGGAGTTGAATACCTCCGGGAAGATATGTGCTCCAGACCCGTAAATATGCAGTTCACAGAGCCCACTACCAGAGGGCAATAAAGAAGTCAAATCTTGAAACCATGGAGTGAAAATAGTGGGAGTTTAAATAAAAGCAACATTTCACAGTATGCTTTTCTGACCAACGTTATATCTAATAACTTAATGGACTGTATGTAGATGGATTCTGAAAAGTCAGCAGCACACTTCACTGGTCAATATTCTATGATATGGGGAACGTAATTGGAGTGTAGAAAAACAGTATACTTACATCTTAAAATTCCACCCCTACAGAATCTACTACTCACTATTGAAAAATGATAAGAAGAATAGCTTTCTGTGTCTCAGTCACCAGTTAACATTTTCAAGAGTAGAATTTATCTTCCTATGATGCTCAAATACACAGGAAAAATGCATATCTAGGACAATGGATAAACTCTATATGACATGTGAAAATAATTCTTCAAATGGAGAAAGTAAAAGATCTACAAGGAACAGTTTTATATGCATTAGTGTGGATATATACATAAAGAGGCTCTAAGAAACATAAAAATCACTTCGAGGAAGTAATTTTAGGTAGAAGAGAATTAACATGGATGAGGAAGAAAAGAGAGTTGGTTTTAAGATAGTTTCATTTACTTGTTTTCTTGTGTGTTTATTTATTTGTTTTATTTATTTGGTCTTTGGAATATAAGGAAACAGTGGCTTTCACATCCGTATCCCAGTGGAACAAAGGGACCGAGGTCTATACTGGAGCCCAGCCATTGTTTGACTAGCTTGTAATAATACTGGTGAAATACAGCCAAATCATTTGAACTACGAGCATCCTCTCTGACAATAATCTTAAGACATCAACATTATAAATTAAAGAAAGGAAAGAGAGAATACTGTTTTCTTTAGAGAGAAAATACAGATTCTGGATCAAATCAATAATGTCAGCAAACCTCATGGCTATAAAATATTCTGCTGCCTATCATTTAGATCATGCCTCTAGAAGAGGGAAACTGGGTGATTATTTCCCCAGATTTTATATTTAATTCAAGTATTTTAGATAAGAGGCATCTCTAGTAAAACACTGTATCATTGATTTTTTCCAATAGGATAGCTCACAGGAGTTCCTCTTTCCTTCTCAAATACATATGGGGAAATGGAGGTGGGTGGGTTAGAGGAACTATCTAAATAGAGCATAGTAATCAACAGTTTGTTTTTTTAAAATAGAAATTTCTATTTAAATTGTTCCAGAGACAGAAACACACAGAGACAATTCCATGTGACAACAGTGGAAGAGACCAGAGTGATGCAGCTGCAAATCAAAAAGTGCCAACACCAGTGATTGATGGCCACCACCAGAACCTGGTTAAGACAAAGAAGGATCCTCCCCTTGAGGCGTCAGAAAGAACATGGCCCTCTCAACACTCTGAGTTTGATCTTCTGGCCTCTAGAGCTGTGATAAAATACATTTCTGTTCTTTTAAGCTAACAAGTTTGTGGTACCTTGTTATGGTAGCCCTAGAGATAACAGTATTTGATTCCTGAGATGGCAACTGTATTCTGACTATGTAATGACTATTCCAAGATGATCAACAGACACAAAGATAAAGAAAGGCAAAACTGAGACTAACTAAGCCCAGTTCTTTTTATTCCCAGAATAATAAATGATTTTTTAATTAATTTAGATCCCTTTGTCTAACCCCTCTGCTTTTCAAAAGACCATGTGCGACCAATCAAGTATTAATATGTTATACTTTCATTTTAATTCATCTCAAATTATTTCTAATTCCCCTTATGAGTTCTTACTTGACCCATGAATTATTTAGGAATATATTGTATAATTTCCATTTGTGATTTTCAACAAATTTCTTTCTGTTAACGATTTCTTATTGCATTCTGTTGTCATCTGAGAGCACTCTTTGTATTGTTTATATCCTTTAAAATGTACTGAAATTTGTTTTATGGCCTAGCATATAGTATATCCATGTGCATTTGAAAAGAATGTATAGTCTGATGCTGTTGGGTGGAATGTTTTATAGATGGCTGTTAGGTCTAGTTGATTGATAATGTTGTGCAAGTTTTTTTATTTTCTTGTTGATCTTCTGTCTGTTCTGCTATTGAAAGAAAGGTATTAAAGTATCCAACTATTATTGTAGAACTGTCTGTTTCTCTTTTCCGTTGTGTCGATTTTGCTTCATTGTATTTTGAAGTTCTGTTGTTAGGTGCATATAAGTTTATAATTATTATACATTCTAGATGGTATAATCCTTTTATCATTTTAAAATATCTTTGTCTCTACTAAAAATTTTCATCTTAAAATATATTTTTTTCTGATATTTTCTTAGCCACTCCAGTTTTTTTTTTGTTGTCTTGTTTTGTTTTGTTGTTACTGTTATGGTATATCTATTCCAACCCTTTTACACTTCACCTATATATTTTCTTGACTCTAAAGTGGGTCACTTTCTTGTTGATGTTATATACATATATAATGGTATATTACATTCAAAAATTACATATTTAATAACAAATTATGGCAGACTTTGAACTGGACCTTTTATTTTTTTCGGTACGCGGGCCTCTCACTGTTGTGGCCTCTCCCATTGCAGAGCACAGGCTCCGGACACGCAGGCTCAGCGGCCATGGCTCACGGGTCTAGCCGCTTCGCGGCATGTGGGATCTTCCCAAACCGGGGCACGAACCCATGTCCTCTGCATCGGCAGGCGGACTCTCAACCACTGCGCCACCAGGGAAGCCCTGAACTTCACCTTTAAATGAGTATGATTTAGACAGTAGAGCTTCCCTACCAAATGCAAGTAACTCACTTGAACTCTCTTTTTTGTAAAGGACAGACCAATTCTTCCAAGGGGAATTCTTGAACTCATTAGATAATGTGATATTCATTATAATTCGTTGCATTTAACACCACAGAAAGGACTTGATCAAAGGCTATTTTACTCTTTTCTTCCTCACTGGATGATTAGCTAGGTTCATTTTTAAATGGAAGATATACTGTAGATATTTAAATGTAGGGCATCTCTTCCTTTCAAATCTCAGAAAGAAAGGTGTGCTTCAGTTTCCCTGCAGAAAGCTCTAGTATCTTGCCCCCCTTTTGAAAGAGGAACTAATCCTTCTTTCTCTATTCTTCTTTGTCTTCTTCCCTTCATCAGCAATGAGCCTCTTTATCATTTTTGTCAGCCCAAAGAATAATTTTTCTCTTTCCAGGCCATTCAAAAATTGTACACTACAAAGTAAACAGAAAGAGCTTTATTTATAAAAATAAAACAGCTATGGCATTAGTTCTTAAAGAGTATAAAATGTTGATCCCTCATTCCAACAAAAAGTCTTGTTAGCATTTAGGGTTCAATGAGAGGCAATAAACAAAAATGTTTTGGTGACTCATTTGACATCTTTACTAAAAGGTTTGAACTCATAATGGTGAATATCAGACATATTTGTGTTAGGCAATTAAATTATATCTAGACGTATTTTAAATTACCATATTAACATTAACAAGTAATCTTAGAACTCATCTTGAAAGTAAAAGGTACTTTTATACTTTATAATGAAAAAATCAATAAAATGTGTCTTTATGCAGAGAAAATGTAATTATAATAACAATTAATGTTAACTGGTCACTTTTTTTTTTTTTTTTTTGAATTTCACCATTTAATTCATCCAAACATCACTCAGGTCAAGATATAGCACATTTACTGCACCCCAGAAAGTTCCCCAGTTGCCCTTGCCTTTATGCTATCCCCCAACAGAGGCAACTTCTTTTTTTTTTTTTTCACAGTGACTCTCTTTATTATAAAGTCTATATTTCGATCTGTAAATTCTTTTTTTTTTGCTTTATAACAAATTTAATCAGTTATACATATACATATGTTTCCATATCCCCTCCCTTTTGCGTCTCCCTCCCACCCTCCCTATCCCACCCCTCCAGGCGGTCACAAAGCACCGAGCTGATCTCCCTGTGCTATGCGGCTGCTTCCCACTAGCTATCTATCTTACCTTACGTTTGGTAGTGTATATATGTCCATGCCGCTCTTTCACTTTGTCACAGCTTACCCTTCCCCCTCCCCATATCCTCAAGTCCATTCTCTAGTAGGTCTATGTCTTTATTCCTGTCTTACCCCTATGTTCTTCATGACATTTTTTTTTCTTAAATTCCATATATATGTGTCAGCATACAGTATTTGTCTTTCTCTTTCTGACTTACTTCACTCTGTATGACAGACTCTAGGTCCATCCACCTCATTACAAATAGCTCAATTTCATTTCTTTTTATGGCTGAGTAATATTCCATTGTATATATGTGCCACATCTTCTTTACCCATTCATCCGATGATGGACACTTAGGTTGTTTCCATCTCCGGGCTATTGTAAATAGGGCTGCTATGAACATTTTGGTACATGTCTCTTTTTGAATTATGGTTTTCTCAGGGTATATGCCCAGTAGTGGGATTGCTGGGTCATATGGTAGTTCTATTTGTAGTTTTTTAAGGAACCTCCATACTGTTCTCCATAGCGGCTGTACCAATTCACATTCCCACCAGCAGTGCAAGAGTGTTCCCTTTTTTCCACACCCTCTCCAGCATTTATTGTTTCTAGATTTTTTGATGATGGCCATTCTGACTGGTGTGAGATGATATCTCATTGTAGTTTTGATTTGCATTTCTCTAATGAGTAAAGATGTTGAGCATCCTTTCATGTGTTTGTTGGCAGTCTGTATATCTTCTGTGGAGAAATGTCTATTTAGGTCTTCTGCCCATTTTTGGATTGGGTTGTTTGGTTTTTTGTTATTGAGCTGCATGAGCTGCTTATAAATTTTGGAGATTAATCCTTTGTCAGTTGCTTCATTTGCAAATATTTTCTCCCATTCTGAGGGTTGTCTTTTGGTCTTGTTTATGGTTTCCTTGGCTGTGCAAAAGCTTTTAAGTTTCATTAGGTCCCATGTGTTTATTTTTGTCTTTATTTCCATTTCTCTAGGAGGTGGGTCCAAAAGGATCTTGCTGTGATTTATGTCATAGAGTGTTCTGCCTATGTTTTCCTCTAAGAGTTTGATAGTGTCTGGCCTTACATTTAGGTCTTTAATCCATTTTGAGCTTAGTTTTGTGTATGGTGTTAGGCAGTGATCGAATCTCATACTTTTACATGTCCCTATCCAGTTTTCCCAGCACCACTTATTGAAGAGACTGTCCTTTCTCCACTGAACATTCCTGCCTCCTTTATCAAAGATAAGGTGACCATATGTGCGTGGGTTTATCTCTGGGCTTTCTATCCTGTTCCATTGATCTATCTTTCTGTTTTTGTGCCAGTACCATACTGTCTTGAATACTGTAGCTTTGTAGTATAGTCTGAAGTCAGGGAGCCTGATTCCTCCAGCTCTATTTTTCGTTAATGTTAACAATTAATGTTAACTGGTCACTTTTTTATTGAAGTAGAGTTGACATACAATATTATGTTAGTTTCAAGTGTTCAACATAGTGATCCAACATCTAAATACATTTGAATTGGTCACCATGATGTCTAGTAACCATATATCACCATACAAAATTGTTACAGTATTATTGACTATATTCCTTATGCAGTAGATTGCATCCCCAAGACATTTATTTTATAACTGGAAATTTGTACCACTTAATCCCCTTCACCTATTTCTCTCAGTCCCCATCCCCCTTCCCCTCTAGTAATCACCAGTTTGTTCTCTGTATCTACAAGTTTGTTTCTCTTTTGTTTTCTTTTTTAGATTTCACATATAAGTGAAATCATACAGTATTTGTTCTTCTCTGTCTGACTTATTTCACTTAGCACACCTAGTACTCTAGGTCAATCCATGTTGTTGCAAGTGAAGATATTTCATTCTTTTTTAGGACTAAGTACTATTTCATTATATATGTGTGTATATATACACCACATCTTCTTTATCCATTCATCTATTTATGGACACTAGTTTCTTCCATATCTTGGCTAGCATAAGTAATGCTCCAATGAACAGAGGGGTGCATACATCCTTTCTTATTAGTGTTTTTGTTTTCTTTAGATAGATACTCAGAAGTTGAATTGTTGGATCATATGGTAATTCTATTTTTAACATTTGGGGGAACCTCTGTACTGTTTTCCATAGTGGCTGCACCAATTGACATTCCCACTAACAGTGCACAAGGGTTCCCTTGTGGATGATGGCCATTCTGACAGGTGTAAGGTGATATCTCACTGTGGTTTTGATTTGCATTTCCCAGATGATTAGTGATATTGAGCATCTTTTCATGTGTCTTTTGGTCATTTGTATGTATTCCCAAAGCAATGTAACCCCTATCAAAATACCAATGGCATTTTTCACAGAATTAGAACAAATAATCCTAAAATCTGTATAGAATCATCCAAACAAACAAACAACCTCCAATAACCAAAGCTATATTGAGAAAGGAAAACAAAGCTGGTGGTATGACATGCACTGATCTCAGACTATACTACAAAGCTATAGCAATCAAAACAGTATGGTATTAGCATAACAACAGACACATAGGTCAGTGGAATAGAATAGGGAGCCGAGAAATGAACCCACAGTTATGTGATCAATTAATCTACAACAAAGGAGGCAAGAACATACAATGAAATAAAGACAATAAATGGTGTTAGGAAAATTGGACAACTACTTGCAATAGAGTGAAACTGAATTATTTCCTTATACCATATATAAAAATAAACTTAAAATGGATTAAAGACTCACATTTAAGACCTGAAACCATAAAACCCCTAGGAAAAATACATTGACATCGATCTTAGCAATATTTTTGGGGGGTCTATCTCCTCAGCCATGGCCAACAGAAGTAAAATTAAACAAGTGTCATTATATCAAACTGAAAAGCTTTTGCAGAGAGGAGAAAACCATCACAAAATGAAAAGGTAACTTACTGAATGAAAGATTTTTTCAAATGATATATCTGATAAGGAGTTAATATCCAAATTATCTAAAGAAATCATACAATTTAATATCAAAAACCCCCAGATATTCCAATTTAAAAATGGGCAGAGAACCTGAACTGGTCACTTTTTAAAGTGTTTCATACAGTACTTAGATGCATTCTTTTTTCATTAGCCTTGAATATCAATACTCTTAACATCTCCGTTTATAAATGAAGAAATTAAGGAATGGAGAGATAAATGACTTGTCTAAGGTACAAAGCTTATTACAAAAAAGATTATACTAAACCAGACCTCTGATTCAGATTCCTATACTTTAATCATTATGGCTTACTGCAGAAGATTAGAGACAGAATTTGACATTGAAAGCTTAGATTCCAGTTTTTAATGAGACTTCTTCACCATGCCTTTATGTCTAAGGGAAAAAATTCTGGTCTGTACTGCCATTAATGATAATACTGCTTTAGAGAAATGTTCTGGAGGGAAAGGATATTATTCAAATTTATTTTTAAAGTTTTTCTTTGGTTTGACTTTGTTTCTTAATTTTCTCATGCTAGGATGGGAGGGCAAACAAAACCTAAACTAACAATACCAACTATACGTGTGTGTGTGTGTGTTTGTGAGTGTGCCTGTACTTATAAGTATGTAAATACAACTTACAAGAAAAGGCAAGGCCAGAATCTATAAGGCTAAGGATTTTGACTTTATCTTAGATGCAAGAGAAAGCAATTAAATGAAAAGATAGTTGTGTAGATACTAGGCTGTTCAAGTAGAGCAAAGGAGAAATGGTAGTGGCTAAGACGGTGGCAATGAAGATGAAGAGAAACATTATATATGTGATGAGAGAGAGAGAGATGAGATTCCAGAGGACCTAATGATGCAGTCTATGCAGAAAGTGAACAAAAGGAAGGAACTGAGGATCATTCCCAGGTTTTTGCATGGAGTTACTTTTTGTGTGAATCATGGCACCATTCACTGAGGAAGAAAAGATTTGCAGGATGGAAAAGTTTGGAAGAAGGAATAATTGAAGTTTCATTTTAGACATCTTAGTTGTAGAGACGTCAAGCAGTGTTCCTCATATTTCTCCAATGAAAAGAATCACCTGGGGATCTTATTGCACATATGGATTATCACCTTTTCTGCTAGAACTTCTGGTTTGGTAGTCTGAGTTGAACACAAAGTACTAGATTTTCTCACACTGCAGAAGAAAAAAAAACACACTGAAGGAGGTGGGAAAGAGCTAACCTAAGTAACTTTGGAAAACAGTATTTTAATATACTGTAATTAACCATGCACAATATATACTGAAAAGCTAAAGACAAAAAGAAATGTACACAAATATTGAACTTGTTAGTAAATTTATTTTTCACACGTGTACAGGTTAATGATTTTTAAATATTTTATGTGTATTCCAGAATTGAGCAAATGAATAGACTGCAAATAATGAGAATCAGGTTTCTAATTGTTAAAGAGTGACAAATAAGGAAAGGGTAAGGGAGGCTAGAATAAACCCTGTGCTGTTGGATTGGAATCAAGGTATCAATTTGAATTCATATATCAATTTGAAGTTACATATATATGTAGATAGACAGATGATAATGTGTGTGCATGCACACGTGTGTGTATATACACACACACCCAGATAGATAATATGAAAATAGAGATACTTGTATATTTTTATGTATTCGTATATATATTTTTAGCTCTCTCTGATGAAAACACAATGAGGTAGCTTGGATAGTGATAAATCCACCTCATACCAAGATTCTGGTTTCTGAATACCATTATTAATGCAAGGAACAAGAACTCCATGGAGAAATGACTGATTCAAGGCTGAGACAGAGGAAAGTAAAAGATGGGTCTGGAGCATTTTGTGGTGTCAGAAAGTAAGATATTACTCCAACAATTGTATGGCCATGTAGGAAAAATATAGGAGACAGCTGGAAGGAGTACCAGTGACCAAATATGGAACACTTTGAGAAACAAAACTATTAATGATAGTAATAAATTTTAACCCGTAGAATAAAATAATTATCCACAAGTTCACACTGATGTATGTATATATATGAACAAATAACCAGATAAATACATAAATGAAGGAGGAGAACAGCTCTTTCTTATACTCAAATTATAGTTAATAAAAGTAGAGGGAATGATGGGAATAGAAAATGAACAATCATCAAACACCACAGTAATGGCTGGAGTCAAAAATTATTGATGGATGCTAAAATTAGTATGGGAAAATTAAACAAGAAGCAGAATATTTGAACAATCTCAAATAATTACAAAGGGAAAAATAGCGATTTTGCAGCTATCATTATAACTAAGTCATCAAAGTTAGCATCCCCAGTAGTGAGACATACAGATTTGTTTGTACCTCTAATATGTACTGAAAATGGCATAATATCTCTCCTGAAGTGTTCTTGTCAAGAAATACATATCCTCAGTCTAACCATGAGAAAATATCAAACAAACCCTATTTGAGAAAAATTCTACAAAATGACTGGCTAAGATTTTCCTTTAGTTCAAGGTCATAACAGACAAAAAAAGACTGAGGAACTATCCTAGATTAGAGAAGAATGGGGAGATATGACAAGCAAATGCAATAAGGGATCCTAGATTTGAATCTGGACCGCAAGACAATAGGCAATATTTGAATACGAGTCTATAAATCATTAGTAGCATTGTGACAATGTAAACTTTCTGCTTTCAATAATTATACTCTAGTAATGTAAAATGTTAACATTTGGGGAAGCTGAGTAAAGGGTATATGGGAACTCATACTGCTATGTTTGAAGTTTTTTGATAAATAAGATTTGATAACACAGTTTTATAAAACCTTAGTTTGGACATTTCTGAACCTCTTTTTTGTTTCCTTATGGAAGAAAGCTGCTTGTTTAGAGTTAATACTAATTCAATGGGGGTAAGATTTACACAGGACCAACCCTAACAATAATAGTGTGTGGCACAGGAAACAACTTTGAATGGCCATTTCAAGGAACAATATACTTAAGTGTATACAATGAGTAAAATGGATGAACTACACAAATTAATGAGTTGAAAAACCATAGAATCATAGAATTTTCTCATTGTAAAGGCTCTTACTTTCATAACTTTTCAGAACTTTTCAGTTCCTATGGGTAAATACCAAAGAGCAGGATTACTAGATCACTGTATGGTAAAAGTACGTGTATTTTGTAAGAAACTGCCAAGTATCCCGCTAGCCACAAATGAGAATTCCAATTGTTCTGCATCATCACCAACTTCGGTATTTCAGTTTGGGGATTTTAGCCATTTAAATAGGTGTGTAGTGGTATCTCATTATCGTTCTAATTCAAAATTCACTGATGACATGGAATGTGTAGCATCTTTTCATATGCTTATTTGCCATGTGTCTATTTTCTTTGTTTAACCATAGTAGTTTTGTTGTGTTTTTTTTTAACCAAGGCCTGCTAACTCTTGTCCTCCTATGTCTATTTATGTTGTCTTTTTTCTTTCTTTTTTTGAACTTTTGATCATTTAGTCTTTTTCCTGGTTATGTCCAATTATTTTTTATACTAAAATTGGGCTTAACTTATTTTAGGAAACTATAAAGATACCTCCACATTCTGGATGTTGTTATCTTTCTCTTGAAAAGATTTACTTTGGCCCATGGCAGACAGTTACTATAGGGACTGGTAACCTTAGTCCATTCTCAGTTTGAGCTCATTCAAAGCCATTTTTCAGTCTGTGTGAAGGTTGGTCTATTTCTGTCTTGTCCTTCCTCTACGGGTGTTGCCCTTTGGGATTACCATGTGAAAGTTTGGATTCTCCCTATTCCCAACTACCCTTGTATTTGTTAGGCTTTAAATGTAATGGTTCCCGCAGCCCTGTGAGACTAAAGATACACTTAGCTTGTCATTCCATTAGTTGTTGCCTTTAGCTTGAGCTGTTGCCCATTGGCTTCTGTGGTTAGAGTCTTTTGAACTCCTTGGCTTTTCAGTTCCTAGGCTGTAAGATTTGAATCAGCAAATGCCCAAAGGAGAAAAGCTGCACCAAATGTCAAGCTTGTGTATGTGTTTCCCTTCTCTCCACAACTTGGCCCACGTCTTGGTGTCTCTCTAACATTCAGATGGCAGCGAACAGATGTTTTCTTACTTTATCCAGCTTTTCTAAAATTTCTTTAGACTTCACCTGATCTTATGTTATTATTGAACTATCATCTCAATTACCCCTAGGAAGAAAATTTACAATTTTATGTTTTATTTTTTTGTTTTCTATATTACCTCAGTTTCTATAGAGACCTTTTACCTCACTGTTCGGTCTAGTTCCTGTGTTAGCAGTAAGATGGAGATAAGCTGGAGGCTAAGAATACTGGGGGGAAATCACTGATGAATGATATGTCTCGTTCTTTTTGTTTTTCCTCTCCTTATTTATTACTCTGGCAGCCTACACCTGCCTTTCTTCATTTGACCCAGTTGCCCAAATAAGAAACCCACTCTGGTAAAGACCTGACTTTACTCTCATAAATGTCTGCATGTTAGGATTAGCTAGATGATGAACACCATGCCAGAGTTCTTTGGGTGAGACTTTTGCAGACTTTTGTGAGCCCTTTAGTTTGCCTCTTGCCAATGCTGCTCAGATTGTTGAGGTTTTCTAAGATTCTGTAGGTCAAAACTCTCTACCTGCATACCAGATGAGCCCTTCTCTCTTTCCTGACCTCACTTGTGGGAGGTTAGCCCTCGGTTCTTCTTTTTCCCCATCCAATCATAATTGTTCATGAATTCCAAAAGGCCCTCAAAGTATCTGTCGTCCCTTTCTCTCTTCTCTTTTTTATCAACACTGTTAAATATTAACCATATATTTGCATACCTCTTTCTTACTTACAGTGGAATATTGGAAGGCTCGATCATTAAGTGTGAGCCCCACCAAACTAGGACTCATACAACACTCTCCTCCAGGCCAAAACTTTTGATATCCACTGGCTTTTTTTAATACTATCTTATATGTATCTAAATTTGTAAGGATTTAGTTAATGCCTGAGTTATGTGACAATAAGAAATCAGTCAAATTAGCACTACAGAAGTGCAGCTCAGACCTAGGGACCAGAACCAAGGACCACAAAAACCTGTTAACCAATAAGTTTCACTTGTACTTCATGTTTAACAACTGCTGAGGGTGAATGGGAAGTGAGGGAAAAAGAGTTTAACTTCATATCACAGAAACTTGCACTAAAATGAAGAGGAAAATGACCCAGTTCCTGGTTCAAGTCACTGTAATCTGCTTCAATAAATAATAACAGCACACAAGGAAAACAAACACTATATGATAGGAACAATGGATAATTAATTACCAGATCAGGGAGGACAGATTACACTTGCTATGGGATTTCATTAAAGAAGGATTCCAAAAAGCACTGGCTTCTTCAAAGAAGACTTCTCAGAACAGGTAGCATTTAAACTGAGTCTTGAACAAGTATATAGAGGGTAGGGAACAGGCCTTCCGGGCAGGGAACAGGCACAGTGTCAGGAATGGCACAAAGGGCTTATGGAATAGGGGACCAAAAAAAAAAAAAAAAGCTGAACACAGGAGTGCTACGTGTTGGGGAATATGGGGGAAGGCTGGCTGAGGTTGGTTAAATGAAACATAATTAGATGGAAGAGAAAGTAGGTGCAAAGACACATGGAAGACTGTAGAAAGCCCCTGAAGATGGAGGTCAGCATAATAATATGAAGAACTCAGTGGTACTTTGACACTGTATGAATGTCTAGGTTTAAAAAAATCACGAAAACACAATAAAAGAATAAACTACTGATATAATGATATGTAACCAGAGGCCAGATACCAAAGAATACACACTGTGTGTTTCCACGTATGTCATATATGGTGATAGAGGTCAGCTTAGGTGTTGCTCTGGGAGAGTATGGAACAGAAAGAAGTAACAGAGAACCGTGTAGGGTGTTAGAAATATTTTATAATATCTTGATCTGGTGTTGGATACATGGGTGCATAGAGATGTAAAAATTCAGTTATTAGCAATGCAGTTAACCTACTAGAGTTTTTTTAATATATGCGTACATTAAAAAAAAAACCTCTAGTAGGTTAATTAGGCTGTCAGTTGTATGAAGTAAATTTTGGTCAGGGAATAGCCAAGGTAGTAAGGCAGTAATAAGTTATAAATGTACTCACTGTGCTCTAGAATGTCACAATTGGAATACAAGAAATATGTGTAAGAAAAAAGACAAATATTCAATATTGATGGTTGGATGAGCTGAATAAGTTAGATCACTCTACTTTCAATTTAAGAACTTGGCCAGTGTTTGGATACCTCTGAACAAAGAAAAAAAAGAAATACAATTTTTATTACGCATATGCTATGTATCAATCCCTGACTTATATTTTGACACATATAAACATGGGAAATATTGCACCTTGTAACTGAGACAATGAGATGAGTGAGGTAGCTGGTTTTGACACTAGAGGCTGAGAAAACCATCAGCTTATAATTGTAAGAAGTCTGAAGTCGGAGGAAAAGAATCAAGAGGAAATAGTGGTAAGTGCCAGGAGCTTCTGGAAACTACATCAGAGATGAAGACTCCAGGAATGTTGAGCTTTCTAAGAGTCCCAATAACTCAGATAAAAACAGAGGGCTTAAAACTGAATCCTGGGGATATATGTATGCATATAGCTGATTCACTTTGTTACACAGCAGAAACTAACACAACACTGTAAAGCAATTATACTCCAATAAAGATGTAAAAAAAAAAAAAAACAAAAAACTGACGCCTGCAAAGTAACAGTTGTTAGGACAAACAGTAAAGAATTATAAGAAAAATAATCACATGCCTGTCCCAACAGAGAAATAGCCTAAGCTCCATCTCACCATTTCTCCGATTGGCCTTTCACAAAATACAGTCCCATCAGCTGAATATAGGTTTGTCAAGTAACTGTGAGTAAGACTGAATTAAACAAAAATAAATCAATTCCTTCCTCCAAAACTTTTCAGAGTATGTAATGAAACAAAGTGAAACTTGAATTTCATGTCGGGATGTAGAGTACAGTTCTTCCCAAATGCTTCTGTCTTGTAACTACATTAACATCATCTAAAACCAGTGTTCTGCAGGACAGAGATTGTGAAACGCTGCTCTCATCGTGTAAGATATCAAGTCTTTCTGAAAATCCATTCTTCCTTCTGCCCTTTCTCCTGTTGTCCCTGTCACCTGGAATGTCTGTCCTAAGCTCCACCTGCCAAAACCCTACCCATTTTTAGGATCCAAGAGATAATAAAAGGCTTACATTACTGAAAGGCAGAGAAAGAAATCCCTTCCTAGGGATCTACATTTCCTTCCTAGGGAAAAGAAAAATTGTAAAGTATACCACAGTGACCTTAAGTCTATGAATGTAACTATGTTGTGTTACTTGGAGTTCTGTAAAAGTCAATGTGCTACAATATACATGGATATGAATGTTTGATCTCTTACAAGTAGAACTTGCTGATAATTTTCATCATGAGCGAGGTTAATGATTAAGGGAGCCGTTGTATTTGGCTCAGCCCTTATAACTAGGGAATATTAAAATTGGAAAGGTCCCTAGATATTAGCAAATCTATCCACCTCATATTCTAAGTAAGGAAACTGAGACCTTCATAGATTGGATACTTATATTAACAAAGGAAAAGGATATAAGATTGGCAGACCTACCTTTTAGATTAAGAATTTTGAGATTTTTATAGACTACTAGGACATTATGTCCACTGATATTGAGACAATGTGTTTCTTAGTCATCATTTCCTATTGCACTGACCAAGCGAGGTGCCAGTCAGTAGTTGTACAAAGGGAAAAAGAAAACTTTAGAAACTCCCAATTTATACACACAGGGAAATTCATCATTCATGTTATTTAAGCTAACTGGATGCAGTTTACCAGCTACATTGAGGAATGGTGAAGTGAAGTGTCTTTACAATTAACATGTTAGTTTGTGTCCTGACCTCCCTGTTGTTCAAGTGAGTTAACGGTTAGCACTCAACTAGGCACTTAAGAGTCCATTATAAATCTGGACTAAACGTTTATTTGTGGCATCTTTATTCTTCTTTGGTGCCCTTAGGCAGAATTAGCCCTCTTATGTTTTGATAAATTCAAGTATTAAACAGGGCTAAGGTTTCACAAGTTCTTTGGCCTAAACATGGGGGTAAGGGAGACCAATGAGCTGGAGTACTTCTAGATTTAAGAATGGTCAGATTGAGGAAGAAGAGTCTTATGCCAGAGGTGAAAGAAGACTGATTATAATTACCTATTTTTAAAAATTCCAACCCTTTTCAATGTTCTAAAGTGGCCAGGAAGTACATGGGTATGCTAGGAAGTAAGGGAGTCAAGCAAGAATATTCTCTAAGAGTTTGTGGATGGCAATGAAGAGGAAAGGAAGATAGAGACAATCCTAGAAAAGGTTTTGGTTGGCCATAATAATGAAGTCAGAAGGAGAAGAAGAAAAAGAAGAAGAATGACACATGCAATGGGAAAGAGAAAGCAAGAATAGAGAAGCAAAAGGAGAGTAGAAAAATGAGACAAATTTGGAGAAGGAAATGAGGAAGAAAACTGGGTGAAAGAAGGAAGCACTGATGGTAGACCACTTGACACTCAAACATTAACACGATGCACATTTAAGATGTGCCATCAACGGCCATGGTCATTACCCTCAAATAGTTTACAGTATGTGTTTCAGAGACATTTATAAATTGAAAATGCCATTAAAATAAGTGCCAGGGTATAAGTATTCATGCAATTGTATGGGAGAATAAAAAGTCCCCCGTCAAAGAGCCTTCTGAGACATTGGAAAAAAAGGAAAAACCTAAAAAGCATAAGACTCTTCCTATTTTCATTTCTAATGATACATCCCAATCTTGATGATCAATCAGCGATTTAAATATCAACTATAAACACAGTATTTTATGAGCTGCTATGCAGTGTACTATACTAGAGCAATAGAACAGAGAGGACCTCAAACCCTCTGTTCCCTCAAATTGAAAGGCACGCTTCCTGACCTCTCCAGACCACTACTGGACACAGGGAACACACACTAATGTTTCAGGACCCCAACCAGCACTCACCTGCTTAGTGATTACTTCCATGACACACCCTCACTAACACCACTGACTTTCCTGCTCCTACGGGACATGACACATATTTCCTATTTTAACACATACCACAGTGCATTATGATTGCAGGTAGGTGTTCTAACAACTTAAAAGAGAATGATGACTTTTTTCTCTTTACGTCTTGTTATTTCCCTACTCATAATATTTCTTGAAGAGAAACCATAAAAATATAAGCAAACACAAAAAACAGATAATATACAAAACGTGTGCTTTGCACCTTAACACAAACTTAAGTAAAATTAGTTCTGACAGTATCCGGCATGACAAACTTCCATGGTACAAATGAGAACGGACCAAGGTTTGAGCAGGTACAGGAGACAATCCACGCATGAACCACCACCAAGGAAAGGTAGACAGGAAGTAACATGGTGTGTAGGAAATCACGAGACCAGTCTGATGGGAAGAGACTTAAACAAGACTGAAACTCACTTTCTAAACCTCCATCTCCAATTGGACAATTCGCAAGACACAGGTGCACCAAAGTGGCCAAATATTCAATCCCTTTAATGGGGAGGAACAGTTTAAAATTTTATAAATTTAGTTTGCCCAAAAGCAACTGTCAAATGTTGGCAGGACACAATGAAGGCTTACCTTTGTTAACATAGTTAAGTCTCTCTCTCTCACAACTAGCCCACTTGGCTCCACGTTCCTTACCGCACCTGACGCACTTACACAGCTTTGATGAGCTTTACACAACTGGAAGGTCACATCTTTATTTCTTATTGCAAGAACACAGCATCCGGAAACTTTATTTCTATCAGAAGCTAAAGCAAAATTATTGTAAAAT
The DNA here is from genome assembly GCF_025265405.1 of Mesoplodon densirostris. Classification (NCBI taxonomy): domain Eukaryota; kingdom Metazoa; phylum Chordata; class Mammalia; order Artiodactyla; family Ziphiidae; genus Mesoplodon; species Mesoplodon densirostris. The sequence continues at coordinate 78,692,813 of NC_082667.1, read as the reverse complement.
GAGTCATTTAAACCATACATTTTATCACCGTTAAAAAGCATCTGCTCTGTGCTAAGGATTAGAAATGACTCCTGTCCTTAAAGCCTCATTAAGGAGGAAGATCTATAAAGTCAAAATTTCAATCACATGAAATAAAGCACAGAAGTGCCTATGGAGGCCAAAAGTTGTATCTAAGTGACGGCTTCATGATAACCCTGAAGTACAGTCTAGAAAGATGAGGCTATGCAGAGCTGGAGTAGGAGGTGCATTAACTGCACAGGGAGCACCTGTACAAAGACACTCAAGCCTGACACCTGCTGGGCACTGTAAATACTGCAGGTGGGGATGACTAAAGAACAGGGGTCCAAGTGTGAGAAGAGACAGAAATAAAAATAAAGATGTTGGCCCAAGCAAGCCTGGGAGAGAGCATGACTTGTATCCCACAAGTGATGAGGCCTGGGGCTACCACTGGCTGAGTAAGGGTGCCTCCGCTGATTAGAAAAAGGCGCCCCGCAGCTGAAGGACCAATTAGATAAAGAGAGTAATCACAAAAAGCTCCTCTTCCTCAGGGCCAAAGAGCCCCAGGAGGCTTGGCAAAGCACAGTTCAGACTACAGGCCTTTGTGCAGAGCACACGCTGGGCGGCTAGTATGCACTAACTCTGTGTGGGCAAGCCATTAGCAGCATTATTTTAGGCATATCTTGTCATGTTAGAAGATCACTCAACCCGAGTAGGCAGATGAACTTAGAGGAACTGAGACCAGGGGCCGCGAAACCACCCAGGAGTTTCTGCCATAGTCGGGGCAAAATGTAATGTGGATGAAGAAGCAAATTTAGGAGGAGGCCAAAATTTACAAGCTAGACCCACTGGATGAAAGTCATAAAGAAAGTTCAGTGAAGGAATTCTGAAGAGAATGGGCTCTGCATTTTTCTTACAATCAATGTAAAATATTAGGCAAAATTAAGTACAGTGGCTTTTAAGGTCCCTTCCAGCTCTAACTTCTTTTGATTTCTAACTTATTACTCTGGCTAAGTCAAGTCCCTTCAGAGGTACAGAATAGTTGCTACACCTGAATGGGATGCAAAGAATAATCTGACTTCTCTTCACCAGGGAATGAGTTGAACTGTCCTTGCAGAAGAGGTAACACATGGTGAGAACCCCAGATCCTAGAAAAGGGCCAGGCACACGATAAGTATTCAGCTTTTTGAAAACAAATGAACAATCATTTCCTCTCCTAGATCTTCACACCCTTCCTCTGCTGGCTGCTTTCTTTCAGCTTATAAACTTCCTCAGTATACCCACTTAAAAAGCCCTCAGACCTATGATTCTTTGGATCTTCTTGTGGGTAACCTAAGTCTCTCCCATGCCTTCAAACACCTCTCCTCCCCAAAAGCCCAGATCTGAACCTTGGGCCCAGACCTGTCTACCAGGCCCCTCTAAAGCACTGAAGATGAAGTAAGATCCTCTCCCCACCCCCAATACCTTCCTACTGTGCTCTGTATCTCAAAAAGATGCAGCTGTAAACTGTCACCCACGCTTGCTGCCCTCCCTTTTCTAACTGGTCACCAGGCCCCACCCATTCTCTCTCAGATCTGCAAAATCCAGTCCAACCTTTTATAACTTAAGTGGGAACCTTAGATTACAATTCACCCTGCACCCAATCAAGTACCTTGCACATGGAGGTCCAAGTGAGTCTCTAAACCAGAAGTCCATCTCACTGTTCTTTAGGGTTTCCCACAGCCTTCAGGATAAACATCTATACTTCTGACAGGACAAACAAGGCCCCATTCTGTTGGGCCCCACTAGGTTTCCAGTATCAACTCTCATTTCTTTCCCAAACCCTGAGTTCGAGTCCTGTACATTAGTTTTGCCATATTTTCTTATATTTCTCAAACTTTGACACACACTGCTCCCTCCTGCCACCCCAGGAGCTTCTACATATCCTTAGAAAGGATGGCACCTCCTCCAAGAAGCCTACCCTGAACTTTCCCTTCCAAGATTCTGTGCTCTGCAAAGGGGAAAGGTTGGGGGGGGGGGGATACATTAGGACTTTGGCGTTAACATAGACACACGACTCTATATCAAACAGATCATCAACAAGGACCTACTGCATAGCACAGGGAACTCTACACCATGGCCTGGAACAAACTGTACGGGAAAAGAATCTGAAAAGGAATGGATATATGTATAACGGAATCACTTTACTGTACGCCTGAAACTAACACAATATTGTACATCAACTATCCTCCAATATAAAATAATAATTAAATTAAAAAGAAAGATTCTGTGCTCTGTAGCACCAGAACTCACTTCTTCCAGAGCACTGACTACTGTGCTTGTGCTTACCTGCCGCCCAGTAGAAGGGGAGATTACCTAGGGCGGAAGCATCGTCTCCAGCAGCCCTTGGTTCTGACAACTCATTCAAGTGCCAGGATACTTTACACACATAACCTGCTTAATTAATTCTAAGAACCCACAGAAAGAGTGGTTTTTAATGTCATTTTACAAGTGTGCGGATTGCAGTTCAAAAGTAACCTGCCCAGGCCACAGACAGCATAAGCCCTGGAATTCAAACCCTAGGCTGCCTTCACACCAGTGCTCTTGCCACTATATGATACGACTACTGAAAAACAGATTTTTTTTCCTGAGCCCTGTTTTAATGGAAAGGAAATGAAGCTGGGATATACCAATTTCCTAATCGCTTTGGCGTGTACCAGGCAAAGTCGTTCAACAGACCAGGTAATATCTGTGGAACAATTAACGATGCTCCAAACTGTCCTAAGTGTTCTACATTGTAGGGTCTACAAGCATTAACACAGTTCGACCTTGTAACCTCCAGAGAGAGTGAGTCCTGTTCAGCCCATGCTACAGATGAGAATACTGAGACCTAGAAGCCTTAGAGCACTCGGCCGGGGTCACCGAGCCGGCAGGAGTCCTAGGCCACACGCCCCATCTAGCGCACGCACACCCGGGCACTGGGCACCGGTTCTAGTGCCCACCCTCCACCTTGCACCATCTAAAACCCCACTCCGCAGCGCCCACACAAGAGCCCCTGGAAGCGGGAAGTACAAAGCTGTCTCAAACAGATGAACCAGTTTGCAGGGCAGAAGTTGAGACACGGATGTAGAGAACAAACGTATGGACACCAAGGGAGGAAAGCCGTGGGGGGTGGGGATGGTGGTGTGCTGAACTGGGCGACTCGGATTGACGTGTATACACTGATGTGTATAAAATTGATGACTAATAAGAACATGCTGTATAAAAAAATAAAATAAAATTCAAAAATCAAAAAAAAAAAAGAATACTGTCTACTGTCCTCCGCGCCCCCTGGAACACTCACTGTAAATATCCAGGAGGTGCTTGCAGAATGAATGAATCAATGAACAAACAAGCTCACTCATTTCAAACGTGCAGTCACATGCGAAATCTGACCTTCTGAGAAGTTAAGCTTCTGGAAGGAGCCCATTTTCTTAATGTATTCAGCATCGAGTCATCACAAAATATGAACTCTTATAAAGTACTGCCCCCTCACTTCCCATGAGAAAGCAAAATTCCTCAGCAGGGAAATGGGAGGGTAGCAGACATTACCCGCAAAGCTTTAGGAAAGCTGCGGCTCGCTGAGCACGTCACTAGGGCCCCTGACCGCCTGCCTGGTAGTAGGACAGACACACCAGGAACGGCTGCTGACCGGCAGAAAGAGCGCCCGGCCAGGCAGGCAGCACACCCCGCACCCTGCCAAGCGAGGTCTGGCCAGCAAGGGAAAGACGCTCTCCACTGCAGAACCGCCCACCACTAGACAGCCAGGTCCCGCCAGGGCCTGGACACACGAGGCCTTCCTTACAAGGGTTACACATCTGTGGCCTCGCTCTGCCTCGAAGAAAAGACAGTGACGGCGACAACGTGACCATCTCCAGATGAACTTTCAACTTCGTTTCAAGTGCCTGGGTGCTGGGTCACAGTGGATTTCTAAACTCTTCCAATATTCAAAAATACCAATTTCTAAGATGCAGAAGCGTTGTTAAACATACACTTAGCACAGACCCCAGTCCCACTCCTGAGTATTTTCTCAAGTGAGGTAAAAACCCAAGTTCACATGGAAACCTGCCCTGGGATGTTTACAGCAGCTTTATTCCTGATCCCCTCAAAACTGGAAACATCCCACAAGTCCTGCCACCCGCAGGCGAATGGACAAACGGAAAATGGAATACAACACAGCCAGAAAAAGGAGTGGCTTCTCATACCCGCAACAACAGGGATGACGGACTTCCCTGGTGGTCCAGTGGCTAAGACTCCACACTCCCAATGCAAGGGGCCCGGGGTCCATCCCTGCTCAGGGAACTAGATCCCCCACGCCGCAACTAAAACATACTGCACGTGGCAATGAAGATCCCATGTGCCGCAACAAGACCCAGCACAGCCAAGTAAATAACTACCTAAATAAATATTTAAAACAACATCAACAAAAAAAACAAACCCGGGAGGAATCTCGCATAGGTTTTGCTGAGCCAAAGCAGCCAGAATCAAAAAGCTACATGCTGTTTTTCCGTTTATCTGACTTTCTGGAAAAGCCAAAACCTTAGGGACAGAGAGGAGATTAGTGGCCAAGAGGCTAGAGGCACCCTGGCGCCAAAGGGCAGCAAATGGGATGACAGGATTGCTCTGCCGCCTGATGGCGATCAAAACTCCTACAACTGTGCACTACAAGTGAACTATGCTTCACGGCTACTAAGGATACACAAGTTATTACATTTTGAAAAATGTGCCGACCAGCCATCCCCGGCATGACAAATGCAGTAAGAGGGGCGGGGAGGCGAGGCAAGTGGATCAGCTGGAGTTCTGAAGGTTCTCCCCACTTTCAGTTTCCCTCCCCTGGCATGTCTCCCCGCCCAGCCCGCTGCTGCTCAGGCCGCCCACCCGGGCCGCCTGGAGTTACCCAACCGGAAAAGCCAGAGCCCAGGCTCAGCCGCGCCTCCACGCACAGGAAGGGCAAAAATAGAAAGCGCCAGTGCGCAGTGGAGGGCTGGAAACCCTCGGACCTCAGATAACTGCGGAGAACCGGGGCTCGGAGTCAACATCGGCTCCAGGCGGTCCCAGCGTCCCGACCCCGGCCGCGACACACTTTCCACAAAACTGACACACACGCGCGGGTCGCGCGGGCTTCCCCGCCGGGTCGCCTGGAGGCCGGTCCCCCGCAAGCTGAGCGCACGAAAGGGCGCCCCAAAGGCGCCGGCCCAAGCCGCCCGCTGCGCTTTCCCTCCAGAAGGTGGGCTGCGGGGCCCAAGCGTAAACCCTGAGACAAGGTACACGCGCACCACGCCGCCACAGGGGACGAGAGGCCGGGCGCCCACCTGGCCGGACACCCTGCATTTCTGGAATCACCGGACTTGTGTGTAAATTTCCCTTTGGCGTGTCATTTTCCAAAGGCCACTCAAGATCAGGGGACAGCACGCCTCCTCTCCAAGTGTCCTGCCAGCCCACTCACTCAAGATCAGAGGGACAAAATGCCTAACTAAAACAAAACAAAACAGAAACACAAAAAACTGGAGAGAGGGAGGAAAGGGTGCCCTCAAAAAAAAAAAAAAAAAAAAACCTAAGCACGTTGACAGCGCTAAGAATAAACTACCAGGCAAAAGAAACCCTACATGTCAAATCCTAAAGTACAGAAGGGCAAGCCCGCCGGCAGTCCAGGCCCGGGGAGACCGGGGTCCCCAGCCCTGCAGAGCCAACCGAAGACCGGCTCGGGCGCCCCTCAGAAGCCCGGGGTCCCCGCGGCCGAGTCTGCGCCCCCGGCCGGCGCCGGCTCCCCTCTGCCCACCCTGCGCGCGGGGGCTGGAAAAGGCCGCGGAGAACCACGGCGGGGCGGGAAGGGGGGCTCCAAAGAAGGTCTGGCGACTCGAGTCGCTCCGTTTCTCGGTGGGCTCAGAGCGCGCCGTGGGGGAAGAGGGGCGGGGGTCCGGGAGGAGGGGACGGGTGGCACTTACGTAGAACGGCAGCGGCCACGGGCAGACGGCGGGCTCGGCCCCCACGAGCGATTCCAGCCTCAGCTCCAGCTTCTCCCCCATGTCTTCGCGCGCCGCCCCCGCACCGTGCTAGTCTGGCGGTTGGGGGGAGGGGCGCGGCGCCGCCGGCGGGGGCGGAGCAAACAGGCAGCCGGGCAGTGAGGGGAGGGGGCCTGGCCTGGGCCTCAGCCGCCGCCGCCGCGCTCCTGTCCGGCCCGCGGCTCCCTCTTTGTGGTCACAGGCCCCGGGCCTCCAGCGCTGCTGCGAACTCAGGCCTGCGTGAGGCGAGCACAATGAGCCGGGGACCGGGCCGAACCACTCGCGGCGCGCGCGGCCCACCCTGTGGACACGCCCGCTCTCACGCACGCACGCACGCACGCACGTCTTCGGCTGCCCCCAGCCACACCCACCGGCCCGAAGTGGGGACCCGAGGAGACCCCTCGGGGCCTGGGGTGGCGGGTTCGACTCCCGCCCTTGACGTACCGTGACACACCTCCCCCTCCCCCCCCAATAAGAAGACTATAATTCCTCATTAAATATGACAGCTGGAATCCCGGCTTCTGTTCACAAAAATGCCGTGTATTTAGCCTATGCTAGGCACCAGACCGCGGACGCTCAGTACTGGCAAAAAAGGAAATGCCCTGCCCTCATGGCACTGCCATTTTAATTGGAATAGTAGGGACAATGGTCAAGGGAGAAAGTAAAGTGTCACCATCGCCACGGGGATGGTTAATCTCATGTGCGCACTGCGTGGGGCCCCGGCAACCACAAACATTATTCCAGATGTGGCCAGGAAGGTATTTTTCAGAAGAGATTAACACTGAAATTGGTCCACTTTGCGTAAAGGAGACTGTCAATGCCGCGGCGTGGGTGGGCCTCGTCCATCAGTTGAAGGACTGGAGAGAAAACTGAGGTTCCCTAGAAAGAGGGAACTGTTCCTCCAGTGGCCTTGGGACATCAGCTCTTCCCTGTGTCTCCAGCCCAGAGTCCTGCCCGGACTTGCCTGCCTCACAGTCACATGAGTCAACTTTTAAAAGAAAACTATATATGTAAAAATACTGAATATATACAAGCCTATTAATTTGTATATGTGTGTATACATATTATATATATGTATACACATGTTTATATGTGCGTGCGTTTGTATTATATGTGTAAGTACTATATACAGTATACATACAAGCCTATATATTTGTGTGTATATATTGTATACATGTATGTATGTGTATATATATAGTATACATATTATAAATGTGAACATGCTGTATATATACACACACCCATATATTGATATATGGGTGTGTGTATATATACAGTATATGTACGCTGTACGTATGTATGTATACAGTGTATATTTATATATAGGTGTGTATATATGTTGTATACCTGTATGTGTATATGTTGCACAGGTATTATATGTATATACGTATATACTATATATAGACACACTTGCATATGTAATTATATGTGTATTACATGCGCATATTTACATATAGGTGTGTATGTGTGTGTATACATTGTGTATATGTATGTGTCTATATCTTATATATATGAGATATATGTATATATATGATGAATTTATATGTACAGTACATATATATTTTTATGCTACATGCTTTTATATGTAGGTGTATATATGTGTCTATATGTATGTACGTGTATTACATATATTATATATGTATGTATACTGTATATATACACATCTAAATATCTTTGTATGTGTGTATATATGTATGATATATATGTACCTAGGTGTGTCTATTGCATATGTTATATGCATGTGTACATACTGTATATATACAAACTATGCATTTTATATGTGTGTATGTATAGTGTATATGTATATGTGTATTGTATGTGTGTATACATACTGTATATATACAAACGATGCATTTTATATATGTGTCTATATATGTATGTGTGTATTGCATATACTATATGTGTATATGTCTGTATGCATACTGCATATATACACAGCTGTATATTTTTGTATGCGTGTACATATGTACGTGTGTGTGTGTATATACACACACACACCCTATGGATTCTGTTTGTCTGGAGAAGCCTCACTGATACGGACACTTAATACAATTGAGCACCTGCTCTTTGCCAGCCAGGGAGCCAAACGCTTGTCTTTTCGGTGTCTCCCTTAAGTGTCACAAGTCCCGGGAGGGAAGGTGATGCCGCTCCTACCAGTTGAGGTGCCTCAGGGTCAGAGAGGTGCACAGGGCGGGGGGCTGGAGCCTGGTAGAGCCCAGGTGGAGTTCTAGCAGCAGTACAGCCTAGCAGTGCCACTTCCCCAGGTGCTTCTCACAAAGATGCCGAGGGAGAGACAGGGTCTGAAAGAGGGGATGAGGAAGCTTCCATGGGTCCGCAAGCCCAGACCAAGGCTGACTCGTCAAGGGTGTTAGAGGTCAGGACTGTGGTTTCCCTGGGGGTGGGGTTACACAGAGCCATTCCCATTCTGAAAAAGTATCCATTCTGCTCTTGTTTGTATGTTTACCCCCCTCCCCCAAATCTTTTAAAAACAGATTCTCTTGGCTGCTGGGAGCACACATGGGGAAGTTGTGTGTGAGGGGGTGTGATCCAGGGGACAGGGAGGATAAGCCCCCCACTCGTAGGGCCAGGAGTGGCTCAGCTTTGTGAGCTAAGGATGGCCCGCGAGGTCCCAGAGAGAAGGGTCCCTACTCCGTCCCTGCTCCGTGCATCCCATTCCCAGCCTGAGAAGCCCAGAGCTACCCACACACACACACACCAGGGAGGAGAGCCAGTCACCCTGGCTCACAGACTGCGGCTCCAAGGCTCCTGGCACTAGGAGCTATTTTCAGCTTTCATGCCCTAGGACATGGCCAGAGCTATTGTCTCCGGAAACTCTCTGTCTGTCTCTCGTCCGCCCTCCCTCCCTCCCTCCTCCGCCTCTTCCCCTCCCGCTCCAGCTGGCCTGCCCTCCACCCTGCATTTCTACACAGGATGGCTCACAGACAGCTGCTCCCCCCAGTCCACCCGCCACCATTCGATGGATGTCAGAGCAAGCCCTGGGGACTTCCCTGGAGGTCCAGCGATTAAGACTCCGAGTTTCCACTGCAGGGGGCGCGGGTTCGATCCCTGGTCAGGGAAATAAAATCCCACATGCCGCACGGCACGGCCAAAAAAATAAATGAATAAAAAATAAAGTTAGAGTGATGAAACAGCCCTAGTGGTGCAAGGATGGGATGTAAAGCTCTATGGTATAGAATAAAGGTCCAGAAAGAGATATATGAGAACTTGATATTACAGAAAGTGGGGAAATTAAGGAGTTTTCAATAAATGGCATTTGGACAATTGCATACCCATGTGGGAAAAAGTAAACTAGAAAAAAAAAAAAAGCAAGCCCTGGTCAGGTGTGACCTTGGGCCCAGGGCCATTGGCACACATTGTCGTGTGGGATGTTCTTCCTTAGACTCCTCCCTCCCTCCTGTGTCACTTTCCCCGCCAGGTAAAGAACTCTGCCTGGTCAGTAAGATCCTAGAGGTCCTTGGCCATTGCTATTGCAGTTGGAATTGTTACTGTTTACATAGGGTGACCAACACCCACCCCCAGTTTGCCCAGGACCGCTCAGGTTTGAGCGCTGGAACTGTGGGGAAACCCTCATTCCCGGGGAACCCCAGAAGGCTGGTCAGCCTATTTAGCACTGATCTCTCACTTGATCTCCCAACCCCCAAGAGCCAGAAAGGGAATCTCCCCCCTCCTTCCATGGTAACCTTCATTCATTCATCCACTCATCCCTTTATTCAACTCCTTTATTCAGCAAGTATTTATGAAGCATCTACTACACATCAGACACTCCTCTAGGTGCTGGGGACAGTAAACTGAGAAGGTGTGATGGATTACATGGGGATGATGTCTCGGAGACCACTGCAGGGCAGGGGAGGTGGGAGAGGGAAGGGGCAGTTCTAAATGCAGGCTCTGACGGGATTGGGGCAGACCTTGCCCTGGGCCAGGCTGGTTGCTTCAACACAGCTGTCCTCACCCAGGGCCATCCTGCCCCCGCCTCCCCCAGTTTTTTGGTGATGTCTAGGAAAATCTGTGGTGGTCACTACTGGGGTGGAGAGGCCCCTGGAATCAAATGGGTGGGGTCAGGGATGCTGCTGAACCCCACACAGTGCCGAGGAGGGGCCCCCAGCAGAGGATGACCCGCTCCAAATAACCCCAGTGCCGTGGGGGAGACCCTGCACTAATATTATTCAGACCCGCTGGTGCCCCTAGATTCCTGCACAGGCAGGGACTCTAACCGGGTCACCTCTGTATCCCGAGGTGACCTAGAGTGGGGCAGCCAGGAGGGCTGAGTATCGGGGGTGAAATGACAAATCTCTGTGCCCACTCTCCCCGCCACACCCCAGGGTCGATGGCCTCTATCTACTCCCTGTGCAGGTAGCTTTTCCCTGAGCCATTTCTTCTTGTCAAGGTCCCTGTCACAGGTTGGGTTCCCCGAAGATGACGTTGAGAGCAAGGATTGGAGTGCAGGTGGTTGATGTGAGACGTGCAGAGAACAGATACAGCTGCCATAGGGTGCCGCAATTCCACTCCTGGGCATAGACCCAGAGAAAACTCTAATTCAAAAATATACATACAACCCTGGGATTTCCCTAGTGGTCCAGTGGTTAAGATTCCGTGCTTCCAGTGCAGGGAGCATGGGTTCCATCTCTGGCCAGGGAACTAATATCCCACATGCCTTGTGACAAGAAAAAAAGAAAGAGAGAAAGAAAGAAAAAGAAAGAAAGAAAGAAAGATACATGCACCCCAATGTTCACTGCAGCACTATTTACAATAGCCAAGACATGGAAGCTACCTAAATGTCCACTGATGGATGAATGGATAAAGAAGATGTGGTACATATATACCATGGAATATTATTCAGCCATAAAAAGAATGAAATAACGCTATTTGCAGCAACGTCGTGGATGGACTAGAGATTATCATACTAAGTGAAGTAAGTCAGAAGAGAAAGACAAATATATGATCTCACTTATATGTGAAATCTAAAATATGGCACAAATGAACTTGTCTACGAAACAAAAACAGACTCACAGACACAGAGAACAGACTGATATGGGTTTGGGTCTCTCAGGGCCTTGGCTGTTTTACCAGTTTATCAAGCCTCTCATGAACCATGCTGAGTCTGAAGAGTTACTACGATACAATTTGATTTTATAGCACTATCCCCAAAATTTAAAAACAATCTCAAAAGCAAGCCAATCCCCCACTCCTAGAAGAGTGAAACTAGGCACATTTTTGTTCCCAGAATCCAGTACAGAATTTGACCAAAGAACATAGCAGAAACTCAATGGCATTTGAGAGAAAGAGAAAGTCTCTTTGGTTTTAGCCTCACTAGGATGTCCATTAGTCTATGCCATTTCTTTGAAATTTCTGACCTGCGAACTTCGAACCAGGAGGAATCTTTTAGCCTGACGTTGATTTGTCACTATGAATTTGCCATGTGCAGTGCACAGCCCTGAGCATCTATCACACGTGGACTCTTGAGCTATCCTTCCTGTTTGATGACCTTGTGGTTCATACTGCAGTACTGAACTAATTATGGGTTCTGTCGAGTGACATTACACCTCCAGTTCTGAGGCATAGATTAGACAGTCCTATGCCGCCATGGCCATTTTCACTGCCTTCTGCTATGGAACTGCCTAGACCAAAGGCAGCTGCCTTGAAGAGAACATTTCTTTCTCCAACATAATTGACAAATCCAGTGTCAGCTTGGGTCCACATGTAAGGGGAGTCACTTGAGCCTACGGTAGACCATATGTGTCAATGCCGACAAGTTCTATAAAACATGTTTTCCTTACAATTGAGTCTTTGTCACAGTCAAGCCTGCTTGGGAAAAACTGTACCTGAAGGGTACAGTTGGCTGTGGCTGCTATTGCAGCAGCTGGCTGATGGACAGCTGCCTGAGACTTTTCTGCCCTGTAAACTCCTGCACACTCTCAAGTCAAGTGCCAGGTATACTAAAGACCCTCCAGGTGCCTTATTCATTCCACTCCAGGTATTGCTCAGTCACCTGCAACTCCCTAATGCCCCTTTTCTTTATGTCAGACCTTTACTTAAGTGGCTCGAAAGAAACAGCCACTTTCCCACACCATAAGCTGCAGCCATCAGCCAAAATCAAAGTATCTTACGGCTGGTAGAGTGGGTTGGATGGTGGCCCTCAAAAGGATATATCCATGTCCTCATCCTTGACGGTTACTTCATTTGAAAAAAAATGTTTTTGCAAATATCATTAAGGATCTTGACATGGGATTTCCATCCTATATTATCTGGATGGGTCCTAAATAGGATGACAATTGTCCTTATTATACAAGAAGGGCAGAGGGACATTTGAGACAGACAAAAGAGAAGATACAGACACAGAAAGGGGGTGATGTGAAGACAGAGACAAAAACTGAGTGATGTGGCCTCAAGCCAAGGAAGCTGGCAACCACCAGAAGCTGAAAGAGGCAAGGGATAGAATCTCCCCTAAAGCATCTGTAGGGAGAGCAGCCTTGCTGACACCTTGATATCAGACTTCTGGCCTCTACAACTGTGAGACAGTAAATTTCTATTGTGTTAAGCGTCCAAGTTTGTGGTAGTATGTTACAAAAAGCACGGGAGAATAATACAGCATGTCTTAAACCTTTTCTAGGCTTCAGCAGTTTACTTCACAAACTTAAATATTTTCAAACAGTCAAAGGTCCCAACATCCCACCATACATTAAAGACCAAGGCACTGGAATACCTTCCTTGGCAGTACCAAAGTATTTTCCACGTGGGCATTTTCCTCTCCAAAATGTCTGCTCCTTTCTTTTTATTTCTCAGTGTTCCCAGGTAATGCACCAAATGTTAGGGTCTTTTAATTACCTTTCAGCAGCTACAATGCCTTAATTCCATTTGGTTTGGCATAAATTAGAAAATAAGAGAAAAGATGCAGGGCCGAATATTCCTGTTACTGTTGATAACCCTGGCTTGAGAATCCAGTTTGAATGAAGTGATCACATAACTGAACCCCAGAATGGGGCAGATTTACTAACTAGTAATACACAGAATGAGAGAAACAGAAGACACTCACTCACACTCTCAAGGGAGAGAACAGAATTAGTCAAGGCAAGCATGCACGCTTAATTCTTTTCAAGCTTTCTATATAAGTCACCTGATCACCCTGGGGCAGAGTCAGTAAAGAAGCAGTGCTGATAGGACCCTACGAGCTCTCTTGACAGGACTAAAACATCAGGAGCAGGAAAGGAACATTCCCTCACTCCCCACCACCACCACCCCCAGCAGTAAAAAATGATCATCCACATTGACAATGTAAAAGAAATCAGAAGCTACGTTAACTCTGATTTACTCTTAGTATACCAAAAGCTTATCAGGAGCCTTGTGCAAAAGCATCTTGTTTGGGCTTCTCTGGTGGCGCAGTGGTCCGGGAAGATCCCACATGCCTCGGAGTGGCTGGGCCCGTGAGCCATGGTTGCTAAGCCTGCACGTCCGGAGCCTGTGCTCCACAACGGGAGAGGCCACAACAGTGAGAGGCCCATGTACCACAAAAAAAAAAAAAACCCAAACTCCCATCTTGATTAGTTGCTAATAAAAGTCTTTAGAAGCAGAACCCTCCACATGCAGCAAAGGGAAGATGCAGACCTGTATGCTTCAGGATTTTCTCACCAAAACCCCACACAATTTCTTTACTATTCCAGCCAAGTATGGCCTAGCCCTACTCTTATCCCTGTTTTTCTTGGTGTAGTAATAAAGAAACATAGATGGAAATAAAGAAGACATATCAGGTAGAAAGATATAAAATAGTGGGGAAAATAATATGTGAAGTCAAGTACCACCACCATTCACTAGAAGTGAACTTTCAGCACCAACATTAATATTTTTTCCTGTTATATCTGTAAATGATAATAACTAATATGTACATAACAATTTTCAATTTAATCAAATCTCATTTTTATAACTAACTACTTCACAACAAGTAACATGCTAAGGCAACATCAATAGATGAAAAAAGGTAGTCCCTGGCCCCAAGGAATGTTGCCCAGGAGAAGACAGAGATATGTAAAAAATACAATTATAATACAGTGTAGCGAGTGCAGCAATCAGGCATGCAGAAGTGCAAGGGTAGCAAAAAGGAGCGTGTGATCACAACACTAAAAAGAAGACTGCACAAAAGACAATAATATGCAAACTGAGGTTTGAAAACTGAAGTGGGTTTCCCAGGTGCCCCATAGGGAAAAAGGAATTCTTGGAGGAGGGAAAAGCATAAAAGAAGACAGTGAATTGTTCATATAATCCAGAAGTGAAGTAGGCAATGGCAGGAGAAATGATTGGACACAGGCGTCATGAATACTTGCAGGTCTGCATTTTAGCAAGTCCATTCTAAAGGAAACTTTGAGGATCAACTCGGGGGCGGGGGACAGTGGGGGGACAGAGCTAGTCATTCCTGCCAGAAACACTGGAACCAGTTTCTACCAACCCACCAATAGAACGACTTCAAAGGCAACATGGTATCACAGAAAGGGCTTGTTCTTTTGTTTGTTTGTTTTTAGTTCATTAGGCCTCACTTAAAATTCTGATTCCACAATGCACCTGCTTTGGGATCTTGAACAATGCTCATAACCTCTGCAAGTTTCAGTATAGTAAGTTTATGTGATTACCTTCATCTGTAATATCCCTGCGTTGCAATCTTAATGGAGACTCAAGTTCAGGTCAAACACAAGTTTCTCTGTGACTTCTCCTCTGAATTGATTCAAAAGCCATCTCTCCCATCCTCATATGGCTTCTCTTGTGGAATCTCATAAAAACTTCTAAGACCTCTTTGGGTTTTTTTTGTTGTTGTTGTCTGTTTGTTTGTTTTTTAATTTAAGTATAGTTGATTCACAATGTTGTGTTACTTTCAGGTGTACAGCACAGTGATTCCTTTTTCACATTCTTTTCCCTTATAAGTTATTACAAAATATTGAGTAGAGTTCCCTGTGCCATAGAGGAGATCCTTGTTGTATCTATTCTATGCCTTCTTTGAATGACCGTAGCACTTGTTGTCTGTATCAGTTTTATGTCTCTGGTTGCTTTGTGACTGAAAATGAAAATTTTCTATTTGTTCATGTCCTGGCCCTTCCTTAAAAATGTGTTCATTTATGTATTTCATATTTATTAACTACATCTTAGACACCTTGTTAACTGCTGGTTCTAGATGTTAGTAAAATATAGACCTTCCTGCTCAAAAGGTCGCAGTATTTGTGGGAAAACAAAAAAATGAACAACCTATGTCTCAAAGAGCTTTGTACTTCCCAAAGAGAACACACCTAGTAGGTACAATAAATACATGTATCATACATAAATGTATAAATAGTTAATGGGATTGAAAACTAGAGATAACTGCTTTTCGATTCTGAGGAAACGATGATTATATTTCACCAGGAGCTCAATACCACTCTGAGAATGAGGGCTTAACCCCCGTCCTCACTCACTGCATCGCTTTTCTATAAAAAAATACACAAGTCTGTATATACGCTCTAGAAAAAGGCTTATCTGGCATGAATTTCAGATAGCAAGAAGAAAACTTCAAGAGGTTCAGAGAAGCATCCAGAAGCTCAGATGATTGGCACTAATACAACTTGCTTGACAGGAAAATAGAGCTGTAAATCTCACAAAATTAGATGATCTTTGAAGAATTTCAAAACCTCCTGCTATTAATTGGAAATCCTAGAAGAACCACTTCTTTTAAAGCATACTGATAATATGCTTTACAGCTTAATATTCAGAAGCCTATGTTTTGGCTAAGTGAGCTTCAGGAAAGAAGGAAACTTGTGGTTCAGTTCCATCTACTCTGGAACCTCTGGTCAAAACATTTACTTCTGTGCTCAGCCATCTTATCATCTGTAAAATGGAGGCAACTCTAAGAAAACATAGTTACACAGATGTTGCACAGTTTCATGTGTCATTGTCCTCATTTGTTTCAGAAAACCAATAACATCTAAGCTACTACTGCAAAGAGTGCGATGTTACTTGGGGTCATCTAGTGCAGCTCTGTCAAAGGAAAGAAAAGGAAAGGGGCCTAGAATAACTACAATTTTCCCAAGAGGACACTATTATTTTATGGTAAATCTGAGTCAAGAACACTGATCTCTTTGATGACATTCCATTGTTCTTTCGTTGGGTTCTGAACAACCCAGAGAAAGAAAGAGAAATAAAACTCATATGTGCTGTGTCACTGGTACAGGATGTGGCAAGATTGGAATTGGAGAACTACATATTAACAGGTATTTGGGAAATTCTTCAAACTAATTAAGATATATACCAGGTCCATAAAAAACAGTATGTTTTCTCAAGATGATTCTGTGGAATGAACAGAACTGGTAACTGAAGTTGTCTGTGTGCTGCAGTTCCAAACAGGATGGGTGAATGCTTGTCTTCTGGCACCTTGAAGACTCCACCCCAACATACACATTAAAATAAAATTAACATTTCAACTGGGTCATAGTTAATTCTGCATGTTCTTGTAAGTCAGCAAAATATTCCATATATCATTTAAGTTGTCACTCACTTTTTTTTTTTTTTTGCGGTACGCAGGCCTCTCACTGTTGTGGCCTCTCCCGTTGCGGATCACAGGCTCCGGACGCGCAGGCTCAATGGCCATGGCTCACGGGCCTAGCCACTCCACGGCATGTGGGATCTTCCCGGACTGGGGCACGAACCCGTGTCCCCTACATCGGAAGGCAGACTCTCAACCACTGCACCACCAGGGAAGCCCCATATCTGATTTTTGTATTAGGACTCTTCTAATTTTTTATATACATTGGAAAATAACTCATGTCTTTCTAAGGTGTATATCTTTGATTATATTTTCTATTTTCATAAAGCTTCTTGTATTCTCTACTCAAAACAGTTGTAAATAATGGCTGCATGTAACTAATCAATGATCAGCCATTTTGTCCAGATTTTCAAGTGTGTTGGTATAAAGCTACCATAGTATTCTTTTATAATTAAAAAAAAATTCACTCTGTTTTATAGCTAGTCCCATCTCTATCATATTTGCCAAATATTGCTTATTTTATTGGTCTTTCTAAAGAACAAGCTTTTGGATTTATTTGTCAAGTTGACTGCTTTTCTTCTCTACTTTTGACTTTCCTCTTGACTGATTTTGTCCTTCCACTCTTCGGGATTTACCTTGTTCCTTTCCTATGTCTCCTGTCCATTTCCTGTAGCT
Source organism: Mesoplodon densirostris (assembly GCF_025265405.1). Taxonomy (NCBI): domain Eukaryota; kingdom Metazoa; phylum Chordata; class Mammalia; order Artiodactyla; family Ziphiidae; genus Mesoplodon; species Mesoplodon densirostris. Next base: position 78,675,608 of record NC_082667.1, on the reverse strand, counting down.
TCAAGAGCCATTTTCAACAACTCAGCGAGCTCTGCCGGCTCTGTCAAGGCCACTTCATCATACGCCAGTAAAACTTAACCTCATACACGGGGTGAAGACTCAGCAGTCTTATTTTCCTTGCAAAATTGTTCTATGGCCTTGGATCCTTCTTCTTCTCCTAAACTAGCACTATCATCAGGGAAAATTCTAGTGGGCCTAGAATTCTAGGCTTGCCTCTCCTGTAGTTTCATAATCAAAGAAAAAACATTTCCACCCTTTTTTTGATGTTGATCGAAAATTTAGCAACACTTCTTTGCACTGTATTCAAATCCCCAAATATAAGCAAGCCTTCATGCACACAGGCTCACTGAAATGTCATAATTTTAAACTTTTTTTTTTTTTTTTATAATTTTAAACTTTGTATGACCTGGAACAATGACCTTTCCAGATACTCCACACTCTTCCTAGGTGTTCAGACTTTTTCATTCCTACAACATCTTTTACACATGGTCGATTTGTGTCATAAGTTCTTCCTGACTCCCACTTCTGAGTATATATCCAAAGGAAACATCATCATGATTTGAAGAGATATCTGTACTCCCATGTTCATTGTAGCATTATGCACAAGAGCCAAGGTATGGAAACAACCTAAGTGTCCATAGTAGATTAATGGATAAAGGAAATATGGTATAGATATACAATAGAATATTATTCAACTTTAGAAAACAAGAAAATCCTATCATTTAAGTCAACATGGATAAAACTGGAGGACACTATGCTAAGTGAAATAAGACAAAGACAAATAGTGCATGATGTCACTTATATGTGGACTCTAAAAAAATAATGAAATAAATCAACTCTTCCCTCCCTGGACATTTTCCTCAGCAGAATCTAGCAGCCTCTACTATGAGTCTTATCTTTTTTTTTTATTGTTGTATCAGATCACAACCCCAGGGAACCTATGTATTTACCGATGTATATCTACATTATAGTTTACCATTGTTCTTTTTCTTTGTAATTCATTCCTTCCACTTCTGGCATCAGAACCTCATTTTTACTTTGGAGAAGTCCTTGTGATTCAGGTAGGCTGTGTGTCTCCTCCCTAGGCTGTGTGACTTGAGGCTGGCTAGACACAGTGTTTTACATATACTCTATATGTCTTAAATACTTATTTCTCTGTTTTCCATCATTTTCCCTCCAAATTTTTGTGTAGTTATTTTTTAATTGACATTTGTATTCCTTTCTTTTGTTTGACTAAGGTACTGTTCAACCGATCTTCTGAGTGCTTAATTTCAGCTTTTTTAATTCTAGAAGTTTCTTTTGGTTGCATTTCACAGATCATTTTTGCTTAAATTGTACATGTTGTCCTTTTCTTAATACATAAATCATAATTTTAAATAATAGTTTCATTGAGATATTATTTACTTTCCACATTATTTAAAGTGTACAATTTAATGTGTTATGCATCTACCACCACAATCAATTTTAGAACTTTCATCCACCCCCCAAAAGAAAAAGAATCTATTATAGGTCACTCACTTCCCCATTTCTCCAAACCCTAGGCAGCCACTAATATACTTTGTCTCTACAGATTTGTCTAGACTGGACATTGCATACAAATGGAATCATACGATTGCTTAGCATGTTTTCAAGGTTCACCCATGTTGTAGCATGCATCAGTACTTGATGTCTTTTTATGGCTGAATAATATTCCATGGTGTGGATATTACTATGTTTCATTTATCCATTCACAGTAAATGGCCATTTGGGTTATTTCCACTTTGGGGCTCTTATGAATAATGCTGCTGTGGTTGGATTTACGTGCAAGTTTTGTATGCAGGTCTAGATTTGTTTTTTCAATTAACAGACTATTTCGGAGCCGTTTCTGGTTTACAGAAAAATTAAGCAGAAAGGACAGAGTTCTCATACCTCCTTACCTCTCTACCCAGTTTCCCCTATTATTACCATCTTACATTAGCGTAATACATTTGTTATAGTTAATGAACCCATATTGATACATTATTACTAACTAATGTCCATGGTTTACTTTAAACTTCATTATTTGTTTTGTACATTATATGATTTTTTGACAAATGTGCAATAACCTGTATCCACCATTACAGAACCATACACAGGAGTTTCTTTGCCTTTAAAATTCCGTGCTTCACCCATCCTTTTCTCCCTCCCCACAACCTCTGGCAACCACTGATCTTTTGATTGTCTCCACACTTTGGCCTTTTCCTGAAGTTCATATAGCTGCAATCATATAATATGCATGTAGCCTTTGCAGATTGGCTTTTTTTCACTTAGCAATATGCATTTAAGCTTCTTCCATGTCTTTTCATGGCTTCATAGCCTTTTCTCTTTATTGCTCAATGCTATTCCTTTGTACCGATATACCATAGTTTGTTTATCCATTCCCCTATTGAAAAACATTTGGTTGATTTCAAGTTTTGGCAATTATGGAAGAAACTGTTATAAATATCCATGTGCAGGTTTTATGCGGACATAACTTTTCAGTTCCTATGGGTAAATACCAAAGAGCATGATTACTCGATCACTGTATGGTAAAAGTATGTTTCGTTTTGTAAGAAACTGCCAAGTATCCTGCTAGCAGCAAATGAGAATTTCACTTGTTCTGCATTGTCAACAACTTTGGTATTTCAGTATTTGGATTTTAGCCATTTGAATAGGTGTGTAGTGGTATCTCATTATTGTTCTAATTTAAAATTCCCTGATGACATGGAATGTGTAGCATCTTTTCATATGCATATTTGCCGTGTGTCTATTTTCTTTGTTTAATCATAGTTGTTTTGTTTTTTAACCAAAGCCTACTAACTCTTGTCCTCCTTGTCCATTTATATTGTCTTTTTTCTTTCTTTCTTTTTTTTTTTTTTTGAGCTTTTGATCATTTAGTCTTTTTCCTGGTATGTCCAATTATTTTGTATATTAAAATTGGGCTTAACTTATTTTAGGAAACTATAAGATACCTCCACATTCTGGATGTTGTTATTGTTCTCTTGAAAAGATATCCTTTTGCCCATGGCAGACAGTTAGTATAGGGACTGGAAACCTTAGTCCATTCTCAGTTTGAGCTCATTCAAAGCTGTTTTTCAGTCTGTGTGAAGGGTGCTCTATTTCTGTCTTGTCCTTCCTCTATGGGTGTTGCCCTTTGGGATTACCATGTGAAAGTCTGGATTCTCCCTATTCCCAACTACCCTTGTATTTGTTAGGCTTTAAATGTAATGGTTCCCCCAGCCCCGTGAAACTAAGGATATGTGTAGCTTGTCATTCCATTAGTTGTTGCTTTTAGCTTGAGCTCTTGCCGTTTGGCTTCTGTGGTTACAGTCTTTTGAACTCCTTGGCTTTTCAGCTCCTAGGCTGTATGAGTTGAATCAGCAAATGCCCCAAGGAGAAAAGCTGCACCAAATGTCAAGCTTGCATCTGTGTTTCCCTTCTCTCCAGAACTTGGCCCACATGTCTTGGTGTCTCTCAAACATTCGGATGCTGGTGAACAGATGTTTTCTTACTTTATCCAAGTTTTCTAAAATTTCTTTAGACTTCTCCTGATCTTATGTTATTATTGAAGTATCATCTCAATTATCCTTAGGAAGAAAATTTACAATTTTATATTTTATTATTTTATTTTCTATATTACCTCAGTTTCTGTAGAGACCTTTTACCTGATGGTTCAGTCTAGTTCCTGTGTTACCAGTAAGATGGAGATAGGTGGAGGCTAAGAATATTGGGGGGGAAATCACTGATGAATGATATGTCTCGTTCTTTTTGTTTTTCCTCTCCTTATTTACTCTGGAAGCCTACATTTGTCCCTCTTGATTGGACCCAGTTGCCCAAATAAGCCACCCACTCTGGCAAAGACCTGACTTTACTCTCATAAATGTCTGCATGTTAGGATAAGCTAGATGATGAACACCATGCCAAAGTTCTTTGTGTGACCAGTCAGAATGGCCATCATCAAAAAATCTACAAACAATAAATGTTGGCGAGGCTGTGGAGAAAAGGGAACCCTCTTGCACTGTTGGTGGGAATGTACATTGATACAGCCACTATGGAGTACAGTATGGAGGTTCCCTAAAAAACTAAAAATAGAACTACTGTCTGACCCAGCAATCCCACTACTGGGCATATACACTTAAAAAAACGTAATTAGAAGAGACATGTACCACCATGTTCATTGCGGCAGTATTTACAATCGCCAGGACATGGAAACAACCTAAGTGTCCATCGACAGATGAATGATAAAGATGTGGCACATATATACAATGGAATATTACTCAGCCATAAAAAGAAATGAAATTGAGTTATTTGCAGTGAGGTGGATGGACCTAGAGACTGTCATACAGAGTGAAGTAAGTCAGAAGGAGAAAAACAAATATCGTATGCTAACACAGATATATGGAATCTAAAAAAAAAAAAATTGTTCTGAAGAACCTAGGGGCAGGACCGGAATAAAGACGCAGACATAGACAATGGACTTGAGGACACGGGGAGGGGAAAGGGTAAGCTGGGATGAAGTAACAGAGTCGCTTGGACATATATACACTCCCAAATGTAAAATAGATACCAGTGGGAAGCAGCCGCATAGCACAGGGAGATCAGCTTGGTGCTTTGTGACCACCTAGAGGGGTGGGGTAGGGAGGGTGGGAGGGAGACACAAGAGGGAGGAGATATGGGGATATATGTATATGTATAGCTGATTCACTTTGTTATAAAGCAGAAACTAACACAGCATTGTAAAGCAATTATACTCCAATGAAGATGTTAAAAAAAACAAAAAGTTAGAGTAAAACAATTCAAAAGAATTGGCCACACTCCTCCAACAGATTCTCTAACCTTTAGCAGAACAGAATTCACACTGAATCTGGTTTATGAGTAAAAGACAAGTCAACTTTAAAGTGGATCAGAGATGACAACATTTCTTTTCCATGTGCCTGTTTTGGAGCCATATTTATGCTGACCACTCAAAACCTTCCTCTTGAGTATTCTGTGATATATTAGAACCAGGAATAAGGGGTGTTAGTGCTGCAAGGGTCAGCCAGTGGTCTGCGATTTAATTCACATATCCTTTCTGCACCAGACTCTTTAAGATCATTGAGTTAGCCTAAGAATTTTGAAGCTGTAGAATTCAAGACAGTACATTACAATAGGCCAATATTACTATTCCCCTGCTCTGACATTCTCCACTGATGGACAGATGAAGGAGAAGGAAGGGCAGTCACCAGTAAGTGAGAGTAAATGAAACTGGAATATTGTAATTCAGTATCATTTGAGTGACTGAATTGGCTGGCAGAGTGTTCTCCAGTTAAGGGTGAGGGAAGATTAATTCTGCACATGACACCACTACTGTATTTATACAAGTCTACTGGGACAGTTGTTTGCCTTGAATTGTTTTCTTCATTCATTTCAGTCAGACAGTTGTGTTGACTGATTTTCCTTTTTGATGTATGAAATGACTGTTTGACTGAATTTACCATTTAATTTACACTAATGCACTGTAAAAACGATACATTAGTCAAATTGGATTGGCAGGTATGAAAATGTTTACCCCAGAACTAGACAGAAATATAATATTGCCTTCTACAGAAATGTAAGTCATATGCCCTGGATTCTGGGGAAATGTTCCAATTTTAACAATTTTACCACATTTCAAAAATGTAGGGTCACTGATCCCATAGTAAAAATAAGAAGATCTGTGAAGTCCAGAAAAACACAGTTTTGTGTGACTCTGACAATCACATAACACAAAAGAAAAAACTATGATGAGATAAATTTTACTGAGTTTCATACTTATCAAGAGGTGTTTCTATGTTAAACTTCTGAGTCTTATTCTAGAAGTTCTTTAGGAACAAACACTTCAAATATATTCATAGAAAACCCTCTTTATTTGTAATTTCATTCTTCCAATATTTATAGTTACTAAGACAGGCCATTTCTCCACGTCCCATCCCATGATTCCCTGCTCCTATTGAACATTTGGAAATTCGTGGCATGAGCAGGAAAGTGAAGAAGTTTTTGAGATTATTGAATAATGCTGATTTTATAAAGACTGCTTTGTTCCATAGTTGACAAACTTATAATGGTACTGATGGTTGGATACTACTCTTAGAGATGAGAAAGCTCTTAAGGAACCTTCCGTATTCCATTCACCAATCTGTGTTCTTGTTCAAAGCAAAATTAATTCCTTTCAAAATTATCATATTACCTTAATTTTTAATCTTAAAATAAGATTAAAAATTAAAATAATTAAAAATTAAAAATAAAATTAAAAATCTTAATTTTTAATCTTAAAATAATCTATCTGTGAGAATGGGAATTTTGGGTAGGAAAAAGTGACAGAAGATGGGACAAAAAGAGAATTCATAGAAAGACAAAACAGAATTGTTTAAATGGTGGGTACAAACTTCTGTTTCCAACTATATCAGTTTACCTTAGGAAAACGTACTAGAAAGGCCAAATAAATCATAAGCAACATTGGACTTGAGCGTTAGAAAGCTACTGAGGTAGCCATGACCTAGAAAAGTAAAATAGAGAAAGAAACTCACTGAAGTGAGAACAATATTCTGCACATGCTTTTCTAGCCCAGTCATTTAGAAACTACTGATGAAGAGCAAAAGTCTGAGAAACCAAATGTGGCTCCTAAGAGGTAGAAAAGCCAGTAGATCTTAGGACAATGTCATAGGACTAAGGAAACCAGAGTTGGGATTGAGAAATAACAAGGCAGCTAGAATTTTAAGGACCAAACTCACAGAGAGAGTAAAGATTCAGAGAACAGAGCTGGATTCAGCAACAGTGTTCCCTTGCAGTATTTTCCATGTATAATAGGTAGATAAGGCAAGATGCTAAGAAGTCAAACAAAAGCTAACTGAAGTCAAAGCAAAGACTTAGTTGGCTCATAATGCTGAAGAGACAAAATTGGGGTTCAGAACCTATGAAAGATTTGTGGCCCAATGGAAAACGAATGATATGAATTAGGACATTGAAAGTCTCTACATATGTGTGTCTGTGTGTGTGTCTGTGTGTGTGTCTGTGTGTGTGTGTGTGTGTGTCTGTGTGTTAGGAAGGTTGATGCAACATCTACACCGAACCTTATAAAGAAGGAAAATGAGTATGAAGTTGGTCCAGTGACTGAGGTGATCTTCCCCTCTGCTCCCTACCTAAGAATAGGAAATTCTCTCCTCAAGAAAATACAGTTGACCCATGAACAAGGTAAGGGTTAGAGACACTGACTCCCTGTACAGTCAAAAATCCACATATAACTTTATGGTCGGCCCTTCTTATCTGTGGTTCTGAATCTGAGGATTCAACCAACCACAGATCATGTAGTACTGTATTACTTATTGAAAAAATATCCATGTATAAGTGGATCTGTGCAGTTCAAACCCAGGTTGTTCAAAGGGCAACTGTAACGTCATTCAGGTTCCCTACAACTTGTCATATCCCAAGTCTGGTATTCACTGAAGAACCACCAAGACTACCAAGAAAAGGAGAATTAGAATAAAAAACGAAACAGAATCAGAATCATAGATGACCTAAACATTAAAGTTCATACATATTTTGGTAAATATTATCAAGATCAAGAAAATAGATGACAAGGTGGAGAACTTAACTTGACAACTAGAAACTATAAACTGATTGAAGTTGAACTGATAGAATTAAAAATTATACGAAATTTAAAATTCGGTAGTGGATTGGACACAGGTAAAGAGAGGTAAGTGAACTGGAAGATAGCGTAGTAACAATATTAAGACTAAAACATGGGAAACGAAAAGAATAAAAAGTACACAAAAGCGCATTTGAGACATATGGGCCACAGTAAACATTTTTATCATATGTGTAAACTGGAGTCCAAAGAAAAAAGGAGAGAGAGATTGGGATGAAAACAATATTTCAGAAATATTAACAGCTGAGAGTTCTCTAAAACTAAAAAGAATATGTGGAGCCATAAATTCAATAAGCACTAAAGAATGCAACAAGAACAAATACAAAGAAAAGCACACCTAAGATCACCACAGTACAATTCATGAATAGTAAAGAAAATCATGACATCTTAAAAGCGGCCCAAGGAAAGAGAGATTACTTTCAAAGGAACAATAGGATTAAGATTACAGCTTTCTTCTCAATGAAACTGGATACTAGAAAATAATGGAATAACATTTTTAAGTGCTAAAGAAAAGAACTGCCCATTGGGAAATCTAGAGGCAGAGAAAATGTTGTTTGGAAGGAAAGATGAAATAAGGAAATTTGCAGACAAACAAAATTTAGAAAACATGTTCTCATCAGAACTGACTGAATTAAATTATAAAGGGAGACCCGCAGGTAGAAGGAAGATTATCACAGATGAAAATAAGGACTTTATAAAGAATTATGTATAACAGAAAGGATAAATAAGTGGATAAACCTAAATAAAATCTAACAGCACAAAAGAGTAATAATAAAATATATCAAAAATTAGAATGCATTAAAACAAATGGAAGAGGAAAAGTAGTAAAAGAAATTTAAGATCTCAGCATTGCTTGAGAAGCAGTAAAAGAGCTAATAAGTCATGGTACATGTGTAACTGCTACTTATGTAAAAATAACAAGCTAATACAAGGGAAAATGGAATTTGAAGAAATCTAAAAGGAAGAAAGAAGAGCAAAAAGAATATAACAAGGTGGGACAAATAGTAAACGAGGAGTAAACGGTCTATAAGAAAATACATTAACCGTAAATACTCAAATTAAAGGACAAGGATTATTGAAACAAACAAAAAACCGAATTCTATGCCACCTACAAGAGACAAGAGTCAGATTGAAAATTAAAGGATTCAAAAGTTATGTCCTAACAACAATAAGTAAAATTGAAGAAGATTTTTTAATGTTAACATAGATTTGAAAGCAAAAAGTATCACTGGTGATAAGGCAGGATAATAAAACCCACTGTTACTTTACAAGGGATATATTATAAATCTAAACTTCAATGCAATAGATGAAGGGAAATTCCAAAAATCTAAGTAGAAATAGAAAAATCTAGGGCCTCCCTGGTGGCGCAAGTGGTTGAGAGTCCGCCTGCCGATGCAGGGGATACGGGTTCGTGCCCCGGTCTGGGAGGATCCCATATGCCGCGGAGCGGCTGGGCCCGTGAGCCGTGGCCGCTAGGCCTGCGCGTCCGGAGCCTGTGCTCCGCAACGGGGGAGGCCACAACAGTGAGAGGCCCGCATACCGCAAAAAAAAAAAAAAAAAAAAAAAGAAATAGAAAAATCTAAATTACCTAGATCAGTAACGTAGAACCACAAGAACAAATCAGCAGATTAGAGAAGATCTGAATACCATCATTAAAAACTTTGGCCTACATTTACATAAAACACTGCACCAACAATGATGGAATATATATATTACACAGAAATTTTTAGGTGCACATGGCACATTTATAAAATTGACTATATTCCAGTTATAAAACAAGACTCCGAATAAGCAAGAAATTTAAAAATATATAACCAATATTTTACCAAATAGTTGGATATTAAAAACATACCTCTGATCATTATGTAGGTCAAAGATAAAGTCGCAATGGGAATTAGAATTTTATTAATTGAATGATAATGAAAATATGCCATCACAAAACCTGTGGGTTGCAAATAAAGCTGTGGTCACAGAGAAGTTTATGTATTCAAATTATAGTCTCTAAATGTAAAAGGGACAGGAATAAAGCAACTAGAAGATAACCTATCACCCTGAGGTAGGCAGCTCCTGAACTGTACCTGGTGGGGAAGGCAGGGCAGAACTTCAGGAGGCCAGCTGAGAGCACGGTGAACGCCACGTCAGGAGCAGTCTCCAAGAAAGAGCACTTCATGTACAAAGGGATGACTGAAATATATTTAAGAGCTAGCACCTGACTCCTCTTAAGGATGACTTAACGTTGCTGGGGAAAAAATAAGAAGTGCTCGGTGTAGAAGGTGAATAGCTTTATAATTCCCAGGAGAATCTTGGTACCAGGACCACACAGTGAAGAACTTGGAGTCCCCGTGGCTAATCCAGCAGAGAGAAAAGGAGAAACAGAGATGCGAGAGAAACTAAAGGGAACTCTTGGTGCAATTTGGTGCTGCTGCAGGCCCAAGTCCAGGTATGTGCTCTCTAGCTCCCCATCTTAAATAAAAGCCACCATGTTCCTCAGTCCTTCAGGTACTTAGAATTTCTCTTTAGAACCTGAAAATGGGGTCAGGTTTCCTGTCTGCATTGCTACAGTCCAAAATAGAGGCAGGATGGTTGAAATAGTTCTCCATCTGGCAGAGGAGGCCTTGAAGCTGTGAGCCACTCACTGCAAACCAGCAGGACATGAAGGATTCTTGAGCAGATCTGAAGCTACTGGGAGGCCTTTCAGGAGTTAAATCCCATAGTAAATACTGTACCTTCAATTCTCCCTCTCTGTCCAGTCTTCCTCCACTCCCATGGGGGCCCAAAGGGGCTAAATGAGCACTCTTTGACTTGTACTTGGTGGTCCCAGAACTTGACTTGGGCTTGGAGACTTCCATGAAAAGTCTGCCTTCCACCTACTGGCTTGGGTTTCTTGGTCTCTCTGCTCCAGGCTAATCCCTTCAACCTGATTTTTCCATTTCTGCCAATAATCCCCCTCTCCAGACCTTCCTAATGCTCTTCTGGGGCGGGAGGAGACTTACTGAGGGCAATGTGTATTTCTAGAGGGAGAGGTGACCACATGACTTCACAGTGGTCATCCCCTTGATTCCTCAGTTTCTGTCTAGATTAGTCGTGGGTGTCTGTGCACCCCAGCCTCACCCCTGGAGGCTGTAGAACACTGTCCTTATCTCAGCCCTGAGCCGCTCTCTATCCTCCTTCCCTCTCTCTCCTTACCCTTCTTTACCCACAGACTCGCAGGCTTTCTGGACCTCTGAGGAAGATAAGCACGTCACAGAACCTCTGCTACAGAACAAAACATACTGAAACAAAGCTATTGAAACAACAGAAAAAGATTACATGAGGATTGTTCCTCCTGAGCGTTCAACTACCTAGGGGGCCTTTAGCAAACTTTGATTGATAAATCTAACCTTTCTTTCCTTGGCAATAGTTGATCACACTGTGAGGAAAACAAGTTAGAGAATGGAAAAATACTATTTGGATTTCAATGAAATAATAAAGATGCAGGGACTATCTTTGACTTTTGCAAGGTGAGAAGAGAGTTTACATTTTGATTATTGATGGCAGGAATCCCTTTTAAAACAGGGCCAGTCTGCATGATGCATTTAAAAATCAGCCTTTTCAAATATAGCCATAGCCCCCACAAGATCTCTTGATTTCTCTGGGGTCAGATAAACCATCACATTTCACAGTGGTACCCTGTATATGAAAGTGATAAACATAATCTGGAAGCATGGCAGTGGCTAAAAATGTGGAGCTGGCAGCCACACGTTGAAAGGATTTTTTGCTTTTAATTCATTGCATAAAATGCTAATGTCCAAATTCAGGCAGGTAGATCTTACCAACCATCAAGAGCTTCAACCCTGTTAACAGCTAAGTATGCACTTTTAAACACTACTTTGACTGCTCCAGAAACTTACTGGGTTTCTTTAATGCCTCTGTTACTATTTCCTTTGTGGCATTTTGTTTTTCTTTAAAAACATAGCTGTGTGACCTTGGGAAAGTTATATTATTTCCTTGAGACATGGTTGCCTTCTCTGTGAATATCTGGGTATAATTTTAGTATTGCTCAATAGAATTTTGGGTGATAATGAAAATATTCTATATCTGTACTATGCAAAGCAGTATTCAATAGCTACATGGAGCTAATAAACATCTTTGAAATATGACAAATGCAACTGAGGAACTGAATTTTTAATCTTAGTTTTAAATTTGTTTACATATAAATAATGTCACATAGCTAGCATCTGTTGACAGTACAGATCTACATAATATTTTAGGACACTCTCCACTCAAAAACTCTACCATTCATTAACTCAATCTAAATATTTTTGCCCTCTGACAAATAGAAAATAATTTATGCTTCCCTTGAAATTATGTCAAGACCTTTATCAGTTTGGGGACATTATATTCTTAAAATTGACTTTGCTTTATGAAACTTTAATAATGTTGGAGTTCCCTGCCCTTGCTATCACCTTTGTGATGATGGGAAATATTGTGGATGATCAAGGACCATTTCAAGAGATCATGGAGAGAAACCTCCTTCTGGATTTAATTTCATTATGACGATGTCAAAATGCTTAATTAGTTAAAATAAAACCCATACCGTTTTTATGCTGTTATATTCTACATGTAGCTGGAAAAATGTTAAAAATATTTTTAAAGAACTGCACATCTATTTTTGAAGCTGATTTGGCTGTTCAAGGCTTGCTAGCACTTTATCCATCTCAGTACTATTTCACTTAGTAAACAAATGCAGTTGCCATAATTGCTGCACATGTGTCTGTGTTCCCTTCTAGGTTATATGTTTTTGAAGTTAGAAACTATATTTATATCACAGCCCCTATGTATAGCACCATATCCATTGCTAATTCAGATTGTGTTTTAAGATATGAGACAAAATTTAAGACTTTTATTATAGTCATAAACATCTAGCAAACGAACCAGAAAATAAAAGCTAATTTTCAATTGGTTGGCCAAGAACAAAAAAGAGAGGAATACCTAGTGCAAAACCATATCTCTAATAACTACTGTTGGATTTCGAGCATGCAGATGCTAAACTTCTTTTAAAATATCTTCTTATCAAAGATTTGAGGTTGGACCTGAAAAAATTATATCAAAATTGAAAATAATCATGTGGTCTGACCAGACTGGATCACACAAAGTAAGTGTATACTATATATAAAGTAGATAAACTACAAGGTCCTACTGTATAGCACAGGCAACTATATTCAATGCCTTGTAATAACCTATAATGGAAAGGGATCTGAAAAAGAAATATATATATATCTGAATCACTTGGCTGTACACCTGAAACACAACATTGTCAATCAACTATACTTCAAGTAAACAAAACAAAACAAAGTAAGTGGAATGGGAAGTATAGTTTTATAAATTCACCTCTGATATCCAATGGACCAACTTAAAGACAACAGAAACTACAACTTTCTAGGAGACAGGACGTGGCCAGCAAACCAGGCCCTTACCCTCGGCCATACCTGCCCAAAAATATACAGACTAGCCTGCATTCATGAATACATAGGAATTCTTCATTTTTCTGGCATTATTAGGCAATGAGGTATTGTATGTTAGGAGAAGTTTTTTTAAAATGACAAATTTAAGAGGAGTTATTTTAACCTTCACTCGGTAATTTTTTTCTAAAATTAAGAAATGTATCCACTGGTGTATCTAATGTTTCCGTGATAACTCGGGGTCATCAGTTCAATCAACATTTGCATGATTAATGCAAATGGAAACAAGAGAGGCATGCTTACTGAAACTGAAATTGACATAACACTGGCTGGAATAACTGATGAGAGAGCAAGAAAACAAAAATGAAAATAAACCGTGATCAAGAAACAATCAGTCAAGTTCTGACTTTCTGTACTTAGTTTCAAAAAGAGATACCACAAATCCCAGCGAGAGACTCCAGCAGCATTAGCTGTCTTTCTCCTTTGTTTCCACCTTCCTTTCCTTTTCCTTCTACCCTAGATTGTTCCAGGAAATGGTTATAGCTGCTTCCAAGACAAATTCTAATACTTTCTCTCACACAAACTTCACAATATTTCCATGTGATAAGTAGTGTGGAGGTAAAAGACAATTCATCACAGGGACATCTCCTATGAAAATAAAATTAGAAACTAGCTTCTAAACATGCAGAGAGAAGGGCGTGGTGTCAGGCACTAATTTCCTTGAGAATTCCTCTCCATTTCTAATAGACCTTCTTATTTACCAAGATCCCTTTTTATTGGTGCCCTATTCCAGACTGTTTCACTCTGCCCATCCTCATCCTGTAAAATACATTCACACTCTTTTGTGACCCTACTTATTTGCCCATTAAATAATCAATCATAGAACTGTCGGAATTAAATATAGAGTGAAATTAAAATACTGGAGTCACTTGGAGGGTTTAAGCAGCTCCACCAGAAAATACTGGGCATGGATTTAAAGAGGCTGTGCGGGACTTGCTCTTGTCCAAGTTCTTTCTCAAGAAGTATCTGAAATAAGCCTAAATTCAGAGTTAATCAGATTGGCCTGCTTTCTCAGGTGGACTGGAATTCACTGCTCTTTCCCCTCAACTCCCTGATGTCAGTGGCACTTTCCGGAGATGAGGTGGACTTCTCTGCCTACTGCAGAAGCTCAGTTCCCCCCGGGCCCACTCCCTGTCTGAATCCCACACTTGAGGCCAGATGCCAGCCTTCCCAGAACATTCATGGTCTCATTTCAGTTTTTGACCTGCTCAGATTGAGTCCCTGTAGACTCTTTCTCAGCTTGAAACCTGATCTTCAACCCCTTTCCCTGACCTCGATGGTTACCTTCCTACATTAGGCCTCAGGTGCTTTAGCTATAAAATGATATAGTTGCCCTTAATTCTAAAGTCTTCTTCCTAAAGCTCTACAATGTGCTGGCTCCTTGAAAATGTTTCTCTTTGCTGGTTTTAATTTTGTAGAGAATTAAAACCACAGCTACTCTAAAAGACAGTAAGTTACACTGGATAAGGAAAGTGTGCTTTTGTAGTTAGATTAACAGGGATGGAAGACGACTTAGTATGTTTTAAGATACTCATGATCCATTCTCATGAGAGTCAGGGGAAGAAGGGCAAGAGAGTTAATAAAATACCAAACGATTGTGACAAATTAAGTTAACAAAGATGTAGCTGATTAGTTACTACTTGAATAAGCCACACATATCCAATTCAAGTTTTCCTTTATTTTTCTAAGAAGGGATCCCAGTGAACTGAGTCCCATGTTCAGGAACTCCACGTTCAATGGCTTAGTCTTTAAAAACTGTTCTGTTGCTGGAAGGTGAAATATTGCCCATCAGTCCTAATTGATGTTTAGCTATCACGCACATTTGAAATAAATTTATTATTTTGCCTGATCTCAGTGTAATACATTCCAAAGGGGCAAAGAGCACACGAAAATTTATGGAGTCTCCATCTTCTACAATAAAGTGTGCCATAAATTACATAATATTTGGCCATGAAATTCACAAGCCATAGAAACCACACCTTTAGCAATGTATACAGTGGTAAACAGCAGGTAATGATAATGATATAAAACAAAATAGACTGTGTATGTTGGCACTGCTGCCAATAAAGCAATCATTAAATACATTCATATGCATCTACGCTAGGTAAGCTCTCTGAGGGCAATTGCTATGAATTCTACATACCTGTCAGGATATTATATATAGCCCAGTTTCTATGGCCCTTATTCAGAGACGCTGAGAAAGGGTTACTGTGGGTAAATTCAGACCTTTTCTCAATATAGAATTTGGTCAACATGCATTCTGAACAGCAAAATTTCACACTGCTTTCAATTTTCCTACAGTAATTGCCACCACAACAAATGCAGGATTAAGTAAAATGGATTATAAGAAGTTAGAAAGGAAAGATGGAAGAAAAGAAGGAAGGTAGAAAAAAGGTGGGTATGGAGTACTTCAACATTTACATAAAGAGTGGACCTAAAACTAACCTGAGGTTACCCTAAACTATTAGCATATGCTATAGAAACTTAAATGAAAAAAAAAAAAAAACCCAGCAAGGGAAACTCAAAGATTCTTTGTTTTTTTCACTCTATTGCATATACACGTCCAACTTAAATAATCTATATGCTCATGTGCAATAAGAGAGCATTGTTTTGCAAGGCTATTTGGGTTCCATCAGCATGTAAAGGTCGGACAACTCAACTTTAGCAGAGCTAGCCTTCAGGTGAATAACTGCTTCTTTCAGGTTCTGAGCATCTGAATTTTCCGGAAATATTTCCCAAAAAATGAAAACTAAAAGAGTCCTAGGACAGCGTCCTTTAGAAGTTTCATAGTATCAAAGTTTTTGGAGGAAGAGTATCTTTGTCGATTATCAACACGATGATTCCAAGCAGGTCAATTTATGCTGAGAATATTATATAACAGAACCCACTTCACCTCCATTATACTGACAATGGTCTTCCTTACTTCAACCTTGTGCTTCTTAGTAAAGTTGAAAATACTAAGCCAAGAACAGACAGTGACAATGCCAGAGACACAGATGTACCTATAGGTGCCTTCCGACAACATCGCCACCCAGGCTAAAGTCCTGGTTTAAAACATCCCAACATGAATGACTCTCAAAAACCGTAGGCTGAGCAAGTGAAGCCAGATCAAAAGGGCACCTACTGTATTATTCAACTTACACGAAATTCTAAACTGGGCAAAATTCATCTCTAATGATAAAAACAGATCTGTGGTTGCCTTGGGTTGGGAGATGGGGATACTTTTGCAAAAGCCTAGGAGGAAACTTTCTAGGGTTTTAGAATTGTTATCGATCTTTATGGGGGTGGTAGTTATACAAATGTATACATTAATTAAAAGTCACTGAACCGTTGACTAAAAATGTCTTCATTTTATTGTATGTAAATGATACCTTAATAAGGTTGATTACAAAATGAACCAAAACCAAAACAAAGCAGAAGAAAAACCTCTCAAGACCTCAAACGAAATACACTGTTTTCTTCCAGGGTACCAGATTGGAAATGAGGCATTGGTCTGTTCGACCTCAGATTATCCCTAGGATTATCTAGTCTATTTTAAAGCACTAGAGTCCCGTATCAGAAAAACTCACCCCATGTTTTATTACTTTGATTTCTTCTCTGCCTTTTCTCCCAAAATGGTGAAGTCATTTACGGAAGAAAAACTAGCTTTTTCCAACTTTGCATCATCACATATTCTTTCCAAAGCTATTATTTATGGAATAAAATTTGGCTACACTTTGTAAAAATCTAGCTTTTTGAGCCTTACAAATCTTAACACTTAACCTATGGCCTCCATTGGAATTTGGAAAAAAAATATTTTGAAAATGAATAGCTGAGATTCGACACTTTTGTTTTTTGTGATTTTCTCTTCCCCTAAGTGAGAAAAGTGAGTAGGAATGAGAATCACATACATAAAGAAAAAAAAATTCTCTTGCTGCCTTTGCATGGTTATAATTTATAGGACGCCCTTTTCAACAATAATCTATTATCAGAATCAATAAAATATAATCTCCATGAAGCCCAGGCCAGGATATTTGTCTCTTTTTCAGCAGATTGCAATACAAACCACATTCATGGATTTGCTTCTTGATGATCTTTGTAATACTATAACAGCTGACCATTTCCTCATGCCTCTTCACCTTAACTTAAACCTGGTTTTTCACTAATGACCTCACATTTCCTTCTCTATCACTTGGTTGTCGGCCTCTTTTCCAACTCCAACTCCAACTCACATTTCACTCTGGAACCAAAGGAAGACTTCCACCTTCCTGCTTTTTAGTGATACCTCAAGGTCATTACCATATTGTGATCACCCTGAAGAATAGCCAGACAATTGCTATTGCAGAGCCATCTGACAGTTTGTAGCTCTAAAAATTAACTAAGGACCACATTTGTCCAAAATATCCTAGTTTAAGATTTTGGTAATACAGCAACAGTAATTCCGAAGTCGTCTATGACAATCAGTGTGGGAAGCACCCTCCTTCAGGAAGATCCTTTGCCATACAATACTCTTTCCCTGTCAGGTAATAAGGAAGCACGGCCGTGGAAAGTAACCTTCTGTGGAAAGAAATACTTGGCTTCGAGAGGGCTTGAAGTTCATACATTTTTCTTGAATTAGATTCCCCATTAATTACTTTATCCACAAAGAGGTAATTATCAGAATTCTGTAAGCAATTAAGGAGATGCTACTGCACATTCTTTCAGCTTGTTGACCTTTCTCACTTTATTTCATGTGGCTATCTGAAACATCAGTGATTTACATGTCTTTCTTTTTTTTTTAGCAGATTTCTGTGTGTGTGTGTCCCCATGATGAAAACATCATTAAAATAACATATCATGAATAGACTCTTAAGAAGCAGAGTCTACTTAAAGTCCCAGAAAATGTGAAAGCACTAATATTCATGGACAACTCTACATTCTGAAAGTTACTCCAAATTTTATTGATCTCTATTTTCTCTAGGAGTTTTTCAAATTTTCTACCATGATCATTTGTTAGTTTTATAATTACATAATAAAGGCATTACATCATACAATCTTTTGTAATCCATTGCCGTTTTAAAACTATTTGTTTCTTTGTCCTCAGCAGGTATGTCATAGATTATTAGTACACAAGCAAAGACTTTCAACATAACAGTACTTTATAGTGAGAAGAACTATACTGAGCTATCTCTACCCTAAGACAGTGCACTAGGAAAGCACTAGGAATTCTTAAGCACTAGGAATACAGACACCATCAAGGGGCAAGTTCCTTGCCTTTGAGTATACATAATCATTATAGTAAATGCTTAAATAGCACTTAGTATATAACTCACCACAGCAGTCTTATTATACTCCTTTTTAATAGGTGAGCAGAGGAAGCCACAGGGAAGTCATAGGGTAAAGCCAGAATTTGAACCTAGGTAGACTATAGTACACTCTCCACTGCTTTAACTACTACGTTAAAATATGTATATATAAAAGTTATATATATATATATATATATATAACTCCAAGTATTTGAAAGTTACAAAACACTTATCTACCAAAACTCAAAAAGGAGCACACAAACTTGCATAGAAAATAAACATGTAAAAGTTCATGAATAAACCACAATATAACCTGCTCCACATAATATACTGACTACAGTGTCCTGGGCCTCTCCCATCTTTAGGTAGCCGGAAATTACAACAAAATAATACTTTTCACCTTTGGAAGCCACACCATCTCTCATACCAACCAACCAATTACTTCCTTAGAGAGAATAGGAAACGAACCTGAATACCATAAATAAATAAATAAATAAATAAATAAATAAATAAATATAGCATTACTGATGTAGAATCTTTGTTTAAAGACAATAACTTCAATAGCAGAGGGAACTTTACCATTGCAGGCTTCAGATAACCTCTATATTTCTCAGGTTTTATGCTAAATCATAAAATGCCATATTGTGTCTGAAGCTATTTTTTCAATAGTCCATTTTCTTAAATGGACTAGCAAAGCAGTAAATACTGAGGAACATTTTGGCTCCCAAATCCTAACAAACAATAGAGCAGGGGTCAGTAAATTATGGCTAGTGGGCCAAATCTAGTCCTCTACCAGCTTTTATAAATGAAGCTTTATTGGAACACAGCCATGTTCCTCAGTATATGTATTGTTTGTGTCTGTTTTCACATCACAGCAGCAGAGCTAAGTAGTTGCAAAAGAGATTGTATGGCTTGTAAAGCCTAAAATATTGACTGTCTGACACTTTATGGAAAAAGGTCTCCAACGCCTGCAATAGTATATAATGAAAGTGATGCTATGTAACATCTAAGACTAGGTCTTAAAAGGTCATGCAGTTTTTGCATGATTCTCATGGAATGCTTGAACCCTGGACACTCATTCTTGGGATACTCTATCTTGAATCCTAACTACCACATTATGAGAAGTCCAAGCCACATGGGCAGCCATCTATAGGCACTCCAGTCAACAGTCCTTGTTGGGCCCAGTCTTCACGTCATCCCATCTCAAGGGCCAGAAATGGGAATTAAAATTATCTAGATGATTCCAGCCCCAGCCATTTCAATCCTCATGAGCTGAGGTTTCAGACATCAGTCATGGAGTAGAGACAAGCCATCTCCTCTGTGTACTGTTTAAATTGCTGACCCACAGAATCTGGGCACATATTAACATTTTTTTTGGTTTCAACACTAAGTTTGGACTTCTTAATTATGTAGCAGTACATAACTGTGTTATCTATTAGATAACACTGTTAGATATCTATTATCTAATAGATAATATAGCACTGTGTCTGTACACAGGAGATCTACATTTCACAGAGCACATACTTTTAGATGTGAATGTTGACTGCTCAATTTCTAAGAAGAACGTATACACACATCTAGGTAGAAAATGTTTATGTATATGTAAATATTAGACCTATATAAACTAATCTATATTATCCATAAAATGAGGGGCCCTTGATAATGGCTAACATTCCTTTCTGGTATTTATTGTGTTCCAAGAACTGATAAATTCTTTCATTGTATGAATTTTCTCTTTTAACCCTCATAGTAACTCCCTGAGAGAAGTAATGTTATCTCTATTTTATAGATGAGAAAACTGAGGCAAAAACAGATAACAAGCTCAAGAGTACTCAACAAGTAAATGTGAGAGTCAAGATTTGAACCCAAGATCTCAAGTTTTAGATCCCTTACTCATAGTCACTAAGCTATATACTGAGGGAGGGGATGAAAGCTGTAGCCATTACCTCATTCTCAAGAAGTTAGACAGAAACTTAGCAGGTATGGTTGAAAGAAGACAGGACTTGGAGTCCTAAGTCCAAAGCCTGAGTGATGAAATGAATTCTCCTCTCCTCTAGATCTAGGTTTGTGTTTAGAAAATGAAGAAGAGCACTGCACATTTTGATGGTTGATTTCTGGACTTAATGATGACCAAAGAGTGGAAGTTTACCAGGGAGCTATTCTGCAATGACATAAATTATTGATTCAAAATCAAACCTTTAGTATAAATTACTGATTCAAAATCAAATCTTTATCATGTCTCCCTTGCATCAGAAGTCTTTCCCACTCTTCATTTCTTTTTAAACCCTTTCCTGTCTACTCTTGGCCAAAGCTTGAAGCCTGATTTAACATTTGGAAAGAAAATAATGAAATAGTCATAACAGCAATTCCAATGCCTACTGAAACAGAAGCTCTAAATAATTTTTCAGATAATTTAGGAAATTAAAAACATTTACATCCTAGGGCCTCCCTGGTGGCGCAAGTGGTTAAGAGTCCGCCTGCCGATGCAGGGGATACGGGTTCGTGCCCCGGTCTGGGAGGATCCCATATGCCGCGGAGCGGCTGGGCCCGTGAGCCATGGCCGCTGGGCCTGCGCATCCGGAGCCTGTGCTCCGCAACGGGAGAGGCCACAACAGTGAGAGGCCCACATACCGCAAAAAGAAAAAAAAAAAAAAAAAAAAAAAAAACATTTACATCCTAGATGCAAAGACAGAAGTTACTTGTGTAATAAAATAAATGGTGAGACAAAAGGTTTCTGGTCAAGTAGATTTGTTTAAATAGGAACACTAATCTGAGTTCTACCCCTGTGCTAAAACCCAGTGACAGGTTGCATACAGCTTCTAAAGGGATAGTTCAGTGCATTGGGTCAAATTCATGCCCTAAAATGTGGTATTATTAGTAGTACTAGAAGACAGAGTGTGACTGTCTTCTTTGGGACATAGATGAAGACCCCAAGATAGACAATATCAAGGACAAGTTATGTAGAATAAGATATTATCTCAGTCCTTGGGACAGGTCATCCAGGATAGAACAAGAAGTAGATTTATTATCAAGTACATGAAGCCAGAGACAGTAAGCAATGAGTGGTAGTTGGTTAAAATAGACAGGTTTTAGAAGTAGAGGCACGGATGTAGAAAACAAACTTAGGGTTACCAGGGGATTGTGGAGGGGAGGTTAAAATGGGAGATTGGGACTGAAATATACACACTACCCTACATAAAATAGATAACTAATAAGAACCTGCTCTTCTTAGCACAGGGAACTCCACTCAATACTCTGTAATGGGCTATTTGGAAACGACTCTAAAAAAAATACAAGTGGGGCTTCCCTGGTGGCGCAGTGGTTGACAGTCCGCCTGCCGATGCAGGGGACATGGGATAGTGCCCCAGTCTGGGAAGATCTCACATGCCGTGGAGCGGCTGGGCCCGTGAGCCATGGCCACCGAGCCTGCGCGTCCGGAGCCTGTGCTCCACAACAGGAGAGGCCACAACAGTGAGAGGTCTGCGTGCCGCAAAAAAAAAAAAAAAAAAAAAAAAAAAAAGTGGGTATATGTATATGTATAACTGTTTCACTTTTCTGTACACCTGAAACTAACACAACACTGTAAATCAACTATACTCCAACAAAATTGTTTTCAAAAATAGGTTTTAAGAACCATAGTCAGGGAGCAGTGTGGATTGGAAAGACCTGACAAGAAATATTTCTGCATCCTCAGACAGTGCTCCCCAAGCTGGCTATTGCAAGGGTGAGCATTTAAGAGATCTTTGACATAAGGAGGACATGAGATTAACAATCTATCCCAATGTGCATGAATTATTCTCCTCGGGGCTATCAGAAATCAGATGGCATCCTAGAGCAAGGGTCAGCAGATCTTTTCTGTAAAGGGTCAGAGAGTAAATATTTTGGATTTTGTGTACCATACGTATCCGTTGCAATTGCCTATCTGCTGCTGTAGCACAGAAACAGCCATGCACAATACCTTAAGGAATGGGTGTGGCTGTGTTCAAGCAAAACGTTATGCACAAAACCAGGAGTCAAGCGAGATCTGATCAGTGGGCCAGAGTTTGCAGACCCCAGTTCTGGGTCAGTGTTCACAGCTGAATGAGTCATGAGGCCTTAAGTTCCAGTTCTCATTGTACTACTTTCTACCTGGGTGAACTTGGGTTCATCCTTTTATTTATATGGGCCACTATGTTAGTCAAGTTTCTCCAGAAAAAGAGAACCAACAGCAGGTGTATACAATGTGCCCATATATATTGATAGATATAGATCTAGATATCAATATTGATATCTAGATCTATATCCATATCTATATAAAGATAGAGAAAGAGAGAAAGAGATTTTAAACAATTGGTTCACACAATAATAGAGGCTTGGTAAATTCATAATCTGCAGGTTAGGCTGTCTAGAGACTCTAGGAAGAGTTGCAGTTCAATTTCTGTAAGTCTTCTGGCAGAATTCCTTTTTGCCACAGGGAAGTCAGTCTTTGTTTTATTAGAACTTTAACTGATTGGATGAGGCCCACCCATATTATGGAGGATAATCTGCTTTACTCAAAGTCCACCACCAATTTAAATATGAATTTCATCCAAAAACACCATCACAGGGACTACCCTGGTGGCACAGTGGTTAAGGATCTGCCTGCAAATGCAGGGAACACGGGTTTGAGCCCTGGTCTGGGAAGATCCCACATGCCGTGGACCAACTAAGCCCATGTACCACAGCTACTGAGCCCGTGCACCTAGAGCCCATGCTCTGCAACAAGAGAAGGCACCGCAATGAGAAGACTGTGCACCACAACAGAGTAGCCATCGCTTGCTGCAAATAGAGAAAGCTCACAGGCAGCAACGAAGACCCAACACAGCCAAAAATATAAAGAAAGAAAGAAAGATAGATAGAAAGAAAGAAAGAAAGAAAGAAAGAAAGAAAGAAATAATTTAAAAAACACAAAAATGCCATCACAGAAATATCCAGAATAATATTTGACCAAATAACTGGGTATGGTTGCCCAAACAAATTGACATGGAAAATTTACCCCCTAAGCCATAGTTTTGTCATCTTTTACTGAGAAATTTGACTTATCTGAACTATTTTCATACCTAGAAGATACCTTCTACAGGCAACATGATTTGGCGCCCAAAGCCATAAGTTAGAGCATTTCATTCCAGGTCCCTCCTCAAATATCCATGATAGGTAGAAATTGGACATCAGTAGTTCTTGAAATCTCCCCAGTGAATATAATATGCAACCAGGGCTGAGAATCTGGAGATGTAGAGAGAATTTAAATTGAACTTTAGTTAAACAGTAAAACAAGCTCTGACTCTACTGGCTGGAGCTAGACAAGGGATATGCATTTAGTGGGATGAGAAGACAAAGAACACTAGGGAGTAAATCAAATGCTTTACACCTGTGCTTAGCTAATTGTTACTCAGATAATTCAGACAATCTTACAGCATCTGAACCCTGAAATTCCTTAGTTCTGTTTACAAAAAAGTAACTCTTCAAGTAAGTGAACTCTGAGAATCATGTAAATCATAAAGAAAAAGAAGAAATCTTATTTTCTGAAGTAGTTGATTTCATATATACTGTTTCACTTTCATGATATTAACTAGTTATCTTTCTTCCCATTTTATGTTTGAGGAAAGTAAGGCTTTAAAAATCTCAGTCATTTTCTCAAGGTCACTTGTTAAGGGTGTGGTAGGCAGCATAATGGCTCCTAAAAATGCCCTCACCCTAATCCCTGGAACCTATTAATATGTTACCTTACATGGTGAAGAGGACTTTGCAGATATGACTGAAGTTATAGACCTTGAGATAGAAAGATTATCCTGGATTACCTCATGGAACAAATCTAATTGCACGAGTCCTTAAAAGCAGAAAACCATTCCCAACTGTAGAAAGAGAAAGATAGAGATGACTTAATAGAAGCAGAATCACAGCGATGCAACATTTTGGGTTTTGTAGGTGGAGAAAGGGGACTCTGAGTCAAAGACTATAAGTGACCGCTGGCAGCAGATAAAGTCCAGGGAACAGAAACACCCCTAAGAGCCTCCAGAAAAGAATGTAGCTCTGTCAACACTTTTTTTTTCTTTTTTAACCATCTATATTGGAGTATAATTGCTTTACAATGGTGTGTTAGTTTCTGCTTCATAACAAAGTCAATCAGCTATACATATACATATATCTCCACATCCTCTCCCTCTTGCATCTCCCTACCACCCTCCCTTCCCTATCCCACCCCTCTAGGTGGACACAAAGCATAGAGCTGATCTCCCTGTGCTTTGTGGCTGCTTCCCACTAGCTATCTATTTTACATTTGGTAGTGTATATATGTCCATGCCACTCTCTCACTTCATCCCAGATAACCCTTCCCCTCCATGTGTCCTCAAGTTCACTCTCTATGGCTGCATCTTTATTCCTGCCCTGCCCCTAGGTTCTTCATAACCAGTTTTTCTTTTTTTTTATATTCCATATATATGTGTTAGCATATGGTATTTGTTTTTCCCTTTCTGACTTACTTCACTCTGTATGACAGTCTCTAAGTCAATCCACCTCACTACAAAAAACTCAATTTCATTTCTTTTTATGGCTGAGTAATATTCCATTGTATATATGGGCCACATTTTTTTTTTTTTTTTTTTTTTTGTGGTACATGGGCTTCTCACTGTTGCGGCCTCTCCCGTTGCGGAGCACAGGCTCCGGACGCGCCGGCTCAGCAGCCGTGGATTATGGGCTCAGCCACTCCGCAGCATGTGGTATCTTCCTAGAGCGGGGCATGACCAGTGTCCCCTGCATCAGCAGGCGGACTCCCAACCACTGTGCCACCAGGGAATCCCTGTGCCACATCTTTATCTATTCGTCTGTCGATCCTGCCAACACTTTTACTTTACTCAATTGAGACCAATGTCAGACTTGTAAGGTAATAAATTCACCTTGTTTTGAGTCACTAAGTTTTTGGTAATTTGTATGAAAGCAATAAAAAACAAATACAGAGGTTCTACAAGAGCCAGGCTATATATTTATACTTAAGTATTTCTGAAATGAATTTAACATTGTGATTGACAGCAACAGCAGCAGCTTCCATGGGATCCCATCACACACCTGAGGAAAAGCAGCCTAATACAAAGCAGTGACAGCAGCAGGTCATTGCCCCACATTTGGAGTAGTGGGGCACCTGTTCTACTGTAGCAGCAGCATAGCCTGAATGGGAAACCATCCTCCTGTGGCACTAGTCCCATCAACATTAGTGTAATCTGCTAGCATCTGCTGAGCCAACAGGCCCCACATATACAAACCCTCCAACTCAGCAGCATTAAGTGAGCCAGGCTCAGGGTTTCCTGAAACTCATATCCAATGGCACTTGAAAGATCAGATATCACCTACACTTATGAAAACATAAAAAAACAAAAACAGAACACTGGGAACTTCAGAAAGAAAAGGGGAACAATGGAATGGGTGAAAACAAATGGGGTAAATAGAAGAGACTATCATTAGTCTCATGAGTTTCTTAAATACTATATGATGGTCAAAGCAAAAATTAGGACACCATCTGATGTGGTTCTCAATGTAGAGAAAGGAAATACTACAGAAAATCATACTTTAAAACTGGGGAATATTAAGAGACCTAAATGGAAGTAAAATTTTGAAACTTCACTTGAAGTCATAAAACACTGATTCCAGTAGACTATGATAAGTTACATATGTATACTGTAATGCCAAAAGCAACCACTAAGAAAAGTATACACACAGTATACACAAATGATTATAAATAAATAAATTTAAATGGGCTTTTTAAAATTGTTTAAGTAACCCACAAGAAGGCAAAATAAGAGAAACACAAGATTGAGAAACTAAGGTAAAAGACAAAACAAAAAATAAAATGGTAGACCTAATCTTTAACATAGCAATAATTACATTCACTGTAAATGATCTAAGTAACCAAGTCAAAGACAGAGATTGGAAGAGTAGATTAAAAAATCACAAGCATGATCCAAGTATATACTGTCTATAAGAAGCTTACTTTAAACATCATGATATAGGTAGTTCAGAGTAAAAGGATGAAAATGATATATCATGTGAACATTAATCAGAAAAAGCAGGAATGGATAAATTAATATCAGATAAAGTAGATTTCAGAGCAAAGGAAATTATTAGGGGCAAACAGGGTCATTACATAAAGATAACAGGAATAATCCACCTAGATGACCTAGTGATACGAAATGTGTGTGCACCAAACAACAGAACTTCAAAATACATGAAGCAAACACTGAAAAAGGTAGTAAAAGGAGAAAATTTTAAATCCACAATTATTATTGGAGACTTCAACACAGCAATTTATAGAACTACCAGACAGAAAAATCAGCAAGGAGATGGAAGAGCTGAAAACATCATCAATCAACAGGACATAACTGACATTTAAAGAACACACTCAATAAGAGCAGAATACATATTCAAGTGTCCGTGGAACATTCACTCATATACCATATACTGGGTGATAAAAAAACATTAGCAGATTTAAAAGAATTAAAATCATAGAGAGTATGTTCTCTAGCCATAATGGAATCAGACTAGAAATCAATAACAGAAAGACAACAGGAGAATCTTCAATCACATGAAAACTAAACATCACAATTCCAAAGAACTCATGGGTAAAAAAGACAGCGTCAAGGAAAAAATTGTTAATGCATAGAATAAAAGAAAATGGAGATGTAACAGATCAAAGTTTGCGGAATGAAGTGAAAGTAATGCTAAAAGGGAAGTTTATAGAACTAAATTGGGAAATAAAATATTTCAAAGCAATAATCTCATTTTCTATGTTACAATAGTAAAAAAGGAAGAGGAAAAAACACTAAACAAGCAGAAAGAAGGAAATAATAAAGATGAAACAGAAATCCATGAAACTGAAAACAGGAAAATGGGGGGGGGGGAAATCAATGAAACAAAAGGCTGGTTCTTGGAAATAAACAATTTAATCAATAAACATCTAGCAAGACTGATAAAGGTAAGAACAGAGATGGCACAAATCACAGATATCAGATATGCAACCAGGGATACCATGACATATCCTGCAGGTTAATAAGGGACAAGTTATTATGAACAAGTCTACACTCTAAATTCAAAAATGTAGATGAAATGGGCCAATTCTTCTACACCCAAAACTACCAAAACTCAGCCAAGATGAAATAGATAATCTCAATTTTCCTGTAACCATTAGAAACACTGATTTTTCATCTAAAAACTCCCAAAAGAAATATGCAGGCTTAGATGTTTCACTTTTACCCAAGACTTAAAGAATGAAAACCAATTTTACATGATTTGATAAGAAATAGAAGTAGAGGGAACTGTTCCTAATTAATTTTATGAAGCCAGTATTACCTTGATACCAAAACCAGACAGGAATAGTATAAAAAGAAGAAGACTATAGACCAATATGTTTTATGAAACTGCCTGTAAAGATCTTCAGCCAGATATTAGCAAATTAAATCCAGAAATATATAAAAAGAATAATATATCATGACCAAGTGGTATTTATTCCAGTTATGCAAAGTTGGTTAAATATTTGAAAATCAAACAATGTAATCTACCATATCCAATAGATTAAGGGGGAAAAGTCATGTGATCCTATCCATTAATGCAGAGAAAGCATTTGACAAAATCCAATCCCATTCATGATTTGGCACATATATACAATGACATATTACTCAGCCATAAAAAGAAACAAAATTGAGCTATTTGTAATGAGGTGGATAGACCTAGAGTCTGTCATACAGAGTGAAGTAAGTCAGAAAGAGAAAGACAAATACCGTATGCTAACACATATATATGGAATCTAAGAAAAAATAGGTCATGAAGAACCTAGGGGTAAAACAGGAATAAAGACACAGACCTACTTGAGAATGGACTTGAGAATATGGGGAGGGGAAAGGGTAAGCTGTGACAAAGCGAGAGAGAGGCATGGACATATATACACTACCAAACGTAAGGTAGATAGCTAGTGGGAAGCAGCCGCATAGCACAGGGAGATCAGATCGGTGCTTTGTGACAGCCTGGAGGGGTGGGATAGGGAGGGTGGGAGGGAGGGAGACTCAAGAGGGAAGAGATATGGGAACATATGTATATGTATAACTGATTCACTTTGTTATAAAACAGAAACTAACACACCATTGTGAAGCAATTATACTCCAATAAAGTTGTAAAAAATAAAAATAAAGTTAAAAAATTTAAAAAAAGAAGAAAAAAACCCCCAAGAAAACTAGGAATAGAAAAGGAACATACTGAAACTCATCAAGAGGATCTACAAACAACCTATACCGACATTATATTTAACTGTGAAAGACTGAATGCTTTCTCTGTAAGATCAGAAACAAGGCACCGATATCTGCCCTCACCACTTTTATTAAATATATTAATGGAGGTTCTAGTAAGAAAATAAAGCAAAAATAAATAAATACATAAATTTAAAAGTTAAATTTTTAAAACATTTACTTAAAAGATAAAAGGACTATTCCTACTACGTTGAATAGGAAGGAATATATCCTACTGAATGTTGAACAGTAATATATACTACTATATTAAATAAGGAAAAGTAAAACGGTATCTGAAGAGGAGATGATAATCTAAATGGAGAAAATACCAAGGAATCCACAAAAAGCTTGAGAAATAATATTAGTTTGTAAATGTTTTAGAGTACAAATCGACACAGTTTTATCAAATTATATATTAATAACAAATGTGTAGAAGCTTAAATAAAAATATGTGATGCCATTTACAACTGACCTAAATAAATACTTAAATATAAGCCCAATAAGACATTTATAGGTCCTCTATACTGAAAATTACAAAATGCTGATGAAGAAAAATTTAAAAGTCCCAAACAAATAGTGAGACATACCTTGTTCATGGATTAGAAAACACAACATAATAAAGATGTCAATTCTCCCCAAGTTAAGAGGCTTAACAGAGTTACTCTTAAAAGGCCCTCAAGGTTTTTGTGGATATAGACAAGCTTATTCTAAGATATATATGGTAAGAAGAGGCTGAAGCATAGCTAAAACAATTTGTAAAGGAAGATTAAAATGGGAGGAATTCATCTACCCAATTTCAAGATTTTGCAGTAATGATGGAGGGTAGATACACAGATCAATGGAATGGAATAGAGAACCCAGAAATAGACTGACATAAATACATTTAACTTGTTTTTGACAGCAGTGTGAAAGCTATCAAGGAAGAATAGACTTTTCAAAAAATGGTACTGAAACAGTTGGACATCCCTCAACAAAAACAAACAAACAAAAAATGAACCTTAACCTAAACCTCCACACCTTACACAAAAATTAAATCAAAGTGGATCATAATCTTCAATGTAAAAGCAGGACATTTTGAGAAAAAAAAAATAGGAGAAAATCTTTGGCATCTAGAACTACGTGAATAATTCTTAGACTTGACACCGGAAGTATGATCAATAAAAGCAAAAATTGATAAATTGGATCTCATCAAAATGAGTTAAAAATGCTTCATAGAAGATCATTTTAAGTGGATGAAAACTCAAATTACACAGTGGGAAAACATATTTGAAAATCCCACATGAGACAACTGACTTGTATCTATAATATACAAAGAACTCACCAAACAACTTAAAAAAACCCAACTAGAAAATAGGCAGAAGACAGGAACAGACATTTCATGGAAGAGAATATACACATGGAAAAGAAGCACATGAAAAGATGCTCAACATCATTAGCCATTAGGGAAATGCAAATTAAGACCATAATGAGATATCAGAGAATAACTAAAATTAAAGGATAGTGACAACATCAAATGCTGGTGAGTACATAGAAAAATGATATCACATCACTGGTGGGAAAATAAAATGGTTTAGCCACTCTGAGAAACAGCTTGACAGTCTCTTTTAATCCTAAAAGTAGATTCACCCTACAACACAGTAATTGTACTCTTGAGCATTTATCCAAAAGAAACAAAAACTTAATTAAGTTCCCACAGAAACTTACACATAAATGTTCATAGCAGTTTTATTTATAACAGCCCCAAACTGGCCACTACCCAAATGTCTTTCAATGGATGAATGTTGAAACAAATTGTGATAAAATCTTATGATAGAATACTACTGAGCAACAAAAAGGAACAAATTATTAATATATGCAAAAATTGAAATGAACTTCAAGGGAATGATGCCGAGGGAAAAATTTTAAAAAGCCAATCTCCGAAGATGAAGTAATTCATGATGATATTTACATATTATTCTTAAAATAACAAAACTGTGGAGATGGAGAACAGATTAGAAGTTGCCAAGGGTTAGACATGGGGGTAGAAAGTACAGCGGGGGATCTTTGTGAGGTTTTTGTGGTCCCAGTACAAATAATACACCAATCTTGGTTTTAACCCCGAAAGATGTTTAAAAGCAATTCCTAATAAGAGGTGTCCAGATATTTAGCAATGGCAGCAGATTAGAGGTATAGCTACCCAACATGACAGCTTCAAAACAGATGGTACTAATTCAATGCATATGTTCATTTTAAAAAGGCCAATCACAATACTTAAATGGTATATATCTTAACGATATTATTCTAAGGATCCAGCTATACCAGATGGACTAGCAGGATTTTCTGTACATTCAATCTTATTTAAGACAGTATATCTTATAATAAGACAGTTAAAAAAAGAAAAAGAAAAAAAAAACAAACCAACTACAGTTGGATATTCTCATAGGAAGATGAGGTGAAAATATGTAGCAGCGGTTCAAAAGCTTAAGCAGTGGCACCTAAATTTGGCTGCACATTAGAATCATCTGAAGCACTTTTTAAAAACCCTCACACCAACAGTTGCTCATCCTAAACCAATAAAATCATTTAAAATCTCCTCAGACGATGCCATTGTCTAGCCAGAAGTGAGAACCAGCGGACTAAGCAGAAGGGGATGTTTCTACAAAGATTTCTTAACAATAAGTTCTTTCACCCAATCAGATTTACCTTCCTGCAAAGGGGTAAAGAAGGCTAGATGTTGTCCATACTTGCTTAGCTTTAATGAGCACTTGTGACTTGCCCAAAACCTAGATCATGTTTCCCCTAAATTTCATGTGATTTCCTAAGTTCTTCAAATCCAGGGCTAAGGGGTTTGCCAGGATGAGATTTTAAGTGCTCACACAGGGGAAGTCCCTGGCAAACCAGGACAGAGGTCACTCTACATTGAAATGTAAAGCATCCTAAATAACCCTGCCACTGCCCCCAGATACTAGTCTGTGCCAACCAGTGGAGAAAAGGCATTCTCCATTACTACCACGGCAAATACTGCTGTACTTGCCTTGGCTACTCCCTATCTTTTCCAGGCGTCTCTCCCCTTCACCTGCTGGTGGACGCTTTGGCAGCTGCCAATGCAGATATTTTCAAACTTTAAGGTGAATAAAAATCATCTGGAGGGCCAGTTATAACAGAGATCACTGAGCCCCACTAGAGTTGCTGATTCCATAAGGCTGGGACAGGGCCCTAAAACTTGAATATCTGACACATTATCAGGGGACGCTGGTAAAGCTGGTCAGGTTGTTACCGAATGCACGTTCGTGTGTCTGAAGCACAGTGAGGCCAAACAAACCAAAAGGTTGCAGTCTGGAGCAGAGAAAGGTTTATTGCAGGATCTAGCAAGGAGAGGGGTGGCCCGTGTTCCAAAAACCCTGAAATCTCCAAAGGATTTCAGCAAAGCATTTTTAAAGGCCACGTGAGGGAGGGACGTCCCAGGGAATGTGATCAGCTCGTGCACAATCATCTGACTGGCTGATGTTGAGGCCACAGGGCAGGTAACATTATCCATCCTGAGGTGCCAGAAGGTCTGGGGGCTGTGTGCTCATGATCATCAAAGAGTTAATTTCTTCCATTGGGTGGCGGTTTTTAGCATCTGAAAACTCAAGAAATATGCCTGAGATACTATTATCTGAGGACTTCAGAGAGGAACTACAGCAGAGGCTATGGGGGATGGGTCTGTCCTAGGAAGGCCCCATAGGGTACTGCTTGGTTACAAGGTGACCATACTTTGAGAACCACTACTCTAGTGGCTTGGAATGTTAAAGTAATGGAAGAATCCCTTCCCAGATCTAGATTCTAGTATCACCAGCTATTTTGGTGGGGGGAAGGGTAAGTTTTGTCCTTGCTTGGACTTCTTGTTCATTTATATCAAAGCCTATTTGAGGCAGTGCACTCGGCAGTCCTGCAGATCTGTCTTTTGCTTCAACAGTGTTTGGAATGAACAGACCCAGGGACGCTCCTTGCTCCAGCCCCCGACCACCCTCCAACATTTCTTCCTGTCGCAACCTTTGGAATCAGCCACTCAGCTATCCTCAGCCTCCAGGACAGGCCAACACCGTTTTTGGAGCTTAGCTCCTTATCACTGATCAACCACGAGTTCCCAGGTTCGTCAGAATTATTCCATCGAGGTGGAGGGCGCCATCCACCGCCTGTTCAACATGCATCTGTGGACACTTACCTCTCTCTAAGCTTCTATTTCCACAGCAACAGTGGGACTCTGGACAATGGGGGCCACATTTTTCGCCAACTGGCTGAAGAGAAGTGTGAGGGCGCCCAGCGACTCTTGAAAAATGCAAAACAAGTGCTGCGGCCGCGCCCTCTTCCAGGGTGCGCGGAAGCCTTCTCAAGATGAGTGGGGTAAACCCCAGGACACTGTGGAAGCCGCCATTCTTAGGGAGAAGAACCTGAACCAGGCACTATCGGATCTGCGTGCCCTGGGTCCTGCCCACGCAGACTCCCACCTCTGTGACTTCCTGGAGAGCCGCTTCCTGGAGGAGCAGCTGTAACTCATCAAGAAGATGGGCAACCACCTGACCAACCTCCGCAGGCTGGCTGGTCCGCAGGCTGTGCTGGGCGAGTATCTTTTCGAAAGGCTCACGCTCGAGCACAAACAGGAGTCTCTGAAGTCCAGCGGCCTCTGAGGAGCCCCTCTGGCGTCAGAGCTTCTGCCTGAAGCCCAGCTTTGCAGCCACTAGGCAGCTTTGTAACCGCCCTGGAGCCCTCTCCCAAGCCTTGGACCAAATGGAAACAATAACGCTTTTTGTAGAAGGAAAAAAAAAGCCTAGTTGAAACACAAACAGAATAAAGAGAAAAAAAGAAATATATATATATATATTCATGTTCTTTTAACATATGAATTGCCCCACTTTATCTGTGTGAAATACGTTTGTTCCCGTTATTGGGCTGGTTCTCAAGCTTTGCTGCTCGTATGAATTACCTAAAGAGCTTTTTTTTTTTTTTAAGTATTAAATATTTTTTAAAATTAGTTTCTGCTTTATAACAAACTGAATCAGTTATACATATACATCTATTCCCATATCCCTTCTCCTAAACAGCTTTTAAGAGAAACTTTGGTGTCTGGGTCCCAGCCCCAGAGATTTTGATTCAGTAGGTCTAGGGAGGAGCCTGGGCACGGGGAGGTCTCAGAGCTCCCCAGGTGATTCTAATATGCAGCAACTTTGTGAACCACCTCTTGGCTTCAATCCAGCTAGTGATCAGATATTAAATCTAAGACACATGGGCTAGTGCGTGAGCTCTGCTGCTAGGCGTGTTCCATTTTCTTCCTCCTGGAAGATTCGTGCCAGGGAAAATGATGGATAGTTGTGTTACTTCTCTGAAATGGATAGAAATTTCCAATTAGCGTGAACAGGGGAGGGTGAATGGGTGAATGCAATAAGGTGTATCATTTATGTATTTCCCTATGTGTATGGCTAGAAGCTTTTGCAACTGACCTCTGCCCTACTTTTCATGCGAATGGTAATGCTTGTCCTCCTAATGCAGCTGTAAACTTTATCAGCCCTTAGGTAGACAGCATCACAAAATATTTACCCCTCCCCACTGGCCCTCTCTCAAGCTTCACTCCCCTTCCCCAATACACAAATGTACATCAATGTGCTGGAGACCAATATCAACATACTGACCTTCAATTCTTCTACTTTGCAGCTTCCCTCTTATCAGGAGATGTCAGCATTTAGTGCCCAGAGGAGGCATTTCCAGTCATCTCAGCTTAGAGGTCAAATATCCAGATATCCAAATATCCAAAGTAAAAAAGGTTAAAGAAAAGAAGAAGAAGAAGAAAGCAAGGAAGAAAAGAAGGAAACAATTTTCTTATCTCATAGTAATAAGGCAGTTTCCCTTAAAAAAATAAAGACTTAAGCCTTAAATTCTCTTTCCTAATCAAAATGTGCTTTTCCATCTTTAGACTATTCCTCTTATATCCTGTATTATTCATGATGTTTAATTCTTGAAATAGCACATGGCTGAAAACAGAAGCTAACCTCTTGTCCACTATGAATTAAATCTTCTTTTCCTAGGACCCGTCTACAATGTACAATTTGGGGTTTGCCAACATAATTATTTTCTCTGAAATAAGGTACAGCATTTTGCCTTTTCAATATATAGTTATATAATACATTGTTAACACAACATAGTTAATATAGTCAATAGAGTCAATACAACTATAACAGAAATGATATGATGCCACTTTGGTTATTTTCTTCATCCATGTAATTCTGAAATTTGACAGTATAGTTTTCATATTCTAATGAGCTGAGTATTACCTTTGCAAGGATAGAAAAATAAAATAACTTCATAATATTCTTGTGTGGTTTGCCCCTGGGGTGGATTACCATAATGGGGGCATATTTGAGCCTTTCTCCCAGTCATTAAAAAACTTCCAGCGAGTAGCCCCTTGTCCTCTCCAGGAAATTGCGGGAAAGTATCTTTAATCACAATAATCCTGGGGGGAGAAATCTCGGAAATAAGACATCTGCTTCTGTGCCTTGTTGTTCTGCACAACAGCAATGATTGCTTTAGCAGCTTCTATTGCCATATGTGTATAGTAAGTAAATGAACATAAAATTGCATGAACGCATAAAAGAAGGATAAACCCACCCAGTTTAACAAATCCACTCTCTCACCTGCTGTGCCCTGAAACGTGAAAGAAAGAATCACGGGATCATAAGGATTCATAAAATAACAGTCTCTGTTAACAATATTGACAGGAGGTATAAGGATGATTTGTCTGATGTGGGACCAACAGCTTAACTGCTTAATTCTTTTTTTTAAGGGCAAATCATTCATTTATTGTTTAAAGATTGCAAGACAACATCTGAATTTTTGTAGCCCAATTTAAATGTTTTACTTTTTTGATAAAGCAGAGTATAATAGAAAAACAATTAGTTTCCAGTAATATCTATATCTCTATTCAGAATTAAGTCTTCCACAGACATGTAACCTGGAAACAAAAGCCTGTTCCAATAAGCAAAGCTTCAACAGAGCGGCTACTTTTCGGGCCAGGGAAAGGTTCATCCCTATAGGATGATGATGTGCTGTGTAAAATGGCTGCAAGGTCACAGCCTTGAGGGCGTTGGAAGTCTGTTATCCTATTCCACATTAAGTAGTTTGGTGAACTTCAAACGACCCTTCGTCAGCAACCAAGCTGCCAACCTTTAACTGATATTTCAAACAGGTAAAAAATAAATGAAAAGAAATCCCTACACTGATGTTCCTTGATTTACACTGTTAAATGGTTCATTAACATGTAATTCTGGCTAAGAATTACATTTGAGACTCCTTGCTCAGATTTTGGTTAACAGTACTAATCTTTAGAAATTCAAGTTCTCATTAATCAATAATTTGTCAGCTAGGATACATTCAGGCATCAGCTGCAACTACAGAATAGGCGCACTGCCTCAGCGCTTTGGAAAGACATAATCTACAACACTACTAGCAGACAAAATATCTGTTACTAGACAGCATATGTGCAGTACAGCAAGACAAAAACATCTATTCATATGTGCCGCGGACCAGCCAGAGAAAGAGGATTTCACCGCCCAGGGTCAGAAGGGACGGGGTAAGGAACTGAAGTAGCACCGACGAATGGGGTCAGAAGGACCAAGACAACTGATGGTTGCAAGGCAAGTTTTATTATGCTACGGTTGCAGATTATATAGACTAGAAATGGAAGGTTGCCAGATGGTGGTTTACATTATTTATAGACTGTCTTGGCTCAAGAAAACCCATAAACCCAGAATCATCCAAAATAACCTGCATGTGCAGGGGGGAGACAGCTTTGCTTGTCTCATTTTACTTTCTTTCTGATTTCTGGGCCCTGCTGATTTATCTCCCATGGAATGGAATAAGGAGGGGAACAAGTAGGGACAGTCCCTTCGAGCAGCGGCGGCATGCCTGGCATGTCCGTAGCCTGATCTCAAGGCTGACTGTTTCCCTCAGTTCCCCCTTTTTTATTTTTTAATTTTTGTTGCAAAATAATTCCATGAAGCGTAGTGCCGAGAGTAGTATATTGTTGCATGAGGATACGAAACAGACATGAGAAGATTATTATCAATAATAGGCAAATTATGGCCAGGGTAATAAATCCTGACAACCCTCCAGTAATCCATGACTGAGGGTTTAACCACTTTAAATGGTCCAGTAAAGTTTTAATTACATCTTCTTGAGAAATATCATCAAGATGTGCATTTTGTATATCCTGAATTTCAGCATTTAATTTCTTAAGATCAAGACTAATATTATTATCTGACCAAACACTCAGCAGATGCATTTTTACTTTTTCCCATTCCCAAATACAGTCATTGTACTTGTAAGGAGTAACACAAATCCATGTATACTTTTCATGACAAGCTACACGCATCCTCAATTTTAATGCTGCCATCTGATCTCCAATCCCCCAAATTGCGTTTTTAAATTCATCTAACTTGTTATTCATCTGTAAATCTATGTGACTTTGTAAAGATAAAGCAAGACTGGTATTTTGAGATAATTGATTAGCAAAGTGAGCATGATTAATACTCTGTGAAAGAGCAAGACGGGCAGTAGCCGCGGTAGCAGACAGAGCAGCCAAGGCAAGTCAACTTACTATTAGCCACCCAATAAAGCGTCTCCTTCTCTGCAAGGCTTTAGAGAGTTCCACCCATGCCTGTACTCCAGTATCTTCCTACCAAGGTTCTCTCAGATGTACAGGCACCATAACATATATGGGTTGCTTTAGTATAAGCACAGATTGTGTTCCTGCAGAAGGGAACATACAACTGTAAAAATACAATGAACACAGCTAATATAATATCCTCCTTTGGAAGAATTACCAATGTTAATAGAACCAATCAAAAGTGTATATGGAGGAGCAACACAACTTATAACAGGTGTATTGGAATAAGTTAGAGCTAGTTTCCATATATCCCAGTTCTTTTGAAATGCGATAAACCTATCTATGACGGGAATAGAAGAGATAAGAATTTTCCCCTTGGTATAATCTATACTACACCATATTTGGTTATTATTCCAAGATGCATTGCAACATTCAAAATTGGATCCAGGAAAGTTAATGGTCATAAAAGGAGGAAATTGATTTTTTGATTTTTCTCTTAAGAATAGTAACCATATGTCCAGCCATAAGTGTCCCTTGTCCTCCAAGTAAACGCTTCATACACAAATAATTTCCTGAATCTTCACCTGTAACCTTGGCTATAGTAATAGCGGAATCCCTAAGTGGTGAGGCGTATGAGATTCGACCTCTAATATTAATAGGTTGCCCATTTTTATAGCAAATGATGGTATCCTTAAGATCCTCTCGTCGGCTGGTAGCCGGGCATGTAAGAGTAATGTTGGTTCCTGTAAAACGAAGGATGCCTGGAGAGCCTGACAAACTAATTGATTGATCCGTTCCCTCATAAACATCTGTATGCTCATAAGTAATAGCCTTTCCACATCCAGTTTCCAGATTCAATGGGCTAAGACGGACAGGATAGGTACTAAACCAGTTAGTATAATTTACAGGCATATCGATTTGTTTTATATTCCCAATAAGAGGCCCATAAACAGTATCATTGTAAAATACAGGAAACTCTGCTTCAGACCAAGATATGGGTTTTAATAGTGGAGGATCAGGTACATAGGCCCAGTAAGTTGCTGCATTAACAGAGGGAACACATGAAATGGTTGCCAACATAGCCAAAAATAAAGTCACAGGTGTAACAGGATTATTCTGTTGTTTCACTAACTCTTGAGCTCATGAAACCAATTGTTTAATTTGTCCCCAAGTTGGAAAATCACTCCTTTGAGTCGTCCTGGCAAGTGGTCTCCTCTTCTTCTTTTGCTGAATCAACACTGTCAAATTTTCGGGAGAGATACAGAGCTTCTTCATCTTCTGAACTAGTTGTGAGCTGTGGCGAGCCATCTATTTGCTTGACTAAGCAAGCGCTCAGGAAGCCAGAGAGGTCCAGGAGCTGATCTGGGAAATATACACACGTGGCCACGTCCCCAAATCAACACAGGATCAGGACCACGCCAAGTGCTGGTTAGCGGATCTTTCCCGAGGACCTCCATCGATTGAAAGGCCAATCTTGGCTCAGCCACCAACCTTTCCCCTGTCAACAGTGAGAAAATTTAAAATAAACAGAGCATGATTTATAAGGTTATGTAGTGTTGTTCTATATAATTCCCCCATTTTTATTTTTTCAATAGTTAGCTTTAAAGATCTATTTGCACGTTGTATAATACCTTGTCCTTGAGGGTTATATGGAATGCCTGTAATATTGGTAATTTGTAATGAATTACAAAATGTTGCAAAAGCAACACTAGTGTGAGTGGGCCCATTATCTGTTTTAATAATTTTGGGAAGGTTCATGAAAGCAAAACAGTGTAATAAATGAGTGATAACATGTTTAGTAGCTTCTCGGGTCTGTGCTGTAGCACAGAGGAAACCAGAATAAGTATCAATAGTGACATGAACAAACTGTAATTTCCCAAAAGACGGGATATGAGTAACATCCATTTGCCATAAATGACTAGGTAATAATCCACGAGGATTAACACCATAATGTGGAACAGGAAGGTGAGGTAAGCACTGTGGGCATTGCTTAACAATTTGTCCGGCGGCTTCACGAGGAAGGGAAAATTGTTTGCGTAATGTAGCCGCCGACTGATGGTGTAAAGCATGCGATTGTTGTGTTGCTCGTGAAGCAGTTTGATCATAACTTACCATAATATGAGGGTGTCCAGGACATGGACCATGAGTATCAACAGTATGAAGATAATGAATGCAATACCTTAGCCATTCTTGACAGCATGACGAACGGAAAGGAGGAGGACGGTAAATTGGGATACGTCCTGCTTTAGGGAAAAGAGATTGAGGAGGAAGAGTAACTTTAACTTTATTTTTGGGAGGAAAATGCACAGGATAAAGATCACGTTTAGATCGAGTTAAAACATCTGCAGTCCCATTCATTTTAGACAATGGACCAGACAAGTTAGAATGAGCACGGATATGCAGAGCTGCAACAGGACCATCGTGGGAACGAATAAGCTGTTGAAGCAAACGAAAAGACGATGATAATTCAGGGTCATTAGTATATCCTCTGGTCGCAGTCTCCAGAAGAAATAATAAGCTAATAAGATATTTACTATCAGAAAACAAATTAAAAGATATAGAAGGCAAATGTTTAAAAGCCATAATGACAGCATACAGTTCAACACGTTGAGCTGAAGTCAAGGAAGTTTGTTTAATGAGTTTTGTTCCGTCGTCAATGATTACAGTAGCCACTCCTGAAGAAGAACCGTCTGTAAAAACCAAAGGTACATGGGAATAGGCTGTTGCCTAATTATAGAAGGAAAGATATAAGAGTTAAGTTTGCTGAATTGGATCAATTTATCAGCAGGCTAATGGCATTCCAAGGTACCTGAAAATCCTGCAAGAACAAGACCCCATTCATTACTATGTTGAAAAAGCCAATTTTGTTGACTAACTGAATAAGGGATAATAATTTGAGAAGGTTCTATACCTATAAGTTGTAAGCATCTAGTTCTACCTTGCATTATTAACTTAATAATAAGTTCATAATAAGGGTTAATAACTTTAGAGGATGGAGTTTTCATATGAATCCATTCAATAATTCCAACAGTTTGCCATAAGATGGCAGTAGGCACATGAGGTGTTGGACAAACAACTAAAGACATTGGTAGGTGAGTATTTATTCGAGTTAATTGTGCAGAGCTGATAGCTCTATTAACTATTTGGAAAGCTTGAAATCCTCTGGAGTCATAGATCGTGAAGTAGAAGGATCTGAGTCACCTTTAAGAATATCAAATAAAGGCTCTAACTGAGCAGTAGTAAGTTCTAAGGAAGGCCTTAGCCAATTAATATCTCCAAGTAATTTTTGAAAATCATTTAATGTTTTTAAATTATCAACTCGAATTTGCAGTTTTTGAGGCCTAATGGTAGAGTTATCAATATATTTTCCCAAATAGAAAAATGGAGATTGTCTTTGAATTTTTTCTGAGGCAATGACCAAGCCAAATGATTGTAAGGATTGTTGTAAAAATTGAGAAGCAGTCTCAAATCAATATATTTTCCCAAATAGAAAAGTGGAGATTGTCTTTGAATTTTTTCTGAGGCAATGACCAAGCCAAATGATTGTAAGGATTGTTGTAAAAATTGAGAAGCAGTCTCTAATCAAGAAATATTATCAGTGGCTAAAAGTATATCATCCATACAATGTATGAGATATAACACTGGAAACCTTTTTCTCATAGGAGTTAAGGCCTGAGCCACATATATTTGGCATAATGTAGGACTATTTGCCATGCCCTGAGGCAATACTTTCCATTGAAATCTCCTCATGGGTTCCTTAAAATTTAAGGAAGGCAAGCTAAAAGCAAAATGTTTTCTATCTTCAGGAAACAAAGGAATAGTGAAAAAACAATCTTTAAATCTATGACTAAAAGATGATAATTGTGTGGTATGGCTGTTGGAGAGGGTAGGCCTAGTTGAAGAGCTCCCATTATTAGCATAGTTTTATTAACAGCTCTTAGACCCTGTAATAACCTCTATTTTCCAGACTTTTTCTTGATAATAAAAATAGGAGTATTCCAAGGACTACTGGAAATTTCTAAATGCCCGAATTGTTCCAGTACTAATTGTTCTGCAGCTTCTAATTTCTCCTTTGTGAGGGGCCATTGGTCCACCCATACAGGGTCATCACTCAGCCAAGTAATTGGATCAGCAGTGAGTGGAGGAGAATCCAAGGCCCCTAAGAAAAACCCAAACCTTGTCTATCACTTTTTATTTTCACATCAATAGGATAGACAGTTCCTTTTTGATTTGTTCCCAGCCCTTTTGTGGGAAGAAATCCTTGATCCAACACCATATTAGAGACGTGAGAATTTGGACTATAAAGTAATACTCCCATTTCTTTTAATATATCTTGGCCCAAGAGGTTTAAAGGCAGCCCAGGCAAAACATAAGGCTGGAAGTATCCTGAATGGCCCTCACTATCTTGCCATAATAATAACTGACTACTTTGCATAGGAGAACTCTGTCCTATTCCTTGAAGTTCTGTAATAATAGGACTAACGGGCCAATGTTTAGGCCAGTGCATCTGCGTCATAACAGAGACATCAGCTCCAGTGTCTAACAAACCTGAACAAACCTTTCCATTCATGGTTCATTTCATTTCTGGACGTTCTTTCCCTATCTTCTGAATCCAGTAGGCAGCACTAGATGATCCAAAAGCCTTTGTTTCTCTCTTTTGATGTTGTAAAATTTGTCCATGAGGTACAAAGGGCAAAAGTAGCAATTGTGGAATTTTATCACCAGGAGAAATCGTTATTATATTTTTAATAGTTTGTGCCATGATTTTTATTTCTCCTTCGTACTCAGAGTCTATGAGTCCTGGCATAATAGTTAAACCCTTCATGGCGACACAACTTCTTCCCAATAATAGTCCAATCAAACCCTTGGGTAAAGGTCCATAGATGCCTATAGAGAGGGCCTGAGGACCCATTGCAAGAGTTAATGCATATCGGGCGGAGGTACTGAGGTCCAGTCCTGTGCTTCCTGCTGTTGCTCTGGAGAGCGAAGATATTGTATGTTTTTGTTTTCGGTTAATGTCTGATTGATAGTTTGAGGAGGATACACAGACGCTGCCCCTATTATTTGTTGGGGCCGGGAAGGCCCCGGGAGGAGTTTCCCGACAGTGGTGTCCCATCCCTGTGGGCCACTGAGCGACAATCTCGTGCCCAACGTTTTCCCCTATTGCATTTAGGGCATAAACCAGGGATTTTCGGACCATCTGGAGGTTTTTGAGTAGGGAAGGAAGGAGCAGGGTTACAATGAAAAAATCCACATTCTCCAGCAAAATGACCTGACTTTCCGCATTGAAAACTAGTCTTTGCTCTCTTTTGATTGTTTTTAAACCCCACTTTAGTTAATGCTGCAGCCCTAGCAGCACCCTGTATATAAGCAGGCCCAATGTCTGCACAAAGGCGAATATAATCCTCCAGTGTTCCCCGTTTTCTCCAAGGTCGAATGGCAGCCTGACATGCATTATTAGCGTTTTCAAAAGCAAGTTGCTGGGCTTCCCTGGTGGCGCAGTGGTTGAGAGTCCGCCTGCCGATGCAGGGGACACGGGTTCATGCCCTGGTCCGGGAAGATCCCACATACCGCGGAGCGGCTGGGCCCGTGAGCCACGGCTGCTGAGCCTGCGCGTCCGGAGCCTGTGCTCCGCAACGGGAGAGGCCACAACAGTGAGAGGCCCGCGTAAAGCAAAAAAAAAAAAAAAAAAAAAAAAAAAAGCAAGTTGCTTAACTACAATTGTACCAGTGAGTCCATCCACAATGAGTCTCCCCACCGCCTGTAACAATCTATCTACAAAATCAGCATATGGTTTATCAGGTCCCTGTCTCATTTTTGAAAGATCCTCAGTTTTGTGTGTAGAAGGTAATTTCCTCCAGCCTTGTAATGCCAAATGATTTATTTGAGGATAAGCAATAAAGGTATAAGTTAGTTGATCTTGTAAAGAAATATATGGTCCTTCCCCAATCAGCATATGATAATCCACTGGAATATCATGGGTAGCATTCTTTTCTGCTTGTTCAGCAGCCCGTTCATAAAAATCAAACTTCCATATTAAATAATCTCCACCATTTAAACAAGCTCATGCAATAGACTTCCAATCAGCGGGGGAAAGAGCTTCTCCTGCAATAGTGTCAACCATAGCAGTAGTAAAAGGAGCAGTGGGCCCATATTGAGCACAAGCAGATTTTAAATCTTTCAAAACTTTAAAAGGAAGAGCCTGATGCTCTCTAATAGCCTGTTGAGGATGATTAGGATCAGGTCTTTCTATGACAGGACAACAGAAAATAGGATCTTCTCCTCGTTTTATTGCTGCTTATACAGCACGTTGCAAGAGACTGACCATTTTTACAGATGTAGATTTTTGAGGAAGACAGTCCTTACTAATTTGCAGCTTTTTCACTGACTTATCTATCATAGCCATTAGAAAATCATCCTCAGGATGATTCTCTCTTTTATGTTTTTTTTTCCTCTCTCTTTTATGTTTAAAAGCCTCATCGGTTAAGTCAAAATGTTCCTCTTCATCTGAAATATTTAAATTAATTAGCTCTTTCGGTTTAGGAAGTGGCGACACAGTAGCTGATAATACAGTCTTGTCTTCTGTCAGAGGCTTATGTTTTTCTGACTTTACATTCAAATCAACACTATCATGAGAAGAACCTAAACATATTTTTATCAGATTCCACAAACAAATGTAACAACAGCAGTATGAGTAGGCCCTCGAGACTCATAATAATTTTTTAAATCTTCTCCAACTTTCTGCCAGGTTTCTGTGTCACAGAGC
Organism: Mesoplodon densirostris; assembly: GCF_025265405.1. Lineage (NCBI taxonomy): Eukaryota > Metazoa > Chordata > Mammalia > Artiodactyla > Ziphiidae > Mesoplodon > Mesoplodon densirostris. The sequence continues at coordinate 78,631,517 of NC_082667.1, read as the reverse complement.
CGCCATCAGGAAACCAGGGAGATACATCATGGATATGCTGCCAAAATTCAGTCAACTGTGAGGTAGAAACTTTATTACCCCGAGCTATAAGCATGGAAAGTAAAACCTGAGCAAATAATTCACGCTCCTATGAGCCCTTTTGCCCCATCTTCTTTTACTTCTGACTGTTGCCTTATGCCTCTATTAGTTTCACTTTTACTCGTGGCCACACATATTTTGCATAAGGGTTCTCTTACCTGCCCTTTGTTTTCCTTTTAATTGCCTTCACGCTTCAGGTCCCTGTTCGGGCGCCACTTGCCATGGACCAGCCAGAGAAAGAGGATTTCACCGCCCAGGGTCAGAAGGGACGGGGTAAGGAACTGAAGTAGCACCAACGAGTGGGGTCAGAAGGACCAAGACAACTGATGGTTGCAAGGTAAGTTTTATTATACTACAGGTGCAGATTATATAGACTAGAAAAGGGAAGGTTGCCAGACGGTGGTTTACATTATCTAATGACTGTCTCGGCTCAAGGTTAACTTCCCTGGGAGAAAACCCATAAGCCCAGAATCATCCAAAATAACCTGCATGTGCAGGGGGGAGACAGCTTTGCTTGTCTCATTTTACTTTCTTTCTGATTTCTGGGCCCTGGTGATTTATCTCCCATGGAATGGAACAAAGAGGGGAACAAGTAGGGACGGTCCCTTCGAGCAGCAGCGGCATGCCTGGAATGTCCGAAGTTGCTCTCAAGGCTGACTGCTTCCCACACATATGTTGGCTTGTTTAAGCCTCAAGCCCTCGATCCTTTGTTGAAATACAATAATTTCATTCCTATGGTTTTCAATACCAAAAACTCAACCTCCAGGAGGGTTAAAGTCTAATTTGTACTCCAAACCAAGTAGCAGTGCAGTTCGCTACTACTGAGGCTGAATCCATAAAGACTTCAAGACCACGACCAGAAGACAAGTTGTTATATATAATACCCCAGAAGGCCTGAAACATAATTATCATATACATAGCTGGTCCTTCAGAGCTTTTTACCTATAACATGTTTTTTGATGAAAGTTATTTAATGTACTGGAGATAACTGTGAACTACTGATCAAATATTTGAATACTTATACTTACCTGGAATTTCATTTCTGCTGAAAGAAAAAGGAAGAACAGGACTCACCTAAAACAAAACAAACTTTAGAAATGAAAGTAAACATCTTATCACACACTATCACTTTTGGAAGCAGCATAGAGGGGCAGTCAACAGTAAAACACTGGTGAAATAGAACAAAACTCTAGGCCAAAAATCCATTATTATTATCATCAGTCACAGTACCACAACTGTGCCCTTCATAATTAATAAGCACTCCTAAGAGTCTTCATTTGGCACCAGATGATGTGTTTAAGAGAAACACTCTGGGAGGTTTTGAATCAGACTTGGTTTTTTGTTAGCCAAGTTACAGGAGAATTTTTAAAGTGGGGGGAAGGGAAGAAGGAAACAGACCAGAAAAAGAATTGAAGCCATCATCTACGAACCAACAAAGCACTGAGAGTTCCAAACGTTATGTCAGACACTAAAATGACTGATACAGGCTCAAGCGGTTTATAAAACCTAGAAAAAGACTACACCAGCAAAGTCCCCATTTATCTGTAGAGTTCAGAAACTAAAACAAGGAATATTTCAGCTTAACACCTGATCTCAAGAGAATCATATACACTTCACATGAATAAAAATACCTGAAACCAAACATTTTTAAAAGCTCCAATACCCAAAATAGAAAGAAAAAAATTAATTCAGAAGACTCAATCCATCCATGATAATCACAAAACGGCTGGGCAATCTCTATCTCCCTTCCACACTAACCATCCATCCCCTGGAAGACCAAGGGAGATCAGACCTTCCAGACTTACCTTCCAGACCTTCCAGACACCTGGCTGCGGCAAAATTCGATGGAATCTCCTTGTGGAACAGCAGTTTCCCATCTCTTGTGTCTCTCCCTGTCATGATCATGCAGGAAGCAAGTCTGGCTGTGCTATTTCTTATCATTGTGTGTCACCCATCTGCAACACGATATTGAAAAAGTAGTTCCCTTTCCCCCAGAAGGCTGAGGCTCAGCTACAGGGGTAATTCTCCTGGGCACACAGTCATTATTTAGGCCGACTCAGTGACTTCAACAGGCTTAATCATGTGATCAGGTTTGTTGCCAGCTGCATAATGCTCCCACATCTGTAGATAGAGCCGCTCTAGTTCCATCGTGTATTGTTTGGTGTTGAACAGAGGGCTAGATGTTCTCTGCTTCCAGACTTTGCCACGAATTTTCTTCAGGTATTCTACATCAGTTCCCAGTTTCACAGCTATCTCTTCATATTCTTGTCTATTTTTAGCAATCAGCTCAAGACAGCCTAAACAAGTGAGCTGGGAAGCTGCAACTCGGGAAGCAAGAGTCTCTCCTGGCATAGTCACCATGGGGGTCCCTGCCCAAAGGACGTCCATCCCTGTGGTGTGTCCATTACAGAGTGGAGTGTCCAAGCAGACATCAGCCAGCTGGCCTCTCCGAACATGTTCCTCTTTAGGAGCAACAGGGGAAAAAATGATACGGTTCGGGGGAAGGCCCATATTTTGTGCGTACTGTTGAATATTAGCTTCTCCTGCTGCTGGAAAACGCAACAGCCACAGTACACTATTGGGAACACGCTTCAGAATATTTGCCCACATCTGCAAAGTAGATGGGTCAAGTTTGTACAACTGATTAAAGTTACAGTACACAATGGCATCTTCCGGTAACCCATACTGAGAACGTGTGGTTACAATAATGGTACGGGGAACCTCCTCTCCAGTGGCAGCCTTAGTGTTGATCAGGGTAGTTGTCAGCCCATTGCTAATACTGAATCCATTAATTGTAATCTGAATTTGTCCTCTGTTAATCATTTCAATAACTGCTTCTGCAACAGTATTCATAGGAATGACAGGCATATTAAGAGTTGTAGGGCCTCCCTGGTGGCGCAAGTGGTTGGGAGTCCGCCTGCCGATGCAGGGGATGCGGGTTCGTGCCCCGGTATGGGAGGATCCCATATGCCGCGGAGCGGCTGGGCCCGTGAGCCATGGCCGCTGAGCCTGCGCGTCCGGAGCCTGTGCTCCGCGACGGGGGAGGCCACAGCAGTGAGAGGCCCGCATACCGCAAAAAAAAAAAAAAAAAAAGAGTTGTATTACTGCTGTCTGCGTTGTCTTCTCCATCGGGACATTTCATCTTGACTATTTGCACATCTGATAGACTATCAAGAAATGCTTGGAGGTCGATGCCATTCAGCACAATCCGATTGTCATAAATGTGCCCATTGGACTTAAAATCGATGACGGCTTTTTTCTTCAGGTGAGGGAACATATTAGCATGATCACCAATAAAGAAAGTATGGGGCATATAAGCCAGTTTCTCAGAATACAGCTCAGCAACTTCAGCAGGTGAAGTTTCCTGATCAGTGATGATATAATCCATGAAAAGTGCACCACTAGTCCCAGGGTACACCAGCCACATTGCCTGAATAGAAGCTGGCCTGAGAGCAAAGAGTTCATTTCGAGCACCCCTGGTATAACCATTCAGATTTACAAGGATGTGTATACCATCTTGATGGATGCGATCAGCTGCTTTCCCATTGCATGGAATCTGAGAAAGATCAATGAAATGATTGGCTTCTGCCATCACCTTCACTCGGAAGTTTGTGCCATCATGTGGGCTCAGGCCATAACAGAATATCTCAAATTTATCAGGATTGTGCATGCCTGGAATAGACTGCATAAGATGAGAAGTAGGATGATTCCCAAAGTCAGAACTCACGTATCCTACACGCAGTCGACCATCACTGAGCTTCAGGTCTTTTGGATGTTCATACGGTGGTTTATGAAGGACACTTATATTAGCCAAGCAGAGGTTCCCATGCCTCTCAGCAATAGCCTTCCTGAAGCCATGAGAAAGAGGATAGAGCATACTATGATGAGGCTGCACAGAAGGCAACCTATTCTTCTCCAACTGGTCAGCCACAATGCTGACCAACTTCTTCATTCGCTCATCATAGTCTGTCCAAGCAATGAGCCAAATTACAATAAGCGTCAGGAAAGTCAGGTTGAAGCTTCAGAACAGTGCGATAAGAAGCAATTGCTTCTGGAATATTCCCTGAATCGTGGTGAATGGAAGCCAGATTGCTGTGGGCATCCGCAAATGCAGGGCTGATCTGAACGGCACGAGTATAACACTGCAAGGCTCCCTGAACATCCTGCATCTCCCGTAGGGTGTTTCCCATATTACAGTAGGCATCAGCAAAGGTAGGACTGATTCGAATAGCCTCCTTATAATGCATCAGAGCTTCGTGCAGTTTTCCCTGCTGCTTCAGCACACTTGCTAAATTTGAATGGGCATCAGCAAAGTCTGGGCAGAGCTCTAATGCTTTACGATACAAGCGAACTGCCTCTTCACTGTTTCCCTGTTCTCCTTTGATATTGGCTAGGTTATTCAGAGAGTCTGCATGGGTGGGACACAGCCGGAGAGCTGTATGATAACAATCTTCTGCTTCAGCAACACTGCCCTTCTCTTTGAGAGCGTTTCCTAGGTTGCAGTAAGCATCAGGGAAATGTGGTTGCAATTCAATAGCTCGCCTGTAGGTGTCTATTGCCAGATCCATCAGGCCTTGCTCATAGTATACACAAGCCAGGTTGCCATGTACTACTGCATGATTTGGACTCAAGCTTAGGGCACGAAGGTAAGCTGCCACAGCTCTGTCAAAAATCCGTGCCTCATTGAAAACATTTCCTAAATTGATATAAGCATCCAGAAAATTGGGGTCAAGGGTGACAGCCTTTTCAAAGTGATGAATTGCAAGCCAAATCTCCCCTTGCGCATTGAAAACACAGCCAAGATTACTCCAAGCTACTGCAAAGTTCGGTTGCGTCTCAATTGCTTTCAAATAACATGCCTTGGCTTCTTCTAAGCCACCCAGGGCTTTGAGCAGGTTCCCCAGGTCACTGCGAACACAGTACAAATAAGGATTGTACTGAAGAGCAGAGACGTAAGCTTGTACTGCCCCTTCCATGTCACCTGCTGCTACCAATGCGGCTGCCAGGTTAATATAACCATCGATGAAATCTGGTTTGAGACGCAATGCATGCCGGTAATGCTCAGTTGCTTCCTGCAACTGCCCTCTTTCCTTGTACACATTCCCCAAATTCGAATAGGCTTCTGCCAGAAGAGGGTTCTGTTTAATTGCCAGAGTACTAAAGTGGGCAGATCTGTCCAGCCTTCGACACTGGAAGTGTAGAGATGAAAGTAATAAAAGTACACCAGTATTGCCTGGCTCTTGTCTCCAGAGCTGCATGCAGTGTCTCTCAGCTGTCTCAAAATCTCCTGCCTGATATTCTCGATGTGCCAACTCAGCTAACCCTTGGAAGGAAAGCATACGTTTCATTGGTTCTGTGCTGTCGGCCACGTTGCCCACAGAAGACGCCATCTGGAGCTTCTGGAGAGAGTGAAAAAAGGGGGTAATTGAGTCCCGCTGCCGCCACTACTGGCAAGAATGTTTCTAGAGGGAGCAAACACGAGCGCAGCAGCCGTACCACTGCTTTGGCAGGCTTAAGCGGCGGCAACAGTTACAGGCACCGAACCTTAGGAACTCTGGTTGGCCATCTACCTCTCATGCTCTTGAAATCTTAATTCTTAACCCTGCCCTCTTCCACCATTTTTCTCCTAATCAGGGAATAAAAATTACCTATCCATTTGCCTTACAAGAAATCAAAAGTCAGTAGTCCAAACACTTTTTAAAATATTGTTTTCTGTCCAGTTGGAAATGAAATACATGATTGACTTTTCTTCATCATTCATATAGTCAATGTGGAAAACATTAGGCCCATGAATTTCAATACAGTAAGATGAGAAAATTTTAAATTGGCCTTCCGAAACCACTAATAAGTAACCGATGTTGTATATGATGCTAAGATCTTAGAGACTGAGTTTGATATTTTAAAAGTTCTGAAAACATTAGCTAATTTCTCCTCATCAAATTTCTCATGACTCAAACCTGAGTATTACTTTTTAAAAGATAAATTTATTTATTTTTATTTATTTATTTTTATTTTGGCTGCATTGGGCCTTCAGTGCTGCGTGCAGGCTTTCTCTAGTTGTGGTGAGCGGGGGCTACTCTTTGTTGTGGTGCCGGGGCTTCTCATCACAGTAGCTTCTATTGTTGTTCCACAACTCTATGGGTTCCTTTTTAGGTCCTATGAAGAACTCTAGAAATTAGTTCATGTAATTATAGGTTTTTGCAAAATTGTCAAAAGTGAGATATTTTAACTTCCATCAGGTAAGACCAGCGTCTATTTCTTTGCCAATTTTCCTTCTATCATAGTCCGCTATGTTGGATCATATTGGATTGGTCACAGGCTTTTTTGAAATCTGGCTAAGGAGATGTTTTAAGTGAGGCTATTATGTGATTTTCAGACACCACCATATGTAATTGACTATACAATATCCCATTACAGGAATAACTTCCAGTACTCTTACTGACTACTCTACTGACTTAACTAGCACAAGACACAGAAGCGTAAGGACAAAAACCACCTTACAATACAGCCATGTCTTGCACTTCACAGCTCTCAAAGCATGTGCATTTGAAGAAGAAAAAAAGAACTGAAAAGTATAAAACCAGAAGTTATTCTGTGGAAAATTATTTCAATCATCAGGCATGTGAAAGATAAGTCAAAGATTCAGTTTTCTTCAATGCTTAGTCAAAACGGAAATTTCCTTCTGTCAAGAATATACTCCAGGGCTTCCCTGGTGGTGTAGTCGTTGAGAGTCTGCCTGCCGATGCAGGGGACACGGGTTCGTGCCCCGGTCCGGGAAGATCCCAAATGCCACGTAGCGGCTAGGCCCGTGAGCCATGGCCACTGATCCTGCATGTCCGGAGCCTGTGCCCCGCAATGGGGAGAGGCCACAACAGTGAGAGGCCAGCATACCGCAAAAACAAAAAAACCCAAAAAACCAAAAAAACAATATACTCCAGGTGCTTCCCTGATGGCACAGTGGTTAGGAAGCCACCTGCCAATGCAGGGGACATGGGTTTGAGCCCTGGTCTGGGAAGATCCCACATGCCGTGGAGCAACTAAGACCGTGAGCCACAACTATGGAGCCTGCGCTCTAGAGCCCGTGAGCCACAACTACTGAGCCTGCGAGCCACAACTACTGAAGCTTGAGTGCCTAGAGCCCGTGCTCTGCAACAAGAGAAGCCACCACAGTAAGAAGCCTGCACACCGCAACAAAGAGTATCCCCCAGTCGCTGCAACTAGAGAAAGCCTGCGCACAGCAACGAAGACACAACACAGTCAAAAATAAATAAATAAATAAATAAATAAAAGAATAGACCCCATCAATAATGTGTGTAATGGAATGGTGTGAATGAGTATTTTATCAGAATTCCTGTAATGCACAATCCTATAGCAGTACTGAAATCAGTAATGCATTTATAAGAGTAAATATTTATGAGGAAGTAATCCATAGAGGTTTTCTCAAAGTTAACAATGAAAATTAATGTGACATTATCAATAATAAATTGTGACGCTGAAATAAACTTTTCTAAACTATTAATAACTAAAAGCAAACTCTAATCAACCATGTTAAAAGAAATCTATGTCTATAAACGACAAAGTTTATTTCTGAAAATTTTATTTCTAAAACACATAAACTGTCATATGAGGAGGCAGTTAAAGATATATAGCTACAAGAGTGGGGAAAAAGTTTTATAGAGACACATCTGGCAGTAGTGAATTTTCAAATGTCATTTTTCTAGATTTTGTGACACCTATAGTATTGATATTTGAAAGCATTTAAAAAATTGTAATTTGAAGATTTGCTACTTCCAGGTAGAGTAAAATATTTGGAAGCAAAACAACATTTCCACTGAGAAAAATTTAAAAAGCCAAATAAAATAGTCAGCATTCAATCAAAAAGTTCTAGACATACCAAGAGATAGAATCATATGACTAAAATTCTAAGAAAGGAACAGATAATACAAAAATAGTTATATAAGATATTGTGTATCTTTATCAGGAAAAGTCTTTATCAAGAAAAGACTTTAGGGCTTCCCTGGTGGCGCAGTGGTTGAGAGTCTGCCTGCCGATGCAGAGGACACGGGTTCGTGCCCCGGTCTGGGAGGATCCCACATGCCGCGGAGCGGCTGGGCCTGTGAGCCATGGCCGCTGAGCCTGGCGCGTACAGAGCCTGTGCTCCACAACGGGAGAGGCCACAACAGTGAGAGGCCCGCGTACCGCAAAAAAAAAAAAAAAAAAAAAAAAAAAAAAAAGAAAAGACTTTAAAATCATCAGAATTAATATTATATTTTATTTATTTGTATATTTTATTTATATATTTATATAAAGGACTTAAAGATAAAGCCCTAGTTAAGGCAGTGACAAAAGCAGTAGCAGTGGGAGTGAAAAGAAATGGTTATATTCAAGGATATTTTGTCAGTAAAAGTCCAAGATCAAATGTCTGACTGCAAACATGGGATGGATAGACGGAGTGGGAAAAATCAAAGTTAACTATAGAGGTTCTAGTGAAGATGGGGTTGCCAACACCCAACCCAAGGGGTTATGATCATCCCCAAGGTCTAGGAGACTCAAAGGGAAGGTCATGGTCGAGAAAAAGTTAATTGCTGGGAAAATAAGACTCCCAGTCTCTCCATCTCCTTATACTAGTTTTTTTTTTAACATTTTTATTGGAGTATAATTGTTTTACAATGGTGTGTTAGTTTCTGCTTTATAACAAAGTAAATCAGTTATACATATACATATGTCCCCATATCTCTTCCCTCTTGCATTTCCCTCCCTCCCACCCTCCCTATCTCACCCCTCTAGGTGGTCACAAAGCACAGAGCTGATCTCCCTGTGCTATGTGGCTGCTTCCCAGTAGTTATCTATTCCTTACACCAGTTTTGTTTTTCCGCTCATGTACGTAGCAGCATTTCATTCAAGGGGAAAGCCATTAATCTGACTGGTCAAATTAAACACCATAGTTCAAGGCACATTTACAGTGGTTAGTTCCTCCACAATTTAGAAAGGAACATTCACAATTTCCCTCTTCCTACACCGTGGAACACATTGGCCATTCCTCCAAAGTTTCCACTCCATAGAGTGGACCAGAGATGACGTTAGCCCAGAACTGAGAGCTTGGCATGAGATGGTGTCAACCCCACCTAGAGCTCTGGCATAAGTTATGACCCAACCCAGCTCCACAGAGAGCTCTGTATGGAATCTTGTCTCAGCCATAATAATGTGATTCTGTTTTTCATTTGGTTTTCTTCTTTACTTAACTTTCCCTGGCCACTCTGACAAACAAAATTTCAGGCATTCCTGGGCCACTCACTAACTTTATTCCATCTAATGTTATCCAGATTCCCAAGAAAATTACTAACAATAAATGGGGAAATTTGGAACATGGTGAGTTTTAGGTGCCTGAAAATACAGGTAACTGAATCCAGTTAAGTAGCAAATTATTTGGATATCAAATATGCCAGTAGAAGAGCAGACTAAGCTCAATTTAATGTACTCTTACTGGAGACACATGTAAATTCTGGGTCAATTTTGAAAAAGTTAAAAGCACATAGCTGAGATTAAAAGAAAGAAAGGAACACCTGCATGTTTCAGAAAGTAACAGAGAAATTAAATCCAGAGAAATAAGAGCAGACTGATGTGTATGGGTTCCGTTCCTTAGTATAGGCCTTATGTAAATAGGGGCTGGAGCTAGAAAGCTAACATTACCTTGAGGCCAGGAATTTAGACTCAGTATGGAACAATATTGAGAAGTTAGTACAGATATCCTACAGAAATTTCATGAGGAACTGCTTAGTCCATTAAGAGAGCCAAGGGAGGTGGTGAGGAAGATTGATATCTCTTGAAAACCTTCAGGTACAGAAAACATCAACACCTCTGAAAAGTAGGCCTGTCCTTCCCAGAGTTGTGATGGCCAGGTTGTCACTAACCTGGAAGGCCCTGTAGGAATCAGAAACTGCAAGGAGAGTAATTCAGAGAAAAACAGATGCAGGATGGGTGTGGCAATAAATCCTAGGACCCTACCAGAAACAAAATTAAAACCACTCTAGAGGGAAATTTTAACAAACCAGGGCAGGGAGTATCCTAACCAGAATAGAATAATAATTCTGAGGAAGTTACTTTACTTATTTAAGCAATATTCAATGCATTTCCATGGCCAGGCCCTTTTGAAGAGTTCTAAAACATATACAAACAATTCATTTACATCTTATATATCCCACCATCCAGAGCAAAATTCACTTAAGAACTGTACTGGTGGAAATTGGGCGGCACTATGGAGAAAATAAAACGGTGTTTGACGTCAAAAAACATGAAGGTAAGAAAGATAATGTCTAAATTTTTAATTATCCTGTGGTTTCTTGAAATCTTTTGGAAACCCAAAATAGAGAAACTTAGGAGGAAATGAAGATTTAAATATTTAGAGATTTATCAACTCATCTATAAAAGCTTTATTAATCTCTTCTTTTAATAACATTCCTGAGAGGTATAAATGTGTCCAGTGATAGGGTTGAATAAGCCTGAGAGAATTTCAATTGTTTACTATTCTTGGTCAGCTCTTAAGACCTTTCAGGAGCATCTTGATTTTCATGGCCTCATCCAACAAAAAGCAGGATATTTTACAGAAAGTCCTGGTCCACTTTTTGGCTTGCTTTTGTGTTTATGTTTTTGGTTTTTTCACATTGGGCGGTACATTAGGCTACCTATTGCATACTCCCTCATTCATGCATGCATTTATTCAAACAATATTTACTGAGTTGAGACATTTAATTAACACTCAATAAATGATGTTTAGATGAATGAATGCGCTTTTTATCAAAGTAAGTGTAAGTACTGAGAAAAATTACAGAATGTATGATCCCAGCCCCACAAAAGCTTATAACGGTGTTGAGGATATAACAGATGCTGATGAAATAACTAATATATCATATTGGACAGTTTCTAAGTTCAAATATGAGGTTTTATAGATAATCAGAGCATAAGGAGGACAAAGAAGGGACAGTTCATTATGGGTTGAATCTATCAATAAATGTACATTTCAGATGAGATTTGAGATTGACCTCAAAGAAGAGGACTTAGATATATGAACAGAGAACAAAAAAGGCATGGTGATAGCATGTGCATAGATAGTGTGGCCAATATTTATGTTCTTCATTAAAGATAGTCAGAGATAACCCAAATGTAACTGTTTCCATGGGTCCATTCTCAGTATCCAAACAAAACGGCAAATCCTATCTTAGTAAAACTAATGAAAAACACAGTCTTTAACAAAGAGATTGTGAAGGAAAGGGGGAGAGAAAGGCTTGCATCCCACACCACACAACAAAACTTAGTGAATTCTTTGTTTAATTTTCTCCCTCTGAAAATTTCCTCTCCCTCTCTCTGTAAGTCTCTCTTCTCCCACATCTGGCCACACTCTACCAGCCATCTTTTCAGATCTTTCCAGAACTCTCCTTCCTAGTTTCATTAGGCCACAATTTAAACATCTCACAGGTCTCCAGGATGCATCCCCATCACTTATTCCACAAAGACAAACAAAGGACACTTCTCAGGATCACGTTTCTTTGAAGGAAGACGTCATGAGGAGTGATTATAAATAATATAAGGTGGAGAGCAGTGACTTAAAATACCATTTTTCAGCTTAGAATGTGAATGCAGGGAACTCTGGGAAACTAGAAAATCTAGAAAGGATTCATTGATAATTATTTATTTTCAATGAATAAAATAAAATGTAATAATACAGCTAAACTCTGACAGATTAACTTTTTCAAAAGTTGCTTTCACACACCTTCACTATTGGGATGACTGATAAACACACCTTTCCTTCTTTACTTTCTTCTTTCTTTGCAGATACTGGCACCAAACTTTCAAACAATAAGAACCTTCCCATAAGTCCCTTGCCAGGCAAGATTAAGGTATAACAATCCAAACAAAATTTGAAGAAGATAACTGGTTGAAAGCATACGAAAAGAGCTGGGTTTCTCTTATTCAACAGTCACATAATGAGTAATGTGGGAATTGGTTTAAAAAGTCTCTCTGCATGAGGGGCTAAGGTTAAGATTAGAACTTCTGAGGCCAGAAGAGCAAAATGACTACAACAATCCACATATTTTCAAGAGCCGCCCTTTGGATATGAGGGATTGATTTTTCCCACTACTTTTTCAGCAACCCAACTGGTGTCTTTATTAAACGACATAAGAGAATACAGTGTGGCCAAGAAGGCTTAGATTTCCTTAGCCCCAAGTCAGATATTCTCCAGTGACTGTCCACTCAAATGAAAACGAGAGATTTACAAAAGGAAACTGGATACAACTGAGTGTACCTTAATTTCAACCCTTTACCTGAGTTATTTGTTTTGCTCTCAATTCTCCACTGAAGTGCCTACATTAATATATTGTTAAGAACATTTCCTTAAGTTGAAGTATTCATTCAGTATATTCATTTACTATAATTTAGAAAAGCCAAATGATTTAGGCAAATTCATTTCTATATTGCCACAGCAGTGTATTGTGAACTAAATGACACCTGGCAGTTCTTTACTCAGATACTAACTCAATTAGAAGGCAGAACAAGGATACCTACCCATTCAGGGAAGGAAAGGTCACTTAGCCTCTGTAGCTGTCTTAGGTCTCTCATCATCACAGTAACAAATTGAACACTAAAAACCATATGATCATCTCAATAGATGAAGAAAAAGCTTTTGAAAAAAATTCAATATCCATTCATGGTAAAAACTCTCCAGAAAGTGGGCATAGAGGGAACATACCTCAACATAATAAAGGCCATATATGACAAGCCCATAGCTAACATACTCAATGGTGAAAAGCTGAAAGCATTTCCCCTAAGATCCAGAACAAGAGAAGGATGCCCACTCTCACCACTTTTATTGAAGGTAGTTTTGGAAGTCCTAGACACAGCAATCAGACAAGTAAAAGTAAATAAATAAAAGGACTCCAAAGTGGAAAGGAAAAAGTAAAACTGTCACTGTTTGCAGATGACATGATACATAGAAAATCTGAAAGACACCATCAAAAAATTATTAGAGCTCAAAAATGAACTTGGTAAATTTGAAGGATACAAAATTTATATATAGAAATCTATTGTATTTCTATACACTAACAGTGAACTATCAGAAAGAGAAATTAAGGAAACAATCCCATTTACAATCGTGTAAAAAAGAATAAAATACATAAGAATAAATCTGCCTAAGGAGGTAAAAGACCTGTACCCAAGGAACTATACGACACTGATACAAGAAATTAAAGATGACACAAACAGCTGGAAAGATATACCATGGTCATGGATTGGAAGAATTAATATTGTTAAAATGACCATCATACCCAAGGAAATCTACGGATTCAATGCAGTCTGTATCAACATATCAAGGGCATTTTCCACAGACCTAGAACAAATAATTTTAAACTTTGTATGGAAACACAAAAGATCCTGAATAGTTAAAACAGTCTTGAGAAAGAAGAACACAACTGGAGGAATCATGCTCCCTGGCTACAGACTGTGCTGCAAACCTACAGTAATCAAAAGAGTATGGTACCGGCACAAAACATCGATTACTGGAACAGAATAGAGAGCCCAGAAAGAAACCCATGCACTTATGGTCAATGAATCTATGACAAAGGAGGCAAGAATATGCAATGGAGAAATGTCTGGGCTTCCTTAGGGATGGTTTCATCAATTAATTTGCTTTCTTAAATGGACCATACTTTTCCATGTCTTTGTATACCTTGTGATTTTTTTGGTTGAAAATTTGTCTTTCAAATATTATAATGTGGTATCTACAGAAATCAGATTCTCCCAGTTTCCCAGGGTTTTCTGGGCTTTTGACTGTTGAAGGCTGTAGTAGTCTGTTTGTTTAGGGACCTTTCCAAACTATTTTTGCAATGACTGTTTTCCTTATTGTATGTATGCACTGAAGTCTCTGTTCCTTAAGTTCATGTTTAGCTAATGTTTTGACAGAGATTTCCTTGAATTCCTGCAACTAAAACAAACAAAAATAAATATACACAAGCACATCCACATGCACACTCAAAACCACACACCTCTGCCCATTGTGCAGATTGCTGGATCACTCCTTCAACATTTAGCTGACCTGCATTGAGTTCAGGGCTCAGCCCATGGTCAAAGCTTAGAGACTCCTCTGATGTTTTCAGAACATGCATCTTATCTTGAGTATGCATGTGGCTTTCTTAATTTCTCTGGGCACATGTGTACTTTTTGTAGGTTCTAATTTCCCAAAGAATCTCCCCCAACTTTGGCTCCTGCCTCTTCTGTGGTCTATTGTATTTCAATGCACAGTCTTCTGCCCCAGCCATCTGTGCTTTGTTAGTTCACCTTGCACTTTTTTTGAGCAATGACCGCTGCTTTTCCAGACTGTGTTCCAAGTTAGCTAAGGCAGAGATAAGCATCTTGTGTCAGTCCTTCAGGTAGCTCCCAGACAGGTTAGAACAGATACACATGATAATCTGACAGTACGGTCTCTTCTGCTCCCTCCTGAAGCAGGATTGAGGGTCCCATACTAGGAATGGTCTGCTGCTACTTTAAGACTATCACTGCATTAAGACTCCACCACTATTTTTTTTTTTTTTTTTTCTTTTTGCGGTATGCGGGCCTCTCACTGTTGTGGCTTCTCCCGTTGCGGAGCACAGGCTCCGGATGCGCAGGCCCAGCGGCCATGGCTCACGGGCCCAGCCGCTCCGCGGCATATGGGATCCTCCCAGACCGGGGCACGAACCCGTATCCCCTGCATCGGCAGGCGGACTCTTAACCACTGCGCCACCAGGGAGGCCCAAGACTCCACCACTTTAAGACCATCACTACACTAACAGTGGATGGGGCAAGGGCAAGTAAAAATGCCACAAAGCTTTCCTGCCATTTTCAAATTGCCTCTTCCCTGGTTCAGTATGTGTTTGGTTGCTATAAATCTTTGGCTGATTTCAGGACTAAGAGAAACTCAAAGAACCCCACAGCAAAAAACAGTATAATCAAACTCTCAGAAGCCAAAGGACACAGAAAGAATCTTTTCTCCCAAAGGAGAAAGAAAAAAGAAATTTGTTACAGAGCAGGGATCCTCAAAAAGATTAGAGCTAATTTCCTATATGAAACCACGGAAGCAAGAGGCCAGACATATTTAAAGTGCTGAAAGAAAAAAAATTGTCCACCAAGAATTCTACATTTGCCCAAACTGGTTTCAAAACATAGGGAGAAATTAACGCATTCCCAGATGAACGAAGGCTGAGGGCGTTTATTTTACAACTTCCTACCACTGCCCTATGAGAAATGCTAAATTGAACCTTCAGGTTGAAATGAAAGGACACTAGACAGCAACTCGAAGCTGTAGAAAGAAATAGAAATCTCCAGTAAAGATAAATACATGGGCAAATACTAAAGCCAGTATTGTGTTATTGGCTTGTAACTCTACTTTTTATTTCTTACATGATTGAAAAAACAAATGCATAAAATAATCATAAATCCATGTTATTGGGCTCACAAAGTATCAAAGGTGTAATTTGTGACAACAATAATGTAAAGAGGAGGAATGGAACTGTAGAGGAACAGAGTTTCTGTGTGCTACTGAAGTTGGTTTCAATTGAAATTATATTGTTTTAACTTTAGAATGGTAAATGTAATCTTCTTGAGAACCACAAAGAAAATATCAATAGACTATATGCAAAAAGAAATGAAAAGGGAATCAAGAGTTCACCACAAGAAAATCGGCTAAGCACAGAAGTCAGTAATGGAGTAAATCAGGGGCAAAAAATGCATAAGACATACAGAAAACAAGCAGGAAACAGACAGAATTAAGTTCTTCCTCATCAGTAAGTTTTGAAATAGTAAGTGGATTAAGCTCTCCAATAAAAAGATAAACATTGGCAGAATGGACTTTAAAAACAACCATAATCCAAGTATATGCTGTCCGCAAAAAACTCACTTGATTTCAAAAGACACAAGTTGCTTGAAAGTTAAAGCATAGAATAAAATATCCCATGCAAATAGTAACAAAAAAGAAGGAAAGAGAGACAGAAAAAGAAAGGCAGGAAGGAAGGAAGATAGATCTGGGATGGCTATGTTACTATCACACAAAATAAACTTTAAATCAAAAACTATCACAAGAGGAAAAGGAGGCCACTATATGTTGATAACAAGTTCAATCTATCAAGAAGATATAACAACTATAAACATATATGTACCAAACAACCCCCAAATATGTGAAGCAAACATTGACAGAATTGAAGGAAGAAATAGATAGTTCTAAAATAATAGGTGGAGATCAATACCTTGCTTTCAATAATGGAAAACACATCTAGACAGAAGATCAGTAGAGAGGTAGGGGGACTGAATGACACATTTCACCAACTAAACCTAACAGCCGTATATAGATCACTCCACTCAACAACAGCAGAATACACATTTTTCTCAAGTACACATGGAACACTCTCCGGGAAAGACCATATTTTAGGCCACAATACAAGTACCAATACATTTTTAAGAAATTGAAATCATACAAAGTATCTTCTTTAGCCACAGTGAAATGAAGGTAGAAATCAATAACAGAACCATTGATAGCCATTTCCCATCATGCCTGCCACACATGATATAAAGCAATGAAGGGAAAAACATAATTTACCACTTAGAAAAGTGGGAAAGAGGACACACCATTGACACAGAGTGTGTGCTGTTTCCCGTTGTCAGGGATAGAAATAAATTAGCATCATTTATTCATTAGTGTGTTAATTTCTTGGTCAATCATTGGGCAGCCAGTGTTTCTGCCTGATGGGAAGATTTCCTATACTCAGTGTTGAGTGGAGCCAACCTTGAAAGGGACATTTTAAAGGATTATACTGTGATGGGCTTCGCAGTACCCTTCCTCCTATGCCAGTATTTAGGCTGGGGTATTTCCCTGGAGTGTGTACAATCGTAGGCCCCACTTCACCAGAATTTAGTTTGACTCGTTTTGTTAATACATTCCCTCAGTACTTTGTCTTTTGTGTCCTTTTGCATTTACTTCATTCTTTATTATCACTGCGAAACAACTTTGCTTCCTGTTCAGATGCCAAAAAGTGGGTATCAATACCTCCTGAGTTTTACACATCACAGATCAGTTTTGGATATCAGGGACAGAGACAACAGCTATTTCCAATGACTTTGAGACATACTTTGAACATGTGATTAACATGTTGAGTGTTGAAATGTGTGTCGAGCTCATTATACGTGCTCTAAAAGGTTTCAAACTGCAAATATTTAAAACTATCTTTGAATAGTTTTCCTGTGCTGTCCCTTTGTGTCAGACTGTTAATGTGCAGTCTGGCACCTTCAAATAATGTGGCTTTGTAACCAATTATTTACATGTTGTTTTATCCACAGAGAATCTTTTTTAAAAAAATTAATTTATTTATTATTTATTTTTGGCCGTGTTGGGTCTTTGTTGCTGCACAAAGGCTGTCTCTAGTTGGGGCGAGCGGGGGCTACTCTTCGTTGTGGTGTGCGGGCTCCTCATTGCTGTGGCTTCTCTTGTTGCGGAGCACGGGCTCTAGGCTCTGGGGCTTCAGTAGTTGTGGCACGTGGGCTTCAGTAGTTGTGGCTCATGGGCCCAAGAGCACAGGCTCAGTAGTTGTGGCACACGGGCTTATTTGCTCCACGGCATGTGGGATCTTCCCGGACTAGGGCTCGAACCCATGTCCCCTGCACTGGCAGGCGGATTCCCAACCACTGTGCCACCAGGGAAGTCCCCACACAGAGAATCTTAAGGTCAAAACATACAACTCGATTAACTACACTTCCTCCTCTTCACATTTCCCTCATCTTTTCTTCATCTTCTGTCTATGTTTCCTTGGCCCTGTTTATATTAAGTGCTTTTGCCATTATATTTGATTGTATGTATTCCGGTGAGTTACCACAATGCTTTATGAGACACACTAGGATATAAATGCATTTAAGTAATATGTATATATATATATATATATATATATACACACACACATATATATGTAGTTTGCTTGAGTGCAGTGTTTTTTGTTTTCTGTACTGAATTCATTAGCATGGGTTGGTATAATATTTAGCATAGGTCGATATGTAATTTGTAAACTAATAAAGTCTTAAAAATGAGGAAATAAGTCTTTCAAATTTAATTATTTATTTTAAAGAGCAGAATAGCATACATAAACAGGTGCCTAATGAAAACTTGTATCCTAATTTGGAACACTCATGAACACCTATTTTTTTGTTCTTCTAATGGTATGATAGTAGGCCATTTGATTATTTTTATTTTTATGGCTTTAACTTTAGAACAATGAAATATTCGTAAATTTTAAAACGTATTTTTCTTTATTTGATGGGGGTGGGATACTGGAGAAATGAAAGGTCAAACACCTATTGAGGAATCCATACTTGTCTATATAGTGTGTACTTTTATTTCAATAACTGATTTAAAATTCCTAAAAGGATGCTATAATAAGTTATTGTGCCATTTTACAGACTGAATTAAGTGAATTTCAGGGAGGTATGAAACTTGCCTAAGGCTATCCAGCTGCCAAGTGGTAGAAGTGAGAATTAAATCCAGGTATACCTATCACCAAAGTTTCTCCTCATGTCTTTACATCATCCACTTTTAATAGCCAATGCTTTTCTGCTTACAAATATGACTGAGGTTTCCAGACAGTCAACATTGCTTTTTTTTTTTTTTTTTTTTTTTTTTCTTTTTGCGGTATGCGGGCCTCTCACTGTCGTGGCCTCTCCCGTTGCGGAGCACAGGCTCCGGACGCGCAGGCCCAGCGGCCATGGCTCACGGGCCCAGCCGCTCCGCAGCATATGGGATCCTCCCAGATCGGGGCACGAACCCGTATCCCCTGCATCGGCAGGCAGACTCTCAACCACTGCGCCACCAGGGAGGCCCCAACATTGCTTTTTAATCAGATAGAAAAATTACTGTTGCTTCTCTAAAGACATATTCCTTTTCCATTAAGTGACTTTAGTTGTTCAGATAATACTTCCAGACAGTAGTCATCATACAGTTGGAGACTAAGAACAGAACTCAGGGATGTGTCTAGCAGTCAGTAAAGACCAACTGGGCTCACTGATGGTACTTACGGTCATTTCCTCTAGACTAACATAATCTTATTAATAAGACCCTAATAATTCACAGTACTGCCCTTGCCTGATTGTTTGTTCTTCTCCCTCTATCACTCTCTCCTTCCCCATATTATTATTATTTTTGACAATTTTTGGTGAATTAAATTCAGGGATTAGTATTCAGGAGCACTAGTCACAAAAGCAGAGAATCTTAGCTCACACCAAAGGATGAAAATAGAGAAAAAGTATAAATTATATGAATACACACATATCACACATGTACCAACTATATGTTGCACTTCTCCCAAATCTATTCGGTATCTGCACATTTATTGTATATTAGCAGTAAGACAAGAAATGAGCGTAACGCTCTGTTTACAAGATACAGAAAACAGACCCAAATATGGAAATTACTAGCGATGAGAATGGGGAAGAAAGACTACAACAAGGAATGTAGATGATATTTTTGTTTCTTAGCTATGATGCCAAATATTGAACTTTCAACTTGAGACAAGGAGGCCATAAAAAGTTGTATTAGTTTCCTAGAGCTGCCATGACAAAGTACCAGAGACTGAGGAGGTTAAACAACAGAAATTTACTCACTCACAGGTGTAGAGGCTAGAAATCTGAGATAAGGTGTCAACAGGATTGATTTCTTCTGAGGTACCTCTTCTTGGTTTGTAGATGCCATGTTTTCCTTTTGTCTTCACATGGTCTTCTCTCTGTGCATGTCTGTGTCCTAATATTTTCTTTTTATAAGGACACCAGTCATATTGAATTAGAGCCCACCCATTTGACCTCATTTGACCTCAGTTACCTATTTAAGGGCCTTATCTCCAAATACAGTCAGATTATGAGGTATTGGGGGTTAAGACTTCCACATATTAACTTGAGCAGGACACAGTTCAGGTGATAATAGAAGATAAGAGTAATTTAAGCAAGTAAGTAACTATTGTTTACAGTGAGCGGCTTAAGGATATGAATTTACTCAAGAAAAACAAGAAGAAATTACATAACACTGTGTGTTATACAAAGATATTAAATTAATCATCATAACATCCTGTGAGATGGGCATTAAATTAGACTAAGCAAGAGTAAGCAACTTATCCAGAATTGTATAGTTGGTACTTTCCAGAATTTAAACCAGGTATTTTCCCAGTTCCATTCTACGTTATATATTCATTTCATTATTTGAAATGAATTTTGAGTCTTCATTTTGCTTAGTTCCTGAAGTTATATGGGGATAGAATGGAGTTGGATATTTTCAGTGACATTCACACATGGGGAAGGAAATTGAGTCCAGAAGCTTCAGCAATGTTTCCATGGAGAACGCTAACAACAGAACCAGAAACACCGTTATCCTTTTGGTTCAGTGATCTTTCCTAAAGCACTACAAGAATCAATTTTAAGAAGCCCAATGTTTTCCAAACTTTCACCAATGGGCTCTGTAGGGTCCTCTAACAATATCTAAGAGACTAACTAGTTTCACATTCCAAGCCACTTAAGACAAGGAGTTCTGATTGTTCTCTGTGAGGAAATCAAGTGACAATCATAGCTGGTAATTTAGGATAGTTTCTTCAGGGCCCAGGCAAAACCTAATACACAAGTAATAATCATTGTTAAGTGCATCTTTGACAAGGCTTCATCAAGTATCAAAGAGGTCTATAAATTGGGAGAAATTATGATCAAAGTCAAACATAGACCACAGATATTTAATTAATGCTCAATTATTTATGAGTTTAACTTTGGTTAACCTCATTTTCCTTCTTCTAGACAATTTCCAATTCATCTCCACGAAGAGACCAGAATACTTACCTTCCAAAACAAGATTTATTGTGTTCCTTTAATTCAAAGCATACAGTGACTTCTACATTCACTCCACCAAGTTTTGCTAGGAGAGAAAAGGACACATTATATTTTGTCTTGAATTACATATGCCACAATACTTGACTTAGCTCATCCTACTGGAAGCACTTTTTTTTTTTTTTTTTTTTTTTTTTTGCGGTATGCGGGCAGCCTCTCACTGCTGTGGCCTCTCCCGTTGCGGAGCACAGGCTCCGGACACGCAGGCCCAGCAGCCATGGCTCACGGGCCCAACCGCTCGGCGGCATGTGGGATCCTCCCGGACCGGGGCACGAACCCGTGTCCCCTGCATCGGCAGGCGGACTCTCAACCACTGCGCCGCCAGGGAAGCCCCTGGAAGCACTTTGACGGCAGATTCTACACTGTTGTCTTACATCCTCTACGGAATCAAGCCAAGGGAATCACATATAGTTACAGCTGGAGAAACGTTTGTTCTGGGTTGATACTTTTAGCCTTTACCACCAAGACTTTATCACCAAGATCTATCTTTACAGTCTCTAAACAGGAGACCTTCTTGCCTTCCGTTTTCATATTGACAAGGAAGGTAAAGGGAAGAACTGAGAAGTACCCAAAGTCAGCTAGCAGCCAGCACAGATAAATCATCTGTGGAGATATTGTTTCTTTCAAAAGATATAAACATGAGAGGAAGTCCTAGTGTTTGAAACAATTGTGCATCATAAAATTCCATGAAAACCTAGAAATCCAGATGCAGATCAGTAACATATTGGCTAAATAAGCTGTTATGTTCCTGCAATGGACAAGTGTACAGACATTAAGAAGAACGAGATACTCATTTCTATGAGATTCTCTTTTCAGTGAACTCATCAGTGCTGCAAAAACAATGTTACATAATACTTTTTCTTTAACATTATATCAGGCATTCTCATCTTGTCCTGCGTTTATTGCCAGTGTTACTAAAGTTTATCATTTACCTCTTTCTCTTTTAGACATATAATTTCTTCTTATTTTGGAAGCATTCATCAATCCCTATTTTACTCTTTCTTTTAAATTACAAATGAATATTGAATTTTATAAACTATCTTTTGGGGGCTATTTCAAGTGATTGTATAGTTTGGCTCTCCTTGGACCTTGTTATATGGTAAATTATATTTTGTTATTTTATATATGCTATTTATTATATTTTGTATTATGTTTACTAATTACATTTATTACATTATAATTACATTATAATTAAGGTAGCATTTTGTTTTAGATAGACAAAACAACCAGTGGAATAGGAAGCATCTTAAAATTAAATGCAAGAGCATAAGGGAATTGAGATTAAAATAAAATTCACATTTTGGATCAGTAGCAAAAATTATTCAACAAAAGTGGGAAAATATGGCTATCATTACTAAATTCTAGATACAGCAAGTAGTTAAAAGTTAAAAAATAATGAAACTGTAAAAGTATCAGAAACCTGGGAGACATGAAATAAAGTATTCATGAGGAATACCTTTCTAAGATACAAAGAAAAAAGGATACATTTAATTATATAAGAAATAAAATTTGCCTCATGGCAAAATGCACTACAAAGGTCAGAAAACAAGCACAAGAAATTGGGAAATATATTAAGAAATGGATATGCTTTCTTTACAACTTTTGAGAGAAGCACATGCCTCTTTTTCCTTTAACCTGTTATGGGGGTATTAATCTATAATGTAAGTGCATGGTTCCTTTCCTTTAACCTGTAATGTGAGATTTAATCTATATGGTAAGTGCATGGTTCCTTTCCCTTCATCTGTAATGTGAGTGTCAACATGGGGCAGTGTTTCCAAGCACAGACTTTGGATGTTCCTGTACTGGTCCCATCACTGACCATCCACAAAAACTTACAAATGCCGCTTCACTTTCCTGGGGTTTAGAGTCTTAGCTAAGAAATGGAAGCAAAATAGAACTTTCCCGCAGGGATGATAGAAGGTTTAAAGGAGTAAATATGTAAGTGACTTAGCACAGTGCCTAGTACAAGAGAGATCAATATAAGTACTTATCAATTTTTTAAAGAGACAGATGAAAGAAATAAAATGTGGTGTTTTCAATCTATTGATATATATATTCTTGACATTAAACTACCTTTTCATTCATTGGATGACCTAACTTGCTCATGCTTTTTCTTACTCTAGTGAACTTGGGTAGCTAATGTCATAGTTTAAAATTTTTGCTTTTATATTTACAAGTAAATTTGACCTGTAAATTTCTTTTTCCTTACAGTCCTAATCTATTTTCAGTATTAGGATTATATAGACTTCATAAGATGAATAAAGGAGCATTCTTCCTTCGCTATCTCTAGAAGTTTTTCTTTGTTAATATTGATGTGATCTGTTTAATAGAAGTTCGATAGAATTCACCTCCCAAATGATCTGGCTGGGTCTGGCATTTTCTTGGTGAAAGATTGTAAACTATTGACTTCATTCCTTTACTGGTGAAAGAACTCCAGCTATAGATTTCCTCTTGTGTCAGTTTTGGTAAACTTTAGGAGCTAGGAAATTGTCCACTTTACAGAAATGTTCAAATTTACTGGCATTTTATATATTCTCTGTTTGTACTCTCTGCTATAACATTGTCCTGATTCTTTCTGTATATTATTTACTTATGTTTTTGTTTTGCTTAATCAAAGTGTGTTTTTTAAATCTTTTCAAAGAATATTCTTTTGACTTACTAAATCACCTCAATTTTATACTTTTTTCTGTTTTATTAAGTTCTGCTCATATCTTTATTTTCTATTTTTTCTATGCTCTCAGGGTTTATTGTTTTACTCTTCTGATGTCAATTAAAACACTTGGTTATTAATTTTAAGAAATCTTTTTAGTTATAAATAGTTGAACTTTTTGAAGATTCCAGCTTAGTTGTAAGTATCTAAGGGTCAGCTCGTCCACACTGTTGCTAGCCTAAGGCTAAGTTCACCCTACCGCAATGTATATATTGACATTTTTTCCCCTCGACTCTCTGTGTTTTGCTACTTCTCACTTTTCTTTGGAGAGAAGCCCTTTGAAATACCCTTAACTTATTTTACAGCCAATAAGTCTTTAAAATAATGTGTATTTTTTAAAGATAAATCTACTTATATAATTAGGCAGGGCTTCCCTGGTGGCGCAGTGGTTGAGAGTCCGCCTGCCGATGCGGGGGACACGGGTTCGTGCCCCGGTCCGGGAAGATCCCACATGCCGTGGAGCGGCTGGACCCGTGAGCCATGGCTGCTGAGCCTGCGTGTCCGGAGCCTGTGCTCCGCAACGGGAGAGGCCACAACAGTGAGAGGCCCACACACCACAAAAAAAAAAAAAAAAAAATTAGGCAGAAAATCTGACCTGCCGTATTTTTACAAACAGCATAAATTCACTCTTCTCCATGATTAATCTGCTGTATTACACGACCTTCGAGTTTTTAGCTTTATCAATGACATGTACTTGAAAAATGTTTTAAAGATCCTACCCAGTCTTTTAAAACATCCTTGTTCCTTGTTTCAGTTCTAGTTTTATGTATATTTTCTGCCTTGCACCTGATTATTCCAACATCTGATGGATGGCTTTGGGAAACCTAATTCTTGTATTGATTGGTTTTTGCTGATTCTCTCCACTTCTAGCTGATTTCTTCATTATTGTGTAAATTTAGATCATGAGCTCATGTTTACCTAAACTTTATCTGTGGGAATGCTATAGGCCTGTGTTGAAGGTCTACCTCTCCAGAAAGGGTTTAGTTTTGTGTTTGGAATACCACCGATTTGGGAGCATTTTAAGTTAATTTCTTAGCTTCTGTTTGCAAGACCACACATAAATTTGCAACCCAAACACTGGGAACACGGATCTGGGGTTCAGAATTCTCAAGATTTCCTACTTGTTTCCTACCCAGAGCAGAGGCCAAGAGAATTTGGTCTTAGTCTCCCTTTGCCAGCAGATATTTTTTCTCCTGGCACACCCTTTCATTGAAGGTGAAGCTAGGGATAGATAGGTTTAGTTCTAACTTCCCATCTAGTAGGGATGGAGTCTTACCTCCTGCCTCTCACGTGGTCATGGCCATTTAAAAACAAGTCTCTATGTCAGGTGTGTCATTAAACTGTGGCCTGTATTACAAATCCAGACAGATGCCTATTGTTATGGTCTATGAGCTATGAATAATTTACACATTTTAACTGGTAACGTTTTAAATGGTTACCTAAGTACCTAAATAATATCCTCAATTTTGCTCTTTGGTCTACAAAGCCTAAAATATTTGCCACTTGGCTCCATAAAAACAGGATTTCCAGCTTCTGTTCTAAGCTATCAAGATCTTCAATCCACTCCTAATATAGCTATAACTCTCACACATGTACCACCCTTCTTTCATGGGTCCTGGAAATTGCTACTGCATACTTCAAAAATCAACCACGCACTTAAAAATAAGTTGTGTACATTTAACCTAGCATACCTAACCCTTTTCCTTTAGGAGAGTT
Source organism: Mesoplodon densirostris (assembly GCF_025265405.1). Classification (NCBI taxonomy): domain Eukaryota; kingdom Metazoa; phylum Chordata; class Mammalia; order Artiodactyla; family Ziphiidae; genus Mesoplodon; species Mesoplodon densirostris. Next base: position 78,606,088 of record NC_082667.1, on the reverse strand, counting down.
TTTCAAGTAATCTTGCCCACCGTATTCTTTAGAGCTTCATTAATAATGGCAAAAAAATTAAAACAACTTAACATTCAACAAATGGGAATTGTTCATAACAATTATAGAGGCACATACAGTAGAAAACTATACACTGTTATTGAAACAGTGAGACAGAACTAGTTTTATTCTTAGAGAACTATGTTTATTTAGGTCCCTTTTGTTTAAATAAGTATATTTCTGTGTATGTATGTATATAGTCATGTATTTATATACACATACATTATTTGTATGATATAGTTATATAAACGTATGAAATACATACCTATACACATACCTTTGATTTATATTTGTATACATACACAGGAATATAATTATATATATTATATAGTTATATACATTGAACTGAAAAATGGTAGTATACATATATATCATGTATAAATGTGTGTCGTCTATGTACACGTGTAGAAAAGCAGGTTGAGAGATATGGAAGCATGAGTTAGACAGGGTTCACGATTATAAAAGTAGTTATGTGTAGATAGTGAGGTTAAGGCCCATTTGATTGAAAATATTGCATATTTTTACATCAATTGTTATGATGAACAGATTCCTATGCAAATAATATTATAAATACCTATACATACTTGTATGTGTAATGTATAATTAAAATATATAGCTTTATAGATGTGTTATATTTATATTACATAATATAATTGTCTTATACTCATACATTATGTATTGTGTTATATAGAATATATTAACTATAGTGTATTATATCAGATAATAATAATTATATATTTATAATCTATATAAATATATATTTATAATTTATATATTATGATATAGTTGTTTTATAATCAATATTACAGGATATATCATATTAATATTATGAACATATTAACCATATAAATACACTTCATTACCCATATATTTTGTATATAATATATGCTAGGCAAAAATATATATTAATATAATACATAATTGTTATACATTAATACAAATATTAGTATATTAAATTTATATATCAATATAATATTTAATATTGGTATATTTATATTATATTTAATATATACATAGCTAATGCACTTTAAAGCCATCTGCTACAAGTAGAATAAGACCAGGAGTATGGCCAAAGCAAATTCTAAAAATATTAGATTACTTATATTCATTTATATGTCATTTTCCTGGAATCTGCATCTGGCTATTAGAGAGGACACACAGCAAAATCAACAAAAAGTGCCCAGGAGGACATAGGATCCTTTATTTATCGGAACCTCAAAGGAAACACAGTGCTATCCCGTCCCCCATCAAAGAGCCAAGAGCAAACCTTGAAGCACCCAGTAAAAGCCCATTCAAACAAAAAAGCTTTCCCACTTAAACTGGAAAAAGTTAAGTTCCCAAGAGACCCCCTACATCAAACACCGAAGCTCATTTGGCAGTAAAAACAATAACGTTCACCAAACAACAAGAAACCCAAAGCAATAGTTGTTTTAGCACAAACACAAAAAAGCAGCTAATTAGTGTCTCTCCTGTTTGAAAGAAGGGGGTGGGAAGTGGGCAGAAGACCTGATAGGAAAGATAAAAAGAAAAGGAAAAGGAAAATAAGTTTCCAGTTTGACACTCAAGCTGTCTTCTGCATCCATTTTGTCAAGACCACCAAGTCAATGTGGAGGCTTTTTCCTCCTTCCCTTTCTTTTCATGAGACTGATCACAACCAGCACTGCAGATTCCATCAAATTAAGGAATGCTGTTGCCTACATGTGTGAATGAGCTGTGAGTAAAGTACTGAAGTAGAGGACACCTAAAGTGAAACGTCTTCATGAATGTCCATGTGGCTGAGCAGGAAGTTAACCTTTCATAGATGTGCTAAAGAAGAAGAGTTGGCTTTTATTTTATTTACTTTTCCCTGCACTGTGTTGAATGACTATCATCTACAGGTTCAGGCTACTTTTTGCTGAGGATTAATGCACTGGGAGAGCTGAGAGAAAACTGAACAGTAGAGCTGTCTTTTTCTTGACCAGTTCACCTTACTTTCCCAAACTCTAAGTCTTTCCCTAATTCTTTCTCCTTTTTAGTGTAGTAAAATGAACAGAACACAAAATTCACCATTTTGATCATTTTACAATTCAGTGGAATTTAGTACTGTCACAATGTTGTGCAACTATCACCACTGTCCAGCTGCAAAACATTTTCATCACCCCAAAAGGAAACCTACACCCATTTTAAGGACTCATTCCCTATTTCCCTCTGTTCCAAACCCCTGGCAACCACTAATGTATAATATTTGCTGTGTGTATGGATCTGCCACTGCTGGACATTTCGCATAAATGGAACCAAACCACATGTAGCCTTTCGTGCCTGATGAGAAGTTGTGCGGTGGTGGGAAAAACTAAAATGCGATGTACTGTATGATGTATGTTTTACTGAAGTGGCTTGGTCAGATTATAACGATTTATGATAGAAATCACGTAAAGCAAGCATCACAATTCTCCAGGAATGTTCTGAAGAATGCTAATGTTAATTATGAATATGTGAATCCCAAATCTTTCATTTGTATTGACCTTATCTCATTAATTCTTCTCCCAACACTGCCATAACTAGAGTTGAGTTCTAAAACGTACCTTCCTCTTTCCCCATAGAAATTGTCCCACAATTTCAAAAAGTTCTCAAAGGTGAAAAAGTGCACACGACGTTTATCACGTTTGCAAATGCCGATGGAAATGCTAAGCTAACACTGTCCAAAATGCAATATTCTTCTGTGAGAGCACCCAACTTTAAACAAATACACATATTCTAAATACAGCTTAGATCTGTGACATGTTTTGGTCACTGAAGTATGAGCAGACATGATGGCCTTAAATGAGCAGAAGAGGCCTTAAATGGGCTTGTGCGGTTGGGCTCACCTCTTATGTTTCAGTGAACTTTTAGAGAAGACAGGGCCTGGGAGCTGAGGCCTCACAGTTGGGCTCCAGAGGAAGAGGTGTGTGAGAGACCTCAAACTGACCCAGGACATGGAGCAAAACTAGCCATCTAGAGGTCTAAAAGAGAGCCACTGCAGCTAGCCCATAGGTCCAAGAAAAATAAATTCTTGATTATGTAACTGAGTTTGGGGTGATTAGTTCCAAAGCATTATCACAGCAAGAGCTGACTAACACATCCTCCAAATCATTGTTATGTAAATGGTGCCACCATGCCTACATTTAAGGCAACTGTGTCCTCAAATTGTGAGAATTCTTGAACTCTTGGTGCCTCTCCAACACAATGTACATGGCTAAATTTCCACAAATAAGTTCACTAATATACCACAAAGATCTCCCTAAACTTGTATTAAATGTAATGCAAAGTTCTTTCTTTTCATTTTCTGCTTCTACATAGTTAAAATGCTGTTTATCAATGGAAAACGGTTCTTGCCGTTTGGCTTCTGTCGTTAGAGTCCTTTGAACTCTTCGGCTTTTCAGCTCCTAGGCTGTAACATTTCAATCAGAAAATGCCCCAAGGAGAAAAGCTGCACCAAATGTCAAGCTTGCGTCTGTGTTTCCCTTCTCTCCAGAACTTGGCCCACATGTCTTGGTGTCTCTCTAACATTCAGACACCAGCGAACAGAAGTTCTCCTACTCTATCCAGCTTTTCTAAAATTTCTTTAGACTTCGTCTGATCTTATGTTATTATCCAACTATCACCTCAATTACCCCTAGGAAGAAAATCTACAATTTTTAGAGAAAACGGAACCCTGGTGCAGTGTTGGTAGGAATGTAAACTGGTGCAGCCTCTGTGGACAACAGTATGGAGGGTTCTCACAAACTAAAAATAGAACTGCCATATGACCTAACAACTCCACTCCTGGGTATAAATCCAAAAAGAACAAAAACACGTGATTTCAAAAACATGTATTTGAAAAGATACATGCACCCCAATGTTCAGAGCATCAGTATTTACAATTACCAAGATATGGAAGCAACCTAAGTGTCATCAAGTGATGAATGGATAAAGAAGATGTGGTACATATAACCAATGGCATACTACTCAGCCTTAAAAAAGAAAGAAATGTTGCCATTTGCGGCAACACAGATGGACTTGGAGGACATTGTGGTAAGTGAAATAAGTCAAACAAAAACAAACACCGTAGGATATCACCTATATATGGAATCTAAAAAATACAGCAATCTACCGAATACAACAAAAAGAAGGGGAGTCACAGATACAGAGAACAAACTAATGGTTGCCAGTGCGGAGGGGGAGGAGGGGGCAATACGGGGTGGGGAAGTGAGAGATGTCAACTACTGGGTGTACGATAGGCTCAAACATGTATTGTACAACACAGGGAATAGAGCCAATATTTTGTAATAACTGTAAATGTAAAGTAACCTTTAAAAAGTATATAAAAATTTTTTTAAAACAGAAATCATACTGAAAATTGGAAACAATTTAAATATCCATCAACAGGAAAATGCACATATAAATTATTGTATTTCCCTACAAGGGGATCCTACATAGTGAGGAAAGTACATGAACTAGACAGATCTTTACGTGTCAGCATGGATGAACCTAGCAAAGATAACACTAAAAAAAGCAAGTAAGAAGAGAAAACATAGCAGAATACTATATGAGGTTTAAGAATACTTAAAAATGTAGCCTAAGTAGAAAGACATCCATGCAGTGATGGAGACCAAGTTCAGAAGAGTGGTCACCCAGGGTCAGCTGGGGAGTGGCTGTGTTTGGGAAAGTGGTCACAGCAGGCTCTTCAACAACAATGGTAATGTTTCAGTTCACACGCTGGCTGGAGGACGGAGGGGTGTCTGCAATGTTATAATGTGAGCACGCTGCATGTGAAAGCCATTGCTGACCACATCTAGGGGATCTGATACGCGGGAGCTGGTAGTGGGTGGAGGCATCCAGAAGGTGGTGGTAGAAGAGGAACGTTGTATGCATAACGCCTAAGGCCTGACCAGAGGACGACCACTGTTCTAGAAAATGGACACAAATCCAACTTCTACGGCCAATGTTAAAAGACAAACTGAGGCATGTTTAAAACAAGACTTTACGTGAGCAAAACTAGATTCAATTCAGGCACCGCCAAAGCGGAAGTGGTGAGGAGCGCTCCAGCCACAGGAGCTGCAGAGATTTTTAGTTTCAAAGGGCAGAAGCAAAGCAAGGAAATGACTGACTTGCTATCGCTTTAAAGCCTAGTTGGTGGTTTGTGACTGGTTGTCCTCAGCGCTGTGCGTCACCCTGAGGCGTTGACAGGCTTAGATTTTGGTTGCTTTACGTAGGCGGCCACATCACTAGAGCCACCGCAGGCTAACGGCCTCCTTGCAGGGTTCATTTACTAACACCAATTGTCTGAGTCCTTCCTCTTACTCGGTCACTTCACTTCCTACGCCTCACTTTCTCTTCTGTAAAGTGGATATTCAGTAGTAAATTCTCTGTGGAGTTGTCAGTACAAAACAAAGTGATTATTAGTAACCACGATCATGTCCTGAATGCATGGAACACGTCACCATTTGCCAACTACCGTGTCAAGTTAGCAGAAACGACAGAAATTAAGAGCTCTCCGCATAAATTCACACACCCGTGCACCAGGTAAGGGACCACAGGCAGACGTTCACTCAGCCTTTCGTGTGTCCCTCACGGAATACACGCTCTCTCCGGGGCGGGGGGAGCACAGACACTTACGGGAGTTTACTTTTCAAATGCGTTGATACAACCAGGTCTCACTTTTGTTTGGATGAGTCAGCAAACGCTTTTTGGAAGCCCCAAAGTCTCCACACCTCCAACGTTTCGCGCTGCCTTAGTCTCAGAGCTCAAGCCCCTACTCTTCAGGCCGCGTCACCATGGGAGACAGGCTGCATGCGGACGCGACGCACGGCGAGCGTGCTGACGTCCTCGAGCCCCGCCCCCACGGTCCCGCCCACTGACTTAAAGGGCAGCCCCGCGGCGTGGAGGGCGTAGATGCGTGCGCCAACACCAGGCCCTGCGGGGTGTCTGGAGCGTGGCATGGGGGAGGTTGGCGTAGCTGGGGCCCGTGGCCCTATGTCTTCTGGCTGCGACGCCGGTCCTGCGCACGCTGCGGGGCCGCAGCCGCCGGGCGGTGGGCGCCCGAGGGGCCAGGAGGCGAGCCGGGGCCCCCAGGCGGGTGTGGGCATCGTGTCCGCAGCCAGCGTCCCCGAGGCCGCGCTCGGGCCATGATCCCTTGGTGAAGCTGCGCCGGGACAGCGTGGTCGATATCTTTCCGCGCTCTGAGGACCTGTGCGCGCTGCAGGACTCGGTGCCTCTGCCCTCCGTGCGCGCTTCCCTACAGGAGGGCCTGCTGGACTTCAGGCCGACCGCCTCCGCGGGGTGCACTGGGCGCCGCTCCTGAGCACCCGCTGCCCCTGATCTGTATCCAGAGCTTCTTCCAGCCACGGCTTGTCGAGACAGGTTTGTACTTCCCGCTTCCAGGGCCCCTCGTGTGGGCGCTGAGAAGCGGGGTTTTAAATGGTGCAAGGTGGAGGGTGGGCACTAGAACCAGCGCCCAGTGACCGGGTGTGCGTGCACTAGACGGGGCGTGCGGCCTAGGACTCCTGCCAGCTCGGTGACCCCGGCCGAGTGCCTTAAGGCTTCAAGGTCTCAGTGTTGTCATCTGTAGCGTGGGCTTAACAGGACCCAGTCTCTGTGGCGGTTACAAGGATGCACTGTGTTAATGCTTCTAGACTGTACAAAGTAGAACACTTAGCACAGTTTGGAGCATCGTTAATTGTTGCACAGATGTTACCTGGTCTGTTGAATGACTTTGCCTGGTACACACCAAAGCGATTAGGAAATGGATATATCCCAGCTTCATTTCCTTTCCATTAAAACAGGGCTCAGGAAAGAAAAAATCTGTTTTTCAGTAGTCGTATCATATAGTGGAAAGAGCACTGGTGTGAAGGCAGCCTAGGGTTTGAATTCCAGGGCTTATGGTGTCTGTGGCCTGGGCAGGTTTCTTTTGCACTACAATCCCCACACTTGTAAAATGACATTAATAACCACTCTTTCTGTGGGTTCTTAGAATTAATTAAGCAGGTTATGTGTGTAAAGTATCCTGGCACTTGAATGAGTTGTCAGAACCAAGGGCTGCTGGAGACGATGCTTCTGCCCTAGGTAATCTTCCCTTCTACTGGGCAGCAAGTAAACACAAGCACAGTAGTCAGTGCTCTGGAAGAAGTGAGTTCTGGTGCTATAGAGCACAGAATCTTGGAAGGGAAAATTCAGGGTAGGATTTTTGGAGGAGGTGCCATCCTTTCTAAGGATATGTAGAAGCTCCTGGGGTGGCAGGAGAGAGCAGTGTGTGTTGAAGTTTGAGAAATATAAGAAAATATGGCAAAACTACTGTACAGGACTGGAACTCAGGGTTTGGGAGAGAAATGAGAGTTGATACTGGAAACTTAGTGGGGCCCAAGAGAAGGGGGCCTTGTTTGTCCTGTCAGAAGTTTGGATGTTTATCCTGAAGGCTGTGGGAAACACCAAAGAACAGTGAGATGAACTTGGGGTTTAGAGGCTCACTCGGACCTCCATGTGGGAGGCAGTTGATTTGGTGCAGGGTGAATTGTAATCTGAGGGTCCCACTGAAGTTATGAAAGGTGGGACTGGGTTTTGCATATCTGAGAGAGAATGGGTAGGGCCTGGTGACCAGTTAGAAAAGGGAGGGCAGCAAGCGTGGGTGACAGTTTACAGCTGCATCTTTTTGAGAGATACAGAGCCCAGTAGGAAGGGATTGGGGGTGGGGAGAGGATCTTACTTCATCTTCAGTGCTTTAGAGGGGCCTGGTAGACGGGTCTGGACCCAAGGTACAGATCTGGGCTTTTTGGGAGGACAGGTGTTTGAAGGCATGGTAGAGACTTAGGTTATCCACAAGAAGATCCAAAGAATCATAGGTCTGAGAGATTTTTAAGTGGGTATATTTGAGGATGTTTATAAGCTGTGAGAAAGCAGCCAGCAGAGGAAGGGTGTAAAGATCTAGGACAGGAAATGATTGTTCATTTGATTTTGAAAAGCTGAATACTTATCGTGTGCCTGGCCCTTTTCTAGGATCTGGGGTTCACACCATCTGTTATCTCTTCTGCAAGGATAGTTCAACTCATCCCCTGGTGAAGAGAAGTCAGATTATTCTTTGCATCCCATTCAGGTATAAGAACTGTTCTGTACCTCTGAAGGGACTTTACTTAACCAGAGTAATAAGTTAGAAATCAAAAGAAATTAGAGCTGGAAGGGACCTTAAAGGCCACTGTACTTAATTTTGCCTGATATTTGACATTGAATGTAAGAAAAATTTATTGTAGAGCCCATTCTCTTCAGAGTTCCTTCACTGAACTTTCTTTATGTCTTGCATCCAGTGGGTCTAGCTTGTAAATTTTGGCCTCCTCCTAAATTTGCTTCTTCATCCATATTACATTTTGCCCAGACTATGGCAGAAACACCTGGGTGGTTTCACGGCCCCTGGGTTCAGTTCCTCTAAGTTCATCTGCCTACTCGGGTTAAGTGATCTTCTAACAGAAAAAGATGTGCTTAAAATAATGCTGCTAATGGCTTGCCCACACAGAGTTAGTGCATACTAGCCGCCCAGCGTGTGCTCTGCACGGAGGCGTGTAATATGAACTGTGCTCGGCCAAGCCTTATAGGGCTCTTTGCCCTGAGGAAGGGGAGCTTTTTGTGATCACTCCCTTTATCTAGTCGGTCCTTCAGCAGCAGGAAGCCTTTTTCTAATCAGCAGAGGCATCCTTACTCAGCTAGTGGTAGCCCCAGGTCTCACCACCTGTGGAATACAAGCCATGCTCTCTCCCAGGCTTGCTTGGACCAACATCTCTATTTTCATTTCTGTCTCTTCTCACACTTGGACCCCTGGCCTTTAGTCATCCCCACCTGCAGTATTTACAGTGCCCAGCAGGAGTCAGGCTTGAGTGTCTTTTCACACATGTTCCCTCTGCAGCTAATGCACCTCCTACTCCAACTCTGCATAGTCTCATCTTTCCAGACTGTACTTCAGGGTTATCATGAAGCCGTCACTTAGATATAACTTTTTGCCTCCATAGGAAGCTCTGTGCATAAAGGTTACGTTTATTTATCTCATGTGATTGAAATTTTGAGTTTATACATCTTCCTCCTTAATGAAGGCTTTAAGGGCAGGAGTCGTTTCTAATCCTTAGCCCAGAGCAGATGCTTTTGTTTTTATTTAGATACTTTTTAATGATGATAAAATGTATGGTTTAAATCACTCATTTTACAATAATTTTGCTTTAGGTTGTGACAGAAAAAGAGTTTTCAGAAGTCGTGTTCCTGCGATAAGAAATAAAAATGTGACCTTTCAGTTGTGTAAAGCTCATAAATGCTGTGTATGTCCGTCGGGTGCTCTAAGGAACATGGAGCTAAGTGGGCTAGTTGTGTGAGAGAGAGACTTAACTATGTTAACAAACGTGAGCCTTCATTGTGTCCTGCCAACATTTGATAGTTGCTTTTGGGGCTAACTAAACCAGTAAAAGTTTAAACTGTTCCTCCCCATTAAAGGGATTGAATAATTGGCTTCTTTGGTGCACCTGTGTCTTGTGAATTGTCCAGTTGGGGATGGAGGTTTAGAAAGTGGGTTTCAGTCTTGTTTCAGTGTCTTCCCATCAGACTGGTCTCGTGATTTCCTACACACCATGTCTGTCTACCTTTTCCTGTCTACCTTTTGTTGGTAGTGTTCAGGCCTGGATTGTCTCCTGTACCTGCTCAAACCTTGGTCCATTCTCATTTGTACCATGGAAGTTTGTCATGCTGGATACTGTCAGAATTAATCTTACTTAAGTTTGTGTTAAGCCACAAACTACATGTTTTGTATATTTTCTGTTTTCTCTGTTTGTTTATATTTTTATGGTTTCTCTTCAAGAAGTATTATGGGAAGGGAAATAGCAAGATGAAGAGCAAAAAAGTCATCATTCTCTTTCAATTGTTAGAACATCTATCTGCAATCATAATTATGATGCACCATGGTATGTGTTTTGTTTTTTTTTTTTTTTTGCGGTATGTGGGCCTCTCATTGTTGTGGCCTCTCCCGTTGCGAAGCACAGGCTCTGGACGCGCAGGCTCAGCAGCCATGGCTCACGGGCCCAGCCGCTCCGCGGCATGCGGGATCTTCCCAGACCGGGGCACGAACCCGTGTCCCCTGCATCGGCAGGCGGACTCTCAACCACTGCACCACCAGGGAAGCCCCGTGGTATGTGTTAAAAGAAGAAATATATGTAACGTCCCGTAGGAGCAGCAAACTCAGTGGTGTTGGTGAGGGTGTGTCATGGAAGTAATCACAAAGCAGGTGACTCTTGATTAGGGTCCTGAAAGATTAGTGTGCCTTTCCTGTGTTCAGTAGTGGTCTGGAGGGGTCAGGAAGCCTGCCTTTCAATCTGAGGGAACAGAGTTTGAGGTCCTCTCTCTTCTATTGCTCTAGTATACTGCATAGCAGCTAATAAAATACTGGGTTTATAGTTGACATTTAAATCGCTGATTGATCATCAAGATTGGCATGTATCATTGGAAATGAAAATCGGAAGAATCGTATGCTTTTCAGGTTTTTCTTTTTTTTTCCTTTGTCTCAAAAGTATGTAGTACTTTACTGAGTGGTTGGGAATCAAGTTTGCAGTATTCAGTGTATTCAGTTTTAGTACCTAAATAGAATTAAACTGTTGCTGTAAACTGGAATAACACTTTGTTACTGACGAGTTTTAGGATGCATCAGTTCATCAATTACCTGTTTGGGAAGATTGTAGTTAATGATTTTAAGAATGTGGCTATAAACCTCCAATTGACTCAAGAAAAGCAAATAAGTCAAGATTGACAAATGTATAGGCTCTTCATCTTATTGTGTGTGTGGTTTTTTTTTCCTTTTAGTTACTTGTCAAGGTATAAAGAACTCTATCACTGTTAAGACAGTAAACTTCACAGGGTATAATCTGACATGGCAGGGAACAGATCACATGGTCAAGATCTTAAAGGTGATTTGATGTTTAAACTTTCATGAAAACATATGTGATTGAAGCACATTAACATATTGATACAGATGGCAGTTAATTTTTGTCTTTTCATACATGTGAGTGCAGCTTTTGTTTTGTAGAAAGAATATGACTAAATGGTGATGTGAATTGCTGTTGCCTAAACTATAGTGTTGAATCCCCAGTGTTTGCACTTGAGTTTAACAACTCTGTGGTTTCCTATCTTCTTCCTGAGACACTTAATCTCAGGTCCATCCTCGTTACACAGAGTGGTAAATTAGAGAACAATTAATATCACCATTTAAAGAAGTGAGACTGAAATCTCAACCATCCTGAACATAGGAACTGAAGGGGGCTCTCAGCTGTTCAGAGAGTTATTACCAAGCCAGTCGGCTTAATGCTGTTCAGTTTTCTCCATAGCAGAGCTTTCCAGGTCCTTCTTTTGAGCTTATTTATTTTTATACACAATTCTGTATGGATACTGTACATAATACTAAATAGTTGTATTAACTGGGTTTAACTGGTGATGTATTTACATGAAGATCTAACTTCGTCTTGTTGATATCTTTTTAGGGGCTTTCCATTCATCAAAGCTTGTGATGTATGTAATCAGTTGCTGGTGTGTAGCTATCATATTTATGATATATAGGGCTTGAATTGGGAAAGGTGGATGGTCATTCTTCTTGCTTTTTAAACTGACAGAGCCTTACATGAAGCATTTCCCTCTCTGAAATAAATCCATGTAAAACATGTTTGGTCGCTCTCCCAATGCAACTGTGTAGTTGTGTGGATTTGGCGCATAAATGGCAGCCTTGTGGTTATGTCTGTAAACAAGGAAGCCTGTTTTCCAGTCCGCAAATCAGCTGTTACCCAGTGAAACGAACTTGACTGCCATTTCTGACCCCTCACATGGAGCTGTCATACTCAAGAATGTTCACATGTTTTCAAGAAACGTTGTTAGAGGGCTGTATGTACAAATGCCTGATCTGAAAGCCAATATAAAGCAACATCTCCCAAACCTCTGCTCTCTCACCAAGGCCACACACATTCCCTCGCTTATGGCCTCGTGGCAAGTGAATACTGTCAGTATCAGATTCTCCTTCCCAGTGGTCTTGGGAGACTGCATAGTTGCTCTGTGAATGGCACCACTGCTGAGGTTGAGAGAAGAGCATCTTGGGTGTCAGTCCTGGCCTTGCATTCCCAGAGAGAGGGGTGTGCACCTCGTTCTCCTGTTAGGGTTTTCCTATGCTGCAGGGTTTGCTGCTTGTTGTCAAAATGATGTCCTAGTGACTTGTCTTCTGCGTGGTTATATAATCCCAGCACAGTTCTTTATGATCTGTAGACTTTTATGGGGTTGTGGCCAGGTCAGTTTTTAAATGTTTGGAAATGTCCTATTGAACAACATTGCAGTGGCAGTGAAGCTTGATGGGAGAATTGTATTACTGTTGCCCTAGTTTTGGCTTAAGGGTGGTGAGAAGATGAAATTTTTGATGGGTCAGTTTTAGTTGTGTATGTGTATGTGATTTATTTTTTAAAATTCTAATGTCTATTATTTACAGCTTAGATATGTTGACTTTCTGATTATTCATCAGTCCCTTTACTGATGTATTTTCCTCTGAAAAACTACATTTTCTTCCAGACTGGTTTTTTTTTTTGCCTTATTTTATTTATTTTTTTAATTATATTTAATTATAACAAAGTGAATCAGTCATACATATACATCTGTTCCCCCATCCCTTCCCTCTTGCATCTCCCTCCCTCCCACCCTCCCTATCCCACCCCTCCAGGCTGTCACAAAGCACCGATCTGATCTCCCTGTGCTATGCGGCTGCTTCCCACTATCTATCTACCTTACGTTTGGTAGTGTATATATGTCCATGCCTCTCTTTCGCTTTGTCACAGCTTACCCTTCCCCCTCCTCATATCCTCAAGTCCATTCTCAAGTAGGTCTGTGTCTTTATTCCTGTTTTACCCCTAGGTTCTTCATGACATTTTTTTTCTTAAATTCCTTATATATGTGTTAGCATACGGTATTTGTCTTTCTCTTTCTGACTTACTTCACTCTGTATGACAGACTCTAGGTCTATCCACCTCATTACAAATAGCTCAGTTTCGTTTCTTTTTATGGCTGAGTAATATTCCATTGTATATATGTGCCACATCTTCTTTATCCATTCATCCGATGATGGACACTTAGGTTGTTTCCATCTCCGGGCTATTGTGAATAGAGCTGCAATAAACATTTTGGTACATGTCTCTTTTTGAATTATGGTTTTCTCAGGGTATATGCCTAGTAGTGGGATTGCTGGGTCATATGGTAGTTCTATTTGTAGTTTTTTAAGGAACCTCCATACTGTTCTCCATAGTGGCTGTACCAATTCACATTCCCACCAACAGTGCAACTTAATAAAATAATATGGGAAATTCCCATTACTAATCCTAACCATGTACAACAGAGGTCTGTACAGTAACATAGCAAAAATAAGTTCCTGTAATTTTACTTAGTCATTGCCTGTTTTAGACTAAGGAGCAGTGAGAGACATTTATAAATAATGATACTGCAGATCACTTTTGTTAAATGCCCTTTAATATTTGCATATTTGGATCTGGCTTGTGTTATCTATTTTACAATCTTGTCTTCTTTCTTTGCACTTTAGTGTAACAACTCTGTGATTTCTTATCTTCTTCCTCAGACACTCAGGTGCATCAGAATTTCCTGTGACTGTGGCAGTAGAGAGTCCTTCCTCCACAGAAATCGAAGAGGTCGACGTTTCCTCAGAACGTGTTCAGGAGGAGCCAGAGAAAATCCGTTTGAAACAAGAAGCATTGCAGGTACAAAGTTATCACTTTAAAGCTATAGAGAAGATTATTTTTCAAATGGAAGCCTGACTGCAACACTGCACAGCTTGTGTGAGGGTTCTGTTTTCTCCTCCCATCTGCGTTGTATCCCCTTGAATGGTTCCTTAAACTTAGACCAAGGTGAATGGTGGACATTTGAACTCTAAGAAATAAAAATCAAAATTGTCGTTAGTAATATATTTTCCTTTCCTTAGAACCTTAGTATATTAGATTTAGGGAGAAGCTTAGTGATCATAAGATAAAGAAATTGAGTTCTGAATGAGTAGAGTCAGCTGATTCAGTGCTCTTGTTTAAAGATGAGAAAATTGACAGTTCTAGTTGACCTCTCTTTTTATAAGAGGAAAATATGGCCTCATTTTAAATAAAAGTAAAGTTGAAAAACGTTTCGATGTTGATATTCTCCTTTCCTAAAATCAAAAATATCAAGAAGCTACATTCTATTACCAAATAAACCTGACCTCTAATGTCATTCCATACTTTTGTTTGTATGGACAGAAAAGAAAAATTGATTTTCATAAGAAATTTTTGCACCTCAAAAATAATATATTTATTTTATTTCAACTTCAATGCAGAGCTGAACACTTCTAGTAAATAAAGCAACACCATTTGGGGGGACCTTGTCTTTGTGCTACAAAGTCCATGTTTAATTTAAAAAAATTATTTAAATTTAATTATTTAAATTTAAAAATTATTTAATGTGATTTTCTTTTCATATGAAACATGAAACTTGACAGGTTTCAGAACTAATTATCCCATTATTGTAGGACTATGGGAATTACTCTTTGATTTTCAAAAGAGAAAGTTAGATTTTTTTTTTTTTTTTTTTTTGTGCAGTACGCGGGCCTCTCATTGTTGTGGCCTCTCCCGTTGCGGAGCACAGGCTCCGGACGCACAGGCTCAGCAGCCATGGCTCATGGGCCCAGCCGCTCGACCGCATGTGGTATCCTCCCGGACCGGGGCATGAACCCGTGTCCCCTGCATCGGCAGGCAGACTCTCAACCACTGTGCCACCAGGGAAGCCCGATTTTTATTTTTTTAATGAAAATTAATGATAATATAGAGAAATTTTAAGAAAAGAACTTAGAAAATTATGAGTTAGAGCAGGAGAAATCTTTAGTTCATGTAGAGTTACCCCCTTTCGTTTTATAAATGAGCACCTACAATTTGTAGCACGTAAGTGGTTTTTTAGTAAATAGCAGAGTACGACAAGACCCTAGAGCATGTAACCCGCATTCCTTGTCATTTTAGATGTGGTGTATTCATTTCCTTCACGAGTAGACCAGGAGATTGTATTTCTAAAAGCAGTGATAGACACTGGGGAAGACCAAGAAGTTTAAACACTGGGACCACAGAATAGCAGATTCAGAATGCATGAGAACCCTTTTAGCTCTTCTCCATTTTGACAAGACACAAAAATGATGGTATCAAAGTGTTTAAGTATATAAGCCCACAATAATCAAGAGATTTCAACATAGTTTGGGAAGACGGAAGACAGGTGGAAGAGTGTGAAACCGAAGCAGTAGAACAGAGGAAAAGCATCACCTAGAATATGCACAGGGACCACGTGCAACTGAGGAGGATTCTGACCCCACCTGCAGAAGTAGCTCCGTGCTTTGATGCGCATGTATGAGAGAGGGTGGGGTTAGTTAAAAGTGTGACTGAAATAGGGGAGCTCATTGAAGGGTTGTGTTTGGAGGAGTGGACACCCAGCCCCGCTCTCACCCTCCTGAAATGAGATGATTTCATTTTGAAAACAGTGAAACTGGCGAGATCTAGGGCAGCTAGTGTGAGTTTTTACACCCGAGAAAATTGTGTTTGGGGGGGATCCTGTTACAGTTACTCCCCGCTTCTTCCTGCATAAGAAGCCAATCAATCGTTGACTTCAGGGAGCTTTCTGCACTCATTCTTTTTTTTTTTTTTTTTTTTTTTTTTTTGCTGTACGGGGACTTCTCACTGCTGTGGCCTCTTCCGTCACGGAGCACAGGCTCCGGATGCGCAGGCTCAGCGGCCATGGCGCATGGACCCAGCCGCTCCGCGGCATGTGGGATCCTCCCAGACCGGGGAACAAACCCGTGTCCCCTGCATCGGCAGGCGGACTCTCAACCACTGCGCCACCAGGGAAGCTCTCTGCACTCATTCTTAAATAGAAAATAACTGTCATTTACCTGATAGCTGAGTAAAGCTTACAACATCAGAGAGGGGGAAAAAGAGTGAAAACATATCCTAGTAGGACCAGGGACAATTTAGGGAACAAAATAAATTAAGGAAAAACCTTAATTAATATCCTGAGAGAGGTTTAAACACACCTAGAAACTATAAAATAAGACTAGGGAGTTAATTAAAAAGAGAATGGTCAGAAATCAAGAGAGGTCTCCTGGAAATGAAAATATGGTTGCTGAAATAAATTCAGTAGGAATTTAAAAAATTTCTCAGTGTATAAAAAAGAAAGACACAATGGAAAATGTGATAGAAATATGTTAGAGAGGCTGCATCTGGGAGATCCCACATGTTACTATTAGAAACTCTAGACCCAGAAAACAACTGGAGGGAAGCTATCAAAGGGCAACAAAATTCCCCACAGCTGAAAGTAGACATCAGGCCTCAGACTGAAAATAGTTATACAAGACGAGCAAGAATAGCCTCATACCTAGGCACCCTTCCTTGTGAAACTTTAAAATACTGAAAAAATAAATTAAAATAGAATAAAATACTGAGAGGATACATCCATTCCAGAGAGAAAAATACTGGCTACCTAAAAAGAAAATTTAAAATCTGACTTTATCATACTTGTCATGAGCACCATGGATCCTGGAAGGCATTAGAAAGATACCTCCAAAGTTTTTCAGGCACATACTTTTCACCCTAGGGGTTTGTATCCAGCCAAACTATCAGTCATAAGTGGAGGCTGAAGAAGATATTTTGTACAGAAAGAAATTTGAAAACTTGACCTCCTGTGCTACACCTTAAGCTATTTATAGAAATAATCCAGCAAAATGAGGCAATAAACCAAGAAGGAAGGTAATAGGGGATTCAGTGCAGATTGCAGCTAGTCTAGAGTGGAGAGGCTTCTATTGATTGTGTGATTGAGAGCATAGAAACACCTTGAGGCATATTGTACTTACTAGGTATTAGGCACTGTTGGAAGGGAGGAGGGAGAGGAAGAGGAGAAGGAACTTGAACTCCAGAGGAGAAAAGGCTATACGGACATAAACCTGAAGCACACTAGACTATGGTTGATTTTTAACCTAGTATTGGTGAGGAAGGGAAGAATCCACTTCAACTTGACACTATAGATGTCCCCCTTTTCAGTGACACACAGGGGTAATGACCACGTATCTAATTTGTTGTCCAAACCAGAACTTGTCCAAACTCCTTACACTTCAATAGTGTAAGGAGGCACTCTAATGCTGTAACATCAGGACAACAGGTATAAACTGGAACAGCCCAAGGCGGCTTGGGGTATGTGGTCACCCTGCACAAGGGCAGTGACACTGGCACAGTATGGAACGAGGTGTAGTCTATACACAGAGACACAGTACCTCTGCAGTGGGCAATATTAATTTCATTGTAATAATGGCAGTACTGTCTTGGTTTGCAGCTTTTATTGTCAACGTGCATGTAATCACAAATAACTAAAGTAAACTATACTTAGTATGTATTAGTATTAACTTGGTATGTACTGAAATGTATTGTGTACTGGTATGTACTTAGTATATATTAGGCTCTAAGTGTTTTTGCATATATTAACTCATTTAATCCTCTGAATTGCCTTATGAGGTTGGTGCTAATATCATTCCCACTTTTGAGAACAGGAAGCTAAGTCAGGGAAGGAACTTGCCCAGGCTGTACCTAATTTAAGGTTGGATCGAGCCTTTAAGTTCAGGCTCTCCGCCTGTTCTCTTAAACCTTACTCCGTACTGACTCTCAAATAACAGAAGACTTAACTGCACATAGAACAGAATATAAATTTCAACTTTGACAACGTAAAAGCTAGGTTTGGAAGGTAGACAGGAGGTAGAAAAAAGGGAAGATGGTATGAATGTCCTCATTTTACAAAGTGTGACGTTGAGAGAGTTTCTAGTTGATCAACAATGTAGGTTTTTAAGTATATGACTACAAGTCAAAGAGATCATGAGCAGTGGAATAACTCATGATGACATAACTTTACTGAGCAGTGTGGACATAGGAAAGAGTGTAAAGGAACTAAACCCTTACTTATTAGTAAGTTAGAAAATGAAGAGATAATGCCTCCAATTTAGTGAGAAAATAGTCATGTAAGAGTATTACTTGGAAATGGAGAAGAATTCAAAATAACAATAGTTGGACTTCCCTGGTGGCGCAGTGGTTAAGAAACTGCCTGCCAAGGCAGGGGACATGGGTTCGAGTCCTGGTCCGGAAAGATCCCTCATGCCGCGGAGCAGCGAAGCCCATGCTCCACAACTACGGACCCGGCGCTCTAGAGCCTGCGAACCACAACTACTGAGCGCACGTGCCACAAGTACTGAAGCCCGTGCGCCTAGATCCTGTGCTCCCTAACAAGAGAAGCAACCTCAATGAAGAGTAGCCCTCGCTCACCGCAACTAGAGAAAGCCTGCACGCAACAACGAAGACTCAACACAGCCACAAATAAATAAATAATAAAATAATAAAAATAATAATAAAAAATAACAATAGTTGATGTAAACCTCATAAAAAAGGAAATCCAAACAGCCAGTAAACAGAGAAAAGCGTACGACTTCGTTAAGTAATAAGAGACAAGTGAGTCAAAACCAAGGAAACTACATGCCAATGAGATGGACAAATACATACAATCTGGTAGTATCAGGTATTGTAGACCTCGAGTACTATGGGAATCTTCTACCCTGTTTATACTGGAGTGTAAATCGACACAACTACTTTGGAAAGCATTTAGCCCTCTCCATCAACTGAAGGTATATAAATAGCCTGTGAGCCAGCAGCCCTCAACCCCGCCCTGTGTAAATGCACCAGAATAACCGGTACAGCAGGATTCCTGTCCATGATTTGCATTAGCACAAACTGAAAACAAACGAAATGTCCATTAAGAGTCAAAAATTAAAGATGATACAAATAGATGGAGAGATATACCATGTTCTTGGATTGGAAGAATCAACACTGTGGAAATGACTCTACTACCCAAAGCTATCTACAGATTCAGTGCAATCCCTATCAAACTACCACTGGCATTTTTCACAGAACTAGAACAAAAAATTTCACAATTTGTATGGAAACACAAAAGACCCCGAATAGCCGAATCAATCTTGAGAACGAAAAATGGAGCTGGAGGAATCAGGCTCCCTGACTTCAGACTATACTACAAAGCTACAGTAATCAAGACAGTATTGTACTGGCACAAAAACAGAAAGATAGGTCAGTGGAACAGAATAGAAAGCCCAGAGATAAACCAACATACATATGGTCACCTTTTCTTTGATAAAGGGGGCAGGAATGTACAGTGGAGAAAGGACAGTCTCTTCAATAAGTGGTGCTGGGAAAACTGGACAGGTACATGCATGTAAAAGTATGAGATTCGATCACTCCCTAACACCATACACAAAACTAAGCTCAAAATGGATTAAAGACCTAAATGTAAGGCCAGACACTATCAAACTCTTAGAGGAAAACATAGGCAGAACACTCTATGACATAAATCACAGCAAGAGCCTTTTGGACCCACCTCCTACAGAAATGGAAATCAAAACAAAAATGAACACATGGGACCTAATGAAACTTCAAAGCTTTTGCACAGCAAAGGAAACCATAAATAAGACCAAAAGACAACCCTCAGAATGGGAGAAAATATTTGCAAATGAAGCAACTGACAGAGGATTAATCTACAAAATTTACAAGCAGCTCATGGAGCTCAATACCAAAAAAACAAACAACCCAATCCAAAAATGGGCAGAAGACCTAAATAGACATTTCTCCACAGAAGATATACAGACTTCCAACAAACACATGAAAGAATGCTCCACATCTTTAATCATTAGAGAAATGCAAATCAAAACTACAATGAGATATCATCTGACACCAGTCAGAATGGCCATCATCAAAAAATCTAGAAACAATAAATGCTGGAGAGGGTGTGGAGAAAAGGGAACACTCTTGCACTGCTGGTGGGAATGTGAATTGGTACAGCCACTATGGAGAGCAGTATGGAGGTTCCTTAAAAAACTACAAATAGAACTACCATATGACCCAGCAATCCCACTATTGGGCATATACCATAAACCATAATTCAAAAACCAGAAATTCAAAAAGAGTCATGTACCTAAATGTTCATTGCAGCTCTATTTACAATAGCCCGGAGATGGAAACAACCTAAGTTTCCATCATCGGATGAATGGATAAAGAAGATGTGGCACATATATACAATGGAATATTACTCAGCCATAAAGAGAAACGAAATTGAATTGTTTGTAGTGAGGCGGATGGACCTAGAGTCTGTCATGCAGAGTGAAGTAAGTCAGAAAGACAAATACCGTATGCTAACAGATATATATGGAATCTAAGAAAAAAAATGTCATGAAGAACCTAGGGGTAAGACAGGAATAAAGACACAGACCTACTAGAGAATGGACTTGAGGATATGGGGAGGGGGAAGGGTAAGCTGTGACAAGGTGAGAGAGTGGCATGGACATATATACATTACCAAACGTAAAATAGATAGCTAGTGGGAAGCAGCCGCATAGCACAGGGAGATCAGCTCGGTGCTTTGGGACCACCTAGAGGGGTGGGATAGGGAGGGTGGGAGGGAGGGAGACACAAGAGGGAAGAGATATTGGAACATATGTAGATGTATAACTGATTCACTTTGTTATAAAGCAGAAACTAACACCAAATTGTAAAGCAATTATACTCCAGTAAAGATGTAAAAATAAAAAGTGTAGGCTGTTTTTATTATTGGATGCAAGCTAGTGATGCTGTAAAAGCTTTCAGCAAGTATGTGTTTCTTTCTTATATAAAGAACTGCCATTAAGGCTGCCTTAATATTTTTTAGATTACATTTACCTATAGATTACTTACAGGTTCAAATCTACAGTGGAAATAACTTTTTTTTTTTTTTACTAGTTTTGGAATGATGTTTTTAAACCAGTTCCTTAGAAGACTCCTATGTGACCCACACTAGTAAAATATACCTTCAGGTGCCTCCTCTGTTTGTAGGGAACAGCAGTGTAAAATATGTAAACAAATGAGTGTCCTTGTTTTCTAAAATTTAGTCTGTTGATCATGTTGTATTACTGCTCTTCCCCAAATTCTCTCTCTCCATCAGGTAACATTCCTTATTATTAGGAAGAGGAAGTTCCTTAACATGTTATTTCGACAGCATAATTTACCCAGATGATGGTCATTATGATGATGCTTCATTTGTTTTTGATTTATTTTACTTTTTTTGATGATGCTTTAGTTTCATTTAGAGTCCACCATTCAGAGAGGAAGAATAGCTGGCCTACATTATTTCTCATACTTATTAAAAATTGCTGCATTCCCATTTGTGAGTTTGTTGAACGACTGGGTAGCATACCTCTTTATAAAGCTAAAATGGAGAGTAATAAATGAAAACACTCCCTAGCTATACTATTGATTTAATTGTTTATTAAAATAACCTCATATTGGACTTGTATTTTCCTCTTAGGAAATTGGCAAAGTGCTAATATATTTAGTTTAACTGGACCAAGTACATGTCTTATTTAACTTTGATTCCCCAGCACAAACTCATTTATTAAGAATAAATGCTTGGGACTTCCCTGGTGGTGCTGTGGTTAAGAATCCACCTGCCAGTGCAGGGACACGGGTTTGAGCCCTGGTCTGGAAAGATCCCACATGCCGCAAAGCTGCTAAGCCTGGGCGCCACACTACTGAGCCTGCGCTCTAGAGCCCGTGAGTCACAATTGCTGAAGCTCACACACCTTAGAGCCCGTGCACCGCAACTACTGAGCCCATGTGCTGCAACTACTGAAGCCCACATGCATAGAGCCCCTGCTCTGCAATGAGAAGCGACCACAATGAGAAGCCTGCACAGTGCAACGAAGAGTAGCCCCCACTCGCCACCAGTAGAGAAAGCCCATGCGCAACAATGAAGACCCAACGCAGCCAATAAATAAATAAAATAAAATAAAATGGAATAAACAGTCGAGAATATTGGACTTTATTTAAAAAAAAGAGTAAAGGGCTGTTGAATCGAATTAATCAGCCAAACGGTAGACAAATGAAGGTTGTGGTTAATAAGATGGGCCAGACTGCAATAGTATTCTTGTTGAGAAGCTTGCTTTAATCACCTTCTTATTTTCCAGCCTTATATAATCATGTATTAATGTGATAGAATATTTCTCATATTGAGAAAATAATAGTTTTGTATTACGCTGAATCTGCCTGGGAATAAAATAGACACCTTATCAAATTCAGTGGAGGTGTCATGAGAATTGATACCTAAGGGTTGTTGTGGGAACACATTTAAATTTTAAAAATATACAAGATTTTTGATATTGTCTCATGCCCACTATATTGTTTGGGAATAATGCAGTTTCAATTTATAGAATTGCATCATGTATTTTAGGGCTGGAGAGAAACTTGATAAGCCCTGCATTGAACCTAAAGAGGAATGCATTGCCATAAGGTGCTCATTCAAAAATCAAATAATGGGGCCTCCCTGGTGGCGCAGTGGTTGAGAGTCCGCCTGCCGATGCAGGGGATGCGGGTTCGTGCCCCGGTCCGGGAGGATCCCATATGCTGCGGAGCGGCTAGGCCCGTGAGCCATGGCCGCTGAGCCTGCGCATCCGGAGCCTGTGCTCCGCAACAGGAGAGGCCACAACAGTGAGAGGCCCGCATACCGCAAAAAAAAAAATCAAATAATGATGTGAATAATGTTGATCATCTCTGCTGGAGGAAAAACATGCTACACATTAAACACATTACTTATTATATATTTATTTAACAATCTTGGACTTTATTAATACAATGTTTTGTAGTATGTATGCCTTATTTCTTTTCTTATAGTTAAATGTCTGAATTCTGAGAAATTTCAGCATGCTTTGGTGAGAGGAACAGTCATCTTATTTTCAAAAAGATGCAGGCACAGACTGTTTTTGACCAAAAGGTGTATTACTGACCAAAATTCAGCCATCTAGTCTGGAAAATAAATGAAGAATTCTGCTGCTGGTGAGATGAATACATAGGTAGAGGGAGGTGAAGAATATAAACTACTTAGCAGCCTTAAAGTTTCTCTTGACTTTGATATAAGTGCTGGAGAAACATCAATGTTATCATTCCCAGAGACCATTCATTTAGAAATGTAAATTAGAACAGATGGAAAAATACAGTGTTGGGAGTTACCTATCAGGAAACAAAATGGATGTGTGTGATATCTACCCACTGTCATGGTGAGGGGCCTGCATTACACTTAACTGTCTAAAGCTTACTCTGCTGAAACCTTCACAGCAAAGGTTCCCGTTCCTCATAATGACCTCTAAGTGAAAGTGAATGAGGTTTAGCTACCAGGTATGTGCTTCTGGAACAACACACGAAGGGCCCTATTTTTTTTTTTTTACTTTATTTTTATATTATTTTATTTTTTGGCTGCGTTGGGACTTTGTTGCTGCATGCGGGCTTTCTCTAGTTGCGGCAAGTGGGGGCTATTCTTCATTGTGGTGCATGGGCTTTTCATTTCGCTGGCTTCTCTTGTTGCGGAGCATGGGCTCTAGGTGCACAGGCTTCAGTAGTTGTGGCTTGCGGGCTCTAGAGCACAGGCTCAGTAGTGTGGCACATGGGCTTAGTTGCTCCGCGGCATGTGGGATCTTCCCAGACCAAGGATCAAACCCATGTCCCCTGCATTGGCAGATGGATTCTTAACCGCTGCGCCACCAGAGAAGCCCACAGTGGGACCTTTTAACGTTGTTTCCAAAGCTATTTTCTTTGGAATACTGTTCTGTGAGATTTGGTAGAAAAAGAATCCCATGATCAGAATGTTTGGGAAACACTGAATATTTTAGCCCCACGTTATACATTCAAAATGTATATTTTTTACATCAGACCTAAAAATCCTAGAATAAACAAAAACTGAAAAAACAAACCAAAAAATCCTGCTAATTCGATTAATACAAGTTTTCCACTGACCACTTGTGAATGTTTTTGAGGCACTGGCTGATACTGAACACAGTCTTGGGAAGGCTGATCTAAGGAATTAAAATTCTGTAAATTATGAGGAAAACACTTATAGGTGAGAAGAGATGCATATGGTAGCAGGCTTCAGTATTCTGTATTTCCATTTGGGAAATTGTTCTTATTTGATCCCTTCCACCCTTGATCCTTTTTCCTTTCAGTGGACTCTATAGTAGGGATAAAGGGGAAAATGTCATTTACTACCCTAGAAGAGCTATTTACTCTAGTGTAAATACAGTGCAGGCTGGTAAAAGTGTGTTGATAATAAGACATATTAGCTTAGGTTCTCTTGGTAGCAAATAACAAAAACTAAATCAAAGTTGGATATGTGAAACCCAAGGGCAGAAATACAGCCAGGCTCAGGAAAGGTCTAGGAAGCAGCTATATCATTTCCAGTAATGTGATCGCCGAACTGCTTTTCAACAAAGGGCGTCTTCCTAATGAACTTCAAAATGAGCTCTGCTGCTTGTTGGAGTTAAAATATATACATATATATATATATATATATATATATATATATGTTTATACATACATATATGTATACACACACACACACAAGCATGCATATATACATATGATACAAAGAAAGAAAACATATATAAGTGGATGTTTTGTTATTACAACATGCATGCCAGGCATTGGTGACCATGGGAGGTCACCTCCGTGTTTCTGAGCAAGACAGCCTAACACTCATTTTTCCATTATCACTGTTGCCCAGAGTGAACTTGTCAAAGAGATACTCCACCATTCAGACTTCCCAACCCCTCCACCCCCCATCTTGCTACTCATACTTAACCATTAGTATTTGCATAATTAATGCACATAAACATTTCAGGTGAAACTGAAGACACCCTTTATTTTAATCCCTGCCCAATCCCATTCCCTTCACTTGTTCCCCAGAGGCAACTGCAATCATGATTTTCAGGCTATGGTTCTATACTTTCACTATGCACATGCACCCACATTCACCAGGTACCCCTACCTCACCCCACCCCACCCCAGTCTACCCCCATATACCTACATTATTTATAAGGGGAAGACTGATTTTGTGTTTTCCAGGGCCCCATGGAACACCTTCTCCCTCCCACTGTGGAGATCCTGAGCTGCATCTGGTTGGGGTATGGCTGTGTTCAGAAACTCCTGGATACCTGTTTTAAAACTTAAAAAATGAGAGATTTGCCCACACGAATCAACCAGAGACCTTAATTTATTTATGAACCAATAACTTTATTGGAAGAAACGGAAAAACTGGAAGAAAAAAACTTAAGTGATAAAGTCCAGGAAAAGAGAGTCCTGCCCTTGTTGCCAAAAAAAAAACAAAAACCAAAACTTAAGTGAACTTCTTCTGCAAGGGCACTCTTGCCGTCTGCATGGCAGGCATGGTGACCAGGGCTCTGGTCACCCCGTGGCTCTGGGGAAGTCCAGTCCAGGCTCAGTTCTTCTTGTCGCTGTCGCCCAGGGTGAGCTTGTCAAAGAGTTACCCTGCCAGCTCGACGTCTGGGGCCCCCATCATGCTCAGGGTGGTGACATGACCCTCCAGCTGTCTGATGAGCGCCACCTACTGGCTGAGGTAGTGAGTTGCCAGGAAGTGGAGCAGGTGGGGGTCGCACTTGTCGGTGGCCAGCTGGTGCAGTGGAGCAGGCTCCGGGTCACTAGCTTCTCCAGGAACAAGGCGCACTTCATGGCCTTGAGGCCGCTCTTGCACTCGTCACTGACTGGCTTCCTGATGTCTTGGAAGTTGAGGCGGCCCCCCCCGCTCTGGTTCTGCAGGCGCTTCAGGCCCTGGGCCCACAGTGGCGCAGGAAGAACCGGCTGAAGTGCTTCAAGGCCACGTCGTCGCGGTGGAGGTAAAAGGCCACGGCCAGGCACACGAAAGAGGCCTGGAGCTGCAGGGTGAAATGGCTGTTGACGGCGGCCTCGCAGTCGGCGTGGTAGCTCTGGCGCACCTGCGAGGGCGGCGCGGGCAGCGTGGTGGGTGTGAAGGCCAAGGTGAAGGCGAAGCCGCGGGGCCTGCGGTACCTGTCTCGGAGTCCCTTTCACGTGATTTAGCAATTTCCTTCGTCTTGGGTAAGTGCAGACTTCTCTTTTGTTTGTCAGAAAACAAAAGGCTTAGGTGTATTCTTAGAGAAAGAGCTTAACTGTGTGGATGTATTTATCCCCTCCAGCCTCATTTGTCCTTTCACTGCCACTCAGCAAGCATTTTTTTTAACCCCTCAATGATGTTGTATGGAATGAGCCGCAGTGGTAGGAAATACCATTGATCTCAAATTATCTTTCATTCATTCATTCAGTAAATATTTATTGATTACTTAATATGGCCCAGGCCCTGGTATGGGATTTGGGCATATATTAGTAACAAAGAGAGACAAAGTCTGTTCCCATGAGGTTTGTATTCTAGTGGAGAAGCAGACCAAAACAAAACAAAACAAAAAACTACTGTTTTTCTCCCTTTCTTGTCTCCAGTAAATACGTATAAGATATTACACATGTATATGATATTAAAAAGTCAATATTTTCTTAGAAGTTAAGGATGTTATAGTGGAAGACATAAGACCAATCTAGGTATTTATAATTAATTAATTCAACAGCCATTTCTAGACAGTATTCCAAATATGTGTCAGTGTTTGACTCTGGAGATACACAGAAGAATCAGACATGGTCTCTGTTCTCAAGGTATAAGAAAGAGTGATGGACTGTTTTAAGTGCTCTCAATGGTTTTAAAGTTTTTGGATAAAATAGCTGTTTTCACTTACAGTTTTATTACCATGACTTTGACTAATGTACTTTTTTGGGGGGTCCCTTTATTTCTCTTTGAAAGCTCATGCTGTGCTATAATTATTGTTCATGAAGGAAGCAAAGGATCAAATATCAACTGTCACTTTGTACACTTATCTGAGCAATTTTAGAGGCATTTAATTGTTGAGTCTGTAAAGAAATAGAATAATAACAATGTCTATTTGATAAGTTGATGTTAATGATAGGATCATACATTAGAGATGGAAAAGAACTACATGATCAGTTTCTCAGTGAGATAAAATTGTATTCTATGTTTGCTTAACACCAGTGTTTAGTCTTAATATAATTGCAATCTTTCAAAAATTTCCTTGAAATAGTCCATTGTAGACTTCACTGGAAGAATCTATTTAAATAGAAGAAATCTTGATTTTGTAGAACATTTTCTCCTTATGTCCCAAGATCATTTAATAATTAATTTATCTGGACAACTTTACTCTTCAAATATTAAAATAATACTATTGAATGGTTCTATGTATACTAAGGGGTGATAATGGTGTTTCTCAGATTTTTTATCCCTCATCATTACTCCCTAGGTTAGAAGATAATGTTAAAATACATGTTATAACTAAGAGAAACCTAAGGTTTAAAATCTAACTTTTTAAAGGGAAATCAATAAACTAGCATGAACTGGAACCTCAAATTTCCATGAAGGAAATATACATATATCTAAACAAAAACATTGCATCCAGTTTTTCTTTAATGAGGAATGTAAAGCTAAATACAAACACAGAATGAAAAAACTTCAGAGCAGATGATGTTTTTAGAAAAAATTTAAATTTTATTTTTTAAATGTATTTATTTTATTTTTAAATTTTTGGCTGTATTGGGTCTTTGTTGGATGTGGGCTTTCTCTAGTTGCAACGAGTGGGGGCTACTCTTTGTTGCAGTGCATGGGCGTCTCATTGCGATGGCCTCTCTTGTTACGGAGCACGGGCTCTAGGTGCTTGGGCTTCAGTAGTTGTGGCATGCCGGCTCAGTAGTTGTGGCACATGGGCTTAGTTGCTCCGTGTCATGTGGGATCTTCCCGGACCAGGGCTCGAACGGATGTTCCCTGCATTGGCAGGTGGTTTCTTAAGCACTGTGCCACCAGGGAAGCCCCCGAAATTAAAAAAATTTGATAATCAAATTTTATAGTTTATAACTTGGTCTGTGCTAAGATAATGTCTTTTAAAATATCAATATAGGACTATAAGATGAAGGTTTCTTTGAAATGTTTGTGGTCAGTGTTGGTATTATGTTAGGATTCTCCAGAAAAACAGAACCAATAGAAGATATATTTGTATATTATATAAAATAAGGAATTAGCTCACGTGATTATGGAGGCTGACAAGTCTCAAAATCTGCAGTTGCTGTACTTGAGACCAGGAGAGTCCATGGTGTAGGTCCAGTCCAAAGGCCAGGAGGCTCAAGACCCAGGAAATTCAAGTTGAAGGCAGGAAAAAACAATGTCTCTGCCCCAAGGCAGTCAGGCAAGAGGAGTTCCTGCTTACTCAGAGGAAGGTCAGCATTTTTATTTTATTCAGGCCTTCAAATGATTGTATGAGGCTCATCGACTTTAAGGAAAGCAGTCTGCTTTACTTAGTCTACTATTTCAAATGTTAACCTCATGGAAAAACACCCTTTCAGGCACAAACGATAATATTTGACTAAATATCTGGGTACCCCCTTTGAAGTTGACATATAAAAATTAGCTATCACAGTATTATTCATGAGAAATGCAGAGTCAACAAATAAAAATTCTCATGCTATAATCTGCAAAAACTGTTTTGAGTTTCAGTTCCCTTCATTAATTTACAAATGTTACAGAACTAATAGTTACACAACTGATATTAGACAATAAGTTCTGACTCCGTGTCAATGATTAGCTCTCATTCATTCATTCAGCATATTTCTATTGAGCACCTGTTATATGACAGGTATTTTATAGGTACTAACATAAAAACTTGTTCTATAAGCTCCTGATATTTGTATTTCTTTTGTAGCTAAGTGCTAGTAAATGTTACATATAATTCCTTCTTTGAAAATTAATAGATGAAGTAGGATCAATGGTATAATCTTAAGGAAGTAGACCATAAGTAGCAGCAGTTGGTGGCTTATCTCACTCTCTGTGTTTTGTGTGTGTGTGTGTGTGTGTACATATGTATAAATCAATCATTTAATGAGAGGTAGTGAAAAGTGATACATCAATATTGTATATCTCTGGGCTGTTCACACTGCATTACCTCACTATTACAGATACTGGATTAGATTTGATTATTATTACCCATATTTTACAGATAAAGAAATTGTGAATTAAAGTATGTAACATGATCAAACACAGAGCTTATAAATAGCAGAGAGTGACACTCTGAATTGGATTCCTCTCTAGGTAGTTTGGGAAGTTTGGCTGGACCATGAGCTCCATTAGAACAAAGACTGTTCAACTTGTGATGCTAAATTTCACATAGTAGGGGCTCAAAAATATAAATTAAAATATTGAGTGGCCTATGAAAAGCTTTAGTCTCATTATTTCTCCAAATTAAAAAAATGAGTGGGAGTAGATGTTGAATATATATTTAAACTCTATTTCCTTTAGAAGGAAAAAAAAATCAAAGACACCCAATGGTGATAAATTACTATTATAATTTTACTTTAATATGCATAAACATAAAACCAGGCATAGAAATTGGTATGCTTTTATAACTGTAAACCAGACAATTTGTAAATATATGCAAATACAACTATAAAACTATTAAAATTAAGAAGTTCCAATTATGCACCCGATTATGCTTTTTGTCTTAAACACAGTCCCTTGTCACTGAGAACACACTAGTTGACGAGATGCAGGTTCCCTTTCGAGTGCGCCGTGTCTGTGTCCCGACATCCGTGAAAGATCTCAGTGCTCTACCGCCCTTCTGTACTGAAGACATGACATACTTTAGCTCATATGATGATTCATAATGTACTTTTGCTTTCAGGTAGTGGAAGTCATCATTCAAATAGTGTCCGTCCATGTTCTTTTTTATTAGTTTGTGAAAAGTAATTCTGATGCAGTTTGTTGATTTCATGAAATACCATTGAAAGCCTCAGTAACTTCAATAACTGAAGAGGCTGTTCAAACTGGGAATTGAGGGGGAAGAGAACTACGGACAGAATTTTAAGGGATAACACTCTTCCCTTTGAGTTTCATTCTATTAAACTATTTTTCACCTCCCAGTCATCACTTTAAAAGGAAATTTTAGTGTTTGCAGCTGGTAAAATGTGACTATAAGGGTGGACATGCGACAGTTGTCCTTTTTACACTAGAACATGCCAGCCTAGCAGCCGTCACACTCAGTGTGATTCAAAACACACACGCAGGCATGGACAGTGAGTTTGTGCTGCTGCATTGAGCTATAGACAGATCCAGATAATTCTGAAAATGCTTCCAGTCATTTTTCATTTGGATGTAAACACAAGAACAGATCCATGGAATTCACCAATACAGGTAGAGAACACTGAGTTAGAATGGCATGGACACACCATATATCTAGTCAATAACTATCTAGGACCTAATATATTCCAGCTTTGTGCTAAATGCTGAATGATTGCAACAGGCGTTGACTTTAATCTCATGGGCCCTAGAGTCGGTTTCAGTTCACTATGTTCACTGACAGAATGTATATGTGATGGATGTAAAATTAGATGCTAATGAGTTGATAATAGAATATGTATATATATATTGAAATATTCATATATATTCAATAATATTTTTTTTTTTTTTTTTTTTTTTTTTTGCCGTACGTGGGCCTCTCACTGTTGTGGCCTCTCCCGTTGCGGAGCACAGGCTCTGGATGCGCAGGCTCAGCGGCCATGGCTCACGGGCCCAGCCGCTCCGCGGCATATGGGATCCTCCCAGACCGGGGCACGAACCCGTATCCCCTGCATCGGCAGGCGGACTCTCAACCACTGCGCCACCAGGGAGGCCCTCAATAATATTTTGTTTGAAATCTTTACTACTGTTGTCACAGATACAGAAATTGCTACAGACGTTCTCATACCTTTTCCTACATAGCAATTAGGTTTAGGGAAAATAATTTTGGTGGAATGGTGTTAGTCAACCTACAAATCCAGAATGTCTTGGTTGAAGGTGTAGATACTTTGTTTCACTAAAATCAAGTGTAAGTTTTTCCAAACAAGTTAGGAAAAAAATGCAAAATCCTTATAAAATGTTCCTTATGATTCCATACCTTACTATACTATTAACCCAATGTGTTAATAAGCTTGTATTTAATGTAATCATTATTCTTCATAATTTGACATGAGTAATGTGCTCTCACATTTTAATTTTCTAAATTTTTTTTTTTTTGTGGGACGCGGGCCTCTCACTGTTGTGGCCTCTCGCGCTGCGGAGCAGAGGCTCCGGATGCACAGGCCCAGCAGCCATGGCTCACGGGCCCAACCGCTCCGCAGCATGCGGGATCCTCCCGGACTGGGGCACGAACCCGTGTCCCCCGCAACGGCAGGCAGACTCTCAACCACTGCGCCACAAGAGAAGCCCTAATTTTCTAAACTTTTTAACCATATTCTCAATGACTTATTTGCTGATTTCCTTTTTTATAAAAATATGATACCTCAACCAACCACTGTTAAACTCAGCAAAAAGCACAGTTTCCAAAGTAAATGTTTTGTAAAGTGTTTCCTGTGTATTACTCACATTTATTACTTTTCCTCTGACCTTTTTATATTTCAGTTCATACATGAAAAATAAACAATGTCCTTTTGACTTATTTTCTTGAAGTCTTTTGCCATTTTCCAAATATATCTGAGTAGTTAAGGTCAGTTAAACCTATTTAAAGTTTCAAATTTCTAGGAAATATCTGATATTTAGTAACTTTCTGCCCAAATGATTTTAAATCTCATTTATTATAAAGTGAATTAAAAGATTGGCATACGTTCTTTAAATAGAAAGATTATCAACCTGCTTTTGCTAATGTAGATGGTGCTCTTAAGTTCTGATTTCATACATGACAAACAACCCAGGATTAAAGGCTCATTAATAATCTGCCAAATACTGTCAGCTGTATGACTCAATGCTCCATTAGTAATGTAATCCCTTGATTTTCTTCTGCCAGAAAAGTGATTCTTTGAAACCATTGGCAGTAATATGAATTTATACATTATATGTGTGTGTGTGTGTGTGTGTGTGTGTGTATCTCTTGGAAGAGAGACTGAACGCCAAGACAAAACCTTGCATTCCTTTACAAGACGTGCAATGCAGATCTATTGTGGAGTAACTGCTGGATCTGGGAAGGAAGGTGAGGCTAAAGGCAGCCCATTAGAAAGGGAAGAGGCTGTTGGAACTGGGAGTTGAGGGGAAGAGAACTACTGACAATTTTAAGGGATAACACTCTTGCCTTTGAGTGTCTGTGTGGTAGAGTCCATGGCCTAGAGTAGAAGGGGGAAGCTGTACTAGAGCAGCTTCTGGTGGCGGGAATATTATTTTCTTATACATGCAGCTATTGAAACATTGCTTAACATTCCTCAGATCTTAACTGTCAAGGACAAAAAACAGTAATGATAACTGGAAATGTCAGTTCCACATCCACAATAATCTATTTACAACTGCTTCCCTCTTTCACGAGTTCTCTATCAATTATCCACGCTTTTATCCCCCCCCCCAAATCATCACTTTTTCCTTAATCACATGTATTCCTCAGTTATGCTGTAGAGAACTGCAATTTTCCCTTCGTGGCCCTTCCCCCTTAATCCTTTTTTTTTATTTTCCACATTAACAATCCCTAATTTTTAGAAAAAAGACAATAGTATATAAATGAATCAAGGTGCAGAATTCCTCAGATTATAAAAATCAATTCCTGGAGCGTTATTGATTGGTAACTATATTGATCACATCAATGTAAGTATTTTAATCAGTCTGTCTACAGAGATTGCAGCTACAAGATAAAAAAACATAATCAGTTTATTCAGTTGTTACAAATGTAGGAGGGGGAAATGGAAATAGGTTTAACAAGATTTTATGCAGAACCAAGAGTCCACTTCCTTTTCTTTCCAGAGACACTATTCTATAAACCATGGTATTGCTTCTCCTAGCCAGACTATGAAGCATGTTTGTTTAGATTACATTTTGAATTATACCAGTTCCTTGGAGTAAATGTCTCTATGGGACACTTGGGTTTATAAAACTCTGTTTCATAGCTGGATGATGTAGAGCATCCCTCAGACTATCTTGTTGCAAAAGAATGCTGTTGGGTCAAATGAACAAGAGAAAACAGGTAATAATATAATATTAGAACTCTCTACAAAATAACATCTCAATTCACATTTTGCGCTACGTTCAGTGACATCTTAGAAAACCATTCTGTGTGTATGTATGTATGGAGTGCACAGATTCGTACGTACATATTGGGCTTTGATCACTAATGTTAATGTTCGCTAAAATTTGTACCTTAATGTGGATTGTAGTATGAATATATATGTAGTAAGTTATTATAAAGAGATATGGTTATTAATATAAAATAGTATTCTGTATTTTATAATTAGGGTTAGAGTGGTATAATTTAAAAAAAATAATAATATTGAATATTTTTGCCTACCCTTCCAATATTGGACGTTAGTTAGGTAAAGTAGACATTAGTGGAAACATGCATCTTAGCTGATTGTGTATGTATATACTCTGTCAATTTTTAATTCTTTAAAAAATACAAATGTTGTATTAGAAGCCATGGAGTGTTAGAAGTCAGCGGTAGTGAAAAACTGAGGTTATTGATTATTTTGTGTTTTCATATCCACAATATGAAGTGATTTTGGAAGTTTTTTGCTAGCTACTAGAAAATAAGCTAAGATTTATGTTAGCTCTTTGAATGCATCTACCGAAGTTCCATCACTAGGAAAGTGAGGTCACCCTTCTTTGATTAAATCATCAAACATAACATAGTACCATTTACATGTCCTCAAAGTTTTATTACAACACAATTAATAGCCAAGATTTTAGCTATTTACAAGGTCTTCTAACTATATACCAGATAGTTTGATGTGTACATGGCATGAACTACCTTATAAAATAGAGCTGCCTCTTTTTATTTTCTAAATATTATAATCTATCTATATTAGTGAACTGGAGCTGTGGATCAGATGATAAGCTATGCATAACTGTGTGCACTGAGTGATTGGAATGCCACTTGTTATCTTTTTTTTTTTCTTTTTGCGGTATGCGGGCCTCTCACTGTCGTGGCCTCTCCCGTTGCGGAGCACAGGCTCCGGACGCGCAGGCCCAGCGGCCATGGCTCACGGGCCCAGCCACTCCGCGGCATATGGGATCCTCCCAGATCGGGGCACGAACCCGTATCCCCTGCATCGGCAGGCGGACTCTCAACCACTGCGCCACCAGGGAGGCCCCCACTTGTTATCTTTTTTCTGGAAATGTCTATATAAGAAAATAAAAGGTACTTTATAGAAATATGAAAAACATAGCAGCCTGATACTGTTCATTCTTACCCTTTTTGGGAATTTGAATAAGTAATTTATTCTCCCTTAACCTCAAGTTCTCTATTTAAAAAAGTGACCTTGGACTAGATCCTGTTGCAGATACTGTGGTCAAATGATTTTATGCCCAGGGATTTCAGCCGTTGGCTGTGAATCAAAATCAGTTGAGGAAATTCTGATTCAGCAAGTTCGGGGTTGAACTCTGGCATATGTACAGTTGACCCTTGAACAACTTTGGGGTTAAGGGTATGGACCCTCACACAGTCGAAAATTCAAGTATGACTTTACAATTGGCCTTCCGTATCTATGGTTGAACATCTTCATATTCAGTCAACCCCAGACTGAGTAGTACTGTAGATTAAGTGAACCCACCCGGTTCAAGTCCGCGTGGTTCAAGGATCAACTGTACTTTTAAGAAGTGCCACAAGTGATTCTGATACTCAGCCAGGATATGGAATATTGATTCTATGCTATTTGATGCAAAGAACAAAATGGGAATCTCTCAGTCTATATATTGATTATAACTTATCTAAATATCTTACCTTACTAAGAAAAAATATCATTGGGTGTAGCAATGGTACAATAGCTGCAGTGTATTTCATTATAAGAGAAGATGGTTACAGTGTTACTGGTAGAAAAATGATCAGAATAGTGTATTAGTTAGGGTTCTCCAGAGAAACAGACCTAATAGGATATTTATATTATATTGGATTAGATTGGATATATAATAGGTTATTGTATTTTATATAATAGGGTAAACTATCGTATTGCGGTTGACCCTTGGACAATATGGGTTTGAACTGTGTGGGTCCACTTATACACGGATGTTTTTCAGTAAATACTGCAGTGCTACACGATTCGTGGTTGGTTGAATCTGCGGACGCAGAACCGGATTATGCAGTTTTTAACTGCACTCTAAGCCCCATGTTGTCCAAGGATCAAATGTATATATGTGGGGAGGGGAGATTTCTTTTAAGGAATTGTCTATTGGCTTTGGTTTATGTGATTGTGGGGCTTGGCAAGTCAGAAATCTGCAGGGTAGGTCAGCAGGTTGGAAATTAAGGTAAACGTTCATGTTGCAGTCTTGAGTCCCAAAGCTAGAAACTCAGACAGAATTTTTCTATTGCAGTCTGGAGGCATAGTTCTTTATTCATGGGAGGACTTCAGTCTTCATTCTGAAGGCCTTCAACTGATTGGATGACGTCCAGCACACTATGGAGGAATCATCTGCTTTTCTCAAAGTCTACTGATTTACAAGTTAATCACATCTAGAATACACCTTGACAGCAGCTTCTAGACCAAAGAACCAGGCACCATAGACTAAGTTTACATGTAAAATTAACCATCATAAATGGTAAACATGAGTGAGGGCTAGCTGATGCAGGCAGAAGAATGCCGAAGTGGGTTCATTCAGAGGGAATGTGATTGGGTATCAGAGGAGGGCTGGCATATGCTGTGTGGGTGGAGGAGGCAGCAAGGTTGTGGACTACTTGAATCTGTTGGGGCTCAAAACTGGTGCCCTGAGCCAGCATGAAGTCTACCACAGTAAATGTGGTAGGCAACTGAGGGTGGGCAGAGACACACAGGATGTCATACTTGAGACCAGTTAGGCTTCATTTAACCAGTGAGTTTCATCACGTTGATTTTCATAGTTTATTCTCATTCCCTTGTTCATCTGTTCATTATAGAACACTCCAGTCAGAGCCTTTCAACTTGCTTGAGCATTTGTTTATTAGCTTAGTGGTGTTGGTTTTGTTTGTCAGTACAGCACTATTCATTTTTGGAGTAGTATCACTTCATACTAAGGCAGTTGTTGCCTATTGATTGAACAGGCCCGTTGTAATTTCTCTGCACTCCATAGCAATATCACTTTTCTTCAACCCAGGAAGGGTTGATTGAATAAGCAAGTTGCTTCCACTTTTAGTCTTTGAGCTGCCACTTGGATACTTACCATACTTTGAATCCACTTGCCAAACTATCATGACCCTGTTATCCTGTGTGCCCACCAGTTATATACATATTATCTTTCCTTACTATCTTGCATATGCTGAATTTTGACTTTCTTCAAATTTGGTTACCTTGGATAATACCATTACTACTTTGGTTTTTAAAGCCTTTAAAAGTCTTTTGGGACTATAAAAGGCACAGGGCTCTAGAAATGGAATCCTCAGATTTTGGTGTGCATAAGATTCACCTATAGCTATATGAAATGCAGGTTCTTGGCTCCATTTCTAGAAAATTCTGATACAATTTATATGGAGAGAGGGGGTTTTGCAAATCTGCATTTTACAGGAGCTACAGTTTCTACTATGCTTAATAGCTATTCTGTGTTGATTCATCATAATGCAATGCAACTATGCACTTAAACAAAAACTAAACCTTTTTTTGAGAATATTAGATTCATCAAACAGTTGCAGAAATAGTACAGAGAGTTCTCATATACTCTTCACGCATCTTACTCTAATGTTACTATTTTACGTAGTACATATGTTAAAACTAAAAAGACAGCGGTGCATTACTTTTAGCTAAACTCCAGACTTTATTCAGATTTATCGATTTTTTTTTTACAATTATGTCTTTTTTCTGTTCTCGGACCTAATCAAGTATATCACATTGAATTTAGTTATCATCTCTCTTCTATGGTCTCTGACAGGTTCCCAGCCTTTCCTTGTTTCCCATGACCTTTATAATTTTGAGAAGTACTGGCCAGCCTTTTGTAGAATGGCCCTGAATTTGGCTTTGTTTGCTGTTTTTCTCATGATTAGACAGACCAGGGTTTTGGGGGTTTGGGGGAAGATTACCATAGAGGTGAAATGTCTTTCTCATCACCTTGTGTCAGTAATGACTTACTGGTGATGTTAACCTTGATCACTTGGTTAAGGTGAGGTCTGCCAGATTTCTTCACTGTGAAGTTACTATTGTTCCCTTTCCATAATCTATTTTTTGGAATCCAGCCAATACTCCGAAGAGGGAGTTTAAGCCCCATCTCCTGGAGGGAAGAGTATTTACATCTGTTATTTGAAATTCTTTGTAAGAAAGATGTGTACCTTTTTCCCCATTTATCTATGTATTCAGTTATTTCTATCAGTATGGACTCATGAATATTTATTTTATATTTCTCTATAACTTTAAAGTTTAATTAATTTTATGACTCAAATTGTTCCAGCTTAGGCCATCAGGTGCTCCTTCAGTTGGGTTCTTGTGTCCCTTTGATCTGCCTCTATCCTTTTGATTTTTGAGTGCTGCCTTACTTCCTGTCCCTACATAATGCTCCAGGCTCATCTTGTGTTTTCATTGCCCCAGGCCTAGAATTAGTCATTTCTCCAAGGATGTCTGGTTTTTGTTATTTTGGAGAACCATGTTTAGAAACTAAGGCCTGGATGCTAGATGTGTTTGTTGCTACTTGGTGTCATTGTTCCTAGTCTGTCCGCAGAATTATGGAATATATGCATGTATATTAACCAACGTATACACATATCTATAATCCTTTCTATAGGTGTCTATCTCTATACCTATTAAACTAAACGTGAGTTCATACTGATGTCTGACTCTAATCCAGTATCACATGGTTCATTCTAGCTTTTGCCTCTTGCTTATTTGTAACTTCTGTTACTAACAGTGAGAAACCTGACTCAAATTATTTACCATTTATTTACTTATTTGTTCTACACTAGTGTAAGTGTGTTTTCATATTTCTTAACTGTATTCCTGTGAGAAACAAGCTTACCGACTAAAATGGTGTTTATGTACAGTTATTTTCGCGCCTAGTCTTAGAGTTACCCATCAGAACATCATTTTCCAAAGTCACTCGTGTCAGTTCCTTTTTCTCCACCCCCTTCAGTGCCGTTTTATCATATATTGGGAGTACAGTTAAATTTATTTGTCACAGTATGCATTACATCCAGGATACTCTGATTAAAAATTGCATACATTAAAGTTCACCCTTCGATGTCCTATTCTACGTGTTTTGACAGATGCGTAGTCATGTATCTTATGCCTAGTACCATACAGTACAGTTTCATCAACCTAAAATATTCTCTGTGAGTGGCCTTTGTAGTCATTCACTCCCAACCTCTGACAAATGCTGATTTGTCTTCCATCCCTATAATTTGTCTTTTCCAGAACGTTGAGTGAACGGCATCATACAATATGTAGACTTTTGAATTTGGCGTCTTTGACTTAGCAACATGCATTTAGGATTCATCCATGTTGTTCTGTGAATCTATAGTTTCTTCCCTTTTATCCCCTGAAGTATCCATCATCTCGAATACCAAGTTTGTTTATCCATTCACCTGTTGAAGGATAATATGATATGATTATTTCCCGTTTGGGACAATTATAAAAAAAGCTGCTATAACCATTTGGGTATAGGCCTTTGTGTGAATATAGGTTTTCAATTAGCTGGGGAATATGATTGCCTGATCCTATTGTAAAACTATGCTTAGCTCTGTAGGAAACTGTCAAACTGTCTTCCCAAATAACTGTATCATTTTATATTCTCACTAGCAATGAATGTATGTTCTTGTTGCACTTCAACAGCATTTGGTATTGTCAGTTATCGGATTTTAGCTCTTCTAATAGGTGTGTAGTTATATCTCATTGTGGTTTTATTTGTATCTCCCTAATGACATATGATGTTGAGCATCTTTTCATATGCTTATTTGCCATCTGTATATCTTCTTTGGTAAAAATATGTGTATATGTATTTTTCTTTCTTTTGTTCTTATAGATTGTGTGTGTGTGTGTATACACACATATATAAAGTTAGGTTGCTTGTTTTCTCATTGTTGAGTTTTAAGAGTTCTTTATATATCCTAGATATGAGTCCTTTATACAATATATTGTTCTGGAAAGTAAAAAAAATGAAATGGATACAAGGTACAAATAAAAGTTTTAATCAACAGTCATATGAAAAATTTTGAAGCTGCCCAGTTGAACTTTAGGATATTTTAGAGAAGGGAATACTCATTAGCTTGCTAGTTACAGTATTATTAAAGGGAATGGTTGAAACATTGGCTCTTATATAAGTTCCTCAGAATTTTTCTAAGTAAGGAAGCTAAAATTATACCCTTATGAAAATTCTCTTACTATATAAATAAACATGAAATCTACTAAATGTCTTGAGACTTTAAAGCATATTCCTATAAATAAATGAAAATACTTGTGAGACATAAGAAGATCTCTATGACTTTTGCTTCCCCTTTATGCGTTGAATATAGTGTACTTCTGTTTTCTAATTCTAATTATACTGTATGAAATAGCAATATTATACTGGATGCTTATTCTGAGACAGATAACATGCAAAACCATGTTACATAAATTATATTGATTTACAAATAACCCATTTGTTTGATTTCATATGAAATTTAGAAAGAATCTATATTGTGTCCAGTTTACAGAGGAAGAGCCAGAGGCAAAAGAGTCATTTATCATTCCTCATTCACAAGGAGAAACTAAGGCATACTTGTTAGTTAGGTAGAAAACATCATTCAGCTACATCTAACAAAGGAAATGATAAATATTCCCTTGACAAGTTAATAAACATGTTTAGAACAATTAATTCTGTCATGAAAAATACTGTGATAAAAGAATAATCCAAGATGAATTCAAATCTTTAGAAAACAGCTTTTTCATGGGCATTGTTGTAAGCACCATGAAAGAGATAAAAATCTAACTGTTATTATTCATGGAAAAATCAAGGATTGCAATTGGATCTGTAGAGTAACAAATATAAATCTGTGATGTTAATCACCTACTGCTTAATAGGTAAATGTCTCAGTTTCCAAAGTCTTGTGTATTTATTTATTTATTTTCTTTATTTTTAAAAATGTATTTATTTATTAATTTATTTTTGGCTATGTCGGGTCTTTGTTGCTGCATGTGGGTTTTCTCTAGTTGCAGCCATAATGTATTTATTTTTATTTCTTTGGAAATTTATTTTCTTCTTACAGATCATATGGTATCACCATTGTTTAAAATTCTCATATTATTCTTTCATTTAAAAATTATTTTGCTAAAGTACTTAAAATTTTTATACAATATTAAAGGTTACTTTCCATTTACGGTTATTACAAAATATTGGCTATATTCCCCGTATTGTACAATATATCCTTGAGCCTGTCTTACACCCAAGAGTTTGTACCTCCCACTCCCCCACCCCTATATTCCCCTTTCCCCTCATGTCTGGTAACCACTAGTTTGTTTTCTATATATGTGGGTCTGCTTGTTTCGTGTTATGTTAATTAATTTGCTGTATTTTTAGATGATACATATAAGCAATATCATACAGTATTTATCTTTCTGTCTGATTTATTTCACTTAGCATAATGCCCTCCAAGTCCATCCGTGTTGCTGGAAATGGCAAAATGTCATTCTTTTTTATGGCTGAGTAGTATTCCATTATATATATTTGTGTATATATATATATAGTGTATATATATATATATATATAGTATATATATATATCTATATATAGTGTGTGTGTATATATATATATATATATATATATATATATATATATATATCTCACATCTTCTTCATCCATTTATCTGTTGATGGACACTTAGGTTGCTTCCATACCTTGGCATTGTAAATAACACTGCTTTGAATATTGGGATGCATGTATCTTTTTGAATTAGTGTTTGTTTGTTTGTTTGGTATATACCCAGGAGTGGAATTGCTGGGTCACATGGTATCTCTGCCATTCGTTTTTTGAGAAAACTCCACTGTGTTTTCCACACCAATTTACTTTCTCAACAACAGTGTACAAGGGTTCTTTTTTCTGCACAACCTCACCAACATTTGTTATTTGTTGACTTTTTGATGATAGCCATTCTGACAGGTGTGGAGTGATATCTCACTGTGGTTTTTATTGGATGGGCCAAAAGGTTCGTTCAGTTTTTTCTGTAAGATGGCTCTAGTAGCACTTAGTTGTCTTTAACTTTCTTCAAAACAATTTTGTTAGATTGTATGTGACAGCTGTCATATCAGCATGCATATAAAGAAAGACTTGGGCCTCCCTGGTGGCGCAGTGGTTGAGAGTCCGCCTGCCGATGCAGGGGATACGGGTTCGTGCCCCGGTCTGGGAGGATCCCATATGCCGCGGAGCAGCTGGGCCCGTGAGCCATGGCCGCTGGGCCTGCGCGTCCGGAGCCTGTGCTCCGCAGCGGGAGAGGCCACAACAGTGAGAGGCCCGCATACCGCAAAAAAAAGAAACAAAAAAAAAAGAAAGACTTATCGGGCCTCCCTGGTGGCGCAAGTGGTTGAGAGTCCGCCTGCCGATGCAGGGGATACGGGTTCGTGCCCCGGTCTGGGAGGATCCCATATGCCGCGGAGCGGCTGGGCCCGTGAGCCATGGCCGCTGAGCCTGCGCGTCCGGAGCCTGCGCGTCCGGAGCCTGTGCTCCGCAACGGGGGAGGCCACAACAGTGAGAGGCCCGCATACCGCAAAAAAAAAAAAAAAAAAAAAAAAAGAAAGACTTATCAAAATTGGTAAATTTTTGTGTAGCCATTTTAATATTGAAGATGGAAGAAAAAAGCAACATTTTTGGCATATTATGCTTTATTATTTCAAGAAAGGTAAAAACGCAACTGAAATGCACAAAAAGATTTGTGCAGTGTATGGAGAAGGTGCAGTGACTGATTGAACATGTCAGAAGTGGTTTGCGAAGTTTCGTGCTGGAGATTTCTCGCTGGATGATGCTCCATGGTCAGGTAGATCAGTTGAAGTTGATAGCAATCAAATCGAAACAGTAATTGAGAACAATCAACATTATACCACGTGGGAGATAGCCAACATACTCAAAATATCCAAATCAAGCACTGAAAATCATTTGCACCAACTTGGTTATGTGGCTCACTTTGATGTTTGGGTTCCATATAAGTTAAGTGCAAAAAATCTTCTTGACCATATTTCCACCTGCGATTCTCTACTGAAACGTAATGAAAACGTTGCATTTTCAAAACACATTGTGATGGGTGATGAAAAGTGGATACTGTACAACAATGTGGAATGGAAGAGATCATGGGACAAGAGAAATGAACCACCACCAGCCACACCAAAGGCTGGTCTTCATCCAAAGAAGGTGATGTTGTGTATATGGTGGGATTGGGAGGGAGTCCTCTATTATGAGCTCCTTCCAGAAAACCAAAGGATTAATTCCAACAAGTAGCGCTCCCAATTAGACCAACTGAAAGTGGCAGTCAACAAAAGCATCCAGAATTAGTCAACAGAAAATGCATTAATCTTCCACCAGAATAACACAAGACCACATGTTTCTTTGATGACCAGGCAAAAACTGTTACAGCTTGGCTGGGAAGTTGTGATTCATCTGCCCTATTCACCAGACATTGCACCTTTGGATTTCCGTTTATTTTGGTCTTTACAAAGTTCTCTTAATGGAAAAAATTTCAATTCCCCGGAAGACTGTAAAAGGCACCTGGAACAGTTCTTTGCTCAAAAAGATAAAATGTTATGGGAAGATGGAATCATGAATTTGCCTGAAAAATGGCAGAAGGTAGTGGAACAAATGGGTGAATATGTTGTTCAATAAAGTTCTTGGTGAAAATGAAAGATGTGTCTTTTATTTTTCCTTAATAACTGAAGGCACTTTTTGGCCCACCCAATATTTGCATTTCCCTGATGATTACTGATGTTAGGCATCTTTTTATATGCCTATTGGCTATCTGCATTTCTTCTTTGGAAAAATGTCTATTCAGTTCTGCCCATTTTTTAATTGGGTTGTTTGTTTTTGATGTTGAGTTTTATAAGCTGTTTATACATGTTGGATATGAATCCTATATTGGTCATATCATTTGCAAATATTTTCTCCCATTCAATAGGTTGTCTTTTCATTTTGTTGATGGTTTCCTCTGCTGTGCAAAAGCTTTTAAGTTTAATTAGGTCCCATTTGTTTATTTTTGCTTATATTTTCTTTACTTTAGGAGTCCGAAAAATAGAGCAGAAATAAATGAAATACAGTCAAAAAAAAATCAATGCAACTAAAAGCTGGTTCTTTGAAAAGATAAACAAAATTGATAAATCTTTAGCCAGACTCATCAAGAAAAAAAGAGAGAGGGCCCAAATCAATAAAATCAAAAATGAAAAAGAACTTACAACGGACACCACAGAAATACAAAGGATCCTAAGAGACTACTATGAGCAACTCTATGCCAATAAAATGGACAACCTAGAAAAAAATGTACAAATTCTTAGAAAGGTACAATCTCTGAAGACTGAACCTGGAAGTAATAGAAAATATGAACAGACTGATTACCAGTACTGAAATTGAATCAGTTATTTAAAAACTTCCAACAAACAAAAGTCTAGGACCAGATGGCTTCACAGGTGAATTCTACCAAACATTTAGAGAAGAGTTAACACTGATCCTTCTGAAACTAATCCAAAAAATTGCAGAGGGAGTATCACTTCCGAACTCATTCTTTGAGGCCACCGTCACCCTGATACCCAAACCAGACAAAGATACTACAAAAAATGAAAATTACCAGCCGATATCACTGATGAACATAGATGCAAAAAGTCTCAACAAAATACTAGCAAACTGAATCCAACAATACATTAAAAGGATGATACACCATGATCAAGTGGGATTTATCTCAGGGATGCCAGGATTTTTCAGTATCCCAAATCAGTCTGACACACCACATTAACAAATTGAACAATAAAAGCCATATGATCATCTCAATTGATGCAGAAAAAGCTTTTGATAAAATTCAACATCATTTATGATAAAAACTCTCCAGAAAGTGGGTATAGAGGGAACCTACCTCAACATAATAAGGGCCATATATGATAAGCCCACAGATAACATCATACTCAACAGTGAAAAGCTGAAAGCATTCCCTCTAAGATGGGAAACAAGACAAGGATACCCATGCTTGCCACTTTCATTCAACATAGTTTTGGAAGTCCTAGC
This sequence comes from Mesoplodon densirostris, assembly GCF_025265405.1. NCBI lineage: Eukaryota > Metazoa > Chordata > Mammalia > Artiodactyla > Ziphiidae > Mesoplodon > Mesoplodon densirostris. Next base: position 78,561,907 of record NC_082667.1, on the reverse strand, counting down.
CACGGTAATCAGAGAAGAAAAAAAAAAAAGGAATCCAAATTGGAAAGGAAGAAGTAAAAACTGTCACTGTTTGCAGATGACATGATACTATACATAGGAAATCCTAAAGGTGTCACCAGAAAACCACTAGAGCTCATCAGTGAGCTTGGTAAAGTTGCAGGGTACAAAATTAATATGCAGAAATCTGTTGCATTTCTATATGCTAACAATGAAATGTCAGAAAGGGAAATTATGGAAACAATTCCATTTACCATTGCATCAAGGAGAATAAAATACCTAGGAATAAACCTACCTGAAGAGGCAAAGACCTGTACTCCAAAAACTAGAAGACATTGATGAAAGGAATTGAAGATGACAGAAACAGATGGAAAGATATATCGTGTTCTTGGACTGGAAGAATCAATATTGTTAAAATGACCATACTACCCAAGGCAATCTGCAGATTCAGTGCAATCCCTATGAAATTACAAATGGCATTTTTTACAGAACTAGAACAAATAATTTTAAAATTTGTATGGAAACACAAAAGATCCCGAATAGCCAAAACAATTTTGAGAAAGAAGAACAGAGCTGGAAGAGTCATGCTTCCTGTTTTCAGACTATACTACAAAGCTACAGTAATCAAAACAGTATGGTACTGGCACAGAAACAGACACATAGATCAATGGAACAGGATAGAGAACCCAGAAATAAATCCACATACTCATGGTCAATTAATCTGTGACAAAGGAGGCAAGAATATATAGTGGAGAAAAGACAGTCTCTTCAATAAGAGGTGCTGAAAAACTGGATAGCTACATGTACAAGAATGAAATTAGAATGTTCTCTAACACCATGTACAAAACTAAGCTCAAAATGGATTAAAGACCTTAGTTTAAGAGTGGACACTATACAACTTCCTAGAGGAAACCATAGGCAGAACACTCTGACATAAATTGAAGCAATAGTTTTTTGTAAAAATCCTTTTAATAGAATTTTAAAAATATGAACAGGGCTTCCCTGGTGGCGCAGTGGTTGAGAGTCCGCCTGCCGATGCAGGGGACACGGGTTCGTGCCCCGGTCCGGGAGGCTCCCACGTGCCGCGGAGCGGCTGGGCCCGTGAGCCATGGCCGCTGAGCCTGCGCGTCCGGAGCCTGTGCTCCGCAACGGGAGAGGCCACAACAGTGAGAGGCCCGCGTACCGCAAAAAAAAAAAAAAAAAAAAAAAAAAAAAATGAACATGTGGTGGGAAAATTTTCTTCGCATTTGCATTTTTTTCTTCTTTCACAGAATTGGTCATCTGACTGGGTATAAACTATTGGTATAAAATAGTTTTTATCAGGCATTATTCTGTTGACGTCCAGTATCCAGCAGTTCTGGTAAAGGGTTAGATGCACATCTGATTCCTTAGTAGGTCCCTTGTTTTTCTGCTCTGACATCTTTTTAGAAAGCCTTATACTTAAGTTTCTGAAATTTCATCAGCGTATGTTTCGCTATGAATCTTTTTTTAGCACTTTGAACTCTGTAAATTACTCTGTGGACCTATTTCAGTCTAAAAACTCAGATATTTGTTCAGCTAAGGGATATTATTTTATTCATGTCTCTGATGATTTCTTCTCTGTTTCTTATGTTAACTGATTTTAGAACTTCTGCTAGTTTTGTGTTGGACTTAATCACCATATTTCTTAATTATCCCTCATATATTTAATCACTGTAACTTTTATTTAACATTCTGTAGTATTTCCTCAATTTTATTTCCCTTTTGCCTGATTCATTGCATTATTCAGTTCATATACTGAAGATTTAAATTCCAGAAATAGTATTTTAATTATTTATTTATAATATATAAATGTAATATTGTGTTAATTTTTATAACTTGCTTAATCTGAACTGTAAACAGATAATATTCTCTTATCTGGTGTTTTTCCAAAGGATGTTCCACTTGATATATGAGAGTTTCATAGGTATTACTTGAAAAAAAAGTCTTTTCTGACATCAAATGAGTTTAGGAAACACTGCGCTTAACAAATATTAAATTTATTTCTTGAATCCGTTATTGTAAATGGCATTTAATGAACTCATGGGCATTGGGAAACTCTAAGAAGCGATTTTATAGGGCGAATTTTTCAGATTTATTTTACTAAAATATTTATAATTAAAGAACATATTAAGGCACAGGGCAGTTTAAGAAATGGAACCATGTCACTTTAGAATATACAGCATTGGAAATACATTTTTTACAATCAAATTTTGTTAAATTTAATCTGGTATATTATTAGAAATTTCTAATATCTTTGTATTAAATAAATAAATAAATTAAGAAGTACTTTATGAAGATAGGAGCAAGGGAATATCATTTTCTCCTCCATGCCCATTTCATTTCCTCCTCCAGGATTTTGAAACTAATTTATCACATCTTTATTTTGGTGACAGGTTAAAGTTTGGTTGTCTTTTTCTAGATGATAGTAATTATATTAAATGAAGGGAATTAAAGTACTACAGGAAGGCTTGACTAAGTTTACTTTAGCTTTCCTCCTTATCACTATTAGGAAAACAGTATTCAATCAAGATCTGTCGGTTTGGAGACTAACTGTTGACAGGGTCTAAAAAAACACTGTGTTAAGATTATTTCTGGTATAAAATTTATTAGAATCAGATCAACAGTGGGCCACAGAAATAGCTTTTTAAAAGTAAAACCAATCAGTCAACATATGTATTGACTGCCTATATATTTGTAATAAGAAGAGCTGTATTGTATATTGACTGTTTTGTTGCCAAATTACAGGAAAAACCACAGTTGTTTACAGCAGTGACTTTTTTACCCAGCAGGATGGAGAAAACATTCTCAGAAATGTTATAAATATTTTCAATGTAGTCAATTTTGTGGTTGCAACTGTATTTATTTTGATTGATTTAACTCATGGTTAAGTGTTTGCAAGGCCCTTTGTATGTAAGTCTGTGGTGCATTATTGTGCATTATTGAACTAGAGTTCATTAGGTAATGGAGTTTTATGAACTTTATTAACTTTTTCATTTTCTTACCCAGGAGTAAATAAATAAGATTCTTGCTCTAAATAATAATTTCATGAACTATTGGTAAGATGACTTTAATTTTAAAAAGGCTAGCAAAAATAAATGAATGAAAAGCTTGTTGCTGTGTTCTGTCATCATCATCTTGCAGAACACAAATTTCATATTCACATTAAAAAGACATATTGCTCAAGTTGATCATTAACTAGGAAAATGAGCCATAGGGTATACATTATGCTAAAGAACAGTGAAGTGAGAAAAATTCCCAAGACATTTGCCTCTTGAAAACAGCCTATAAGTAAAACCTTTTAAGCACCATGCTGTCATTTGATAAACTGTTATACTGAAAAGGTAAAAGTCAATACCCAAATTTGAGATGTCACCACACACATATACTGTGTGACTTCACTTGTCTGTAAATTGAAGTCCTCTTTTTAATTTTAGTTATAATAGTCAATATTCTGGTAGTTAGCAGAAAGTTAACAATAATAGCTTAATGATAAAATAGCAGCCCTGGGAATTGAGATAATTCATGATCTATATATATTCTCAGTGTACTGCTCCTTCATTTAAGATATATAGGTACAAAATGAATGCAATAAGCAGTCTTTATTTCTTTTGCAGGTATGAAAGACTTGGGCTTCTGTGTCCAAAAGTCCTCAGTTGAAAGCTTGTTCCAAGCTATGTGAACTTGCATATAGTGATTTACTCATCAGAAGAATGGGGCTAATAATACCATATATTATAAGTATTAAGTTAGATGATTCATTTAAAATGATGCTAATGTTACACTTAGCTCATTGGCTTCAATTAATATGTGGTAGCAATTATTTTTAAAAGACTGACCTTGATAAAGTAGTCTATTCATTATGAAAAAACTCAAGTTCATTTTTAAACTTTAGGTTCTTCTGTTGTGAGTTTGGAAGGCTAACATAATACCTTTCCCCCCTTTTTTCTTTTTTTTTCTTTTCCAGCTGGTCACTGAAATCTCATTTATATTTTTTCTTGTAGAAGTGTTAGTAGGTAGCACATTTCCAGCATGTGAATAGCTTTTGGAATCAATAAATCCTGAAGATTAGTTTGAGACAGAGGAACTAAACTTCAAAAAGTAGCTTATCAAGGGCTACATTTATATGGCCTTTAGACATTTCTTATATTATTGTCCTGAATTTTTATTTAATTTCAAGAGTAACTGTCTTGTCTCTCTAAAAACAGCAGAAAAGGAACCTTAGATATTGTCTGTGTTTCCATTACAGATTTTTCTCTCCCAGAGGCTCAATAATAATGGTGTAATAAGTAGTAGATCTTATGGAGTTTTTTAGTCCACTGAATACAGATCCACTAAATATTGGTACTGATGCACTGTACTCTGAAAATTTTGAAGGTTCATCATGCTAAATTTGCTTTTTAAAAAAATTGGAGGAAAGATTGCAAACATACAATATATAGTAGATTTCAGTGGTTTTTATTTTTTATTTATTTTTTAAAATAAATTTATTTATTTATTTTATTTGTGGCCACATTGGGTCTTTGTTGCTGCGCGTAGGCTTTCTCTAATTGTGGCAAGCAGGGGCTACTCTTTGTTGTGTTGTGTGGGCTTCTTATTGTGGTGGTTTCTCTTGTTGCAGAGCATGGACTCTAGGCTTGCAGGTTTCAGTAGCTGTGGTGCATGGGCTCAGTAGTTGTGGCTCACGGGCTCTAGAGCACAGGCTCAGTACTTGTGGTGCACAGGCTTAGTTTCTCTGCGGTATGTGGGATGTTCCTGGACCAGGGCTCGAAACCGTGTCCCCTGTATTGGCAGGCAGTTTCTTTTTTTTTTAATTTTTGAATTTAATTTTATTTTTTTATGCAGCAGGTTCTTATTAGTCATCAATTTTATACACATCAGTGTATATATGTCAATCCCAATCCCCGAATTTATCACACCCCCACCCCCACCCCCCTGCAGCTTTCCCCCCTTTGTGTCCATACGTTGTTCTCTACATCTGTGTCTCAACTTCTGCCCTGCAACCTGGTTCATCTGTACCATTTTTCTAGGTTCCACATACGCGTGTATGACAGTCTCTAGGTCCATCCACGTCTCAACAAATGACCCAATTTCGTTCCTTTTTATGGCTGAGTAATATTCCATTGTATATATTACCATGTCTTCTTTATTCATTTGTATGTTGATGGCCATTTAGGTTGCTTCCATGACCTGGCTGTTGTAAATATGTTGCAGTGAACATTGGGGTGCATGTGTCTTTATGAATTATGGTTTTCTCTGGGTATATGCCCAGTAGTGGGATTGCTGGATCCTATGGTAATTTTATTTTTAGTTTTTTAAGGAACCTCCATACTGTTCTCCATAGTGGCTGTATCCATTTACATTCCCACCAACAGTGCAAGAGGGTTTCCTTTTCTCCACACCCTCTCCAGCATTTGTTGTTTGTAGATTTTCTTATGATGTCCATTCTAACTGGTGTGAGGTGATACCTCATTGTAGTTTTGATTTGCATTTCTCTAATAATTAGTGATGTTGAGCAGCTTTTCAGGTGCTTCTTGGCCATCTGTATGTCTTCTTTGGAGAAATGTCTATTTAGGTCTTCTGCCCATTTTTGGATTGGGTTGTTTGTTTCCTTAATATTGAGCTGCATGAGCTGTTTGTATATTTTGGAGATTAATCCTTTGTCCGTTGATCTGTTTGCAAATATTTTCTCCCATTCTGAGGGTTGTCTTTCATCTCGTTTATGGTTTCCTTTGCTGTGCAAAAGCTTTGAGGTTTCATTAGGTCCCATTTGTTTATTTTTGGTTTTATTTCCATTACTCTAGGAGGTGGATCAAAAAAGATCTTGCTGTGATATCTATCAAAGAGTGTTCTTCCTAGGTTTTCCTCTAAGAGTTTAATAGTGTCCAGTCTTACATTTAGGTCACTAATCCATTATGAGATTACTTTTGTGTACGGTGTTAGGGAGTGTTCGAATTTCATTCTTTTACATGTAGCTGTCCAATTTTCCCAGCACCACTTATTGAAGAGACTGTCTTTTCTCCATTGTATATCGTTGCCTCCTTTGTCATAGATTATTTGACTATAGATTAGTGGGTTTATCTCTGGGCTTTCTATCTTGTTCCATTGATCTATGTTTCTGTTTTTGTGCCAGTACCATATTGTCTTGATTACTGTAGCTTTGTCATATAGTCTGAAGTCAGGGAGTCTGATTCCTCCATCTCCGTTTTTTTTTCCCTCAAGACTGCTTTGGCTATTCGGGGTCTTTTGTGTCTCCATACAAGTATTAAGATATTTTGTTCTAGTTCCATAAAAAATGCCATTGGTAATTTGATAGGGATTGCATTGAATCTGTAGATTGCTTTGGGTAGTAGAGTCATTTTCACAATATTGATTTTTCCAACCCAGGAACATGGTATATGTCTCCATCTGTTGGTATCATCTTTAATTTCTTTCATTAGTGTCTTACAGTTTTCTGCATACAGGTCTTTTGTCTCCCTAGGTAGGTTTATTTCTAGGTGTTTTATTCTTTTGTTGTAGTGATAAATGGGAGTGTTTCCTTAATTTCTCTTTCAGATTTTTCATCATTAGTGTATAGGAATGCAAGAGATTTCTGTGCATTAATTTTGTATTCTGCTACTTACCAAATTCATTGATTAGCTCTAGTACTTTTCTGTTGGCATCTTTAGGATTCTCTATGTATATATATCATGTCATCTGCAAACAGTAACAGTTTTACTTCTTCTTTTTCAATTTGTATTCCTTTTATTTCTTTTTCTTCTCTGATTGCCATGGCTAGGACTTCCAAAACTATGTTGAATAATAGTGGTGAGAGTGGACCTCCTTTTCTTGTTCCTGATCTTAGAGGAAATGCTTCCAGTTTTTCACCATTGAGAATGATGTTTGCTGTGTGTTTGTCATATATGGCCTTTATTATGTTGAGGTAGGTTCCCTCTATGCCCCCTTTCTGGAGAGTTTTTATCATAAATGGGTGTTGAATTTTGTCAAAAGCTTTTTCTGCATCTATTGAGATGATCATATGGTTTTTCTTCTTCAATTTGTTAATATGGTGTATCACATTGATTGATTTGCGTATATTGAGGAAACCTTTCATCCCTGGAATAAATCCCACTTGATCGTGGTGTATGATCCTTTTAATGTATTGTTGGATTATGTTTACTAGTATTTTTCTGAGTATTTTTGCACCTATGTTCATCAGTGATATTGGTCTGTAATTTTCCTTTTTTTGTAGTATGTTTGTCTGGTTTTGGTACCAGGGTGATGGTGGCCTCATAGAATGAGTTTGGGAATGTTCCTTCCTCTGCAAATTTTTGGAGGACTTTGAGAAGGATGGGTGTTAGCTCTTCTGTAAATGTTTGATAGAATTCACATGTGAAGCCACCTGGTCCTGGACTTTTGCTTGTTGGAAGATTTTTAATCACAGTTTCAATTTCATTACTTGTGATTGGTCTGTTCATATTTTCTATTTCTTCCTGGTTCAGTCTTGGAAGGTTATACCTTTCTAAGAATTTGTCCATTTCTTCTAGGTTGTCCATTTTATTGGCATAGAGTTGCTTGTAGTAGTCTCAGGCTGCGTTGTATTTCTGCAGTGTCTGTTGTTACTTCTCCTTTTTCATTTCTAATTGTATTGATTTGAGTCCTCTCCCTCTTTTTCTTGATGAGTCTGGCTACTGGTTTATCAATTTTGTTTATCTTCTCAAAGAACTAGCTTTTAGTTTTATTGATCTTTGCTATTGTTTTCTTTGTTTCTATTTCATTTATTTCTGCACTGATCTTTATGATTTCTTTCCTTCTGCTAACTTTGGGGGTTTTTTATTCTTCTTTCTCTAATTGCTTTAGGTGCTAGGTCAGGTTGTTTACTCGAGATGTTTCCTGTTTCTTTTTTTTTATTTATTTTTTATTTTTTTTTATTTTACAAATTTAATCAGTTATACATATACATATGTTCCCATATCCCCTCCCTTTTTCGTCTCCCTCCCACCCTCCCTATCCCACCCCTCCAGGCGGTCACAAAGAACCGAGCTGATCTCCCTGTGCTATGCGGCTGCTTCCCACTAGCTATCTACCTTACGTTTGGTAGTGTATATATGTCCATGCCGCTCTTTCACTTTGTCACAGCTTACCCTTCCCCCTCCCCATATCCTCAAGTCCATGCTCTAGTAGGTCTGTGTCTTTATTCCTGTTTTACCCCTATGTTCTTGATGACATTTTTTTCTTAAATTCCATATATATGTGTCAGCATACAGTATTTGTCTTTCTCTTTCTGACTTACTTCACTCTGTATGACAGACTCTAGGTCCATCCACCTCATTACAAATAGCTCAATTTCATTTCTTTTTATGGCTGAGTAATATTCCATTGTATATAGGTGCCACATCTTCTTTATCCATTCATCCGATGATGGACACTTAGGTTGTTTCCATCTCCGGGCTATTGTAAATAGGGCTGCTATGAACATTTTGGTACATGTCTCTTTTTGAATTATGGTTTTCTCAGGGTATATGCCCAGTAGTGGGATTGCTGGGTCATATGGTAGTTCTATTTGTAGTTTTTTAAGGAACCTCCATACCGTTCTCCATAGTAGCTGTACCAATTCACATTCCCACCAGCAGTGCAAGAGTGTTCCCTTTTTTCCACACCCTCTCCAGCATTTATTGTTTCTAGATTTTTTGATGATGGCCATTCTGACTGGTGTGAGATGATATCTCATTGTAGTTTTGATTTGCATTTCTCTAATGAGTAAAGATGTTGAGCATCCTTTCATGTGTTTGTTGGCTGTCTGTATATCTTCTGTGGAGAAATGTCTATTTAGGTCTTCTGCCCATTTTTGGATTGGGTTGTTTGTTTTTTTGCTATTGAGCTGCATGAGCTGCTTATAAATTTTGGAGATTAATCCTTTGTCAGTTGCTTCATTTGCAAATATTTTCTCCCATTCTGAGGGTTGTCTTATCGTCTTGTTTATGGTTTCCTTTGCTGTGCAAAAGCTTTGAAGTTTCATTAGGTCCCATGTGTTTATTTTTGTCTTTATTTCCATTTCTCTAGGAGGTGGGTCAAAAAGGATCTTGCTGTGATTTATGTCATAGAGTGTTCTGCCTATGTTTTCCTCTAGGAGTTTGATAGTGTCTGGCCTTACATTTAGGTCTTTAATCCATTTTGAGCTAATTTTTGTGTATGGTGTTAGGGAGTGATCTAATCTCATACTTTTACATGTCCCTGTCCAGTTTTCCCAGCACCACTTATTGAAGAGACTGTCCTTTCTCCACTGTACATTCCTGCCTCCTTTATCAAAGATAAGGTGACCATATGTCCGTGGGTTTATCTCTGGGCTTTCTATCCTGTTCCATTGATCTATCTTTCTGTTCTTGTGCCAGTACCACACTGTCTTGATTACTGTAGCTTTGTAGTATAGTCTGAAGTCAGGGAGCCTGATTCCTCCAGCTCCGTTTTTCGTTCTCAAGATTGCTTTGGCTATTCGGGGTCTTTTGTGTTTCCATACAAATTGTGAAATTTTTTGTTCTAGTTCTGTGAAAAATGCCATTGGTAGTTTGATAGGTATTGCATTGAATCTGTAGATTGCTTTGGGTAGTAGAGTCATTTTCACAATGTTGATTCTTCCAATCCAAGAACATGGTACATCTCTCCATCTATTTGTATCATCTTTAATTTCTTTCATCAGTGTCTTATAATTTTCTGCATACAGGTCTTTTGTCTCCTTAGGTAGGTTTATTCCTAGATATTTTATTCTTTTTGTTGCAATGGTAAATGGGAGTGTTTCCTTGATTTCACTTTCAGATTTTTCATCATTAGTATATAGGAATGCCAGAGATTTCTGTGCATTAATTTTGTATCCTGCAACTTTACCAAATTCATTGATTAGCTCTAGTAGTTTTCTGGTAGCATCTTTAGGATTCTCTATGTATAGTATCATGTCATCTGCAAACAGTGACAGCTTTACTTCTTCTTTTCCCATTTGGATTCCTTTTATTTCCTTTTCTTCTCTGATTGCTGTGGCTAAAACTTCCAAAACTATGTTGAATAAGAGTGGTGAGAGTGGGCAACCTTGTCTTGTTCCTGATCTTAGTGGAAATGGTTTCAGTTTTTCACCATTGAGGACGATGCTGGCTGTGGGTTTGTCATATATGGCCTTTATTATGTTGAGGAAAGTTCCCTCTATGCCTACTTTCTGCAGGGTTTTTATCATAAATGGGTGTTGAATTTTGTCAAAAGCTTTCTCTGCATCTATTGAGATGATCATATGGTTTTTCTCCTTCAGTTTGTTAATATGGTGTATCACATTGATTGATTTGCGTATATTGAAGAATCCTTGCATTCCTGGAATAAACCCCACTTGATCATGGTGTATGATCCTTTTAATGTGCTGTTGAATCCTGTTTGCTAGTATTTTGTTGAGGATTTTTGCATCTATGTTCATCAGTGATATTGGCCTGTAGTTTTCTTTCTTTGTGACATCCTTGCCTGGTTTTGGTATCAAGGTGATGGTGGCCTCGTAGAATGAGTTTGGGAGTGTTCCTCCCTCTGCTATATTTTGGAAGAGTTTGAGAAGGATAGGTGTTAGCTCTTCTCTAAATGCTTGATAGAATTCGCCTGTGAAGCCATCTGGTCCTGGGCTTTTGTTTGTTGGAAGATTTTTAATCACAGTTTCAATTTCAGTGCTTGTGATTGGTCTGTTCATATTTTCTATTTCTTCCTGATTCAGTCTTGGCAGGTTGTGCATTTCTAAGAATTTGTCCATTTCTTCCAGGTTGTCCATTTTATTGGCATAGAGTTGCTTATAGTAATCTCTCATGATCTTTTGTATTTCTGCAGTGTCAGTTGTTATTTCTCCTTTTTCATTTCTAATTCTATTGATTTGAGTCTTCTCCCTTTTTTTCTTGATGAGTTTGGCTAATGGTTTATCAATTTTGTTTATCTTCTCAAAGAACCAGCTTTTAGTTTTATTGATCTTTGCTATCGTTTCCTTCATTTCTTTTTCATTTATTTCTGATCTGATTTTTATGATTTCTTTCCTTCTGCTAACTTTGGGATGTTTTTGTTCTTCTTTCTCTAATTGCTTTAGGTGCAAGGTTAGGTTGTTTATTCGAGATATTTCCTGTTTCTTAAGGTGGGATTGTATTGCCATAAACTTCCCTCTTAGAACTGCTTTTGCTGCATCCCATAGGTTTTGGGTCGTAGTGTCTCCATTGTCATTTGTTTCTAGGTATTTTTTAATTTCCTCTTTGATTTCTTCAGTGATCACTTCGTTATTAAGTAGTGTATTGTTTAGCCTCCATGTGTTTGTATTTTTTACAGATCTTTTCCTGTAATTGATGTCTAGTCTCATAGCATTGTGGTCGGAAAAGATACTTGATACAATTTCAATTTTCTTAAATTTACCAGGTCTTGATTTGTGACCCAAGATATGATCTATCCTGGAGAATGTTCCATGAGCACTTGAGAAAAATGTGTATTCTGTTGTTTTTGGATGGAATGTCCTATAAATATCAATTAAGTCCATCTTGTTTAATGTATCATTTAAAGCTTGTGTTTCTTTATTTATTTTCATTTTGGATGATCTGTCCATTGGTGAAAGTGGGGTGTTAAAGTCCCCTACTATGAATGTGTTACTGTCGATTTCCCCTTTTATGGCTGTTAGTATTTGCCTTATGTATTGAGGTGCTCCTATGTTGGGTGCATAAATATTTACAATTGTTATATCTTCTTCTTGGATCGATCCCTTGATCATTAGGTAGTGTCCTTCTTTGTGTCTTCTAATAGTCTTTATTTTAAAGTCTATTTTGTCTGATATAAGAATTGCTACTCCAGCTTTCTTTTGATTTCCATTTGCATGGAATATCTGTTTCCATCCCCTTACTTTCAATCTGTATGTGTCTCTAGGTCTGAAGTGGGTCTCTTGTAGACAGCATATATATGGGTCTTGTTTTTGTATCCATTCAGCCAATCTGTGTCTTTTGGTGGGAGCATTTAGTCCATTTACATTTAAGGTAATTATTGATATGTATGTTCCTATTCCCATTTCCTTAATGGTTTTGGGTTCGTTATTGTAGGTCTTTTCCTTCTGTTGTGTTTCTTGCCTAGAGAAGTTCCTTTAGCATTTGTTGTAAAGCTGGTTTGGTGGTGCTGAACTCTCTCAGCTTTTGCTTGTCTGTAAAGTTTTTAATTTCTCCATCAAATCTGATCGAGATCCTTGCTGGGTAGAGTAATCTTGGTTGCAGGTTTGTCTCCTTCATCACTTTAGTTATGTCCTGCCACTCCCTTCTGGCTTGTAGAGTTTCTGCTGAGAGATCAGCTGTTAACCTGATGGGGATTCCCTTGTGTGTTATTTGTTGTTTTTGCCTTGCTGCTTTTAATATGATTTCTTTGTGTTTAATTTTTGACAGTTTGATTAATATGTCTTGGCTATTTCTCCTTGGATTTATTCTGTATGGGACTCTCTGTGCCTCCTGGACTTGATTAACTATTTCCTTTCCCATATTAGGGAAGTTTTCAACTATAATCTCTTCAAATATTTTCTCAGTCCCTTTCTTTTTCTCTTCTTCTTCTGGAACCCCTATAATTCGAATGTTGGTGCGTTTAATGTTGTCCCAGAGGTCTCTGAGACTGTCCTCTGTTCTTTTCATTCTTTTTTCTTTATTTTGCTCTGCATCAGTTATTTCCACTATTTTATCTTCCACCTCACTTATCCGTTCTTCTGCCTCAGTTATTCTGCTATTGATCCCATCTAGAGTATTTTTCATGTCATTTATTGTGTTTTTAATCGATGCTGGATTCATCTTTAGTTCTTCTAAGTCCTTGTTAACTGTTTCTTGCATTTTGTCTATTCTATTTCCAAGATTTTGGATCTTGGAAATAGAATCTTGGATCAGCTTTACTATCATTATTCTGAATTCTTTTTCAGGTAGACTGCCTATTACCTCTTCATTTGTTAGGTCTGGTAGGTTTTTATCTTGCTCCTTCACCTGCTGTGTGTTTTTCTGTTTTCTCATTTTGCTTATGTTACTGTGTTTGGGGTCTCCTTTTTGCAGGCTGCAGATTTGTAGTTCCCGTTGTTTTTGGTGGCTGTCCCCAGTGGCTAAGGTTGTTTCAGTAGGTTGTGTAGGCTTCCTGGTGGGGAGGGACTAGTGCCTGTGTTCTGGTGGTTGAGGCTCGATCTTGTCTTTCTGGTGGACAGGTCCCCGTCTGGTGGTGTGTTTTGGGGTGCCTGTGGCCTTATTATGTTTTTAGGCAGCCTCTCTGCTAATGGGTGGGGTTGTGTTCCTGTCTTGCTAGTTGCTTGGCATAGGGTGACCAGCACTGTAGCTTGCTGGTCGTTGACTGAAGCTGGGTGCTGGTGTTGAGATGGAGATCTCTGGGAGATTTTCGCCGCTTGATATTATGTGGAGCTGGGAGGTCTCTTGTGGACCCGTGTCCTGAAGTTGGCTCTCCCACTTCAGAGGCACAGCACTGACTCCTGGCTGCAGCACCAAGAGCTTTTCATAATGTAGAGAACATATCATGGGAAGCACATAGACAGTTGTTAAGCTTCTCCACTGTATGATAAAATTCTTGAATTATTACATTATAAACCGGTCCGGGGAGGAAGGCGCCATCCGGGAGCGCGTAAGGGCTGCGCGGCGCAGGCGGCGGGCAGGGCCGAGCGGTGGCGGCGGCGCTGTCCTAGGAGAGGTACTGGAGCCGGGGGACGCCGAGGCGGCGACAGCGGCGGCGGGGGCGCGGGGCCCTCTCTTTGTGTCTGAATGAACAAAGGATAACTGGGCCTTTTTTGAAGTCTTTGAGTGAGTTGAAGACACAAAATGCAACCTGTACTCTTATAATATGTTCAGTTTATCAGTACACAAACTTATAAACCGTGAATTTCCCTAAAGTTATTATACCATTTAGAAGATTTTGCTGGGACGTTTACTTAAAACCAAACAATTGAGGTCTATAGGTCCAAATAATTTCCTTCTCTCTTGCTGTCTCCATTTCAGTTTCCTGAGTTTCTGGGAAGGCCTGGTTTCCCCAAAGGAACGATTTCTGGTAGAGGTCTGAAGGTCTGACCCAAGAAAAAAATCCAGTATAGCCAATGAATTGAGGACAAGAAGGTTTCCAGTCAGGTAGGAACATTTAATCTCATACATTACAATCACCTTAAGTAAGGTGTGCTGATAGCTGGATATGATTTAACTTCTTGGAAAAAGATGCATATATAACCTGCCCCACAAGGAAGCTGTTCTCAATTCCCTTAGTGGTTGTGGTGTTTATCAGAGAGTGCCTTGGGGGAAGATGAATACAATAACAGTATGATGCTTTTCTTTTCATTTTTAGCTCATTGTTGCCACGTACACTTGGTGATCTTGGTGCCTGTGGTTTAATCCCAGGAGGTTAGACATGTGGAACAGCACATTAACCCTTTTTAGTATTTTCTCCCAAGACAAATCATTTTTATAGGTTGTCTCCATGGTCTTCTAGTTGCTTATCAAAATTAAGCATCAAGTCTTCTAAGTGAGCAATAGCCCCAGTCAGTGTGAGGAAATCAGCTTGGTTCTTATTGGGGCACAAATTCTTGGTCTTGGCACAAAGTGAGTTCACATAGGGAGTTAGAAGGAGAAGAATGGGGCATGCGAAAGGGGAGTTCTCTGTTCTCATTTACCTATGCATGTTGAAACTCCACTAACAGTTTTATTTTCATTAGCAATTTGTGATAAAAACTTAGGGTAAAGGGAATAATGAAGCTGTCCCATTATATGGCAGGACAAAAGATAGTAGGGACATCAAAATCAGGGCCTATCTATCTCATTTGCAGTTGTATACTCAGTGTTTAGCATAGCATTTGACCCCTCATCAGTATTCAATAAGAAGATGCGTGTTGAATGACTTAGGGATGAATTAATGAATGAAAAAAGTTAATATGGTAGAAAATGTGTTTTATCCTTGTATTTTCGTGTGTTGACTTCTGTATTTCAAGACCCAGCGCTGTAACTGACACATAGAATATAAGCAGTAAAATTTGCTGAAAGAATGAATGAGTCCCCAGAATTCTAAGAAGAATTTTAAGACCAACACAGACCCCATATCTGCCAAGGTCTATGACAGAAGTATCCAGAGAAGAAAGCCTGATCTCAGCTAGTGGTAGAGCTGACAGAATTTATCTAGTTTTAATAATTTACAGCTCATCCCATTACATCTAGGCATAGTACCTACGTGAGCCATACAATTAAATGTTGACTGAAAAAAAATGCACAACCTAAAAGTTGAGAATTATGTTTTATTTGGAGGACATACTGAGGACTTAAATCAGGAGACAGCCTCTCAGATAGCTCTGAGCGACTGTTCTGAAGAGGTAAGGGAGGGCACAGGATATTTAGGGGTTCTTGCAAAAAAAAACCCCAGGTAGTTGGAACATCAAAAGATTACTGTTAATTAAAGAAACTAGACATCTTAAGTTAATAAATTTAGTACTTTTCTATATATGGTGAGATGCAAGAATATGGTCTCATGGAAATCATTCCCTTGATATGCACTTTAATTATCTAGGGCCAGTATCCTGTTTTCTCCATCCTGAATCCCCTCAGGGTGCAGCATTGGGGGTGGCTTCTGTGGCTGATGGCTTGATGGCTATAACATCCTCTGTTACTGATACCCCAGGCTACATTCTTTGTCCACGTAAATGCTTGAATATGGATAGTAAATCTGTGGATTTGCAAAACGTAATTCTTGGAGCATTTTTAGAAGGACAAAGTTAAGGGCAATTTCAGAATCACTAGCAGCTAAAATTGCTATTTATACTTTTCCATTGGTAGGTAGTAATCTGCTGTTGCTATCTTCAGTATTCCCAAGGGATAACAAAAGCCATTTAATTCAAGAAAGAAATGTAAACTTTAGCACAATGCAACTTCCACAAAACCAAACACACAAACACACACCCAACTCTCGCAGATATGAAGTAATAATCTGAAATAGAATCCTGGAACTAATTGCAAAAAAAAGAGCAAATGTACTCATATTAGATTTTATCCTTTTATTAATGTTTGATATATATATATATATGTATTTATTAATAAAATTCAGAGTTGCTATATGGAGAAATAGCTTTGTACGAATATTGTCTTTGTAGTGTTTATCAATAATGTATGAGATTGCCTCCTATGCTCCTTTTCCTTTATTCTCTTGCAGGCAGTAAATGTAGTTATCAGTTGTTTTTAAAATTTCTAGGCAGCCAAAGGACTAGTATCACTTAAATAAAGAAGGCAAATTGTCCCAAAGTAGGAACAATTTCCCTTCATTATGGAACATAAAGTCCTCATATGAAGGGGGAAGAATTTCATAGCTAAAAGCTTTCAACTACAGAAGATTTATGAGTAACTATGTATGTTGTTTCAAAGTGGACTCTCTATAATTAATGCCTTGGGGTTATCTTTGGTATATAATGGATTTTGATTTTTTAAATATTATTAGATAATATACAGAAGAATATATTTAATTGTATGTAAGTTATGAGAAATAATAAAAACTCCTGCAAACACACCACCAAAACTAAGAAGTAGAATCAAAACTGCTGAGTCTTCTCTCTGTTCTCTACCTTGATCCCACCTTCCTGCTTTCACCAAAGAAATCACTCTGATCTTAGCTTTATGTTCAACATCCACATAATTTTTATCTGATTTTGCTTATTATTGAGATTTATAAAATTGATATCATACTTTAGTCTTCTGTGCTTGCTTTTTTTACTCAACATTATGTTTCTAAGGTTCATCCACTTTACTTTAACTAGTGTTCATTCATTTGTACTACTGTATAATATTTTATTGTATAAATACAAGAAAATGTGTTTATTATTCTATTAATGATATTTGGGTTGTTTGGGGCCTATTACGGACAATACTTCCATGAACATTTATTTTAATGTTTCCTGGTACACATGTGCAAGATTTAACATAAGTAAAAGAATAGACATACTAAGAGTAGAATTGCTGAGTTGTAGGGAATTCAAATATTCAACTTTAAAAATTCATGTCACAATGTTTTCCAAAGTTATGGCATCAATTTTCAGCCCTTTTGCTCTATAGCTTCACCAGTTAGAATGGTCATTCTAGTCTTTTGTTCCTTGTATTAGTCTGCTCAGGTTGTCCTAGCAAAATACCTCAGATTCAGTGGCTTAAAAAACAAGAGATTTATCTTCTCACAGTTCTGGAGGCTGGAAGTCCAAGCTCAAGATGTTGGCAGTTTTGGGTCCTCCTGAGGCCTCTTTCCTTGACTTGCAGATGACCGCTGCTTTCTTGCTATGTCCTCACATGGCCTTTTCTCTGTGTGTATACATCCCTCTTATCTCTTTCTCTTCTTACAAGGACACCAGTCATATCAGTTAGGGCCCCACCATTATGACCTCATTTAACCATAATTATGTTTTTAAAGTCCCTGTCTCCAAACAGCTACATTGGGAGATGGGGCATCAACATACGAATTTTAGGGAACACAATTCAGTCCATAACAATTTTAATTTGTATTTCCCTAATTACTGATAGGCTGAGAATCCTTTCATCTGTTTAATAGTTGCCTATGTTTCCTATTCTGTGAAGTCCAGAGAATATCTTTTGTCCATTTTTCTACTGTTTATCTTTTTCTTACTTATTTGTATTGTTTTTTAAATACAAGCAAATAATCTTTGGTCAGCTATATATGACACAAATAAGTTATTTCATACCTTCTAACTTTTTTTTTTTTTTTTTTTTTTTGCGGTATGCGGGCCTCTCACTGTTGTGGCCTCCCCCGTTGCGGAGCACAGGCTCCGGACGCGCAGGCTCCGGACGCGCAGGCTCAGCGGCCATGGCTCACGGGCCCAGCCGCTCCGCGGCATATGGGATCCTCCCAGACCGGGGCACGAACCCGTATCCCCTGCATCGGCAGGCGGACTCTCAACCACTTGCGCCACCAGGGAGGCCCTACCTTCTAACTTTTTTAATGTTGTCTTTTGATAAATAGCGGCTCTCAATTTTAATGAAATCAAATTTATCTTTTAGCTTAGTGTCTTTTTGTTCTACTTAAAATGTCCTTCCCTAGTTTAATGCTACCCAGATATAGTATATTTTCTTCTGAAAGTTCTAGTGTATCTTTGTTTTATATTCAAGCCATTAATGCACTTACAATCGTCTTGTCTGTATTATCCAATTTCTTTGTTTTCTGATGAATAATTAAGTTTTCCAGGACCATTTTGGAATGAATGGATTTTTTAGGTGTGTCTGAGCTGTTCTTGACCATTCACATAAATTTCAGAATTGGCAATCCTGGAAAACCTCTATTAAGTATTTTTATTGTAATTGTATTGACTATATAAATTAAGTTGGGGGAAACTTACACCATTATGATGAGTCTTTTCTATCCATAAACAAGATGTACCTCTCCATTTATTTAAGACTTCTTTAATATCTTTCAATAAGGTTTTATTTTCTCCATAAATGTCTTGCACATTTTTATTTAGATTTATTCCTAGGTAGTTTTTTTTTTTCCATTTTAAATACTTTTTAAGCTCTCTCTTTGTTCCTGGATTATAGAAATCCAATAGATTTTTGCATCTTGAGCTTATATCTAGCCATCTTGCTAATATTGTTTTTTAGTAAGAGAGGATTTTCTTAGCAAAGAGGAATAAATGTAAAATTAAATAAAAAGGTTATGGGTCAGCTCTGGTCAATAGAACTTTCCATGATAATGGAAATGTTCTTAGTGCTGTCAAAAACGACAGCCATTAGTCACATGTGTTTTTAACTTTTTAAATGTAAGTTCAATAAAATTAAAATTTCAGTTCCTAAGTCAAACTTGCCCACATTTCAAGTATTTAATAGCCACTTGTGACTAGTGGACACTATACTGGACATTGTATCTCTAGACTATTAGACTGTGAAGCCATGGCGTCCCGGGATTTTATCTTTGTCAATGGCATAAGTGAGATCTTTCATGTGACAGTTATTCTGTTATTAAAAAGAGAAGTTACTTAACCTAGTCATCCCTAACTTTTTGAAATAATCCAACATAGCTTTCACCATCCATGAATTTCTTGAATCATATTTATGTTTCTAAACTATTTCTTATGTCATGTGTTCACTTTGTAGCAAGTTCATTGTCCTAAAATGGCACATACCAAAGTATCAAGAGGTTCCCTTATTCCTGATAAGCTGTGATTGGATGAAGAAGACCTTGTTACCCTGCCTATCTGATTTTTATTATAATCAGATGTTAATCTGTATCAGTCTCCATATTCAAAATTCACCTTCAAAATTATATGTTATTCCCATGATGGTTGTCTTTATTTCATTTAGCTAGTATCATGACCTTTTAAATGCAGTTTTGGTCATTTTCTACTAAAACCTCATATTTATCTGTGTGGAAATACATCTCCTACTTGTTTGCCCTCTTATAAACTCTTCCTGTAATTTAATCCTCATGAGCTTTATTTCCCCGAATTTTAATTACTTAATATTTTGTGAAACATTTAAGAGATCACTGGTATGCTCTTTTTTTCAATCATCTATACTTTTAAACAGTGTGTTGCAATAAGAAATAGTACTGGTAATCAGAAGACCAGAGTCCTAGTTTGACCCATAAAAATGAACTATATGTGCATTTAAATAAGTTTTATATAAGGTTATATAAGGTTTATTCTGATTCTAAAATTGTTATGATTATTTAGAAAATTATGTTTGAAATATGACATTATTCAAAACCAATAGAGGTTTGAAATCTATTAAAAATCTACAAAGAATTCAACTATTTCACCTTTTTCCCTGATTTGATATTAAACTGTAATCCTTCATCTTTCACTTACAGCATGCTGTAGCTGCTGTTGACACAAAGACAAAATATAATGTCTAAATATTGTGTACTTGTTTTTAAATGAATACTTTTGTTTAAAATTGTCTTTTACATAGATTCTTGATTCCCTTTTCACAACTTTTCCATTCCCCATGCTACTGCAATCAATCACTCATGATAGAAAATTATTCTCTTTTCTGTTTGCTAAAGCTCTTTTTAAAATACCAAGTTTCAAATGATCATCAATTCAAGAAACTTTGGGAAATGAACCTCATAATTTCCAGAATGAATATTTTGTTTCACTGGCTACCAGGACACCATCCTCTCCTAGATTTCTCCCCTCTCACTCACCATTCCTTGGCAGCCTCCCTTGGTGATGCCTCCCATCCTTCAACGTCTGTTAGAATGCCCTAAGGCTCATTCCTGGCCCCCTTCACTCTCCATCTACCTTAACTACTCACGAGTTTTAATCTAGTCCCATTACTTTAATGGGAAGATGACTTATGACTCCCCAATTCATACTTCTAGCCCTAAGCACTCACCTAACCTCCAGACTCCTAATTCCAATTTCCCACTAAATATCTCCAATCTATGCATAATAGACACTTCAAACTTAGCAAATAAAACTAAATATTTTGCTTTGATCCATCCATTGCACTCCAGTTTTTCCTGGCTCCATAACTCATCCAGTTGCTCAGGCCAAAAATGTTAGATTCATCCTTAAACTCTCACTTTCCCACAATTCCTATGTCCAGTCCATCAGAAATTCTTGCCAGTCTAACTTGAAAATACATCCTGAATCCACCTACCTCTCACCTTACTCTTGCCGTCTTTTCTTACTCCAAGCCATCATTGCTTGCCTCATCTAATGCAATAGGCAGCCTCTTCCACAACCTCCTTGCTTCCTCTCCTCTTGCCCCAATCCTTATAGTCTCTAACCAATACAATAGCCAGAATAATCACAAAAAAACCATGAATCATATTACATTATTTCCCAAAACCTGTTCCCATCACTTTAGAATAAAAATTAAACTTTTTACCTGTCCCACGTGCTTTATCCAGTATTTCTTCTGCCCTACTCTCCAAGCTCGTTTACTACTACTATTCTCTCACACACACATCCAGATTTTCTTTCTGCAGTGGCTTTCCCAACATCAGGGCCTTTGCACTTGCTATTCCCTAAAACCTGGAAGATTTTAAAAATCTGTAAGATTCCTCCAAGCAAGATCTTAGAAGGTATTTACATTTCATTTTGTAGAGACATTTGGTAGAAGACATTTTTGCAGAAGATTGATACATTTTACTTTGGCGGCTATTCACACATCTGGCAATTTCCAAGTTGGTTAAATAACAAATGTGAATTGATGAAGCTAAAATAAAAGAACTGTAGTTGGTGAGACCTATGTGTTTTAAACCGTGAACTTTGAGGAATTGTAGACATGCAAACTACACCATGGTTTCAGTGTTAATGTGTGAGAATTAGCTAAGGTATTTTCCAAATACTCATTACTCTCTAAAGAGCTTCTGAGCAGGAAATCAGAACAGGGCCTGTGGACCTGAATTTTATCTAGTACCACAGTTGATTCTGTTGCAGATGGTTTTCAGTCAGCCCTTTGAGAGACACCAAGCTGGGGTATTTGCCCAGATATGATTACCAATGGTCATGCAAGTCACCAATGAGATACAATCGAGAATCAACAAATGACTGAAAAGAGTGACAAAAGAAGAAGAGGATCCAGTAAGGACCAGTAGAGACGCTATCCCAAGCACTCTTGGCTAGGAGTTTTACAAATCCATTCATATAAATGGATGATAGTTAACAGCCAAATGGCACTGCATATTTTTTTAAGTTGCTGAGTATTAAAGTGTATGGCTAAGCATCATAAGTTTTGTTAAATTATATTTTGGTTGCTATAAAATTAGGTGTACATTGTGTGTCATAGATGTAGGGATACAGATGTGTAAATATATGTCGTTGTTTCAGTTCTTCAGCTGATACTTCATAATGTCTTTGCAACTTCTAAATGAAGGACCTCTTCAAATATTGTTTAGAAAGAAAAGATGCCTGTTCATCCCTGTCCACCTCCCTTTCTTCATCCCCTTCCTTGTCCCTTCCCTTCTTTTTTTAAAAATCTTTATTGGAGTATAACTGCTTTATAGTGTTGTGATCCCTTCCCTTCTTGAACAAATTAGTCCATTAAGTGAGGTAAAATAACCCTTTGTCAGCATGGGGGAGGTGGGCATTCAAGGAACCACATGACTTGGCATTGGGTCTCAGAGTCTGAGAAAGGGGAGAGGATGTCTGCATAAGGGAGCCTGGAGTTGACTGCTGAAGTCTGATTCGTGTGAAAGGGCATCCACATGAGGAAGTGGCCTTGGCAACCACTCTGTACAGATTGTCATAACCCGTGCCAGGTGGAGAAAATGTGTGGATGGGAAAGTGGCAGCTACAAGAATTTACTTAAATACAGGAAGATTGATCAAATAATTAAGGATATTAAGAATATGGTAATCAGTGTTATTTTAATATCTGTGGAGGGAGTTAAAATATGAAAAGGGCAAAAACTAGAATGAAAGGGTGTTGAAAGGGAATGGAGGATGTTAATGTGAACACATGATTTTCAATATAGAGACATTATAGAAATAAACATAGACTATATGTATGCATATGTTTATGAACGTGTTTGTGAATATGTGTAAATGGTTATGAATATGTGTTTTCATATGTGTGTATGTATATATGTACATAAATCCCCTAGCTCTGCCTATTGAGAGTACCTGGGACCACTGCTTCCCAAGAGCAATGAATACACCTAGTGTCCAGACTTGGTTTCTAAATACAGCTCTCCAACTGAAGGAACTAAAGGTCTTTGGAGAAATGGCTGATTCTAGAACCACTACAGGGAAAATATAAGATGACCCTAGAACATACTATTGTTTCAAGAAGTAAGGGATCAGCCATAAAAAGAAACGACATTCAGTTATTTGTAGTGAGGTGGATGGACCTAGAGTCTGTCATACAGAGTGAAGTAAGTCAGAAAGAGAAAGACAAATACCGTATGCTAACACATATATATGGAATCTAAAAAAAAAAAATGTCATGAAGAACCTAGGGGTAAGAAAGGAATAAAGACACAGACCTACTAGAGAATGGACTTGAGGATATGGGGAGGGGGAAGGATAAGCTGTGACAAAGTGAGAGAGCGGCATGGACATATATATACGCTACCAAACGTAAAATAGATAGCTAGTGGGAAGCAGCCTCATAGCACAGGGAGATCAGCTTGGTGCTTTGTGACCACCTAGAGGGTTGGGGTAAGGAGGGTGGGAGGGAGGGAGACGCAAGAGGGAGGGGATATGGGGATGTATGTATATGTATAGCTGATTCACTTTGTTATAAAGCAGAAACTAACACACCATTGTAAAGCAATTATACTCCAATAAAGATGTTAGAAAAAAGAAGAAGAAGGGAGATATCAAAGAATAATTGGGAAACATCAAAGGATATGGAAGCCAAACTGAAGGGGTTTCCACTGGACAAATCTTGAACAATCTAAGCCTCAAAATAAATAATGGTAGAAACGTATTATAGTCAATTGAATAAAATAGGAGTCTATGAGTTCATACTGATTTAAATAATTAAATTGAATAAATTATGTTTGATGAGGAACAGGATATTTACATAATTACAAAGTGCCTTACCACAAAAATTATTAATAATGAAGGAGAAAAAAATAACTTTACAATGGAGAAGACTGGGTGATACACCTTAATCAAATGAGTAAAATAATATTCCAGTAAGGTTACTAGTTAAAAGTTTGCCGAAATTGTTTGATAGGAAGCAGTGAGAACAGAGCTTCACCACTGTGTTATTCCTGCCAACTATACATATCCTGAATAATCATGAGACAAATACAAACAGCTAAATCCTACAAAATAGCTGATCCATATTCTTTAAATTTTTCTAGTTTATGAAATTCAAGGGAAGCCTGAGAAAATTTTCCAGATTAAAAAACTAAAGAGACAGGACAACTAAATGCAACATGCGACACTGGGCTGATCCTTTCATTATGAAGGACATGATTGGGATAATTGACAAAACTTGAAAGGGGTCTGAGGATTAGTAGCTCTGTAGTCATGTGTCAGTGTTAATTTCCTGATTTTCATGATTATATTTGGACATATGTTTGTAGGAAATACTAGAGGATTTGGGGGAGACATTGCATTGTGTTGGCAACTACTCTCAAATGGTTTGGGAAATAAATTATTTTTATTGTCATTTCAACCTTTCTTTAATTTTCGAGATTGTTAAAAGAAGGCAAACAAAGGAGAAGACCCCTGAGTCAGGTAACCCTCCTTTTCCTGGCGACTCCCATAGTTAAAAGCTCAGTTTACAATGGTGGTCAGTTTTTCAGTCTATTTGTGCTAATTTCTGTTACTAACAACATAGCATCTTATTTTCTATTTGAGGTTTTTGGATTTTTCCTAATTATGCTTTTGCTTTTTATTCTATCAAATGTCTATGAGTTTGATAAAGTCCTTGGTATTAACACAAAATCAGTAAGATTCATAAAAATAAAAATAAGTTCTTGGAGAAATTTATAAATTTCTACCTGCATTCAAATTGGAGTAAGTTGGCAAGAAATTTATAAGGGGAAAATAATATAAGGAGCACTCCCATTCAGAAACTCAAAATGGTTGCACGGGGCTTCCCTGGTGGCGCAGTGGTTGAGAGTCCGCCTGCCGATGCAGGGGACACGGGTTCGTGCCCCGGTCCCGGAGGATCCCACGTGCCGCGGAGCGGCTGGGCCCGCGAGCCATGGCCGCGGAGCCTGTGTGTCCGGAGCCTGTGCTCCGCAACGGGAGAGGCCACAGCAGTGAGAGGCCCGCGTACAGCAAAAAAAAAAAAAAAAGGTTGCACGTGTTTATCCTGTAAGAGGTCTGTGATGAAACAGCAGGATGAAGGCTATATGTCCAAACTTAAATGCAATCTTTTAAATCACCTTTCATGTCAGGCCATGTAAGAACTGGGCAATTCAAGAAGTAAATTAGAACAATTCTTATTTTCAATAATTTCTTAGGTCAACACTTAGAATAATGAAAAACTTATCTTTAACTCCAAGAAATCTGGACAGTTATTAAAGCAAATGTGTTGTCCTACTGGCCTACACCTGGTTATAAACAGCAGTACGACTTCAGAAAACCCTGGACACTGAGTGAACTTTCTAAATATAGCTTTTTCTTTCTATAAAGGTGTTTTACAAGAATGCTATCTTTTGTGAAAATGTGGCCTTTATAAAGGGTACACTAAGGTCTGTGACTTTTAGACCTAGAAAAGATTTGAAATATTTTCTTAGCCTGGGAATCCACATTTTAGAGGCATAGAAAGAGAAACCCAATGAAATTAAATATTTTGCCCACCATCAAATGGCAAACAAGCAATAACGACAGCACTCAAGCCTCTGTCTTCTAAATCCATTGAATGCAGCATAAATAGATTGCAATAACTGCTGATTTTCATTGTCCTCAACGCTACATTTCTTCCGTGCCTTATCCCTCTTCTTTGAAGAGGGATGACAACATTATCTGCAAACTTTATCTATAACTATTTTTTTTTAATTTTGCTGTTTTGTAACTCATTTTTGAAAAATTCTGTTTCTATGTTGAAAATGTGTAAGGACATTTACCTTCTTTCTTGAAACACCTTTGCCTGCATTTATCTCATTTTATTTTGAACTATTGTGTAGCAATAAGTTCAAAAGCGCGTCTAGTAGAGGAGATAATGTCAGAGGCAACAAGGTGTGTGTATGGGGGGGGTCGGGGTTAGAGTTGACATACCTTAAGGGAGATGAGGAGAGAGGGAAGAGAATAGAAATTTTATTTATTTGAAAAAATATGATGGCAAGTTAGAGAATTTTGGCTAAAATTAATACAATATAGCTTTCCTTAACTTAAATTCTGGGTTAACTTCCACTGTTTACATTGCCACAGACTAGGGAATAAACAAAGCAAAAAGATTTGTGGTACCACCATTTTGTGTTAATTTCATAAAGATTTCTACAAGACTTTTAAAAAATAAATTGAAAAACGAAAGTCTTGTCTTTAGCTTATTTTCCCTGCATGCTTGCACTTTAATAAGTTGATAAATGACATTTAAACTCAATAGTTATGATTAATTCTGTCCCACAATTTTTAAAAGCACTGGGGATTGTGTGCGCGTGCATGCGCGCACCTTTACAACCAGTAAAATACAGTTCTTGATCAAAAAATTATTATCACTTAGACTATTGAATAAAATCAGATATGATAGAGGGGCCAGCTGTTGATAGGTTTAAAAGTCACCCTAGGTGATTAATTCATGCAGCAGTGTTGCACGTTTCTCTTTAGATGAAGCACTTAGAAGTATAACCAAGCTTGGCTCTAATTTCATATCTGAGACCTGTTTTATTTAGAGTTCTTTGGCAAGTGCTTGCTCTGTGTTTTTATAGTCTTTGGTTGTGCTATAAAAATGTCAAAATTATGAATTAACAGATATGCAAAAGTGAAATCCTAGAAGATAGGATAAACATGAAGTCCTCTAATTATCACTCAAATAAGTTTGGTTGACACAGAACTGGGAATCAGATAAAGACATTAATAATTCATAATGCTGAAGTTAAAATCTTCTAGTTACAGTACAAAAGAAATCCTAATTTGTACCACAAGGTAATGAATTCAGTACTTTTCATTTGTTAAATATTTGCTTATTACCCTGCACCGTGCATAGAACACTGTTGCCAAATTTGGAGGGCAAACAGGAGAAACAGACACTCTCTACTCTCAAGTTGTTTATACTGCAGTCAGTGAAATTTCTCTACTTTGAGATCTTTTAATTCCTCAGTTCATTGTAACATCTTCTTCAGATGAATTGTTTTTTATTTGTTAAAACCAATGTTTAGCACTTTAAATAGTTTCTTCAATGTTCCTGATGGTGAAATAGAGTCATCATGCTAATTTCCAATACTAATTACAGAGTTGATAGGAGAAATGCTCAAGATTGATAGTAAAGTGATTTCGATAATCTACAAAATGTCTTGAAGTTTCCCAGATAACAACTTGTCTCCCAGACAAAAATGCACTTATTATTGATATTCCAAGCTTATAAAAATTTTTGTACTTTAATCATATAGCGA
Source organism: Mesoplodon densirostris (assembly GCF_025265405.1). NCBI lineage: Eukaryota > Metazoa > Chordata > Mammalia > Artiodactyla > Ziphiidae > Mesoplodon > Mesoplodon densirostris. Next base: position 78,534,917 of record NC_082667.1, on the reverse strand, counting down.
TTTTACATCTTTTCATTCACATTTTAAGATATTTTGTTCAGTAGATTATCTCATTTTGAAACTATTGATTTATATATACATACTATGTAAATATTAGTATATATTTCTCAATGACTAGATTAGTGCTTTCTTAACTACTTAAATTTGTTTAATTCATATTGTTGTTCTTCAGCATTTCTTTTACTCACTGGAGCCTATCCCACTGACTTCAAAAAAGCCTGAAAACTCTGAAAATCCCATTTAAAGTAACTGTATGGAAAATCGTTAAAATAACGTAATAATGGTAGAGAAGAAGTGTATTTAACATTGTGCTGAGATTATCCCATTAATAGAGAGATCAATCAATAATTCTAACATTCAGACATATAATAAAAATGAAAATCATAATACTGAGCAATGACATTTTCAATAAAGGGAGATATTAAATATTGTATAGGAAACGAGAATCTGCAAAGCAGATAAGTTGGCAATGATTATACATATATTTAAAATACGTTGAAACAGTCATAGACAGTTTTTCTTTTTGGATGGAAAGAGGCATATTGAAGTGTTTAAGCACTACTTCAACTGGAATAGATATTTAGACACTATACAGAAAACACATGATTGCAGAAGAGCAGATATTAGCAGGTGTGTGAATGTGTATGTCTTGAATTAATGCATTTTCTTTTATTCAAAAAGGAGGAGAATGCCAAATTTACTTTAAAGGTGGCATTGTGATATGTTAAAGTTCCATTCTTAGACTTTTGCTGCTGTTACTGTTCCTTTAGTATTCACCAAAGAGTACCGTCCTGTCATTTATCCAAGTTAGAAATCTAGAAGCAATCCTAGGATTCTCATTATAGGGTCCCCTACCTTCATGCTCCCCCCTCAAGAAGTAACAAATTCTTGGCTCTCCTATATAGGAAAGCTCTCTCCAATGTACGCCTGCTCTGTAACTCTCCGGGTCTCGGCGCGCGGCTGGGAGAGCCGCCCCCGCCGCCCCCCATCCCCTCGGCTCAGGATCAACGGGCCGCCCGCGCCGCCGCCGCCGCCCAAGTCGGTCTCTCACTCGCCCAGGACGCGCGCCCGGGCGGGGTGTGCGCAGCCAACTCGGTCCAAGCGGGGGAGGGGAGGACATGGGGCGAGGGGGACGCCACCCATGTGGTCTGGGGTTCGGACCCAGCTAGGCGAAACGCGCCGGGAATCGATGACGGCTGGGGAAACTCGGGCAAACCTTTCTTGGGGAATCACCCCTCCGACACCCCACCGCCCAGGCGCTGCAACGGAGGGTGAGCGGAGGGTGAGCGGAGGCTGGGGGAGCTCAAACTTGCGAGAGCTGGAGAAGGCGTCGGGCAGGCGGCTGTCGCCCGAGCGCTGCGCCTGCGGGGGGAGGGGAGTCGGCTGCTGGGAGGGAGGGAGGGCGAGCGAGAGGGCGGAGGGAGGGGGAGGAGGAAGAGGAGGGAACCAGGGACGGAGGGCGCGTTGGGATCGCGGCGCGCGGCGTCAGACGGAGCCTGGGCTCCCAGCGGCGAGGTGAGGCGGAGCTACGCTCCTTACTGAACGCGAACCGAGCTCGGCGGCAGCGGGGAAGACGCGCCGGAGCCCAGACCGCGATCGAGAGCGGGAGCGAGGCGGCAGCGCCGGCGGAGGGGGAGCCCGCAAGCTGCCGGGCGGGGAGCCCAAGCCGCGCTGTCGCCGCGCAGGGAAGACTTGGCCAACACACTCACACACACACGTTCACACACCCTGCCCGAGCTGGCGCTCGCGGCTAATCGTCAACAAGGCGCTGGGGCTCCTGCCCGAGCGCGGGCGGCAGCAGCGGCGACGCGAGAGCTGCTGAGCCCGGCCGAGCCCGGCCCAGCCGCCGGAGCCCGGAGGATCGCGCAGGGCTGTCGCCACCTGCCCGGAAGCTTTGAGCCCGCCCCGCCCTGCCCCGCCCCGCCCCGCCCCCACCCGGCCCAGAGCCCACCCCTCGGCGGGGCTGACCCCGAGGGCAGCCGGCTGGCAGCAGACGGCGAGGGAGGCGAGCGGGCGCGGCGCCGCGAGCGGGTTGCGGGCAGCGGGGCACGGCAAACTTTGCAGTTCGCCGCGCTTCCCCGGCCCGGCCCCTTCTCCCATCGCCAACGTCGCTACCCCACTTTCCTCCAACCCCGCACACCTCTCCCCACCCACCCCACCTCCCGTCGCTCCTCCTCGCCGCCTCGACTCTGCTCCGGGGAAAACTTCAAAGCGCCTTATCGCAGGCTCCCTGCTTACTCCCCGGCTGGGGATTTCAGGTCAGTGCCCGGAACACCTTTCCCCGCGGAGGCCGCGCGGGCTGGCGGGCGGGCGTGCGTGCGGCGGGCTGCAGTCGGCCCCCTTCCTCGGGGCCCAGACTAGCGGCGGGTGGCTCCTCTGACTCTCTCGCTTGTGCCTCGCGCTTCACTTTGGCTGCTTTGCTCGCTTTCGTTTTTATTTCCTAGCTGTAAGTTATTAAAAATGCAGCCGACCTAAGCGGCCCGGCGTGGGCTTCGGGGAGGGAGGGGCGCGGCGGGGGCGGGCTGCCGCCCCCCTGGGGGCTGGGAGGAGAGCAGGGAGTTCGCGGAGTGGAAGTTTGCAGGCAGTGTGTGCCTGTGTGCGCGGGAGCGCGGTCGTCGCTGAGTGCCGCGAGTCGGGCGTGGGGGGCGGGGGGTGGGTGAGCTGGGCTGGAAGTTGGGAAGCTCGGCTCGGCGTTAGCTCGCTAGCAGGAAGGGGAGGGCGGCGGGTTCCCGTCTGCTTTCTTTTTCGACTCGGGAAAGAACTGTAAAAACCCCCAGCCGCCGCTGCCTCGTCTCGCCTCTCCGGGGGCAGCTCGTTCTTGCTCGTGGAACGACGGCGTGTGCGTGCGCGAGGGTGTGTGTGGCGGGCGCCCCGGGCCGAGCCGAGCTCGACCTGCCGCCGCTGCCGCGCGACTCGGGAGGGGAGTCCCGGTTTTTTTTTTTTTTTTGGCTTTTTTTGGCTTGCTCCAAAGCGTGAATCACGTGGATTAAAAAAAAAAAAATACTAGGAAATGGAGCCGAGCGAGGGGTTCCGACTCTGCCCGCCCGCCAGCCAGCCAGTCAGGTCAGACGCTTTGTTTTGTAAATGTTCTTTTAAAATTTTAATCTGCCACTCTGGTCCACCCCCACCTTCCCCGCGACGTCGTGGGTTGGTTTTAAGTTGTGAGACCCCAGGAGTGGGGGTAGATCGTGCGGGGGCAGATCGTGCGGGGGCGGGGGCGGCGGCGGGCGGGGGTGCGAGACCGGGGGGGGCGAGACCTGGTTCCTCCTCTGGGTAGCGTGGAATCTGGTGGAAAGCCCTGTAGGGCGTGTGCGAGTCTGCGGCCGGAGAAAGTTGGTCCCACTCGGAGGGCGTGCGGCGCAGAGGCTGAGGGCGAAGAGGAACTTGCGCACCCGGGCACGATCCTCGGCCGAGGCGGGGAGGGCGAGGCGCCGCTGCGCCTTGGGGCCCGCGCTCGGAGCAGGCGGGCGGCTGCGCTGCAGAGCCTCCGCCAACTAGGGGGCTCGGGGCTGCGGCGACGTGCTCCTGCTGTTTACCAAGCAAGCCCCGGGGCGCCGTGTGCGGAGTAGGGCAGCTCGAGGCACGCGTGGTCCTCCCGCCGCCTGCACTCTTGAGTGGGCACGTCCCCGGGTCCCTGAGACGGCTGAGCCTGGCCGCGTGTAGGCCGAAGCCGGGGCGAGGCTTAATTTGCAGTTAATGAGTCTTTTCCAGAAAGTCCGCGATCTCCAGCTAGAGGCTGTGAGTGCCCGCGCGCGAGGGCGCGCGCCGCCGGCGTCTAAAGGGTTGGGGGGTTGCGGGGATGGAAGAGCGAAGGAGGGGGGAGGGTTATGTGTATTTAAAAACAAACCTTAAAAAAAGAAACCAGCGCGCTTCAAATAGGTATTCGTACAGCCTCTTGTGTCTAGAGTAGACAGCTCAGGGTTTTAGCTTTTTGTTTGTTTGTTTCTCTTTTGAGAGAAGGCCAGAGGAGGGGTAGTGGTATTTGCTTCTAGGGGTAGTCTCTGGAGAAAAATCCTTAAAATGACTTGGAAATAAAAACGAGGGGGAAATGGCCCACCCCAGAAGGTGGTGGGTGGTGAACGCAGACAGACTTGGGTATTTGTAGTCATCTGACACTTGCTGTGGCACTGGAAACGGACACCGCGGTCCGAAATCAATCCTTACGAGGTGTTGGATTCGGTTTGGCCAACAGAATTGCTTGTGTGGAAGGCATTTTAATTGTCGGCCTCCGATACTCCTGTACGTGGACACTTGGAAAATACATTTGCTTCTCGACCCTTCCCACTCCACCCCTGACCTGTTATCTGGTCTGGGCTTTGCAGTGTCGGTTCCCGTGTTTATTTTGGGCATGATTTCACCGCGAGGAGGAAGGGGGAAGATGGCGGTGATTAATATGCCGTCTAGGTTTAATCCGAGGCTGGCCTTTAGTGTGCGGGTTTACGCCGCCACTCACCGGGATTGCCTGGGGTAGTGGGTGGGGGGGCGGGGTTCGGGCGCCAGGCGCTCCGCGGGCAGGTCGGGGTTGGGGCTCGGATGGCCCCAGCGCTGTCCTTTGAGGTGCTGTCACCAGTAGGTGACTGAGAGTTAATTAGGAAGTGTTCTCCGGATCAATGGGCCGCACAGCTCATTAGCGATTCTCTCCAGCCCTTTGCAGGGCCGGCCGGGCCTGTGCCTCCCACACAGGCCGGGGCCCCGCGGCCCGGGCTGCGGAGAGCGCCTCTGGGAAGTGGGGAGGGATGGGCAGCGAGGGGCGACCGGGAGGTGCGTGTAACTTGGCCGGGCGGCGCGTTGCGTGCGGCGCCTCGAGGCCCGCGCAGCCCGCTCCTTCTTCCTGCTCTCGGTCGCCTCGACTGTGTCTTTAACTCGCTCCCGCTCGCGTCGCTGCCTGGCTGCTCGTCCCCGGCTCCCTCGCCTATCTCTTGTTCCCTAAGCACGACGCCTGTGCTCCCCGCCCAGTTTGGGATTAGACAAGATAAAAATCGGCGCGCAGAGCTGTGACTGTGCCCCGGCAGCCGGGCTGGCGGGAGCGCTGTGGGCCGGGGCCGGGGCGGACCCGCTGTGCGCTCGGGGCAGCCCGAGCCCGTAGAGTCCCACCCCGACCCTGCAGGCGCGGTCACGCTCCAGCGTTCTGTCCGCCGGGAACCGTGCGGGCAGGGGGACCTGGGTAAGGTCTCCGCGCTCTCGCGGGTGTTGTTGGTGTGCCTGTGATAGATGGGTCTAGACAGGCATGCAGGCTCTCTCCCGGCTGAAGGACGGGAAGTGGGGGGCGGGCCGCGGAGGCGGCGGCAGACTCCCGTGAGCGAGCGAGCCTTCGGGCCCAGCGACCAGGGTGGAGGGAAGGCTGCGAGGGTTTCTCTTAACCCTTTAAAGACGATAGGGAGAGTGGGGGTGGGGAGTGTAGTAGAAATTCCTGGAGGCAAAGTAGCCCCCTGGGGAGAGGAGGCGGGAGTCTGGGCTTTAGGGTTTTCCTTTCTCTTCTGTGTATGCAATCTCACATCCTGGTACATTGGGCTCGATTCTTCGACGAACCAAACGCAGCTGCTAGGTGATCTAATTTGACCCGATACTTCTCAATGGGGAAGGTGTGAACACACACAGTGGGCACCCTCACTTAAGGAAGTGAGTTGGGGAGATGCAGAGGTTTGACCTTACCGTTCCCAGCGGCCCAGTATGTGAAGGTCTGCTCAGAGCTTTAGTCAGTGGGGCCTCTGACCGAGAGTGTTGCCTACCAAAGACCCAAGCCTGAAATGCCTGTCCACTGCGTACAGGTATGCGTCGGAGAGAGCAAAGGGGTCCTTGAGTTGTCTATGTAAATAAAAACACTTTTAACCATGAATTTGTGGAGAGTTCAAATAAGATATGTTCAGGGAGGCAGCCTCCAAACAGGAGTTGGACAGCGATGTGTACAAGATCGATCATTTGTATACACATCCATGGGGTCAACATTGAATGGGTCTAAAAATTTAATACAACTCTGCAGGCATTGGTCTCGTTCTTTCCCTGAGGTAGACCCCTGAGGTAGGTGGGTTACCCTATAGAGAAATGAATCATTAGTCACACTCCTCTCTCCTTCCCCCTCCTCTTCCTTTTAGGGTTTGTAGTCTTAGGGGATCCTCTAGGTACATTAAACTGCAAACCCATATTGGTCTGGGAACGAGCCCCATTATAGGCAAAGCAAGAATGTAAGTCGTGGGGAGGTGTACGTGTTAGACAGGAATGCACAGATTAAGATGTGCGCCTGAATGACATGTGCTGAGACAAATCAAGACACTTGGGCTCTGGTGCCCACATGGAACAAGAGATAGAGAAGAGAGAAAGAACTGGCCGCGAGGAATGTAAACATGGGTATGCAAATACTGAGACCTAGAGCGAGATTCTAGGAGAAAATCCCAGACTTTGTTGAGCTGGAAACTGGAGCAGAATTTCTGTAAGTTCGTTCGAGAGACAAAAGCCCATTTAAAGGTGTGAAGAGGGTCACTTGGAAACACAAAAAGCATTCACATGCATACATCCATGCTTAGATACACAGGCTGAACGACAAAAACTCCTCAGTGCCTGATGAAGATTTTCCTGCCCGGTGAGACACAGCAGGGCACGGAAGTGTGGGCCACACAACCACATGCGCACACTCATTCACTGGGAAATACTGTGTCTTCGGCTAGAGGGAAACTGAGGGCGACGGTGCCTAGCTAAGGGTGGATGGCCCTTGGTTACTAAGATTGCTTCTGGTTATAGTTTCTTCCCATTTAGAGTGGGGAAGAGAGTACGTCTTGAGCAGGTAGGAGGATTTCTGAAAGATTTTTGAGTTCTGGACCCTGAGAGGATGGATGGTGGAGGAAAAAGAGGAGTAGCTTTGCATCCTGGGTCGGAAGCAAGGGATGTTGCGCTGCTCTAAGCCCTGTTTGCTAAGGTGGCGCAGGGCCTAGTGAACTGAGAGAGACTGAACCGAAAGAAGTGCGAAGCTCGGCCTCAAGGGGAGGTATGCTTACTTTCCCTTTTTTTTTTCCCCCTTGAGGAGAGCGTGCGGGGACGGCCAGCATAGGGAGGATTAGCAGGCGCCTCTGTGACCCCAGACGCGCGCGTAAACTCGGCTTGGGTTTGGTTTGCGCGTGGCGTCGGTTTTCCGCGGTCCCTCTTTGTCTGAGCCCAGCCGGGAATTCCAGCTTTTATTGGGAAGACCGCACTCGGGTGGAGCCCTTGCTGGGTTGGGCACGACAGCCGGGGCTGGGCAGGAGGCTCGCCGGCCTCCGAGCCGCCCGAACCCCAGGACGGTCCTCGGGAGTGCCCAGCGGCCCCCAGCAATGCCACCTCACGGGTCCACTTGGGCCGCCGTACCGCCCCTCTCCCCGTTGGCCCCACTGCTCCCCCGCCAGCCCGAGGCCGAAAGGAGCTCTGAAGGCCCTTTGTTAAGCTCCAGGGTCACACCCGTGCCCTGGGGGCCGCGCAGGGGCGGGAGGACCTTCTCCTGGCTGGAGGCCTCCAGCCCTCGGCTCACAGGGGCCTCGGCCTGGAGGGGCCTCGCCCAATCAGGGGAGGGGAGGCTGCCGGCAGGATTCCGTTTGTTTGCAAGGCTGGCTGCGCTGCCGGGGCCTAGATGGTGGCGCTGGCTTGAGAAGCAGCCGGGGCAGGAGTGGAAGGTCTTCTCAGGCCACCCCCGTGGCAGCCAAGCCGCCTGTGCCCCGAGCACTTGGCCGGGGACGTCTCCCAACCTCCAGCCCGGCCCGTCGGCTTTCGCTGGTTGCCCCGCATGTGTTCCTCCGGAAGGGATAGCTGACTTTCTGTTGGATGGGAATTAACCAACGAGCTCCCCCGCCCCCACAACGTTTCTGTAGCAGGCCCCCTTTCCCAGCGCAGGCTCATTTCCGCCGGCCCCTAGTCGAGGGTGTTGGAATTGGGGGGGGCGTCCCCGCACTTTGTTATTTCTTAGAACCATGTCTCCCCGGCCAGCCATCGCCCCTCAGCACCCATGGGCTCCGGCGCCCCGTGATTAGACTAGCGGGAAGTCCGCTAGGAGAAGATCCTGACAGCATTAAATAGAATTTGATCTAAAAGACAGTTTCCAGTATAATCTCGTTATGCATCACAGACTCCCGGTGTTATTTTGTGGAAGGCGGACAATGATCAATTTACATTGACCCGGGGCTGGGCGAGCTTTTAGATGGTAATTGCCATATTGATTTGCATGCAAAAAGGAGACCTGCTAAAATTAAAGACCGGAAGCTAAATGAAACTAAATTTATTGTCTAGGTGCAAACCAGAGGAACTGCTGGGGGGAAGAGGGTGAGTGAGGTCGGGGTGCTAGGGGCAGAGCAGGTGAGAGGCCCAAGAGCTCCGGGAGGTCACAGATTTGGGGGCGATCTTTGCCCTGGTGATTTCAAAACGTGAGGAGGGGGCTTGTTTAGGGTATGGGGACCCAGCAGGGAAAAGTTATAAACAGGCACTATAGCATTGAAGGCACTGGGATCTTTTAATGCTAATAGTAACTGCGAGGGGGGAAGAGAGGTTTATAGGGTTATAGGGGTCTTCCTGCACCATTTCCGGCACCCCCCATTTCTATTGTTCTACCCGAGCGCTCATAACCGTGCCAAGGGCACCCAAATTCTTGCATCTGAAGAGTTAAATTTTTTTTTTAAAGACAGGCCTTAAACTTTCCCCGCCCCCCCCCCCCCGCGTCTGGTCTTTCGAAGAGAGCGCGAGTAGGGGGCGGTTCTGCATGCCGCTGCGGGCAGGCCTGGACCTTTGGAGGCTGCGGGAGTTCCTCCCCGGACGTAGCAGCAGCCCCAGACTCGGCCGGACGCTGATCGCTTTGGGAAGCGGCTCGTTCCAGGTGGCCCAAGTGGCGGGGGCGGGGGAGGGTCTGGCGGGGCCAGGGACTCACGGTGCCCGGGGGCGGGGGTCACCTCCCTGGAGGTTGGAAGGGCCTGCACGGAGGGTGTGGAGGAGGGAAGGCGGGGGCTGGAAATCCTGTCCCAATCGGCGTTGATCGCCAAGGCCGGAAAGTTTAAAAAAGAGAGAAAGCCACTGGCTGCAAGCCAGGGGCTGCCGGGCCGCCGGGGCGTGTTTGGCTGACTAGAGGGGTGAGGACCCGGCTCCGCCATCGCCTCGGTCCCTCCCGCTGCGGAGGCCCTGGCCTGCCCCAGGCGCTGCTGGAGCCATTTCACGCATCCGGAGCCTCGGCCACTGGAGGAGCCACCCGCCCGGGGCCGGGAAGCCGCAGGGGCGGCTGAGTGTCCGGCGCTCCTGCCCGTTCCCCTTCCCACCGAGCTGAGCTGGAGACGGCCCTCGGTCGTGGAGCCTGTCGCGTCTGTGGCCTCGGGTGCGGATGGTTCCCGGAGCTTCTGAAAGCCCGGGGCAGAGCAGGAAATTGAGGATGGGGTGGGGAGGGCATGTGGAGCGCTGACCCTGCGCTGCTGGGGTGAGAAGGTGGGGAGAGGAGAGAGAACCCCAACCTCCGGCTTGTCTCGAGACTTGGCTTTTTGTGGGGACCCCCAGGAGTCCAGGAGGGTCCAGCATCTTGCAAGCCGCTTCCCCCTCAGTTGCCTCCCCAGCCCACTTTGGTCCCTGGGTTTTTCATTAAAGTCCTAGGAAAGGTAGATGTAGGCAGTCTTTCCAAAGGGCTTTTGCTCTGTCTAGATAATTTGATTGATGGCTTTATGTGGCAAAACTAGTGTGGCAGGCCTTCTTGTAGTTCCAGGTGTCAGCACTTTTTCCAGAGACCTAAGAGTAGCACCCACCTCCCACTGCCTGTTCTGGGCTCCTGGAGGAGGGGAAAGTGGAGCCTTGTTGGGAATCCCTGGCCTCACAGCAGGGTGTTCCAGTGTAGGGAGATGGGTAGGATGTTGGCAGAAATTTCGAAAGACTTCACATGGACCAAGAGATTTCTGGGTGTAGGAGAAACTAGGATGCGGGCTCCTTGTGGACCGAATTTCATAGGTGTTAAGTGCTATCCTTTTACTCTGTATTGGAGTACAAGGGCTAAGGAAGCCTTCCGAACTTCTTGGGGATTCTGGATGGCACAATTTGACCGATAATTGGCTCCTCTCCGCAACTCCAGGACTGAGTTTGACCGTGGCCCATTTTTACTAGCTGTATGACCTTGAGGACAGGTTATTTATGGCCTCTGAGCCTCAGTAAGTTTCTTATTTGTAAGACTGGGTATAATTTTCCACCTTTAGGATCAGAGAATACTTGGCACATAGTAGGCCCGGAGGATTAGTAATTGCTTTGAATGACTGGTCAGATTCCTATAGGTTGCTTCTCCGTTCCCTGCTGCCCCTGAGATGCCCGCCGCCCTCCCCCCGCAAGACCTGCGTAGGCCAGTGTCTGGGGACCAACCTGCAGGTTAAGCTCCCCTCCAAGGGTATTCCTGAGGCTATTCCTCCAGGTCTGCCTCCGTGGGTTCCTCCTTCTTTCCCTTTGTTACAGTTCTTTGCATTCTGGGCTTTAAAGGAATCCATATGAAAAGGCTGGGATTTTTTTTTTCTCCCCCTAAGTGGGATCATTTATATGGTTAGGAATTGATTCCAGAACCGGTATCTAGGTGCTCTTTGGCAAGTCCTCCCGCCATTCTTTCGGGGGGAGGGAACAGCAGCGGCTGGAGGGGAGAGACCTGGTGGTAAGAGGTGAAAGGGTCTGGCCCGCTGCAGAGGCCAGAGGTGCTGTGGTTTGTCTGATAGGGATTAAGTCCGGATGTTATGAGGTCTCAGTGTGGTTTTCAATAAAAGTCTGTCAGGGATTGCTTCTTTTCTATCGATATGTATTTTTAAAAATTTACTAGCATGAGAAGAAAACCAGACCTGTATGGATCCAGGCCGGTAGTAAGCTACTGTGATCAGGTTTCCTACTAGACTCCCAGAGGGGAAGTCAGCGTTTGATTGAAGCTACACTTGGTTCTTGACTCTCTGGGGATGCCTGCTCTGAAACAGGAGCCCTCCCTTTCTCTCCTCCCCCCCCACCCCCCTTTTCCCTTCTTCCCCTAAAAGCCTTTGTGCTGAAAGAGCTTCAGTAGGCATGAGTCCCTGGTACCTCTCTAAAGAATGCCTTCCAGTCTTTGCTGACATTGTTTTGTGAACAGTGGGTTTTACCAGGCCAGCAGTTTTCCCTCGATCTTAGCTCACTATTTTAGAGGTTCGAGTATGCCCAGGATGCGCCCAACTGCAGTGCTTTCCAGTGTGTGTAGCCAGGGCCTTGCCTGTAATCTGAAGACACCTTAACCTTTGCCCTAGGTGCCCCCCCGCGGGTGGGGGTGGTGAAGGTGGGGAGAGCAAGGACAGGGGATCTTGTTGAGGGTCTGTTTGTTTTCTCCAGCCACAGAGGCAGAGGGGTGGAGTGGGGCGAGGCCGAGAGTACGTTCCAGCCTTGGGTCTGATTTAAAACTTGGTTTAATTGGAGAAACTCTTAGGCATTTAACAGTTCTGTACAAATGCAAACTTGACATAGCTCTAGGCCTACGTCAATTAGGAAAGAATAAATGAAGTACAGAGATGTCCAAACTATGTAATTCCTAGAGTTGTCTGCCCTCCCATAAACACATGACAAGTGCCAAGGCATTTCCAGTCAAAACACCCATGGAACCAGCAGCCTCCATCCTTTGTATTTATTATTTTATTAACAGCATTTTACAGAGCATTTAACAAGCACAGCCTGCCTGCTTTCCACCACGGCTCTCAGCAGACTGAGGGGTGGAAAACAGATGGGGGTGGCGAGGAGTGGTCTCTAGAAGAGACTTCTAAGCTGGAGAAATCTCTTCAGATGGGCAAGGAAAAGGAACATTTGGGGTTCCTTTCTCCTGGCCCCAAAGAGAAGACAAAAGTAATGCTTAGGAGGAAGAAATCCCCTCTCCCTTCTCCGGAGGAAAGTTGTGCAGATGTGGTCTGTCTAGTCTCCACTTGGATTCCAGAAGGTGTGAAGCAGGGTCTGCTTTCCCAATACTCTGCCTATCAGTTATTGGTGCTTCTCAAAGAATAAGTATTTGTCTGCTATCATTATTCTATATCCTGGTGGAAAGTTTATAAGGAAAACTAATGCCTTTCTTAAGTCATAAAATGAGCCTTGTATGATTATTTAATTAAAATCTATTTAAGGACCGATTAGGCATGTAATTTGCGCTAATAATGACGATGATGGAAATGTTCGACTTAACCAAAAATCATAAAAGGAGACATTTTGATCAGTGGGGCGACCAGGAAGGATTCAGGGAGTTGGGCGGTTTTTCCGAAACACGAGGCTTTGGGCTGCAGAAAGTGCCGAGCTGCCTAGCCTCTGGGACCACGGTAGAGAGGGCTGCAGGACCCCAGGCTTGGCCGGGGCAGGCCGACCCACGCTTTGCTGAGCAGAGAAACCGACCCTGGGAGTCTGAACAACCTTTATTCCCAGCTGAGGAAATGGGGGAGGGGGCCTGAGAGGCGGAAACTCTGGGAGAGAGCTGATGAACCCCACAGAACTCTGCGCGAAATGGCTGTGTTCTCTTGCTTTAACAATCAGCAGCAACACACGCATTGCTGCCTAGGCTAGCCTTGGCTGGAGCCTGGAAGGGTGGGGGGGTGTCTCTTGTTCTGGAGAAACCTGCCAGCTGCTGGGCTTGGTGCGAAGGCAGACACAATGCTGCTGTTGGTTTGATCTCTAACTGGATTGTTAGTCTGGCTTTAACTGTGTGGTAAGGGGGGAATGTGAAGGCTGTTTACAGCGAGTGCAAATAATGTGACAGCTGTTGGTGCAGGAGCAGCGCTGTGCCTCCTCGGCGCTCACACAATGCGTGCACTGTGCAGGCCCACGGAGAGCTGCAGAGGTGGCCGCCCCTTGCTGGCCCGGGAGCCCTCGGATGCGCTGCGAGAGAGCCCTCCGGCGGCGGCACCCGCACCCCCGCACCCCGCGACACGCATCTTTCTGGCTCCTGGGATCGTGGTGGACGTGCGCGCTGGTTGGTGTGTTGTGGATTAGGGAACTTGTTAGGCAGAGGTGGCAGGAGAAGGCCTGCGGGGTCACGAGTGTCAACTGTCTGGAGGGGTTTGGCCGGGATCTGTTGACCTGGGGCCTCAGTGGCTTGTGACCGGGTTGTTAAGATTTGGGAAAGTAACTTTCCACCCTAAAGCAAGCCTGTTGGAAAGAATGTATTAACTGAAGGCTTTCTGGAAATTGCAGAGGCTCTGAAGGCCGTTGTTCTTCCTCTGAAATGGCCCTGTTATTCAGACAAGTTCAAGAGACAGGCGGCCGCTGTGTTCTCTGCCCTCGGCCCCGTTTCCTGGATTGGAAACACAAGTGTGTAGGTTCAGGACCCGAAGGGGGGTGAATGGGGGTGGGGAGGGGTGCAAGTCGGCTTTTGATCACCCGCCTCCCTTTGCCTTCCCGCTTCTTAAGAGCGCGCTTGCCTTTCAGCTGCAGGACCAGCGGTGCTGTCTTGAGCTCTGCCCACAGCGCCACCCACTGTGTGACTTAATCAACGAGATGCCCAGAGCCCGGCCTTCTCTGAGTTCCTGGTCCTCTGCCAGGCACTGCGGGGAGGCGCCAGGGTGGGAGGGAGAACAGTTGGTGGGTGGCAGCAATACCCCGCTGGGCCGGTCCAAGCTGGCGGGCTCAGGATGGTCCTCAGGATGGTCCAGAAGCTGGGCCTGCCCCTGGGCTGTCCTGGGGCAAGCTGGGTGTCAGCACCACTCCCCCCAACCTCAAGGTTGAAGACTTCCGCAGCCCTGGCCCCCGGGCTTTGGAGGATCATTTAGAGCTGACTTAATTCTATATCCTGCCCTTCTGTGTGATTTCGGCCCCTGAGTGTACAGCTTGCAGGATATCTGCAAATTACGGGTCCACCTCCGTTCCCCCCTGCCCCCACATCTACTCTCTGAGTTATAATGTGGACTTCTACATCTAGTTGGGTTCCCTAGTGGGGAGCTGGGAGATGCTTCTGGAATGATACATGAACTTCGGTGCCAGTTCTATAAATGGGTCTCTTTTTAGGACGTGTGCCATTTTCTGTAGGAATGTTGCTTGCAAAACGAGTTTCGCCTTGGAGGAAAGGCGGAAAGATAAACAAGCCTGCAACGCCAAAGCGCTGGCAGTCTTTCCCTCCTTCCAGCTCTCTTAAAGCAGCCGGGCTGCATTTCCAGGATTAGACTCGTGCTTGTGAAGAGGGACTCTGGTTGGCTTTTTTTTCCCCCGAAGCAAATGCAAATTAGAGAAAAATAATTTTCTTTCAAGGATATACAACGTAGGAGTCACTTGTTATCGTGCTCCGAGGCAGGCCTCATTTGCGCGTCTGCCAGCTCGCTCACATCTGCTGGGCGCTGTTTGGGGCATTTTAACCTTGGTGGTGTCGTGTCTGGTCCCACGGGTCAAGGAGGAGTAATTAAACTCTGAACAGCTAGAAAAATTCACGGGCCCCCACGTCTACCGCAGTTTTCCCACAGCTTTGTTTGGGGTGTTTCGGGTTCCAAGATGAACAGACGTGGGGTTCCTATTGTTCCTCGTAAAGAAAGTGGGAGCCCCTGTCCTCCTCTGACCCTCATCCCCAGCCTTCCCAGGACTCCCAGGCTGCACACAATCAGCAGGGAAGCCGGGTGCAGATCACAGGACCCTGTGTTTTATGCATCTTTTATTCGTAAAAAGTTCCTTTGTGCTTCCTGTGTGTACTAATCATAGCTTTCTGGTCTAGCTTGTTCCTTGTGGGGGGAGGAGTTTGCAGTGAGTTCACTTTATTTCTTCAAAGCCCCGATGGAGGCTGCAGTGCAGTGACACCCCCTCTAGAGTCGTGGTCTATGGGTCGTTTATTCTGGATCTGCCTCCAGGTTGTGTAGACTCCAAGTGGGAACCCGGCCTGTAGGGACCAGACCCGAGGGGGTGTGGAGGGTGGGCGGGCGGGGAGGAGAGGAGTCAGGTTGGTTAATTGCTTTCAACCTCGGTTTCCTGTCCTGGGCTGCTGCCTCCTGTTGAGGGACGCCAGCTTCCAAGTGGGGCCCCCTCTTGCATACACGCGTGCTTGTGTGTGGCACAACCGTGAAAGAAAGTGAAAGGAACAAAAAGCCGAGGCCTGGCGTCGGGAGGGGGGGTTGGCGGGCGGAAGGGGAAGTGTCTGAGGTTGGTCCAAGAGCTGACGGGGGGCCACGGCTCTGTTTTTGGGAAAGGGGGTGTGTGGCGGGCAGCCCCGGTTTGGCAGCGGCTCTCCCGGTCGATCCTTGCTGGTGCCCCCCTCCCCAAGCCCCCGAGCCCCCTTTTACAGCTGGCTACACCTGGCTTGCATCTTTGAACCGGGGAAGGTGGGGGAGGCTTCCACGGAGAGAACACTCCAGACTGGCCGAAGGGAGCGCAGGACGATGGGCCGGAGCGGTCTCCAGTCAGTGCCCACTCCCCTGGGGCGCGCCGCCGCACATCCTGGGTTCTCCGTGCGCCCACCCAAAGTTGCTTTTTGTCAGAGATTCAGCGGCAGGCGCCTGGGAAGGGGGAGCCCAGAGGAGCGCGCGGGCGGGGTGAGCTGGGGTCGGGGGCTGGCCGAGAGAGCCGGGGGTCCTGGAAGGTCGGGCGAGGGGTGCGTGTGGGGGGGCGGCCCCGCGCGGGGACCTGGCGTAGGAGGGGCGCGGAGCCTGCGGCAGCGCGGGTGTGTGTGGTGGGAGAGAAAATCCCTTTGCAGCGCGGGTGTGTGTGGTGGGAGAGAAAATCCCTTTGCTGCCGACCGATCCGACCGATCCGTGTTCGGGGCTGAGGCGGGGGAGGGGGCGCCCCTCCCCCACTCGCCGCCGCCGCTGCCGCTGCGGGCCAAGTTCACTCCCGACTGACCCGAGTGGCTCGCGGCGCTATCCTGGCGCCCTGGGAGGAGGCAGGGAAGGTTCTGGTTGCTCAAAAGGTCAGGGCCAGCCGCGTGAGTTTCCCGTCCCCCACCCCGTCACACCCGCACTCCTGCTCCGCAGCTCTGTTACTAATGCAAAACTTGGGTCGTGAGTAGGGACGCCTCTGGAGGCGGCGACAGCCATGACTTGGAGTGTGCCAAGAGACAGCGCCTGGGCAGGCTGGATCACTCCTTCCACCCCTCACTCCACCCCAGCACCCATGCCCGGCTGCAGGACCCGTCGGGCGACCTCCTTCAGCCACACCCCAGGAAGCCTGCGACCCTTGCCCCGACCTGGGGGCATCCTTGGGGTTCCCTTCTCCCCACTGCTACACATACTGGGGAAAACATCCCAGGAGGACTTGCCCCAACGCTGCACACCCTGGACCGCTTTTTCTCATCTCCCACCTCCTCGCGGCCCCCAGTGCTAAAATAGGAACTTCTTCATCCCTCCCTTCCTTGACACCAGTAGAGAAGTGTCTGTGTGTGACTCAGTCTGCGCTTGGAGCAGTCCCAGGAAGGGCTCCCGCGCCATGAGCTTTGGGCTTCCATGAAAGCCACACACTCTGCAGAAGGTCACCCCTCCCTGGTTCCCTCTGTGTCCCTGCCTCAGCCTTCCCTCTGCCGCAAGGAAACTATGTAGCCATTCTGGGGTTTGTTTGTTACGTAGACTGTTTAGTGGAGTCAGATGCTGTTGAATGGGTTAGATGTGGCCTGCACCAGCTATTGCCAGGCAGAACTCAAGTCCATAGTGTAGTTTAATCCTCTGGAAAACACGGTGCCAATATTTACAGATGAGGGGGCCAGAGTTGAAGAGGTCCGGCCACCTGCCCAGAGACACGCCGTGGATGAGAGTGGGAGCTGGGAGGCTGTGGTGACTGCGCGCGCGCGCGTGTCCTCCACAGAGAACCAGCCATGCCGGTGCAGCGAGAGACACCCCTTCCCCGAAGAGGTCCCCAGCCTACGGAGGACCGTGGCACATGGCATGCTGGCTGGGAGCCCTGCCGTCTGCCCGGCCTTCTGAGCCGGAAGCTCCCCAAAACCCGTCCAGGTCTTCTTGGTCACTAACTGGATAAGTGCCTGATGCGGCATGGGGTGCCTAGAGAGTGAGGCCCTAGGAAGGGGCACCGTTCGTATTGGAGTGGAGTTGGGATGGTTTGGTGGCACTGCTTCCCATTCCGTCGCTGTCACTTGACAAGCGTGCTGTGCAGACTTGAACCAATCCATCAGCGCCTCAAGGGCGGAGGCAGTGGAAAGTGGCCCGGTGCCAGGAGGAGCTGGGATGGAGAGAAAGGAGAGGTGGCAGGAGTGGCCTGGTGCTGCCTTCCTCCCTGCGCTCACGCCAGCCTCTCACGGCCACTGCTCCTTCCTTTGCAGCCTGTTTGTTGCCTGCCAAGGGAAGTCGCCTTTAAAGAAAAAAAAACAAAACAAACGTTCTCTCCTTCTCCTCATTCCATAATGGTGTCTTCATGGCAGGAATCGGCAGAACGGTGGTGGGTGCAGCTGGGGACCCGTGTGCCCCCTCGTGTCTTTTCACAGAGGGCCAAAGTG
The DNA here is from genome assembly GCF_025265405.1 of Mesoplodon densirostris. Lineage (NCBI taxonomy): Eukaryota > Metazoa > Chordata > Mammalia > Artiodactyla > Ziphiidae > Mesoplodon > Mesoplodon densirostris. Next base: position 78,517,555 of record NC_082667.1, on the reverse strand, counting down.
CCCTCGCTCAGGGATGCCGAGGTTGGGGGGGACAGCTCCTAATCTTGGTCCCTCTGACCTCTTTCTGCCAATCAGGCTCTTCTCCCCAGCGTCCAGGCCAAGCTCGGATGCTAATCATAACTCTTGGCTCCCGGACCAGATGACTGCCTAAGTCTGTCGAGGGAGACTCAAGCTCTCCTGTGCTTGCCCCTAGGGCCAGACCGAAAGCCGGAGACCACGCGGCAAGTCTGCGTTTTGCAAGCCGGGTCTCTCCCAGAACTGGGTGTTCAGCGGGCAGCCACCACAATACCTGGTCTGTTCTTCAGAAACCAGACGCTCTTCCGTCTCCCCGGCTGACCCCTTCTCTTGGCCACCTTCCCTCTTCATCCCTGTCCCACATCCTTGCCCCCTTCTCTCCACTGCTGGAAAAAAAGGGTTAAAACCCAGAGCCAGGGTATAGCTTAGCAGCTCCCACTGGAAACAGGTTGGTGCTTGTAAAGTGCTTTTCATGACTGGCTTCACACATCTTGGCACTTCCAGAAGCATCACCCACCTGTGGAAGAAAAGGGGGGGGGGTCGTTGAGAAATAAGGGCAGATGAGCCTCTTATATACAGCAGCAAAGCGCCTGCTCTGTCTGTCATCTAAATCACGTCATTTGCACCCTGCAGCATGACCCACAGCCAAGGGTCAGGGAAGTCACTTTTGAAGAACTTTTCCTTGGAGGTTAAAAAAAAAAAAGAAGAAGAAGAAAGAAAGACCCCCAACTATTTCAATAGCCGCTTCTAGAAGAGGAATGGGGTGAGCGTGGCGGTGTCTCTGACCCTATCTCTGTGTCCCTTGCGCCCACGATCCCCTTAGTTAGTTTAGTTCTACATCCCAGAGAGATGGGGGGTGGGCCCGTTCTTCAGTGATGGTGGCGTGTACGCAGTATGGCCTTTGCCCAGGATGAGGGTGTTCCTGCCCAGGATTTGGGCTGTCACTCTGGAGAAGGGCCTCACGCCAGGCAGGGCCCCCGGCTCCTTGGCCCTTTCCGCTCAGGTCCATCTTTGGCCCGGAACCTGAAGAGTTAAACGTCTTTAGCTCGTTGCAATGAAATTATGGCTGGCAGTGGCGCCGCTGTTTGTTCAACAGACCTCCACTTTTAAACAGTTCACAAAAAGTTCATGGGGCAGCTAAAGTTTATAAGTGTGTGTGTGTGTGTGTGTGTGTGTGTGTGTGTGTGTAGGTGGGTGTAGTCAGCAGGATCCAGTACTGAGCCTTGCCCCTCCTCCTCTTGTTTTTTCACGGCCAGCCCCCCGCCCCGCCCCGCCTCCACTCCCGTGACACCGGACCACGCTCGGGGCCTCAACCCTCCATCTGACCCTGTGCACGTAAGAACACTTCATCCTGACACTGGGTGTTATTTATCTGTGCGGCGTTAATATTGAAAACCCCACCAGTCAAGACCTGGAAGGGCGGGGAGAGGCTTTGAAAGCACCCCATGGTCCCAGGTGTCTCTAAAGTGCATTCCCCTCTCATGCTAAGTCCAGGCCGTCCTTTCTAAAGAAAAGCCCTTTCAAGGGAAGGGGGCTGCTGGCCCTTTTTGAGGGGAGGGGAGAGGGTTCAGTAGGATGATTGTGGCAGGGGCCTTTCTGTTTCCTCAGTCAGGTGCTCAGAGGTCCTTGTCCCAAGGTGACAACTGAAGGAGACATGTAAGAGGCAGCTTGTGTAAGTTTTGAAGACTGGAGCACCAGAAGAAGATTGGGGCTTCGAGGGCACACACGCTTCGTCCCTCATCCTTTTCTTAAGGGTTTGATGGAGTGACCCTTTGGCTTCTGGTATAATGTCCAAATTTCATCATGACACCCAGCCAGGGGGTGGCATGGTGTGGTCCTCCCGCTGCAGCCACGGCCAGGACACTTGCACCGAGGAATGTTGTTCCTCCACCTTTTAGATGAGGCTTCCCTGGACATCTTCCTTTTGGTCTTCCTTTTGTAGAAGGGGCTGCAGGGGTTAGGGAGGGGACACTTTGTTGAACGTGCCTTCTGGTCGGCCCTGCACTAGTGGTGGCCTGCCCCCAACTTGATTTGTATGTTCGAAACATGGAAGAACAGCCCGTGAGCCCCCAACAGAACCTTCCTTGATGCCCAAGTCCATCTGAGTCCACCTTTTCGGGGCACTGTGGCCAGCCACTGGAAATGCCCCAGTCTGTCTAAAGAAAGGGACGCTTCCTAAAGAAATAGCTTCTCTAGAATCCCACCAGGCCGGACACAACTGGGAGATCCCTGCCTCTCCTCCAGCTTCATCGTTGAGCTCTAACTACGCGCCGTGTGTCTGCGGCGTGGGGCTCTTGATGAACAGACGGTGTTCTCTTCTGTATAGGGGCCGATGGGGGATGCTGGTGGACAAAAGCCTGTGTTAGGACAAAGAAATGCAGAGGGATAGCCTGGCTGGCTTTGGGATTCAGGTCTCCCAGGTGCTCCCCGACCCCACCCCTAGTCACTCTCGGAAAAAGAGTCCCCAGTCCTTGGTGGCTCCCACCCAACAGACCTGGCAGTCAGCTCCGTGTGCTGAAGTGTAAAAGCAAGCATTTGCGTATTTTTTCCTGCTAACAAAGGAAATGTGTCGACTTGGGGAACATTTGGGCTTTAGGGAGCTGTGTGGGTGGGTGTGTGAGGGAGGAGAAAGAAAAGTTGCCCCCATGAGCTGCACACCAGTGATTTCACACTCAGGTTTGGGTCCTGTGTAAAGAGCCCGTGGCTGGGGGGGGGGGCCCTCCCCCGCCACCCTGCCCCGGACAAGGGAGTCTGTGAGCAGGGGAATTGCCTAGGGCCATCGGTCCCAGGCATTAAAGGCTCCCCTACTTATTAACCCAGCATTTAACAGCAGGATATGGAGCTGAAGCGCAGTCAAAAGAAACGGCTCAACCTCCAAAGAGCAATTAAAATCCTGCACGAGGATAAATCACGCACCGTGATAATCCTGTGAATAAAATGCAGCTTGTCCTGACCCTTCACTCATGCAGCAAACTAGAATGTGGTGTGGGTGGGGCTGGTGGGCCGGGAAGTTAAGGAGGGGGCGGGGCTCTCCCCTGTGCCTCAGCAGCCTCCCCCCTCCTCCCGCTAGACGGAAAACGGGTGGCTTCTGCTTGCTCCCCGTGGGCCGGAATCTTGCAGCCCCAGCCCCAGCCCCAGCCCCAGCCCGGCAGCCTGGGCTGCTACGATTTCTGCACTCGCTCCTGATTGCTGGTCCCCAGCGAGCAGGCGTCATTGAATTACTCAGCCGCCTCCCTCTGCAGCTCCCAGGCCAAACCACCCAGGTTTGGGGCTTAATCTAATCTAGGGCTCGGGTGGGGTGGCTCGCCAGCCCACTGACTCTTTTTACCCCTCCATCTGTAAGTCACACGCACCGCAGCCGTGGAAGTGAGTCGTAGTTTGGGCCGCCACACCGGACTGTTGTGCCTTTTATCCCACACCCCACCCCTGTCCCCAATCCTTTCAGCCACAAGAAGAGTCAATGTGGGGCTCCCTGGAATCCAGCACCGTCCACTTTCGATCCAAGTGTGTTCTCCAAAAGGCTGAGAGAGGGGAAGGGAGAAGGGCAGGTTAAGGGTGACACGTGCTGTACCTTGAATGGTGTGGCCTGTGGCTCTTGAACTCTCTGCATCCCCAGCGCCTCCTGCCAGGGAAGTTCCACCTCCCTCCTTGAACCTCTGGCTCAGGTGTGTTCCTTTGCTTCTGGCCATCTGTAGAACGTGGAGCAGGGTCTGCCTTCCCAAGTGCCTTCTGTATGAAGTGCCTAGAAGGAGGGTTTCTCTTGTTCCCTCTTTGGCTCCTTTTTTATTCAACCTCCTGGGCTTCTTTTTGTTTTAAACAGACTAGACGCTTGAAGAAAAGCTGCCATCCAAGAAGACGACATGCTTTCAGCACCCCCCCACCCCGTATGGGAACGTTCACAGCTGGATGAACAGCGAGAGGGTCCGCATGTGTGGGATCAGCAACGACAGGTAAATGCGCGTGTCCGGTTGAGGCCTGGGGAGAGCGTGGGTCCTTCCCCAGGGCTCCTGAGCAGAGCCCCCCCCTTCATGTCCTCACAGCCAGAGTGGGCCCTATGGGGGTAGGGGGGAGATCTCCTGCCTAGCTGGTGGCCTTTGATTTACAGTTTTAACAGGCAACCTGGCTCAGCGAAGCATTGCAGCCCTTTAAGAGGTTAGCCCCTAAAGCGGCCTTTGAGTTTACTTTCGTCCTTAATTTATTATTTCATATTTACGAAGGAGAATTAATCCCAGTCTATATGCTGCTTTAACTCTAAATGTCAGGAGTGTGGGCCCAGGTGGATCGGCCTTCGATGTGCTTTTAAAACAAATAGTTTGCTCAGTAATAAATGGGACGATAGCCACCCTTCACACCATTGAAGCCCAGGGTTTCTCTGCGTCCTCCGCCACCTGTTAAGCGAGGCCACTGGCTCCTGGTTTCAGTCACCCGGCAGCTCTGTTATGCTTCCTCATCAGTAATTTTGGAGTGCGGGGTAGAGGCAGCTAAGCAGTAGATAATTGAAGCTGCTCTTCCGGGTAATGATGAAACTTCTCTCTGCCGCTTGTCAGTGATTTTATCCTGGGGATTTGGAAGTTGGCACCAAGCACTTTCTTTATCGATGCTCTCTGATAACAAGTTCCAGGGGCAGCCGCAAGCAGCCTGGCACAGATGTGCGGCTTCCCCTGGAGCAGCTGACATTTGTATGATATTAGTGTGTTATCCCCCATCATTTTGATAGAGGCAGTCAAATATGGCTTCATTATCACCATGGAAACCAGTTTCATAGGACATGGTACCTAACTTTGTTTGGGGAAAAGTTTTGAAAGCCTGTCCTCACGAGTGACACAGAAGTGATTGATGTAGCCAGCTCGGAGACTCCAGCCTTGAGGTCCCCACTTTGGCTTTGGACATTGTATTACTTCATTCCTGTCCTCAGGTAGAGCTTATAAGGGTCTGCTAGGACAGCAGAGCCCGGACTGTCCTGCCCGGCCTCTCTGGAGGAAAAATTGTGAGGGTGACATGGTTGTGCAGAATTTCTGCCTTACCCACCTCGAGGACGTAGCATCTGTGATTTCACATCCCTGTTGCCCTGCCTTTCCTTTGTTTTTCCCAGTCCCGTTGAATCACCATTCGGGGACAACTTTCAATATGGGCCATTGGGGAGGATTTTTTTTTTTTTTAAGGGCAGTTGGAAAAACGGAGTTATTAGAAACTGGTCTATTCTGGGGCAATCTATGAAAGATGGATTAAGTGAGGAATGCTTTCATGAAGTTGGTGTGTCCTTCTAAATAGGAAAATTCCTGTAAACGAAGGTGACACTTCAAAGGCCGTACTGGAACTAAGGGAAGAAAACCCCTTGAATCACAACGTGGTAAGAGATTAATGGCTTCTGTTGATGTGCTGAGTATCAGTGATCTGTAATCAATCGTGCATTCATTTGCATACCATTAAAGGGCCTTTTGGGGGCGGGGCGGGGTGTTTCAGGGCAGGGCTGAGTAGAAAGCCTAGGCCGCAGGACGAAGCCTCACCCAATTTCTTCCTGGCTCGCTTTCTTGGCTGTGCTCGCCATTTACGTCCTCGTCCCCTGGTGACTGGTGGGATACGTGCCGCCTTTTCTTCGATAAGCTACGTGCCACATCAGTGCTCCCAGCTGGATAAATGTGTAGCCTCCAAGTAGACCCTTAGGGTTTCCCTTCCCAGTAAAATATGAAACAGAGCTGTCTTCAGATACCAGGGAGAGGAAGTCAAAAGACACAACTACAGTTTGACCCGCGGCCTCTTCATTGATTTAGAAATGAGACAGCTCAAGTCCTTCGTTCCTTACTGTCCCCCTGAAGGTTGGGTTTTGTTATGTTAAAGAATGCCTCCCCGCTCCATCCGGGAAAAACGCAGTGCACATCGCCCCGCCCTAACCTGACTGGGGCCTGGGGAGGGTGAGTCCGAGTTCTGTACCCCACGAGGGTGGTTCTGAGAGCAGTGGAGTTGGTATCACCTCAGTTGCAGCAAAGAATTTCTGCTGAGAAGGTGGATCTTCCAGAGTTAATAGATGACTGAATTAATGCAGGGGCCTCAAGTCTACAGGGACCAACGTTTTCCGTGCTTTGAGGACACTAGTTGGACACCGGTGAGGCGGCAGGCAGAGGAGGGTTCTGGGTAAGCGGGGAGGGGGCCAAAGACCTTGTGAATCCTTTAGTTTTTAGCCGTTTCGGCTCAGATGTTGAGGCTGATGTCCTATTGAGCTAGTCCGCGGTTTCTCTTTGGGATGGGCTGCTTTGAAGGCATGTCCTCGGTAATACCCATATTCTTCTTCTGCGAAGGTGGACGCGACCACGGCCCATCGGATCGATGGCCTGGCAGCGCTGAGCATGGACCGCACGCACCGGCCTGATCCGGGAAGGGCTGCGTGTCCCCGGAAACATCGTCTATTCTAGCTCGTGTGGACTGGGCTCAGAGAAAGGGCGGGAGGCTGCCACAACCATAGGTGGTCTGGGGTTTTCTTCCGAAAGAAACCCAGAGATGCAGTTCAAACCGAATACACCCGAGACGATGGAGGCCTCCGCTGTCTCCGGAAAGCCCCCAAAAGGCTTCAGTGCTATATACAAAGCGCCCCTCGGAATACGAAAAAGTGCTGTCCCCACGGCAGAAACACTGGGCTTGGACAGACCTGCCAGCGACAAACAGAGCCCGCTCAACATCAATGGTGCTAGTTACCTGCGGCTGCCCTGGGCCAATCCCTACATGGAGGGGGCCATGCCAGCCATCTACCCTTTCCTCGACTCGCCAAAGAAGTATTCCCTGAACACGTACAAGGCCTTGCTACCTCAGCAGTCCTACGGCGTGGCCCAGCCGCTGTATTCTCCGGTCTGTACCAATGGGGAGCGATTTCTCTACCTGCCGCCACCTCACCACATCAGTCCCCACATCCCATCATGCCTGGCCTCGCCCATGAGACTCTCGACGCCTTCGGCCTCACCCGCCATCTCGCCTCTGGTCCACTGCGCGGACAAAAGCCTGCCCTGGAAGATGGGCGTCAGTCCTGGGAACCCGGTCGATTCCCACTCGTATCCCCACATCCAGAACAGTAAGCAGGCTAGGGTGCCCTCTGCCAAGGCGGTCACCAGCGGCCTGCCGGGGGACACGGCTCTCCTGTTGCCCCCCTCGCCTCGGCCTTCACCCCGCGTCCACCTTCCCTCCCAGCCCGCTGCGGACACCTACTCCGCGTTCCATAAGCACTGTGCCAGGGTCTCCACCTCGCCCGCGGTCACCCTGTCGAAGCCATACATGACGGTCAGCAGCGAGTTCCCCGCGGCCAGGCTCTGCAGCAGCAAGTATCCAAAGGCTCCAGAAGGAGCCGAAAGCACCCAGCCAGCTCCCGGGCACACCCGGAAAACAGCAGAAGACAGAAAAGATGGCAGCTCACCTCCTCTCTTGGAGAAGCAGACGGTTACCAAAGGCGTCACCGATAAGCCACTAGACTTGTCCTCTAAAGTGGTGGATGTAGATGCTTCCAAAGCTGACCACATGGAAAAGGTGGCTCCCACCGTCCTGGTTCACAGCAGAGCTGGAAGCGGCCTAGTGCTCTCCGGAAGTGAGATTCCGAAAGAAACTCTGTCTCCTCCAGGAAATGGCTGTGCTATCTATAGATCTGAGATCATTAGCACGGCTCCCTCGTCCTGGGTGGTGCCCGGGCCAAGTCCTAACGAAGCGAACAATGGCAAAGGCCTGCCGCTGAAAAACAAGGCCTTGGACTGGGCCATCCCGCAGCAGCGCAGTTCTTCGTGTCCCCGCATGGGCGCCGCCGACTCCGTGGTCACTAACGTTTCGGGGTCGGTGTCGAGCGCCGGCCGCCCAGCCTCTGCGTCGCCGGCCCCAAATGCCACCGCCGAGGGCAGCGAGACCAGCAGGAGCTCCGTGGATACCACGCCATCCGTCATCCAGCACGTGGGCCAGCCCCCGGCCACACCTGCCAAGCACAGCGGCGGCACCGGCAGCAAGGGCGCCAAAGCCAGCAACCCAGAGCCGAGCTTCAAAGCGAATGAGAATGGCCTCCCGCCGAGCTCAGTATTTCTCTCACCAAACGAGGCGTTCAGGTCCCCACCAATCCCCTACCCCAGGAGTTACCTGCCTTACCCAGCGCCCGAGGGCATTGCCATAAGTCCCCTCTCCTTACACGGCAAAGGCCCTGTCTACCCTCATCCGGTGTTGCCCAATGGCAGTCTCTTTCCTGGGCACCTCGCCCCAAAGCCGGGACTGCCCTACGGGCTACCCACGGGTGGGCCGGAGTTTGTGACCTACCAGGACGCGCTGGGGTTGGGCATGGAGCATCCCATGTTGATACCTCACACGCCCATCGAGATCACTAAAGAGGAGAAACCGGAGAGGAGGTACCGGTCCCACGAGAGGACCCGCTACGAGGACCCAAGCCTCCAGAACCGGTTTTCTGAGATGCTGGAAGCCGGCAGCACCAAGTTACATCCAAAAGTCCCCGCGGACAAGAACCTAAAGCCCAGCCCCAGCTGAAATCAAGGGAAGACCGTCGTCAAGAGTGACAAGCTTGTCTATGTAGACCTCCTCCGGGAAGAGCCAGATGCGAAAACTGACGCTAACGTGTCCAAACCCGGCTTCACAGCTGAGAGTGTCAGCCAGAGTGCCGAGCCCACCAAACCCCCGCCTGACCCGGCTCTACAGCCACACCGGGATTTCATTGCCCTGAGAGAGGAGTTGGGGCGCATCAGTGACTTCCACGAAGCCTATACTTTCAAAGAGGCTCCGGGCCAGCCAGTCTCAGGCTTAAGCAAGGAGAATGTTCCAGCGGTAACCAACAAGAACCTGGCGACGCCGGTCTCGACTCCATTCCTGGTGCCGACCCTGGGGAGCGACAGCTCTGCGGTCACTTTCGGGAAAACCCAAGAGGATCCCAAACCATTTTGCATGGGCAGTGCCCCACCGAGTGTGGACGTCACCCCCACCTACACCAAAGACGGAGCTGACGAGGCAGGATCAACCGATGGCAAAGTTCTGAACCCGAAGCCATCTAAGCTGGCAAAGAGAATCGCAAACTCCGCTGGTTACGTGGGTGACCGGTTCAAGCGTGTCGCTACCGGACTGTATGCAGACTCCAGTCAGCTCGGCCGGGAGCAGCGGGCGTTGCAGGTGAGCCCCCCCTCCCCCGAATTTCAGGAGCCTGACCAGTTGTCAGGTTTTTTTAATGTGTGAAGAGGAGGGGGCCGGGGGTATGATAGGGCAGGACACCGGGCTGATTTGGTTAATGAAGCTTAGGATAATTTAAATGTTTGAAATGTGTCCAGTCAGGGGACGTAAGTGGATACTTTAAGTTATTCTGTAGATTTTAAGCGAACTCCACTCAAATGCTGATAACGGAAGTTTTAATTATTGCGAAGGATGTCTAAAAGACTGCATGACATTTACCTATCAATCGCTTTGATTTCTCTGCCGTTACTGTACGTTAACAAATATACCTAAAAGCGCTGCTTAGAATGCCTTATGTGATACTTGGTGGAGGTGTGTAACGGCCGCATGTCTGTGAGATTCGTGCAATTTTTTTTTCCACCAAACAAACAAACAAACAAAAATAATAAAAAGCAAACCTTGCTTAAAGGGATAGAGTATGTATTTAACTTGCTAGTGAATGATAGATGTTGTATAGGAATTTCCTTAAGATATTTTACTTTTAATTAAAAGACAAAGCCAAAGTGTTTTGCAATGTTAAGAAAAAAATTGGTTTATGCTTATAAAAATGTTATCTAAAGTTATCTAAATGATCCATTGAGTGCCCATTTTAATGACATAGATGGAAGGATTACAAGAGGACAGTATTTTATGTCTACCCGCTGCTTACTGTGAGGTCCGTTCTTCAAATTTTTATTACTAGAATCTTACATAAACCTTTTGAGTTACATTTCATTTCCAAATATACAAAGGGAAGTTTGTGGGCCATGGTCGTCTTTATTCACTGTGCATTTGTTTTCTTTTCTGTTGTGTTTTTGTTTTGCTTTCTTTGCGTTGTGTTTTTGTTTTGTTTTATTTACCTTCGAAAGAGAATGTCTGTCTCTATGCCACAGTGTATGTATGGCTATACATACACACCACATATATCTCTACATACATATGGCTTTAGGAATAAAGAGTGTGTGACTAGTTACACATAGACACTCTTACATTTCTATCGTTCAATTTTAAAATATCTTAGTTGTATCATAAATTGTGGTTGGTTTTGGGCAAACTTTTCTTTGAAGATACTTTCCTTTAAGGTAAGGGCAGTGAAATAGCTTTGGTGGTAAGGTGTGTCATTTTTCCATCTCTGTTCTCTTTCTAGCGTGCAGTGATGCGCTTCTCGGAGTTGGAGATGAAAGAGCGAGAAGGTGGCCACCCCACGACCAAAGACTCCGAGGTGCGCAAATTCAGCCCCACTGACTGGGAAAGGCTGAAAGGAAGTCAGGACAAAAAGCCAAAGTCGGTCGCCCCGGAGGAGGCCATTGCCGACCAGAACGACAGTGAGAGATGTAAGTGAACCCAGGCGGCTCGCGTGTGGTACCACGTCGGTGGGAACGGGGCGGTTCCGCTCCCAGTGCCGAGGGAGGTGAGAGGAAACAATACGCTTCCGACGGCCCAGCGTCTGGGTGCTGGCTGTTCGGAGAACGGGCTGCTCTGGCCACCCTTCCCAGCTGTGGATTGCAAGGCTGGTTGTCCTTTTGAGCGTTGCGGCATCCAGGAGTGAAGCACCTATGAAATGTTGTTTCCTGGCACGCATCTCCTTTTTCCGGAGAAATGCTAGTCCTGTAGTTGGTAATAGTCTGATACAGTAGAGCAGAGCAATGGCAGTGCAAGACCTCCAGCGTAGCAGGTACGTGTTCTGTTTTGTAGCAGGTACGGATACGGGTTTTTGGTAGCAGTGGAATGACACTTGCAGCCAGAGCCAGACCCTCCAGAGTGACGGTCTCCTATGGGAGGGAGTGGGGAGTCCTCGGATTCTCCCTCCGAAGGCAGAGGTTCCGTTCAAGTGAGATGAGGGCTGATGAAGGCACCAGAAAGAGGAGCAGAATTGTTCTCTGTGGCAGAGGCGTGTTTGCAGTCACTAGGAGTTGACAGCACGCTCCGAGGGCGTGGGATCGACGAGGCCGTTCTTCCCACCAGACGGGCTGTATTCGGTTTTGGAGGCCAAACTGGAGAGAAGGCTAGTGTTTGCCTCGAGTCACACTCTGCCGTCCCATCAGCTGCTCCCCCACTGGGGTTGACTTCGGGCTTTGCCCTCGAGACTTCCTGGGCTAATGAGATGTGTTGGCAGCAAGTGGAGGTCTTTCTCCCGCTTTCTTCAGTGGGCGTGCTTGTGGCCTGTGGCCTGCAGCCTGCTCCGGACCCCAGAAACCTCACGGGTGATGGTGAGTGAGGGCACCTAGGTGAACGTCGAGGGCAGGGTGGGCGTGAAATCCTCCTGAGACGGGACAGTCGGGGTTGGTGGGCACGTTTGGGAGGCCCAGGCCCTTGGACCCAGTCGTAGGGTCGGCGTTCGCCCTCACGCTTAGGTCGTGGGTGCCTGATGCAGTTCGGGAAAATTGTGGTCAGCCACAGCGTGTGCTTCTCTCTGCTGCTTGGAGCACTGCCCTCCCCCAGCTCATCTTTGGGGTCAGACAAAGGCCTGTGGCCAGGGTTCTGGGTAAGCCACACCGGGACCGGTGTGTTCTACGTGGCTCCCGTAGAAGGGGATTTCTGGGGCTAGTCAGTGGCGGCCTGACCCGAGGGATGGGGCTCTTGATGTGCCTGGAGTAGACGATTCCGAGCTCCTCCCCCTCGGGGTTGGAATGAAAAACGGAGGGTCCAGGCCACCCTGGAGTGAAGCAGCAAGAAGGCCTCCCTCCTTGCCTGTGCTCACAGCTGACACGCAGCCCTTACCCTCCTGAGTGGCCTCATAACTCAGCTCTTGGGGAAGTTTCTCAGAGAGATGTGGTAAAAGTGGGCAAGGCCAAGTTCACGGGGCTGCACTTTTCTGAGGAGGGGATCTGCCTGTTCTGGGTGGACGGTGAGGGAGGCTGGAGGAAGGGAGCGGGCAGTTAACCGGCCTCGAGTCTTCTCGCCCTTTTCTCCAGCAACGTGGCCAAACCCAGGGTGGCCGCTGCCCTTCACGTCTCAGTGGCCTCACCCGCCCTTCTTCCCAGAGACGTTCGTGTGCGTCCTTCCCAGTCTTTCCTGCTGAGCGTGGAGACGAGAACTCGGTGTGGCTGATGGGGAGCAGGGCCTGAGCCCCAGATGATTCCGAAAGCCCCCTCCCTCCACCGCCTGCCTCCAATCTCAGACTGACCGACGGGTCTCTTCCTGGAGCACCCGGGACATGGCCCAGTGAGCCATGAATGGCCACCATGGGAGGGCAGGAGAAGGGTTGGGGAAGGTGAGGGGCTCCGTTTGAAAGGTTGGGGCATCGGAGGTGGGTTCCCCACCCACCCTCTGTCTTGTAGAGACGTGGGGTTTGTAAATAGCTGGTCAGGAAAGGTCACCTGAAGGGGCCACTGTTCTTACTGCGGCCTCCACGTCCAAGGCCCAGCAGGTGTTCATTCCATTCAGCTGGATATGAACGGGCCTTCTTGTTCTTGGGCCATCACGTCTTGAGCTGATATGGGCTCAGGTCCTTCTCATGGGTGTCGGTGTGGCCGAGATCCGAGCTGTGAGCACATGGGAGCTGGGGCGGGGATTTGGGGCGGGCAGGGGTCACAGAGAGGGTCCAGGACGCCTTCAAGATGCCTTCCCCCTTCTGAGGCAGCCCCTACCCATGGAGGGACCAGGAGCTTCTAAGGTGGTGGGTGCTGTTTGCGTGGCCCTGGTTGTCGTGGTGTGGGTGCATCTTGTTGCTAGGGGCTTGTTTAAAAAAGAAATTAACTTGAAAACACAGTGGCTGAGATACTCATTTATTCTTTATGATCACATGGGTGGCTGAGTGAAATTTTTATTTTGGAAGTTCACCAAATGAGTTGGGAGGTTCCTCAGACTTGGAAGTTCATCACTAGGAACCCTCAGTGGCATTTGAAGATGGGGCGGGACAAGGAGGCATTGGTCCCTTCCTTCTCAAACTTGGAGTAACCATCTCCCTTGCCAACCACTTGGCTGGGACAGGCCTAGGACCTGCTCAGTGGCAGTGCCTGGCCAGGAGCTGGAGGAAGCCTCAGTCGAGGGGCTTCATGAAACTTCTTTGCTCAGGGAACTTCTCTTCCAGCTGAGCACCTGCACGTTTGTAAACTACTTTGGAACAGAGATCCCCTGCACTCCTTGTGTAGCGGGAGTAACTTTGAACAAGGTTAGCCCTGACTGGAGGTGCTATTATAGTTAAGCTACAGAGAAGGGGATTTTAATCCTGGGGAGCCTTCCAGCAAGTCAGAACCCTCTCACCTTGTTTAGGCCTCACTGGGCATGGCTCAACAGTGGTGAGGGTGCTTTGTTGCCACAGTGACTTGTAAATGTTGCTGTGGTGATGCTTCTGTGAGGTGATGCTATGGTACAACCATAATGAATTTGGGATATATGTGCTGTGAGTCATAGGACCATGCTGCAGGGACCACGTTCACATCTTGCTTAGACTGGGTGACCAAGGGCACATGGCTTCCCACTTTTAGAAGGGCCAAAAGTAGCAATGATGGCAAAGCCTGATGGTTAGGATCCCCGTGTATCTATTTATCTCCCCATCTCCTTTGCCCTCAAGGGTCATCCTCCTGTGGGTCGTGGTTAGAACAGTCTTTGAGAAGCTCCAAGTGACACGGAGCCTCTACCCCATTGCTGGTGGCCATGGGCATCTTGGGCAGTCGGGGTGGGTGTCCTTCAGGGTTATTACTGGCCTGGGTAAGGTCACACTAGCGTAAGGTCTTGGGGGGCCTTAGCTGAGGGGAATTGAGATCTTTGCCCTAAAAGGCTCCGGGGTTGGGGGAAGGGTGGATGGACCTAGTCTGGAAAAAGAAACTTTCAAATTGGACATGGGGGTTCTTAAGGTAGCCCTTCCATTCCTCCATGGATGCCCTCCCACGGAGCTTTTAGGGAAGGCTGATTGGACCAGATTGGACCAGAGAAGTCCAATGGTGTAACCAGCAGGGCTCACCTCTTAAAATTTCCTACATTTCAGGCCTGAGATTCAGGCTGGTCTGAAAGTCTTGGCATCTTTTGGTTAAAGGGATTTTTCCAGCCTTTCTCTGTGCTGAGCCCGGCCCATGATTATGAAGCCCACCCTGGAGGCAGGCTAGCAGTAACATTCCCACTTTACAAGTGAAGGGGGCCGAGTTGTAAAGCGGCGCCATTCCTGCCCGAGTGTTTAAGAGGGTCACAGAGCAGCCGGAGTGAGAGTTGCAGCACGCCGTCTTCACCGGGCCTGCGGTAGCCTGGGCTGCATCACCCGTAAGCACAGGCCAGGAGTTTGGGGTTTCTCCTGCTGCCATGGCAGGAGACCCTCACGGTTGGGGTGATTCCACCATTCCGTCAAGAGTAGATGGGGATCTCTCCCACCTTGGGATAGCCTTGGAGAAAAGCTAAGTGTGTTCCACCATTGAGAACACAGGTCAGGCTAGCCCAGGCCAGGGTGAGGTTCATCCCCACAACTGACTGCCATTAAATGCTGGGAATGCCCCCCAAGAGAGGCTGATCAGGGGACCAGCCGGCTGGGCAGAAGTGGGAGTGATACTTGAAGTGGTCTAGGGAGAGGAGGAGGAATGCGAGCAGCATGTGAGGGGTGTGTCCATGATTTCATCTAGAAAAACGGGCTGTGGGAGCTTAGCTCAGGTGTTAACGAAATACCAAACTCATACACCCACCCCCACCCCCGGCCGGTGATGGACACAGGGTCATCTTCGGGGAACTCTTTAACAGCACAGTGATCATTATGGAATTATTTGTGTGTTAGAAACAATGTGACTAGCAAAGCAGTTGAACTGTTTCTTTGGCTAGAGCAAAAGTGAGGAGTGATGTTAGGCTGGGGTGATTGGAGGAAAAGCCCCAAGTGGATGCTAGATTGAGCAGAGGGGGCAGGAGCAACACAGGCGGAGCTGGGGTGTGAGCAGTTCAGCCCTGCCCGCCGCCCCCCCACCCCCCACCCCCCATGAAGGGGGTTGGAGTCTTGTCTTTGAAATGTCCTCAGATGCTTGTTGCCTGGGAAGGAAGGCGTGGAGACGTGCCAGGTGGGTGACTGGTGTCACTGAGGGCCTTCTTCCTAGACAGGAAACAGGAGCAGCCCCTCGATGGCAGTGAAATGCTTTTCCCCCCACGGGTGTGGAAAGAGGACAGACGGACTTGTAGCAATCTGGTTGAGTTCTTTGAAATTGCCCTTGACCCTTGTGTGTGCACCAGGAAGCCTTTCCTTTCCCTTTGCCAGGCTCCTCTTGCCTTGGTCTCCCCAGCTTCCCAGCCTCCCACCATTCTTTTTTTTTTTTTTTTTAGATTTTTTTAAATTTTATTTTACAAATTTAATCAGTTATACATATACATATGTTCCCATATCCCCTCCCTTTTGCGTCTCCCTCCCACCCTCCCTATCCCACCCCTCCAGGCGGTCACAAAGAACCGAGCTGATCTCCCTGTGCTATGCGGCTGCTTCCCACTAGCTATCTACCTTACGTTTGGTAGCGTATATATATGTCCATGCCGCTCTTTCACTTTGTCACAGCTTACCCTTCCCCCTCCCCATATCCTCAAGTCCATGCTCTAGTAGGTCTGTGTCTTTATTCCTGTCTTACCCCTATGTTCTTCATGACATTTTTTTTTCTTAAATTCCATATATATGTGTTAGCATACAGTATTTGTCTTTCTCTTTCTGACTTACTTCACTCTGTATGACAGACTCTAGGTCCATCCACCTCATTACAAATAGCTCAATTTCATTTCTTTTTATGGCTGAGTAATATTCCATTGTATATAGGTGCCACATCTTCTTTATCCATTCATCCGATGATGGACACTTAGGTTGTTTCCATCTCCGGGCTATTGTAAATAGGGCTGCTATGAACATTTTGGTACATGTCTCTTTTTGAATTATGGTTTTCTCAGGGTATATGCCCAGTAGTGGGATTGCTGGGTCATATGGTAGTTCTATTTGTAGTTTTTTAAGGAACTTCCATACCGTTCTCCATAGTGGCTGTACCAATTCACATTCCCACCAGCAGTGCAAGAGTGTTCCCTTTTTTCCACACCCTCTCCAGCATTTATTGTTTCTAGATTTTTTGATGATGGCCATTCTCACTGGTGTGAGATGATATCTCATTGTAGTTTTGATTTGCATTTCTCTAATGAGTAAAGATGTTGAGCATCCTTTCATGTGTTTGTTGGCAGTCTGTATATCTTCTGTGGAGAAATGTCTATTTAGGTCTTCTGCCCATTTTTGGATTGGGTTGTTTGTTTTTTTGCTATTGAGCTGCATGAGCTGCTTATAAATTTTGTAGATTAATCCTCTGTCAGTTGCTTCATTTGCAAATATTTTCTCCCATTCTGAGGGTTGTCTTTTCGTCTTGTTTATGGTTTCCTTTGCTGTGCAAAAGCTTTGAAGTTTCATTAGGTCCCATGTGTTTATTTTTGTCTTTATTTCCATTTCTCTAGGAGGTGGGTCAAAAAAGATCTTGCTGTGATTTATGTCATAGAGTGTTCTGCCTATGTTTTCCTCTAGGAGTTTGATAGTGTCTGGCCTTACATTTAGGTCTTTAATCCATTTTGAGCTTATTTTTGTGTATGGTGTTAGGGAGTGATCTAATCTCATACTTTTACATGTCCCTGTCCAGTTTTCCCAGCACCACTTATTGAAGAGACTGTCCTTTCTCCACTGTACATTCCTGCCTCCTTTATCAAAGATAAGGTGACCATATGTCCGTGGGTTTATCTCTGGGCTTTCTATCCTGTTCCATTGATCTATCTTTCTGTTCTTGTGCCAGTACCATACTGTCTTGATTACTGTAGCTTTGTAGTATAGTCTGAAGTCAGGGAGCCTGATTCCTCCAGTTCCATTTTTCGTTCTCAAGATTGCTTTGGCTATTCGGGGTCTTTTGTGTTTCCATACAAATTGTGAAATTTTTTGTTCTAGTTCTGTGAAAAATGCCATTGGTAGTTTGATAGGGATTGCATTGAATCTGTAGATTGCTTTGGGTAGTAGAGTCATTTTCACAATGTTGATTCTTCCAATCCAAGAACATGGTACATCTCTCCATCTATTTGTATCATCTTTAATTTCTTTCATCAGTGTCTTATAATTTTCTGCATACAGGTCTTTTGTCTCCTTAGGTAGGTTTATTCCTAGATATTTTATTCTTTTTGTTGCAATGGTAAATGGGAGTGTTTCCTTGATTTCACTTTCAGATTTTTCATCATTAGTATATAGGAATGCCAGAGATTTCTGTGCATTAATTTTGTATCCTGCAACTTTACCAAATTCATTGATTAGCTCTAGTAGTTTTCTGGTAGCATCTTTAGGATTCTCTATGTATAGTATCATGTCATCTGCAAACAGTGACAGCTTTACTTCTTCTTTTCCCATTTGGATTCCTTTTATTTCCTTTTCTTCTCTGATTGCTGTGGCTAAAACTTCCAAAACTATGTTGAATAAGAGTGGTGAGAGTGGGCAACCTTGTCTTGTTCCTGATCTTAGTGGAAATGGTTTCAGTTTTTCACCATTGAGGACGATGCTGGCTGTGGGTTTGTCATATATGGCCTTTATTATGTTGAGGAAAGTTCCCTCTATGCCTACTTTCTGCAGGGTTTTTATCATAAATGGGTGTTGAATTTTGTCAAAAGCTTTCTCTGCATCTATTGAGATGATCATATGGTTTTTCTCCTTCAGTTTGTTAATATGGTGTATCACGTTGATTGATTTGCGTATATTGAAGAATCCTTGCATTCCTGGAATAAACCCCACTTGATCATGGTGTATGATCCTTTTAATGTGCTGTTGGATTCTGTTTGCTAGTATTTTGTTGAGGATTTTTGCATCTATGTTCATCAGTGATATTGGCCTGTAGTTTTCTTTCTTTGTGACATCCTTGTCTGGTTTTGGTATCAAGGTGATGGTGGCCTCATAGAATGAGTTTGGGAGTGTTCCTCCCTCTGCTATATTTTGGAAGAGTTTCAGAAGGATAGGTGTTAGCTCTTCTCTAAATGCTTGATAGAATTCGCCTGTGAAGCCATCTGGTCCTGGGCTTTTGTTTGTCGGAAGATTTTTTATCACAGTTTCAATTTCAGTGCTTGTGATTGGTCTGTTCATATTTTCTATTTCTTCCTGATTCAGTCTTGGCAGGTTGTGCATTTCTAAGAATTTGTCCATTTCTTCCAGGTTGTCCATTTTATTGGCATAGAGTTGCTTATAGTAATCTCTCATGATCTTTTGTATTTCTGCAGTGTCAGTTGTTACTTCTCCTTTTTCATTTCTAATTCTATTGATTTGAGTCTTCTCCCTTTTTTTCTTGATGAGTCTGGCTAATGGTTTATCAATTTTGTTTATCTTCTCAAAGAACCAGCTTTTACTTTTATTGATCTTTGCTATCGTTTCCTTCATTTCTTTTTCATTTATTTCTGATCTGATTTTTATGATTTCTTTCCTTCTGCTAACTTTGGGATGTTTTTGTTCTTCTTTCTCTAATTGCTTTAGGTGCAAGGTTAGGTTGTTTATTCGAGATGTTTCCTGTTTCTTAAGGTGGGATTGTATTGCCATAAACTTCCCTCTTAGAACTGCTTTTGCTGCATCCCATAGGTTTTGGGTCGTCGTGTCTCCATTGTCATTTGTTTCTAGGTATTTTTTAATTTCCTCTTTGATTTCTTCAGTGATCACTTCGTTATTAAGTAGTGTATTGTTTAGCCTCCATGTGTTTGTATGTTTTACAGCTCTTTTCCTGTAATTGATATCTAGTCTCATAGCATTGTGGTCAGAAAAGATACTTGATACAATTTCAATTTTCTTAAATTTACCAAGGCTTGATTTGTGACCCAAGGTATGATCTATCCTGGAGAATGTTCCATGAGCACTTGAGAAAAATGTGTATTCTGTTGTTTTTGGATGGAATGTCCTATAAATATCAATTAAGTCCATCTTGTTTAATGTATCATTTAAAGCTTGTGTTTCCTTATTTATTTTCATTTTGGATGACCTGTCCATTGGTGAAAGTGGGGTGTTAAAGTCCCCTACTATGATTGTGTTACTGTCGATTTCTCCTTTTATGGCTGTTAATATTTCCCTTATGTATTGGGGTGCTCCTATGTTTGGTGCATAAATATTTACAATTGTTATATCTTCTTCTTGGATCGATCCCTTGATCATTATGTAGTGTCCTTCTTTGTCTCTTCTAATAGTCTTTATTTTAAAGTCTATTTTGTCTGATATGAGAATTGCTATTCCAGCTTTCTTTTGGTTTCCAATTTGCATGGAATATCTTTTTCCATCCCCTTACTTTCACTCTGTATGTGTCTCTAGGTCTGAAGTGGGTCTCTTGTAAACAGCATATATATGGGTCTTGTTTTTGTATCCATTCAGCCAGTCTGTGTCTTTTGGTGGGAGCATTTAGTCCATTTACATTTAAGGTAATTATTGATATGTATGTTCCTATTCCCATTTTCTTAATTGTTTTTGGTTCGTTATTGTAGTTCTTTTCCTTCTGTTGTGTTTCTTGCCTAGAGAAGTTCCTTTAGCATTTGTTGTAAAGCTGGTTTGGTGGTGCTGAACTCTCTCAGCTTTTGCTTGTCTGTAAAGGTTTTAATTTCTCCATCAAATCTGAATGAGATCTTTGCTGGGTAGAGTAATCTTGGTTGCAGGTTTTTCTCCTTCATCACTTTAATTATGTCCTGCCACTCCCTTCTGGCTTGTAGAGTTTCTGCTGAGAGATCAGTTGTTATCCTGATGGGGATTCCCTTGTGTGTTATTTGTTGTTTTTGCCTTGCTGCTTTTAATACGATTTCTTTGTGTTTAATTTTTGACAGTTTGATTAATATGTGTCTTGGTGTATTTCTCCTTGGATTTATTCTGTATGGGACTCTCTGTGCCTCCTGGACTTGATTAACTATTTCCTTTCCCATATTAGGGAAGTTTTCAACTATAATCTCTTCAAATATTTTCTCAGTCCCTTTCTTTTTCTCTTCTTCTTCTGGAACCCCTATAATTCGAATGTTGGTGCGTTTAATGTTGTCCCAGAGGTCTCTGAGACTGTCCTCTGTTCTTTTCATTCTTTTTTCTTTATTTTGCTCTGCATCAGTTATTTCCACTATTTTATCTTCCACCTCACTTATCCGTTCTTCTGCCTCAGTTATTCTGCTATTGATCCCATCTAGAGTATTTTTTATTTCATTTATTGTGTTTTTAATCGATGCTTGATTCGTCTTTAGTTCTTCTAGGTCCTTGTTAACTGTTTCTTGCATTTTGTCTATTCTATTTCCAAGATTTTGGATCATCTTTACCATCATTATTCTGAATTCTTTTTCAGATAGACTGCCTATTACCTCTTCATTTGTTAGGTCTGGTGGGTTTTTATCTTGCTCCTTCTCCTGCTGTGTGTTTTTCTGTCTTCTCATTTTGCTTATGTTACTGTGTTTGGGGTCTCCTTTTTGCAGGCTGCAGGTTCGTAGTTCCCGTTGTTTTTGGTGTCTGTCCCCAGTGGCTAAGGTTGGTTTAGTGGGTTGTGTAGGCTTCTTGGTGGAGGGGACTACTGCCTGTGTTCTGGTGGATGAGGCTGGATCTTGTCTTTCTGGTGGGCAGGTCCACGTCTGGTGGTGTGTTTTGGGGTGTTTGCGGACTTTTTATGATTTGAGGCAGCCTCTCTGCTAATGGGTGGCGTTGTGTTCCTGTCTTGCTAGTTGTTTGGCATAGGGTGTCCAGCACTGTAGCTTGCTGGTCGTTGAGTGAAGCTGGGTGCTGGTGTTGAGATGGAGATCTCTGGAAGATTTTCGCCGTTTGATATTATGTGGAGCTGGGAGGTCTCTTGTGGACCAGTGTCCTGAAGTTCGCTCTCCCACCTCAGAGGCACAGCACTGACTCCTGGCTACTCAATTTGGGATGATTTGTTGTCTATTCATGTATTCCACAGATGCAGGGTACATGAAGTTGATTGTGGAGCTTTAATCCGCTGCTTCTGAGGCTGCTGGGAGAGGTTTCCCTTTCTCTTCTTTGTTCTCACAGCTCCTGGGTCTCAGCTTTGGATTTGGCCCCGCCTCTGCGTGTAGGTCGCCGGAGGGCGTCTGTTCTTCGCTCAGACAGGACAGGGTTAAAGGAGCAGCCTCTTCGGGGACTCTGGCTCACTCAGGCCGGGCGGGAGGGAGGGGTACGGAGTGCGGGGCGAGCCTGCAGCGGCAGAGGTCGGCGTGACGTTGCACCAGCCCGAGGCGCGCCGTGCGTTCTCCCAGGGAAGCCGCCCCTGGATCCCGGGACCCCGGCAGTGGCAGGCTGCACAGGCTCCCGGAAGGGCGGTGTGGACAGTGACCTGCGCTCGCACACAGGCTTCTTGGCGGCGGCAGCAGCAGCCCCAGCGTCCCACGCCCGTCTCTGGGCTCGGCGCTTTCAGCCGCGACTCGCGCCCGTCTCTGGAGCTCCTTTACGCGGCGCTCTTAATCCCCTCTCCTCGCGCACCAGGAAACCAAGAGGGAAGAAAAAGTCTCCTGCCTCTTCGGCAGCTCCAGAGTTTTCCCGGACTCCCTCCCGGCTAGCTGTGGCACATTAGCCCCCTTCAGGCTGAGTTCTCGCCGCCAGCCCCAGTCCTCTCGCTGCGCTCTGACCGAAGCCCGAGCCTCAGCTCCAGCGCCGCCCGCCCCGGCGGGGGAGCAGACAAGCCTCTCGGGCTGGTGAGTGCCGCTCGGCACCGCTCCTCTGTGCGGGAATCTCTCCGCTTTGCCCTACCCAGGTATGTGGGGAGTTTCTTGCCTTTTGGGAGGTCTGGGGTCTTCTGCCAGCGTTCAGTAGGTGTTCTGTAGGAGTTGTTCCACGTGTAGCTGTATTTCTGGTGTATCTGTGGGGAGGAAGGTGATCTCCGCGTCTTACTCTTCCGCCATCTTACCCGGAAGTCTCTCTCCCACCATTCTTTCCCTACCCTTTTTCTTCACCCTCGCCCCTGCTGACCCAAGTGAACATTGGTGCTATGTCTGTGTAGATGGCAGTTGGGGGCTATTTGGTCTCTTGATGACATCAGCCTTTTTTGTTTACTAGCAGTTGTTTCCATAGTCATTTGTAGCTCCGCCCTGATTGGTTGGATCTTACTGTGAGGTCACTCACCCCCACTTTAAAAGTAAGCCACCTTGGAGAGTTAAGCAGTTAGGGAGTGATCTCACATGCCTATAGACGGATGGTGTAGATGCCTCACCTTGACCCTTGAAGGATGGATTGTGAGTGGGCTACACGCCTCATTTTCTGCTTTCTTTGCTGGTTGTGTTCAGCTGTCCTTCCTTTGGGACGTCTTTCTGAGGGTTTTGTGCCTCCAGCGTGTGAGGCCCCTGGTCTCCAAAGGGGGGTGGTCTGTTGGTAGCAGATTGCCTTGGGCATGGGGGTCCTGCCTGCTCCTGGTGACCTTTGTTCCCGCCTTTCCGGGTTGTCTCCCCTCCCCTAGGGGAGTGTTATGATGGAAGCAAACCTGACCCCTTCAAAGCCCCAGAAGACAGTGATCTTCCTGAGGACATGGACACGGAGCCCCCCAGAGAGTCCCCCACCGACCAGGCGGCCCCGGACGCGTCACGCAGCCCCACCCTCCGGCTGAACAGAAAGCGCAAGGTCTCTGGCAATAGGAACCACACTGAGACCACTGTGCTCCCGGAGGACTCTCTGCTGAAAGCCAAGCGGAGACGGGTCTCCAAAGGTGAGCTCGGTTTGGCTTCGGGCCCGCAGGACACCCTACGGAAGTCCTGGAGCGGAGCAGTGGAAAGTTCCAGTCCTACCCTGGAGCCCTGGGGGGAGCCACTCACACCTCCCCACCCCCCATCCCCCCAAAGCCAGGTGCCGGGGCTGGAGCCCAAAGTTGGCCAAACGCAAATAGGCCCCCTCCTGAGACTTGGTGACAAGTTCCAGCCAACACAGTGACCACACCCCTCCCCTCCCCCTCTCCTGTTAGTGATGTGTAAGACAGTTCGTTCCCCGCCCCGGGGGGCTTCTTTATTAATTTGTAGTTATTTCTCCATTAGCTGACTGGCCTGAGAGGGAAATGACAAACAGTTCCTCTAACCGCTTAGAAGAGCCACATTATAGTGAGCTGACCAACCTGAGGTGTGCATTGAATTAACAGGGCTCCATCCCAGAAAGCAGCGCCGCTTGCTGCACCTTAGAGAACGGCGGGAGCAGCAGGTGTCGGCAGCAGAGAGCAAACCTGGCCGGCAGGGCAGGAAGGAAGTGACCCAGGCGGTCCAGCCTGCGGTCACCCCCCAGGGCAATAGCATCTCCGAAGAGAAACCTGGCAGGAAAAGGGCAGAGGCCAAAAGCAACAGAAGCTGGTTGGAGGAGTCCCTTAAATGCAGTGACAATGAACAAGGTACGCACGGGGCGGGGGGCGCTCCTGGAGGGTGGATCACCCGCCCTCTGTGGGAAACGGCCTGGAGGGGACCTGAGCGCCATCCAAGTTGACAAGAGTAGCGTGTGGCGAGCAGGGAGTTTTCTTCCTGAGGTCCTTTCAGCCTGCACACTTCCTTATGGAATGGAGAGTGAGGCGGGAGCTCGACTTCCTGGGCTGCTCCTCATCACCCAGCCCGCAGCTGGGCAGGAAGGGAAGTCTTGGGTGACCCCGGGCGCTTGTCAGTGCCCTCATTCCAGCCTCAGGCTGTCTGTCCCGAGTCTCCCTGTCCCGAGCACCCAGGCCCCCCACGGGTGGGGACGGGAGCGCACGAAGGGCTGGCTTCTGCCCTCTCTTGCGGCCCTTTGAAGCGACTTGCCATTTGGCGTTTCGTGGGTTAGCCTAT
Source organism: Mesoplodon densirostris (assembly GCF_025265405.1). Taxonomy (NCBI): domain Eukaryota; kingdom Metazoa; phylum Chordata; class Mammalia; order Artiodactyla; family Ziphiidae; genus Mesoplodon; species Mesoplodon densirostris. The sequence goes on along the minus strand of NC_082667.1, from coordinate 78,493,684 downwards.
TTGCCGGTTGAATGTGGGATGATTAAAATATTAGCGCTTTGAAAACATAATTGGTATATCTTTAAAAACTGAAGCTGCTCCAACGATCAGTGCTAACAATGGGCTTTTCTTTCCTCACCGGCTACAACTGTGTAACGCCCGCTTCTTCTCCCCCTGACAGATGTGCTGTGCATGGACAAAGAAATGGATCGGCAGCCTTCGCCCCTGCCGCAGAAATACACCGACAACAGCGAGAAACCATCCGCGAAGCAACCATGCAAAACCAAGCATTTGATCCCTCAGGAGCCCAGGCGGGGCTTGCCGCTGCCAGGGGACTCCTACGTGGACAATGCGGATGGCAAGGTACCTCTTGCCCCTGGCTCTCCCCCGCCCCCCGGGCGTGTGCAGGCACATCCCGCCTGCCTACTTCTCTGCTTCTAGGGCCAAAGCTTTCCTTTTCCTGAACCCCTCCCCCCAAAATGTCACTGCCCCTTCCTAGGGAACCTGTCTCCTGGGTGGCGGTGAAGTTTCCAGCGAGTAAAAATGCAGCCCCTTCCTCGCGCCCCGCCTCCCTCAGACAGAGAGGAGGAAAAGTGCTTTCCTCCACTCTGGAGTGGCCTGAGCCCAGTTCCGACTATGATCTTTCGCCGGCCAAGCAGGACCAGAAGCCCTTGGACCGTTTACAGCAATTGTTACCATCTTCCCAGTCCTCGCAGCTGACATGCTCAAGCTCCCCTCCAGAGACCACCCAGTCCCGCCCGATGCCACCGGAAGCGCGGAGACTTATTGTCAATAAGAACGCAGGCGAGACCCTCCTACAGCAGGCCTCCCGGCTTGGCTACGAGGTGAGCATCCTTGTGGGTGCCCCGGATCAGGATCCGCCCGCTACTGCTCCTTGGGTGGGGGACACACTGGCTGGGGATGGGGGGCGGGTCTCAGAGCCCAGCCCCCTCCACGTGGCGGGCTGGGCTGGGTGTTCCAGCAGGGTGTTTGCGTTGGCCCCTCTCACACTGCGGGCTCTTTGGTGGCTTGTTCAGTCGTGGTGTGAAAAGAAAGGCAGGCCTCTCTGATGTTCCGTTCCGTTCAGGCAGGTAGGCTGCTTTGGCCAGTCCGGCTCACTTATCTCTGATACAAAATCTGACCTAACCCAGGGCTTGGCGACCAGGGGAATTTTAATGAGCCTTTTGGATTCTGAATAGCAAGAAGTAGAGTAGTTATTAGCTCTACTAACTTGTGCTGTTTGGGGCAGAGTGATGCCCCTGTGGGGTAGCGGGTGGGAAGTGTCTGTGCAGAGTAGGGGTGGGAGTGGGGCAGACCTGAGCAGTCTCTTTCTGAGAGGGCATGGGAGCCGAGGGCTGATGGGCGGGGAGCAGGGGTTGAGCCTTGCACAAAACTCCCTGTCCACACTGCTGTATCCCAACCCAGCACGGCTGATGACAGTGATAGCCTCTATTGCTAGAGCAACATAGAAAGATAGCTGATATCTGCCTAAGCCCGTGTGATCTGTAGTAACTACTTTCACCCTTTTAACATCTTCACTTGGGAGTAACGAGTACTAGCCCACTCTCAGATGAGGAAACTGAGCCTCAGAGGAGTTAGCTGATACCCGTACAGGTAGCAATCCAGCAGTGCTCCACAGCCCACCACGCTCCTCAGCAAGACTGGCTCACACTGGAATTGCCCTTTTTACAGTCCAAAACCTCTGTGAGAGAGATGACTCTCTCTGCCCTGTGCAGTTCCCCCACCATACTTGTCAGTAGCAATTGTGATGTAATAGCCCACAGGGCAAAGGCATTTTTCTGTGCTGGCATCAGCCCTCTGGGAGTTGAATGGTGACAGTAAAACACGGTTCAGCAGGCTGAGCGTGGAGGTGTGGATGAGCACTGGGGTGGCAGGACCCAGGATGGCCCGGAGCCCTGGCGCCCACACCCTCAGCCAGCTCTGTGCCCCTGTCCCCTATCTCCTGTCGTGTCCCCCCACCCCGGTCTATAGTGCCGTGAGCCCTTGGAAGTGTGCCTGCCTTGGCCCTAAGGCATGACTGTGGGTGGGAAGTTGGAAGCACTAGGGCTATGCTTAGTTTGGGGGTGTTTTGTTGTTGTTGTGGGTTGAATGTGCTGTTGTTTATATCTACACGTCTCTTGGAGACCTCTCCATTAGCTAGAGAGCACTTTCTGGTAGTTAGCGCAGTTACTTGCAGGTGAAGTCCAAGGAGCACCCAGTTGGTTTCCCAAGAGCTGAGAGCGGGCGCCTAGGAGGACAGAGCAGATGTTGCACATAGTGTTGAGCTAGACCCCCTGTGGTTGAGAAAATAGTCTCCTTGCTTCCAGCAAATGCTGGAGGTGGGGGGGAGACCCCTAACCCCAACTTCTGGGTTAGGGTTGAGAAAGTAGACTCCCGCTTCCAGCAAATGCTGGAGATGGGGCTGGCGGGGTGCTGCTGCACCCGCCGTGGAGGGCGGGGCTCCGAGCCCCACCTGTGAACTTGGCATCATTTCCAGCAGCCTCCCTTTGGGACCAGAGACGTCAAAAGACCCTCGTTGGTCCTCTAAGACAGTTTCCATTTTGGTTTGGTGGCTCTGAGGCCTGGACCAAGGGGCACTTGATCCATACTTTTTTAGGCTACCTGGCCTTTGATTGCACAGGAAGCCTTGGGAATGTTTACGGTGGGATTTGTTTTTTTCTTCAAATGTAAATTTCAATATGTAGATTCCACAGATCACCAGTGTTGATGCTGAGCATTGTGACAAGTAGATGAACGCTTTCAACTTTGAATCCAACTTCCTGGGATTTCTCGGGGCAGAATTTTAAATGTTGGGATGATGGCCCAGTTGGGAGATGTGGCAGCTTCAACCTTTTAAAATTGAAGGACAGTTTGCTTAAGCAGATAAGGGTGTGGTTTGGGAGGGTTTTCCTGAAGTTTGTCTTCAGCATTCTTGGTTATTTTCTTCTGCTTAGCCAAAGATACCATGTGCAGTATAAAGGCTGTCTGAGCTTTATGTCATGATAATGTGGTTCTGGAAGTTTAGAAACACACTCTGGCTTCAGATCCGCGTTAAATAGATCACTTGCGTGGCCAAAGACCTCAAACCTTTCCCTCCTGGGAAAAAGGCTTCTATTTCTTAGGCTGAAACGCCAGTGTGCAACCACATGCTTGTGCCTTTAGCGGTGATGGTTAAATTTTCTATGAATTGAATGTCATGTTTTTTAAAAAGTTAATGAGGCATTTAATTAATTAACAACGTCGGGCTTATGACCTTTATAGTTACATTTTGCGGGTAATGGCATTCGGCTTATAGCCGCTGAACGGAGAGCTGTCCGACAAGAGCAGTTTGACTTTGCTGGGGAATGGCTGGGCTGCCCTTCAGACACTCCCGTTTATTTCTAGCGGAGAAAATAAACCAAGGAATGTGTTGCGTCGACAGACTCGCCCCGCCTCTTCACCTTTCAGTTAGAGAAAGTGTTGGTGGCGACGGTTGCCATCCATTTAGAGGCCATCACCCTCCTAGCTAGGAGAGTGTAGTTAGCCCACTTGACCCCCGACAGAGAAGGCCTGTGGGATGCTCGTCACAGCTGGATTGCATCCCTGTAACTGGGGCCCTCTTGGGCCTTTTGAATCTTCCCAGCTGACCAGGTACCAAAGACCTGAGTTATAGGTCTAGTACTTCATGTTAATTGAACTCGGGGTTTAATATCTCTGGGCCTCAGTTTCCAAGTGTTGAATGAGGATAGTACTACCTTCCTTTCCTGCTATCTCCTGGGTTCCTGTGGGTGACAGAAGACGTCCTCATCTGGGGAAATGAGAAGCACTGTGTAAACAGTGGGATCAACGTGGTTGAGTTAGGACAGCCCGTGGCAAAAGGTCTGACCTGGCCGTGGGGCTACTGCTGCCTGTGCTGCCAGCTTCCAGGAGAAGAGAGTTGACTTACCCACCAGCTTGGACGGCCTTTCATTTCTAGGTACCCTTGAACCTGCCCTAGTAGTGATGAAGGTTTCCAGGCGAAGGCCGTGATTGTCACAGCAAATAAACCCTGGGTTGAGTAAATTGATGTGTGCACAGCAGTTGGTGGCGTTCAGAACTGATCCCAGAGCCACGTGACAGGGCCTCTCCCTGGCTGGGGCACACAACTCATTAGCTTGCAGCCGTCCACTCAAGTCTGGCTAGTGAGGGCCTGCTAAAAGAGCAGCAGCTTCATGCGGTATCCTGGATACCAGGGCTCCGGGCAGGTGGCCTGGGAGCCCAGAGGATTGTGGGCTTTCTGGCAGGTTGGGATGTAAACGGAGAAACGCATTCGTGGGCGTGCCTTTTCTCTTCCTCCTCTTGTTTTGGAAGGGAGCTGCTGCAGTGACCTGAAGTAACAGGGCACCGATGGCCAGGTTTACCAGCATGCCCCATTGGGTTCACGTGGTAAGCAAATGGAACATTCTAGTTCGCTCCCAAGTGAGTGGTCACCTTTGATTGGCGTGTCCTCCAAAGGGCATAAAAGGTTTTACAGAACCCATCTCGCACTTATGGGTGACTAGAATGACCCCCGTTTTAGGTTTAACAGATGAGTTACCTGAGAGATGTCACAAGGAGGCCTGTTCTGACCCCATCGCATCCCCCCTTACCCAGCAGACCATGTGTTGGGCCACATGCACGTTCTGCCTACTCCCAGCTCTCAGAACCTGCCGGCTCTCTGCTGGGCACGACTTACCCAGTATAAACAGTATAACGTGTTTTCTGGTGGCAAATGCTTTCGATGTGTCTGAAAACTTTCTTAAGGTAATAAAACATTGAATAAATTCCTGCTCTGCTTACTGGGAGTGGTTCATATTAATATTTTAACAAGCCAAAGAAAGAAGGTTAATAACAGTGATGCTAATGCACAGTGTTGACACAGAACATCTCCGGGGTGGGGGGTGGGGCGGTGAACGTTTTATTTGATTCTTGAAATGTGGAGGTTGCAGCCTGTGGTGTATCAGGTTCCTGTCATTAACTTGGGGCAGAATCAGTCTAAAATTTTCATATTTACTCGAGAGGGTGGAGTGAGGCAAAATAGAGGGTGGGGTTATTGGAGGCATTTTGTGTCATTCCTCGAGGATGGAGGGAGAGAGCTTCTCTTTAACTCTACTTAACGTACAGACAAGAGCATCTGAGGCCCAGGTTCTGATTTGGGGTCTTAACAAGGGGTGCGAGGATGTAGGTGACCTGGGTGTCCCTGCTTCTCTAAGCTGGGGAATGTTCTCCGGCTGATTTAAGCTCTCTTTAAGTGTTGGTCATCCATACTTTGATCTAAACTTGTGTTATCGTCCACTGCCACCGACTGAACAGACCCATCAAGTGAGAATGGTCTGTGCTTGGCAATGTGTCATCTAAGATGTTAGCAGCCGTGACACCTCTGTACTGGTCACGTCGGCCCCTGGGCTGAGGGCTTTCATCGCTATCCGAAGGCGTCCTCTCAGCAGCCCTGTGGAAGCTTGGAGAAGTTCAAGGGTAACTTGCCCATGGCCAGGCCACTGGTGCAGCAGAGCCTTAGACAACACTGTCTGCATCTCCAAGCCCTTCTCACGCACTCTCGCCCCCCAGCAGGATGCCTGCCGCCTGCCCGCGCCATGGTGGGCTTTTGGCCCCAAGGACGTATGCCTTTGAAAGCGGGCACCGCCAAGCTATGGGGAGGTCACCCTTACAAGGTTCACTGTATGGTGGTCTGATGGTATCTCCTCTCCTCTCCTCTCCCCGTAGGAAGTGGTCTTGTACTGCCTGGAGAACAAGATTTGTGATGTGAACCACCGCGACAATGTGGGTTACTGTGCCCTGCACGAGGCTTGTGCAAGAGGTTGGCTCAACATCGTACGACACCTCCTTGAATATGGCGCCGATGTCAACTGCAGTGCCCAGGATGGAACCGGGTCAGTGGCGGTCTTGCTCTTGGCCTGGCCCTGCTGGGGCATAGGCAGTGGTTCTCAGGGTGTGCGGGGAACCCCAGAAGGAAAGATGGAGAGTGAGTGCCATGTAAGCACACTGGTGGCGGAGTCCTCTAGAATGGAATCGGACAGATGTTTCTGGCAAATTTACATAGAACTTTAAAAGTCTGTGACGCTCTTATGGACAGAAGTCCCTGAAAATGTTGAGCCTGCATGAATGATCAGGGGTGTTCTCTTTTAAGACCCTGGACTCTTCACCAGCGTCTGTTGAATCTCAATCTTGAACACATATGTGAGTTGAAAGTTGCAGGAGTACAGACAGGTCCAGTGGCAACTGGCTTGATAGGACCTGCTGTGTCCACCCACATCCCCGGGCCTGGCCCCCACTCTGTCCTTGACCTCGGTTTATTGGCCAGAGGCCCAGGTCTGAGTCAGCCCAAGCATCTTCCTGGTTGTACCTGGGATGCCACCACGAGGCAGGGCACTGGGGCTTTCCTGACGGTCATAAAATGAGCAAAACCGTAAGGTATTTGGTGGTTCATGGTTTCCAAATAGCATCCTTTCTGGATGGGACTGTGGACAGTGTTCCTGACCCCAGCGGACACGGGCAGGAGGACTCTGTATCCTCCTGAGAACTCGCCCTGCCTGTCGACTGCTTCTGGGCGAGAGGGTTGATCACTCATCTCCAAGTTGGTTTCAGGAGAGGTTCCACTTTGCCCCTAGTTTCTTTTACAAACTGCACTTTTTGGGTTTTGTTTGTAATGGTGTAACAATGGCTTGTCGTATCTGCTTCCGTGGTGCTGGGGTTCTTCCCCCCACCCCGCCGTATGTTACCTTCTTACAGTCTGTCACTATTAAAGTTCATTGTAAACGTTTTCATCGTGGCCTGAGTTCCTCCTTGGGCCATGCATTAAGAGAGATTTGCATTGAAGAATTAGGCCTGAGATGGTCCCTTCACCTGTCCCGTAAAGGCTTATGTGTTGAAATAACAGAGTAATTTGTCGCAGCGACCGTACACTCACCTCCTCGGTGAAATAGCGCGCCTACGAGGCTTGGCCGCACACGCTCGATTTTGCCCCGTGTCCTTAGAAGCAAGCGTCGCGTGCACAGGTGTAATCCCCCTCACCTCTCCTAGGCCTCTCCACGATGCTGTCAAGAATGATCATCTCGAAATTGTCCGCTTGCTCCTCTCCTACGGTGCTGATCCTACCCTGGCTACGTACTCAGGTAGAACCATCAAGAAAGTGAACCACAGCGAACTTCTGGAGAAGTTCTTAACAGGTACAGCAGAGGTCAAGACACGGTCTTGTTCAAGCATCTAGACGGTGACTTCACAGCCTTTCACCTGGGTTCCCCCTACCCCCACCCCCCGTTTACTCTAAGTGACCCTTTACTGGGAAAAGCGGCCCAACGTTAGTCTGTCAAAGAAGAGATACATACTTTGAGTTTTGCGAGGTGGGGGGCTGGAAAACTCTTAGCTAGCCAGGCTAGCTTTTGTTTGGCAGGCTGGGGCGGTGAGGCGGGCAGTCCCTCAGGAAGGCGGGTGGACGCGTGGGGAGGTTTCAGTCAGATACCTGGAGGCGTGTGCAGTGGGACTTGTCAGGAGGTGACACCAGCCCCAGCGTGAGCTGTTCCCGAACTCCAGCAGCATTTGCCTCTTACCAGCAGGCGTTATCTTGTTTCTCTCTCTCTCTCTCTCTCTCTCTCCCCCACTCTCTCCAGACTGTTTAAATAACCTGCAGGCTCCTGACGACTCTTGGGAGTTCTCTGGCAGCTGTGTGTGTGGTGAGCAGCCTTGTTCGTTTCAGTTGGGCGGGTGGGGGTGGGGGTGGGGGTGGTGCTGTGAGCAGGGCTTGCTTGGGAAAGAATTTTCCCAGGGTCCTTTTTGGCGAACAGCTGGAATCTTGCTCCAGCTTACTGACCTCTCTCTTGTTTGCCCCCCCGGTTAGAACCAGATGATGAAAGTGGTTACGATGTTTTAACAAATCCCCCAGGACCGGAGGACCAGGATGACAACAACGAGGCCTATGGTGACCTATTGGAATCTGAATTTTCTGAAGACCCCCTTTTGCCGTGTTATAACGTCCAGGTGTCCGTCGCTCAGGGGTGAGCGTGGCCAGCGTGTGGTCGAGAGCCAGCCCAGCTGCTCTGTGGGGTGGCAGGAGTTAGAAATCCCCTTCAGCAGATGAGGGTGGATGGGTTGGGGGGTGAGTGAATTCCTCACCAAGTGTCCAGCGACCTCACATAATGCAGTGGAACTTTTCCAGAAAAGTTTGGGGGGTGGGAGGGCTCCCCAGCCAACTGCCCTCATTGGAACACACCCCTAGAGCCCAAAGGACACGGGAGTCAGCGACTGCAATTGCACAGTTTCAGTCACTAAACGCTTGGGGAAGGGATCCTCCCCAAACGGCTACCATAGGGGCCTTCCAAGGTGCGTGAGGTCCACGGGACGATACTGATGTGTACCCTCTTGTCGTATAAGATTAGAGAAAGCCGTATGTGGCACCTGGGATCTTATGTGTCTTCAGATTTGCTTAGATCAAGTCTTGTCCCCACGGTCGGGCCACTGTGCCCCATGACCAACCCTTCGGAGTGAACACATCAGGAGACCTTGCTCTGCTGTGTGTTGACCCCGGTGCTTAAGGAGTAGCATCCTCATTGGACTCTGAGGCTGGGAACGTGTCTGCCTTTGTGGTGACATTCTATTCGGGATAGAGATGATAAAGCGTGGCAGGGTATCAGGAAGGATTGTACCACCTCCCTTCTGGAAAAAGCCTCACTCCCGGCAGCATTGAGGGGCGGGTTGGAGGTGTGGGAAACGAAAGGAAAGCCAGGTGACCTCGAGTGTTTCTCATGCTCTCTCCATGAGGGCCGGTGGAGAGGAGAGGTCAAAGAGGTGTTTGCCATCTCTCTTGGATTGGCATACAGACTGGTTTTCCCCAGTGACTAGAACGGGGTGCACTTACTTGGAGAGGGGTGACCTGAGTTGTGACCAGAGCCAAGGCAGCACTGGGGTGGCCTGCAACGAGGCTGGTTCAGGGGCGCTGCTCCTGCTTTTGTCTAAGTTGGCTGATCCGCCCTAGGTGGTCTCTTAACACATGCACATGAGTCCAGAGTTCCCCCACTAGAAGTAGATCTTCCGGGCTTCCCTGGTGGCACAGTGGTTAAGAATCCGCCTGCCAGTGCAGGGGACACAGGTTCGAGCCCTGGTCTTGGAAGATCCCACATGCCACGGAGCAACTAAGCCCGTGCGCCACAGCTACTGAGCCTGCGCTCTAGAGCCCGCGAGCCACAACTAGAGAAAGCCTGTGCGCAGCAACAGGCCCAACGCAGCCAAAAATAAATAAATAAATAAAATTAAAAAAGAAGAAGAAGTAGATCTTCTAAGGACAGTGAGAAGTGGGGTGGGGGTGGGGTAATCAAAGTGGAAGTAGCAGGCCCTTTCACCGCCAGGAGACTGGTAGTTCATAGTTGGGAGCGCCTCTGATTTTGCCAGAAACTCAAACCACTGTCCTTTCTCTGGTGTAGGCCTCGTAACTGGCTGTTGCTCTCAGACCTGCTCAGGAAACTGCAAATGTCCTCCTGCATATTCCGCTGCAATTTTCCAAATGTGGAAATTGTCACCATCGCGGAGGCCGAGTTCTGCCGGCAAGTGTCAGCAAGTCGCTTATTCTCTTGCCCCAAAGACCTGGAGTCCTTTAATCCAGAAAGTAAGGAGCTCTTAGATCTGGTGGAGTTCACGAACGAGCTTCAGACTCTGCTGGGCTCATCCGTGGAGTGGATCCTCCCCAGAGACCTGGACTCAGACGACGACTGGTGAGCTCGCCGGGGCCCGCCGTGTACAGTGTGTCATGGTGTTAATCCTTGTGCATATGTGTCCTAATACGACTATTTCTGTAAAGAAAGGACACTATGAGACACGACTCCAGTCGGAAGGACTTCAAAACATGTTTTTTTCTTTTTAAAATTTTAAGTCAGTTTTTATGAAGTTGTTAATAAAGTTTCTTTACTTTTCAATGTACACATGCTTTGGAATATGTTTGTTTTTACTCGGAACAATTGTTTCTTTTCTTTTTTAAGGAGAAAAAAAAAAGGCAAAGGAGCTCCACACTTGGACTTAATTTCATACAAAGCTCCGACGACAGAGGCCATAACTGTTGAGAGTTGCTTTTGGGGCAAATTAAACCAGTAAAATTTTAAACTCTTCCTCCATATTAAAGGGATTGAATAAATTGGCCACTTTGGTGCACCTGTGTCCTGCGAATTGTCCAATTGGAGATGGAGGTTTAGAAAGTGAGTTTCACTCTTGTTTAAGTCTCTTCCCATCAGACTGGTCTCGTGATTTCCTACACACCATGTTACTTCCTGTCTACCTTTCCTTGGTGTTGTTCATGCCTGGATTGTCTCCTGTACCTGCTCAAACCTTGGTCCGTTCTCATTTGTACCATGGAAGTTTGTCATGCTGGATACTGTCAGAACTCATTTTACTTAAGTTTGCGTTAAGGTGCAAAGCACACGTTTTGTATATTTTCTGTTTTTTGTGTTTGTCTATATTTTATGGTTTCGCTTCAAGAAATATTATGGGAAGGGAAATAGCAAGATATAAAGAGCAAAAAAGTCATCATTCTCTTGTTAGAACATCTATCTGCAATCATAATTATGATGCACTGTGGTATGTGTTAACATAGTAAATACATGTAACGTCCCGTAGGAGCAGCAAACTCAGTGGTGTTGGTGAGGGGTGTGTCACGGAAGTAATCACAAAGCAGGTGACTGTTGGTTGGGGTCCTGAAACATTAGTGTGCCTTCCCTGTGTCCGGTAGTGGTCTGGAGGGGTCAGGAAGCCTGCCTTTGAATTTGAGGGAACAGAGGGTTTGAGGTCCTCTCTCTTCTATTGCTCTAGTACACTGCATAGCAGCAGTATACTGGGTTTATAGTTGACGTTTAAATCGCTGATTGATCATTAAGATTGGGATGTATCTTTGGAAATGAAACTAGGAAGAATTGTATGCTTTTTCTTTTTTTTCTTTTTTTTCCTATATCTGAAAAGGTATGTAGTACTTTGCTGAGTGGTTGGGAATAAAGTTTGCAGTATTCAGTGTATTCAGTTTTAGTATCTAAATAGAATTAAACTGTTGCTGTAAACTGGAATAGCACTTTGTTACTGACAAGTTTTAAAATGCATCTGTTCGTCAATTGCCTGTTTGGGAAGATTGTAGTTAATGATTTTGAGAATGTGGCTATAAACTTGCAACTGACTCAAGAAAAGCAAATAAGTCAAGATGGACAAATGTATAGGCTCTTCATCTTACTGTGTGTGGGGGTTTTTTTTTTTTTCCTTTTAGTTATTTGTCAAGGTATAAAGAATTCTATCACACTTAAGACAAGTTAAGTAAACTTCACGGGGTGTATTCTGACATGGCATGGAGCAGATCCCATGGCCTAGATCTTAAAGGTGATTTTATGTTTAAACTTTCATGAAAACATATGTGATTGAAACACATTAATATATTGATACAGAGGGCAGTTAATTTTTGTCTTTTTGTGTGTGTGTGTGCGTGTGGTACTGTTGTGGCCTCTCCCGTTGTGGAGCACAGGCTCTGGACGCGCAGGCTCAGCGGCCATGGCTCACGGGCCTGGCCGCTCCGCGGCATGTGGGATCTTCCCGGACCGGGGCACGAACCCATGTCCCTGCATTGGCAGGCGGACTCTCAACCACTGTGCCACCAGGGAAGCCCTAATTTTTGTCTTTTGATACATGTGAGCACAGCTTTTATTTTGCAGAAAGAATATGACCAGTTTTCAGTTTGGGATTCTACCATTTAGTAAAGATAGTCCACTTAATTTTAGAAATATTAGATTTAATATATAATACCTAATAATACTTTTATGTATTTTTTTTACTGAAAACTTTTATTGTAATACTGTGAAGAAACTATTCCATTCTAGTCTTCAAGACTTAAATGAATCAAGTGTTTATTAGCTGTTGTAGTTTTTAAACTAATAAAAGTCAGTACATCAGCAATTTGTAAATAGAGTTTTTAAAATAATGCCTTAACAACTTTACAGTGGTTATAATGACTGTATTTAGGCCTAAAGTTAGTTAATAATTTGACATGAAGGCTTTTTAATAGTTTGATGGTGCAGATCAGGGATAGGTAAACTCTGGCTGGTGGGCCAGATCCAGCCCGTCGCCTGGCTTTGTAAAGGAAGTTTTTCTGGAACATAGTCGCACCCATTGTTTACATGGTAGTTGTGGCTCCTTTCACCCCACACCAGTGGGGCAGAGTCGTTGCAACAGAAACTGTATAGCCCACAAATGTGGAAATGTTTAAATTTAGATTTTAAAAATTGAAAACTTCTTTGAGCCTATACCTGGCGAGTCCATTGACCCCTGAGGTAGAAAACAGTCAGGAACTTGGGTGCGGAAGCCAAATGGCCTAGGTTCAAATTCCCTTTCTCCCATTTCATAGCTCGTGACCATGGGCAAATCACTTAACCTCTATGCCTCATTATGAGGTTTAAATGCACTTATTTGTGTAAATAGTGCCTGGCGCATACTAAGCACTGTGTAAGTGATTGCTGTTGTTTCTGCTTGGAGCTTTAATAAGTTATTGTTAATAGAAAAATGACACTAATGATTTTCCTTTTAGAGTAACAAAGGCACTTTGAGTCTTTTACTTTTTCAGGAATGTAATAAGACTTTTTTCATTGACAGTCAGTGTTCCCTGTTACCAAAATTTACTTTATGAATATAAAGAATTGAATGTCTTCAAGACAGTACTTTTGCTTAAATGTCAAACCATTATTTTCCCAAGGCACATCAAACTGGCTCTGCATAGTCCAGGCCTCTAAAGCTTGTGTGCACACCCTAGGCAGCATGTGAGATACATTTTGTAAATATAGTTTTTTAAATAATGCTTGAGACTTCCCTGGCGGTCCAGCAGTTAACACTATGTGCTCCCAATGTAGGGGGCTTGGGTTCGATCCCTGCTCAAGGAACTAGATCCCACGTGCCTGCCATAACTAAGAGCCCACATGCCACAACTAAAAGATCCGGCATGCTGCAACTAAAGACCCGGCACAGCCAAACAAACAAACAAACAAATAAATAAATCTTTATAAAAAATAAGTAAAATAAAATAATGCCTTAGGAGTTAGGAAAAGAAAATATTAGAACATTTTTACCTTTGTATTATTTTTAAAAATCTGTGTAGTTTATCATGTACATAAATTCTATGTATGGAACTTTGTGTATATAATTTGTTAATAAATAAGATGCATATTAAAAAGTTTTCTTGGGCCTCCCTGGTGGCGCAAGTGGTTGAGAGTCCGCCTGCCGATGCAGGGGATACGGGTTCGTGCCCCGGTCTGGGAGGATCCCATATGCCGCGGAGCGGCTGGGCCCGTGAGCCATGGCCGCTGAGCCTGCGCGTCCGGAGCCTGCGCGTCCGGAGCCTGTGCTCCGCAACGGGGGAGGCCACAACAGTGAGAGGCCCGCATACCGCAAAAAAAAAAAAAAAAAAAAAAAGTTTTCTTATGGTTTGCCTAGTCAGGTGTTTGGAGGCCATTGGAGGACAGGATGATGAAATATAGGGCCTCAGCAAGGATAGCATTTAGAACCAATTCCCTGACTTAGAAGATAAGGAAAATAATTCATAGACTGTAATTGAGTTGTCCAACTTTACATAAGTGTTCAGAAACAGGAAATGCAGTGGCTAGAATCTAATCACTGACCGAGCAGAATCTGGGTCACTGGACTCGTAAGCCAGAAGTGACTGTTGAATTTCTCAGGTTGATGCTCCTGGCATATATGCTTGATCTGTGTGTGTGTGTGTAAATCTCTGACATAAGAAGCCATACTCAGGCACACCCTGTTTCCTTATTCAAGCATCTTAATTTCATCCCATTAAATCTTTGAAGTATCAGACTACCAGAAGGCATGAAGAAACCTGGGCTGAGAGTCTTCATTCCAGGAGACCTGATCTTGACTGCATGGCTGGTTTGAGGCACATCACTCTGAACTGCAACACGCTCATTGGTGACCTGGGTGCAAGTGCTTTGGCAGAATCTCTTAGTGAGGATTTATGGCTTAGAGGGAAATTCTAAAGTTGAAAATACTGAATTTTTAATATGCTTAGCTTTTGGCATGATACTATTGTGATAGGTTTTTTTAAGCCTCATTTTACTGATAGCTTTTATTTTGCTTTTAAACTTTCTCTAAGAGTTGCATATATCCTTTATAGAAAATACAGAGTAACAAGAGAACAATTACCTATCATTTTAATACCCAGATATAATCACTGTTCATTTTGGTGTATATACTGTCAGTCTTTTTTTTTCTACAAATATATATGTACACTTAGGGATTACAAAAATAGAATTGTAGTATACTTGCTATTTCATATTCCTGCTTTTTTCACTTAATGATGTATCATGTAGTATTGCGTCGTATTGATGTCCCATAGTTTAATCAATTCTTTGCAATTCTATTTAGACAGTTTGCTTTTCCCTGTCAGAAACAATGTGATTACGTTGTATATACATCTCTGTGTCCATCGGGATTACTTCTGTAGAATAAGGTACTACAAGTGGAATGACTAAGTGTGACCTATTTTTAAGACATTTGATACACATGGCCAAATTACCACCCAGAAAGGCTATGCCAATTTGTAGTCCACCCCAACAGTAGATGTGAAGCCTGCCTCTCACAAACACTGGCCTGTAGCACTTGTAAAAAAATGTAAAACTACAAAAATGAGTACCTCTCCATTTTCTACTATGCAAGTGGGATTACTCCAAATTTTATAACTTTTTTTCAATTAATTTAGTATGAGCATTTTAGCAAGTCAGTAAATTTGCATCTCCTACATCACTTTTTGTGATTGTTCAGTATTCCATTATATGAATATGCCACAGTGCACATAGCTTATCCATTCTTGTATATAAGCTTTGTCCAGTTTTTCAGTTACAAATAGTACTCTGATATATATCCTTACCTATATCTCTGACTATTTCTTTTGGTTAAATTCTTAGAAAGAGAGTTGTTGGATCCAAAGGGTATAGACATTATTTAAAGGCTTTTCTTACAGAATCTTGGCTTCATCTGATAGGAGAATAACCACATTGTGTTTTATTTTGTATTCATTTGATTGACTGGTGAGGTTTACTGGCTGTTTGTATTAATTTGGCTATTTGGTTAATTATACCCTGTGTCCGTTCTTCTGTAGTGAGAGTTTGTAAGGGTTGTATCATATCCTGTCAGATCCGTATGTCTGACTTGCTATTTCTGTGTGTCATGGGGGTGTTGAAAGACTCCAGTTATTTTAATGTGATGGTCCACACAACACTTAAACAAAAGACTCATGATAGTTTCCTTTCATGTAATATTTTTTAATCCCTGTGCTTTAGCGATGATCCCTTTGGTTTAAATGAGTAGGTTGTTCAGCCCCAGAACTACTAGAATTCATGATCAGTTTTTCTGGTTTTTGTCTGACCTTTTACTGCGAGCGTTCTTGACCATCATATTTCCATGATAGGTTTTTAGTATGTATTCTCTATTCACACATTGTTGAAAGTTTTTATTATTTGTATCCTCTTAGACTTGTCTTTTTTTCCTGTAAAGCTAACAGTTATTACATTTCTTCTATTTTGTTTTCCCCTTTGAAGTAGTTTCAAGTGTGATTTGGAGCTGAAGATCATGATCAAAAGAATGCAGTGCATTTCTGAGCTCCACCAGGTTTTGCTTGTGAGGTTTACATGCCCCTGCCGCCCTTGCTAATTATGAACTGAGATTCATTTTGTGATGCTTTTTGCTCATAGGTTCTATACAGTTATTCTTCAGTTCTGTAATTGTAAAATACGTTGTCTGATTTATTGGTACTAAAGCCAGGGTTATCATTGCACATCCAAGAAGAGGTCTTTAAATTGGCTTATGCATTATGTGTGTGCGTATATGTTTCTGTTTTTTTCCATACCCAAAATTACAAACCTGCCATGACTTGTCTTGTGCAGGACTCTTCCACACGTTAGAAAATGAGAGTTGTCTATATGTTAAATCTGTAGAGTTAGCAAGTGACCTTTTGTCTTTCATCGAAAGCACTTGACCTGCAGCAGTGCGGCCTCACCAGTGAAGGAGCAAAGGCTTTCCTAAAGGCCCTTGAAACCAACAGAACTCTGCTCGTTCTGGATATAAGAAAAAACCTGCTTGTTGGTATGTGGTCACTTTTTTTAAATTGATGAACACATAGCAAAACAAAAAGAATTTGTTCAGGTATTGACAGTTTTTTAAAACTTAATGTGTTTAACTTTCCTCGTCATATCCAGTTGGCCCTTGAACAACGTGGGCTTAGGGGTGTCGACCCCTACGCAGTTGAAGATCTGGGTATAAGTTTATAGTCAGTGGTTCCACATCTGTGGATTCAACCAACCTTGGATCATGTAGGACGATAGTACATATGTACTGAAAACTATGCATGTGTCAGTGGACCCGCGAGGTTCAAACCCATGTTGTTCAAGCTTCAACTGTACTTTTCTAGTGTTGCACTTCCCTTATGTTTTTAGCAGCTACTGTACTAATTAAAGTGAATTATACTTGTAAATTTTTCTTATCTCTGCTCTGAATAGAGGTGAACCTAGATACTAAGCCTGCTTCCACCAAGAGCATTATTTCTTTCCTGTGCAACCTCTGAATTCTTGCCAGGAGTACTTTATTCGTCAGATTCACAAGTAATTTTGTAATCATCTTCTGTGTGCCAGATACGGGTTTAGGGACTAGGGATAAAGCAGTGAACCAGACAGACAAAAGTCTTGCCCTCATGGAGCTTACATTCTAGTGAAGGAGATCAAATAGAAATGAGTAAACAGATAAGTCATATAATTTTAGAGAGTAGGAAGTGCAAAACTATCTTAATGTAAGGAGAGTGAGGGAGAGCAGGTAGGACTCCATTGGATAGGTTTGTTAGGGGACAGCTTCACTGGAGAAGTGGCATTTGAACGGAGACCTGAATGAAGAGAGGAGGAAGCCATGGAAGATCTGGAGTAAGCACATTCCAGGACAAGGAGGCAATGAGTATGTAGGCATGTAGGTGGGTGGAGTATTTAAGGAAAAGCAAGGAGGCCAATCTGGGCAGAGTACCGAGTGAAGAAGAGCGTGGTATGACATGAGGTCAAGGAGCTAGCCAGGGGTCTGCTCTTGTAAAGTCTTGAAGGCCAGAGTAAAGATGTGGATTATTCTAAATGAGTAGAGGGGTTTGAACTGGAAAAAGGCATGATCCAAATCGTATCTGAATAAGGTGACCTGGTATAGAGAAGGGCCTTGGGAGGATAAAGAAGAGGAACAGGGGGCTTCCCTGGTGGCGCAGCGGTTGAGAATCCGCCTGCCGATGCATGGGACGCGGGCTCATGCCCCGGTCCGGGAAGATCCCACATGCCGCGGAGCGACTGGGCCCGTGAGCCATGGCCGCTGAGCCTGCGCGTCCGGAGCCTGTGCTCCGCAACGGGAGAGGCCACAACAGTGAGAGGCCCGTGTACCGCAAAAAAAAAAAAAAAAGAAGAGGAACAGGGAGACCAATTAGGAGACTATCACAGTGCTCCAAATAAGAGATGTTTATGGCCAGGTTAGGTTGGAAGTTTGCAGCAAGTGAAAAGTGGTTGAATTCAGGTTGTGTTTTGAGGGTGTAGCTATCAAGACCTGCAGATAGAGGTGAGGTATGAAGGAAATAGTAACAAGGAGACAAGTCGTTGATGATTATGTGTGCAACTGGGTAGTATCACTTAGAAGAAGGGGGCTGATGGGAGGAGCAGCTTTTGAGAGAATATCAGGACTTGGTTTGTTATCTTGGATGCCCTGGTTTGATATCTTAGATGCTCTTTAGGTATCTAAGCGTCTGGACGGTGCTCAGACTGTACTTTGTATCCAAAGGTGTCCAAAGCCACTTTAGATGCAAAATGTTTCAAGTTGACCTTTGCTGCTGCCAAAATAGTAGCCACTGTGGGCAGTCTGCAAGATGGCATCTTAGGTTTCTGAGGAAGAAATTAGAATACACAAAGGGGGAAATAAGTGTATAATTATATAATGTAGATTTCATATTTAAATGTATGGGAAAAGCAATAATTAGTTGGCTTTTGGTTTTAAATGGAAATAGCCACTCATTGGAAAATAATTACTCTAATTTCAATTCATTTTACTTTAGATCATTCTGTGATGAAAACAGTTACCAAAAAAGTTCTCCAGATGGAAGGAGTGCCAAGTCAGAGGTATATAACATGTTTCAGTTCTCTTGGAAGAATTTCTCTTTAATGGCTTAGTTATCTTTCTTTCTTAAAAGAAAATTATCAAGGTACTTTCTGCCATCTTAAAACTAAGATTTGAGTCAAGTCAAATGGCTTTTCTGCTTTTGAAAATGTTGTGTGATGCTTTAATTTAGGTTCCCAGATACGCAGATTGAAAACCTTTTAACTTTTTATTTTCTGTAACATATTATTGTTAGTCACAAATAGTCTTTTTTTTGGTGATAAGAATGAATGGCAGGAGCAGCATTTGTGAAACCAAATCTAATATGAAACTGACTCTTTCTTGTGAGTAAATTTGAATTTTGAAACAGCAAAACAATAAGGTTTAATAAAAAGCAAAATAAATTTTTTATGTTTATGATCTGCCAATTTCCCAGAACGAGTTTTGTGGTGACTTTAGTTATATACCAGATACATTAAAATCACCAGTGGACAACACATGTTTTATTCAGGTGCCCTCTGAAAGTTTTAAAAATTTGTTGACTTCATATCACTGAACGGTCCACTTTAAAATGGTTAAAATTATAAATTTTCTGTTTTGTGTAGTTTACCACAATTTTTAAAAAGTGTGTTGTTTGAAGATTTTGGGGTTTTATAAAGGTATTAGCATAAAAATGAAAAATTTAACAGACCACCTCTAATCCCATTATCCTATCAAGCAATATTTACATTTTAATTTTCTCTTCCTGCTGTCTATAAACATAATTCCACATAGCTTCAATATAATTTGCCATTCTTATCTTTTCATACTAAATTTAAATTCTGTGATTCATAGTTATACTTTTTAACATTGCATTCACAAGGTTTCATTGAGTAGGTCAATTTTTTAAATTGGTGAAAAATTGGAAATAACCTCAAATAAAACTATTGTAAACATCTTCATAAATACAGCTTTTTTTTTTTCTACTTAAAGTTGTATGTTTTTGATTCTCTATTAATCAACTTGCTTGGACAATAGTGTATTAAATAAGTTGTTAAGAGTGTTTATGAAGTCAAAAAAAAGCTTATGATCATCTGCCAATTGTTATTTCAAGAGAGTGATATTTTAATAATCAAATAGTACATTCAAAGAAGTTAAGATTTGTGATATCACACTAATTAGATATTATTATTTAAAATTTATATCATATGTAAAGCATTCTTAAAATAGCTACCTTGGCTTTTGCTATGATATTAGAAATGGAAATCTATATAAATAAAACATGTATATGTAAAACATATTAGGAATTCTGTAAAATTAGTACAGAATAATAGGGCATCATGGAATGAGAACAGTTAAACATTTTTTTTTAGTTAGCATGATTAAACAAAGTGGAAATGTAACTGAAGTATACAAGCTCATTGAGCTCTTTTAAGAGTAATTTTATTTCTTGGGCTTTTTTTTGTATTTGCCTCAGTTATTTGGAGACATAGAGGTAAGCCAAATCAGTATCTGTGTATATACCTAGATCCAGGTGAGTATAGGGGTGAAATAATGGTGTGAATTGTGTCACATTTATATTGTACTTATGTATGCCTAATAAAAGATGGGAATTTTATTAGAAATTTTTTAATCTCCTAACAAGAAAAGTGTAATTTAAAAAATTTTTAATACATACACACACACACACACACACACATATATATATATATATATGTGTGTGTGTGTGTGTGTGTTTGGTACGCGGGCCTCTCACTGTTGTGGCCTGTCCCGTTGCGGAGCACAGGCTCCGGACGCGCAGGCTCAGCGGCCATGGCTCACGGGCCCAGTCGCTCCGCGGCATGTGGGATCTTCCCGGACCGGGGCACGAATCCGTGTCCACTGCATCGGCAGGTGGACTCTCAACCACTGCGCCACCATGGAAGCCCTCCTATATATTTTTAAGAGGCATGTAAATGACACAGGATCGTGTGGTGATTATCAATAAGCTACATTCTATGAAATATTTGTCCTATATTACCGCATACACTCCATTTTACCCTGCATCCTAATGCTAAAATATAGTAGAAAGCAGCAGCATAGCACAGGGAGATCAACTTGGTGCTTTGCGATGACCTAGAGGGGTGCGATAGGGAGAGTGGGAGGGAGGCTCAAGAGGGTGGGATATGGGGACATGTGCATGCATATGGCTGATTCGCTTTGTTGTGTAACAGAAACTAACACAGAATTGTGAAGCAATTATACTCCAATCAAGATCTATTAAAATAAATAAATAACAGAAAATACAGTAGCTTTGAAGGATAAATATAACCATTTTAACCTATGATGTTTGTTTTCAGTAAATTCAAATTAAATATTTAAATGTGAATTTTAATATATGGCTTGTTCTAAGTAAAATATTAACACGTAGGTCTAGTTTTTGCAACCAAATGTTTCCTATAAAGATACTTGCCTCTTTACTACTGAAATATAGGGTAAGTCTCCACATTTCACTCTTTCATCCAGTGGGTTTCATTTGTTTTTTTGTGTGTTTTCTATATGAAATCAAAGGAGCAGTGAAGGTTGACAGGCTTATAGGAAGGTAAAATTGACTCACCTACCCCCCAGCAACTTGCAGCCTTATAACTTGTATTGTTTTTACATAGAAAAATTCATCTTAAATTTAACTTTTGGTCTACTTCTGAAGATTCTGTTTGGCAGAAGTCATGGGTGTATCTGTGTTTCTGTGTCCTTGAGATTCAGAAATGCCAAAGGTGTTCTAAGATTCAGGAAACTTGAGTGTTTCTGCATGATACATGAAATGTATCATACTTTGGGATTTTTTTTAAACTTTATTTTTGCATTTCTGCACATGTCAATACTTTTGTTTTAGTTAAAATAACTTGTTACTGTAGAGAACTTATATGTTTTAAAAATGCTGGCTTATGTAAAACCTTTGTACAAAACGATCCTCTTTTTAATGGGCTTGGCATCATTGTCAAGTGCCTTCTTGATTCCTTTCGACGTGTGCACGTGAGACAGTTGCTCTGTAGACCTTTGGTGCATCTTGATTCCTTGTTTTCATGCTTTGTCCAACGTAGTCTTGGCCGCAAAGAAGCCTGTAAGTAATGGAAGGAAACACTCTGCTGGTCAAGAATGTTACCCTCCTGAAGCGCTACCACCTGGAGTGTCTGGTTTCCGGCCATTGTGTCCTGCAGAAAGTGCAAAAAGCAACAGGTAACCTGTTTGCATTCCCTGTCTTTTTCAGTCATTTAGAGTTCTTTATTTTGGAACTTGTATTATGTGGGTGGTCTCTGGTGCTTTGTGTAGAGGACAAAAGGTAACTCACACATGGCTGCTGCCTAATGAGCCCTCTAAGGAAGAAAAATTAAAAGTAATTGGGAGTTTCAAGTTGTTTCTCAAGTGTCACAACAGAGGTAACTCCGTGGGAGTCTTGAGGAGACTAAAATGATCACCAATTGTGCATGTGAGGAAAGTTTGATTAAAGGCAGGTGTAGTTGAGCGAAGCCCTACAGCACAGAAGTAGGAATTTGGAGACGTACGAATGGGAAAAAAGACATTTTAGGGGGCCAGTAAAAGTCTCCTACTACCTAGAATGTCTGTTGTCCAACATCCAGGTGAGCCATGCCTTAACATGGGGGTTGCTAGTGAGTTTAACTCCAAAGTAAAGGTACAGTCAGACAACCAGCTTCAGGACTTTCCCAAACACATGTTCCTTGCTGCAGACAACTTGGCTTCTCAGGTGCCTCAGTGCCACCCCCAGAGAGTCCCCACCAGAGACAGGTTAGCTTCCCAGGAGACAAGTGGCCTTATGGAAGCCCAAAGGAGCAACCCAGGGCAGCAGGAGCCCAAAACTTCAAAACTCCAAGACTCATGGAAGAGCCAGAGCAAGATGATTGCCCCTACTTACAAAAGAGAGGACTGTAGGAGGCATAAACCAAGAGAGCATGAAGAAAGGTTTAAAGAATTAGGGACCTCTCAAGCTGGAAGTATGAGCCACCCTGCCCAGGTCAGGGGAATAACAGACTCTATTGGGAGCAGATGTCTCCAGCTCATGCCAGAGAAGAAACAGAGCCCTCCAGAAAGCCTCTTCAGAAAAAGGATGAGGCTATTTTTAAAGTGGATTTTCCCCAATAAAAAAGTCAATGGTCGAGATGCTCTGCAAAAATTCAAGCCCACATCAGCCACTGCCCAGAGTCACGGATCCGTCAAAAGCAGATCAACCTTGAAGAGTGAGACTGCTGAGGGTCGGGCAGGCATGACAGATGTTGGACAGATCCCAGAAGAAAAAAGAGCGATTCACCATGGACTTCACGCCACAAAGTTAAATGGACACAGACTGGAGTTCCAAGTCCCAGTATGTGGGCGTTTCTGCTGCCACAGGCTTACCTCCTACCCAGAGCAACAGAGAATGATGGGTTCTACAGCCTGCAGTCCTAAAGCCACCTCCAAGGGCCAGAGTTGTTCTATCAGGGAAAGGGAAGTCAGACACCAACACAGTTTGAAAAGTGTAAGGTTCGACGATGAGCAGCTGGGCCTAAGGTGCCTCCCATCCTTGCCCCCCAAGAAGAGTTTGTTTCCAGTTAGTACCTGCCAGTATGGGCCAAGGATTCCAGGTGCCCCAGCCCGCCATCAACACTGTCCAAGGCATTGTCATCTTTGGGGAGGTGTCTTGCCTGGTCGACAGTAAAATCCTTCTTTAGTCTTCCCTTTAGTAGGAAGACATGTCTCCAAGTAAAAATTCAGTCCATGTAGAGAAAATGATTTTCTCATTAGCACATCCAAGATATTTAATGTTCCCCAATACATATATATATATATATATATATATATATATATATTTTTTTTTTTTTTTTCTAATAAAAGCATAGTGTAATGGCTGCTGTCTGTGCTGTGCACTTTGTCTTCTAGAAGGGAGGGGCATGGAGGGAGGTTGACAGTAGCAACACAAGCTTGCTCCTTGTCTCGTGTCCCTTCATTGCACCTTATAATACTGTCATTACACAAACCAAAATTACTCTAACAATGAGATGGGAAAAACCTATGAAACCCACACCCAAGGATCTGGTTCAGCCAGTCTTTCTCCTCCTTCTATGCTACTTTGAACTTTATGCAACTGTAGTGGATAGGTTTACACGATAGGGCCAGACATTCCAATTCAGGCTCCAGGAAGTGTCAGAGCCAAGTGGATGGAAGTTTGGGGGGAATAGAGTATGGGCTCTGAGTTCAGAAACAGGAGAAATCTTGCCCCTGGATCTCTTGGTAGGGAATATACAACATCTGCTCTTAAGAGTTCCTTCTCTCTCTGATGAAGGTTGGGATTGAGGTATGCCCTATGAACCCCTTTTAGCTTAGCCATAATAAAATGTACAGCATCACCCTCCCCCACCTCTGTTTTTCCTACACTTTAGAGCAGCAGCAAGGATGGCATTTCCAGCTCTGTGTGTGTAGGTGAGGGGAGTATCAGGGAGGCTGCTGAGGGCCGTGTTGAGTCCAGTCCCATATAAATGAATGGCTGTGTTCATGGGTCACCTACCTTCCACTCTATGTTAACCCCAGAGAAGGAGTTTTGGATGAATGGAATAGGGGTGTGACTGTGGGTAGTAACTATCTGATGGTCAAACACTGTGAATTTAGGGTGGGATGTAGGTGTAGAAAAATCATTGGATCCAAGGAAGGAGGCAAAGTGGTACCAGATTCCCATAAAGTGCAGTTCTGAAAGAGCAGCCCCCTGACATACAACCACCATCTAAAGGCCTAAAGGGGAGGAAAAGTTAAGGGTCCAGTAGCTCACCATGGCCCCACGCCAGGGTCTCTACCCTATTCTAACTCTAAGATCACAGACCTAGAGAAACCACCTTTAGGTCAAAACAGAAGGTCAAACTTATAGAAGTAAAGCAAATCAGGGAAGGTTAATCTCTTAATACTATATTTAATAAGCTTACACATCATCACCTCTTTTTTTTTTTTTTTTTTTTTTTTTTTTGCGTTACGCGGGCCTCTCACTGTTGTGGCCTCTCCCGTTGCGGAGCACAGGCTCCGGATGCGCAGGCTCAGCGGCCATGGCTCACGGGCCCAGCCGCTCCGTGGCATGTGGGATCTTCCCAGACTGGGGCACGAACCCGTGTCCCCTGCATCGGCAGGCGGACTCTCAACCACTGCGCCACCAGGGAAGCCCCATCATCACCTCTTGACTTTTAGAAAGGATAACTTAACAATAGGTGTAAAAGCCAGGACTAGGGATCTTGGGATGTGGCTCCTAGTCTGGTGACCTTCACATAAACACATGGCCCAAGGACTGCTCCAGGGGAGAGGTGGGGACTGGCTTGTGATTGTGTAGTAAGCCTTGCCTGTCTCCCAGTCCTTGATCACCCCAGAGCCTGGCAGGTGAGGAAGCAATCAGACAGGATTTGTGGTGGTGTGGAGGTGACCTGTGCAAAGTGGATGGGGCAGGGTGCAATCCAGGAGTGTTCCACTGATCTGCTTCTGGCACAGCTTTTCTTGTCTCCTGACCCCCATCCATATGGAAAAGCAGGGAGATGAGGAAGAATTTCTCTAGAGTGATTTGGTGCTTTCTGCCATGTGCAGGGCGCATGGTGGACACAGCTCCAGGTGGTGTCTTTCTCATTGTGGAGATTTCTGTTCCAGCTGATGCCCCTGATCCAGATGACAACAGAAATGGACCCCATCCCCCATACCTGTCAGGCCCCGCAACACGTGGAAATGCTGTGACCTGGGGTGGAGGGGGCAGAGTGAGCACAGGACTGCTCACGCCCCTGGTTTCTCCCTGGAGCCAGGCCCTACCTCTGGGCCCCGATTCCCAAGGCAGCCTCCAGAATGGGCAGAGCAGTGAGAGTGGAGCCAGGACTTGTGGGAGGGGTCGGTACCCAGAGGAAAGAGTTGACAGGGTTGGGACCTGAGCCTGGCTACTGCTGGGTCCTCTCAGAGGCACCCAGAAGTGAGTTCTGGGAATATGGGGAAGCTGGACTTGGACCCCCCTGGCTCCTGCTGGGAGAGTGCCACAGACAGGTGATGCTGATGGAACAGCAAGAAAACAGAAAGAAGCAAGTCCCTTTGCCCTTCTCTTGCTGCTCCGTCTTCCATAAGGTACAGTAAGACAAGAAATTGAGAGACCAAAAGAAAAAAAGAAATGGAGAGACCCAGAGACAATACACAAAGACTTCACGGACACACCTCTCAAGAGAGACTTCTCACGCAAACACCTTTCTCAGAGATCACATACTGAGACCTCACACAGGGACCTCATGTTGCTTCACAGACCCTCAGACAGAAACCTAGCACAGATTTAACAGATTTCCCAGAGATACCTTCCAAAGGGACCTCATACAGAGACTTCACACAGAGATCTCACCCAGAGACAACACACAGAGACCTCACAGAGACCTCACATCTATTCTTCAGTATCCATTGACAAGTCTTTCTTAGTGAATATGAAACCACTTAGCAAACTGGCAGCATGATAAATATATTATCAGTTGTGCCCCTCTGAGATCCACCAGACACTCACTGTCAGCATTACTCTAAATGGGGAAATGTTGGAGAAGTTTTGTTCTTTTGGAATGTCACTGCCTCTGAACAAAAGAATTATACATTCCAAATGTAGATTTTCAAATTTCATTCTTAGGTGTTCATTAGCTTGAAAATCACATATTACATTATTTTATTTTTATTTATTTTAGAAGAATGAAGAAAATAATGTTTATTTCTTAGAAATGCATGTAGTACTCTATTTTTTTATTTTAAAAGATTTTTATTGGAGTATAGTTGAGTTACAAATTTGTGTTAGTTTCAGGTGTACAGCAAAGGGAGCCAGTTATATATATACATATGTCCACTTTTTTAAAAGATTCTTTTCCCATAGAGGCCATTACAGAGTATTGCGTAGAGTTCCCCGTGCTATACAGTAGGTTATTATTACCTATTTTGTATATAGTAGTGTGTATATGTCAATCCCAATCTCCCAATTTATCCTTCCCCCCTTATCTCCTGGTAACCATACGTTTTCATTTGTACTCTTTTTTTAGGAGAATCACAAATTTTAAGCACAACTAAAACACTGTCAGTCTCCAGTGAGAGAAAATATTTGTCCAGTTTAGTTATCATCCAGTCAAATGGTATCTGGCACATTTTTTACTTTATTGAGGACAGAACTTAAACTTGAGATGGCTTACTTGTTTCCTTTGGAAACATAAGAAAAACCTGCAACAAAGGTACTCTAGGAATGAAATAAACCAAGAAAGAAGCATCCGGACTCACATTCACTTCCCAGAGGGCTGTGTAACTAGCACATTATTTTGCACATAATAGCTTGCATCAGGTTTGTGGGGTTTGCTTTAGTTTTTAACAGGCCAATAATCATGTGAGGATTTTTCACAAGTCAAATTTCTGGTTTTAAATTTTACATTCTGGCAAAATTATGCTTCTGAATATTATTTTATTTCTTAAAATGTGGTAATGCCCTAAAATGATATTACACAATCATAACATTCAGCTAACATACTTAAAAAGATGGGCTATTAAGGATTCATTCTTCAATAATTCTATGAAATGCACATTTTCTAAGACATGCAGTTAGGATCCATTTTATATTCATTATAGGGTTAACACATTGCTTTAAAAATTTTTGAAAGATTATTAAATATATGACTTAGCCTATGCTTGACATTATACATGTTACCTCATAAAATTACTGAGGGAAGGATATCTTAATATCTGAATTGAAGATAGTGTACATTTAATCTACATTTGGCTTATAACAATGAATAATGAAAGGCTTTCATTTATTATATATCTCACACTTTCCAAAGGGTACACTTCTAAAAGACTACTGATTTCTCACTGCTAATAAGCAACCTATTGTCCTTGCCTTGGTAAAATCTATTTTAATGACAGCTGGTTCTCTCCCAGATTATCCATTGGTATTACAGCGTCACAGTCTTTTAAGAGGAGCAGGGCTGACACGAGGACTCTTTGGGCTTATTTCTACAAGAAATTTAGTTTTTCTATTCTCCTAATTAAAAAATGTATAATTATTAATTTTTCACTTTACTCCCTTATGTCGTTGAATCAGAAAACAATGGACTATGGTCATGTATGTCATCTAATACTCTATCAGATCACTTTTTTTTTTTTTTTTTTTTTTTTTTTTTGCGGTATGCGGGCCTCTCACTGTTGTGGCCTCCCCCGTTGCGGAGCACAGGCTCCGGACGCGCAGGCTCCGGACGCGCAGGCTCCGGACGCGCAGGCTCAGCGGCCATGGCTCACGGGCCCAGCCGCTCCGCGGCATATGGGATCCTCCCAGACCGGGGCACGAACCCGTATCCCCTGCATCGGCAGGCGGACTCTCAACCACTTGCGCCACCAGGGAGGCCCAGATCACTTTTTTTTAAATAGTGCAGCTTACTCAGGTAAGTTTACTGATCAGAACAAAATGGAATCAATTAGGAAAAAGTTCATACAGGAAAATACCTTTTTCAAAGTTGACTATTTTAACACAGTTAAATAAGCGATTATTTTTTAATCCTTTGAGTTAAAATTGTTCAGGGTGGCCAAGAAAGTCTGGAAACATGAAAAATGTCCATAAAAGCACTTTATTACTATAATACGTTGAATGTGTTGCTCCTCATTATTAATTCACAGTTCATTAAGCTGGGCAAAATTACAATGAACAATGTGCATTAAAGCAAAATTCCCATCAATCATGTTCCATCTGTCATACATTCTGTCAGATGATTTGTGTGTCTAATTTTCATGGAAAAACTTGTACCTTTACTCCAGAATAAGAAATCAAGGGGGATCAATCTATTAAAAAGATATTAATATTCCCAGACTCTGTGGCCTTCAGTATTTTCTTTTTAAGAAGATTCACCTAGTGCAAATCTTATAAATATTTTTACCATTTAATATGCCCAGACAAAATGGATACAAAAATTAGATAAAAGAGAAAACAACAAAAACAGATCCCCTTTGTTTTCAAAACATTTGATGTTTACATCAAAATATTTTGTTGAAAATGAAGTGATTTTTAATCTATAGTTAAAGGACACTATAATGATATTTAGAACATATTACAGATCTGGATTTTTACAAATAGATTTTTATTTAAAACAGGTCTCACACTGATATCAATAAACCAGGCACTCTAGAACAAAATGTGGAGAGATGGCAATTATGCGATGACTTCTTAATACTCCAAGGGAAAAAGATTTTTTCCAAAGTAGTCAATCTACAATATTAACCCTTAAGATCTACTCTCCTTGATAGGTTTCAATATTATTTTCTCTTTTATACACATTTACTTTATAATTAACTCCTACAGGAGGACATTTCTGGAAATGTTCCCAGATATCTACAGCCACACTTTCGGTCATGATCACACCATGGAAAAAGTAGGGAACATCCAGATCCTGATGATCCAGGGGTTTCATAATTACCCCTTTGAGGTCAGTCAGAATCATAATCATTCCCAGAACAGGGTCGGTCTTTACATTTGTGCCCCTAGACATGCAGATTGTAACACTACCCACCCAAAGGCAAGTTGTCTTCCTTACTCAGGTTTGCAGGGGCACCACTCACTGTGGTAGCTAGAAGAGTCCGTTGCCCCCAGCCTGGACCTGCATTCTGTACTCTCCACAGACACATTGTACTACAGATATACCAGTGGTGCTGATGAAACTTCCAGAAAGCTATAAAATAATGCATGCCAGGCACGGTAGATGAGGATTTAGAAAATGCTAACATCTTCTCTAGGAAATAAAGGTGACATACCTATGTGGCTTTAAGCATTTTTGTGCATTAGCTGGCCCCCTGGATCTGGGAAAAAGCATCTGATTTTAAAGTTTCTCAGCCTCATTCTCTGCAATGAAATCTGAAGCTCTTCCTTCCTTCTCTGAGTCCAGAAGCTGGAACTGATACAGTCTGCTCTCTGTGATTTGTCTCTACCATTTGTTTCCAGTGACCACTTCAACTCAGATATCTCTCAATTCAGGGATCACTCCTAAACTTCAGGAGGAAGGTCACTGCCCTTTTTATTCCCACCACAATTTTATGCTAGTAACCCTTTACAGTGTCAATAAACTTATTTTGTAGAATGTGCCCCCTGGACTCCACCTGCTAAATCTGTTTTTTGGGCAAATCATTTGTTACTTAGCTAAACAAATTTTATAAAATCATATTTCATAAAATTGTATTTTATAAAATGTTACTTTCTTATTTTATAAAATTGGTAAATCCAGGGATTTAGGCTTAATTATTATTTTTAAAAATGTTGGTACTCATTTTGCCAATTTTTCTCTTTTTACATATATCAGAAAATATGTTAAGAACTCAACTGTGAAGATACCACTATTTTTATTTTTTCTCACTTTTTGTACACAGGAAACAAGAAAGTTTGTTCCTTGGAAAACATCAGTCCTAAGAACGTACTAAGTTAAAGCTTAGCATGTTAGATCTGCGAGTAGCCTTGTCTTTTTTTTTTTTTTTTTTTTTCCGGTACGCAGGCCTCTCACTGTTGTGGCCTCTCCCGTTGCAGAGCACAGGCTCCAGACACGCAGGCTCAGCGGCCATGGCTCACGGCTCCAGCCGCTCCGCGGCATGTGGGATCTTCCCGGACCGGGGCACGAACCCGTGTCCCCTGCATCGGCAGGCGGACTCTCAACCACTGCGCCACCAGGGAAGCCCAACCTTGTCTTTTTTTTAATGATGCTTTTTTCTGAATTGGTAAAAAAAAAAAAAAAAAAAAAAGCCTTAAGGCTTAGGAACAGAAGCAAATTGAGAATTAAAATCCAAATCATTCAAATGAAGTTTGTCAGAACAGTTTGTGTGTGGAGAGGACAGCTTCTAGGCACTTCAGAGAAACCAGCAGGACAGAATTGAGAATAGCCAGCACCTTACAGGGCTTCTCACAGAAATGCTTTAATGCAAAGAGGTGACTGGATTTCACAGGGAGACCAGGGAGAGGATGCAGAGATAATTAAATCACATTCAAGCACCTGTTTACCTGGGAGGTAAGTTCCTTCATATTGTGGTCAGATGCTGTTTAGGGGGACACTGGTGCAGGGGAGGTGTTGGGAGGATGAACTCTTTTCTGAGTGATTTTGCAAGTGTGAAAATTCATCCAACAGAGATGCTAGAAAAATTTGCTCCTAGTAGCGAGCGTCCAACATGATATTTTGGGACAAAAATGTGTATTTGGAAGAATTTTTCACAAAAGAGCAGTGATGGGAGGAAAAGATTCATATGGGCCTGGCTAGTAATATTCTTCCTTCACAATTTTCTTGTGGGTTCCTGAGGCCTGTTGGGACTGCTTGGAGACCTGGTCCCCAAGCAATGGCCCTCTTTGTCATACTCAGGGTAACCCAGGAAGTTGCTTGTCTGAAGCATTAAAGGTTCTCCCTTCCACTCGTGTCCTCTTGCTGATCAGATGAACACATGGCATCATCTACAGCTGAGAGGTGTTTGTTAACTACCTTTGTTTCATAGGACACCACTCATATATACTCTACAGTAGTGTTTACCACTGTCTTTTATAATCTCAAGGTAAGAAGTAATCAGTGTTAAAATCATTCTACTGGAATAACAAAGCACATGATTTTTTTTTCCCTAATAGTGATTGTATTTGTTTGCTAGGGCTGCCATAACAAAAGACCACACTGGCTACTAGGTGGCTTAAACGACAAAAATATATTTTCTCATAGTTCTAGAGGCTAGAAGTCCAAGATCAAAGTATCAAGTTTAGTTTCTTTGAGGTCTCTCTCCTTTGATGGCTACCTTCTCACTGTGTCCTCACATGGTTGCCCCTCAGTCTGTGCATGTCTGTGTTCTAATATTCCCCCCTTATAAAGAGACAAGTCATATTGGATTAGAGTCCATCCATATGATCATTTTACCTTAATTTTCTCTTCCAAAGCAGTATTTCCAAGTAGAAGTTAAGCTTACTGTACAATCAGGTATTTAATAAGAGGCATTGCTATGGAGACAAAAAACAATGGTTAATAATTGAGGCAAATTTCATATCAGTTTTTGAGTTCTGAGGGTAGACAGTTGAGAAGATCTCTAAATGTCAGGGTTAAAGCATCTTTTGTAGTTTGAATGTCCATCAGATGTTCAGGTAAACTTTCTGAGTGGTCCATATAGCAACAGGAACGAAGAAGACTGTCTAAACATGAGCTGCTGTGGAGATTTCTCTGAAGTTTATATTAAGATATCTACCTTCAGTATGCAGGACTTCAGAAAAAAAGGCAGTTTTAGTTACAATTATTCCAAGTCAAAAGGGTGGGAGAAAATTTGGAAACACTAGTTTGGAGAGTTGTAGTCAGGTAGTGGAGGAAACTAGAAAA
Organism: Mesoplodon densirostris; assembly: GCF_025265405.1. Taxonomy (NCBI): domain Eukaryota; kingdom Metazoa; phylum Chordata; class Mammalia; order Artiodactyla; family Ziphiidae; genus Mesoplodon; species Mesoplodon densirostris. Next base: position 78,462,230 of record NC_082667.1, on the reverse strand, counting down.
ATTCAGGATACAGTCCAGTTTTCAGGTAATTAACAAAACTTTAAGGAAAATTAATAGCACTAGAATCTAATATCCACAATATGTATTTTGGTTTCTATGGAAAGATAATTTTTCTCTCTAAAATCACCCTCATTTCTATCAAAGATAGCCAAATTAAGACAAATTTGTTTGCAAAATAAGTCTAGATTCAATAAACTTGGTCTTATTTATATAAGTATAGCAAGGATTGTGACTGACCATATAGGCTTATTTTTTATTTTTATTTTTTGCTTTTATTAAGAGAATTTATTGCCTCTCTCTCCTCCCAATAGCTCAAACATGAAGAAGCAACATCAGAGGAAGACAGACAGACAAATGGCTCTTTGAGTTTGTCCTTCTTGGCATTGGTGAAGGAAGAGGCAGCTTTCTCAAAGTTTTTTATCTGCTTAATTGGATGTAGTAGAGAAAGGGAACAAGGAAAGTCAGAGGATAAGTGAACAGGCTCTACACCTACCAAGGATGTGTTATCCTCCTAATCGTCCCAGTAGGAATATTCCATTCATGTTCTTTGATCTGATCCTTGCATTGGAAGACACTTCTTTTTTTAATCTTTTTTAAATTTAATTTTAATTTTATGTTGAAGTACAGTTGATTTACAATGTTGAATTAGTTTCAGGTGTACAGCAAAATGATTCAGTTATATATATACACATATCCATTCTTTTTCAGATTCTTTTGCCATATAGGTTATTACAGAATATTGAGTAGAGCTCCCTTTGCTATACAGTAGAGTCTTGTTGATTATCTATTTTATATATAGTAGTGTGTATATGTGAATCCAAACTCCTAATTTATCCCTCCCCATACCTTTTCCCTTTAGTAACCATAAGTTTGTTTTTTAAGTCTGTGAGTCTGTTTCTCTTTTGTAATTAAGTTCATTTGTATCATTTTTTTAGATTCCACAGATAAGTGATATCATATGATATTTGTCTTTCTCTGAATTACTTCACTTAGTATGATAATCTCTATGTCAATTCATGTTACTGCAAATGGCATTATTTCATTCATTTTTATGGCTGAGTAATATTCCATTGTATATATGTACCACATCTTCTTTATCCATTCATCTGTCAATGGACATTTAAACTGCTTTCATATCCTGGTTATTGTGAATAGTACTGCACTGAACACTGGGGTGCATGTATCTTTTGGAAGTATAATTTTCTCCAGATACATGCCTAAGAGTAGGATTGCTGGATCATATGGTAGTTCTATTTTTAGTTTTTTAAGGAATCCCATAATATTCTCCATACTGGTTGAACCAATTTACATTCCCACCAACAGTGTAGGAGGACTCCTTTTCTCCACACCCTCTCCAACATTTTTGTAGTCTACAGTTTGTAGACGTTTTGATGATGGTTACTCTGACTGGTGTGAGGTGATACCTCATTGTAGTTTTGATTTGCATTTCTCTAATAATTAGCGATGTTGAGCAGATTTTCATGTGCTTTTTGCCCATCAGTATGTCTTCTTTGGAGAAATGTCTGTTTAGATCTTCTGTCCATTTTTTGATTGGGTTGTTTGCTTTTTTGATATTGAGCTGCATGAGCTATTTGTATACTTTGGAGATTATTCCATTGTCAGTCTCATCATTTGCAAATATTTTCTCCCATTCTGTAGGTTGTCTTTTTGTTTTGTTTATGGTTTCCTTTGCTGTGCAAAAGCTTTTAAGTTTTATTAGGTCCCATTTGTTTATTTTAGTTTTTGTTTTCTTTCCTCTAGGAGGTGGATCCAAAAATATATTGCTGCTGTGAAAGAGTGTTCTGCCTGGATTTTCCTCTAAGAGTTTTATAATATCCAGTCTTACATTTAGGTCTTTAATGCATTTTGAGTTTATTTTTGTCTGTGGTGTTAGAAAATTGTTCTAATTTCATTTTTTTACATGTAGCTGTCCAGTTTTCCCAGTACCACTTATTGAAGAGACTGTCTTTTCTCCATTGTATAGTCCTGCCTCCTTTGTCATAGATTAATTGACCATAGTTGTGTGGGTTTATTTCTGGGCTTTCTATTCTGTTCCATTGATCTATATTTCTGTTTTTGTGCAAGTACCATACTGATTACTGTAGCTTTGTAATACAGTCTGAAGACAGTGAGCCTGATTCCTCCAACTCCATTTTTGCTTTCATAGTATGCTTTGGCTATTTGGGGGTTTGTGTTTCTATACAAATTTTAAAATTTTCTGTTCTAGTTCTGTGAAAAATGCCATTGGTGGGGGCTTCCCTGGCGGTCTGGTGGTTGGGACTTCACCTTCCAATGAGGAGGATGCAGGTTTGATCCCTGGTCAGGGAGTTGGGATCCCACATGCAATGCAACCAAAAACAACAACAACAACAACAACAACAACAAAAACATAAAACAGAAGCAAAATTGTAACAAATTCAATAAAGACTTTAAAAATGGTCCACATGAAAAAAATCTTAAAAAAAAATTCCACTGGTACTTTAATAGGGATTGCATTGAATCTGTAGATTGCCTTAAGTAGTATAGTCATTTTGACAGTATTGATTCTTCCAATCCAAGCACATGGTATATCTCTCCATCTGTTTGTGTCACTTTCGATTTCTTTCATCAGCATCTTAGAGTTTTCAGAGTACAGGTCTTTTGTCTCCTTAGGTAGATTTATTCATAGGTATTTTTTCTTTTTGATGTGATGGTAAATGGGATTCCTTCCATAATTTCTCTTTCTGATCTTTTGTTTTTAGTGTATAGGAATGAAAGAGATTTCTGTGTATTAATTTTGTATTCTGTGACTTTACTGAATTCATTGATGTGGTGTATCACACTGATTGATATGAGCCTGTGAGCCATGGCCGCTGAGCCTGCGCGTCCGGAGCCTGTGCTCCGCAACAGGAGAGGCCACAACAGTGAGAGGCCCGTGTACCACGAAAAAAAATCATAAAATGGGGCTTTCCTGGTGGCACAGTGTTTAAGAATCTGCCTGCCAGTACAGGGGACATGGGTTCAAGCCCTGGTCCAGGAAGATCCCACATGCCGCAGAGCAACTAAGCCCACGCGCCACAACTACTGAGCCTGCGTTCTAGAGCCATTGAGCCACAATTACTAAAGCCCACGAGCCACAACTACTGAAGCCCATGCACCTAGAGCCCATGCTCTACAACAAGAGGAGCCACTGCAATGAGAAGCCCACGCACCACAACGAAGAGTAGCTGCCATTCGCTGCAACTAGAGAAAGCCCACACACAGCAACAAAGACCCAATGCAGCCAAAAATAAATAAAATAAATAAATTTATTTTTAAAATCATAAAATATTATAACCATCTTCTTCAGTTTACTTAGTCCCATGTAATTAATTCTTGTTTTGTTTGATCTTTTGTTAGAAGTTTTATGAAACCATCAATTTCTCCATTAGGGTTTTGTAAATTCTTACTCAGTTCAGTGTAATGATTTGAAATTCATCAGAAACTTGTGTTCTAGAATACTTGTTAGATCCTTTTCCATGAATTTCTCTGAACATGAAACACATTTTCAGGAAGCTTTTGTAAAAGCATCTGAGTAAAACCATTGTCTAAGTAATAAAAGACAAATATCCATTACTAAAAATTTGATTCATTCTAATGGAATTGACAAGAAAATTTATCTCTGTGACACAAAACATTTAAGATAATAACTAGAATTATGACTGATAACATTATACTAGGACATATCCAATTTTAGGAATTTCATATACTTTCTAGAACATTTATATTAATAATATTCACCCTTATGATATAACCTAGGGTTTATGATCATTTATTTAGCAATGCTTCCCATGTAAGTAACATACCAAATAAGCCTAATGAGTTTCATAGCTCTCTTTTCTAATAAGATAAAACAAATCTTTTAAGGTGTTCCAAGGGGCCTCTGGAAAACCTGAACGTTATTTCCAGGTCAATAAGACTTCATTTAGAATTTGACTTGGGGGAAAATCTACTTTTTCAAAAATAAAAATGTTTTAAAACACTTTGTCAAATATGATCATATGTCACTGTGAATTAATATTTAGTTATCAATTTAATCAAAGTGACAAAGATTCACATGTAAATACAGATAGTTAAATAGTGTAAAAAGACTTAGCTCTTTTAATATTGAAAGCACTCAGTTTTTCTTCAAAATTATCAAAGACTCATAAAGACAAAATGTACAATATTTGTTTTGCTAGACAGATTACATTAAATGTAAAAAAAAGTCTTTGTTTACAATTTCTCATTAAGAGCAGACCAACAATTAAGAAAATTTTGCAAAAAGAGAGAAAAAACAAATTTTAATTTTCTACCAGCTTACTTTGGATATTAAAACTCAATCACTTTATTAAATTCATTCCAATCTTAGACCTGACTACACATAAAATTCCTTTCTAAAGATTCCTTTTTAACAAACCTCTTACAACTTTCTCTGTCCATTTTGATTTGTCCCTTGTTCTCTTTCCCATTTAGAAGTTACCAGCTTTAGGACAAAAATCACTTAACAAAGTTTTTACATTAACAAAAACATCTCCATACCTTACACTTTTTCTTACCCCAAAATATATTCTAATTTCCTTATAATTCCTAGTAGCTTTAACCACATCTATTATTTACAATTCTTAATCCTTTGAAGCTTTAATTTTTTTGTAAAGATAAAGTTAAAAATTATGAACTGTGTAAGTATTTTGTGGCTTGGCAAACTTATAAATACATTTCATAATTTCTAGAAACATATTCTACTTCATAGTACAAGCTTTTAATGAAGCACAAGACATGGTTACTAATAGAACCAAACATATTTAGTGTGTAATAAGAGGTCAAAAGTAGGTAAACTTAGACTCGTTCAGCAATTAATATTTCAGTATTTTGTCTTAGTTGGAAATGATCTAGACATTCAATTCATTTAATTTAACTTAGCAAAATTCTAAGGGTACAATTTATCAAAGACATTTAGAAAACTATTTAAGTTGACATAGCAAAAACAATTATTGCTAAAAAAAGTTTACCTAAAAGAATTCTTATCTTATGTCTATTTAATTAATTTGTTCTTAACAATCCCTCATATTACTCATGACAATTTCATAAGATGTTAAAGTAGTGTCAGCCATCATCTTAAATTATTATTATTATTACTTTTTTCTGAGAAAATTTGTAAAAGAGATAACATGAGCTTATTTGACTTTTAGTAAAACTACATAGCATAAAGCTATTATACTTAATGCTGATAACTCTTAAGATATGTCTGTATTAATTAAACCATTAAACCTGAACTAGATTTTACTTACCAAAAATTATCCTAGATCATGTGAATTTGAAAAATATTTGTATTCGTTTTTGTTATATTTTTGAGAATTTTTATATTGCTTGTTGGAATAAACTAAGTTTACTCACTCAGATAGCTACAGTCTTTTATTATTTATGGAGAAGACTTTTAAGTCTTCTTGCCCTTTAAGTGTACTTGCCCTTGATAAACAATTTTAAGGAGACTGTGATTTAGAGTTTGAGCAAGAGAGGGTTTTTCTGGTGGTTTTTGTTTAAAAAAAAACCTCTTTCCTTTTTTTTCTTTAAATTTTAGTTTCAGGTTCTAGCAATTGAGATAATCTGGGCTCAGTCTCAGGCAATGTGGCTGTGCTTACATTTCAAAGACATGGTAAGATTTATAACTTTAAGGGACAGAGAAAAAAGTGTAAATTTTCTTCTGTGAGTTTTGGAGTGTATTTTTCTATTATCATAAGTCTCAGGGTAATTATTATTTTAAAAACTGTTTCTTCTTAAGTACAGGGCAATTTTGCTCCAATTATCCTCAACTTTTATAATATCTACAAGAATTTGAGAGGAATAGGTTGCAGGGTTGGTGAAGATAAATGGGCCTTGACTTGTTCCTAAGTTGCATTTCTGGTTTTGTAGAGATTTGGAAGACAAAGATAATTGTTTCTATTAGCTCTTGAATATTGGCTTCCAACTGATCTTTTCCTAATTATTTGTAGGAGGGCCTAAGGAATTGCTGAGGAGATGGGGCAATTTTTAAAATTTTTCTTAAAAAGGGGAATTCATGTTGGATCTTTAATTTCTGTTATTTCATCTTAATAACGATTCCCTAAGGCTAGCTGTTATACATTATTTTTCCTTTCAATTTGATCCTTCCATAAATACCAATATGACAGCTGTTTATGAGAGCTCTCAAAAAGGTAATCTTTTAAATACAGCAAATTTAAAGGATCCATCATCTGGCCATTGAGGAGTAAGACCTTTCATTAATTTCAAATAGTGACTCAAATCAGTAAGCCTTTTTATGGAACGACCCAGAGGTAACTTTTCAGGCTTAGAATAAATCCTTACCATGGATGAAATAAGCATACTTTCAGATGGAGAGGGCATGGATGATAGCCCCTATAATGTGCAAATTCATTTCCAAGGATAATCTAAGAAAGCAAAGGCCTTCACTGCACAGGCAGTAAGGGTGGTATAATGCAAACTGTGTCCCTGGTCTCTCCTGGGAATTTGAGGCACCTCTGATCCCAAACCTACTAATCTGTGACCTCAGGCATAGGCTGCTGGAATGGGACTTTTCCAACACTAACAAGGCAATGAAGGTTGAAACAACAAAGGCCCCTTATGGACTGGGTCCCCTTAGGACAAACTCCTCTGACAGCTGGCACAACAAGACTAGAGCGTGCTGTTTATGACTTTGTGTCTCAGAACCCCAGTCAATTCAACTGGTTACCAGATGCACCCCAGTAAATACACCATCCAGATGGTGGAGACCAGAGAGAATATTCTCACTGGACAAAAAGCCAAACTCTCAGGACACAGAAAAATACAGAAGGAAAAATCTCATCCAGTTTTTATACAGAGGACTGACAGCAAAGTTTGTCTTAATAGGCACTGGACTGGAGAGAACTGTTAACTCACCAGTCTGTGAGGCTGTCTCAGACAGCAGGCTTATAGGGCCTATGCCTGTCTTCTGCCCTACGGTTCTTTCTTCTTATGAAACATGACTCAGGAGACAGAGACAAAGAAAAACAGTGACTGTCTCTGGGAGGGAAGGGTTAAGAAAAACTGAGACGAGATTACTCATTTCCAAAAACCAGATTTTCTATGTCACAAGGATCTTGCTCCATAAGTATTTTCTTCTGCTAATCTAAATTTAGAGATAGAGAAAAGGAGACTCTTAAGCACTTTCCCTCCCACCAGATCTTACAGGCCTGGGAAGTTGAGGAGATAAGAAATTTTACCTTCTGCTGGCCTTTGTCATGTGTCCTAGGATCTCTCAGCTGCAGCAGTCTTGTGGTGGGAAGCAGGGTTTAGCCAGCCTCCTGGTTGTCTTGTCAGCTGTTGAGGAGGAAGAAATGTCCCTGCCAACCTTCTTGAGTTAAAGAAGTAACAAGGTTTATACAGCCTTCTTGACCCTGCATTCCCTATCTCTGGTGCTAATGATGTCTTTCTACCTCCTGGTACAGGGAGGGCACCATTCACATGAGATACTAATTTCCTGCTTTCATGGAGACAGATAGGAAGGTCAGTGTGTCTCTCTTGCATCAGTCATTTCTTCAGTAACTTTAATTCAAAGTAATATTCCACTGAGGCATATTTTGGAGCATCCTGCCCTGGGCACCAACAAAGTCAAATGGTTTAGAGAGAAAGCAAGTCCCTTTGTCAGCAGTGACCTGTGCTCATGGTGATTGTTATTCCATCTCCACAATACCATTGGGCTGGGTGCTCAAGAAACAGAGCTGTGAAAACATGGCTCCTGTCTCTTATAATTTATAGTACCAATGTTTCAAAGAAAAAATTTTATTTAGTGCCTCCTTTGTGTTAGACAATAATGCTGGTATATTTTCAAGATATACAAATAATAGAAAGAGACATGTATGGTACTTGAATTGTAGTGAGACATTAAAATTCCCCCCCCCAAAAAAATCTTTTTCTTTATACTTATAAGGAAAAAAAATGTAGATTCATTTTGGATAAGATAAAGAAAATTTATGAAGTGATAAATCTAACCTGAGAAAGTAGAAAAGAACACAGTACACAGGCTCTGAGCATTCTACTCACAGAAAATTTTGTCCTGTTCTTTTGCAATATGGACTTGTTCCCCTGTCCCTATGTCTGTCTCTTCCCCTCTCTGTTTCTGCCCCTCTTCTCTCTCTCCCTCACACATACACACATTCACTCCCCTACAAAAAAACCCATTGACTAAATGCTAAGTGGCAGGCACTGTGCTCAAACTGAGGCTACAGTGGTGAGTTAAAAACAGAGATAATTTTTCCATCCTCATCAAACATATATTCCAAGATGGAGAAAGTGAATACTAACCAAAGAGTCACACAACCATAATATTGCAACCACAACGAACAACCATAACCACTGAGTTAAGCTAAGCAAGCCACTATTGTCAGCTTTCTCTCAACCCTCAGTAGAGTGTGTTCCACTTAAAGGCCTTGAGTAAGTCACTATTCTGTTGAGAAAATCCAGGAAATTTCTCAGTCTTCCACATCTGAAATTATGCAGTTTGGAATGTCAGGAACAAGAGTGAGGGAGAAGGTCATTCAGAACTGCAACTAACCAGTTTCTCTCTTTCTGACTGCTGCAATAACCTCCTGGTCTATCCTGTGTTTACTCCCATTCCTCTGGCCTGTTCACAGAGCTGCCAAAGTGGTCCCTTAAAATTTAAGCCCAATTGTGCCACTGTATACTCAACATCATCCAGTGAATTCAATTTAATTACAATAAATCCAAAGTTCTCACCAAGGCCTCAAAGTCCTTTTTGATCTGTTCTCTCCTTCTCCCATGTCTCTCTTGGCCTCATTCCTACCACTCTCCCCCTTGTTTTCTGTAATCCAGCCAAACTTGCTTCTTCTCCAGCTTTTACTAAAACACTACTTAGTAGACAAACAATTTAATTTAAATTGGGCAAAAATGTAATAAGACACTTAACCAAAGAAGATACATGAATGGTAAATAAGCAACATTTTAAAATGTTCAGCATTATTAGTCATCAAAGAAAAATTAAAACCACAATGCAAATAACTTCACATCTACTAGAATGATTAAAATTAAAAAGATTGATAGCATCAAATGTTAGTAAGGATGGAGAACAACCAGAAGTCTCATACATTCCTGAAGAAAATGTGAAATGATGTACTACTTTGGAAAACAGTTCAGCATTAATACAACCCCCTAATTTCACCCCCTAGGAATTTAAATTAGAAAAATATGTCCACACAAAATTTGTACATGAACGTTCATAGAAACAACTTTATTCATGATTGTGAAACTGAGTAGGATCCTGTGGGGCCTTCCCAGTGACAGACTCCCAGTGTTCCCTGCTTCTAGTTGGAAGAACAAAGCTTTAGTCTCCTAGGCCTCCCTTGATTTCCAGAGAGCAGTTAATGATTATAGAACTGACAAAGTTCAGAAACAAAGGAAAAGCAGTCAAGCAAGAAAAGTAACAATAGATTGAAAAACAGTGTTGTCTATATCCCTTTCTCCTCAAGGGATATAGATAACAGTCTGACACATATCCTTGATGTGGTGCTCCAAGGACAATGGTGCTTCAAGGACAAAGGACAACCCTCTCTGAAAAAGTGTCAGCGTTACACCCCTTATCAGACCCTTAATTGCCCTCCCCACCATGTTGTGATGGTTATGAAATTCCTGAGCCCAGCTGGGCCATGAGACCTGTCCCAAATAAGAAAAGGCATATTCCCTGTCCCACTGCCACCCTATAGAAGGAAAGTATATGTGCCCTGACCAATTAGTAAATGAAATTTTCACCTTGGAGCATTCCTTTGTTTTCTGGCTATAAAAACTGATCAATAGCACATGTTTGGGGTCCACTCCCCCAGACTACTAGGAAGTCAGCCTGCTGTTCTGGCAGAGACACTTTCCTCTAATAAATTCTATCTTCTTTACATTCTGCCTTGTGTCTGGAAATTCTTTTCCAACCCATGTATGGACCACGACACTTGAGCGTTTTTTGTAGACACTAAGGCTCTCCACCTGATGGAGGATTTGACTACGTGCTGACCACAAGCATGTAGGTCCCAGACTGGTTGGAACAAGAAGGCTGATGATTAAGGTTCCCAAAATATCACCCTGTCACCTCTCCACCAACTAATCAAAAGAATGTCCATGAACTGATAATTCACCCTGAGACCCTCACTCCTAATGTTGTCTTTAGAAACACTTGCCCAGAAGCCTTCAGGGAGTTTGGGTCTTTTGAGCATTAGCTGCTTGTTATCCTTGCTTCGCATCCTGCAAATAAACACTGTACTTTCCTTCACCACAGCTGGTATCAGTAGATTGGCTTTGCTCTGCAGTGGGTGAGTGAATCTGTGTTTGGTTTGGCAATAATTTGGGCAACCATGAAGGGGCCACCATCCCTAGTGGGCATCTCAACCATAGCACACTGGCCCCTGACCAGTGGCAGCTCATGGATACTACTCAGCAGCTGCTTGAGCACCTTTGTCTCAGAGATGGCCCTGAACACTTGCCACTGACCAGGCATCATTGGCCCATGGCACTTTTGATTTCTGTGGTAAAGGGAAAAAGACACATGCTTTGCTGGTTGAGATTTCTCTAGTAAGTAGTGGAACTTGTGTGTGATAATACCAGGGTATTCATTCTCTTAGCCATTTGGGGCTGTCAGTGGCTAAACATTCGTTGGGATTTTCCCTTTTGGGCTGATGAGTTTGAAACCCTGAGAGACTACATTTGTTTGTTTGTTTGAGATTTTAAGATTACCAGCCATAAACAACTGAGAATGGGTAATCAGAGCTCTGTTTCATCTTATATTCCCTACGGTGTATTTTGCAGAATTGGGAAATTCTTAGCTCTTAGTTTCATGGGCTCATACCCATGAAAAGGAGAAGGTGATATTTTTCTAAAATCATGTGGTCACAGTATTCTTCAGGCTCTGGAGAATAATGCCCCAGATGGGGCACTTTTTGACATTCTAAAACTTGTTTTTGCATATGAAAAAGCTGGCTTGTTAAAAGTATCTCTTCACTATTCTGACCAGAAGGAAACAAATCTTACTAGGAGGAACTTTTTTTTCTTGTTTTTCCTTTCTCTAACCTTTCAGAAAGCATCATTTTTAATAGTCACATCAACATTGCTGATTAGATTTGCAGTAATTTGAAAACACAGAAGACATTCCTTTTAAAAATATAAACAAAAGCTTCTTTCATCTGCTCTCTAGATCTTTTTATTCTTATGCCACATTCTTTACACCAGTTGACCAATTGAGTTAGGCACTCATTTACTTTTTCACAAATCTTTGTTGGGTTTCTGCTAGTTCTGCATTAGGGACTATTAAGGAGGAAAACCGCTGACACAGAATGGTTTCATTTGTGCTGAAGCCCACGATACCACGCATATATTTAATACCTAACCTACTTGCAATTTCGACCTTCACCAGAAATGTTATCTTAATTCTGAAATCTGGAATCTTCTGGTCAGCACCAATGTGGTAATCTATCACAGGGGCCCTCTCCATCTCCCCCAACCCAAGAAGAAGAGGCAATCTGCAAGATAAAACTCAAGGCTTCCCTTCCCTACAAAGAGAAGATAGTACTGGTCCCAAATAACCTTTTTTTCTTTTGCTAATGACTTTCTTGCCCACCCTCCTTTCTATAAAAACCCTCCACTCTGTATAACTTCTCAAAGTGCCCTTCTATTTACTAGATGAGATGCTGCCCAATTCATAAAGCATCCAATAAGGCCAATCAGATTTTCAAATTTACTCAGTTGAATTTTGTTTTTTAACAAGACATGACCTTAAACAAGATAAACATTGCCCCTGTTTTCATCTCAGGTGGCCTCAGCCTGCAGCTGCTTGAAGCAGGATTTTGGTTCCTGGCCAGAGACTGAAGTCAGGCCGGGGCAGTGAAAGCACTAAATCCTAGCCACTAGACCACCAGGGACTAGTGGCCAGTGACAAGGTCCTGGCCTGTCTGTTGTGTAGAAATGAATTTCCACAGAGATGGAAAGTAGTGAAACAAGTAAAGTGTTTATTAGGAGGACAAAGAATACATGTGGATAGACACATGGGCGGGCTCAGAGAGAGAGTTGCGCTCACATGGTAGTTTGAATCACTTTTATGGGGAATTTCTTCCAGGTTTCCTTTGACCAATCATCTTGCTTTGCCTGGTTCTGAGTCCATATTTGGTATACCTCAGGGTCCTCCCGTGTTCATGTGCATCTCTTAGCCAAGATGGATTCTAGCGAAGAGGCCTATGGGTAGTTGACATCACTTACTATGGGGTGGTGCCCTCCCCCTTTTTGACCTCCAAGGAACCCTTCTGCACATGTGTAGCTGGGAAGGTCTCCTTGACTACGAGAATGAGGAACATCTAGTCTTTTATCTCTTATCTGGGCAGGGCACAGCCTCCTTTCCCGATTGCCCTGTTATTGATATTTTGGAGTTTCTGTCCAGAGGGAATGAACTCCTGCTGCTTACCCTGGGGCTCATCTATCTCCTGCCTCACTTTCACAGAACTCACAATCTGCTGTGAGAGACAGTCAGAATATGAGCACACACACACACACAAATAATTTTAAAGCCCGATAGATTTGAAGTCAATAGAAAAGACATTGAGGGCTTCCCTGGTGGCACAGTGGTTAAGAATCCGCCTGCCAGTGCAGGGGACACGGGTTCAAGCCCTGGTCCAGGAAGATCGCACATGTCGTGGAGCAACTAAGTCCGCGAGCCACAACTACTGAGCCCGCATGTTGCAACTACTGAAGCCCATGAGCCTAGAGCCCGAGCTGCGCAACAAGAGGAGCCACCACAATGAGAAGCCCTCACACCGCAATGAAGAGAATCCCCTGCTTGCCGCAACTAGAGAAAGCCCACGCGCAGCAACGAAAACCCAATGCAGCCATAAATAAATAAATAAATAAATAATAAATTAAAAAAAAAAAGACATTGAAAAAGAAATGGGCCTCCTTTTGATAAGGAAGTCAGAGGTTCCTCTGTAACTTCTTTTGAGAACAATAAGCCATGTCTTTTCCTTCTTCTACATTTTCTCTCCCCACTGCTGACCCCAACAAAATGCTGAAGACAGAATTTGCACTCAATAGATTATTACCTTTTAAATTGATGTAAAAGTATAAAGTATATTTATGTGCATTAAAGTATGGAAGGGCATACATTTGGAGCATAAAAGCTCAGTACCTGCTGGAAATATCACATAATTGATGAATATAAAACTAATTATATAATAGGGAAATTAAAAAGAAATTTCAGGCTGTGTAGAGACTAAATTAAGAGAACAATATCATATATAATAGCTGAATATTTTGGCATTTGAAATTGGAATTTAAAAAATAGATAAGAGAGGAAGAAATAGGAGTCTTAATTAATAACTGAAGGACAAAGGGGGGATAGGTAGCTTATTTAGCTTATTTCTGCCTTTTCAGTTGCAGAAAATATCAGTTTTGAAACCAGATATGGTTGCAATGTATTAGTTCTGCACAAAGTGCTAGGATGAGTTTCCCCACACCCACAGTTTGGGGATAGTGCTTTACTCATAACTCATCTTTCATGCATTTGCCTAAATTCTTGTGGAATACAGCTGGACTTGCAGCTCATAAATGTGACCTTTGGATGTGTTTTAAACACTACTGAACTCCATTTTAATTTTACATATTAAAGCCTCTGGGCTCTATTTACTCTTTCATTATATAACATTCATTTATCTTATGAAAAACGCTGTGATTCACTGTTGGTCTAGCTTTTTTTTTTTCACTTATTTGGATGATTTTTAGAATCCAAACTGTATTGTTATTTATCTTGGAAAACAGAAACACTTTCGGGAGTCAGTTCTCTGAGTCCCAAACCCCTCACCTGACACCCTCTTGTGGTGCTGTGCCCTGGGGGGAGGATACAGCAGGATCTGCAGGTGGAGAGGCCTAGACAGCTGAGGGTATTATGTGTCTGGTTTATCGCCAAGATTAGTCAAGCCCCAAATTATAGTGTTGAGGGAGAAACTTTTCACGTAATGAGGTATGGGGAAATCATTTAGGCTTATACATGGTTCAGTGTAAACTTTGTGTGAACTGAAAGAGCCTGTCAAGCACACACAGCACATCTGCTTTAACCATTAAGGAAAAGAAATGTCTGATTCAAAAAGAAGGATAAGTGACTCCCTTCTTACGATGCCCATGTTCACACCCTCTCGACGACGAGGTTCCTTTCCCACGTGCCAGGATCCCACTGTCTCACTAGATATGTCCTCAATCTGTCTCTTTTGAAATCTTTAAGGAATAGACCCCTGTCATGTTGGATGTATGTTCTTTGTTCTGATAAAGTATAAGACTACCATGCTTCAGTGGAGAAGTTCCTTAGAGCCTTTTGAGGGGCTGCCTCCCAGATTATAGCCCTCAGCTTGGCTCAAATAAAACGATTTTCTGTTCCTATTATAAATTCTTTATTATTTCCCTCCACAGTGTGTTATTCCTTATGAAGTCCAGCTGTTCTAGGCTGACACCAAGCCACCCTGAAGCAGCCATCGTGTCTTCATTGCCTCTTTCTCACATCTGGGTCCTTGAAGGTTGCTTGTCTGTGTCCATGGAACCCAGGGCAGAGCCCAGGTCCTCCCACCAGGGCCCTGGATTCTGGTACCAAACCCAGGAGAAGGTGTGCTCTAGTTATATCAGCCTCACCTGGCACCAAGGCCAAGATCGTCATGTGTTTTTTCCCAGACTTCTTCTGTGGGAAAGGGTTTGGGGACGTTTTGTTTTCCCTAGTTCACCCTAGAGAGATGCAAGGAGGAAGTCTGATGCAGACTTTCCAGCTTACAAACATCTGAGGGCTGTGTCTCAGGTCAGGATCAATGTTCCCTTTTCCATGGGCATTCAAGTCAGTGAGGCAGCCTGACTTGAGGGCCAGGACTCTGCCTCTGTAGTCCTGGAGGTGATGGCTGAGGGCTGGGGACAGGGGCGCTGCAGTTCTGCCCAAGGGGAATTAAAGGCCAGAAAGCCCTGGTTTCTGCAGGAGTCTGATAAATCTCCTGGAATGTATGCCAGTTAACATATAATTTCTTTATCCTATTTATTCATTATTGTTATTTCTCATTGTACTTTGGGACTCAATTTTTTATTGTTATAGAAATCCAATGTTTTCAAAGATTCTCCCTCAAGGATTCTACTGTTAACATTTTTCATTAAGAGAAATGCCTGTCTATTCCAATCTTTCTTTCCCTCCATTATTTACTGTGTCTTTTCTAGGTCTTGTCCTTGTCTCCTGGGCCACAGTCAGTAATGTCTCCACTTATGTATTCTGAGTGTGTGATCATTTGGTCCAAGGGATTCTGCTGAATGAAGTATAAATTCTGATATCTTTCTCTTGCAAACTTTCAAAACCTACAAATAAAATGAAGATATGGGCAATATAAAATGAAAATATGATTTTCCATTCTTATTAATATCTATCTCTATATTTCAATAGAATTCAATTATTGGCCCCTGGTGACTATATTTTTCAAAAGAATTCCCTAAATAATTACCAGTAATTCACTACTCCAATGTAATGTAGAAGATATTCTTAGTGTATTCTTCAAATTCATGTTGATGGAATGCTCAAGTTCCCTATATCAAATTGAGCTCCTATATTCCCTCTGAATAATAAAACTAAGATATGTTTGCTAAAGATTGTTGAAAAACAACATTTTAGCTTGACATGGACAGTACAAATATAGTATCACTAAGGGTGAAAATTTAGTATATGTCCTGTGGACTACCAATTTCATGTTCCACAATCACAATCGAACCATTTAAATACAGAATTATTTCCTAATTCTCTATTATATAAATCTCATTATAAATAACAAGCATTTTAAAAGCTTTAAATTTTTAACTATAGCTCATTAATTTGTACCTTTTCTCCTCTATCAACAAAAATTGACTTTCATGGTTAACTCAGTTAAAAAATAAAACAGCACAATAGGAAAGAAGTAAAATATCTCCATTGCCTACAATATATAATAATATATATAAATATGCTGATGAAAAAAACGTGGGTCTGCTCTCCCATGTGCAGTAAAGCAAATCTACTGACACCAGGTTATGGCGAAGGAAAGTGCAGCGTTTATTGCAGGTGCCAGGCAGGGAGTTCAGGTCAGCTAGTGCTCAAAACACCTGAACCCCCTTTCCTGATGGGTTTCATGAAAGCATTTTTAAATACCAGGTGAGAGAGGGGAATCGCAGGGTATGTGATCAGCTCCTGCACAATTCTTTGGTTGATGTGAGGTAACAGAGCAGTGTCACAGTGGTTAACATTATCAATCCTCAGGCTCCAGTAAAAGATCTCCTACTTAAAACAGTTTTAAAAATTAATAAAAATAAACATTAACTGAGTAGAGGGAAGGTATCCTCAATTTCAGAACAGTGTAAAGTCAGCAAATATCACAACTGGTGCACCCCTTGAAGAGACTGATCTTGACTGGTTGCAATTTTTAAGAAAACACATTTGGGTAAAATTAACTCTGCACTTAAAAAAATTGACTCACAGGTTTTAGGTTTTCTAAATGCTCTAAAAGTACTTATTTTTCCTTTCCAAGAAGGGACTTTCAACCTCCCCCAAAGTAAAAGGGCAGTGCCTCTTGTATTGCTTTCTCTCACTGAACACACCGAAGAAAAATTGCATCATGTTGGTGTCTATCTGAATAATGTGCTCAGGGCTCTCCCTGAGTCATTGCATGGTTCTCATTTGCACGGGGGAGCCAATGGGTCTAAGTGCAGGCCACCACAAGATGTGCCACTATGGCATGTGGATTATTTTGAGCTGAAAACAATCAGGCCCAAAAGACTCAGGAAGAGCCTTTGAACTTCCCCCTTATTGCCTAAAATAATTTAAGACAGGAGGCCTGTCCCAGGAAGAAGCTATCACTAGAGATAAATGTAGTATAATATTAGGTGTGGTAGAACAGGAGGAACACTGAAAAGCCCATTTGATCAAAATCCTCTCTGTGGGGCTTCCCTGGTGGCACAGTGGTTGAGAGCCCGCCTGCCGATGCCGGGGACACAGGTTCATGCCCCGGTCCGGGAAGATCCCACGTGCCGCGGAGCGGCTGGGCCCATGAGCCATGGCTGCTGGGCCTGTGCGTCCGGAGCCTGTGCTCCGCAAGGGGAGAGGCCACAACAGTGAGAGGCACGCGTACCGCAAAAAAGGAATTCTCTCTGTGTCTCATTGTCTTTGGATGGATCAGCAAACATTTGTTTACCAAACATTAACTCTTTTTAACTTCCTGTGAATTACCTTACTTCCCCTTGAAATTTCAGACCCATACCTCCTTCTGATGCCGAAATTTGGCCTCTGTGCACTGGTATGGAATCGAATTCGGGGGCAGAGTTTGGGTGAAGTAGAAAAGAATAGGTTTATTGTGTTGCCAGGCAAAGGGGGACACAGCAGGCTAATGCCCTCAAAACTGTGTGTCCCAACCTGGGGGGATTTGGTGAGGAGTTTTATAGCAATGGTTCAAGGTCAGGGTTGCTGATAAGGATTATGGTGTGTTCAGGGCCTGCAATCCTTTCATCTGGCCTCAAGTGGTCTCCTGATGAGCTTCTATGCTTCTCAAGGTTATCAAACTGTGACCTTCTCTCTAGAATGAAGGATGCTTCATCAAGTAGTTAACATCTTCCATTTGTTGGGGGTTTTAGTTCTGTAGAAGAGCTCAGTTATTGGTATATGTTTCCCTTGAGGCAGAACCAGGATCTTGTCCCCAAAGCTGCACTATTGTTTCTTGACAGTTCCTCCCTTGTCTCTGCAGCCCCTCCCTTCCCTGATTAGCAACTATTTGACCCTACCCTTTGGAATTCAGGGAAGGTTGTGGAGGCTGAAGCCTAGTCCCTGCAAACAAGAAATGGGGGACACAGAAAGACTTTAGTGCCTAGGAGCCCCACAGGGTCCTGCTCAGTTTCACTTCTCTTTAGTCAAGAATATATATATGTCACCTTGTCTTGCTGTCTTTGGAATTCTTCATACTTATGTGAATTCCCCATGTGCACATAATAATTTAATTTTCTCTTGTTAATCTGCCTTATGTCATTTTCATTGCCAGCCAAAGAGCTAATGTTACCCAAAAACCTGGGTTTGCCTCTTGGTGGGTGTCAAGCTGAAAGGCACAACATAAACAAAGATTGGGAGAAGAAAGGATTTGTTACTTGCAGCAAGTAAAGAGAACACCGGGGGTCTTTCCCAAAGCAGTGTCTTCCTGAACAGCAAAATTGGGGAATTTTTAAGCTAAGGGTATATGCATATTCATGAAGGGGTTTGGGTGGTCCACAGAGTCCAAGCTTTAGTGGACTGAAGTCATGAGGGTCAGAAAAGGTCAATATCATCATTCCTTATGTTCCCAGTTGATCAGGCTAATCTTTACCATTGAAAGAGAACTGGGAGTCTTTACAATTATTTTTGTTATTGTTACTTCTTTTACCTGAAAACAGTCCTTTGATTCTGCATTATTTTGTCCCTTTAAGATCATTAATTACTGAGACCCTTTCAATGGCAAGCATCCTGGCCAGGCTTACATTGCAAAATGGCTTAGGCCAAAAATGACTCCTAGATATACATATTATTAAACTTTTGTTTTATTTTCTCCTGTTAATCAGTCTCACGTCAATTTAATTCTTAGACCAGCTAAAAGTGTTACCTGAAACACTTCTTTTGTTGAGCCAAAAGACACAACCAAGCCAAAGGGCAGGAGAAGGAAGGCTTTATTACTTGCAGCAAGTAAGGAGAACACCAGGGATTTTCCCAAAACGGTGGCTCCTTGAACAGCCAAATTGGGAAAGTTTTAAACTGTCAACTGAAAAAAAAAAGCACAAACTGAGAGTTGTGAGTTAAGTTTTATTTGGGACAAAATGAGGACTATAGCCAAGGAAACAGCCTCTCAGATAGCTCTAAGGAACTGCTCGAAAGAGTTAGGGGGAAGGTCAGCACATGGTGAAGGGGGACACATGGAATCAGGGACACATTTTGGCAGAAATTTGCTGCTAGTCACGAAATGGTGGCTGCTAGTCACAAGGAGCAGATGTCTCCATTAATGATTTTAGTGCTTTTCTAGATATGAGAAGATAAAAGAACCTGGGCTCATAAAATCTTCTGAAAATATCTAACTATCTGAAGGCCTGTTCTGCCGGGTTTTCCCAGAGCATAGACTGCCTCATTCCTGATCTCTGTCCTGAATTCCATTCAGGGTGTGTTGAAGGTTGTGAAACAAAATTTATATTTTATGGCAAGACAAGAGAAATTTAAACATAAATTCTTCTCTGCCCTTTGGTCTCCTCTCTCCCCACACTGTGCACTGTGCATCTGCATTATACATTGACCAAACCTCCCCCATAGGCAGGGACACTTGCTCAACCATAAAGAGCAACATTCTCCTAACATCAACAAGACAACTCCCTCCTTAAGAGATAACATTTCTTCTTGACCTTGTAAGGGGTTACATGACCAGCAGGATGGCACTTAGATCTGAATTATGTAAACGTTCAATAACATGTCATTTGATGTACAGCCCTCGGTCTCAAAAAAAACTTATACACCTCCCTGGGTTTCTAATGGGCAGAACAGTTTTCAGAGTTTTCTGAGATGCTCTTCCCAGGTTATAATCCTCAAATTTGGCTCAAAGAAAAATTTCCAGTTCTCTTTTAGATCAAGTGATTACTTTTTTGTCAAGGTCAGAGACTACAGTGGCTAGTGACTTCATTCTTATAGAACCAGATGGTAAGGGACAATTTTATTTCACAAGATCATTAATTACTGAGACCTGTTCAAGAGCAAGCATCATGACCAGGCTGAGATCACAAATGATTTAGGCTTAAAAGGGCTTCTCTTATGTCAAAAAGTTATATTTGATTCTTTTTCTTTGGGGACCCCCTACTGCATTTGCCTACAGAAGGGCAGAGGAAAAGTTCTTCCTCTCTGACAGTCTTCATGACTGCCTGGAGAAACAATGATGGACTCAGGAGTTCTTCTCAGCCTCGATGTGCACAGAAATCTTTATGCCTATGGTAAAGGGGCATGGAAAGGAGAGGGTTCTCAATGTGTAGAAGTTCAGATGCTTTCAAAGGCAGGCAATGTGCCCTGCACTATAATGCCTGTTGGGCAGGAAGAAAGTTTCCTGTACCCTTCTAGATTTTTCTGGTTAGTCTAGGAATTAAATTGACATGAGACAGATTAAGATTAACAGGAGAAAATCAAACAAAATTTAATAATATGTATACATGGAAGAGACCCAGGAGAACTCAGTAAATCTCCCAAATGGCTGAAATCCTCACCTTAAATACCACTTTCAACTAAAGACAAACATGTTGGGTGTAGTGGTTTGGGACTTCAAAGGGGAGGAAGGCAATTCTTCCTCGGACCTCATACATGAAGTCACCATACCTCAAGGGGAAATTCAGCTTGCACTGCAACTTCAACTAAAGAACAGTTCTTCGTGTAACACTGCCGGATATTGGAAGATACACAGGCCCCTCGGCCGACCGAAGGCATTCCTTCATTGAGGCCGTTCGCTAGTCGCAGAACACCCTGCTTTAAAAAGTTGATTCAGTTTAGGGCACAGTGGGTAGCTTGTGTCTCTTACTTGTTAGAAAACACACGTATTTAGGCTGCGTTTCAATCTAGACATGGCGTCTATAGCGAAAAGCCTGGTTTTCCCATTTTGAAAGCTCCATTCTTGCAGCCGGAAAAAACCTGAAAAACACTGTTGTTGCCGTGTTTCTAGTCCCTGCAGGCATGGCTCTGAGAAAAAAAGAGTTTTCTCGAAAGAAAGAGGGTGCTTCCAGGTCCTGGGTGGGAGCTCTTCCTGCCTGCTCTAGAGCTAAGGGGAATCTCAACGGGGGCCCTAGCCTCAACGTAAGGTCTTGATTTGGCATCCAGAAGGGTAGGCGTGAAGCAGGTTCCCTGAGGCCTTAGTCGCAGTTCTTCATTCGTTTAACGGCAGTAAGTGTCTAGAGACTCGTGGCCCCGACGCGTCAGCGCCAGTTTCAGGACAAGAACTCTGAGGACCCGCCGGCTCCCCTGGGCTTGCTGGGCCACATTCAGACCCGTAGGCCCTTCAGGGTGCCCCAGGGTAGGCCGAAGGAAGGGTAACACACTGCAGTCTACCTTGGGGGAGCTAGATGTTGATGTTCCAACTACCGGGTTGTTTTTTTTTTTTTTGCAAAGACCCCTAAATATCCTGTGCCTTCCCTTACCTCTTCAGAACAGTCCCTCAGAGCTATCTGAGAGGCTGTCTCCTGACTTGTCCTCAGTATGTCCTCTAAATAAAACATAATTCTCAACTTTTAGGTTCTGCATTTTTTTTCAGTCAACATTTAATTGTATGGCTCATGTAGGTACTATGCCTAAATGTAATGGGATGAGCTGTAAATTATTAAAACTAGATAAATTCTGTCAGCTCTACCACTAGCTGAGATCAGGCTTTCTTCTCTGGATACTTCTGTCATAGACCTTGGCAGATTTGGGGTCTGTGTTGGTCTTAAAATTATTCTTAGAATTGTGGGGACTCATTCATTCTTTCAACAAATTTTACTGCTTATATTCTATGTGTCAGTTACAGTGCTGGGTCTTGAAGTGCAGAAGTCAACACACGAAAATACAAGGATAAAACACATTTTCTACCATATTAACTTTTTTCATTCATTAATTCATCCTTAAGTCATTCAACACGCATCTTCTTATTGAATACTGATGAGGGATCAAATGCTATGCTAAACACTGAGTATATAACTGCAAATGAGATGGATAGGCCCTGATTTTGATGTCACTACTATCTTTTGTTGTGTCATATAGTGGGACAGCTTCATTATTCCCTTTACCGTAAGTTTTGGTTTTTTTGCGGTACGCGGGCCTCTCACTGTTGTGGCCTCTCCTGTTGCGGAGCACAGGCTCTGGACGCGCAGGCTCAGTGGCCATGGCTCATGGGCCCAGCTGCTCCGTGGTATGTGGGATCTTCCCAGATGGGGGCACGGACCCGTGTCCCCTGCATCGGCAGGCACACTCTCAACCACTGCGCCACCAGGGAAGCCCTACCCTAAGTTTTTATCACAAATTGCTAATGAAAATAAAACTCTTAGTGGAGTTTCAACATGCATAGGTAAATGAGAACACAGAACTCCCCTTTCGCATGCCCCATTCTCCTCCTTCTAACTCCCTATGTGAACTCACTTTGTGCCAAGACCAAGATGTGCCCCAATAAGAACCAAGCTGATTTCCTCACACTGACAGGGGCTACTGCTCACTTAGAAGACTTGATGCTTAATTTTGATAAGCAACAAGACCATGGAGACAACCTATAAAAATGATTTGTCTTGGGAGAAAATACTAAAAAGGGTTAATGTGCTGTTCCACATGTCTAACCTCCTGGGATTAAACCACAGGCACCAAGGTCACCAAGGGTACTTGGCAACAATGAGCTAAAAATGAAAAGAAAAGCATCATACTGTTATTGTATTCATCTTCCCCCAAGGCACTCTCTGATAAACACCACAACCACTAAGGGAATTGAGAACAGCTTCCTTGTGGGGCAGGTTATATATGCATCTTTTTCCAAGAAGTTAAATCATATCCAGCTATCAGCACACCTTACTTAAGGTGATTGTAATGTATGAGATTAAATGTTCCTACCTGATTGGAAAACTTCTTGTCCTCAATTCATTGGCTATACTGGATTATTTTTCTTGGGTCAGACCTTCAGACTTCTACCAGAAATCGTTCCTTTGGGGAAACCAGGCCTTCCCAGAAACTCAGGAAACTGAAATGGAGACAGAAAGAGAGAAGGAAATTATTTGGACATATAGACCTCAATTGTTTGGTTTTAAGTAAACGTCCCAGCAAACATCTTCTAAATGGTATAATAACTTTAGGGAAATTCACAGTTTATAAGTTTGTGTACTCATAAACTGAACATATTATGATAAGAGTACAGGTTGCATTTTGTGTCTTCAACTCAAGCAAAGACTTCAAAAAAGTCCTAGTTATCCTTTGTTCATTAAGACACAAAGAAAGGGCAAAAAGGGCAAGTTTCTAAGTCTTTTTCTTTAAAATTTACTTCCTTTCTTCAGTCTTCATCAAGATCTTCAGGAAATTAACTTTACTAAAGTTAATTATTCATAAAATAAACATAGGAACCTGCAGAAGACTATTTCACAGAGACCTGTAATGTACAATACCCATTGCATACATGCACCATGAGCTTGTCTTTTCTAGCACTGGCATACACAAAACTCTGTGTGTGTGTGTGTGTGTGTGTGTGCACACATGTGTGTCTTTTTTTGTGATGGAGCCATAGGGAGAAAATAAATCTATTGGCTGCAATTCAGTGATGTAGAAAGATTTAAGGGTAAAGGAAAAGGCTACATCAAGTGAAGCAATAAAGTCATGAGGTTGTGCTTCCATAATAGTAACAATAGCAGTCTTCTGTAACCAAGGGAGCAGGCTCCTCAAATTATAGTCACACCTGTTAGACCATCTGCCCATAAATTTCACACTGTCATTAATGGAAAACAAATGGCACTGTCTCTCCTTCCCTTTATCCATTGGCTATTCTCATATAAATGATTTTTCTCTTCAAGGTCATGCTCTTTCCTATCGGTTTAAAAATATTAGGATTTAGGAGGGGTGATACATAATGTGCCATGCCTTGGTACTTGTACCAGTGATGGCTCTGTAAGGAGCACTGGATTGTTAGGAGGCTATAAATTGAATTCCCCTAGAAGCAGAACCTGAGGCAATAATTTGAATGCAAACTGTTCATCTGGGAGGTGCTTCCAGAAGACTCAGAAGTGGAGTGGGAATTGAGAATGGAGGCATGGAAGGAAGCCAACAGAGGTGCATTACTGAATAAATTACTCCTGCAGGAAACTGCTGCCAGTACTTCAGGGGAGTTCTGTGAAACTCTATAGAACATGTCTCAGAGTTATCCCAAGAATTGGTGAGAAACTTGAAGTACTTATCTTCCAGTCCCCTCTGTCCTTGGTTGAAAGCTACACCCAGATACATTAACTCCTGTACATTTCTGGCCTGCCCTAAGGTGGATAATTGCAGGTGGTAACATGAGTCTATCAGCATATACTGGAATGATGAGTGTTGGGGAGATATGAGTGGAGCATTGAAACCATCTAATACAGTCGGGGCAGGAGGTATTAATTATTGGCTTGCAAGTCCAAATGGGTAACCTTAAATTCCTGGGTTAATGGTTTTACTTTGAGGTATTTAAGCATGATGTATGAGTAAAAATTTCCTCTATTAAATCAAGTTGAAGATCCTAAGTCCCTAATCTTCTGGAAAACTGTGGGTATCTTTTTAACAGATTTTTGAAAAGTAACATGATTAAGATTTCAAACTGACCATCCATTCATTCATTCATTAACTCATTCAACAAGCATTTATTGAACACCTAAAGTATGCCATGGGTTAAACTGGGCACCAGTGTTACTGTTACTAAAATCATTATCGTGCCACCTAGAAGTCAATGTATTGTGACACTCAAATAAGAAAATTCAGAGTTACCGTAAAAATTATTAGAGTGATATAGGAAGACACGGTAAGACCTTAATTCATGCTGTGGACAGTAGTATATGGGGGATATCAGTAGGGCTTCCTGTAGAAGGCAATTGAAATGGATATGTAACATGAAGGAAGGGTGAATTTTTGAGGAAAAGAGAAGATAAATTCATGTTTGCCAGAAAATGAATGGTTAAGGATCAGTCCAGAAAGGAGTTCCATTCATAATCAGTATAAGAAATGTCACTGGGGCTTCCCTGGTGGCGCAGTGGTTGAGAGTCCGCCTGCCGATGCTGGGGACACGGGTTCGTGCCCCGGTCCGGGAAGATCCCACATGCCGCGGAGCGGCTGGGCCCATGAGCCATGGCCGCTGAGCCTGCGCGTCCAGAGCCTGTGCTCCGCAACGGGAGAGGCCACAACAGGGAGAGGCCCGCGTACCGCAAAAAAAAAAAAAAAAAGAAAGAAATGCTCACTGGAGTGTAAGAAAAGAAGACAATGGAGAGGGTGGTAGAAGCCAGACCATGAATGGTCCATGTATGTATACTAAGTGCTATGGTCTAGTCTTTGTGTTCCCCTCCAAATTTATACGTTGAAATCTTAATTTCCGGAGGTGATAGTATTAGTAGGTGGGGCCTTTGGGAAATGATAAAGGTATTAGTGCTCTTATAAAAGAGACCCCACAGAGCTCCCTAAGCTCTTCTGCCATGTGAGGTTACAATGAGAAGTCTGTGACTCAGAAGAGGGCCCTCATCTGACCATACTGGCACCCTATCTTGAACTTGCAGCCTCCAGAACTGTGAGAACAATATTCCTGTTGTTTATGAGCCACCCAACCTGCAATATAATCTTACAGCAGCCCAAAAGGACAAAGAGAGTTTGGATGTGAGATTTTACTCCAAGAAAGATGGGAATCCATTGAAGGATTTTAACTGGTAACTTAGAGGAGAGAAAAGTTTCATAACACAATCAGGCATTTTTATAAGAAAAATTTGTTTCATTTTCAGAAAGATCACTCTGGAAATACTGTGACTAGATTTTTGGAGAAGGGTGATGGCAGTCCCGGATATAGAAAGATGAGTCAGTAGTCCATTAACGTAAGTCAAACAAGAAAGTGGATATAAAAAGTGTGAATTTGTGGCTGAGAGTTCTTTTCTTTTAGCACTTGAAAAATGTTATGTCAATGCTTCTGACTCCAGGGTTTTAGACAAGAAATATGCTGTCATTGGAATTGGTGTTTCTCAATAAGTAATGCATCGTTTCTTCCTGTCCACTTTCGAGATTTTTTTTGTCTCTACTTTTCAGAAGTTTAGTTATGACACGTCTTGGCAAGGATATCTTTGCGTTTTTCCTCTTTGGGTTTGTTCAGATTCTTGAATTTGTGTTTATGTCTTCTAAAAAATTGGGAACTTTTTAGCCATGATTTCTTTGAATACTTTGTCGGTCCTACTTGCTCTCTTTTTTCATTCTGGAACTTTGATGATATGAATGTTAGTGCTTTTGTTACTGTTTACAGGTTCTTGAGATCCTGTTCTTTCTCCCATCTTTACCCCTCAGTCTATTTTTCTCTGTACATTTGGTACAGTGTATTGATCTCTTCTAAGTTCATGATTCTATGCTTTGTAATCTCCATTCTATTCTTTTTTTTTTTTTTGCGGTACGCAGGCCTCTCACTGTTGTGGCCTCTCCCATTGCGGAGCACAGGCTCCGGACACGCAGGCTCAGCGGCCATGGCTCACAGGCCCAGCCGCTCCGCGGCATGTGGGATCCTCCCGGACCGGGGCACGAACCCGTGTCCCCTGCATCCGCAGGCAGACTCTCAACCACAGCGCCACCAGGGTAGCCCTCCACTCTATTCTTGAGCAAAGTTTTTTGATTGTTGTATTTTTCAGTTCTACTGTTCTCATTTGTTTTTATTGTTATAGCTTCTAGTTCTTTGTTTACATTTTCTATTTTTCCCATTTCTGTCAAGGAACACATAATTGCTAATTGAAGCATTTATGTGACAGCTTACTTAAAATCCTTGTCTGATCATTTCAATAGATGTTTTATCTCAGTGTTAGTGGATGTTTATTGTCTTTTCTCATTTATTCTGTGATTTCCTGGTTCTTGGTGTCATGAGTATTTTGCCATTGTATTCTAAACATTGTGAGTTATTATGTGACTCTGTAACCCATTTAATTTTATTATTATTTTTTAGAAGGAAGTCATCCTATTTGAGGCATAGTATGAGGACTGGGGGGTTACGTACAGATTTCCATTGGGCCCTACTGACAATACCCCAGCAAAAGTGGGCACTTACATTGTCTCACTGCAGACAGATCACGTAGAAGTTCAGCTATCCTATTGGCCCTTCTGACACCTTCCCCCCAAAAGTGGGAACATTAATATCATTGTGTTGCCTTTTAG
Source organism: Mesoplodon densirostris (assembly GCF_025265405.1). Taxonomy (NCBI): domain Eukaryota; kingdom Metazoa; phylum Chordata; class Mammalia; order Artiodactyla; family Ziphiidae; genus Mesoplodon; species Mesoplodon densirostris. The sequence goes on along the minus strand of NC_082667.1, from coordinate 78,435,304 downwards.
TAGGAGTGGAAGTTCATCTCCCCAGTAGATTTCTTGACACAGGGGAGGGGAGAAGTGAAGTGTTTGCTGTCCTTCCTCCCACTTCATTCCTTCTTGTTGATGCCGGGTGTGGGTAGAGGGTCAGCTACCTGCTGGCCCCACTGACACCAGGGTAAGAGGAAGAGAACTGACAACTAGCCCTGCTTGTGCCACCTCATTCTGTCTTACTGCCTCAGGATGGTTATGGGGATTCAGCACCCCATTGGGTCTCACTGACATCATGTGTTGGGGGTTAGTGGGGTGCCTACTCCCGCCAACCTGTAACATCCTATTCTTATTGATGTCAGGGAGAGATGGACGCTAAGTCCCACCATTGGACCCCACGACTGTGTGAGGGCAGCCCAGTGTTAACAAGCCTGTCTGGCACCACTTTTTTTTTTTTTTTAAATAAGTAATTTATTTATTTGGCTGTGTTGGGTCTTCCTTTCTGTGCAAGAGCTTTCTCTAGTTGCGGCGAGTGGGTGCCACTCTTCATCGTGGTGCGCGGGCCTCTCACTATTGTGGCCTCTCTTGTTGTGGAGCGCAGGCTCAGTAGCTGTGGCTCACGGGCCCAGCTGCTCCGTGGCATGTGGGATCTTCCCAGACCAGGGCTCGAACCTGTGTCCTCTGCATTGGCAGGCAGATTCTCAACCACTGCGCCACCAGGGAAGCCCAGGCACCACCTTTTAAAGTCTGTTTGCTAATGGAAAGGGGTGGAGGCTCAGCTCACCACTGGACCACACTGAAACAACCCTGGTGGGGAATCAGAGTGCTGGTCTTCTGGAGGGCAGGAGTGGGGTGGTGTGGAAGATCAAATCCTACCTTGGCCCAACTGAAACGACAGGACATAGGGGATGGGTGCAATATTCCACTGGCACTTGGCTCGAGTAGTGTGTATATTCCACTGGCACTTGGCTCGAGTAGTGTGTATATTATTGCCCAAATGGTCTTCTGTCTTTAGCAACCACTTTCCTCATACTTTGGCTAGGGGGAACAGGGTTTTGTGTTTTTTTCTGAAGCTTTTTTGTCTGTTGTTCTGTTGGTGGTTATTGATTGGGGGTGCCTGTGATACCCTCTCCAGGATGTATGGGAAGCAACAGGAAACACAGGGGACTCATCACCATGTTATTCCTCAAGTCCCAAAGTCCCTAGTTAAGTCTGCCTTCTCATTTCCACCTTTCAGCGTCTTCCTATGTTTGTTTGTTGTTATGTTCAGGGTTTTAGTTTTAAGTGGGAGAACCTGGGAGAAATGGGCTACTTCATCTTCTTAGAAGCAGAGGTCTGGAGGCCTTTTGATGTTAAAAAGTACTGCTGACTGTAAATTAAAATTTGATAATATACACCTTGCCCTTTAAGAATTATTCTACTAGATGATGTGGCTTCCCTAAGTTGCTACAATTTGATTTTCATACCTCTAAAAGCCAAGTGTTTTGCTGGAGTTGAAATTTAAAGATAAGCAAGAGATGAGGCTAAGATGATCTATGTGGTAACAGATTAAAGTTGGAAACATCAATATACATTCATGTTTAGCTTAATATTGCTTCATATTACCTTAATACACATGGCTATGTAGAGAGATACTTATAGGTATGTGCGTATACATGGGTAATGTACACACATATTATCTCTTTGCTCTGTCAGCTGAGAAGATCTAGAAGCAATGACATCCGAGCAGCAATTAGCACACCCCACACCCAGATCCTGCTGTCTAATACCGTTCTCCACTAAAAAGACCTAGTTATCTTTGAAGAAATAGCTGATTCTAGGACTAGGGCAGTAAATATACAAGATTTATATACAAGACCATCTTATAGTGTCAGAAAGTAAGGAAGTTCCCCAAAAAAAAATACAGGATGGGGATACCTCAGAGTGGCACAAGAGCCAACTGAAAAGAGTTCACAAGGGTCAGGACTAGAGCAATTTGAGGAACAAAGTAACTAAAGTAGAATTAGATTATAACCCAAAGTATAAAATAAAAATCCATGAGTTCTTCTGATATAAATAAATAATTGGATACATAAATGCAGGAGAATAGATAAATCTCCAGTGCAAAGGAATTCCAAATAGTTTATGTAGTACTCCATCTTAAGCATAACTCCCTATTCCTTAGTTGTGGGCTGAGCATATTGACTTCCTTCCAAAAAAGTACAGTATGAAAAAGGGAAAACAGTAATCTTACGATGGAGAAACCTGAAAAACACTACCTCAGCCTGGTGATCAAAGTCGACCTCAGCATTCATAATGCATATTCATACTTTGTACACTTGATGTGATCTGACAAAATAACCCTTCTACTCTGTGGTCTTCCTCCCCAAAACACATAATCCCAATATTATCATGAAAAATGCATCAAACAAATTCTAGTAGTGGGCATCCTACAAAACCCTAACTACTCAAAATTGTCAAGGTCATCCAAGGAAAATCTGAGAAGCTATCAAACCCAAGAGGAGCCTAAGGAAACATGGCAACTAAATGTAATGTGATGTTTTGGATGAAATCCTGGAATAGAAAAAGGACATTAGGTAAAAACTAAGGAACTGGACTAATGTATGGACTATAGTAAATGATAATGTATCAGTATTTGTTAATTGATTGTAACAATGTAACATACTAATATAAGTGGATCATCATAGAGGGAAATGGGTATAGTGTATATGGAAACACTTTATACTATCTTCTCAATTTTTCTGTAAAATTAAAACACTTCTAAAAAATAAAGTCTATAAAAACGCTGTGTTTTCTTGTTTTATGATTATGTGCCTGTATTTCCTAATGAATATGTAAATTTGCTTTACCTTCCTTGATACTGATATTACAGAAAATACTAAGTAACTCTGAAAGAATTTGTAACTCCAATTCAACAAGCAATAATTCTTGTATTAACTTTTTGGAAGAACCCACTGAATAAATCAAAGCAAATTGTCCTTAAAGGCTGAATTTCTTTTCAGTGTTTAATCTTTTATATAATTAATGCATACCACAAGCAAGATTCTGTTTCAAAGGGCAGAAAACATTGATTGTAGGCGATGTCTAAAGTACAGTGAAATATTAATGCATGATGCTATAACAACTTTAATGTATTTTATGTTTTCAAAATGATGAATTGTTATTTCAGTCAATAAAGTATTCACTTTTATACATTTCCTACCCACCTTTTCTGAAAACACCCACAAGAAATGAGACTACCATCTGACATTAGGTTCATCAAGTTAAATTAGAGTTTTTGGTAGCTGTGGTTGTCAGTGGTACTGGAATGTGTGATACTTTTACAAATCCTCTCCATGGCAAAATCTGATCCTCACAAGGTAAATCACAGTAGGTGCCTAAAGCCAAATGACATATTGCTTTGTAGCTAGATTACCAAGCATTTTACTTAGAGGCACAATAGAATGTAGAAAAGGCCATTTCTCTTTCTGTCTTTTTCTGCTCAAAGGTCACTCACCATCTTACTTTTTACCAGCCATTTCAGAAGTTTTCCATAAATTTAGACTATATAATGTCACTTAATGTGAATGTAGCTCAACATTCTGTTTTAGTACAGCTAATCTCACATTATTTTATTGGTGCTAAATATGTAAATCATCAGCAAATTTTTGTACTTAACTTTTTTTTTTTGGGATGTGGACCACTTTTTAAAGTCTTTATTGAATTTGTTACAATACTGCTTCTGTTTTATGTTTTGGTTTCTTGGCTGTGAGGCATGTGGGACCATAGCTCCCCGACTAGGGATTGAACCCACACCCCCTGCATTGGAAGGTGAAGTCTTAACCACTGGACCGCCAGGGAAGTCCCTGTACTTAACTTTTAAAAATAATTAAAATAAGCTATTCAACACATTTTTCCTTAAAAAAAAAAAAAAAAAAAAGCAATTCTCCTTAGGCTGGCCCTGGGCACATATGTGACTTTGCCATTTTTTCCATGGACTATTTTCTTATCTGTTCTACTGTGTCACATTTGTTCTACCTTCTCAAAAAGAAGCATTTAAAAATTCATCTACGTGTTCATGCATTCATACATTTATTAAATAAATCTATTGAACACCTACAGACGGCACAGAAAAAAAGGCAGAAAACTAATCTGGGTTGCACAGAAAGTAATGAACTCAGTTAAAATTTTTGGTGAAAATAGGTATTACTCAATCTACTGGAAATTACATTTCATTATGGGGGCTCACAGACTCAAGGAAAACCAAGACCTAAATAATAATAAAGTAATAAAAGCACTAGCCATTTACTGAGTGCCTGCTTGTACCTGACTCTGAAACTCTAAAATCATTACGGATGTTCTGATGATATAATTGTAATCTCCATTTTACAGATGAAAATAACAAGGTTCAGAGACATTAGGTTACTTGCCTAAAGTGAAGTGGCCCAGAAACTACAGAACTGGAAATTGAACCTTAGACTTCATAATGCTAAAGTCTGTGCTTTTAATCACAATATGTGAGAGAGAGAGAGAGAGAGAGAGAGAGAGAGAGAGAGAGAGAGAGAGAGAGAGAGAGAAGAAAGAGAGAGAATGTGTTTAATAGAGAACCTCTGAGAAATGGCAAGAAAACTGCCAGGTATCCATAAAACAATAATTTAGGAGCTTCTTACTATACAAGTAATTGTTAATCATATGGCTGAACTAAGGATCTCTCACTTTTGAACTAAGAAATCAAAAGCTTCCAGAAGTTGAGTCTAAATTTTACACTTACATAAGATACTTCATACAGAATGCTAAAGTATAATAACTAAAGAGCTCTGAAAATACTGGAAGCATTCATATAAGGATGATTTCATAATGTGGATAATAGAGGATTTAAGAAATTGGCAGATGCAACTGCAGACTCATTTGTTATCATTTCTGTGAAGGGCAAGATAAATGAATAAAATGAGAAAAATGAAAAAAGAATGGCTAGCAATTTTAGGTAGTTTGCTGAATCTCCATACTAGGAAAGACTAAGCAAAAAAAAAAATTCTCGAAATATTATTTTGAAAGCACCTACAAGTGTATATGGTCTTTTTATACCAAATAACTTGGAATTATGAACTGTCAAATAAGTCTAATCTTCTCTGATGATAAAATTGCTGACTTTATTTGAAACTATGGAATGAAAAATGAGGTAATAATCAGAAATTCTTAAGAAAAGGAGTAGAAAAAACAAAATTATAAGAGTTATGTTAAAAAATATTTTGAAACAATCATAAAATCCCCATTACTGGTACAGAGCTTTTAAAATTTTATTTTGGTTTTAAGTTTTAATAAATATTTATATGTTTACATAATTACTGTCATAAGGAAGACACAATTGTAGGTCAACTTTCTTCATTCTTTCTTTATTAAGCATTATTCTATTTTGCTCCATCATCTTGTAATTATAATATAGTAACTGTAAAGTGTAACTTTCTATTAAGTGGATATTCTCTAAACTGTTTTCCTATTGTTAACAATTAAAGGTGTTTCCAATTTTTTGTTATTACAAATGACATGACAATGAGCATCTTTATATAATAATTTTCTGGATTATAAATTATTTATTGGCATAAGCTTCCAGAATTAGAATTAATGTGTAAAAAGCTATTAACATTTTTATCTTGCTAGACATTGCCAAATTACTTGTCAAAAGATGGAACCAAATTATATTGCAAAAATCTTTGCCAACGGAAGACATTATATATAATTTTTGATTTTGCTAAATTAATAAGTTGGAAACCTATGTTCCATTTCTTTGAATTCTTTGATAACAGAGTGCTGCTGGAGGCTGGGAGGGCAGCCATGTCCGTGAAGGCTCCCCAGAGTTGGAGCGGGGAAGTGGAAAAAGGTCAAAAAAAAATACTAATTGTATTTTCCCTCCATTGTTATCTCTCACTCTCTTCTGCCTCTGTGTAACTTACATCCAGGTAGCTGGAGAAAAATCATGTGGCAGGGCAAATTGGTATTCCAATAAATTAATAATCACCAGCTTCAAATGGATTTTCAAGACTGGAAATATTGCTCTGACTTACAGTAAGCTCTTTCTAATTCTCCTTAAGGACTATTTTCTTAGAAGCTTTACTTAACCTCCATCCTCTCTACTTCCTTCACTCTGAGCTGGTGAGGTGCTTCATAGCTCATTAAGAACACAGAGGTCAGTAAATAGTACACTGCCAAATCCATTAATTCATTAGCATTTGCGTTGATCTTTGTATTCCCTTTTACTACAGGAGTTAAAGTTAAAAGGCCATGTGCACTACAGACAGCATTTCATTTTCCCTCATCTTCTCAAGTACTTCACAGCCCTGCATTTTCTACAGCCCATCTACTCCTTATGAATGATTCTTGCCAAAGTTCAACCTCATTCTAGACTAGTAACTCCAACTTAAAATGTTAAAAACTATATGTGTAACATGAAAGCCTCCCTCCTCCCCTAATCCCTGCATATCTTCTTTAGCCAATTCATGTCTGAACTTTTCAAAATTGTTATCTTCATATATTGTTTCCATTTCCTCACGTCCCATTTACTCTATAATTTCCATCCATCTGACTTCTCTCACCGTAATCTCACTGCCCACTGTCCTGAAATTTTACTTATGAAGGTCACCAGCGATCCCCATGTCAGTATAGCCAATGAATAGTTTTTGTCCTATTTCTACGCTCTTTCCTTCTTTAAAAAAGAAAAAGAATAAGAAAAACAAAAACCATTTTTTTCTTCTATGCTTTTACACTCTCATCTTCTGTCTTGGTATATTTTATTGGCTTTCTGTGTTTAATCTGATTTCTAACATTCTATTAGTTTTCTTTATCTTCAGTGGAATAAACCAGTATATGAAGGATTATTCTCAACAGTTAGTTCTCATAATAACAGTACTAGTAGCAGCAGTCAATACTCTGTAATGCTTATCATGTGCCAGACACTATTCTAAGACACTGTTTAAATACATATATATAGAAACACACACACACACATATATATATATGAGGTTTTCCTCATAGGCCTATGAAATAAGCCTATTATTATACCCATGTTACAAATGAGAAAACTGAGGCAATGAGAGGCCAAGGTCACCTGATCAGTACTTGGTGAAGCCCCGCCTGAGTTAATGCTGGAACTTTAGAGTAGACAAGTTCATAATGTCTCACAGATTGGCCTTAAATGTGAGCAACATTTAATTAATGACTTGTGAAGTATCAGAAAATAATGGAACATTTTAAATTGATTGGGAACTACTAAGTCATGTATCAGTAACTAAGAATGACTCTTATTGAATGAAATTATTTTTCATTATTCTTTTGAAAGGAGAATATTCTCGTGTTAGTGTTTCAGTTTTTTTTCATTCACATATTTATTCATTTATTAGATACACATTTCCTACACACCTTCTATGTGCCAGTGTTTGCTGCGAGCCTTGGAAGATTCAGTGGTGAGCAAAAAATTACAAAGTCCTTGCTCTTAAGCAAATGTCCAGTGGTGGAGGAAGACAGAGTAAACATGTAAATAAATTTTGTACAGCGACAGAAATACGACTGGAAAATGGGACGGAGAGGCACTGAGGAGGCAGGTCTCTTTGGTCAAGATAGTAGTGGTGGCGTTTGAACCGAGACCTTAATGATCAGAGGGGAATTGGTCTGGGTAGAAGGATTAGCCAATCTAAAGCTGGGAGAGCAAGAAGTAGAGCTTGTTGCATCTGAGGGACTGAAAAAGACAACTGTGCCTCGAACCCCATGAAGGTCAGGGAAAGATGTAGTAAGTGACCAGAGCCCATGGTCCCTGTGAGCCTGGCTAAGTAGTTGAAAATTTAATCTCTTTACAATAGATAGCCTTTAGAGGTTAGAAGCAGTGCAATAATAGCATCTGATTTATGCTTTTTAAAAGACTACTTTGACTGTTGAGTGTCCTACAAAAGCAAAATACTTTTGTCTCTATGAAGTGCAGATAGTAAATTTTAAAAAGCCCAATGAGCTCATAAGCAGTTGGTTTACTAAGTGTAATCATTTATCTTAACTAGACTTCATTAATATAAGCTTGGTGACCTTGGGGCCCTGGGACATATTAGATTAGGGAAACCCAACTATTTTCAAATAGTGTGATTTGAAAAATTCTCGAACTTGTTGGGATTCAGGAAGATTATTTTATTGCTGGGCCTGGATGGGAAGTTTAGAATAAGAAAAGAAAGTATGATGGCTGGCTTCCATCTATTCTCCCTTTCTGTGGGAGAAATATTGATGGGGTGACTACTTTGCTGTTGACCCAATGCTTAAATTTCAGAGCTAGTTCAATCCAGTAAATATTTGCTGAACAACTATTATATGTTAGGCACCTAGCTGAAACTGGGAATATAAAGAGAATAATTAATAATAAAAGCAGGTATTACTAACAAGAGACAGGAACTGTGCTAATGCTTAACATGCACCATCTCAAGTTACATTAATTTACACACTAAAAAAACAAGAAAAAAAATTCATTCTGAATCTGCTATTCTGTGGTCCCAGTGTTTAAACTTCTTGGACTTCCCCACTGTCTATTACTGCTTTTACAAATACAATCTCGTGGTCTATTCGTGAAGGAAATGAATACACCACATCTAAAATAGCAAGGAATGTGGGTTAGATGCTCTAGGGTCTTGTCATACTCTGCCATTTACTAATAAACCACTTACGTTCTACAAATTGTAGGTGCTCATTTATAAAACGAAAGGGAGTAACTCTACATGAACTATAGATTTCTCCTACTCTAACATTTCATAATTTTCTAAGTTCTTTTCTTAAAATTTCTCTATATTATCATTAATTTTAATTAAAAAATAAAAATCTAACTCTTTTGAAAATCAAAGAGTAATTCCCGTAGTCCTACAATAATGGGATAATTAGTTCTGAAACCTGTCAAGTGTCATGTTTCATATGAAAAGAAAGTCATATTAAATAATTTTAAAAAATTAAACATGGACTTTGTAGCACAAAGACAAGGTCCCCCCCAAATGGTGTTGCTTTATTTACTAGAAATGTTCAGCTCTGCATTAAAGTTGAAATAAAATAAATATATTAATTTTGAGGTGCAAAAATTTCTTATGAAAATCAATTTTTCTTTTCTGTCCATACAAACAAAAGTATGGAATGACATTAGAGGTCAGGTTTAATTGGTAATAGAATGTAGCTTCTTGATATTTTTGATTTTAGGAAAGGAGAATATCAACATCAAAACTTTTTTCAACTTTACGTTTATTTAAAATGAAGCCATATTTTCCTCTTATAAAAAGAGAGTTCAACTAGAACTGTCCATTTTCTCATCTGTAAAACAAGAGCACTGAATCAGCTGACTGTATTCATTCAGAACTCAATTTCCTTATCTTATGATCACTAAGCTTCTCCCTAAATCTAACATACTAAGGTTCTAAGGAAAGGAAAATATATTACTAACGACATGTTTTGATTTTAGTTTCTTAGAGTTCAAATGTCCACCATTCACCTTGGTCTAAGCTTAAGGAATCATTCAAGGGGATACAATGCAGATGGGAGGAGAAAACAGAACCCTCACACAAGCTGTGCTGTGTTGCGATCAGCCTTCCATTTGAAAAATAATCTTCTCTATAGCTTTAAAGTGATAACTTTGTACCTGCAATGCTTCTTGTTTCAAACGGATTTTCTCTGGCTCCTCCTGAACACGTTCTGAGGAATCATCGACCTCTTCGATTTCTGAGGAGGAAGGACTCTCTACTGTCACAGTCACAGGAAATGCTGATGGACCTGAGTGTCACAAGAAGAAGATAGGAAACCACAGAGTTGTTAAACTAAAGTGCAAAGAAAGAAGACAAGATTGTATAAAAGACAACACAAGCCAGATACCAAATATCCAAATATTAGAGGACATTTAACAAAAGTGATCTGAGGTATCATTATTTATAAATGTCTCTCACTGCTCTTTAGTGTAAAATAGGCAATGACTAAGTAAAAGTACAGTAACTTATTTTTGCTATGTTACTGTACAGACCTCTGCTGTACGTAGTTAGGATTAGTAATGGGAATTGCCCATATTATTTTATTAAGTTTCTTTCACAGAAGCCAAGTTAAGATCCAAGGTAAACATTTCTTCTCAGATCAACTTTATACTGCAAATGAAAAATTTATTCTTCACCATCAGACAAAAACAGTCTGGAAGAAAATGTAGTTTTTCAGAGGAAAATACATCAGTAAAGGGACTGATGAATAATCAGGAAGTCAACATATCTAAACTGTGAATAATAGACATTAGAATTTAAAAAAATAAATCACATACACATACACAACTAAAACTGACGCATCAAAAATTTCATCTTCTCACCACCCTTAAGCCAAAACTAGGGCAACAATTCTCCCAGCAAGCTTCACTGCCACTGCAATGTTGTTCAATAGGACATTTCCAAACATTTAAAAACTGACCTGGCCACAACCCCATAAAAGTCTACAGATCATAAAGAACTGTGCTGGGATTATATAACCACGCAGAAGACAAGTCACTAGGACATCATTTTGACAACAAGCAGCAAACCCTGCAGCATAGGAAAACCCTAACAGGAGAACGAGGTGCACACCCCTCTCTCTGGGAATGCAAGGCCAGGACTGACACCCAAGATGCTCTTCTCTCAACCTCAGCAGTGGTGCCTTTCACAGAGCAACTATGCAGTCTCCCAAGACCACTGGGAAAGAGAATCTGATACTGACAGTATTAGCTTGCCTCGAGGCCATAAGCGAGGGAATGTGTGGGGCCTTGGTGAGAGAGCAGAGGTTTGGGAGATGTTGCTTTATATTGGCTTTCAGATCAGGAATTTGTACATATAGCCCGCAAACAACGTTTCTTGAAAACATGTGAACATTCTTGAGTATGACAGCTCCATGTGAGGGGTCAGAAATGGCAGTCAAGTTCGTCTCACTGGGTAACAGCTGATTTGCGGACTGGAAAACAGGATTCCTTGTTTACAGACATCACCACAAGGCTGCCATTTATGCGCCAAATCCACACAACTACACAGTTGCATTGGGAGAGCGACCAAACATGTTTTACATGGATTTATTTCAGAGAGGGAAATGCTTCTTGTAAGGCTCTGTCAGTTTAAAAAGCAAGAAGAATGACCATCCACCTTTCCCAATTCAAGCCGTATATATCATAAATATGATAGCTACAAACCACCAACTGATTACATACATCACGAGCTTTGATGAATGGAAAGCCCCTAAAAAGATATCAACAAAACGAAGTTAGATCTTCATGTAAATACATCACCAGTTAAACCCAGTTAATACAACTATTTAGTAGTATGAACAGTATCCATACAGAATTGTGTATAAAAATAAATAAGCTCAAAACAAGGACCTGGAGGGCTCTGCTACGGAGAAAACACAACAGAATTCAGCCTACTGGCTTGCTAATAACTCTCTGAACTGCTGAGAGGCCCCTTCAGCTCCTATGTTCAGGATGGTTGAGATTTCAGTCTCTCTTCTTTAAATGGTGATATTAAGCGTTCTCTAATTTACCACCCTGTGTGACGAGGATGGACCTGCGATTAAGTGTCTCAGCAAGAAGATAGGAAACCACAGAGCTGTGAAACTCAAGTGCAAACACTGGGGATTCAACACTATAGTTTATGCAACAGCAATTCACATTACCATTTGCAAAAAAGTAGTCGGTTGTCCAGTGGGGATTAGAAACATCCATTTAACATGAGCAACTGAACAGATATTTGACACAGTAACTACTTCAAGTACTATTTAAAATCAATTCTCTTTGTTTTCTTAAGCAATTGTTAATCCCCAATTTCCTGATTACTACCAAGTAAGTCACCTGAAGATCATCTAGAGCCATCTATTTCACTTAGCAAGCCTAAAGCTATAATTCAACCATTTTATTTACTGTTCTGTGACAAAAATTACTATGAACAGCTATCCCCTGGATAAGAAATCAGGTAATGCTAGTTTGACTCACTAAATCGGATTTACTGAGTTAATAAGCCAGTTGATTTAGAATAGGTCTAATGCACATTTTTCATCCATTCTGCATTAAACTATTTCCCATGCCTAAAATGTCTTTTTTCCCATTCGTACGTCTCCAAATTCCTACTTCTGTGCTGTAGGGCTTCGCTCAACTACACCTGCCTTTAATCAAACTTTCCTCACATGCACAATTGGTGATCATTTTAGTCTCCTCAAGACTCCCACGGAGTTACCTCTGTTGTGACACTTGAGAAACAACTTGAAACTCCCAATTACTTTTAATTTTTCTTCCTTAGAGGGCTCATTAGGCAGCAGCCATGTGTGAGTTACCTTTTGTCCTCTACACAAAGCACCAGAGACCACCCACATAATACAAGTTCCAAAATAAAGAACTCTAAATGACTGAAAAAGACAGGGAATGCAAACAGGTTACCTGTTGCTTTTTGCACTTTCTGCAGGACACAATGGCCGGAAACCAGACACTCCAGGTGGTAGCGCTTCAGGAGGGTAACATTCTTGACCAGCAGAGTGTTTCCTTCCATTACTTACAGGCTTCTTTGCGGCCAAGACTACGTTGGACAAAGCATGAAAACAAGGAATCAAGATGCACCAAAGGTCTACAGAGCAACTGTCTCACGTGCACACGTCGAAAGGAATCAAGAAGGCACTTGACAATGATGCCAAGCCCATTAAAAAGAGGATCGTTTTGTACAAAGGTTTTACATAAGCCAGCATTTTTAAAACATATACGTTCTCTACAGTAACAAGTTATTTTAACTAAAACAAAAGTATTGAGATGTGCAGAAATGCAAAAATAAAGTTTAAAAAAAATCCCAAAGTATGATACATTTCATGTATCATGCAGAAACACTCAAGTTTCCTGAATCTTAGAACACCTTTGGCATTTCTGAATCTCAAGGACACAGAAACACAGATACACCCATGACTTCTGCCAAACAGAATCTTCAGAAGTAGACCAAAAGTTAAATTTAAGATGAATTTTTCTATGTAAAAACAATACAAGTTATAAGGCTGCAAGTTGCTGGGGGGTAGGTGAGTCAATTTTACCTTCCTATAAGCCTGTCAACCTTCACTGCTCCTTTGATTTCATATAGAAAACACACAAAAAAACAAATGAAACCCACTGGATGAAAGAGTGAAATGTGGAGACTTACCCTATATTTCAGTAGTAAAGAGGCAAGTATCTTTATAGGAAACATTTGGTTGCAAAAACTAGACCTACGTGTTAATATTTTACTTAGAACAAGCCATATATTAAAATTCACATTTAAATATTTAATTTGAATTTACTGAAAACAAACATCATAGGTTAAAATGGTTATATTTATCCTTCAAAGCTACTGTATTTTCTGTTATTTATTTATTTTAATAGATCTTGATTGGAGTATAATTGCTTCACAATTCTGTGTTAGTTTCTGTTACACAACAAAGCGAATCAGCCATATGCATGCACATGTCCCCATATCCCACCCTCTTG